>NW_026555064.1:2400000-3607500 GCF_021234165.1 Pteronotus mesoamericanus
GAGGGTTCATAGGTATTATTCTGTGTAGTTTTTCAGGTGTGTTTCAAGTTTTCCTTAATAAAATATGTTTAAGTTGTAAAGAAACTGAATACACATATACACATCACACAATCATAACCAAAACTGAAAATGGGAGTTTTTTCTTAAATAGCTCTTAAGTGAGTGCTGACTTTTCTCCTCTACATTGAATTTTATTTTCTCTGAGTTTTGATGCTGTTGAAATTATAGGAAAGTATAATAAGACATCGTGTATTTTTTTTTTTTTTTTTTTTGCTGGAGATAGAACTTATTTTAATCAATATTTTAGGCAATGTTGCTATTTAATGATCTATTCAAAGAGAAGAGAAAGTAAAAAGAATTAGATTCAGATGAGGTACGTGACAACTTCTGTCCTTTTTCCCACTCAGGCAGTAAGATAAATAAGGTCTGTAGTAGTTTATCCTCTCACGCCTTTTGCTTATTTTTAAATTTAAAGTGAACCATTAATTTAGCCCATAAAAAATATACAAACAGATTTAACATTACCTCCTTTAACTTAATATCTTCACACTTAGTTTAATATTTCAATTGCTGTATCATTTTTGTGTCAGTGTGTGAAATTAAATTTTTAAAACATACTTATTCCTAATTTCCTAGCCCGTTTGCTAGTGTAGATTTTGTTCAGATGGTTCGATCTAAGAAGGAGCTGCCTTCAGGGAGCCCCTCTTGTGGTTTCCATGCATTTTGTCACCCCCTCTCCAGATGCTGCAGCAGTGCTTCGGCTCTTGGCCAGATGGCTCTGACTCTTACAGCTGCCGCTCTGCTTTGTGGAGAAGGTTCAGACCTTTCACAGCGCAGTTTGCGCAGCTTCTGTCTCCGTCTCTTGATCTCCCTCCCTCAAGGTTACTGTATCCAAGATGGAGTTCATATCTCTCCTCTGTTTTCTCAGGATTCAGTGGAGGAGTGGAGGTTTAGTATTTAATTGCATTATCTTATTTAAGAAAGAAGTTTAATGAAAACTAAGCCTTGCTGAACAGTGCAAAGCTCTCAGTAATTTCTGCTACATTTCAAATTAAACATAAGAAAGCCAGGTAGACAAAACAGCTCTTTTTCTAAAAGAAGTCATCATAGTACTCAGTAGGAAGACTTGTAGTACACAGGTTTGACAGGTGCTGTATTTTTCCCCCTCAAGGTGAAATTGTAAAGAGAACTTCTAGATACGTATTATACATAGCATAGCACCTCCTTAAAAACAGACTATACTGAATTTAAGTCATTTTGGTGACTCTTGAGTTGTGAACACAAATTACTGTTTTGTACATACAAGCTCACACGCCTGGACTGAGGCCTGTTTCTACTGATAGCAGAAATAGATGTGTGTGTGTGTGTTTACATGTGCACATATACACGTATATACATATACATGTGTGTCTATATGCTTTTGATATATTGTTTATTTTGAGGCCATTTGCCTCCGTAAATATGGCAAGAAGAGTATAAACTGATTAGACTGCCGAGGCAACAATGCCCTTCACATAAGTAGGATTTCAGTCGGCAGTTGGCCTCTTTGTGTTTTTGCCCATTCCTGGAGCTCTTCTTCAGCAGTGTTCTCACAGTACTTTATTTTTTCAACAGCATTTAAAAAACGTCACCTACTACTGTGTTGCTTCAAAAGAAAATGTTAGTTGCCCATGTGGATAAATGTGTTTAGTACACTAATGAGGGAAAAGCTCTCTGTTTTAAATACTCTGTTTTGGAGCAGCTTTAAATTCTTGATCATGATACATATGAGACACTTCTACAAACATTATTCTGGGCCATAGTTTCAAGTCTTCTTAAATTGTGGCTTCTGAGAAGAGTAGAGGTATAATAATCTTTTTTAAAATCCCATTTTTAAAGGTTTACATGGGATTAGCCTTCTACAGTTTGACTCAACATACCTTTCAAATTTTATTATTTGGCACTTTCTTAACATACCATGTGGACAGCTAGACTGACTTATTCATCATTCCTGAACATGCAAATATGTATATGTGAATATGATATTAATGAAAAAATCATTTTTGATCCTTCTTTGCATTGGTTGCTTGTTTGAAAGTGTATTGAAAACTATCAAACCTCTTTGGACAATTGTTTTTCTCCCTAGTCAACCTCTGTTTGATTTTACGGGAGCCTGTGGCAATAATATACATTAGAAATTTGAGACTGTTTTAATGGTAAAAGTCAGGGGTAGGGTCAGCTAAGAATTGGTGTTTATTAAGCCCATACAGTTTGCAAGTTCCTAGGACAGGTAAGTGAGGAGAAGTCACAGAGAGACCAAATGATTCACTCAAAAATCACAATGTGACTAGTGATTTTAATCTAGATCTGTGTAATTTCATAAAAACCCTTTCTTTTCATGTGCTATGCTGCCCTCTATGGTAGAATTTGGCAAACATAAATTCTAGACTCTGGAGTGTGCCATGACTTTGTAATGTCATGTCACATTTGAAGTCACCAGAGCTACCCTTTAGAAAATACAGAGAGCTCCGTTGAGTGCTTTTCTTTATGTATTTAACAAACAGTATTGAAGATTTGAGGTCTCAAGGCTAAAGCTGTAACAGGAAGATACGACAATGAAATTTGAGACTGGATATCAGATCTCAGTTATCACTCTCTCTAGAGTTTATCAAATGTGCTCCTTAACCAGGTGTCGTGTGCTAGCTATTTCTGTCAATTTGGTTAGTCTGCCTACAAATTCTAGAGTTAGTGTGCTTCCCCAGAGAGGCCCATCTCTTCACTTTTAACTCGCTCTGTCAACAGCCTATCACATTAAAGAATAAATAAATAAATAAATAAACTTGTTTTCTTATTATTTATTTATAGGTTGGGAAGAGATGCCCAGCCTATACTAAAGACTCATTTTACATTGTAATGCAGAGCAACAACTCATTTACTACTAAAATGAAAAGCAAAAGCAAATGAGGTTACCAATTCACCGGGTTTTGAATCCTCCTGAACTTTTCATGAAGAGCCCACGTTTGAGCACTGATTTCTGCTTCTGCTTCTTAGTGCCTTCCATCTGTTCTCACACAGCTTCATTCCTGATCTCAACTTAGTCTGTTTATTCCCATCCTAAAACTAATCGTTTTAAAAAATCCTTTTCTCCTCAAATAACAAGTAAACGTTTATTGTTTCTTAGTCCACCATCCTCCAACCACTCCCTTGAACCGCCGCTACTGGGAAACTTTGTAGGACAGCGTGACTAACGTCTGAAATCTAACAGGGCACTAACATCTACTCCATTATCTGTAGAAATCTAGAGAGTCCTGGTTGCCCCGGGACGTCCCTGGTCTTGTCTTGTTCTTGTAAGACAACTTAAGTTCATATTCTGTTAGGTATAGGCATGTCCAGCAAAAAAGGAGGGCTACGTGAGGCAGTCTCTTGAATAATATGAGCTAAAAAATGTAGCCCAGTGAATAGCCATGCCTCCTACTTTTGTGTGAAGGAGGAAAAACTGGAAATATTCACTCAGCGCAGTTTAACCCAATTTTAAACACACAGAGGGGACTGAAGTGGTGGAAAGGGGGACAGCTCGAGAAAATAAAATTTCCTCCTAACCTAAGAGTGATGAGAGCTTTTTAGATTGGAGCTTGAATTTTGATTTTGTCACTCATTACATGACCATAAGTATGTAATGACGTGGGACTGCTTCTTTATCTGTAAAATAAGACCTATTCCTCAGGGTTTTTGTAAGGATTAAGTGAAATAACATCTGTAAAGCAAGCAGTATGGTGCCAGGGACGCTCAGGTAGCTTGCAGATGTAAGCTTGCAGCCTCGGTTTGTCTGTCTGCCTCTTATCCTTTGCCCCTAATCCTGTAGAATACACTTCATTTCCCACAGCAGATACTGGTTTATTTGTTTTTTATGACCTGTAGAGGTAAGTCATTAGTATAGTACCCCTAGTGGAAAAAGATATACATAAAGGGATAGATGAATACTTTCAAAAGGATACACAAGAGGATTGGGAGCATACTATAATAAGCTGGGCCCATCTCTAATAAAAGTAAAAATAAGACAAATTTTCAAGAGGATGCTATTCACAGATCTTCTCTGTTGACAGGTATCTTCCATTTCCTTTCGTGAGAATTTAAGTCAGTTTCTTTAAACCATCTTCTTTTAAAATATCTGTATATTTAAATGTTGAATCTTACAATGGATGCCAAAATGATTTATTTTATGGTCAATTTCTATCTCCTGTCAGTGCAATTTTAAAAATATTTGTTAACATTATTTGAAACCACAGTGGCTCTAAATCTTGGTCATGTTTAAATCTGTATCTGTTTGACTGCAGCAGTTAAAGATTACTCTGATTATGAGTTTTCATTCTAGACTAAAAAAAAGTCTTCCCATAGAAGAGAGAATTAAAAAAAATATCAAAGTATTTCACTGGTTTGTGCACAAAGAAGATAAACTTCTCTGACGTATCCACAAATACCACAAATAGTTATCCTCAAAATGTTCCTGCGGCAAATTGTTTCATATGTGTTATTACAGTGACCTGATCTGTATCAGTGTTTTGTTGGCATAGGGAAGGCGGTATGAAGAGGATAAAGGCATATGTCATAGTGGGTTCTGTTTCTGCCTTTGGTAGATGACTCCCAAAGGATGCCTCAAGCTCTCATCGTGGGCACCTGAGCCTCAGTCCTGCATTTCTCTCTGTTGGGCATTGCTGCCTGAGTGGGTCCACCTAAAACTACTGTGCCTTCATAGCAATTTTTTAATTTTCCTCCCCACACTTAGAATTTTTGTTAATATCCTGGTCTTCTGGTTACTTGGTGGAAAAATAGTTTGACTTTTTCTTATCCTATAATCCTATGGGTCTGCTGAAAAATTTAAGACTCGAACATTTAGACTTCCTTTTTCTTATCCCCAGGTGTTTGTAAAATAAAAATTGAAGACTCAGTGTTTAAAAATATTAAGAGCATCGTTGCTTAGGTTTCTGTTTGCGCTAGGCTGTAATGTCGTGCCCTTGACAATGAGTTTGCAGTATGAATGATTAGATGAATTTTTTTAAATGGAGTTTTACCTCCATATAGATCTGTAACCACCATCTAAATATCTGGTGCCCTATTTCCCACTAATGAAGCCAGATCCCTAAGTGGACATTTGAAGTCTTACAGTTTTACCACAGTTGCTTTCAGCCTGTTTCATCTCCATGCTTCCACTTGCTTTAATGCCTTTGCTGCCTTCCAGCTAGCCGGATCGTTTAAAACCCAGGCCAAATTCCATCTCTATCTTTACACTTTCCTAGAATTAGAAAATCTAATTCTTTGAACCCATTGTTGGTTTTCTCCATTGTGCAAGTCATTTAGTATTACCTTGTGACTTTTCTGTAAGTTTGTTTTGAATTGACATTGAATTCTTCTCTTTTTTTGAACAGAAGAAATTTGACGTATTTGTTTCCAGTGCCAATTCAAGTTGAGAGTTGAAGATTCACAAATTGTAATAGGAACAACTCTCATTTCAGCTCTTGGGATGTACCCAAGCTAGACTATAAATTATAAATAGGTATGCCATTTAAATTTAGTTTAAAATTTAAATATTTAATATAAAGATAGTTACATTGAAGTATAACATAATAAAATAAGCAGTTCTAGAGTAAGACTCCTCTGAGGAGAAGTTAAGATCCCAGTTTAAGAACTGTGTTGCTAAGATACAGAAATCAATTGAAGGTAACTCATACAGCCATTAAAAACCATATTTTTAAAGAAGACTTAATAACAGGAAAACATTCATAAACAATGTTTGCTAAAAATGAGTTCTCTCAAAATTGTATACAAGATGATTCTAATTATGAAGCAGACAGACATTAATCATATATGCATTGGAAAAATCAGAAAGAATTAAACTAAGTGTTAGTAATTATCTCTGAATATGGTTGAATTGTTTCTATTTTTTCTTATATGCTTTTCAGAATTCCCCAAGCTTTCTACAACAAGCATATATTACTAATATTAGGGGAAATATCTGTTCTACATCTGCTAGAAACCAATTTTTAGTCTACTTAGTCTTTTTTTCTTTTTTGATGACTTTCATAATGTATAATGCTCTAATGGAAGATTGGATAAAAAGATATCCCTCACAAGGAAGGGCATTATATAATGATCTCTTCATGAAATTGCAGCTGAATGCAGTGGAAAAAGCAACAGATTCTTTAAGAGATTTTTTGTATAACCAGTTCTTCACATCTCTAGGTTTCAGGTGTCAGCTTACCACATTGCTAAAAGAGTTATAGTTTAGCATAGTGGCATCCTTCTTTGTTTTTAAGACATTTGTTTAATATGTGCTTTCTTTCAAGAGTTACATAGAGTAGCCTTGATAGCACTTTGGCTCTCCATGGAACATGAATATCTTTCATTTTAAAATCTTTCCATGGCCAGCTTCAGAATCTGTCTTTTAAAATATAATTCCAAAGTGCTTTACCAGGAAGTCACCGTGCTTTCCCTCCCTCCCTCCCCACGCCCCACATTCCCAACTTCCCGTCTCTTTACACTAACTAATACATTTAAACTGCTTAGATTTTCCATCCTAATTTTAAGCCTCCTGAGATGTAGTCTAAATTGGAGGGGTCCTTTGAGATCACCACGTCCCAAACCTGTGCCCAGTGACTTTATCAGTAGACTTGGGCTTGCAAATGAAGTCATCACTAGAGAATACTACAGGATAAAGTAACAATATAATTTTACATGGTTCTTTATGTTGACATTTATTACTCGTCTTTGGTCCTTGTTCTTCCATCTGCAGCATGACAGCCCTCCTTCTAGGAGAAGACGGGCTGTCATATTCATCCATAATCTTTTCTCCGTCAGTGCGTTTTCCAGGATCACCATCCTGGTTGCTCTTCTAGACAAATTGCTCTTGAAGTGTTGTGTCCTGCAGTCAGTATGGTGCCGCTGAGGTGCAGTAGAGCCAGGCTGTCACCTGTTCTTGTTCTGAACTTCATCAGCACAGTGGAAACGGCATTGATAGTGATATTAGTGATGGAATAATAGGCCATTTATCGAACACTCTTTACTATATGCTAGGACAGTGTGTTAAATACTTTACATATATAATCTCATTTAAGCTTAAAAGTCCTGTTTATGTAGGTTCTAATTTTTATCCCCACAGCAGATGGAGGTGAGAAACAAGTTCAGAGAGATTAGGTAATTCATCAGTGGTTAGCGAGCTGGTAAGTAGTGGAGCTAGGATTTGGGCCTAGATCTTACTCTGAACCCTGGTTACACTTTTCTTAAAATTTGAAAATTTCATGAAACAGTAATTTTGGGAGGAGGTAAGGTATGGAATCACCTAAAAAGCCATCACTTTAACCCCTGTTTTCATGTCCCACCCCCACAAAATTGCCCCAACGTAATCTCTGTTCCCATGGCATATTTATTATGATTTATATCACATTGTATTAAGATTGTTTTTTCTGCCTTTCTCCTATTCATGCCCTTTGATTTCCTATCTTGCCTAATAATATTTATCATGTATAAAGCGCCACAGTGCCTAATAGTTTGTCAATAAATAGTGAATCCATTTTTACATATATTTCTAGCCAGTCCTTGACTGCATGGATATACCTTTTTTGCATATGTAGGATCAGTGCATATGCTATGAAAGGGGACTCAAAAACAGAGTTTACTTATAAAAAATTGTGTATTTATTTTTTACATGTTTAAACTTTAGTCGCCTTCAGAGTACTCTCCATTTGATGCAATATACCTATCGAGCTGTTTTTTCCACTGCACAAAACAGTTTTTGAACTCTTTGATTTTGGTGTCTTTTCAGTGCTTCTGCCTTTTTTTTTTGTTTTGTTTCACCTCTTTCCCCGTCAGCAAAATATTTTCATTTGAGGACTTTTTTCATCTGGAGAAACAAAAAAATGTTGCTCAGGGTGAGATTGGGTGACTAGGGAGGGTGGCCATGGGGGGTCATGCTGTTTTTGGTCTAAAACTGCTGAACACTCCGTGGTGAGGCAGGTGCGCTCATAAGTCACCCATCATGAAATGGGCATATAAATTGAAAGAGTCTTCAAAATAATATTCACTGAAGCCGAAAGCAGCCTCTCACAACACCACCAGCTGGTGCACTGATACAGATGGGTTCCTAGAACAGTCACCTAGCGGGGGACGCCTGTATTACAAGGGGCCTGCCCTCCAGAAGGTAATTCCTTTTGGGGGGGGTCCCCCTCATTTTGCATTCCTGTTTCTTGTAACATCCCTGTGCAAATTTGTATGTCGGCATAGGTTTTCAACTCCTTTCTGTACATACAAGTGCAGTTGTTGGATTGTAGGTTAGGAGCATGCTTAATTTTGTAAGAAACTACCACACAGTCTTCCTGAGTGGGTATACCATTTTGTAGTCCCATGAACAATGAATGAATATGATCTTAAACTAGTAATATTTCTAAGTTAAAACTTTAGAAACCACAAGAAGATTTTATGAAGTTCCTGTACTTGGCATCAAAATTAATCCTTATGCTGACATTTGATGATGTCAGTGTTTTTGGCTTTTGGCCATTCTGATAGGTGTGTACTGGCATCTCTTTGTTTTCATTCGAAATTCCCTAGTGACATATGATGTTCAGTATCTTTTTTATATGCTCACTTGCCACATGTGTGTCTTCTTTTGTGAGGTGTCTGTTTAGATCTTTTGCCTGATTTTCTAATTGGGTGGCTTGTTTTCTTATTGTTGAGTTGTAAGAGTTCTTCATATATTTTCGATAACAGGCTTCTGTCATATTGTCTCTGGTGAGTATTTTCTCCCAGTTAGTGGCTTATCTTCTTATTCTCTTGACATTGTCTTTCACAGAGCAGAAATTTTTAATTTTAATGTTCAGTTTATTAATTATTTCTTTCATAATTGTACGTTTGGTATTGCTTCTAAAAAGTTACCACCATACCCAAAGTATTCTAGGTTTTCTTCTATGCTATCTTTTACGAGTTTAATAGTTTTGTGTTTTATGTTTAGGCATACGATCCATTTTGAGTTAATTTTTGAATGTGCATGTCCAGTTTTTCTAACACCATTTATTGAATAGATGTTGTGTTGTCTTTGCTCCTTTGTTCCTTTGTCAAAGTTTAGTTGACCATATTCATGGAGGTTTATTTCTGGACTCTATTTTGTTCCTCTTTTTTCCTTTGTATGCACAACATTTTTCCCACCAGCAGTGTCCAACCTTTTGGCATCTTTGGGTGCCACTGGAAGAAGATAAGTTGTCTTGAACCACACATTAAATACACAAACACTAATGAAAACTGATGAGCAAAAAAAGGGTTTTAAGTAAATTTACGATTTTGTGTTGGGCCACATTCATAGCCATCCCGGGCCACAGATTGGACCCACCCTGCTCGGGTAACCTATGGGAGTGATTCTGGGACAGCTTTTTTTCCTATTGAATTATAACTCTGGCCTATCAGTTGGGCAGGTAATATTAGGAAGAATCATGGTAGTATAGTAAGCTTTCTTTTTTTAAAACTTAGATTGTTGACAGACCTGGTCCTCTAAGATTATACCATAGGACCTTGTACTTTGCATAGAGAAATGCTTAAAAATTGGACTGAACTTTCAGAAAACAAAACCTTTTAAGTGTTTTTATAAACATGGTCTGGCTTAATCCTGTTCTGCTTAATGTAAGTGTTTGCAGGTTTTTGAACCTGAGTACAAGACTTTAAGTTTGTCCCTACTAGATTGTCTGTTATTTGACGTGGTGCCTGCATCCTCACCCAGTTTCCACTTTGGCTCCTTATCAAGCCCCTCCTCACTGAGATGGTTACTGAGATATTTCAAATATCTGTGTGTTTATATTGGGCAAATTTATTTAAATTTTCTGTTCATATCCTATCTGTTTCTTAATGGTTTGCTGATGGCTAAGTGGTGCCTTACAGGGTTCTTTGCAGAGTTTCTGCACCACAGGCAACTTACCTTTCCTTGGCATTTGGAGGATTAATTTTGATACCAAGTACGGGAACTTTACAAAGTCTTCTTGTAGTTCCTAAAGTTTTAACTTAGAAATATTCTTAGTTTAAGATGCCAGGAGGTGAATGACAGAGCTGGGAGTGTCATTTAGATCTCACTTATATACGCTCTCTACGCCCCATCCCCTTCTAAAACTCCAATATGTCAATTTTTTATATATATATATATATATATTTTTTTTTTAATTTAGGTCTATTTTGAAGTTAGTGTTTCGCCAACTTTAATATAGATGGCAATATAAATTTTTAAACCTTTTCACCAGTGACTACAATCTTAAGAATCTTAACAGGATTCTTTTTTGCTTGTGAGTATACTTTTTACTTTGATTCTTGTCCTAAATTCTGAATTCCATCTTTCACCTCTTTCTTGGGGGACACAGTTTTTAGGTATTTCATTGCTTTGGTTGCTGTAATGAATCTCTATTATCTATAAATTATGATAAAGAGAAAAAACAGTTTGGATGAATTATAGAAGGCAGAGAAGAGAAAATATGCTTAGAGAATGTAGGTGTATTGTAAATATCTAATTTGTAGTTACGACACTATTCCTTTTTTTTTGTTTCTTCTTTGAAAATTTCCTTAAATTCAGTATTGTTTTAGTTTTAATTTAGAAATGCTGGGGTTTTTTTTTCCATTTAGGATTGGGATTTTTTTTTAATTAGGAAACCTTTAAAAACATTTTAAGAGTTCTCTTAGTGGGTACTTTAAATATGAATAGTTGTTCAAAAAAGACACAAATAAAGTCACAGAAGATAAGATATATTTAGGTTTTTGTAGAGGTCACATACAAGCTTCTTGAGCATATTTAGTAAGGAAGGAAGTATTATTTTTGACTATGAAATGTCATATAAGAAAATCACTTAATTTGTTTCTTGGTTGAACACTAGAGGGCCATATAGTACTTTATTGCTGTTGATAGAGCTACTTTTAATGTATTTAAATATATTTAGTAAGTATTTGTCTCTCTTCTACTTTGTGCTCTAGTACACTGTTTTTTGCTTGGAATTTGAAATTACTATTTGGAGTATGTGCATTGTTATGTAGTATGTGAGGTACCTAGGGGGTTTTTTAAACCAGCAATTAGCATATCTTGGTTTTGCTCTTTTAAGTGACAATGTAACCAAAGTGAAGAAAGAGTGAGCTTTAGAATAAATGTGCATGTACACAGACTTATTGTGCTTTGGGAATATAAGTATGTTTTTTGAAATTTCTCAAGTATCTACACATAAGAGTATAAAAAACAAAAGTCTGTTATTGTTAGTTGCTCTGGGTTTCCTTGGCATATTTGTGAGAAATGATCCCTCTAAATTCTTGTCTAAATTTTCTCCTGTGTTAGCATAGAAGGTAATATTGCAGGGCGTTACCACCTGATCAGCCTGAACTAAAGAATATTTGAACAGATGATTGTTCATCCTTAATTTCTTTTGGTTGCATGGGGTGAAGAAATGGGGAATGTAATCTTTAGGGCCCAAATCTGCAGTGCGGATGAGTGAGGGAAGTAATGGCTGACCCAGTGGCCTTGCTCAGGCTCTTGCAAATGGCAGGGTAGTATGCCTTTCCTAAAAGGTATTAGCATTCAGTAAAAGAAAAAGAAAGAAAGAAAGAAAAAGAGAAGCATTGTGCAGGCTTCAAGAAAGATTGTCTTTGAGCTACATTTGACCTATAGAGTACTATTGATTTTGATCAACAAAATGAAGATGAACACCTTGAGTCTTAATTAAATTTTTATTCTCTTAGATATAATTCAGAGAGCACTTTGAATTATTAATTTCTAAATTATGTTTTGGGGGAAAATAAGGACATTTTCTCTTTAGCTAATATTTAGTGACACTTCCCTTTTTGTAAAGGAAGATTAAGATGAATTCAGGGGAAACACACGTTTACACCTGGAGGACAGCGCGAAAGGGGATCTTGTAATAGCGAGAAAGAGCAATAATAATTCTAATATACCTAAAGACTTGAAAGAACCTTATCTTTTGAATTTTTTTCCTTAGATTTAATTTTAATATCTTAAGTTACTTCCTCAAATTAGTTACTATAATAAAGTGACAAAACTGAATTTTACCGAGGAGTTAGTCTTCTTGAATATTGATTTTTTTTTTTTTCCAGTTTAAAGTCATTGCTATGATAAGTGGTATTTTCTGATAGTTTCTGATATTTGGTGTGTGCTTGCTTTTTTGTATCACTACCATTTTCTGAAAACCACATTTATTCCTCTATTTTGACAGATTAACCTGAGTTTAAGTGATGAAACACTGAGCTTAAACTCTGATCTTTTTGCTCAGGTAATGACATTAACTATTAATAGCACAATCTTTCTGATGAATGAATGTTAAATGGTCAGGTCTAAAACAAGTAAAAAAAAGTGGTCAGTATTGAATATGGTGAAAAATACCGGAACTGCTCTTTTTTCAAGAAGGAGAGATATTAGATGTTATTGATGGGTTGAAGACATTTAAGTATTGTCTTTTTAACATGTATCTGGGGAAAACGTTAGCTTACTAGTTAAAATTTAGTTCAATTTAGCAATATTATTGAACACGGAAAAGAATAACCATATTTCTTTTAAGATGTGCTACAATTTGATACCAGGTTTTACGGGAGCAGGAGGAAGAAGGTGTTGGAGCACATTACTGTGCTAAATGCATACATCCACTCTGAGACCATTTCATTTCAAAAAGGTTAATGGGGGAGGTGTGAGTGCAGAATTGAGGGTACGTGGTATTTTACAAAGATAAAAGATTGCTTAGATTCCCTGAAAAGTCAGAAGGTTTGGGAAAGTCAGGTTAGTAAGAGTGCTAAGATATTTCTAGAATACTACCTGTATTTTAAGTAATTTCCAGCAATGATTCCTTGACTGCAGTGAAGTAATTTTCAACTAGAAAAACTTCTTAACCTCACCTTCCCACATCACCATTTATATAAAGGAGACACAAACTCAAGAGGTGAGGCCTGCCAGCAATGTAATTTAAATGAATGAAATGGACTCAGCGTAAGACCCAGGGAATCAAAGCATCTCTAAAGGGGGTGACTGTGAAAATCGTTACCCTGATACTGCCATATTTTCCAATTTCTCAAAAGTCACTGGGATTCCCAGTTTTTACATGATAATTTCTTAGTTTTTTATATGTTGACTTCCAAATTTTTCATAAGCATTTCTGTGGGCTGGTTTGACCTATTGACTGCCCATGTTCACTAGACGTCATATGTGGAAGAAGAGTTTGCAATTCACTGCTCCTTGTAAAATGAAAATAGCTTGCATCCAGTGCAGATCCATTAAGGGCACTGAGTTGTTTGGAGTGTAAGTGCAACGGATACATTAAGTGCCTTGGTGACCCAAGGGCTCTTTTCTTTATGAATTCAATAGACTTTAGGTGTTGAACTGCCACATGAATTGGCCTCATTAAAAAGAAATGTGTATTGTAACTTCCACAAGGAATTCAAGGTGGCCCGTATGTAGGACAAACAAATTGAGTAAAATGATCAAGTGTACCTGAAAACCAGAACCAGGGAAAATACTAGAGTAGACTATTAAGTCAAGGCCATGAGAAGAGTAAGGAGTGAGTTATGAGTTAAGCTGTTAACAGAACACATGTTGGCCACTCATGCAGTCCTATACCAGTATTCTTCAAAGTGTGATGCTAGACCAGATGCATCAGAAACATCTGGAGCACTTACTAAAAATGAAAGTTGCCCAGTTATATGCCTGAAGTGCCTAACCAATCTCTAGGGTTGGTATGTGCATTTTTATTAAGCTCCTACATGATTCTGATGTAGATTAAAGTTTGCAAAACATTGGCCTATTAGTTTTCTCTCTGCTTCCTTGTGATAAAATTAAGAGGAGGATGTGACAAGTCCCCTCAGGCAGAGAAAACATGGCAGTCACACAGATACGCATTTATACAACCCCCTTTTATAATATTATATAAAAAGAACTTCTCACATAGGGCTTCAGAAGTGATCCAGTAGGCAGTACTCTCAATAGCATAATGTCTGAAACAAATGCATCATTACTTATAAATAGTGGTTAGAAGTGAGCGTGATCTGTGAAGTCAGACTGGAGTTGTCATAGTATCACTTGATCTTAGGGAAACTACCTTTTCTCGTAGTTTTCTTAAAGGTGGCAGTACTGTCAACAGTAATATAGTGTAATAGAGGAGTCAATGAGATAATGTATTAAGTACTTAGAAAAGTGACTGGCAGATGTTAAGTCCTTAATGTGTGTAAGCTATTACATTTTATAAGATTTATTATTATAATGTTACAAGACTAAACGGAAACTGGCTTAACTAACTAGCCCAGGCTACCTAATGTGCTATGCAAAATATTTTTAGTTCCAAGGATACCTACTTTCTTTAATGGTTGAAACTATTCCACTGATTCTTTTGGCCTAAATTGTTGTGACTTTTAGCATTGAGTCCAGTTACTTGATATTGTAAATGTCGTTAGTGCTAATGTGAAGCACTGTTGCTTTGTGACAGCTATCGCCACCCCCCAGCTGGTTGTTAATACTGAACCTAGAAAGACTTTGAAAGAGAACCTAAAAGTAAATTTGGGTAGTCTTGGGGCTTTGAGTTCTCACATGGAAATGTCCGGAAGAGATGAAAATGCTAGTTCTATCCTATAATGATACTTGGGTATTCTCAAACTGAATAGCTGGAACTAGATTCTCTTTGGTACTTCTGCAGAAACTCTAAAATTATTGCTTGATACTATAGGAAATACTTAAAATGTTCACAGTTAAGATATGGCTATAAACAAATGAAAACATAATTACTACAAATGAAAGAATAAGTTTCAATGAGGTTGAAATTATCACTATTTAGTATGTATTTTAGAGAACATGTTTTGAAGAATGTTGATATAGCTACTAACCATATCTGATACAGAATATTAACCTGATTCCTACTAGTAGTAAGAATTGTCAGAGAGCATCTTGCATGTCAACTTTAACCTCTACTTATATGAAATATAAATAAAGAATGATGATTGTTTTATAGATCAGTAGGGCTAAAATAATAATATATAAGATTTTTTCGTCTAGAAAAAGATTTTACTTTGTTCAAATGTATTATGTCTATTCAGTTGGTCTTCACTGATAATTTTATTTAAGATAGATACCCTGTTTTAGAAATAACTTGCTTTTAGAAGATGTTTTACTTTCAATGTGAAAATGCTTTAATTTTTTTTGTTTCTGGTTAGTCTTAAATGGCAATTTCTGGTTATTGAAATTAGATGCAATAGGAATGGAAGTATGAAGAAGTACTGGTGAATTTAGGAAGTGCTAAGAATAACTTCATTTCCTTAGCTACAGATGTTGACTTTATATGTCTACATTTTACATTTAATTTTCTAGAAGGAATTGTTTGTACGCTACCAATATGTTGCCATCTGTCTTAGGGTCTAATGAGCAAAAAAATTAAATATGCTGAGATACATCTGTAATGTTTATCACAGTTTTAGTTTTTTGGGTTTATTTCTTATTACTATTTCACTCTGTTAACTGGTCTAGAAAAGAAGGTTAAAACTTTAAGATAGAATTGTTTATTCCATGTCATTTAGATGTCAGTAATCCTATATTTTATTTTGACTATATTTTTATGCTGCCTTACTCCATAAAGGAGTAGAACAGAGATTACAAACTGGCATCTTATATAGTATTTTCTTAAACACATTTAAATTTGTTGCCAACATTTAAAAATTTGAGAGTTCACATAAAAATAATTGATTTTTCACCTTCTTTGCAAATGTGGACTGTCTGGCCTTACTGGGCTCATGTGCTTCCATGACAACAATCAATTGCATCTTTAAATGGACTTTCTAGGTGTTAACTTGACATGTTTCTCTTTTTCATTTTACTTGCCTTCTCCTCCAGTCATTTGAGTTAGCTTGGAATAAAGACAAAAGCATGATTGTAGGAAATCCAAAAGTTAATTTTTCTTCAGCTTATCACATACCAAACTAGTTTGAATGTAAATTCAAGTCAGTGTAATACATAACTGTTTGTCAAGTTTATTATTAAAATAACCAGACTTGTTAAACACCTCATTTCCAAAGGGTATGAATTTGTCAGCAAAACTGTTGCCCCTCTTCAGATACCCACTAACTTAAATTTTCATTTTGAGTCATCCTTTTCATTCTTGTTAAGTTTTGAAGCTAACACTATTAGGATGACCATTCATCATATTACAGGAGTGAACCACTGCTCTCGGAGCTCCTTATTTTGTAAGATGTTTCAGTTTAGCTATCTAACCAATCACCGCAAAGCTTTATAGATTATAACAAACAGTTCCTTTGTTATTTCTCACTGTTCATGTAAGTTATGGATTCAGGAGGCATGGCTTGGGCATTGCTGATTCAGGGTTGCAGTCACTCGGTGGCCGGAGGTGAAGCGACGGGCCTAGAATAGTGGGCAGCTGCCCAAGCGCCTTTTTCTTTTCCCGCAGCCCATTTGCTCTCTTCACCTAGGCCAGTGTGGGCTTCTTCACAGCATGGCGGCCTCAGGGCAATCAGATTATTTAAAACAGAGCAACCGGTAAACTTTTTAGTTTGATGTAGTCCCCTTTGTTTATTTTTTTCTTTGTTTCCCTTGCCTGAGGAGATTTTTCAGAAAAAATACTGCTATGAGCAATGTCCCATATTTTACTGCCTTTGTTTTCTTCTAGGATTTTTATAGTTTTATGTCTAACATTTAAGTCTTTAATCCATTTTTAATTTATTCTTGTATGTGGCTTAAGAAGGTGGTCTGCTTTCATTTTTCTGCACGTATCTGTCCAATTTTCCCAACACAATTTATCGAATAAACTGTCTTTAGTCTATTGTACATGCTTAGTTCCTCTGTCAAATATTAATTGACTGTAAAGGTGTGGGTTTATTTCTGGGCTCTCTATTCTGTTCCATTGATCTGTGTGTTTGTTTTTATGCCAGTGCCATGCTGTTTTGATTACTGTGGCCTTACAGTATGGTTTGATATTAGGCAATGTGATTCCTCCAATTTTGTTCTTTCTCAAGATTGCTGTTGCTATTTGGGACCTTTTGTGGTTCGATATAAATTTTTGAAATACTTGTTCTAGTTCTATGAAAATTTTATCCTTTTTGACAGCATGGATGGACCTGGAGAACATTATGCTAAGTGAAATAAGCAGTCAGAGAAAGACAAATACCATACGATTTCACTCATATGTGGAATCTAACGAACAAACTGAACAAGCAAAATAGAGACAGACTCATAGATAGAGAGCAGCCTGACAGCTCCAGGGGAGGGCTAGGAGGTGGAGAGATCGCGCAAAAAGGGAAAAAGGACTCATGGACATGGACAGCAGCGTGGTGATTTGTGCGGGGACAGTGGAAGTGGAAGAGAGTGTAAGGGGGTTAGACGGTAATGGAAAACATAAAATAAATTAAATTAAATTTTAAAAAAAAGCTACCATGTGAGTGTATTCCATCAACCAAGGTGGAAGCTGAATCCCCTTTTTGTAATTCTGCCTAGGAAATCATGTAATGTGCTTTTACATTCTCTCTTGGTTGAAACAGACTCTCCCATGGAAAGCATGTGAGAATACATTGTAAGAAGAACATGTAAGATGGGAAATACTGCTGTGACCATTTGAAAAACACAGTTTGCTATAGATCATAATATCTTTGCTTTTTTTAAAATTATATTTTATTGATTATGCTGTTATAGTTGTTACAATTTTTCCCTTTGCCCCTCCCACCCCCCACTCCCTCAGGCAATCCCCACACCTTTGTTCATGTCTCTTGGTCATGAGTATAAGTTCTTTGGCTATTCCATTTCCTGTACTGCACTTCACATCCCCATGGCTATTCTGTAACTACCTATTTGTACTTCTTAATCCCCTCACCTCTTCACCCATCCTCCACACCCTTGTCCCATCTGGTAGCTGTCAAAACACTCTCCGTATCCATGATTCTGTCTCTGTTCTTTATGTTTGTTTAGTTTGTTATTTAGATTCAATTATTGATAGATACATATTTATTGCCATTTCGTTGTTCATAGTTTTGATCTTTTTCTTAAATAAGTTCCTTTAACATTTTATATAATAATGGTTTGGAGATGATGAACTCCTTTAGTTTTTTCTTGTCTGGGAAGCTCTTTATCTGCCCTTTGATTCTAAATGACAGCTTTGCTCGGTAGAGCAATCTTGGCTACAGGTCCCCGCTTTCCATGACTGAATGTTTCTTGCCAATCCCTTCTAGCCTGAGAAGTTTCTTTTGAGAAATCAGCTGACAGCCTTATGGGAACTCTCCTGTAGGAAACTAACTTCTTTTCTCTCGCTGCTTTTAAGATTCTGTCTTTATCTTTAACCTTTGGCATTTTAATTATGATGTATCTTGGAGTGGGCCTCTTTGCATCCATCTTGTTTGGGACTCTGGGCCAGCTCTGTCGGGGGAGGGTTTAGAAAAGGGACAATGATCTCTGCTTGTCTTGATGCCAGACACTTCATTTTCTCCCTGTATACCGCTGGTGCTTTTCAAGCTGCTACCCCAGTGCAGGAGCTCAGAGAGTCTGAATATGTCCATGTGCAGGTTCTTTAAGAGGAACTGCTTGGGGCTCCAGAAGTTTCTTCTACCAACTCAATCCCCACTGGTTTTGGCAGCCAGAAGTTATGGGAGCTTATCTTCCTGGCACTGGCACATTTGGGCTGGGGACCCTGGTGTGGGGCTAGGGCTCCTCACTCCTGAGACATCCCTCCCGAATTTTTACCCACCATAGGTGGGCTTGGGACCAGCCCATTCACTGTCTCTGTGTCTCCGCCCCTCCTACCGGTTTGGGTGGATGTGGTTTCTTTAATTCTGTAGTTGAACTTCCACTCACCTCAGTTTCTAATGGTTCTGAGTGATGGTTATTCTATAGTTCAGTTGTAATTTTGATGCGATTGTGAACTCAGTTATCTGGCAAACTTACATATCAAGGAAATCTCCAATGAGATTAGAAAGTAACAAATAGGTTAGGCTTAACATTCTATAGAACAAAATATTCAGGGTCTGGCAGAAGTAAGGCCTGCTTGAATATGATTGGTAGGGTAATAATATGGGTGTAATCATTTATAGTTTTAATTTGAACATTTCACTTAAAATGTCATATGGTGTGTTGGTGTGCTTGAGTGTGATATTGTTATGTTATAGAATTATATCCTTATGATTTTGTAATAAAAACAGACGTTATTTGTGCCAGACCCTTTATGTTCTATGAATTTAGGAATTAGATATGCTAGGGTGGAAATCTCAACTTCACTATCTGGAAACTCTGTTACCTTGGGCAAAGTTTTAAACCTTTCTGAGCCTCAATTTCCTTGTCTGTAAACTGTAGGATAATGATACCTCACACAGCCTTTTCTTGATATTTTAAATGAAATAAAACATGATGTACTAGGAACTCTGTTAGTGTTTAATACTTCCCCTGTCATTGTACCAATCTGAAATAATACATTTATATTTTCTTAGCCCTGTAGCTGGAAACTTTAGATCAACTCTTGATCTCTTTTTCAGGCATACTCTAGAATTGCGGGGATTGAGCTTTGTTTTTTTCTTTGATTTTAAGCTTTCTTGATAACCACTTAGTGTTTTATTTATTGGAAAAAACGAAAACTTAGACTGTCAGTTTAATTTAAACTTCAGCTACAAATTAACGTTGATGTTTATGAGTGCATTTTGTTGAACATGTAATTTTGACAATGTAAAAGTTCACTTGTATCAACTGTCAGCTCCTTCAAGAATGAGATCTTAAAATGTATTTTCTGTAGCTTAATTTTATATTTAAAGTGTTTTCCATGAATAAAGTAATTCTATACTTAAATTTGATGTGAAAATAAATATTGATAAATGAATATCAATGAAAATTTTATCAATATTAGTGAATATTGATAAATCTCACATGCTTCCATAGCATGTTAGAATTATATAAATGAAGGTGTGGAACTATGTTTATTTCACTCAAAATAATTGATTCTTATTTATAATTGCCTCAAAAATGCAAGTTTAGGAAACATAATTATCTCCCCCTCCTTACAATTTTACTTTTTAAAATTATCAACACTGTTAAATATCTTATATTCCATAGGTTCAAGTTTGTATTTTTTTCCATAGGATAATTTCACCATCAATTTGGTGAACTTCCTGCATTATAACTTAATTTTTATTAAGCTGTATAGGAAAACAAACTGCTTTACTTACTGTGCTTTAAAAGAATTATTAGTATTATATCCTTATTTATGATTCCCTGGTCTGCAACACACTTCAGAATTATTACAGGAGAAATAAATAATTCATAAGTAACATGTAGTTTAACTAAAGCTAATGATCACTTTATGCTTAAACTTGTGCATGAAAGTAAATTTGGTAAGAGACCTTAAAAATTGTCATTAAAGAAGTATTTGCATTCATTCTTACACTTAAATTGTATTTTGAGAATTGTGGAAAATGAGGCTGCTTTAAATCACTTGCTCTGTCATCACATGAGGCTTTTGCATGACTGAAATACCTGTAATTACTGTGTCATTTTTGTCATAGTTAACTTAAAGGTATAACTATAATAATCATCAGCTAAATTCTTGGCGAGCAGCTGTGTAAGACCAATTAACAGCTGGGGTGACCCAGCACAGACTGTAAGAGTTAAACTTGTATTATAGTCATTGAGACTTTATGCTGAGCATTTTTGAAATACTTAAAAAATTCAATCCAATAGTTGAATTTTTGTTTTATCTTAAATATTTCTCTAAATGCTTAATGAAAGAATGAGGAAAAATGCCATTTTAATGTTAACAACTGAAGTTCTTAGACACAAATATGGGACTAAAATCCAAAGTGCACTAAAAAAAATTGAATATGCTGTGTATGGCACTGTTTAGGCAACTATGGTAAGTAGGAACAGAAATATATATGTATATACACACACACACACACACACAGCTGAGTTTTCATCTTTTTAAAAAATCATTTATGCCCGTATCTTTTTTCCAAATAAAAATGTTTCTTATTATACAACAATAATACATATTCACAACTTCTGGGTAAGGGTCTATTTTTAGAAGTTATACACAAATGAATCAAAGCGGTGAATTTTATTTATAGTTTGTAAAACTATACTATTATCTTAACTATAATAAAGGAAGACTCACTTAATTGGCAGCCCAGCCCAACACAACAAGGCTCTGTACCTGGTGCTATTAGACCTGAAATACACCCTTAAAGCTGCAGGGGACTTGATTCTCAGTCAGCTGGTCCAGCTTCCTTATTCCAGAAATCTGGAATCTGAGACAAGTTAAAAAACTAATGCAAGGTCACTGGTTAGTGGAGGAGCCGAAACTAGAACTTAAAATTCACCTGATTTTTTTTGTATACTGATAAATTTATCTGGAGTGTTCACTCTGGGCAATTTGTCTGAAAGCTGATTGAGGCAACAGTTTAGTCAAGACTAACTTAGTTGTAAATAAGTAAATAAATACTTGAGTTTTTTGAGTCATAGAATTTCTAGGGTGTTTTTATCATCCTTTTTAAGGACTTTTTTGGTTGATTTTTCTACATTTTACTTTTTGACTTACAACTTTATTTTTTAGCCAATTATTTATAAATAACTGCAAATTACTAGGATAATTCAGAAACAAACCTAAATGTCCAGCAGTCAGACTTTGATTATCTATCACAGCAGTTATAATACTTTATTAGCCTGGTATTGTAGCAGTTTTGTTTTGAAAATTAAATGCATATGTAATATCTTTATTTTGCAAATATCTAATTACCTAGTCATAATTTTATGCCACTTATATAAACTGTATGTGCTCTTTCAGACCCCAAGCTAATTTTTCTTAAGTAGTTAGAGGCAGCCTTTGTGCCTGGATAAAGGAAATTATCAGGGAAACACAATAACTTGTTTTGACCCATTAAATACTTAATATGAATATAATATCTCAAATGCATTCTAATCATAATTTGTAATCCTTAGTGAACAAAGTGTTTAACTGTCTTTTAGAACTTTTTAAAGAATCATTTTGAATGTGACTTTCATAAAACATCTTTATTTATTTGATTTATGCTTTTTATGAATAATAAAACTTTAAAAGGAATGTTACAAGTATTTACATTTTTCTTTCAGAGTAAATCTATTGTACTTCTGTTTCTACAATTGAAGTAATGATACAGTGTTTAGGACTTGTTACTAATGCAAGCTTGACATTTCATTTATCATTAAGCAAAGAACTTAATTTCTTGATTTATCATTGTTTTCCTCTGTTTAAATTACTATCTTTGTACATGAATTGCTTAGACTTAGGGAGATACTTTAACATTCTGGTATTTAAGGTGTTAGTAAAGACTAAAACAATGACTTAGATATAGAGAGTAATCTGTCTCTATATTCTTGAATAAAAGAGTATGCTTTATAATACCATGTTCTTGTCTCAAAAAACTTGTATCTTCCAGGTAATTTATTTAAGCTGACTCAAAAATAGTTCATGAAAAATGGAAAATCTTTATGTCATTCATATGCTGTGGCCTTTGGTCAAGAGCAGTTAAATCCTAGCTTTCTGTATAATAATGATTAAAAGTAAAGGTCAAAATCCAGAATAAACTACTGTAAATCTTTTTTGTTGTTGTTGTTATAAGAGAATTGGAGAGTTATAGGACTAAGACAGTTTAGAAATACCATTTTGGTGATAATGCAAACTTTTAGAAGAAGGAAAACCAGAAAGCAGTAAGTAGGCAAAATACCTATATTGAGAATTTCTCTTTACCCCAAGTTCCTCAATATTGAGGTCTTAGAAGGATAGTCAGTGATATCTGGAATCTTAAAATGCCAAGACACTGCAGCTAATATACTACAGCTTCATTTTTAGGTAAAAATTTTGACAGAATTATGGGAGTCTTTCTAAAAGTTGCAGATGATTATGTTTTAAAACATTCTACTGCAGAGTTATTACAGGTAGCTTTTAGAATCTCTGCTTGCTTTCCTCCTGACTTCTATTTACTTATTTGAATTACAAAGCTACTTTTAATACTTTGGGGAGAGCCCCACAGGCATTGAAAACACTAGAATAGGTAACCTCCTTAACCCCAGGAGTGGCCCAGGGGGAGAGAGACCACCTGAGGGGAAGGAAGCACAGAAGGAACCCACTGCAGACTCAGGGCAGTGGGAACACCTTCGGTGACGCAGGGACCCGCGCGCCCGGCAGGAGGAAACGCTAGCACTGGGGGCCTGGCTCCAGGCACATGGGCGAAGGGCGAGAGGGTTGGACACGAAGCCTCAAGGCTATTTCGGTTCCCCCTCCTCGTTTGCCTTTTTCCATTTCTGCTGCATGATCTCGAGTGCCCTCCTTGCGGGCGGCAGCGGAAAGCCCGTCATCTCAGCGCTTTTGCTTAACAGAGTCGCTCCGCTCTTTCATAGTCTCCTGGCAGGCGAGCTCGCGCTGGTTACCGCGGGTCGTGGCTGCGGCCGCGGCCCTGGCCTGCCACCGTTGCGTCCCCTCCCCTACTGACTTTTAAATCGAAATATAATCTATAAGGCACTTACTAGATGTGAAATATTATTCTAGGTGCTTCACTTACATTCACTGATGTAACCTTCATAGAAACCCTGTGACGTAGATTCTGTATACATGAAATTGAGGGACGGAATCACTCATTTAAGGTCATACCATTGAGAAGTGGTAGAACCAGGCTTTGGAGTAAGGCAGTTGGCCCTGGTGGTGGTGCTCCTACCTACTATATTACGTTTCCTCAGGGGTTGTTGGTATCATCTCAGAAGGAGCTTGTCTGTTTGGAAGAGTCTCCATGTGGGAGGGGGATTAATAATTAAGAGTATCTTAAATGTTTTTAAAAGTATAATTGAAACTACAGCTTCATTTTTTTTCTTGAGCACACGGAGCTGGCTGCATTTTAAAGTATTAACCATTGGGATTCTCCTATGTATTCTCTATGATTTCCCTCATTGACTAGGGTTTTCTTCTGTATTTGAAGAGCAGGTATTTTGAGTATTTCCATGCTGACTGAGAGCATTGCTTTGCAAGTACTGTTAATGTGAATGTTCCCCCAAAAAGATGAATCGTGGTAGCACAGACATGTGGAAATTAGCACTCACTTTGCTCAGTCACTCATAGTGTCTCTTTTAAACAAAAATACATTTTTGTAGACTCATGATTTGATTTAGTGTTTGGTTTGCCAGAGTTGTAATGCTCTGTACTATCCAGTTGAGGGCAGCTATTTACTGATTAAAAAAAATTAGGCTGGATTAGAATGTCACCACTTTGTGTCTACCAAAATTTGGCATCTAGTATAAAACAGAGCATTTGATATACAAACAGTCTTAGTTTTCAGTCCTATTATCATCGTAAACAATTTCTTGAAAATTAAAAAGTTATTTTACTTTGTAATAATTCTGCCCTCATAAGCAGGAAAATGAACTCTTGATTGTAGTTTTAATTTTCCCAGTCCAAATTCTTTTCAATTTTTACCCCTTAGAATCAGACTCCAGAGAGATTAGAGTGTCATTATCTTCCTTATCTTTGAATTATCTGCGTGTAAGTACATGTGACTACATAGTTCTTGGAGGGCTTTTAAATATAAAAGTAAAAAATTAGTATTTTCAGTATGTTATTTTTATTAACCAGTGGATTAAGTGAATCAGTTTGGTTCTTTTTCTATACAGAATGACTATGTTAAACTTGAGGAATGTAGTATGCTCTTCTAATTTTTCTGCATTGAAATATCAGTTTAAATGATATCTTCTGTGTGATTCAGAGAAAGGAATTTTGAGGGGTTTAACAACTAATTTCAAAGATATCACTGAAAGAACTTTTGAGAATAAAGAAAGTCAGTCTGTAAAACTGTATGTAATATTAACAAAGTAGATACTGATAGTAACTTGGAGAGGGGGCATACTGTGGGAGTTTCTTCAAAGGAATTTTTCTAGAACGGAGAATAAGATAATTGAAGGTGTTTCACCTTCATTCCAGCTTACAGATTTCCAGGACCCTCTCTTCTATCTTTAAATCTCTGTTCGGTTTTTTGGTCATTACGGTTTTATCCATAGTCCTTTACTTTTTTACTAAAACAATTTTTTTTTACTGTGGTTAAATATCTATAACATAAAATTTACTACTTAAACCATGTTTAAGTATATAATTCAGTGGCATCAAGTACATTCACAATGTTGTGCAAACACCACCACCATCCGTCTCCAGAACTTTTTCACCTCCTTCCGCTGAAACTCGGTACCCATTAAACAGTAACTTGCGATTCCTTTCTTCCCCTTGCCCATGGCAACCACCATTATGCTTTATGTCTCTATGAATTTCACTGTCCTAGGTATTTCATATAAGGGAATCATACAATATTTGTTCTTTTTTGACTAACTTCCTTAAGTTAGCATCATGTCTTCAAGGTTCATCCATGTTGTAGCATGTGTCAGAAGGCTAGATAATGTCCCGTTGTATGTATATACTGCATTTTGCCTACCCATTCATCCGTCCATCATTGGCTACTTGGGTTACTTCCACTGCTTGACTATTGTAAATAATGCTGCTATGAACGTGAGTGTACAACTCTCTGTCTGAGTCTCTGCTTTTAATTCTTTTGGATATACACAGAAAAGTAGAATTGCTGGGCAATGTGGTAATTTTTTTGAGGAACCACTGTACTATTTTCTACAGTGGCTACATTCATTTTACATTCCCCCCAGCAAGGCACAAGAGTTCTGATTTTTCCACATCCTTGCCAACACTTGTTGTTTTCTCTCCTGTTTTCCCCTTCTTCCCCTCGTTTGTTTTTCAATAATAGCCATCATAGTGAATGTTCATTGGCGGTTTATCAGTGTCCATTAATGGGTGGGCATTGTTGGTTCATTCTGGTTTTGATTTAAAATTTCCGTAATGATTAGTGACATTGAGATTCTTTACATGTGCTTATTGGTCATTTATACATCTTTGGAGAAATTCAGTTGTTTACTTTTGTACAGTTAAAAAATATCACCTCTGCTAATCGTTTTTTACTTTTAGCTAAAGCCTAAATTACGTTATAAGAGAAAGGTATACTTTAAGAAAACAAGATCATGGTAGGATTGGGAGTACTTCTTGTGTATGTGTTCACTTCCCAGCAGCCCACTTTATCATTAATAAGACAGATCTCTCCAAAGTTAGAAAGGAAATCACCCATTTCTGACATTCTCCTTTTTAATTTGCTCCATATCACAGTCTAAATGCCCACTATAAAGATTCATAAAAGCTCTTGGAAGGAGAGATAATGAGATGACTAGCTATCAAAAGAATATAAAATGGAAGGAGAAAACAAACTAACTAAATAACTGTAACAGATATTTTACATCTGTTATCTGTTGTCTATTAAAACTACTAATTCTCACACTGAGCTTTTTTTAAATCATCTTTGTAACTGTTTAGTTCATGGGTTTGAATATGAAATGTAGTATAAAGGTTAATTAACACTGACATAGGTGATTAATTTAAGGATATATTTGAGATAATGCTGGAAAGATTAGTCTGAGGTCACTTTGAAGAGAGTCTTCACCTCCAGACTTTGTCTTAGCCATTGGGGCAACCATGGAAAGCTCTTCAGGGGTGCATTGTATACCACATTCCCTCTCTGTGTTTCAGGTAGGTTTATGTGACCGTAGTGTGCTGGAGAAATTAGGCACTAGGGATTGGCAGTGAACTGGTTAGTTACTCATTTTACTACAGTTAATTCTCATCACTGGTTACATTTGTAAATATTTGTTTTTTTTAAGTATCTTTAATGAATAACATGCCTATTACACTTTCAGGAGCAATCACTGAGTTTTTTTTCACAATCATAGAGATTAAACTGAAATTTGCAAACAACTAAAATACTGCTGTTAAAATTAATCTGAAATGAATATTAATAACTCTAGAGAGCTCAAGTCGATTTGTGTCTTAGTGAGTATGAGATAGTGAGTATGGTATGTACGGAAAAGGGAAAAAACCATGCTTTAGATGAACACTTGCAAATATACTGCTCATTCTGAATATATCTAAGAACAAACGTATATTTCTTTTTTGAGCATGCGTAAGCACTGTCCTTAAATTTGAAGCATAATCCAAAACATTCCTAAAATATTAATGCTGATATTTGGGTAAGGAAGGCTTATTCATGAGAAACTACAGTGTTCGTTTTTATTTTTGAAAAGAAAACTTCCCTTTCCCTTCCTGGGGAATACCTGCACTAGGACGTGGAGCAGCAGAGGCCGCCTCGGTTGTGTTCACGTTACTGACTCTGCCTGGGAGGGTCACAGGCTGTTTGACTGGCAGGAGCAGGAGCTCTCACTTCAGTAGTTTATAATTCCTGGCTATTCTAGGATAGTTTGCACTTCACCAAGCCTCAGACAGGTCAGGACATTTGGTAGGAGAAGGTTGAAAGACAAAAGCAGCAGGCCTTGGGTTCTCAGCCTTTTTTTTTTTTAAACAGAAAATTAGATTTTAATTTGGTGGTTTGAGTTTTTAGTAATGTGCCTGTATTACATGTAGAGAGTATTCATCAGCCAAGAAGAGTTTTAAAATGTCAAAACTGGGAAAGGCTGCTCTAAACCATGGCTTGGTTCCTGTTGATTTTAAAAGTGCAAAGGAGCCTCTACCACATCAGACTGTGATGAAGATATTTAGCATTAGCATCATTGCCCAAGGCCTCCCCTTTTGTCGAAGACGGGTAAGTCTTACACGTTTGAAAAACAGGAATATTTATGTAAATGAAGTACCTCTGCCTCCTTTAGTAAAGAAATGCTTCAATTTTCAATTGATTTTTAGAACTAAAACTCTCAGTGCATTATGTAGCCAGCAAAAGACTTATATAAGTGGTAGTTTTAATAATATAAGAGCCTTGAGGGCAAGGTTACCCAATCTACCTTTTTCTTCTTCTCTCTCTCATTTATTTTTTATGATATTAGAATCCTTACTTTAAATTGGTAAATATAAGAAGTAGGTCTTGAAATATGTTGGCAGGTACTAAAATCTAGAATTTATAGTTTTTATTTTGTGGGAAAAGCAAAAACCTGGTGGTATTCTCCTTATACATGGGACTTACAGCATTTAGCTCTTACAAAGAGCATTCTAAGTTCCCTAGGTTTATCTGCACTTCAAGCCATATTATTTTTAAATTGCTATTTTTTAAACTCAAACTTAACCTAATAAAGACATTACTTTTTGCTGTTATGTAAAATAAAAATGACAAGCCATTGTGTGGCAGTTACGATAACAGTTTATATATAGACAATCCTGTACAAACAAACATCTTGTAGAACTTGTGCTAACGTATAATCAAGTCATGATCTGTTGGATGTTTTTCAGCATGACATTGTCCTCTCTCTCTCCCATCAAATTTTGACCCTGTTAACTATAAGCAGTTTTGTTGTATTTTCCAGCTTACTTGGTTATTGCCATTTTGAATTATTAACTAGAGAAATGTATTTTTATATCTAAAATATGTTTATGATTCTGAACACATTAAACCCACCCCAAAAGACCTGAGATTGAATGAGTGTTTGCATGTTTCAGTGCTATTAGTGTTATAGTACTGTTTTCTTACCTTTTCTTTTTAAATTAAAGGGGAAACATTCTATTAAACAAGTATATTAACTTATAACTCCTGAAAAATATTTTTCCTCTTTCATAAGGAGAATCTTCTTTTTGCTGGGACTTAAGTAGCCTTTGTAAAATGTTTTTTATTATCTTGGCTCATTTTGAGTAGTTTCTACTTCTCCAAATAAGTAGTAGCCATGTTGAAAAATATTTCAAGCGATGTTTAAATGTAATACAGTTTAAACATTGAAAACGGAGTACAGATATCTCCATCACTCTCTTCTTCCCTACTATGTTTTTAGAAAGTGTTTCATTTATTTTATATCTCACTTCATAGTTTTTGTAACTTGTGAATGAGGTCACTGCTCTGATTTAAGCATTTACACAGAGGCCTACAATAGCTTTAAAGTCATTAATAAGTTAACTTACTATTTTAATACTTATATAAAAGAAAGTACCAATGCAAATAAACATTTTAACTGAGGAAACTAAGTGTGGGGTTTTTAAATTAAAGGGTTAAGATATTACCAATCAAGATATTTTGTTCTAAAAATTAGTAGAGAACTTCAAGGCTTTCTCTGAGGGCTTCCTAGGGTCATTGTTCAGTTTGACTTTTCTAGGTTACTGTGTTATGTTAAATTACGGCCTTGGATTTGTAGTAAAGTAGGAGACTGGATTTGAAAAAATAAAATACATACTAGAAATTTTTTTCAGGAAATAGTTAAACAACACATTCAGTTTTAGACTACCTGCCTGCCAATAACTTACTATTGCATAACTCATCAACTCTGACTACTAGAAATATTAGAGGGATAGCGTAATTATATCCTCCCTCTCCTTTTTGCAGCTGGTTTATTTAGGTGGCTTTAAATTGATTCACATGCTCTTTGTCATTTAATTTACTAACTTTCCCTTGGTAAGGTTAATGATAAACATTTTTAAAATTTATTTTTCTTTAACAAAGATTTAAAAGAGAATTTTGGTGTGATATGGGATTAATCATATTTTGTGTCCAGCATCCAGTTTTTTACGTTAGATGTACCTTCTTTCAAGCAGATTGTTATACACAAAGTAGACAAAGCAGGCAGACTACTGTATTTTGTAAGCCATTTTTTTCTTCCACATAGTGAGCTAATGGAAAGTAATGTGACCTCTTACAAAGACTGTATACAGTCTTGACCTGTTAAAATTTGAAAAATACGATATTGTCCCTCCATCAAAGATGTTGATCCTCTTGATGTTTACATAATGGAATAACTTTGAAAATTATGAAAAATCTTTCAAGTAGTTGTTGGAACTACAGCTTCAGTTTATATCTTGAGTGTTTTCAGGAAATTTATTAATCTCATTATTAAGTATAATATTAGTACTGGTGGTCTAACTTAACTATTGTTTGAATTTTTCTAGTTTCTCATCAGAGATTCTTTGGACTTAATACTAACAATAGTGAAGAAATAGCAATCTAGCTATTAATCAGCTACCTAAAATCAAAATATTTTTAGTATTAAGACCCTCCTAATTTATTTATAGTTGCTCAGACATTCTTGATTATAAGTATAACTTAGAATACTTGTTAAAAACACAGAATTGAAAGTTTCCTCTTTTGGAGAGTCTTATATAAGAAATATGGATTAAGGCTCAGGGATCTCTCTTTTTTTTTAGAAGTCATATAGTTAAAGTCTTAGTATCAGAAAAATGAGAGAATACTATTTGAGAACATAACTTTTTATTCAAAAAAGAACTGACTATCCTTTGAGAAAGAGAAGTTATACAGGAAAAATTTATTTAATCTGTAAAATCTGTGGAAAATTACTTTTTTGGAAATTGGGATGCCTAATAATACAGTAGTAATACTGTATTTCTTAAATCCTAAGATCCATTATTTTTCTACATTTTAAACATATATAAAATAAGGATATAGCTTGATAAGATTTTATTGCTTGTCTGGCAGCAATTTTTTCTTTTCAGTGATAAGAGAAATAATCCTGTCTTATACTTAAAAACAGTACATTGAAAGAAAATACACTTCAATGCTTAAATCTCATTTCTTAGCTCATTTTGGTTTTGTTTGGAGACTTTTAAGCATTTAGAATATATTGTTTTTAGAGTACCTTATATATTCTTAGGTTTGAACCATGTACTGATTGTGTGTCACGTAAGCATTGGCTACAGAGCTGACTAAGGAAATGGGGTATAGCTGGTTGTGGAGTGGCAGGGAGGTGAGGTGGGGACAGTGTGTGACAAGGACTTGTTCACCTGAAACCCAAGAGCTCAGACAATAATGAAGTACATGACTGGAATTTCTGATAGTTGGAAATAATTTTGTAGTGATTTTTATTCCATATCAAGTTCTATTAAAAATATTATATTTAAAATGTTTTCTTTAAAGTGAAAATAGAAATAAAATATTTGTGTTGTTTGAGAAAATGTTAAACTCACTCCTGTGTATTATTGTCCTTGAGGATTAACTTAAATCAGGGGTCCACAAACTTTCCCTGCAACGGGCCATTAAATATGTTAGGCATTATGAACCTCAAAGTTACTATTAGAACTACTACTCAGCTCTGCCATTTTAGCATGAAAGCAACTGTAGACAATACCTGAATGTGTAAATGGACATGACTGTTTTAATAAAACTTTATAAAACAGTGAGATACAGAATTTTACAATTACAGTAACACTACAGTAAATCTTGTACATATATCTTTTTATTTGTACGTCAGTTTCAGCTTAAAGTAAATTTTTAGAATGAGATTGTTAGAGCCTTAAGTCTTTCATTTCCTTTAAAACCCTCATCTGCCCTTCTTACTCTTTTGTAGTTAAGTAGAAAAAAATCTGTGTGTGTCTTATCACTAGGATTTTTACATACTGCTGATTATTTCCTTTCTTAATGTACAGTATTAGTATAATAGTGCTATTAATAGTGGCTCTCATTTTAAAAGAACCTACTATGTTTCCCACTACCCACTGTCCTAGCTATTTTGTGTCTTTTAACTCACTTAATCCTTAAATGATTTATATGTTTGTTAAGTAATGTAAGTTAGGTAATAACTCTTTTCAGTAGACTAGAAAACTGAGGTCCAAACAAGTTAACTCTCCTCAGTTTTCTTGGTACATAATAAAGCTGGTATTTAACTCCAGGATTCTCTAATGCTGCAGGTAGCAGTCATTTGTGACCTTTATACTTTTTTTCTTATAAATTTAATATTTTTTAACTACTGTTATATTATTACTTGGGAGGAGGGTGAGCCTGGGAGCCACTGTTGACATTGTTTCTGTGAGATGATACATTCAAAGATTCAAACAGTTGACCTACAAATAACTTTCAGTAGCATCGTCCGTTACACATTTAGGATTTTTTGGTGTAATCTCTTTTAAGCTTTTTCACTTCTAAAGTTACTTTACAGATTATGCAATAACTATAGTAATAAAAACTAGAAATATTAAACAGTCTGCATGTTTGTTGTCTTTTGTAAGCTGAGGAATGATACCTGTTAAAGAAAAAAGTGATTCAAGACACTTGTTCAAACAGTAAGACAGACTTTATTTGGGGGACTTCATGGTGGATATAGAGATTAATACAAGGAGTTTTGATGGTAGGGGTGAGAGATTGGGCTCAACTCCAAATACAACGAAGAAAAGTGAGAATTTATAGCCAAGGAGCATGGTGAGAGTTAGTAGATAGAAAATTACTAAGAGGAAACATCGGAGGTAAAGGGGAATTCTGACTAAGTCAACTTAACTGCCAGTGGTCACACATCAGCCGGAGGACGACAGAGGATAAGGAGCCCAGCAGATATGGAGGGTGATCTGCTATTGAGGTTGGGGGAATTCTGGTTAGACTGACTTCGTGGGATTCTTGCTAAAATTTGGCACCTGAGAACAGTGCCCCAGGACAGGACCTAGTTGAAAAAGAAATCAGAGGAGCCTGAGTAGAGTTTGGTCAAGGAAAGAATCTTAGTCAGTCTGTGCCTAGCAGGCAACGATGGAGAACAGGGTGTCCAACACATTAATCATGGACCATGCAGCGAGGTGTCATTCTTATTGCTTTGCTCAGCTAGTACTTTTGACAATAATGACGAAAAGCCAAAACAGTATTATGCCTCCTTTAGCTTTAGTATTCCTTTGGGTTTAAGTTTTTTCTTCATTGTTTACTTAGTGATTATGATAATAGACAAATCTGTATTCAAAATTTTAATCTCATTCATGAATAATCTAATTTGAGGGGTTTTTGGTATGTATAATCTTCAGTTAGTTCAAGTTGTATGTAATTTTAATCTGTTTTACTCCTTTCATAGACTATTGATGAGTCCATTAATAACTTTTCAGCAAAGGTCTGCCAGTGTTATTGAACAGTTGTATTGCCTTTGTTTCAGAAAACAACATCTCTCTTTATTCTACAATAAAACTTTTATTTGTGTAAAAATTTTGTATGTAGCGCAAAGTAGATTATCATAAGCTCTGTTGGTAAAGCAAATTTGTGAGTTAGTATCCTCCTGAATGTAATAACTTCATAGTTCCCTAACTTCTCTGAGTTGAATGATAATATGGGGAATTTTTATTTTCTTCCAATAATTAATATCTTTTACTTCTCTCATAAAAACAGACATGCTCAAAATGTAAACTTCAGAAAAATATTTTTCTTTATAATTTTCTTAATTATCAGTAATTTCACTGCTCAGAAATAACCACAATAACAATTTTAAGTAAATTTTTTTTAAACAGAATTGGTACTTTAATCTGTTTTTAATATATATTGCTGGTGGTTTCCCATGGCTGTAGTTACTCAAATTGTATAATCTACCAAGTGAATGTACCATAATTTTCCTATTGTTGTTTATTAGGATAGTGACCTGCTTTGAACTTTTTTATACATAAATCTGTAATATTTCTATACACAGATTTTATACTAGTAGAATTACAAACTTTTGTATTCTTGCTAAATACTGCTAAATTGTTTTTCCAGAAAGATTGTACCAATTAAAAACCAGCACGAAGGACTTCTAATGTTGCTTTAAGAGAAAGAAATCATATTCTAAGCCAGTTTATTCCTGCCATGGCAAAGTTTTATGGATTTTACTTAGTTGATACTTTACCATTGTATTTTCATGTTTATTATTCTAGGTTTTCTATCAGAGGAATTTTTTTTTTCATTTTAAGGAAATAACGATATATGCTTTTACTTAAAGCTTCATGAGGAAAATATGTAAACAGATCAAGAAATTGTTGTTCATGGTGATTTTATTTTTTATTCTTTCTAGAAAATAATATTTGTCATGGACCTGTCACCTATGTTATTTTCAACCTTCATTTTCTTCTGCTCTTCCCATAGTTTTAAAAGTATCATCATTGTTTTTATCTAAACAGATGATCCACACGTATAGTTTTCTGATTTATCATTGATTTAACACATTATTTTTAGTACAAGTTTTATGATTATCTCAATTTTCGTTTGTCACCGTAGTTTATACTCTTACACTTCCGGATTTTAGTGTGATATTTGTACAGAATAAATGACAGCCTTTCCCAAAGTATATTGCTATTAATAATCTCTACTACGAGAGTACTTCTCATGCTAGCAGGAGCAGCTGCCAGAAATGCTTGCCTGTTTCTTATAGCGCTACTACTTAGTCTTACATTTCTGACATAGCTTTGCCAGCTTTGCCTTTCGCCCCAATCCAGGCTGGCTTTTTTTTTTTTTTCAATTCTAGTCCAGCCATGATTAATTGTTATTTAAAGTAGCTGCGGCAAGTCTGCTCTTCTAAAATGTCTTGATGCCTGAAAGACATTTCGTGAAACTCAACATCCATTTCACAGAACTCTTAGCCAAGAAGGAATAATAGATGGATATTTTTTAACATTACAGAAATACGAAACCTTGAAAAAGCCAGCATTATGCTCGCTTCCTTCATACCAGCCTCTCAGCACCCACTGGTTAGTGCCCCTGTCTGCCTGCACGTTTTCCATGACTTCACAGTCTAGCTCACCTCTCCGGGTGGAACCTTCCCCTGGCACTGGTCACATCTACCGTTGTTGTCATCTGCTCGTGGAACATATTGTCATTGCTGTCATTATGTTTGGCCCTTAGGCATATATGCACTGCTCAGTGGCGTTATTTGATAGCCTCATATATAGTTACCTTGTGTCAGTTAGGCTGTAAACACAGAGAGTTTAATATCTTTTTAAGTTCCCGGTGATACGAAGGGAAAATGAGCATAAATATGTGTATGACCAATTCATTGAAGTATGTGTTGAACTTGGAAAATTCTTTAAGGGGTTTTTGGTACTGTAAAACTATGGCATGTTTTTGTTCACTAAATGTTTTTAAATGACTCTGCAGCTGTGATTTTGAATATTTCATTTTCTAATTTTAACTAAACTCAGATACAGTTTGACATTTAATTTTAAAAGTAATTACTGCTTACCAATTTTGAAAACGAAGGAGAAACAAACATAGGATACAGTCATTTAGATGCTACTTTTGAGCAGCTACAGCAGCTACAAAATGTCAAAAAATGCTGAAAAAAAAGAATTATTATAATACTTTGGTGAGTAGGAAGAACAGGGTGGTGGTATGAGCAATGTTTGGAGAGAAATTTCAATGGGGTACCAGATTTTTTTCCTTTTCATTGAATGTATGGGTGACACTGGTTAACAAAATTATACAGGTTTCAGGTGCAAAATTCCACAGCACATCATCTGTGCCTTGTGTGTTCACCACCCCAAGTCAGGTCTCCATCCAGCACCATTATGGGGTGGGCGGCGTAAATGGGGGGTACCAAATTATTTTTTAAATGTGACTTCCTATATTCCATCAAAAGTTGGAGAAAAATTGGCATTTTCAGATCATCTAATATATCCTTTATTGCCATTACTTATTTTATCCATAAAGTAATTATTTATAGCCAACCATTCTGTTTTAGATATTATCTGTTCTTAATGTTCATGCCTCCTGTATAAACATGAGTAAACAATATAAATTGTAAGTTTCTTGCAGTCTTATTCTCTGTACTGTGTGTAAATAAATCTCTGTGGATATGCAAAAATGAAAAAAAAATACTTTAAGCATCTTACAGTTTAGTAGTAAAGCCATAAATAAACCCTTATAGTACAAAAGGGTCACTGCTTAAATGGGCCCATGTGCAAAGTGCTGGTGGGAGCATGAGCAGCCCCCCTAAGTCCCGATGCAGGTGGCTCAGCGAAGGCTCCACGGCAGCTCTGACAAGACGAGAAGGATGTTTGCTAAGCAGATGAGAGAAATGATGGGCAGAAGGAACTTGGGTTCATATCTTGTTTGTTCACATTAATTATACTGCTGCAAATTATTCAGTTGTGTCTTGATATGCAATTTATTAATATCAGCCCAAACATATGTATCGAGCACTTAGAGTTGGGAACTTCTTTAGAATCTGTGAATATAACAATAAGCTTGGATGCTAACTTAGGGAAACTGAAAAGTAACTAAACTGTTAATGGTAATGTTTTGTTGACAATAAAAGAGAGGAATAGTATAGCCTAACTTGGGGTTCAGGGGAGGCACTATTCTGAGTACTTTATATATGAACTCATTTAATCCTTAAAATAACCTATGTTGCAGATGAGGAATATGAGGCATAGGAAGGTAAATAACTTGCCCAAAGCCGGTAAGTGATGGAGCTGAGATTCTAAGTTGGACATCTGGCTCCAGCACCCCGAACACTGCTGTACTGACCTGGGTGAGCTTTGCTGAGGGAGCAGATCTTGGGTTTCCAAATGTTTTAAGGGCTGACTTTTGCCATATAATCCTGGGCTTTTAAATATCTAATTCTCTCACTTTGATTCCACAATTTATGATGGCCTCAGTATCTAATTACTGATAACATTGCTTTCTAGTTGTTTTTGTCATCAGATAATGATTAGGTTGTGCCTCAGTTGTCAGATATGAATGTACAGCAAATTATAACATGATTTATAAAGCTACAACTGCATCAGAGAAATAGCTGCCATGAATTGTTATCTCTTTTGTTGATAGACAGCAATCTGTACAGATAGTTTAGTAGTTTTATATCACCGGGCAAGGCTATATAAATTTGTGGGTTATATTTTACAGAAACTAACTTAATATTAAGACTTCTAATATGGGAGACAGGTGAAAAATATGTTAAAAAGAAACAACAAGAAGTTCTTGGCACGGTAAACAAGTAGGAAATAATAAATTCAATCACTTGTCTGCAGACCAGAAATTCATCAGGCCCTGAAAACTAAAAAAATGTTTTAAGTTGGCCATACCTGACCCTAACTAACACAGGATAGTCACTTTTATTATTTACCTGAATATTTATATATATTGCTGTAAAAATATCGATGTGTAATGTACTGGGAATGTTCTATAATATACTCTACATGCTCCATATTACTTTTATAAATTCCAAAAAGTTCTGAAGTTAAACAATTTTCTCTAAAGTTGTGGAAATAACTCTGCAGATCTTTAAGTTTTACAGTTGTCACCCCCATGAAAAATAGAATACATTTTGAAATGTCAAAGGAGTCTAAGCCTTATCTTATGTCTCCAAGTACATGCATATTTAAATGCTTTAGAACATACATTATGTAAATGAATACTTAAATTTTATTGACCTAGTTATAGGCAACTCCATATAGTACTGCTTAATGGTAGAGTTCGGAGCTTGTATATTATTTTTTTCAGTAGTTAATGACAACTCATGCTAGCACACATGCATTTAAAATGAGGAATGAGAACCCTGACCACATTTTTACATCTTCCAGTGTTTTCATGGAAAATTAACATCAATAAATTAATTTTAATTCTGCTAATATTTATATTAGGCACATTACCTGTGTGTGTTGCTAGTGTAACAAAGATGAGTAAAGCAGAGGCCAGATGCTTTTCTGTCTCTGAGAGACTTATTGTCCCTATTCTGTAGTCATACATCAAAATCAGAGGAGCATTGATAATTAATTCGTTCAACAAGTAAGCGTTTGCTAATCCCAGGCACAGGTCTAGGTACTTGCATTAGGGAACAAAGCAGAAGAAAAATCCTTTACTACAATGTAGCATTTTCGTGACTGAGGGTTCCGCCTTGGCATGGGAGGCATGTTTGGTCTGCTCCCGTATAGTGTGTCACCAGACTCCTTGATTCCATCACACACTTTTCATTTCTAAATTGACTGATGGTAATTCGTGTTAAAGTTTCTCCATATGCATACATGGATACCCACATACATGTGCATACATACACAGATAGACCCTCTCCCTGACCTGATAGAATTATGTTGGTATGAAATGTACTCTCCTGGTCAAATACTATTAGGTAGTATCCAGTTCAGAATATTATTTTGAGGCTCTGAAAGATATAAATATTATCATTCCATTTTTTATGTTCTTGCAAGGAAACTTGAGTCTTTAATATCCTATCAAGCTCATCACTGTGATTTCTTTCTGGATTGTTTCTGGGTCAGAATTGGAGTTCTTGGCCCTGTCCCCGACTTGTGGAAGGTGGTATAAGTTAACGTGTGTCTCATGTATAAACCAGTTAAATAATGATATATATAATTTATGGTAGACACAGATAATGATAGATCTAATTTAAGATTTTTAATATGCAAATTTTACTGTAGAAGTAATAGCAGTAGGACTATCATTTGTGGCAAAGCTAATGACATTCTAAAGGTTAGAATTTACAATTCAGTTTACAAGTACCTATAGATGCAGCACATATCTTTATTTGCATATATAGTGTTTTATTCCAAAAATGTGAAAGGTAAAATAATTAAAGTTTTTAAAAAGTGATTGTGATATTAGCTTAATAGAGATTTCTCTTGTGACTTCCATAGTCTCTATATCTATATATGTGTTTATATATTTAAAAACTTGATTGACATTTATTTAGGTCTAGAGGGGAAGCAATCAGTAGTCTTTCTCAAACATTAATACATTAATATTAACCCAAAAAGGACATGGGTAGTTTATGGTTATTCTAAGTTATCTTCATATAATGATGAGGAAATCTGTTTTGAGAAAAAAAATATATGATAGTGTTGGATGAAATTCTCTTAAAATTTCTTTTCCTTGCTAGTATTGAAAATGAAAATTGAAACTTGTGGGTTATTCCCATATCTAAATACATTTTTATGTGTGGGTGATTTCATATAGTTCACTTGGGAACAGTTTAAGCTAAAACAGCTTTTAAATAATCCACAGAAATCTCTGCATTATCACTTTAGATTTTAAAATATTGTTACTATGAGTTTGAACATGTAGGGGCAGTATTGTACTGTTTTTATAAATCTCATCTGAATTTTTTTGGTTTTTTTAAATCCATGTTAAAAGTTTGCTTGCTCTTCTCTGAGAAAATACAACCATATGTCTTTTTAAAGGATAACTGCCACTATTTCATTAAGTTGGAACTATTTCATTCTCATATATATTATGGAAAAGATTTTTATATTATGGAAGCTTGTGGCCTTGCCTTACATTTGAAGTCAAAGAATATGTTAAACTAATAAACAGGAAAAATGCATTTTCATATTTACACAGTAAAAATGAAGATAAGTGGATCTGTGAAAATATGCAAAATACTAAAGTCAGTACAATTTTGTTCTTATTCATACTGTACCAGACTTTCAAAATGAATGGTTAATTATGAGAATTTTTAAAAATAAAGTCTTAATTTTTCCAACTGACAAATGAACAAAACTTAGGTCACCAAACAACCTAATTAAGAGTCTTTAATCAATAAATATTTTTTCAATATCAAAACAATTAGGGTTATTAAGAAATTTATAGTAGAATTTTTCTTCACTTAAAATGATTTGCACTTAAAAGAAAACAACTGAGTATTATCTTTCCTATCTATTCATTCAGTCTATTCAACAACTCCTATGAGTCAAGAGTGGCTTTCAGTGTCTGGAGTATAACAGTGAAGAAACAGACCCAAACCCTTGCCCTCCTGGAGTCTCTGTCAGCAGCAGAGTGCGTAAGAGCACAAATGATAGAGACAGGCCTGGGGTTAAGTTTTAGCTCCACCACTTACTTAGCTTCATCTGTCAAAAGGAGATAATAGTATGTACTTCACACGATTGTTGCAAGGGTAAAATGAAATAACCTATAGAAAGTGTGGTTATGTAATAAGAATTGATTAATAACTGTTATGAAGTCCACATAGGACTTTTTTTAGATGTGTTGGGAAAAATTATAATTAATTCTTCTGATATATTGGTACTTATTTTTTACTTACGATTAGTATTTTTAATATTTTTCATTAGTTTCTTCAAATTTTGAAAAAGTATACAGCATCAATTTTGAATAGCCATTTTTCTTAAACTGTTTCCTGAGTGACTGTTAATCTCTAAATGGAAAGATACTGCACATAAAAAATTAATATGCTTTTGTTCTACTTTATGTGGAACATTATGTAGATTCAGTCATTGTGACTAACATATATGTAAAAATTAACTCCATTATGTCTTTCTCAATTAAGAAGGTAACATGCGCCATCTTGGTATTTTGTTTGGAATTTCTCAGATGTTCAGAATAAATGTGTTGGCTTCAAATAACATTAAATTAAAAAATTGAAATTGCTATATAAGAAGTAAAAACATAGGATTTGTTGATTCACACTATATTAGCTGATAAAATGCCTAGCAAATAGTTGCCATTGTAATTTAAGTTCTGACTTTATTTCATTCTCTAAAGTCTCTAAAGTCCCCAAATAAGTTAGTTAATTAGGAAATGGAACATACTTGTTAACAACTTTGAAAACTAGCTCATCAAAATGGGACCTGGTATAGTGTCACTATATAAGAATTGAGACTTAAAACATTTAAAGAATCAATTCACAAGTCTTAACAAAAGTACTTAGAAATTTAGATTTTTTTTTTGGTACCCTGTTCTAGCCTTCTGTTTATTTTTAATTATGTGGAAACCCCATATTTAACATACACACACTCACAAGCATCCCCCATACACACAAATAAAATTCTCACTACCCACCCCCCGTTTAATAGCTTATCTACTGCGTTCATGCTTCAAGTGCTTCGTTGAGGCAAAGTGTTTTCTGTCGTTTTCATATTAGCTTTCTTATCATGCAGTATTTTCAGCTGCTCATACTCATTACCATACAGCTGGTATGTAGAGAAGAGAAGGAAGCAAGCAGAAGTTGTACTGTCTACAAGAATAAGAAGCTCTCTTGCAGATGGGGCGCTGGCAGATGGGGCCTGTGTTTGAACAGGTTTTACTAATAACAGAGTGCATTAAAAATCATTCTGAGAAAGTCTAAGGTCAGTGCCATGAATTCAGGGCTTGAGAGGTAATTCAGCTTCTACAGAATATTAATTAACTCTAACACAGAAAAGTAATAAATGGCTAACCATAACCTCTTCCAAAATTTTTTTTATCAGTTTTCCCTTTTTGTTTTAGTATATTTTGTTTAACATAATTTTAAAAGCATTGAGACTGTTACCTTGTGTCTTTCATAATCTTATGCTGTATTTTGTGGTCTTCAATGTATTAAAATTTCCAGATTATGTTTATATGTAAAAAAGTAAGTGTTTTTAGCAATGTAATAACATTCTTCAGTTTGGATATATAATGTTAAAATATTTATTAGAAATGGAAAGCCAAAGAGGATTTTGAACTCCATGTGTGTAGTGTTGACTACTTTGAAGGTTAAGGTGAGGTATGTTTTGTCTACACTCAAAGTTAGAGCAGAATGGTTATGCCCCAAAGTATATCTGTTGTTATAATTATTGCATATTTTTCATATTCTCCAAACCAAAATGAATATAGTAATTGAAATAACTCAATTTTTTTAAGTATTTCAGAGGCATCTTAGTCTTTGACTCTTGTCACTAAATGTAGCGTTTCTTGATGTGCCCCGTGTCAGTGGAGGACAGGTATAAAAAGCAGCTGGAGTCAAGCAAAGCTGGGCCGTTATGTGTACAATACACAGTATTCGATTTAATTTTAACGGAAATAGAATGCAGCCTGTTATTCTTTTCATAGAGAATAAAATGTGTATCTCCAAGGGTATTTTTGCTTAGCTAAAATTAGTTTTAATGCTTTCGGGTAACTCTCAAAAACTTCCTTGTCAGTAAAATGGAGGTACAAAAATGCTATCTTTTAGGTTAATACCTGAGAATAACTGAAGTACTACTTTAAGTGAGATCTGTGGGAAACTGTACATTAAGTGTTGTTAAAACTGCATATTCCTTTTAATAGTAAAAGTTTATATTCTGTTGGGCAGTTTTAAAGGTACAGAAAGTCCTAGATGAGGTTGGCTTTTAATAGTAAAGATAATTGTATTTTCATCGCAATTTAATTTATACTTGAATTGTGTCACTGATAAATATCTAAAAGATGTTAATACTTTTCCCTGAGGGGGCAAGTATATATGAATATATAAAATATTGTAAATAATACTATATATAATACATTAGTACTAAATAATAAATATATAAAATGTATTTTTCTATTTTTTCTGCTTATGTTACCTTTCCTTATTTTGAAAGTAATGTTTTTAAAATTATGCTGAAAATGATATATTTCAATTATTATTTCTGTAGTTCTGTCATTGTCCGTTAGAGTATATCTTACATTGCTAATTATCTCAAAAATATTATTTATTGGTATCCTGCTATGTGCAGGCATTGCATGAGGAGCTGAGGTACGACGAGAGTTAAAATAGAAGTGGTCACTGTGTTCACGGAACTCACAGTCGAATGGGGAAGGAGGGGAGGCTCTGGGAAGGAAACTGGAGATGGCCTGTACACGGACGATTCCCATGCTTTAATCTCCAGTTCAGACCTTTCCGCTGAGCTCCAGAGCTAGTTGGAGTGGCATGGCCTCGCCTGGATGCCTCAAAGATACCTCTAGCCACATAGGACCACGAGTGGAACTTGTAGACCCTCCCTACCCGAGAGAGCAAGCACAAGCAGCGCTCTTGACCAGCGCCCTCTGTCACTCTCCATGCAGTTGCAAAAGGAAACCTTTGTGTCATCTTTGATAAACTCCCTTTCCTTTCCTTCCCATGACCTATCAGTTTTATGTATTAATATCTCTGTAACTGTTCACTTCTATCCATCTCTGTTGCACCTGGCTGGTCCAAGCCAACATTACAGTCTTGCCTGGTCCAGTGGAATAACTTCCTCTCACAGTTGTTGACATCCATTCTCACTTCCATTCTGGTTTTAACGTTACCTTCAGATGACTTTTCAAGAGGTTTATCTGATTGATCATGTCCTTCCGTCGACTAACACCTGCATTAGCTTCTCATTACTCTTATGGTAGAGACCAAACTCCCTTACAGGGCCTTCCATAATCTGGCCCTGGCCCACTTCTCTGGCCTCATTTTACACCTGTCAAAGTACCTTTATTCTGGGTATTGCAGCCACAGGGGTGCTCCCTCCTCCATCACAACCCAGCTTAGCCATTCCTTTAGAGAAGGCCTCTGAACCTGCAGACCACGTCAGCACTTTAACGTTATGCACTTTTCTAACACTCCGCAGCATTCACCGCAGTTTCAGTTTTGCTTTGTTTTGTTTTATTATCATTCTCCCCGACTACCCATCCAACTCCATTCATGAAGCTGAGACCATACTTACTTTAGCTATGTGTATAATAGGCACCCAAATAAATGTTGTCGAATGAATGAATGTCTGTGGGAGATGAAAAAAACCATGTAAATTGATATTTGTTGTTATTATGTAACCTAGGTAGAAAGATAATTAGAAATAGTTGAAACAAAGTGTAGAATCAGAGAGATGTGCATGTATATCAACACTGATGTTTACTGCTAGGAAGTGATAACCACACATGGATCGAAGTGACATGTATTAAAGATAGATTGGCTCTTAGGAAAAAATCGTATGTGGTGAAATTAAGAAACAGGGTCGAAGTGATAACTACATATTGAAGAACATGTTTTGTATGCACTCAGTTATACACACATGCATACATGTACATGCGTACATACATGCATATACTACTTAATAAGTCAAGTATTTTTAGGCTGTCTTCTAAACTAAAAAAATTCAAAATCAAGTAGAAGTCATAATTCCCTGTCAAGTGTATTTGGGTTGGAGTAACTAATACAGAGCATTTGAACCAGTTTCTTGAGTAAAGGTTACATATACAATATATATAACTTTTGCCAGTTTTCTATAACGTTCAGATCACTTTGATAAGAATGAAAAACCTAGTAGATCCTTTTAAAGGGCCTTCCAGTGGAGCTATTTTGATGTATTTTGTTCCCAGCTTTTTTTCATCATTTTATATTTTAGGGGAAAAGCATCGGGCGTGAAGGAGTAAGGGTAGGATGTAGAAAGTCTTAGGGAGGTTTGAAAAAGGAAGCAGAACCCACGGACTGTTGTGAGCACCTTTCATCAGACTGTCTTTCACTGCGGCTGCTGATCACTGCCTAACCTGTATGTCATGTCGAAGATGACGGGGTCGTTCCTTCACCAAGGAAGTATTGGCAGTGGTATATTAGTTGTCAAGCTGCTCTTGGTAGATTCCCAGAAGAGTATCAGAGTACACAGTTAGCTTCCTAGTTTGTCTCTTCTTCCTTTGTCTCTTCTGTGACGCTAATATATATTTCATCCACACATCACACATTTGTGCATTGAAATAGCTCAGGAAACATCCCAGAGATTTCTTAACTACTGATGCTTCTTGCTATGTATGTGGAAAACCCTATTTCATTTTCTATAAGCCAGAGACCAAGACCTGCCTGTGTTCAAATCCTAGCTACTTTACCTAATAGGTTTGTGACCTTGGAGGCTTAACTCTTTGAGCCTGTTTCCTGATCTGTAAAGTGGTGTCATTATAGTACCTCCTCCACAGGGTTTCCATGAGTTGACATAATACAGTTTCAATCAGTTAATGTAAGTAAAGCACCTAGGAGTGCCTGGCATATAGTAAGTTTCCTTCCCTGTATACTTCATTTTCATAAGAGAACACCTTTTTAAAAAAGAGCTGCATAACAAACATGGATAGTTTATAGTATTTTTGATAGTAGGTATTGAAGGAGCGCTCAAGTCAGATTAAAATCTAGTGTTTATTTTTCCTTTATTCTTTTGGTTTAAAATATTGCCATGTGCCATTCTGAAAATGTTTCTCTCTTCCTATCCTAGCTCTGTGCATTGTCATATAAGTTGAGCAATTTCATTTATCAATTATATTGATTTGTCATTTTTTTATTGACTTGTTTGTTCTTCCCCCTGAATTAGGAGTTCTTCCAGGATAGAGACTACATCTCACTCAATTTTACATCGTTTTTGCTTAGTATTTGGTTTTTAATAACCCAGGATAAATATTTCCTGAATGTAATAGATCTAGATCTTATAAAAATAAAGTGTTTGAATCACTGTTTAGTTTTTTCCTCCTATTTTATTATTGTATAGAAAATAGAGAACCATTATATGACTCAAAGGATGCATTCAGATGAGACTGATAATGTTATGATGAAAATTGGGCTTAGAGGCTCACCATAATCTTTTTCCACAATAATTTCCTTTTCTTACGCTACACATCTATAAACAAAAAGTGAATTTTATAAAGATAAACTCTTTGAAGTAAATGAATTGGTAGGGAGTAAATTACATCTTGGTCTAAAAAAATCTATTGCAATTATTTAATAAAAGCTGGTTGAATAACAATGTCTTAGAAAATACCATTTAATTTTAGTCTTTGCTGTTTGCATTATGATCATGCAACATTGTCTAACATTGTCTTCATTTAACTTCTCCTGCAAGATATTTTACCTTCTTTATATGTTATTTTGTCTCTTGATAGAATAACGTTAAAGGAAAGGATTAAAATGAAGAGGGGTGTGTCTGTTTTTCCTAAGGACTAACAAGATATTAAAAATTCAAGAATATTCTAAAGTTCAGCATCTTTATGCTAGCTTTGGCTTTATATTTTTGATAAAGTAAGCTATTACTCATGGGCCTTTTTTTTTGTTATGTAGAAGTGTGAATATTCATTGACTCAATAAAAAATATTTAAGATTTAGTTTTTAAAAGTGTTCTCAAATCACCATGTTGCACTTCCAAACAGGCCAGCTGTACGTACAGAGCAGGGCTGAATTGAGTTGTAGTGCCCCTGTGTTAAGTGGTCATGGCGCTGCCATTGCGTGCCATGCTTCCTGCAGCTGGTGGGGAGCTCATCACAGCCACCAGACAGAAAGAACTCTTCAGAGTCAAGTATCACGTGTGAGAGACTTTCAAAGTTAATTTTTAAACATTTGGAGTCCTCGAGTATTTGTATATAAATATTTTTAAAATTATGTGCTAAAATACTAAAGAACATTTTAGTAAAAAAAAATGAACTTAAAAATAAAATACTTTTATTACAGTAGTTTGGCCAAGATATCAAAGTGCTCTTAACTGTTAGTCTCCTCGTTCACTGGAAATAAAGGACTACTATAGATCAGATACCTTTTCAAGTTAATGGTTATTTTGAAAATGTTTCTATGACAGGCAAAATTATGGCAAACGCTACTCATGATCCACATTTTCCAGCAGTATTTCTTTGTACTCAGATTTTTATTTACTAAGTCTTCACAGTCTTTTGGGATATCCTGAAAAGGCAGGGGATCATGTAAGCATTATGCTAAACATATAATTCTTTTGAAACAAGGAATGCAGTTTGTTAAATTACATATACAGTAATTGCTTTAAAATGTAAATTGATGTTTCTAAATGAATATTTAGAATCCTTTTTTTATGTAGTGGGGGGCATGACTGCTAGGTTCTTCCCTACTCACTTGACAGCTGCATTAAACACTTGAATACTTAAAGAGTGGGCAAGCTACTCTAAAATAAGTAAAGAATTGATTAAAAATCACTATGATGTACACTTTCTAAAGCAAGAATCTAGTGTGATTCATTCTTCTTACTGGCCCAACATCAATATGGAATAGCTACTTAATAAATGTTTTTGATTAAGTGACTTAAGTTCAAGTCCACAGACTTTGATTTACAGCTAGAATTTTGAAAAATTGGTTAGTTATCCTTTCTCATTTTGAACTCTTCTGGTATGTATGTAAGATGCTTGAGAAGAGATGCTATGTTTTTTAAAAGTGCAGTAAGTTTGAATCTGGACTTTATATATCTGCTAGTCAAATGTTTATAATTGGAGATAATTATCAAAATCAGTAAGGCAAATAATAGAAGATCACAGAGTTGAGAGTTACATATGTGTTTTAGATTAAGCAAATCTTGGATGACTACATGCTAGTGAGAATGAACCCAAGAATTGTACCTGAGATTGTACTAAACTTCAGTTGAAGGCTTTTTTCTAACCCTGAGAGTCTATGATGGTGTCCTGGATTCCTTTATGGGCACAGAGAAGCAGTTCAAGAAAGTGTATCATAGGTAAAATCCTTTCACCTCCAGTAACTAAGGGAAACCATGCCTTTCACCATCACAGACATTTGCTAAAATGAGCCTGGCAGATGCATTGACAATCTACAGGGTTCTGAGCCCAGTCTCTTCCTTTTCAATAAGAGTAAATTATCAAATGGAAAGATAAAATCAGAACATAGAAATTTAAAGAGGAAAGAATTAGACATATGATAGGTAGATACTCCTTCCTTACAGAATTGAGTTCCTAGATAAAGATAGTTTAGGATACTGCTTGGCGTATGTTATAGATGAACTATTAACTGCTATTCCAATTCTCTTTCTTTTCCAAGTTTAGGAATCTCTGGGGATAGATGTTGAGTTTGAGAGTTAGTATGAGGTGCCCAGTGATGAAGGAAATGGAAGAGTAATTGCAACATGAAGGAATTGAAAAGAGTTCAAATAGTTATGTAGTCTTTTCTATGTATCTCTGATTTCAGCAAGTGAGAATTTCTTTGTGTGCGGTCTTCAATTTTAAACACATTTTTGAAAATATAAAAAAATAATATTAACAAAGATATATATGGAAGTTGTGCTTAATTACTCCCATTCGGGAGATCCTCTCATGACCTCACAGTGTACTTAGAATTAAGTCCAGGTTCTTGGCCATGGCTCACAAAACCCTACTGATTTGCACCGCTCTCCCGCACCTCCATATGCGCAGCCCGCTTGTTTGTAGGGTTTCTGGTGTGAATGCTCTTTGAAATAGGAGGACCCCTTATCAGTCAGTATTTGTAACTAAAATAAAAAGTCAACAGCGTTCACTCCTACACAGTCAAGTTCTCTTTGTACAAAAAGACACATATTAGCCCTAAAATGGAAGAATGAGTCATGGCAGGAAGCACTTGTGAAAAAAAACTATTACTTGTAAGTTAAACAGTATTCTAACTTTAATACTAAATGTTTGAATTCAGAGATACAGAGCTTCATAGGTTATCCCCCAATGAGCCTTATAAGACTAGTAACTACTACAAGTCTTACAGACGTTAATCCTCAAAGTTAATGGTAGTGGCATTTCCACGTGTATCTTAGGTCCACAGGTCGTAATGTCCTTCTTTCTCCTCAACATCTACCCAATTTCGGTCTTTTACACTTAGGAGCAAGACCATATCTTTCATGAAAGTTTCTCAGACTATTTAAACTGCTTCATTTTCTGACCTCCTACTCTACCTAGTGAAATATTGTTCTTGATTAATTTCTTCTCTTGCTAGTCGGGTTTTTAAGAATCTTGGGAGAGGAGGCTTATTGTAATGTTTTTACTTGTCCTCAGTAGCCTTTTGCAGATACTAGGATGTAGTAGATGATTATATCTTAATTGATTTATTTATTTTAACCTAAGTGAGTTTCTGTCACTTTCCTCCCAATCATTGTGGCTTTGCTTTTTGCTACAAGTTTCCCACATGTAGCAGAAGCATAGTTTTATGGACCTAGATAATCATTCCATGAGGTGAATAATCAAGATGTAGTTGTAATTCACATATTTAATTGCTTTTTGCAAAATATAACACTTTTTTCTTCTTTTACCGATGTCTGATTTTTTTTTCAGCTCAACTTTTACAGTAACATATTTACATATACAGTAACATATAACATATAACATGAAAATCAGTTAATAGTAGTGAACTTGGGACCGGAGTCTAAGGTTCTAATGTAGCTGCATAACCCTGAGCCTACCTTACCACTTCTCTACCTTACCTGTCTCAGCTATTAATAACAATTATTATTTTATAGGTATTTATAGGCTATCTGTTATGTGCTGGGCGTCTACTCTGCCCTCACAGGGACTCTGTGGGTTAGGCTGGTAGGGCAGGTGGTATTACCATTACATTTTTACAGATATTAAAAGAGAACTCATAAAGGTCAAATAACCCCTACTAGGCTATATATGGTATTTAAACTCAGGTTTCTCTGATTCCAAAGCTGATGCTCATTTCATAAACAAAGGGAAATCAGATGATTTCTAAGATCCCTTCCAGTTCTAAATTCTATGGTTTTCTGCTGTGACTGTTTTTCCATTGATTCAGGGGATACAATTTTTTTTTTTTTACTTCTTAGTCTCTAGCACTTTTCTCAAAATGTTTTGATTATGACTAATAGCTAATTTTAGAAATTAATTCCATAATTATAAACGGTCCTTGAAAGGAAAGGTCATTTTAATATTAAAATACAAGATTGATATACCACATCTATAGAAAATTTGTTTCACATCAGGTCAGTATAATTGAACACAAATAGCAGCAAGTAAATAGGGAATTGGATAAAGAAAATAGAAGAATGAGTAGGGTTCTAGGCCTTATGTTGAGGGACTATTGATTTCATGCTTTCTGAGTATTAAGTTCTTTCTAGGGTTATACTCGCTGTTTTATTTTTCTTAAAGCCAACCTTCTTTTTTATAATTTCCCATGATACTTTTCTTTCTTTACTAAAGGGATTACTATAAAACTTTTATAGCAAATTTGAGAGGAAATTTTTGGATATGAATTGCAGATGCTTATTGGTAGTTTATTTTGGGTTTGAAGCATGAGATGTAAAGAGTAATTGTTTTCTAGATAAACCCCAGCGTAACTTAGTAACTTTATTAAATTATTGCGAAACTGTACTATAAAATATTATAAGGAATGTTATGAAACCTGTATTAAATCTCTCTGACAGCTCTACAACAATATAAATGTTAGAAAACAAACAGGAAAACTACCATCCTCATTGTTTTCTTGTGTGGCCGTGATAAATAGAACTCTTAACTTGCATTATTGTGTCAAATTCTGTACGTGTGAATATTTATATTGGTGGGTGCATACACTGGTGCATGTGTCTATCATCAGATCACAAATTTGGCTCAGTCTGAAGCGATAAAAGAACTTCTGCTGGAATTAATGTTGCAATTTATTTGTGTCAAATCCTCAGGTGCTGCATTTTTATAAAAAGAGTTACAAATACCTTAAACTTTGAGACAAAATTAAAATTTGTACCACTTCTGCAATAATCCTTATTGTAAAAAAAATTTAAACACTCTTGAGCTATGAAATGTTGACTTGCGTTTTGATTTTATGAGGTTAGGATTTTTGTCATGTTATTTGCTTGTATTATTATAAATATTCCCCCTCCCTCAAACAAGTTTATGTTAAAGAAAGTTAAATTAGATATTTACAGTATTTAATGTTTGAAATTTTTTTAATGCAGTAGTACTTCAATATTTGTTTACTTGGATTGTAGTTTCAAACAAAATTTGGCTCACCTTGTTCACTTCACCTAGTCTCAAAAAATGTTTAGAACTGATTTCAGTGGAGAGAGAGAGAGAGAGAGAGAGAGAGAGTGTGTGTGTGTGTACAGAGTCTGTGTGTGTGTGTGTGTGTGTACAGAGTCTGTGTGTGTGTGTGTGTGTGTGTGTGTGTGTGTGTGTTACCCTAGTCTGTCTTAAATTGACTATAAATCTAGTAGAGGAAGAAAAATTTTTCATAATCATATACTTTCCTGTGCCTGACATATAGTAGGTGCTAAGTAAGTGCTTAATGAATGACTGTAGCTTACTGATCAATACTGCCACCTACTTGCATTAGAGAAAATATAGATGCTGGACATATATACTATTTTAATGGATGTAATACCTGTGATAGGACAAGTTTATTAATTTGCCAGTTTCAGTCATGAACCTTTAATAAGAATTTGCACTCTGAAAAGTTAATGATGGTGAGTTAGTGAGATTTTAAAAAGTTTTCAGCCTCAATGTGGTTGGCTTTCCTTTCTTTGATAGTGAAATTTGCAACTGTCTCTCATCTAAATTCTGTGCTTAGGCAAGACTTTTGCTAATATGATCACATGTTCAAAAATGTTATATTTATGCATCATTTTCTACTATGTCTTAGAATAAGATGTGAACTTAGAATAAGAAGAGTAGATAGTAGGGGAGAAATATGTATGAAAAGAATGACAATGGGGTACAATATGAAGAAAGGAACTCTATTAATTACTCCTTCCTCTATTGACACCATGTGTAAAAATACGTACTTCTCTGAAGATTCAAGACTTTCACTGTTTATATTTTCTAACTATTTATATGTAGATTGGTTTTGTTTTTGCCCATAACCATGACTTGCTCTTGTAAGAACTTATTGCCCAACCAGTTGCTCAGAAAGCCATTTCCCTTGTACGCGCTCAAAGGTTAGTCAGTCTACAGCAATTATTTCCCAGAGGCCTAGGCTCTGGGCAGTACATCTGCGTATCTTTGTGCTTGCTGCCTTTTTTTTTTTTTTTTAAGTCACTGCTGTCGTCCATTCTTCTTGTACACCTAGCTCAGTGGAGTTATGATGCGATGAGCATCGGATCTAAGTTAGCTGGTAGGTTACATTCCAAGACCTCATTGTTAGTCATTCCGCTTGCTAATAGATTTTCAATGAGGCTTATAAATTGTCAGTCACTACAAGAAATAATGTTCTATAAAACGGGAAATGTGTTGTTTAGCTGAAATTACATGAAGAGTTAGTACATTGTAGTAAAAGTATACTTAATGCATTGAGATAGTCTTAAAAATTTGGATGACAAACCAGTAGTCTTAGCTGTAATAGCTGACTAGCTAGCTAACCTTTTCAGTGAACTTGCTAGTTAACATTCTTGCATATAGTATAAAATCTTCTTCTTTTGTAAACTTAACATAGATGTAGGCTAATCTGTTTTAAAATGTTTTTGTCTACCATAGGTATAAGATAGATAGATGGAGAGACAGAAAAAGGCTTTTTCAATCATACTACTAAACATCTTAAATTTCTGAATAAAGTTTTAAACATCCTTATTTTAGCCAAGACTTTCAGAAATAGGAATGGGAGAATGATGTTGTTTGCTGTGTTCCTATATGGATTAGGGTGAAAGTAATATAACATCACAATTTCATTAATAGTACTTCAGAGACTATTGAAAATCACTCATTTTTATTCTATTAATTTGAAATCTAGTTAGAGACTTGGTTGACTAACTTTGCTTGACAGATTGTTTCATCACAGTTCAAATGAACATTGTAAACAAGATATTAGGGGAAATTATTTAAATGCTTAGGAAAAAGCCTTCAAGAGTACTTATAAAAGTATACATTCTCACTTAAAGGATAAGCTAATAAAAAATCATTACCAAGTGAGAATCATGGTAGACGGGAGTTGTGGGGTGGTCAAAAGTCTTCTTTATGTATATTTTTAATATATCTTCTTGATTTTTGAGCCTTGTAAATATTTTGCCTATTTAAAAATAAAACATGAATATATATACCTACATGCATTTGTGGGGCTCAAGTTTTCCTGTAACTTCATAACCATGCAAAGGAACCGTGTAACCCCAAGAACATTATTTGAATATACAAAATTAAGATTTTTTAAAAAATATCCTAGGTTTTGGGACAGTGTCCCTGGTTTATAAAAGTTGGTCTGTGTCTTCAACCAAGTAGAGTTAATTTGAAAAGGATAGTTCAAGTAGGGATAGGACACAATTTCAGATGAAGTCAAGGAACATCCTATTGTATGACTGATAGGTAGTCCATTTATTCTCTGACAAGCTAGGTAGGTACCACTGATTTTAGAGGTAATTTCAGATGTCCATTTTACAGTTAGTTTCCTCAGATAGTACGAAGCAGGGCGAGGGGGGTGGAGGGCCGCCAATTTTTTTTTTAAATCCTGAGTTCACTGAGGCCTCTAGTAAAAGGATTTATGGGTCCATTCCTAACATTTGTATTTTACTTTTCTTAAAGTAAGAGATTTCATTTTAAAAGGAACTTTCTTTTGAAGTAAGCTAACTTTTTATTAGAAAACTAACAATTCCTGGACATATGTGTGTATTGTTTCTGAAGATAAGACTTAATTTAAGAGCCAGGTAGGAGACTTTTTAAAAAAGATAATAGACTATAGAATATAATTTCCAGGAGAGGGCCCAAGATGTGCATCTTTATCATATTTAATTATTTCATTTGTGTTTCAAAGTAAAAGACATCATGCTGACCTAATATATTAGTTATAAAGGTAAACATATTTAGTTTTTAAATTATGATACTACTTTATGCAATATTTAGAATCATTTCCTAACAAAAGTAATTACCATAGCAGAGAATATTAAAATGTGGTAAGTCTAAATAGTATGTCTTTTTCTTTCTTTCCTTTTTTTTTTTTTTGAAGAATTTCTAAGTAGTTAAATAACTACAGGCACACAGTTTTCTTGTAATAAAGAATGTTAATGGGGAGGGTAGAAGTTAATTAACTAGACCCTTAATAATGGGCCTTTCTGGTCCAAGGAATCTCATAATTGCCTCCAAAGCTAGTTGTGTAGCAAGTTGCAAGATGAAATATCTAAATTTGTGTAGTAGTCATTCTAAGTAAAAGGTTGCCTTCAGGCAAACTTTGCTACCTTTATTATTATGTAAAATGCCTTTTAATGATAAGCGATAGGAATTGTCAAAATAATTTGGGGGACAGAAGTCCAGTGCTTTCTGTTTACTCAAGATTAAATTAACAATAAGGGTAAGACTCTCCAATGAGCACAGTTTTTGCTCCCTTTGGAGAAATAGAACCTTAGGCAAACTTTATACATTTAGTAGTAGTTTGCTAATCTTAGAGTTACTGAGAATTGATGAAGTGTGTGGTAATTTTCTTGAAAACTATGCTTTAAATGAATGAATTAGAAAAGCATAGAGATACTTTCATTAAATCTTAGTATAAGAAATATACAGGTTGAAAAATAACTTAGTACATATTTCTGCAAATGCTCTACATGCTGAACTGGTTAACTTTATTGCAAATGCCCCCAAAGAATATTTAATTTCTCCCTTAGGGATAGCCCATTTTGCACCATCCAAGCTACTTGAAAAATCTGGTCAGCCCGTGCCAGGACTGCAATAGGATAAGTTAGTGAAAATAGCCTGCTTGGCTTCTGCTGGGAGGACCCGATGAAAATATATTCCGTTTTCAAAATGTTTCTGCAAGGACTCATTTGCGGAGATGATGCTTGCCATTTCCAACTCTTCAAAAAGGCAGGTTTTACAAAAATGCAAAAATCCTCCCCTGAAAGTTTAGAGGGGAGAGGGGCTGCCGTGCGGGGGCGGCCTCCCTGGCTGCCCGCCCCTGCTCCGTGCGTGCTGTGCTCACGGGTTCCCTGGAGCGGATCACCGTATAATTGATGTGCAGCCTGCATTGCTGAATCCTGGACTGCACCATTCTGTGTTCAAGGGAAGATGTAATCTGATCCCTCTGCTGCTGAGGGAGGAATCTGTTCAGTCAAGGCTTTGACAGGGCAGAGTCTCCTCCAATAATCTTCTCGGCTCGCTCTCATTATTCCCTCGAGTTCTCCTCAGTCAAGCTGCATGTATGTATGCGTGTCCCGAGAAGCGGGTTGATACTGAGCTGCATTTCCCTTCGCTGTGGAGTTTTGTTGCCGGTTCTGCTTCCTAATCTTCCTTTCCTGACGTGCCTGAGCATGTCCACATTAGAATCTGTGACATACCTACCTGAAAAAGGTTTATATTGTCAGAGACTGCCAAGCAGCCGGACACACGGGGGCACGGAATCACTGAAGGGGAAAAACACAGAAAATATGGGTTTCTACGGCACACTAAAAATGATTTTTTACAAAGTAAGTAATCTGTTTTCTTCCTGTGTTTTATGATTATGTGTGTGTGTGTGTGTGCATGTGTGTGTGTGTGTGTCTGCCTGAGAAGGAAAATCTGTATCATCAGAGATGGCTGCAGTATCCTCTAATTTTGGTGGGTGGCTGGATGTCTGGGATTCTGTTTTATATTGTGAATGTAAGCAAATAAGGGAAAGACGTAAGCTGTAAAAAAGCTTTAGATTGAAAAGAAAATGTATGTTGGAATCTGAGAATTTTTCACGAGAAATATATTCAGACTTTAGAAATGTGGCTCGGTTAAATGCTGACCTGGAAATACTCTCCATTTAGTTAGCTTTTAGGGAACATTCTGCCTCTAATTTCTCTATACCTTATATCTATACATTTTTCTTTTTCTCTTTAGTTGACTCTTTGAAAGTGTGGAATTGCTAGGGTATTGGGGATTTATGTTTAAAGAGAGCATATTTACTTTCTGCACCCCTCAAAAATTGCAGAATTAATTTTTGGTTCTAAACTCAGTATTTTCAGGGAGCAATATAATATTTAAAAGACTAATGTAGTCATACAGAAAGTGCTTTATTTCATAAAATATTCTAAAGATAAAAATCCTTTCTCGGTGGTTCCCTTGATATGTATTTCAGGCATTTTTATTCATTGGAGGTTTTCTAAGATGGAAATAAAGTTTGCTTTCAGTGGCAAATGGCATTTGCACCAATGTATTTACAAGCTACCAGGGAAGTTTCGAAAGCCGGTATTCCAAACTTAATTAGAATGAATAGCAAAGTTTTTCATAATAATTTTGAAAGTAAGATCTATGGAAGTTATTGAAAAAGCTAGAATTTTAAGGTAATCTGTACTGACCGACCTTCCTGATGGGTACATTTGCATATATGCGTGCATGTCTATAATTTATGGACATGCAAGCACGTGGCTACCTATGTATTAAACCTTTTATACTTATTTTGTATTTTTATTAAAATTATTTGGAGAAAGCAAGTGATGGTCTTTGAGAAGAATCACATTAAAGCAATGTAATAAGTACAGAAAGTTCTGAAGGGTTGAAATAAGACCACTTCCATTTATTTCCAGTAGGTATTTCACGAACCAAGGTATAGATTGTGGATGTGCTTGTTGTGCCCTCACCTCCAGCCCCAAGTACTGTAACATCGTCCCTGTATTTTGAAAGACTTTCTTCATGATGATAAGAACGTAGTCTTTTTTTTTATTCAGAGTGGTTCAAACATATTTTTAGAGTCTTGTTGGTCCTCTTTAGTATTTACAGTGTAGCATAATGTGTTATGATGTCCCCATGTGAGGCGATAGGTAAGAAAATAAGGCTGCTACAGAGCAAGGTTTTCACCTTATTATAAAGAGGAGGGTAGCTATCTGTCATTCCGGGGTTTTTCCCATGGTGATTTTCAGAAATACAGTAATTAATTAGCAGACATACATCTGAGAGGGGTTGTTGAAATAGAAGAAGTTGAATCCTTCATATCTCATTTTCTGGTTTTATGATATATGTATAGTTCAATGACCTAAGTTAACTCATAGTGAAATACAGAAAATATTTCAGTATCGATGTTGACAAAATGCAATTCTGAATATGTTTACAGTATTATATATATAGCATGATGAAATACTTTAAAGCTATAAATGTTGGCTATACCTTACAAAGATGGGTAATTCATTCTTTTTAAGTCTTTTTGTTGTTGCTTTTCAAGTTAGAATGTTTGTCCTGAGTATCTATCAGTGGGACTATATTCTATATAAACATGAATTGATGGCTTTTCCCCTACCTTTATTATACTATCTCTGCATTTCTCTGTGATTATGGACTTACTTTTTTTTACTATCCTCATCGCCCATATTCATTGCTCTATGCCTTACTATAATCACTTCTCAAGATCATTTTATTTGCATTATTTTCTTTACCCTTTATAACATGTGTTTTAAATTCAGTTATTGTTACTTCCATTCTGGAATTTTGTTTATCTTTCTTAAAATGTTTTTAAAGGAAAATGAAGACCAGTGAAAAAGGCATATTAAATATGGTTGTTTTCTGTGTGGTTTAACATGACATTTTCCCCTATGTTGGTTCTTAAACTGGAAAACGTGAAAGATGTATTACTCTCAAGGAATATTTATGATGGATATCAACTTTTAAATCCCATATACTGTTCTCTAGACTAACATTGGGGGGCCGGGGGAGGGATTCAGTTTACCAGTCTTGTAAAGAGTAGAACAAAGTAGAAATAATAGAAGAAACTATGAAACATTTATTTTCTATATTATTTAACTATGCCTAATTAACATTGTAGGCATATGAAAATTTAAGATATTTTTCAATATTACCAATGATAATGTCAAAATTTGATAGTTGGTCAGGTGACTTAAGAAAAAAAAATCTTATTTGTTTTACCTTATAGATGAAAAGAAAGTTGGACCATGGTTCTGAGGTCCGCTCTTTTTCTTTGGGAAAGAAACCATGCAAAGTCTCAGAATATACAAGGTAATATTAAGTATAATAATTGATTTTCTCATAATTCTCATGTTTTCCTGTAAAGATTTGATTATTTTAAAAGTGATTGAGTTTATTCTCATGGAATTATAATGTCACTAGTATATTGACTGTTTAACATATTTTGAAATCACTGAATATTGGGAAATACCTCATTTCAAATAAGGAGAAGAATGTCTTCCACCATATCTTTTGTATTTTGTTAAAAATACATTGAAGTAAGACACAAGCAGAAGTTCTCTTGTCAACAAAATTTTTAAATCGCAATTTTTTAGGAAGTCTAAGAAGTAAATCCAAAAATACAAATATGAGCAAATATATTTTGTTACTATAGCAACCGCTATTCTAGGGAGTATATTTATGTATGTAAAAATGAAGGTACATTTATTAGCAGTGAAATAAACCTCACAGTTACTAACTAAATCATATTTCATGAAATTACTGTATTCGAAATCCCCTTTTATTTACTTGGTAGGTCTTATGCTTTAACACATACATTTCTACACCAGTAGAATAGTTTCCATAACAACTAAGCACAATTGTAGTCTTGTTTGCTGCACCATTCCATCATTTTTGGATTTTGCATCAGTATAAAACTTCCCACTCTCACGCTAATTAGGCTAACTTAAGCACAATATCTATTACCCAGCCAATTAAAAATGGCTTTGGATGTCACTTGGAATGTGGTATTTTAAAATTTAAATGACAAAAGTATCTTAAGAACTTTTTTTGGTCTTTTTTTTTTTCTTTTGCATAATTGTCACTTCTTCAGATAACCGATTCAAAGTTAGCTATAGAAACCATGAGAACTTCATGATGGTGACATTTCTTTTTTCCCTAAATATTTTGATTTAGAATTATTTTTATCCTGTAAGATGCAGTAAAATTAATGTTGCTCAGCCATACGTTTTTATGATTGAACATTGTTACAGACTACCTCTTCTTTTTTTTTTTAAGAGAAAACAGCTTATATTTTTATTTCATTCAGCTGTGAAAAACATTTCTTTCCAATGTTACTTACTGAAATTTAGAAATTACAATAATTAGAATAGTTTTATGTACCAAAAAATGCAGGGATGATACAGAGAAGAAAAATAAAGCTATCCCTTAGTTATTCAGGAAATGCCTTTTGTGTTATTTTATGCTACCTGCCCCCTTCCTTCTTACTTAACCCTTTGCCTTTTGACAATTTCACTGTATCTTGGCACTTCCACCAGAGGGTGTGGAGTGATACACAGACAAGTGAAACTATTCACTTCATTTTTGCTTTTTCCTTCTAGTCTTGATAAAGTATTTCTTGGATGAGAAAGTTGAACGTAATGTTTAAAATGTGCTATTTAAAAAAAAAAATATATATATATATAGATTCAGTTAGCCATATAATTATGGGTCTTTTCTTAACTGATACCAAGACAAAGGTTTTAAAATTTTTTTTTTTGTTGTTTTAAGGCAGCTCATAAATGAATGATGATTTTTTTACTACAGAACACATTTTAGTAAAATTTGTCTCTAGTTGCTTACTTTTTACATTGAGAAAGCACCTAAAAAGGTGAAAGTTTTATTTTTAGTCTTTTAACATATAATATTATTAAGGCAAACCAAACAGCATACTCGATCTTTTTGGAGATTTGTCAGTATATGTTTGATGTTTTTAAATTTTTTGACAGATTTTCTAATAAGATGAGGTTATTATTTTCCATTACTTTAATTAGAAAATTTGTTATAATCATTGTTTAAAAATTGTTTCACTTCAGAGAAGGAAATAGAGCTTAGCTTTGAAATTTGATAGAAGAAAAAATTTTATTGTTGAGTATTAGGAATTGTCATAAATGTATAATGTTAAAAGATTGAAAGGTGGTAGATATGAAGATTATTCTGTAAAATCTTGTGACCGAGCTACATTTTTAAAAAAAATAATGAGATATACTGGCTAGAAGAGAATTGTGGGAGTTGTTTCATTAGTAATTTATCAGAGCTTGATATTTAATGATTAGGATACAATTTGTACGTCCTTTGGATTTAAACACTCTATTATCATAACTAAGTAAATTGAAGATTATTTTACCAATGTAGTTAACTGAATCTTTCTGTTCCTTTTTGTAACTGTCTCTAAAAATAAGGGATGTTTAGTATTTACCTTGAGTTTAAATAACTTAGAAAGTAAAGCTTAAGATATTAATAACAGTTATAACTATACTTTTTCTAACTAGTCATTTTTAGCAGAGTTGGACAATTTTGGAGATAGAACATCAGTCTTAAACACTCATTTTACCAGTAGTAGAATTGAATTTCAGGTTTTTAAAAAACTCTCAAAGTTTAAATTATGAGATGAAAGTGTTTAGATGATCTCATGTAATTTTACATGTAGTATGTTTTCAACGCTTAGCTGGTTGGAGTAAATAAATTTCTAATCAAGGTTCACACCTATCAAATGTCATCTAGACTAAGCTTTATAAATAAAAAGTTGGAGAGAAATAGACAAATATTATAAGCAATTTAGAATGCACCTGAGGCAACTCAGGGTACAATGTGACTAAGGAAATGTCCAAAACATTTTAACATACTATTTCTATACGTGAATTTTTTAAAGCATTTAGAAGTCTCACACCCCTATTTTAATAAGGAAAATTTTAACTTTTATTTAATGATGTCACTGAAGACCGGTCAAAAGAGAAGGGGAGCCTGTATCATCTAGGGAAATAGTTTAACATTTTTTGTATGTATGAACAACTTGCAATCTTGCCATAGAGATTCTGTCATTTGGTTGCAATTAGCATTGCTGGGATAATAACAGGTGGTTATGTAGGAGGAAGGAAACTTATTCTAAGAATAGCAGAATAAGTTTTGTGTATCCTTGTTCTCTGGGAATAAGCAAATAAAAATAATAATTTGATTGATGTTTGAAAAATGCCAGATCATCATTCTTATAAAATTTAAGCCTGTTATTCTTAACAAATATCTATCTTTGCTTTCACTCTTATATTTTTTTGTAGTACCACTGGGCTTGTACCATGTGCAGCAACACCAACAACTTTTGGAGATCTGAGAGCAGCCAATGGCCAAGGGCAGCAACGTCGCCGAATTACATCTGTCCAACCACCTACAGGCCTCCAGGAATGGCTGAAAATGTTTCAGGTGACATGTCTAAACACAGTACTTGAAATGTTTCGTTTAACTGCTGAAAAAAAAAAGAAGAGAAAGAGAGTGATTATTTAGCCATGAAAAGGAATTGTTACATGTTACACCTTGGATGAACCTTGAAAACATTATGCTAAGTGAAAGGAGCCAGACTCAGGAGGCTACAGATTGTATGTTTCTACTCTGGAACAGGCAAATCCGTGGACACAGAAAGTAGATTACGTAATTGCTAGGCTATGTTGGGAGGGGACGGGGCGGGGATTTGAGACTAACTGCTAATTGGTACAGGGTTTCTTTCGGGGTGGTGGGTATTATGGAATTGGGTAGTGGTGGTAGTTACACAGCAAGATGGCTGTGCTGGAAACCACTGAAGTGTACATTTAAATTGGTGAATTTTATATTACATGAAGTATATCTCAATTTAAAATGCTGTTAAAAATGTGGGCGCTCATTTTAATTTTTATATATATTAATCAGGAGAGTCCAATGCTTACTTTATGGAGGTTTGCATTGGCATTTGTTTTATTGCTTTTTAGGTAATAAGACCTCTCTTCCTCTTCATGTTTGGGTTGCTAAATGTATTTCTGTTCGAAACTGCGTTGCTTGGAAGTTAAGCATTTAGAAGGTGTCATGTCCACAGCTCCATTAATTAGTCAGTGGTAGTACTTACCCACCACTATTACTTGATCTGGTAGCCTCCAAGAGTTGACGCAGCTTCTTTTCATTATGCCGTGCTTGTGTATGGCTTATTGTGCTCAGATTCTGATTACTATTTTAGTAGCATTTAAATTCTTCAAAAATTTACCAGGATAATTAGCTACAACCCACACCTTGAAAATTATTAGTTTTATAACTCATGATAGTGATATTAAATTGATTTCTCTCTCCAATGAGATAATGCATATAAATCACATTCCTAGCAAAATAGTTAGCATGGATTAAACACTCAATTATTCTTTGTAAATATTAAATAATATAAATTATGTAAAGTGAAGCTATCTGTGCTACTAGACACCAATTCTAATGTAAAAGAATATATTTTCTTCTCACTGCTTGGTTGGCGGTATTTTATGAATTCATAAGGGAATAATGGTTGAAAGAGAAGACACTTTATTTTACACTTCAGGACATTGCTGGCACCTAGTGGGCACAGGCAATGTAAGGGACAGCCTCCTACAGCCAACTTATCCAGCTGAAAATGCCAGCAATCCTGGGGTTGAGAATCTATGGTTAGAAGAATGAAAAATGTATTTTACTGTTTTTACAATATTTATTGTGAAGCACTAAAATTACAAAGAATTGTGATTTTTTTTTCATTTTCATAATCATTTAGTGATTAAAGTTATCTTGCCCCAAGGATTAGTCTCTTCCCTCCTCCCAGGTTTGTGATTTTAAAAAAAAATTAATTTTTTTCCTATCATACCCTCAGAATCTAAACTTTTTTGTTGCACTTTTTTTCAAAAGAAAGTTATTTATCAAGCAGAGGTGAAAATAGATCAGACGTGAATACAATCGTAAAGAAATACTTTGAAGATTTTTACCGTCTTTGACTGAGCCAAGGAAATGCGACCGTGGGCGTGCGCTGTTGTGCCTGCACATGCGCGCAGTGCCAGCAGCCCCGCACTCGAGAGCAGCAGAGAGGCTGACTTCATCTCGTCCTTACAACCAAGTACCAGCATGATCAAAAATCACACTGTTAGTAATAGTCATATCATCATTGTAGACAGCCTCCAAAACATTTATATTACATGAAAAGCTTTATTTCTTACAAGAAGATAGTCCAGAGTGAGATTTAAAATGAGTATGGGTCCATTTTTTCCACTGTTCCAAAGTATTCTTCACTAACCATTTAGTTTTTTCCCCCAATTTTTAAAGGAACTTTCTCAAATACTGACCTATATAGTCGAGGGCATTTGTGCATTATTTTGTAGTGAGGGTGTTGTAGGGAGTCCTTTGTTCAGTGTTTGCTTGTTTAGGTAGCTCGTGCTTTCTCAGTGAAAGATCCATGCTGCTATATATTGTATATCATCAACTCTGAGGTACACTAGATTGTTAGATGCATCACAACTTCAAAAATGTTAATATTCTTTTTTAAAAACCTGGGTTCTTAAGATTAATGAGATTTAGTGAGATAAAGAATATTAGAATAGCTTTTGTTCAGTAGAAGGCCCATTTGATCACTTCTCATGTGAGAAGTAGATGCAGTGAAGAAGCTTGTTCTTCATTGATAGGAATAGCATGTAAAATTGTCCCCATACATATAGTACTGTTTTGTTTTGTTTTTAAGATATTCTGTAGCAAAGAAATCTACTATCAACAAAAGGTCAACTAAGCAGGTAGATCAGGACCTTAATTCTTTGAATGCCGTGTCTTTGACACACCCATGGCCTCATGGTTGTTCAATGCCTTATATTTTTTAAGGCTGATGAGAAACAAACCACTTGCCTAAAAGCTTACAATGCTTTAATGTTTAACTTGCAGAGAGATGCAATTTCATGGTAAGGTGGGGAGTCATGAATTGACTTATGTTGGGTAGTTGAGGGATGATTAAGCTGGCATGATTCCTACAGATAGGCTGTGGGGGCATTTAATGATGACTTTTCTGTTGCATAACAAGCAAAAATGGGAGAGTTTGTCCCCTTACTGTTCTGCTATCGCTCCTAAAGCAGTGATACAGCATTGTTTTGGTCCAGTTCCATCTACTCTGACAAAGTACTCTGTACTCAATTTATAAATTGAATGAGAACAAATGACACACCATTTTGGATAAAGGGAAACTGAAACAGAATGCCACTGCAAAATAGAAGTGCAAATTAAAATCAAAACAAAAACCCCCAGAAATTTTGTACTGTTTGAATTTTCATTTGCCATTGATTCTGCTTGTTTTGGCAGCCAGATCGATGCTTTAGATTTAGAATGTTAATTTGGGGGAAGAGTATTTTTTTGCTATTGTTTGTGCCATTTAGGTATTAATATTTGGTTTTTTACTTGAAAATTTTAGCCTAGGTAAAGACACCAATAATATTGATATGCTGTTATGTTCAAAATTATATTCAGAGGCATCGGAAAAATTTAGACTCGGTAGAGACACCAGTAACATTAACATTCTCTTATGTTGAAATTATATTCAAAGGCATCCTGATATAATGGGAAGCACATATGAGTTAGAAGAAAAGCTCTTAGTAGAAGTTCTGGTTTTGTCTCTTAATAACTGAGTAATTTTGTTGATATTATATAACCACTCGCGCCTTTATTTTCATCCTCTGTGAAACAGATATAACTAAAAAGTTGTCAAAAGGGAGAAATGTGTTTAAAGCTATACTTGGAAATGTAGTGGAGACTCAATAAATGTTAGTTTCCTCTCTTGGTCAAGAAATAGCTTTTGTGAACCTGGTTTCTCAGGTCTAAAAAGGGGTTATTATACCGATGCCATTAGCTTAACATTATGAGCATTATTTTAATCAAACCATATTTCCATTGCATTAAAACTACGTATGTACATTGAAAGTACCTGTTATACTCAAAATACTGTTTAAAGTTATAAAGTAGAAAATACTTCTGTGTTTTGAATTCAGAGTGGAGTAAAAACTACTTTATTGAAGGACTTGATAATCAAGTTTCATGATGACATTTAGAAATGAGTTTTCTAACTTATTTAGGCCTTTTTTATTTGATAGTCAACAAAATACTAAAGCAGGAAGTGAATTCAGTATTGCTTTGCAATTGTATTTGAAACAGTATGATCAAGAAACCTTGTTGTGTGAGGAGTTGAAGAAAGTCATGTGTTTGGCCAGAAAAGACTAAGGAAAAATATTGTGTCTAACCTTTGGAAGAATTTCATATAAAAATATGATCAGGCTGTTTCTTAGTTTTTTCAGAAAACAAATCCTGATTGTACTTTTTGAGTCAGATTTTGATGTAAGTTGAAGTTAACAGTTGGAACTGACCCACAGTAGAAAAGGAGATAGCGAGTAGTGCCCCATTGCTGGGGCTGTTGAAACAGCTGGATAACCATCTGCTGGAGGCGCTGGAGAAGTGAGTTGTCTGGTACTGTCCAGTCATAAAACACTCGTGTGTATCGGATTGGATAGTAAGGATCATCCAGGTGCTATTAGTCCGTTTCACTGCTGGTGTGTGAATCACCTGCATCAATCCTGGATGAGGTGTTTATTTAAAACATAAAATGTCCTTAGCCTCACCTTGACCAGCTGATCATGTCCTTTGACGGCGGATGGTCGGACTCTATGGTGCTTGCGTTCCCTGGCCAGCGTCTGGGAACCCCTGGTCTGGACTAGCCCTTCATCACACAGGCAGGGCCTCGGCCGCTCCGACTAAGGGACCTCCCAGTGGTTCCACAGTGAGTTTGCTGGTGGAACGCAGGCCCCTGATTACAGTTCAGGGCTCCTTCTGTCCTTCTCCACTCCCCGTGTTCTCTGAGTACCTGAAATAAAATATCACTTCCAGGGGGAATTCTCACGTCATTTGCAGTTTTGTCCACAAATTAAATTTTGTGTCTCTAGATCCTTTCTGAAATTGAAATGTTTTTTCCTGTCCCCTTTAATATGGTCCCACATCACTTTACCATGAAAGACCAAAGGAAGATTTTTTTTCTTTTTCAGGATAGCTACTTTTCAGAACAGAAATAAAATAATTGTTATCAGAATTATCCAGCACTTTTGCAGGTAAAGAAACTAAGGCTGCAGAGATTACATTGTAACCTAATTAGTGGCAGTATCTTCTGAAAGTTGAGTTTTCTGATCTCCAATTCAGTGCTCTTTCCACTATTTCTCACTAAAGGTTGGCATGGGTGGTTATTATTTTGTTTTAATATAGTTAAAATTGTAAGGTTTTTCAGTTAATACATATTTCCTCTTGCTGCTAAACCACGTATGTATACAACATTTGCATAGTCTTGGAACCAGACTGAGCAAGCAAGGTCTAGTGACAGCATCACATGTAAGAGATAGAAACACTCTAGCGAGAGTTCTGAGATAGTGTTGGTGTGGCATTTCTTAACTTTGGGGATTCATGCATTGATTCAGCAGGTGTGTATTGAGCATCTGTCAGGTGCTAGGCCCCACTTTGGCTCTGGGCTACAATAGTTAACAAAACAGAACTACCCCCACCCAAGAAAAAATTTTGCTGGACTTACACTCTAGTCAGGAGGGGGCGGGGGCAGGGGGTTTGGAGCTGGTGTGTAGTTTTAGAAAGGTTGTTCAGAGAAGGACGTATGGAAGTGAGCCACGTGGGTATCTAGGGAACAGCAGGTAAAAAGGCTGTGACACAGAGAACGCTTTTTTTGAGGCACAGGAAAAGTGTCTCTGACTGAGGGAGAGTAAACGAGAGGGAAAGCAATAGGAAATTACAACCTCATAGGCTAACCGGAAGGCGTCGGTTTTTACTTTGAGTGATGAGGGTCTGGAGGATTTTAGACCCCCACTTTTAGTAGTATCACTTGGGCTGCCTTGAGGAGAAGAGAACAAGAAGGGCAAAGGTGGGAAGCAGGGAGGCTGGGTAAGAGGTTAAAGGAATAATCCATGTGAGAGATGATAGCTTAGACCACTGTAATAGTAGTCAGATTCTGGATATAGTTTGAAGTTTAAGGTCCTAGAATTCATTGATGGATTGGAACCACCTACCAGTGAGAGTGAGGGAGCAAGGGATGAGATGGCTCCAGAGTTTTTGGCCTGAGCAACTGGAAGTTACATGTTACTGTAATAGGGAGGATGGTGGACATTCATGTTTGAAGAGAAAGCTCATGGACGCGTTAGGTTTCTTTTACATACCCAAGAATACCTGTTGAGCAAGCAGTTTTACATACACGTGTTGAGTTCAGGGAAGAAGTCCAGGCTGGAGAGAGGAGGGCTGCCCATATGGTCCAGACCTTTACTGGAACCATCCACGATACATGAATTTAAGCAGTTAGACATTAAATATGTCCAGTCAGTGGAAACAGTCTCATTTACTATGTAGTTTATAGCTTATGGTACTAATCTTTATTGGATATATTTTTCAGTAAAATGTCACAAAGTAACATCTGCTAAATATATGCATAATTTAAATGTGATATAATTTTAACTTTATTTGACTTGTTAAATCAAATACTATTTAACACAAAATAAAAATATAGTTTAAAGTTTTAGAAACATTTTGCTATGCAGGCCTAATTCTTGCGTTGGCTTTGCCTTAAAATACATAGAAATTTCTGACACAGTTTCTAACATTTACCTGAGATCTGAATTAGTCATTTATGTTCTGTTCTGCCTTTTTTCATTGTATACTCCATCTCCTAAAATCCTTGATAAAAGATATTTTTCCATATTTTAACAGTTATATGCCACGTGTTGATAGTGTTTTTTATTCATTTTTAAAAATCAGTAATGAAAAAATAAAACATTAATCACGCACAGTATATTACTTTAAGTTGGTGTTCATCGTAGCTATAAATGTAGTTAAAATATATAGTATATAAAGTAATAATACATTGAAATATATTTCACTGTCTTTTTACTGTAGAGGATTACATACAGTACTTTTATTCTTATATCAAAATTTAATCAAACACTTCCAGAAAAAATATTTTAAAATCGGCATTTCTATATGTAAAGGAGATTAAGACATATTAAAATTATTCTGTTATTAAGTGATTTAATTAAAGCTGCATTTTAATGAAGTCAGCATAGTTATCCTTTAACCAAAATGGACATCTCCTTATACTAGTGTCCATGAATATTTATAATGTAGACAGAGAGGAGCAACATGTCATAAAAAGCCACATCAAATCTTGTGAGGAATGTAAATCAATAATCAATAAATCAGAGTTTTTAGTATTGATACTAATTGATCAGAGATGGGTGGAGATTGGTCAGTGTAAGTTTTGTCAGAGGTTAGTTTTGAACCAGGATTTGAATCTGTGTGAGGGAAACTGAACAATATAATCAAACTTCAAATTAACTACTTTTAATTGGTCATGTGTGTGCACATACAGGTATACGAGTCTTTTTCATTTTATGTATGAATCCTCTCACCCTAACCGAAAAGGCTACAAGGCGAGTACTCAAGGACAATGGTCTGAGGGGATGGGGGGCCTATAGAAGTAAAAGGAAAGGACAAACTTACTAGATAGAACCTGTATTTTCTCATATTCATCGATAAAATGGGGTTATTTCCCAGGTTTTTATAATGGTTAAATGATGATAATGTTTGTGACAGGTACCTTGGAAGTACCATTGGAATGTTTGATAGTATTACCTTAATCTTCACTTCGTGATGGGATAGAAGACAGGAAGTTGATTGTAGAGTCTACATAAATACTTATAAAAATGAAAAGTGTTCTAAATAAGGCTTCCTGTGTCGCCATTATATCTCAGTTTCAATTAATTATCTATTCACATATTACAAAATGCAGGTTTCTAATTTGAGCAAGAAATGGAGCCAAAATCCAGATCTATCCAGCTCCAAACCCCCCTATTGTTCTTTCTTCACCCACATCTAAAAATGGACATAATAACTCAAAGGGTCTTAAATCACCTCCTCAAGGATATTCTTTCCCTTAAGGATTCCAAGGTTATTTAAGTGTTTTACACAATTATTGTAAGGGGAAATTCTAACATTTTAAATTATGCACATGATTTTTAGTTTTTCCTTTTAAGAATCATGGCTTTTCTGGGCAAGTGTTCCTCACTAAGAAAAAGAATTTTAAAGAAATCCCTACTATAGCTTAAAGGATATTCTCATTTTACTACTAAGTCAGCTACTGTTTTCTACTATTTTCTATTTTTTATCTGTAATTATTTCACACAACAAATCAAAGTTTTTTTAATCAATAACATTGCCAGATATTTTGTATCTGGTTACTAATTTTTCTCTGAATGATGCTGCCAGTCTCCTCCGATGGTGTTTCATTAAAACCATCAGGTTTTATGGTACCCACTTGAAAGAATGTAGAGAAGGAAAAATCATCTATCAAAATTTCATATTTACTCAGTAACCCAAATTGAGGTTTTTGAATAAAATTTTGGTTTCTAAACCAGTATCTTGGCAGTAGGTGAATGAGTAACAATTACAATAATGCAAAGCAAAAATATTTTCCCATTAAAACTGACTTTTTTTAAGCTTTTATAAAATAAAGGTAGTTAATAATTTGATGAAACTAAATGATTATCACTTCATTGCCTTCTGGAGAAAATATTACTCTAAGAAGGTCCTTTTTATGTTGTGTGTAAAGGTAGATTTTTCTTTAATTTGAGGCATCTGTGAAAATAATAAAATTTTCTCATTCCTCTTTGATAGAGCTGGAGTGGACCAGAGAAATTGCTTGCTTTAGACGAACTTATTGATAGTTGTGAACCAACCCAAGTAAAACATATGATGCAAGTGATAGAACCTCAGTTTCAACGAGACTTTATTTCGTTGCTCCCTAAAGAGGTAAGGATAAACCATTATATTCTTCATTTTGTGCTACTTGGAACATGATTCCACAGCTTTAAACACTGTCATCCTAAGTATTCACTATTGCCAGCTTTTCACTTTTAATTCGTGCTAAAGAGGGCTGTAAACGATAACCTACCATGACTTAATAGAATTTTCAGATTACTTGAATCTTTATATTTGGGGACTGAGTGACTTCTTTCTACCACTGGAACAAGTCATATATGGGAGTAAGCTATTGAGTTTCATTAATTCAATTGTTTTTTTTACCAAGATTTTTTTCCCAGGTTATTTGATGAAACCCAACCTTTGGTTTTCTTAGTATGCTCCTTAGATTCTTTTTTTAAGCCTGATTTTATTTTTTAAAAGAACAATTTTATTTTTTGTTATCTGTCCTAAGTCCCTTCAAAACTAATAGTTTTATCATTCTATTGAATTGTATTTTTCTGTTACTTACATTGTGTAATTATTGTATTTTGAAATATATTGACTTTCACATATATGTCCTTTTACATTAATCATCCTCTTTTCTCACACACACACACACACACACACACTCTTACAGATTTCTAATAACGTTGCATTCTTATAACATTTCTTTTGGCATTATTTATGCCCATTTGTTTTTATATTTTTAAACTGACTATTTTTTAGATTGCTTGTGATCATATGGACATTCTTGACTGCATAAATGAGGCATAGTTTCTAAATTTTTATAATAAATTATAATTTTTTATTGATGTTATAGGTTGCATAGTTTCATTTTTGTCGTCAAAAAGAAATAGCATAACATTAAATAATCAGTGTTACCATAGTTTCCCAAAGTATACATGTGCCACTCTTATATGTCAGCTAAGCAGACCATATAAAATAGTAATGTGCTGTTGTAGATGATCCTCAAACTTCAGATTTGAAGAGAAAAGGAGTCAATTTTTTCAGATAACCATTGTAAATGTCGTAAAGGTATTTAAGATAGTCCCAATAATAATTTCACATTGGATTTGAATAAAAAATTTTTATTGCACTTAATTTATGAAACTAAGCATAATTTCAGGAAAAAAGCAAAGTGAAAAAACACCTTATTCCCGAAATGTTTCTACTTTGGAGTTATTTCTTCAAAAATGACGTTGTTCCAGAAAACAACTTTCATTCTTGCTGGCACATTCTAAAACTTCACCCTTTGAAGAGATCTGACTTATGAAAGTGACATAGCTTTTTTTTGCCTCTGGAAGGCTGTTAATAATAGGAAACACTTTTTTATAAGTATCTAACTGAAAGTGAATTTATTCACTTTTGATATATTCTTCATCGTTTCCCTTGATATCCTTCTTATTTAAGAAGGTAGTATTTTTGTTAAAAGATAGACTTTCTCTTCATCTGGTTTGCCTCCTAATCTCTGAGAATGGTTTTTATCTTTGTTTCTATTTTCACTTTTTAACACACGAAAATATGATTTAAAATAATAACAATATGAAAGTATTTTTGAGTCTAACAATTAAGCACAAATGAAAAATTGTTTAGGTTAAGTGTTTTTTTAAGGATTGCAGGAGGAAGAAGAAGTAAAGCTAGAAAGGAAAATGAGAGTGAGCCCTGACTTAGAATATTATCTTAGAATCTTATGTTTTCCTTTTTTTCCCAATTACTAGAATAAATTTTCCTATTTTGAAAAATGCTTTACTTTATATGTAGAGAAATAATTGTATAGATCTAAGTCCTTAAGGAAATGAATATTTTATCAGAGACTAAGTACTATCATTTAAAACATTCCCTTCATATCAGGAAATGGACATATAATAATTTCTTATAATTCTTTTCAACAGATCTCAAAGCTTTTTACCAACATTTACTTATTAATCTCAAAACCTTGCCAAAATTTCACTAGTCTCATTGGGAGGCCTGTGATAGACAGCATTATCCTTTTTTTGTAAGTAAATACCAAGAAAATATATAGTGATACAATAGATGATTTAGAACAAAATCTAAATTCTTAACATGGGAGCAGCCACCATTTTCTTGTTCTTTATCCTTCACTAATTTAATTCACTGAACAGCAATTCTGGAGAAACACTAGCTACTTTTAAGTATTATAGGGTGATCTTTTATATAGATTATTGAGAAAAACAAAAAATAGCAACTCTCACTGAAATTAAAAGTTTGGGCAAGGAGAAAGTAATTATTTGAAATCCATTTTCAATTTAAGAGCTTCTATGTGGTGAAAGTGGTCCTTAGAACTACTAATCTAGAGTTTACCTTTAAGATAAATGAATACAAACTACATTATCTAGACCATTTGACTTGGCTACGAGAACTTTATAATCCCCTACTATGGTGTTGTAGAGATGTGGTTTGGGACAATATCCATTCTGTGTCCCCTGTAAGGAACCCCAAATGACAAACCCTTGCTTGCTTCGAGGAGCTGGTATATTTCCCCATAATACACACTAAGAATTGTATAAGTAATTGCTGTTCCCTTTTTGCTTGGCAATTTAATTTTAAAACCATGTAAAATATTGTTGCCAGCACATTTGTGTTCTACTTTTCCCTGACTTAAACCTTCTTTTCTGATTTATATATTTTTTGGTTCTGGTTTTTTTTAATGCATATTTTCCTGTTTTGCTGTGTGAATTTTCTGTAATACCTAGATGTTTTCATGAAACTAGCTAGATATAAATAGGCAATCATTTAATCCATTGAAGTTCATAGTTGAGTTCCTTTGCTATGTTAAAGGCAAGTGTGCCAGTTTACCTATGGAGTTAGCACTTCAACTCTCTTTAGTGCTTGAGTGTTTCTTTACATTTCTCTGTAATGCATGAAAACATGGGACTAGATGATCTTTTAATCACCAGTTATTAAGGAAATTTTACTTGTTGACTTTGGGATATACTTCAGCTCTAAGTGGACTTGTTTCCTAGCCTTTAAAGCCCATTCTATAAATTACCTGATCTCTACTTCAGCTAGATAACTAAAGCATAGATTTTTTCATATGGCCATTTTAAATATCTTGAGCGTAAAATAGCATCTCTTACGCAAATATGATTTTGTGCATAGTAACTTCTGTGTTATAGATCAATTTCACATGGAAGATTAATAATATGGTGGTAGTGCATCACCGTTATAGTGACTGGCCAGGCTTTGACTGAGTGATAATTTCAAAGTTAAGTAATTTATGAAGTGTCCATAAAAAACTACATTGTTGACATATATATATATAGATAGATAAACACACACACACACACACATATTCAATATGTACAATATATTTGTATATGTATATAAACGTATACATACATTGTTGAATTTGTGCCTTTTTAGTTTAAATGACTCAGACTCTATGTATGCTACTGAATGATCTTTCCTGACAAACCAAAAATAATTATTCCACAAAGTTTTCTACTGTCAACAGTAGTATTAAATTGAATACTGACTATATAGAATATACTCAATAAATTTGTGATTAATGATGAACTCCACATATACAAAGTCATTGGGAAGGCATAATTTATATCATGTAATTTTTATCTAGCATTAAAAAATAATTCAAACTGTACTTTTACTCCTTTTTATGGTTGTTGGCCCTTTAAATGACAGCTTGTTTTAAATCCTTGTAATTTAATTTATATGAAAACTTAACTTTATTGCTGTTTATTTTTCCTTTTTTGTTGCCCTGCTTAGATCATTTTTGTCCTAATATAAATTTCTATGTGATTTCTGTGGCTAGTTGAATAAGCATACTCAGCTTTCATTCCCTTTTTCTTCTTTTTCCATTTCCTTTATTTATTTGAATTGACTTTACACAATAAAAAAGAAATTGAAGGTTTGCAAGTATTAGAAACAAAATTTTAAAATCAATCCTATACCAAAGAACTGTCTCCAATATATAACTGCATCTGGCCCATTAAGAAAATCCCCTTAAGCAATGTAAAATAATTAGCACCCAATTGCTTTTATATGTCTATGGAGAGGTTTAGTAACTGACCCCTTTTGTCATTTACAATAAAGGGTATAAATGTTTGGGAAACACTTTGATGTGATAAAGAACTATTAACTCTATCAGAAATGATCTGAAATTATATCACACAAAATACGAAGAAATCTCATTTCTTACCTTTAGCTCTGTCTTCAGTGAATTGACATTGTACTGGGGAGAGAAAAAAGACAAAATTTAAACAATGAATAAAGTAAAGTAAGTAGGTAAATAGGTAGGGAAGTAGGTAGGTGGTGGGTGGGTGGGTGGGTAGGTAGAATTCTTGAGTTGTGACTCACACAGCAAAGGCAGGAGCAGAAGCTGGGAGGTGTGATAGGTAATAGGTGTTCCTGGAGGGGCGAGGGGCTAGTGGAGTGAGGGCCAGAAAAACCAACTGAGAGTTTGGATTTTTAGAATCCGGTGTACGCTTGTTAAGATTGAATATTAGAAGGTACTGCCTTTCATAATTTTAAAAATTAGAATGTAAAATTATATTACATTTACCTATAAGTACTTTGTCCGTGGAGAATAATTAACTTACTGTTTTTATATATGTAAAAATACGGAAATACCATGCTTTTTCTTTTTGTAGCTGGCACTTTACGTGCTTTCATTCCTGGAACCCAAAGACCTGCTACAAGCGGCTCAGACGTGTCGTTACTGGAGAATTTTGGCTGAAGATAACCTTCTCTGGAGAGAGAAATGCAAAGAAGAGGGTAAGGTTCACCTAGAGAAAATGTGCTTTGAAAAAGCAAAGTGATTCTGAAAACAAGTAGAAAAATAAAAATAAGTTGTATGTGCAAATAGAATAAAATGGTGGATAAAAGAAAAAGAGAATTTTTGGCAGCCTATCAGAGAATTAAGGAGTCGTCATTTGCATTCACCTACTTACGTAAAATCCACACATAATTCCACACCTTCAAATGAGCCAAACCTTGCAGCTAATGCCTTTAATGAACACTGTAACTAACAGGAGACATATCTGATTTGCTTCCCAGGCTCTGGTAGAATTAATACGCAATAAGAATCAAAGATGAGGATGATTTAAGGGAAGTTCAAAGTTATCTTAGCAATTAAATACTCAAATACAGGTATATCCTCATGCTATTATATTTAGTATATATTTTTGGAACTGGATGTTCCTAAATGCTGGGGATAGAGTAATAAACTCCCGCTTTTCCTCCCATTATGAAGCTTATTTCTTGAAACCTGTGAAAAAAGAATTCCCTTTCTTAGTAGAAGAGTAGGTATCATTCATGTTAATTAAAGAAAAGACTTTTTTTCCCCCAGCAGTCATCTAGAAAAATAATATTTTTGAAAAAATATGTAAAAATAGGACTTGCCTCCTACAAGCAACATTAATGAGAAAGAATCTTCAAGCATGAGACAGACACTCCACAGGCCCCCTCCCCCGCCGGCCCCGTGGAGGCTGCTGTGGGCTGGGGAGCACCAGGCAGCGAAGCCTGGAGGTCGCCAGCGGGGCCTCCGCCCAGCCTGTGGCTTGGACTCTGCCGTGTGACCGTCTCTTCTCGAGTGTCTGTGCACATAAAGCGAGATGAGTCACTCCTGCCTTAGCTTCTCTCATAGGCTCGTTATCTTAAGACTTTTTTTAAAAAAAATAATGGTAACATTTACATACAATTTTAACCATTTTTAAGTGTGCAGTTTAGTGGCATTAAACACACTCACACTGCACCATCTCCGCCATCCATCCCCGGACCTTCTGTATCTGCCCGAGCTGCAACTCCACACCCCGGCAGCAGGGACTCTAACACTAACAGTGTTAGAGATGAGTGTATAATTTCGGTGGTTTTCAGCATGGAGAAAAATGAGATATATTATAAAATGTGTGATATTTTTTATTGGTGAAAGTAATTAATACTCTTAAACTCTTTAAAACTAGGTATTGATGAACCATTGCACATCAAGAGAAGAAAAGTAATAAAACCAGGTTTTATACACAGTCCATGGAAAAGTGCTTACATCAGACAGCATAGAATTGATACTAACTGGAGGCGAGGAGAACTCAAATCTCCTAAGGTAACTGAACTCCTGTGCGATGTAACAGAAGCCGTGAATCAGTGCTGATACCTGGTGTGTTTTTCCACTTCTTGGCCACCGTTGTCACTTGACACCTGTCTCCAGTAGAAAGAAAACAATATATTTTAAAATAACTGAAAACATAATTGACAATACCCTTCTATTGCCAATTTCCCTAGTCTGACAACGCATTGTCTCTTGAATGAAAGATGAGTTGATTGGCGTTTACTTCTATCTTATGTAAATGAAGATTTCTGAATATCCTGTCAGATTTTGTATCATATCCATTCTACCTAAGACTTTGCTCCCTCTGTGACCACGTAGTCTGAATATGATTTTTGAGGAGTGCCCATGTTTTGTTTTGTCTTATTTTGATGGCCTTTGTGTGTATTATTTTTGTAAATTTAACTGTTATTCTGACTTTTTGTCTTACAATGTTTCAAATATGTAAAGAAATATAAAAATGCTTGAAATTCTTAAATATAGTTTTATAACTGGAAAAGAGAACTTTGGGAGACAGTGTTTTATTCCTATGTACAATTATGACAGCTTTATTTTGTTACAAAGTTAAAAAGTTGGTAATTAGTGTTGCTCTTGCCTTCCTAGTTAATAGGTGTTTTTGTTTTTGTGTGTCAAATTGTAAAACTTAGATACATATTCTTTTGGTTTAAACAGATAAAATAGATGACTATAAAGCACATTTGTATTTGAACCATCTTCATGAGGTCTTGACTCAATAAAATTATAGCAGTTGACATCTCAGGTGTGATTAATAGAACATGGAAACAATGAAATGTTTAATACTTGGTTCATCAGCCAGGAATGATGATGCTTCATGTTTCATATAAACTTTAATTCTAGAAATAGACTACAGATTGCTGTTCCTATTTATGGCTTCGTTTTTCTTTTCACCAGTATTTTCAGAGACGATTGAATAGCATTTCTAATCTGTACCTCTACCCCGTAGGTGCTGAAAGGACATGATGACCACGTGATTACATGCCTCCAGTTTTGTGGCAACCGAATAGTTAGTGGTTCTGATGACAACACGTTAAAAGTTTGGTCAGCAGTCACAGGCAAAGTAAGTTTACTTCTCTTTGCACTTTCCAAAGTCACTGTTTTGTGCATATCTTTGCAAGAAGCAGGTGAAAGGAGAACGAGGAGTCACTTTGACCCTGGCTTATTTTGATAGCAAATATCCGAGCTTCTGATTTACCTTCTTCCTTGGCATCAAGATGATGTCTCTCAGGGATGTCATTAGTTTCTTCCCTATTTAAGTAGTTTTTCTATCTCTGAAATGCAGCTATTAAGATTTTGCAGATGTGCTTTATTTTTTTCTTGTCTCATTTTTCCCCACCTTTTTAACCATCTAAATTATATCTCCTTCCTTTTTAATCTTTGTCAAAAACATGATTTGAGGGATATTTGTTTTTCCTTGTAAACTGCTTGTTCATAACCTACTTACAGTTTAGAAGCTACATAAATCATGTTAATTTAGACTTATCTCAGACCCTCAGAGGTGGAAGTTAAGCAGACTATTTAAATAGGAGTTTGAAGAAAAAAGAAGTCCAAGCAATCAATTTCACTGCATACAATAGTATACTTCAATTGTTCTCTAGTGATATATATATATATATATATATATATACACATATATATGTGTATATATATATATCTCCAAAAGAGAATATTTTCATGAAATGACCACCTAAAAAATAATGGAAGAAAGTGTGAGGACAAAATCTGTGTCTCTTAAAATGTGTTATAGCCTGTTGATTCTTGGGCAAGAATCTTCTAAATATTCCAAGTTAGATGTTAACATTTTTTAAAGCAGCTTCATATTTCCATAGTTAATATTAGTTTTGGATTGACTTCAGGGCTTTAATGTCTGTCTTTACTTGTCCAGAAGTACCTTACCTAGCTCCCAACTGCTGCCCGCGGCAGACTGAGATGAACTGTGGTATGTAGCCACACCCGACACTGGCGGCATTATTTCATTGAATCCGCTCCCATAGATGAAACCAAGTTGCAGTTTTAGTATTATTTCCTCAAAGGGGCCAGGCTGGAGCTTTCATACTTCAGTGATAAATGTTTACTTTCTGTATACTTGTTCCTCAGTTGTGTAGGCATGTATAGTATGTAATGCTACCGAATAAACACAGCAATAAATAGTGGTGGGGTCATGTTACATTGATGGGAGATTATTTCTGATATGCCAAACCATCCAATTGAGAAAATAGAACTTTATTCCAAATTTCAATTGGACTACTGAAATGTTATTTAAATCATTTTTCTTTCTACCCAAAAGTAATCATCTTAAGTGTTTTTCCAGTGTCTGAGGACATTAGTGGGACACACAGGTGGAGTATGGTCATCACAGATGAGAGACAATATCATCATTAGTGGCTCTACAGATCGGACTCTCAAAGTGTGGAACGCAGAGACGGGAGAGTGTATACACACCTTATACGGGCACACCTCCACGGTCCGCTGTATGCATCTCCATGAGAAGAGGTGAGGGGCGCCCATGGTGGCGGCGGCGGATTCGGGGCCTTTTGTGTGGACTTCATCTTGTATATTGCTTAAACGGTGTCTAATAAAGAGGTAGTGGTACTGTGCTCTTAAATTAGACTTTAATTACTAGATTTCAGATGTTTCTCTACTAGGAAAGCAGTAGTGAATTGGCTTAAAATTGGGGGTTACCTTTACATTTCCCTCCTCCTTTATTAGTGTTGTTGGTTTCCTCGTCGAGACTCAACTCTCTAATCTTGAATAGCATCTTATTTTAATGTTCTACATCTTAATGACTCATCATTTAAAACATACATTTTTTCTTTTTTGCGATACATATTTCTTCTAGTGGGACAAATCCAGCTACTCAGGCGTCATCTCCAGGTCTTTTAAATGACATCCCCATCCTGCCCCCACTCTACCATATCCTTTCTCTCTAGACAAAAGCTGAGGCCTCTGGGTTTCACTTACTCTCTTACTACCTGTCACCAGAACTACTGACACAGCTTTCAGACCTGGTCTTCTCACCTTTTACACAGGTGACAGAGAACTTTCCTCTAATTATGATAGTATCACTGCCCTTTGGGAGCCTTTTGTTGCCTACCAAATTAAGGACAAAATCCTCAGTCCAGTGTTCAGAGCGGTCTCAGCCAGACCTGACTGCTTGCTTTTTTTACTCAGTGCCAGTGCTGTTGGTTTCATCACCTCCCACGCAGCCCTCCTATTCAAAGTCCTGCCTTCTGTGGGCATGTCTTCATGGTACACCCGTTAAACAAACAGGACTTCTACTTCATCTGTCAGAAAAGGCCTTCCCGAAGGGTCCTTGTAGTGAATCCACTCCACTCTTTACCTTTGTTTCTGCCCATTGCATCTTCCTTATTAAAAACCATTACATTAAGCAGATTTCACGCTAGAATGGTAATAGGTGAAGAAAAAGTACCTTTTTAATTGTAATTTGAATTTACTTTGAAAAGTGTGCTCTACTATTAAAATTTGGAGGATGGGTATCAAGAGACCTTACATTTCAGTTTCTATGTGTTCTGACTTAAATCTCTCAAAGCTTCCATTCTCTATTCTTTCAAATGTGGAAACTATGGCCTTTATCTCTTAGGAATGACATAAAGATACCTGAGTTTTCAGCTCTCCATTGTAATGCAGAAACGATTGCAGTATTTGTGTCACTCTGGTCTTCCAAAAAATAGAACTTCAATAAAGTGGGGCCAAATTTTGAAGGGATTTTCATATGTATCTTCTAAAATCTGTATATCTTAATGCCCATGTAGCCTGTTGAATATTTATAAATATAAGCATATGCAGCCTTTGAGGACATGTCTAAAACTGGTTAATGTTACCAAAATATATGGTGTAAAGCACGTATCCTTAGCTGTTTAAATTCCAAATTCTCATTTGTTTTGTTGAATATCCTAATCACAAAGGGAATATGTATGTGTTCATCATCAGAATTTTGGGAAGTGGCTGAAAGGATAAAAGAGAAAATTTTATTTTTTCAAAATACTACCACCCAGAGTTCTCCCATTAACGTTTTATACATAGTGTGCACATCAGCATTTCTAAAATTCAAGATCTTACTGTAGACAGTATATTGAGAGCTGGCTGCTTTTGCTGCTGTGCTGCTGTTGCTTTTTCTTCTTCTTTCGAAAACACAATATAGTAGTTTTTGAACTGTTCCACAGAACCCCAAGGAGCTACTCAATCTCTGATGGGTGGAGGAACCAAAAAGGCAGAATCCTGGGCTTCCCAGCTTCCCACCACAATCAGAGTAACGCAGCTTTTGTGTGTTTTTATATCAAGGTTTTACATAGCAGTTCTTTGAAAACAGATGTTCCTAAAGGAAAGGACAGTTGTAGTCATCACTGACTTTCTATATCATGCTTTCTCATGTTATTTAAAATCCTAATCGTTGTGTTTTTTTTTCCTTTTTCTGTCTTCCTCCCTACAGAGTTGTTAGCGGTTCTCGAGATGCCACTCTTAGGGTTTGGGATATTGAGACAGGCCAGTGTTTACATGTACTGATGGGTCACGTAGCAGCGGTTCGCTGTGTCCAGTATGACGGCAGGAGGGTTGTGAGTGGAGCGTACGATTTCATGGTGAAGGTGTGGGATCCAGAGACTGAGACCTGTCTCCACACGTTGCAGGGGCATACTAATAGAGTCTATTCATTACAGGTAAGAGATTGTATCTCTTCTACCCCTTAGATGCTCTACTGATGAGTCACAAGATGGTTTTACTTGGATAACTGCTGTCAAATTGTTCATCCAATGCAGTCCAACAAAGATGAATCAGATTACCTGTTGTTTCCATATACTTTAAAAGTAGCATGAAGAAAGCATAAATTTTGAAATCATTTGTATGATTTGTTCTCGTTTTTTCTGTGTTCCATTTTCCCTCTAAAATACACATATTTGTCTGGGAACCTGGGATTTTGGAGCCCTAAGTTGTGCTATTTTAATGAATGGGTAGTTGGTCTCATAGGAGAATAACCCGGATTTTAATAAACTCCTTAACAGAGGATTAATTTGGCCAAAAGCTGCCCCTTTGCCTTGATAGCTAAAACTTGATGGACCGTGTAATTGTGATTCCATCCGCATTCAAAGTGGGAGTGCAGCCTTTCTGCATAAAACCACTCTCCTCTCGCAGGGCCGCTGACTCATAGCCATAAGGGAATAAATTTGACCAAACTGGGGTTTTTTGTTTGTTTGTTTACGTTTGATCCCAGTGTCCTTGGATAGATTGCCATATTTCGAGATAAATTAATAGCAAGTTTAGAAGATAGGTCTCATTTTATTTTCTGAAAGACAGCATTTCCATTCAAAATTTTTTCAATTAATTATATAGTTCATTTACCAGCTATTGCCTGTTAGTGATCTCCAAGTTAGTACAGAGCCCCGGTGCTCACAGTCCTGTTCTGGGGGTATTTGTTTCTTAATTGATGGAATACTGACTATGCCACGAAATACTGACACATAAAAAAGATGATTGTTAACTTAAGGAAGGTTATGAACTTGGAGGAGAGGGAGTTGACTGTATTCGTTTTTATGTTTTGTGATATGCTCAGCATCTTAATGAATATAATATTCTCATTTAAATAAACTGTTAGATTTAGAAAAGAGGTAGCAACATTATTATCGATCTGGGAGTTCATACATACTGACTGACTTTTGGTGAAACTGGGAAGCAGGAAAAGAGGTGCTGTAAAATTTGCTTTTGTTATCAAAATGGCTCCTCTTCTAAATCCAGATGTAATTCTCTGTTGGCACATACCCTAATGGGCATTTAGGTTATTGTAGATGAAATTTTTATTTTACACACGATTCTTAGTGGGACTGACTTTTAAACATGGACGGTATCTCCAGCCCTTTCCATGCCTCGGGTGTTGATGAGCACGTCCTTTAGCGCAAGCTCTATCGGTATTTCACCTTCCTATTGGAAAATAAAAACTCAAATGGCAGTCCTTATTAAATTTTCCATAGTTTGTAGCTACTGTGTGCAGCCAGGTAATCTGAAAATAATCTGTGAGTTTTAGGTGTTTGTTTTCTTTTTAATGGTTTCTGCATCCTTCTGACAGAAGCTGCTGAGAACACGCACTGTAGAATTGCTTGATGACGTGCAGCTCATCTAGGACCTCATGTTGTTCTTGGCATTAGCTGTTCTCCGTTCTCTCCTCCCCTCCCCGCTTAGAATTAAGGTCAACACGTAATATCAGGAATATCCACACATCTGGTCTAATGAACTGTGTCTGTTGTAGTTTGACGGCATCCATGTGGTGAGTGGATCTCTTGATACATCAATCCGAGTTTGGGATGTGGAGACAGGGAACTGCATTCACACGTTAACAGGACACCAGTCGTTAACAAGTGGAATGGAGCTCAAAGACAACATTCTTGTCTCTGGGAATGCAGACTCTACAGTTAAAATCTGGGATATCAAAACAGGACAGTGTTTACAGACATTGCAAGGTAAGTGTTGGCTGCCCCCCTTAGTAGTGCTTGTTAAAAGTTAGATTATTAGTCAAAAGGGAAATGTGGAGCCTTTGCATCGCCAAAAGAATTAGCCTCATACAAAATGAAAATGCTTATTGGGATAAGTTGATGAGCATGTCCACTATGGCTTAACAAAACTAGGCTATCCCTGAGAAAAGTGTATTAAATTGTGTTTTTAATATAAAATTTCAGTTGTGTTCTTGATAGAAAATTGTGTAATCGCTTTTTGCATGTACAGTTTAACTCTACCTAACCTTAAAGAAGAGTGTGAAGAAGGATCTTGGCTGTATCCCAGAAACAACATTCTCACTTTGTTATTTGAGTGATCACTTTATTTTGAATTTGTTGTCCAATTTTAAATTAAAGAGCTATCTTGCTCGGGGCGGGGTGCGGGGAGCTCTTTGAAAGGAAATGGCTTTGGCCTCAACTTAGACCCACTCAGACCCTTAGCCGTCTGCTTGGCCGGGGCAGGAAAGGATGGTGCCCACGCAACTGGAGGAGGAAAAATGTGAACGGCACCGGTATTAAGTGAGGCACAGTAGTGTTCTCTTAAGTCATGAGTAACTTCTCTTTCTTGGTCATAGCCCTGAGAAAGCGTTTTTTTGTTTTTTTCAGTGAAGCCATCTGGTGGGCCATTTTGCAGCTTTTTACACATTCGTTTTGTCTCTTAGAGTTTTGGAATAGTGTCCATTTGGCCTTTGCCCTTGACTGGTCAGTTCAAAGCAGTAGTGCAATAGATCTCTATGCTTCTTTGTCCACCAGCACAATCCACGGAGCTGGACTGTCTACATCATCACCAAGAAAAGTTCTCATTTCGACAGCCAGAAAACAAAATGAGTGCTGGTAGCTAACCAAGCTTCTTGGAACTCTTGAAAATTAATGTTTCAGTTTTACAAATACCTACCAGATTTTCTTACATTCCTGCTGATCCTAAAATACTCAGAATACAGTTTCTAAATATGCTGCATTTTAAATATTTCATGTATTGTATGGTCTAATGTGGGAGTCTACAAATTACAATGTAACTAACTCATAGCCATGATTTCTAACCAGTAATTAAATTCCTTTGGTTTTGCTTAGGTCCCAACAAGCATCAGAGTGCTGTGACCTGTTTACAGTTCAACAAGAACTTTGTAATTACCAGCTCAGACGATGGAACTGTAAAACTCTGGGACTTGAAAACGGGTGAATTTATTCGAAACCTAGTCACATTGGAGAGTGGGGGGAGTGGGGGAGTTGTGTGGCGGATCAGAGCCTCGAACACAAAGCTGGTGTGTGCAGTTGGGAGTCGGAATGGGACTGAGGAAACCAAGCTGCTGGTGCTGGACTTTGATGTGGACATGAAGTGAGAAGCAGAAAAGATGAATTTGTCCAACTGTGTAGACAATATACTCCCTGCCCTTCCCCTTGCGAAAATTAAAAAAAAAAAAAAAAGAAAAAGAAAAAAGAAGAGAAAAAGAAAAAAAAATCCCTTGTTCTCAGTGGTGCAGGATGTTGGCTTGGGGCAACAGAACGAAAAGACCTACAGACTAAGAAGGAAAGAGGAAGAGATGACAAACCATAACTGACAAGAGAGGCGTCTGCTGTCTCATCACATAAAAGGCTTCACTTTTGACTGAGGGCAGCTTTGCAAAATGAGACTTTCAAAATCAAACCAGGTGCAATTATTTCTTTATTTTCTTCTCCAGTGGTCATTGGGCAGTGTTAATGCTAAAACATCGTTACAGATTCTGTGAGTCTGTTCTTTACCACTGAGACCTAGAAAGGAGCTGCAATAACATCGAAATAAGTACGGTTGACTTTCTAATTAGAGAGCATCTGCAACAAAAGTCATTTTTCTGGAGTGGAAAAGCTAAAAAAATATATATTACTGTGAATTGTTTTTGTACAGTTATCATGAAAAGCTTTTTTCTTTTTTTTCTTTTTTTTTTTTTTGCCAACCATTGCCAATGTCAATCAGTCACAGTATTAGCCTCTGTTAATCTATTCACTGTTGCTTCCACATACACTCTTCAACGCATACGTTGCTCAAAGGTGGGAAGTTGTCCTGGGCTCGGCGAGTCCTGAGAGATGGATTTAACTCTTGGTGCCGGTGCTAGAAGTAGGTCTTCAAAAACGGGGTTGTTGTCCCGCCCTGTACTGTACTCCCAGTGGCCAAACTTATTTATGCTGCTAAATGAAAGAAAGAAAAAAGCAAATTATTTTTTTTTATTTTTTTTCTGCTGTGACGTTTTAGTCCCAGACTGAATTCCAAATTTGCTCTAGTTTGGTTACAGAAAAAAAAGACTTTTTGCCACTGAAACTTGAACCATCTGTGCCTCTAAGAGGCTGAGAATGGGAGAGTTTCAGATAATAAAGAGTGAAGTTTGCCTGCAAGTAAAGAATTGAGAGTGTGTGCAAAGCTTATTTTCTTTTATCTGGGCAAAAATTAAAACACATTCCTTGGAACAGAGCTGCCGCCGCCTGTTCTGTGGAGAAACTTTTCTTTTTGAGGGCTGTGGTGAATGGATGAACGTACATAATGAAACTGACAAAATATTTTAAAAATACATAAAACACAAAAGTGAAATAAAGTCGCTGGTCAGTCTTAGTGTTTTGCAGTATTTGGGAAAACAACTGTTACAGTTTTATTGCTCTGAGTAACTGACAAAGCAGAAATGATGCAGTTTTTGTAGTAAAGGCGTCACATGCAAACGAACGAGATGAATGAAAAGTCGAATGGTTTGCCTCATTCTCCAAGAGCCACAACTCAAGCTGAACTGTGAAAGTGGTTTAACACTGTATCCTAGGCGATCTTTTTTTCCTCCTCCCGTTTATTTTTTTTGTTTGTTTTATTTATAGTCTGATTTAAAACAATCAGATTCAAGTTGGTTAATTTTAGTTATGTAACAACCTGACATGATGGAGGAAAACAACCTTTAAAGGGATTGTGTCTATGGTTTGATTCACTTAGAAATTTTATTTTCTTATAACTTAAGTGCAATAAAATGTGTTTTTTCATGTTAGTATGCCTGTTTCTTCCTCTGAGGTTATAGTACTTCATTAAAATATTTAGGGTTTGTCTCTTACATTTAAAATAGCAAAGTCTTGGTTTCTTTGCATTCCCCAGTGTGATTCAGAAATTCAGCAGTACGTCCTGGCCCATTTTATACCCCTAAAGTAAGAATAACACACGTTGAATGCAGATTTGCCTTCTCTCCTCAGACTCCAAAGGGTGCTCCGCTGTGCTTTTCTCTAGATTACATTGGGACGTACATATAAATGAGAGATCTGGGTCCCCCAGAGAGGGACAGGAGTTAACAAAACGTTTCTGACCATTACAACTAGAACTCCTATAAAAAGGTCATCTTTAAAATTTGACCAGTCTTGCGCACTCAGCAGGAACTCTCTCTGCAAGGCCTGAGAGGCACCCACCACCCCTGGGAAGCAGGGACAGTAAGTCCTCACTTATACCGTTGATAGGTTCTGCACTGTCAGATGAAACGGCAGACTACGAAACCAGTTCTGCCACAGATTGGTTGATTTAAACTAGTTAAGCTCCTGTGGCATCTTGTGGATGTTAAAATGAAACAACACTGGACACAGCAATGTTATTGAAGGACCTGCTGTACTGTTCTCTCTGTGGTAAAGACGCAACTGCAGCTGGCTTCTTCGTTTGTTGGAGGTCAGATAGCTAGCAGAGCGCCAGAGTTTCTTTAAGAAGAAAGGAGCTTGGAATTTTGACAAACTAAAGCAAGGTTTTGGAAAAAATAAGTCATTTTCATGGTACTTTCAAGGCCCTTCTGTCACTGTTTTATGTCGTATATCTCATAAGTGAAAAAAAAAATCGTCAGTTATTCAAATTACGTAGGCTCTCCTAGCAGGTCCCCCCTTTCCCCATATATGTGTACATGTGGATATATGTGTGTATATATAAATAGAAAGTCTCCAGTCATCTCAGCTGTCCAAGTCAGAAATGAACATCTAAGACTTAACAATGAACGCTACTTAAGGAACACATTTCTCACAAAATATGTGTCCTTTACTCATAGGACCTCATTTTCCCAAAACTCCTCAATCAGAACATGTAGGAACGGGACCCATGTATCTGCATTTAAACTAGCTCCCCGGGTCAGTTATGGGTACAGCTTTGAGAACGCCAGCCTTAGGTACCGTCCCTGTGCGTTTGGTCGCTTGTCTTATCCACAGCGCATTGCAAGCATTAGGAGATCAGGGAGGAGTGGCAAGTGAAAGGAAAAGACAGAAAAACCACGTAAACACAAGACAAAAATCCTACCAGGCAGTGAAGTGCAGGGACAGCAGCCCTGCCCACTTTGGGGTAAACACTGACTTCGTCAGATGCTTTTGATCTCATGTTGCCTCATCTGGAAGATAAAAACTACCCTCCTTCTAAGGCTGTTCCAAGGGTTAAATGAAATGTCATGAAGCAGACAGCACACAGATGGCACTTAGGATTCAATAAAAATGGGGGCTGCTATTAGAACTTTAAGAAAATAGACCCAGATAATTGTAACTTTCTGCATCTGGGGACCATTGGATGTGTTTGTGACTCACTCAAGAATAATAAAAATAGCATTTCTGTATGTAGTAATTTACATTTTTTAGAGTGGAGTAACATAAATTCCTCATTGGAGTCCTACAGAAACCTTGTCAAATGGGCTGGTATGGAGCACCTAACAGTGATTTTTGTACACACAATACTTCGGTGTCCACTAAATATTATTTTATGAATAAATGAATAATCTCTTAACAGTGGATCTGTTTCCAAAAAGGAAAATGTTAACCTCCTTCTAAAGAAATGATTGTCATTATAGTAAGAAAGATCATGAAAGGAGCTCAGCTTCGTAGCCTCCTCAGTGAAATTATGCACCACCTTATAAACTGTGGATCTTTAAATCTTTGTATCAGAATATAAGATGTCCCCACATTTAGATGTCACAGCTTCCCAAAGATCAGATACTGCCTGAAACTAAACCTAAAAAGGGGACGTAGAAGTAACCCATAAAAGCCCAGAGCAGGTGCTCAGTAATTAGGGAGATACCTATCTATATATCTATCTACCTACCTATCTATCTATTTCTCTCCCTCTTTCACTTCTCTTTTATTGGAATTGTTTATAATTTGACACTTAAACTCTTATTAGATTCAACGACCACAGCTATTTCATTAATTGGCAACAGCTACTGCATACCAAAGGGTTAATGTTTCAACCTACCTATTTGTTTAATTTCAAAAAGCAATTGACATTTAATTATTGGTATTAATTATTTTTAAGCAGTTTTCTTTACACCTTTTGAGTTAAGCTGTTATAAAGTCTCCTTCCTATTCCTCTGAACTGATTAGAGTCTGCAGTCAAACAACCGAAAAAGACCTCTGCTTTCCCCTGGAGTGAACAGGATCCAGCGCGGCCTCCCTAGTCCCAGGCTGTGCCCTGCTTTCTGCACTCTCTGCCCTGGTGCACTCGCTGCACGTTGTGAAACAAAGGGACTGGATGAAGGCGAGAAGATGCTCAAAGGAGCCTGCCCAACTCCCTCCTGCTGCAGCTCCTTCCAGTCCACACTGAAACCAGAAACAGGTGGCTGGGCATAGCAGGAGTCGCCGCACGTTACGTTTTTCAGATTCCTTCCCCTAGACGCATCTTTGTTCATTTTCCTTCTCGAGTCACTCTCCAACCCCCCCAGTCAGGGTTGTATCCTACACTTCATCAGATTCTTCAGCCATAAGGGGTTCAACCGTGCCGTTCCTTACAATTCCAAGAGAATCTCCTGGGGTTTTTGTTGTTGTTTTTTAAGCACCGTTTGATAACAAAAAGTGCCTTGGTGTTGCCCGTGAATGAATTTGAATAAAGGCTCCTGATGCAGGTGGTTTTAATGTTCCTTGCCTACTGCATTTTGAAGATAGGTTGTGTGGGTGTGCACACAGATACAAGAATGTTTCAGAACCTGGGAATAAGCCTCCTGTTCTCAGCAAGTCACAGTCTGTGAACCTCCCTTAAGCCTTTCCCCTTTTCATCCATGGAAAGAAAGGAATGTGCCATAGAAAGGGTAGGTGTTGGTGGCCAAGAGGAGATGTCCTATGTCTTCCATGACCAATCAGTGTCTTCTGTGTCTGAAGATGTTTGTGTGTGCACACAATGTCCTTGGAGTCCTGCGTTAAGTAGCCATAGGGTGATTTGAAAAGCTGACTCACAGCTTGTGATCTTGGCATGTTCTACTGCCCAGGACATAGGTTGTAAGTTAGACCCAAAGTGGCTGCACCCAGCTCCCACTCACTGAGAGTGCTTAACGTAGTCACCGAATTGCAAACAAACAGATCATGGCCTTGTTCGTTAGCCAACACAGCTCATTGTACATTCTCTTAGTGCCAGTGGCGCCCGAATGAGTGAGGTCCTCGCCAGCTTCGTCCCTCTACCACCTCTTCGCAGGTGGAGGAGACCAAAAATATCGAAAGGTAATTTCAAAGGTCCTTCAGGGAAAGGAAACGCACCAAAAGCTAAAAGGACTCAGAATGCACCTTTCCCCAAAGTGCAGAGTATTAAATGCTAGAACTGGCTCCTAAGAAGACTCATTGCTGAGACGAAAGGCTGGCGACTTCCCAACTTGCAGCTGGGTGTAAAAATAGCAGAGTTTCTATTTTAGATGATCCGATTCTCTCCAAGATTTTTAAGGACAAGGAAACATTGAGTGGACATTTTGATGTTTCATTCTTTGATTTGGAGAATCTATCGTGGCAAAACCCATGAAGACTGTGTATCTTTGGGTTTTGTTTTGCTCCAGCAGTCACACTCTGCAAAAGAAAAATTATGTTGAAATCACTCTTGCAAATCAAAAGTTCAAATATAATAGACCACAAAAATTTTTTGCCAGTATATTCTTTTTTAGGAGGTTCATAGGTTATAAAAGAGACATCAAACCACTACGCACCACAAGAGAAGGGTTATTTGCAAGACTTTTTAAATGTATATTGATGAAGCCCATTAAGACTTGGCCAAACCCAATGCCTTACTAATACAATCAGCAAGACACTCTAGTCCCCTGCCACCAAAAGCCACTTAGTTTGAGGATGCTATCCAACCCTGTGTGGGTAACTTCAACAAACCCAGCCAGGACACAAGAAGGTAGAGAGGTTAAAAGTATAACCGCCTACACCTCTGGTAAGGTTTTGGGGACCCGAAGCTTGTAAAGGACCCTCTTGAAAAACAAAAGAAAATGAGATCCAGACCAGAACATTGAGAATGATAAGGATTATAACAATTACTGAAGCCTTGGTAAGGCCCATGCCCTTTTCTGAGACACTTCACGCAAGTGAGGAGCAGGCCTTCATGCTGTCACACTCAAGAGGTGAGGCAGGGCCATGCCGAAATTACCCTGGGATGTGGTACTTCCTCAGTATACATTAGCTACTGGTTATTATTCTGTTCAGATTCCACCTCAGCCACTTGCGTCACTGTGGAAGATTTTTAAAATCTTTCTGACCCTCTTTCATCATCTGTAAGAGAGAGAATGATTGTGAACGTTCTTTGGGAAAACACGACGCATCTGGTACAGGGCTTGGCTGATGAGGTACTCAGTGAATGGGAACCATCCTGAGTATCATCGCTGCCACTAGCAGTAAAGAAATCGGTGACCCTCTTTCAGGCCAGCATTTCGAGCTCAATCTAAAAGAGGAGATCTGTAAGACTTCCAGAACACAATGTCCATACCACCTTCCAAATGTGCCAGGAACCCAAGAGAGCAGTTTCCCCTTTAGAATGTAATAGGCAATCCAGTTTAAAATGACAAGTCTTCTCTCTCCAAAGATCTACATAAGTAATAGTAGAGAAATTTAAAAGGCACAATAACCCTAAAAGGGGAACGGGAGAGAAAAATCAAGTAGACTAAAGATATCAACAACCTTGGAGGAAGGGAAACAGACGGTAGAGTTGTGTCCAGAGAGGAGATGAGAGAAACTGCAACCTCGGTGACCAGGAGGAGCGGATATGAGCGGGAAGTGAGCTGACCCCTTTTTTGGGAAGGCAAGGACAAGACATGGGGCTGAGAACTGGGGGGCTGATTGAAAGTAAGAGCACGTGGAATGGGTGGGGCCCACTTCCCTTTCTCATTTTCCGGCAGCCAGGGGACCACCTAAGCACCACCCCACCATCTCCCCACACACCGTTGACAAGAACTGTGAGAGGGATGGGATTCAAACTGAGTACCGAGCCACGGGAGAGAGCTCGGGAATGAAAACGGAGATTAAACCTCACAGTCTGCAATTCTCCCCCACCTTCTCCCAGCACACCAACAGGCTGGCATTTATAAGAAGAGGACTCCCCAGAGAATGGATGAACCCAGGAGAAAATGTCTCCATATAATGGCATTGGGCAGAGAGGCGAGGGTTCCTTCAGATAAACTGTTGGCTCCCCACTGCATCGAGGGAGAAACTCCGCGCTCAAGGAGCCCCAGCCACGCGGGGCAGCTTGCTCTCCGATTTTGAGGATCTGTCTCTTAAATGTGAAAATGTAGTCAAGAACCACCAAACATCTAAGGATGCCATCTAATAAGGAAGCCAAAAAATGATGAAATAAACTGACAAAAACCTATAATTAATACCCTCAGCAAGATAAGATACCAAATCTCATAAGACAGGGGCAGAATGCAATATTAAAAAGGCCCCATGGATATTAAATGTGATATAAATTTAAAGAGAAAAAGAAAAACCTTCAATAGAGAATAAAAGTTAAGAAAATCAAACAAAAGAAAAACAAGAGATGGAAATTAGAGAAACTATAAAAAACTTAGAGGATCAGCCTGAGACATCTAACATGTAAATAATAGTTTCAAAAAAGAAAATAGCACAGTGTAAGTTATTCAAAAATTAGTACAAGAAAAATTAACAGAATTGAAGGGCAGAAAAACCCTGGATTGCAAGAGCCCACTGCATGTCCTTTGACTGGATGAATGGGGAAAAAAATCTATACCATGATTCATCATTCTGAAATAATTGGAGCACATGGGCTCCAAAGAAGTCCTAAAAACGTGTGGAGAGAAAAGGGGTTAAAAAAAAAAAGAAAAGAATCAGAATCTTAGACTTCTCAGTAGGAACATCAGAAGCAAAGGTCTTCAAAATTCGGCAGGCAAATTAGGTTCAATTTACAGTTGTGCACCTGGCCAAATTATTGATCAAGTCAGAGGCATAATAAGACATGTCCAGAAATATAAGGACTCCAAGCACTGCCTCTCACACACTCTTTCTTTAGAAGCTTTTGTGGGCCCTTTCCCAACCTTCTACTCCACAAGCTTCTTAAGAAAGAGTTTGCCAGTAAATGAGTGAATAAAAAAGTTGTAGTGCATTTACACCATGGAATTCTACTTGGCTGTAAAAGGAAGTAAATCTCACCTTTTGCAACAGCATGGATGGAGCTGGAGAGTATTCTGCTAAGTGAAATAAGCCAGTCACAGAAACACAGCTACCATATGATTTCACTCATATGTGGAATCTAATGAACAAACAAATGGACAAAGGAAAAACAGGAGAAACAGACTCTTAGATACAGAGAACAGACTGACAGCTGTCAGAGGAAGGGGGTTGGGAGGCCAGGTGAAAAAAGGTGAAGGGGCAAAGCAAAAAAAAAAAAAAAAAAAAAAAAGGCAAGGAAAAACAATTTATAGACACAGTCAACAGTATGGTGATTACCAGAGGGAAAGGAGGTCAAGGTCGGGGGAGGTAGAAAAGGGTAAAGAGGGAATAAATGATGACAGGAAGAGACTTGACTTCGGATGTTGAACATACAATACAATATACAGATGATATATTATAGAATTTTACACCTGAAAGTTACATAATTTTATTAACCAGTGTCACCCCAATAAAGTCAATAAAAATTTTTGAAAAGAAGCTTATGAAAAACGTCCAATAAAACAATGAAATAAACGCAAGCGAGGAAAACACGGTATACAGAAAATAGGGATTTCAACACAGGCGAGAGGTGAAGGCAGCCCCAGGACAAGAGATGGGCATGTGGACCCAGCAACCGCCAGCTGAGGTGTGAGCAGGGGGGCCTTCGGAGGAAGGCCCCCAGAACACAAAAAGAAGTGATAACACATCTTGCCCTCATGACAGACCACCTCAGGGGGCAGGACATCTAATGATATGTTTAGAACAATTTTTTAAAGCTTCAATGCATTAAAAGCTGTGCGACAGATCAAAATGAGGCAGCTATCCATTGAAAATAGTGTGTGAAAAAAAACATACGCACAGTGCCCCAGTTAGCCCTGCGGTAGACCATGTTTATGTAGCCATAAAAATGTGGATCCTGATTAATGATGTTGCTAAAACATGTACAGGGGAGCGGAGAGAAGTGGGGTGGAGTGAAAGAGAATCAATCCTCATCTACCATAATTAGAAGTTATTAATGTCTAAAATGAAAACAAAACTAAGAAGTAAGAGGTCCCGCATGTTATAGAAGGTTAGGCTATATACATCAGAAGAATCAGCTAAAATGTTATGTTAGCCATTGTGGGTGGGGGAAGGAGGCGGGTGCCGCAGGTTGATATGTTTTACCTTTTTGCATTACTTTGCTAAAAAATATTTTTTAAAGCAAAGCCAAAATGATCAGTATAGCGTTTTTCAGAAATAAGGACATTTCTTTACTCATTCCAGGCAGTATTTATACCAAGGCGTTGCCCTAGCTGGTCACCCCGAGTCACCTGGCGGCGTGGCCCGGAGCATGGCGCCCTCTGGAGGCGGTCCAGAGCGAGGGAGCGGTGAGGGTGCGAGCTGCGTGCGGCCCGTCACTGGGTTCTCTGAGTCTTTGTTTCTTTGTAAAAGGGGTCCGACGATAATCCCCTTTCATTAGGCGGTTGGAGGACCGAATGGATGGTGCTTGGCCTGGTGTCTGGCTCCTGAGCTCTTAGTAAAGGCCTCTTTGCTATTACCGCCCCCCTTCAGTCTCCGATGGTAACGAACTTGCGTTAAGGTCTGGAACTAGCAGGACCCAGAGCTTTGGACTTCAGGTTCTGATTTGAGCACCTGAAGGGTAAACTGAGCTTTAGCCCTGGGGTAGCTTAGACCAAGAGCACTGGCCACTTCTGAGGCCTAAGGACATAGATCCCTCCTACCGCACCCCCGTGCCCCGCCCCACCCCCACCTCATCCCCAACCTGTTTTTTCCATTATCTCTTCCTAATTAGCAATTTGGGTTTTATTTCCAAATTTCCCCACTAGGTTATGTTATGCGTTTTCTCTCCTTGGAAATACTTCCCAGCCAAATGAAAATGACTGAACTTTTTGTAAAATGAAGTTCAGGTTATCTCTTTTGGAAACTATTTTGCCCTTGAAATTCCAGATCAGAATTTCCAAAGCGCCAGAGTGGGGCCGGTGGGAGAACAGAAGCGGTGGGTTGGCAGAAACTCCCTTGGTGGCTGGGTTGGGTCTGCGAAAGGCATCGCTGAGGGGGAGCGCGTCGCTCTCCTGCGGCCAGAAGGCTCCTGCGCTCCTGGGGGGCGCGTGGTGGGCTGGAGTCTGCTGCCTATTAGCACCCAGTCCAGCAGTGACAGGGTGCGCTGTCGCTGAGCTGCTGCCAGCCCCCAGACCTGCCTGAAGTCCCTGGGAGTTGTCCGTGGATTCTTGTCTGCCCTTGCAGGTGTCTCTACAGGTTCTAGAACCAGTGTAAGCCTCGGGGGCCCACAAGTTTGGGGTGCCAAGGGTGCGGCGGGGGCTTGCTGCCATCAGCTCAGCTCTTCGGGCTGAGTCCTAAGCTCTAAGTGACAGACAGACTGGCTGGTCCTTCCAAACACAACCCGGATTGCCAAGGAGCCCCCACGCCGCGCTTTTCGTGTCTGCTTTGGGCAGCGCTCGGGGTTTGGGTCCAGGGACCACAGTTCATTTGTGCGTGTTTCCCTGTGGCTTTCTGGTTGGCAATCCAGGCTCTTACCCAGCGGGACTCCTGCAGGTTCCAAAGCAGCTAGAAGGGCCCTTAGCAAGTTTTCCTTTTTTGTGAACTGTTTATTTAAGCATCACCTGTCAACTGAAATCGGTCGTTTGTTGACGTGGGCAGCTCCTTACTGTTTGAAGTCATCAGATACATCATAAGATGTATCCTTGATTTTCAGTATGTGTGAACAGAACAGGCCTTACAGATCACAGCCCTCGGTGAATTCTTTTTCTTTTTTCCAAGCAGCTGTCGGAGGCCCAGGTCTAATTAAGCAGCTCTGCTTCATAACCAGGGCTCCGATGAAAGAATCCCGCGCATATTGATTTGCTGCTTCTGGAAATCGGCCCTAGGTCCCACGCAGGTGCGCCCTGTTGTTGGAAGAGAAACACGACGAGAGACACCGTGACGTTTTCGTTTTCTCTCTGAGCCCGTGCCCCCAGCGTTGGTGAGTACCCGCCTTTAGAACTCGGAGGGGAGGGGTCTGGGCCTTGCTCACCACAGCCTCACCCCGACCACGCCGCCCCCTCCCCACCCTCAGGACCAGTAGATACACAGCCTCGCCTTTCTGTTTATTTCCCCTCGGCTAAGGAGTCATAGTGATGGGGAAAATAAATTAGAACTAAATGAGACCGAGCCTCGGAGTCCCGGAAGCATGACAGCGCAGGGGCACCGCTGGTTGTTTTATGTCTCCACTGCCCCGGGGGGCGGGGTGAGGGTCTGGGCGGGGCGGGGGTGGGGGCGTCCCACGCCAGCAGCTGGCAGTCCGCTAATCGGTGCACAGGACAGAAAGCTGGGCCTCCAGAGGTCCAAATCTGCTAGGAGAGAGTCACTTCCTTCAAGCTGTGTCCACCTCTAAGAAAAAGCAATCACTTACCCACAGGATATTCTCAAGTTGTTAAAAAGCTCTTTGTTCACTCTTTTCCCTTGCTTACCCTGAAGAAATCCAAATTAGAAAATTTAAGATAATCAACAGAGGAGAACAACAGATCAACTTGGGGCTAATATCAGTAGCAGGGAAGACCAATTAACAAATTCATGAATTGTGCTGTTTACACTCCTATTCCTAAGGTTAATTATGCGATCAAGTAATAGCTTTTACCTTGATTACAGGGCCCTTAGGAAATACAAGTGTGTTTCCACTTTACAAGTATGTTTGCATTGCAGTCCTGCATTGATAGGAGGAACTGGGCCCAGCAAATATTGCCTTGCACACGGTTATTGTCAAAGGAGAATGTCTTAATCTAAATAACTCCAAGACTGGATGTGTAAACACAGGCATGATTCGAACAAGTGCTAACACCCACCTGTACATTTTCCGCTCTCTCTGCTACGGACTATTGTGGGTCCTCTCCAGCGGCTGTGGGCTGGGGGGTGCTGAGCGGCGGGCCTTTGCCCACTGTTTCCTATCGGGAAGAATCGGTAAAATTAGCAACGTCACTTTACACATAGGTAAAGAAAAAAAATGTCACCCACACTGCCAGGGGACATTCTCAGAAGGGCTGTCCCAGCTCCCTGTTAATAATGGCAGCTTACTTTGTTGGAGGGCTAGTCTCAGAGCAGGTACCTCAGTAGAGGTAGGTACTATCATTATCATCTCTCCTTTAAAGGTGAGGAAACTGTGGCTTAGAGAGATGATGAGAGTATGTAAATTGCCCCAGCCCATAACAACAGGGCAGGGCAGGATTTGAACCCAGCAGCCGGGCTCTGAAGGCTGCACGCTTGACCACGGGGTGCTGTTGCTCCTCCCTCAGGGCCCCAACTTCGGTGTACGATGTTTGTGGATTATTTCCACAACTTGGAGAAGGTATATTTTACCATTTATAATCTTCAAATGAGATGCAAAAGTTACTGCAATCACTTCTGAGTAACCCGACTAAAAGTAATCAAAAAGAAAATTAAAAACATTGTTTAGAGTTAGTGTCCTATGTGAGCTTATCTGCACCAACAGAAATGCCTTCCTTCTATGATGCAGTTGTCCCCCTTCCCGTCTCATAAACACCCACTGCCTTCATTTCCTGCTGGAGCACCACCTGGTCTTCTGAATCGGTACGTCCGGAATAGCTATTCATGTTGATCTCCAATAAATACGTGTTGTTTCTCCCATGGGAGGGCCTTTAATTTTTAGGTTAACACTCAGCATCACCCTCCCAGGAGGAAAGTGTTTAGAGGGCGAGCCCCCGGAGATGAGGGGCTGGACCCAGGTCGGAGGCCCCGCCTCCGCCTCCACTGTTCCCCATTTCCTAAACTCTCAGAGATGAAGGGAGAACATCCGAACAAAGCAAGAGCCTTTCTGGGGAAACGTGGGAAAACCAAAGTCGGGGGAGCAAACAGCCATAAAATGTGCGGCTTTTGCTACAGGCTGGCAAGTGATGGGAGCCGGCAAGTCAGGCCTAGTACCTAAACGAGGGAAGGCTTTGTAAACAATTATTATTATTTTGCTGCCAGATCGTGGCATTCCATTTAAGTGTACAGTTACTGCTGAGAAGCGATTCACAGGCACTTGAAGAGCCACGTGCCTTTGGTTGTCTGTTTAGAGGGCCCAGGGTTTGGAGATGAGTGTCGGGAGTGAGAGCGTGTGACTGTCTAAGTATTCAATCTCCCAGGGACTTCGAGAGTTTACAGCGAGAACTGGTGTTTATATTAGACTGCAAGCAAATTAGAGTTCAAGCCAAAGATATCAAGGAAGACATAATTAGTGTACAGAAGCCATCCACCATTGGTAGACGTAGGTGAGGCCTTATACTTCAGCATTAGTTCCTCGCCCAAAAGAAAATGACACAGCTGCTATGCGGGCTGCCAATGCTGTGTTTTATCGCACTCAATTTACAATGAAATGAAGCAGAAGTCTGCAAGACTACATTAAATCTTTAATTGTCCTTTTGGGTTTTCCCTCCATTTTATCTTTAGAGGACCCCGGAATGGTTTGATAAATAGAGTATTTTGCCAGTCAATAAATAAGAAAGCTATTTTTTACCCAGTGGACGCTGAGTTGCTGGGAGTTCAGAGGATATGAGGGCACAGTGCCCTGCCGCAGAATTGATTTGGAGAAGAAACATGGCTCCCTGCCCAACCCCCCCACCCCGCACCGTCCCCTGCCCAGGCCCAGCCATCCTGAAATAATGCGGTTCTTGCTGAGGCCTGATACTACACCCGGGGGCCTGCCTTGCTGGGCCTGGGTTCCAGGCACAACTTTTGGGAAACAAAGAAATTGAACTCTCAGGAGAAGATAAGTGTCGTCAGATGTATCATGGCGCCACCGACCCTGCAACTCCAGGAGGGGAACTGTAAGGAATGTAATAACCAGTTCTCCTACACCCCACCCTGTATAATTTCACTCTCCAGCTGCTGAACCAGAAATCTGGAGAGAACCATGCTTCAGTCTGTAAACTGCCACATGCCTGCTCCACACCCTCTCCAACCACCTTCCCCTGGCATTGTGAACTGGAAGTTGGGGCCAATTAGGAGAGACCCTTCTGGTGGCTGGAAGGCAGCGGTAGACCAGCAAGCCAGGGGACAGGCTGTGGAGACCAGGACGCCAATTCCCTGGGTCTGCTGAAAAGGAACGCTGTGGATGCCATGGTGGCTGAACAGGTCCTTGAAAGAGGACCAGCGGCATGGCCGGCCATCCCCAGCAGGAGCCAAAACAGGACCCTGAACCCTGGCTGAGGACCTGGGGCCTGGCAGGCGTATCCCATCCAGGCTGGCCTGAGGTCTTGAGGTCTGACTCGGTAGGAGAGAAGCCGCTGCGGCCCAGTGGGCTGGGAACCCCGCTCTGGGAACTCAGAAAAATGACAGTAAATCATAGCCACCTCTCAGTAAGCCCATTGTCACAGGGAGTCTGAGAATTGGGTGAATTTTATCAATAAACAAACAGAAGCTAAGTGCATGTCAGCCATTTGCCTAAAGACACCCAAACAGATGGTGGTGGAGATTGGAGATTAGTTCCGCTTAGAAAACTGAAGCTGGCCTCCTCTTTGCCCAATTTCAAAAAGTTCTGGAAGCCAGGGAATGTGTAAGACAGAAGAAACTTGAGGTGTGATTTCTGAGGGAGGGAGCAGCATGTCTGGAGAAACAGAGGAAGGGGAGTTTCAGGAGAGCAGGAAAGGCATGAAGGACAAGCAAGAAGGACCCCGAGAAGGAGAGAGAGGGTGTTAGAAATGGAAGGAAGTTCATGGTCATCCCAAGTCCTGGGCAGTGAGGAGCAGGGCTCTCCTCCTCTCACCCTGTTGGAGTCAAGAACCTCAGGAACTTCCTGGAGCCTTGAGGATGGGGACTATAGCCAAGATGGAACCTGGAGGGACATGGAACCAACGGCTCCCGAAAGTGCTCCATCGTGGAACATGGGGCAATGGGGTGGCCACCGGCCTGGAGATGAAACTGCACCAGGAGCCCAAGACCCCTACCTCCCTACCCCAAATTTCCCCAGCCCAGAAGGTAGGAGGGACACTCCCAGGCAGCAGGGGGCAGTCCCAACACCAGCCTCTGTTTACCTGACTGCGTGGTGGTGCCGCACTGGCCTCTGGAATAGGGAGGAGGCGAGCCCCCCCGTGCAAAAGTGGGGTCCTGAGGCCAGGCCACACGAAGCAGACCCTTCCGGGGCGCTGTCAGTCCGTGGTGGTTTGATTTCACACCTGTCTTCCAGCCAGCCCTCTGACTGAAAGCACCATAAAGTGTGTTTTGTTGTGTGTTTGTTTTATAAAGTGTACATTTTAAATTTAATTTTCTCAATGGCTCTTAAGATACTTGCACCAAGGCTTCGGAGTCACTTGTTGAAACATTGATGGGGAAGGAGGAGAGGGAATACAATAGAGAAATAGAAAAACTAAAAGAAAAGGCCTTCCTCCCAGCACTATAAATGAATCATAAATAAAACCTCCCCAAGCAACAATCTCCCTGCCATTTTGCCTGAGAACAGGAGTGCCCAGCGCGCATGAGCTGTTTCCCAGGCCTGGCCTGGCCGCGCTGGCCTCATGATTGTCAATGAATGTTTCTGAAGGGCCCGTCTCATGTGGCAGACGTGGGTGCTCAAATTGCCGTCCTGGGCGTCGTATTTTGTAAAGGAAACCTGTCCTGCTGTCCTGGTTGAAGGACAGGGCCTGCCAGCATAAACAAAGCAGAACCAGGAGAGTCAGGAAAGGCTAGAAACACGGGCCCAGCACTGCCAGGCGGGGGCACCGAGGAGGACCCCTTCTGGGGACCGCCAGGGAAGCCACCGACCCAGGAGTCCCCTCAAGAGACTGTCAGGAGCTGCAGTGGGGTAGGAGGGGCCCTGGACACAGAGACACCAAACGTCGAGATTTCCAGGACTGTCCTCATTCTTTTCACTAGAGGGGCACTGGCATTTCTGCTCTAACATCCTGTGTGCATTGCTAAAACCCCAAGTTCCACCCAATGGCCTGCTAAAAAAAGAATAGGGCTTATGGGAAAAATAGAGTTGGGGCCGTCCATACACATCGGTGGAAGCTGGTAACCGGAGCTGCAGCCGGCAAGGGCAGTCCCTGCCCCAGTCAAATCCACGCCTGGTTATGTGGCTCTGGGCATTGCACTGGGCATCACCTGCTGTGAAGTCTTTGAAACCTTAAAGCCAACCTCCCCCCAGTTCCCCTAGGGCCTCACTTTCTCCTTCTAAAAGGAGCCACTTCCACGAGAGATAAGTTTCACTGAAAGGAATAGTCTGGTTCAGCCTGAAGGCTTTGTTATGAGTGTTTTCAACTTTGGGGGAAATATAGTCAAGCTCCCAGATCTAATTTAGTTTATCAGAAATAATTGAAGATAAATGAGCATCTTAAATAGTACCGTGACCATACGATTAGCAAAATCCATTGTAAACCTGATTTGAACACACCAACTGTAAAAATGCTTTTTTTAAAGAACAGGGAAAATTAAGCCCTGACTTGTAATAAGTGATATTCCGGTATCAGTATTCATTTTGTTGGGTGTAATAGTGATATTTTTAATGTGATAGTGATATTGTGGTTATATTTTTGAAATCTTTATTTGTTAGACATAAAAACAAAAATAAGTATGAGGTAGCTGTGTCAAAATGTTAACAGTTATGAAACCTAAGCAATGAGTATGTGAGGTTTCTTTATGCTGTTCTCTCTACTTTTGTTTGATTGACAATTTTTTGTAGTAAAAAAACCCTTTCTTGTACTGCCAGAAAGTAAAGAAAACCGGGGCGGGGGAAGGGGGAAAAACCCAAAACAAAACAAAACACCCACAATTATGGGAGCAGGTCCAACTGAATGAGCTCCTAATGGTCAAAGTTGGAACAAGTTGAGAAAAACAAAAGTACTTTTGACCATAACAGAAAGTATAAAATACGTATCCATACTAATATTAAAATGATGGAATACATAAATAAATGGGGGGGAAGAGACACACCTGTGTGCAGAAGGATTCTAACATGGATTTCTACAGGCTCTGCCCTCAAAAAGGGAGAGAGCTCAGCTCCCAGCTTCACGCCGCCCCCACCCCATCCCCGCCCCCACCCCCGCCCCCGCCCCCGCCCCCATGTGGGTTCTGCTGAGTGACTTCCTTCCCAGGAGCAGAGTATGGAAAAGGGGTAACTTTACAAGTGGAGAAACTCGACAGTTATTAATCTCAGCCTGGTGGTGACCAAGGTCACCATCAACAGGGATAAGTCTTGTTGCTAATGTATACCCTTGATGTACGATGAAAACGGCACTTGACCTCTGTGATCTTCCTCAAAAATCCTATAACCACATCCTAATTGTGAGAAAAACATCTGACGAATTCCAGCAGAGGGATATTCTACAAAATACCTGAACAGTGCTCTTCCAAATTGTCAAGGTCATCAACAAAGAGAAAGTGTGAGAAACTGTACCAGCCACGAGGAGCCTCAGGAGCCTGGACGACCGCATGAAATGCAGTGTCCTGGACGGGCTTCTGGAACAGGTAAGGACCACTGAATAAGTAGAGACTTCAGTTAACAGTCACATATCAATATTGGTTTATTAATTGCAACAAATGACCCATATTAATGTGAGCTGTTGCTAGTAGAGGGAACTCGGTATAGGGTACATGGGAACTCTCTGTACTATCTTCACAATTTTTCTGTACATCTAAAACTGTTCTAAAAGATAAAGTTTATTTTTAAAAATAGGAGCGGATGAGTTAGCAAGATATAATTGGCCCCTCAATCATCTTTTGGTGTTGAAAAATGTCCCAGGACACGATGACAGCTGAAAGAATTCAGACCGGCGGGCCAGATGACGCGGGCTGGGGCCGGGCTCGGGGGCCGCCCCCAGCCCCTCAGCGCTGCTCATTGTTTGGTTCTTCCCCAGCCCTTCCCCGAGGTCCAGCCTCAGCTCCTCGGAAAATGCCCCCAGTTCACTCCCACGTTCTTTTACCACTGGCTCCCTTGCTTATTGGTTTGTTTTTTAATAACAGCTTCATTGTGATCTAATTCCAAACCAAAAGCTCACCCTTTTAAAAATGTATAATTCTGTTGTTTTTAATGTATTCAGTGTTACAGAGTTGCATATATATGTAACTTTAAAACATTGTCATTATTCCAGAAACAAAGCCCTTACCCAGTAACAGTCATTCCCCCCACCCCACGCCCTGGTAACTACTAATATACTTTCTGTCCCTATTTGACTATTCTGAACATTTCATGTACAGGGACTCATCTAATATGTGCTCTTTGTGACTGGCTTCTTTCGCTTAGTGTAAAGCTTTCGAGCCTCCTTCATGCTGTAGTATATATCAGTACTCCGTTCCTTCTTTACAGCTGAATAAATACCCCGTTGTCTGGATATATCACATTGTGCTTATCTCTTTGTCAAGTTGTAGACTTCTGGGCTATTGTGAGGAATCCTATCATGAATATTCATGTACGAGTTTTGTGTGGACATATGCTTTCATTTCTTCTGGGTATATACCTAGAAATGAAATTGCTGGATCATATGGTACCTCTGTGTTTTAACTTTTTGAGGAACTGCCAAACTGTTTTCCAGAGTGTCTGTACCATTTTACAGTCCCACCAGGAATGTGTCAGGGTTCCAATTTCTTCTCACCAATACCTATTATTGTCTGTCTTTTGCGTGTGAAGTTGGGTATCTCATTGAGATTTTGATTTCCTTAATGGTTATTAATTTGAGTATCTTTTCTCTTTTATTTCTTATAGCTTTATTGTAGTGTGACTGACACATAAAATATATATATATATACATACACATATACATATATATGGGGTGTGTTCAGAAAAAGTCCAGCCACTGTGAATATAACAAGAATGGTTAGTGCGAAGTCAATGTAACCTGGCAGCCAAAGAGAGTGGACTGGAATGCACAGGAGTGAACAATGACGACTTCACTGCACTCGTCAGTGGGGGTGTAGGCCCCTTTGAGGGAGCATGTGTGCTGTTTGGCTGTTGCATTCAAAATGACAGAGCAAGTAGAGCAACGGCTCTGCATCAAATTTTGTGTTAAGCTTGAACATTTCTCTGTGGAAACTATTCAGATAATCCAGAAGGCTGCATCTATGGGTAACTGGTGATTGGCAGCTTCATCACGACAACACACCAGCTCATACATTACGTTTCGTGCAGAGTTTTTTGGTGAACACCGAATCACCCAGGTGACTCAGCCCCTCTATGACCCAGATTTGGCACCCTGCAAGTTCTGGCTTTTCCCAAAACTAAAATCACCTTTGAAAGGGAAGAAATTTCAGACCATCAGTGAGATTCAGGAAAATACAATGTGGCAGCTGAAGGCGATTGGGAGAACTGTGTGAGGTCCCAAAGTGCCTACTTTGAAGGGGACTGAGATATCATTGTCCTATGCACAGTGTTTCTTGTATCTTGTATCTTCTTCAATAAGTGTCTCCATTTTCCATATTACATGGCTGAATGTCTTCTGGACAAACCATATACATACATACACACACACACACACACACACACACATCACAATTAAGCTAATTAATATATCCATCATGCCTGATGATGAGCATCTTTTCATGTATGTATTGGCTATTTGTCTATCTTCTTTATAGAAATCATTTGCCATATTTAAATTGCATGATTTGTCTTTTTATTGTTATAAGAATTCACTATGTATTCTGAACATAAGTCCATTATCATACATACATTTTGCAAATATTTTTTCCAATTCCACGGATTAATTACATTTTCACTTTTTGAATGGTGTCCTTTGAAGCACAAAAGTTTGAAATTTTGATGAGGTTTAATTTTTTTTTTTTTTTTTTTTTGCCTCTTGTGCTATTTGTGTTGCATCTAAGAAAACATTGCTTAACCCAAGGTCACAAAGATTTATGCTTCTGTGTTCTACTAAGAGTTTTATAGTCCTAGTTCTTATATTTAGGTCTATAAGCCATCTTAATTTTTATGCATGGTGTGAAGTAAGGGTGCAACTACCTTCTTTTGCATGTGGACACCTAGTTCCCCAGCATCACTTGTTGAAAAGACTAGTCCTTTCCCTTTTGAATTACCTTGCCACCCTTGTTGATGTAAATGTAAGGGTTTATTTCTACTTCCTTGTTTTTTAATAACTATTTTATATTCTTTTTTTATCCTTGCTCAAGGACATAGTTATTGCTTTTATAGAGAGAGGAAAGAAGGGGAGGAGAGAGAGAGAGAAAGAAACACTGATGTGAGAGAGAAACATTGATCACTTGTCTCCCATACACGCCCTGACTGGGCCACAACCTAGGTATGTGGTCTGACCGGGGATTGAACCCACAACCTTTTGATGTGTGGATGACATTCCAACCAACTGAGCCACTCAGACCGGGAACTATCTTATATTCTTGTTACAAAAGAGAGATTTTTTTCATTGTAGAAGTTTTGGGAAATACTACAAAGGACAAAAGAGGATATGTTAAAACCTGCTGTAATCTCATCGTCTAGATCAAACTAAGTTTTTGAAACCTGGTTTCCCAATACTTTTTCTTGTAAATCAAAAGCCTGGGCCTAGGGGTGGGGCCGTTCTGATGGTCTGTGCATCCTAAAAGCTGCGTGGGTTTTTCTGGGTTGAGAGACACGCTGAGAAGGGCCGTCTTGCAGACGTGCTCCGTGGAGCTGTGGGATGAGGGTCGGGAAGCATCCTGGGAAGAGGCTTCCCAGCTGCCCAGCTGTCCAGTGCGTCAGGGCAGACGGCCTGCTGGACCTCCGCCCCCCCCAACCCCCACCCCTCCCGCGGCTGCCAGCCTTGGAGAAGCTCCAGCCTTAGGATCCAGCCTCCTTCTGTCTACACAACTACTGCTTCTACTTCTCTGGTTTGATTTCTTCCTAGTGTCTCTCTTTGTCTGTCTCAAATTCACAGGCCTCAAGGGAAGATCTGATAGGGTCAATGATTCACAATTCAACATGGAACAACATGAAGTCCTCAGTAAGTGACCATATAATTTGTTATGGAAATTGGGATCCTTCTGAGAGTGAACTTGAGTGCTGATCATAATTATAACATAATTTATACCTGGTGTAACAGGCAAAAACTGAGACAGTCCCAGGCAGACTCGGATGTAAGTTCACTCTATGTATAGACACTGATCTTCCTTATGTTTATTCTAGCATTTTCCAAAGTGGGCTCTGTGTGAAGCACTGCATATTACATCCTCCCTCTTCTTACCTCTTTTCTGGTGGTTTATAGTGCACATTAGCATGTTAAAGGCTGAGAAGAAATCTGAATAACTTTAACATTTCCCATATTTATTTGACTGTCTTTTCTTTACATAAGATGTGTTCGGGGGTTCCTTTTCAGCATGGATTCCTTCTTTCACTTCTCATGGCCAAGCTGTAGCCAGTTAGAGCATCCTATCCCATCCTCTCAAATTCAGTGACAGGTCAGGAGGGTCACGTGAAAGAATTTGGGCAACTGAGAGCATTGACCTCAGAACTTGCACAAAAGCTACCAAACATGTTCTCTTTTCTCCACTGAAAAGTATGAGGCAAAGGTGAAAGTATTGAAGCCATAGAGTGAAAGTGAGCCTACGTCTGCATATACCTGGATATCCTTTCTTGACAATGAGGAAGTCCACCTTACAGACACCAGCTGGCCCTCCATGAGGCTGACTCTGAGGCTCCTCAGTGGGAAGGAAGGATCGCTCCCTTTGCTGAACTCCCTCAGCTTCTCTCTGAACCCCGTGTTCAAAACTCGTGTCGTGGAGCACAAGGAGAGCAAGATCTGGGCTGGAGTCCCCATGGTCTCTCCCACAGTCATGCCTGCTGAGGAAGGACCGGATGCAGGAGCCATGAGTAAGGAATGACAGTCACAGAGGCTGGGGAGGGCTTGAGGGAAGGAGAAGGAAAAGCCACGGAAATAAATCAGCCTCTAAATGGTGATCTGATTGATCAAGACAAATTGGCCCCTTTGTTTCCAGTTTAAAGATTGATTATTACATTAATGTTAAATTTTATTTAAATGAGCCTATTTCTTCACAGCAGGCATTCGATAAAACATCCCTATGGAACAGAATGTTAGGACAAAAGAACAAGGCTCAGTGGAGAGGGGGGTCCGAAGGGTAAAACCAGCGGCATCCGCAGATGACAACCCTCCAACACTCATTTCCCCAGTCTCGGAGATGTTCGCGTCCATCCCTGTTTTTCCCTTGGCTACCTGTATGGGGTGCCCTTTGGGGGACTTACAGTGAGCCCTTCAATTTTCTACCACCGGACCGTGCTCCGTTCAGCAGGGTTCATCCTTACTTCCCCAGCCTTCTCTGAGAACTTCGCCTCATTTCTGGACTGGAACCTCCGAACCTCTCAAACCTGGAACCACTTCACTGTTCCAGCCTCTGCCTCCCCCTGTTTGGTGTCCATCCACTGGGCTTAATGCGACATCCTCATCACCCTGCAGAGACCGTGGGAGGCAGGTGAGACCTCTGAGAGCCAATTCGCCCCTCATTCTACCAGTGTGGGGACCGCACGATCCTTCCCCTCCTAACCCAAGGCGCCCTGGGTCCTAGGCTCTGTGAGAACAGCACATTCAAATTCCAGCTGTTTCCACCAGAGCCAGCAGAGATCAGGACTGGCTGCGTCTCTGGATGCCTGTGGGGCTACTGTGAGCAGGGCCCTGGGGGTCTGCGGGAACAGCCCAGGAGCCAGCGTGCACGGGACCCCTGCCCGGGCCTCGGCTAGCTGTGTGACAGCCGCTTGTAGCTTGACCTGCCTTGGCGCAGTGTCCCTTCCCTGCTAAATCCCTAGCTCATAGGGAGGTTGTGAGGATTGAAGGAGAAATATAGAGTGCTGGGCACGGTAAGTGCTCAATAAAAGGTAGCTCTTAGCGAATAGTAGCCAACTTCCTAATGGACGTTCTGCTTGGGGTCCTGGGTGCTGATTGTTTTGCTGTGGTTATGGGTTGCCGGTCACCTCCCTCTACCCTGCTCCAGTGGGTCACCTCCCTGGCACAGCGTGCCCGCTGCGGCTTCATCCTGTCAAGCTCCTCCTGGGCCGTTTCACGAGGCTGGGCTTTTCCTCTTTGTCACCCATATATGTCCCTACCTAGATCGCCCTGAAAGCCGGACGCCCAAGCTTGTAACAATCTGAGAACAGGGACTAAGTCTTCTAGTTCCATCTTCACTCTTCTAAATCTTGGCTAAATGAATGAATAAATGAATGCAAAAAAACGACCCCATCCTGACCCCACCATATCTGGACATTTGCCCTAAGTCCTGCTGGGCATTTAGGTCCCACTTGGTCTGGCCCTCACCTGTCCCTGGGGCTCTGGTTCCTCCTCTCTCCTCTCCTGGCTGCCTGCCCACACCTCTTTGCCTCCCTGGTGGACCTGCATCCCCCCACCCGCCTTTGCAGGAACAGTGGAAGCCCAGGTGGATGGGAGCTAAGCAAGGCTCGGTGATGGCAGAGGATCAATCAACTCCTGCTAAGGAACAAGCTCCAGGAACGGAATAAGGCTGCGCCATTTAAGTGAGGGACGCAGAGCCTTTCTTTCTCCAATCCACCTTCACACAGAAGCAGAATCTTTTTGAATGTCCTTTGATTTTAAACATTATTAATCAATGTGCAGTTAAGAGCACCAGGTATGTGTTTAGCATTTTACTACATGCAGAGGCTAAAAGAGAAGGACAGTATTGTTTTGAATGTCAACGAGGTTTCCTTTACAATTATCAAATAAAACATGCAATCCTGCTCTCTGCTTTCCAGGTGACCCCAGCTCCGCTATGCTCCAAGCCTCATCTCCAGGCAGGGAGCCAGGGTGTCAAAGGATATTCAGGCAGGAGGGTGTGATCGCAGCACATGATATTTTACGGATTGTTAGTAACATTTTTATAGCAGCTCAATTCAATAAACATGATAGAGTATTTGGGTAAGAAATGTAGATACAAAGTAAATATAATTAAATCTAAAATTTAAACAGTTATCAATTAGCGTTTAACTCTGGTTTTCTTTTTCATTTTAAGAAAAGTATTTTCACCGTGGCTCAGTGGGTTGGGCATCGTCCAGCAAAGCGAAAGGTTGCTGGCTTGGTTCCTGGTCAGGGCATGTGCCTAGGTTGTGGGTTTGGTCCCTCGCTAGGGAGTGTGCAAGAGACAGACCCATCGATGTTTCTCTCTCACATAAATGTTTCTCTCCCTTTCTCTCTCCTTCCTTTCCCCTCCCTCTAGAAACAATACAAGAAAAAAAAAGAGAAAAAAATGTTTTCACCCTTCCATGATGGTTGGGCCAATTCCAGGCCTTTCAGCATCCGGTGTGTTAGCTGCTGCATGAAACAGAGACACGAAGGGGCCACCTCACAGGATGGCCAGGAGAGGCCTCAGGTGGGAGTGAACAAACAGGGCCACCCAGGGGCACAGAGCCGGCCACAGAGCCAGGCCTCGCAGGGGCCGGAACAGAGCCCACAGAATGGGTGTATCCAGGAAGCCCCTGGGGCCGGGTTCTCTCATCGCCCTCCTTAGGGGAGCTTATAGGCCCTCTGCCGTCACGGAGACGCGGCCCCACGCCGACGCGGCCCCACGCCGCCTCGGCTTCGACGGCTCCTTTCTTTCCAGTGAACTCGGGACGCACTGGAGAGGAGTTCATTGGGAGTCCCATGTAGATTCTGTGTCTTCTGTTTACACGTCACTCAAGGCCTCCCTTGGGCCCTCTTCACTCCTGCCATCAGATGTGCAGATGAGTCTTTTCTGCTCTGGGTTCCATGAATCATTGATGAGTTTTCTCCCTTTCTCCCCAGTTCAGTTCTTAAAACAAGAGAGTTGAATTTTGGCAGCTGATCACCATTGTGTCCATCACCATTGCTCTGTGCCAACTCGGAAGTCACTGTCTGACCCATGGCTTAGCTGTCCTCAGCCAGTGTCCGCTCAAGAGCTAGCGTGAGGATGACAAGGAGCCACATCTGGCACCTCCCTAAGCACAGCGCCAGGGTGCTTGGTGCACATCAGGACACCCTGCCTGTTGGCAGGATGCTTGCCCCTCTTCCCCAGCTGCCCTGGGCTCGGGGCTCCACCAGGGCAAGGCACGGGGGCTTTTCGTCCACAGTTGTCAGCTCAGTAGCAGCACAAAGCCAGCTGGTTCACATTTACTTGAATATTTTTTTAGAATATTGAATGTCACTGGAATGTTTTCTTTGCCTGGCTAAATCCTATTCAGTCAAGATCCAAATAAGTAAATTACCTTCCATGATGCCTCCATTGTGCCAGGTTATTTCAACCTGCTCTGGGTGCTCATCCGTCACATCGATCTCACTTCATACCGCAGTTGTTTATTTAATTGTTGTGTGAACAGCTGACATTCACAATGGCCCAAAATCTTTCAAGAGTGTCTCTGTATTCTGATAGGTCCCCAGGGTATAAATCTCCAATCCCCGTCAAAGAATGCCTGGGCCTCCCAGCTTTTTGTGCTGCGGTGCTGATTGCCGATTCATAGTCTGCCAGTCAGGCAGGACTCTCATGCAGAACTTGGGTTCAGATCTAAGTTTCTTGGGGAAGAGAGCTAAACATGGGCCATTCATTCTCGATAATGGGAGAGGTGGTGTGTTACGGAGCCAGGGGGCTGGCGATGGCTTACTAACTCAGAGGTTCCTGTCTGTGGCAGTGACAGCTTATCTTTGTCGGGGTCCTAGGAGCTCAATGCAGAGCCACCTTCTTTCCAATGATTTTGTGAGATACTTATAAGCCTTCCTTAATACCTTTCAGTTAAAACTAGCTAAAGTGGATCATATTGTCTGCAACCAGGAACACTGATCCATACCTGCCTTTTTCCTATCAGGCTGAACCTCACAAAGGCAGGAACCATGCTATGTTCATATCTCTAGCACTTAGTGTGTAGCACATAGTAGGCTCTCAATAAATGTTTATGGAAGATAGGGATTAGTGCATTAGTCATCTATATTTGTTTACATATGTACATTTCTAACCAGTCAGCATTTTTGTTGAAGGCAAACTTTTTGTTTAAGAAATCTTACGTTTATCTGCTTATACAGGTTGTCATCCATTCCGGCACCTGCGCTGAGCACTGTGCATGGAAAATTGAGGATGTTACAGGCCCCCTTTCCTCCCAAACCAGTGGAAAGACCCATCATCCACTATATAAATATGATTCGTAGCCCAGGCTTGGAGTGGCAAAGAAAGCAAGGGAGGTGACATTTGGCCATTCTAAGATGAGCTATGATCACATGCTAAAAATACTAATTATGGTATTTCTAAAATAGCCCCCATTTAGCCAGCGTCAACTCTTGGCTCTTTGCACCGGTGGGGAGGAAAACAGCTTTGACCATCTTAAAGATGCTGATCAGCAAAATAACATTTATATGGGGCTTTGGAATTTTTTTTTCCCTGAAAATGGCAGACTCTTATGTTCTGGAGTTTATTGCCAACAGCATGAGGAAGCAGAACTGGAAAGACGTAACTCAGTCGGACCTGGGAATCCGTCCAGCTTCCCAGCCCACCCCTCTGTTCACACGCTGCCCCTCATGGGCTCGGTGCCGGGACAGGCTCTCCCTCCCCGGGACTAGTGCAGCGCACCACCCGCAGCCGGCTGCCCTCCCCGAACACTTTCCATACGTTGGAAATAGCACTCAGTGTTTCATTCCTACAGGGTTTCCGGTTGGGATGCGATGGTGACGATGGAGGAGAGAGAAAATAGCAACTTGAAAGCAGAAAAGAGATAGCCTAGTCTGCTGGCAAACCTGGGGTAGTTTTTATGTGTCTCTCTTTCCTCTCTTGCCTTGTAAAAAAATACTTTTCTTTAACTCTCCCGGAATCCCAAGTTTCCTAAAATGATAGCATTCTTGGCATTCATTGCTTTGCCAGGCACGGGGCTAGAAGCTTTTCCTGCATTATCTTATTTAATCCCGCACTGACCCTCCCAGTGTGTATCCTGAGCCTAACGCTGCTGCCAGAGGCTCTGAGGATGGGAAGGAGGGTGAGGCCTGCAGGCGAGGATTCAAACTCTGCTTGTTCTGGCTGCAGGCGCTGTGTGCTCATTACTATTCTCTGGTTGTCTGATACCAAGGAACCTAAGAGTAAGCTCTAGAAAATTCCTTCTGTTTTTTTTTTCCAGCATTTTGAGGGACTTAAAATCTTTTGCATTGTCTTACCATCCTTCAAAATAGCGTCCCTTCTGATTATTTTTAATGGCGAAGCCCCAAAAGGTAAAGTCTACCTATTTTTACTAAGCTTATTCCACCGTAGAAAATCATATTCTCCCTACATATGGCTGGTCTTACAGAGAGAGAGAGCGCGCGTGCGTGCGCGTGCGTGTGCACACCTACTGTGTGGCTTCTAGAACACAGCCTTTGGGGTTTGCAAAGTAGTGTCTCATGTGTTTATTGTGTTTTTTGTTTATAAAGGGATCGTGAATCTCTTGTCTATTTTTAAATAGGTATTAATATGATATTTTACATGCAAGAAAACCAAGGCTCAGAAGGGGTAAGCCACAAACATGTCGTGACTACACAGCTGGAAGGGCCTGAGCCGAGCTGGACAGTCGTCCTCAGACCTGGGACCCCACACCACTATAAAGAAGCAGGAATGGAGGAGGAAGACCCCGCTGAAGTGACAGACCGTTGAGAACAGGGCTGGGAAAGCTCGATTGTAATTTCCCACAAAAGGATAAGTCTTCAAAACAGGCCACAATTAAGTTTCCAGTGGCATAAATGTCCCTTACAGTAAATGTCAAAAACACAATAGCAGCAAAGTGGCTGCTCTTTAGAGCAAGCAGAGAACAAAGTGTAATTTCACAATTTAGACCTCTCTTTTTACATTTTTTTGAGTCGCTTCCTGGAAGGATCTGTGCATTTTGGGGGTGACTGGTGCTACCATGTCCTGGCACTTTACGGCCTCCCCAAACTCCGCAGAGATGTCTTCTCAGCCTGGTGGACAATGCCGCCCTGTCCTCAGCTAATCGCTGCCTGACTTCCCACTCTCTGTAAGTGGCAGGTTACAAAAAAACCAAGAAACTTCTTATGGCTGAATCTCTCCATATCAAGAGAAATTGAAATACCTGCATTTGCATGCTCCCAAGTCGGAGGCTTCATTTGCATATTTTTATTGATTTCCCCCACTCACGTGGTTTTCTTTCAAGAAGGAAAATGCATTCGTCTGTCTGCTCACACCTGCATAACCATGCAAACTCTTAGACTGGTTTGGAAACCCCAGAGGGGGCAAAATAACATTGCGGAGCCTGAAAACTGGGTTCATTGTATAGCTTCCTCTACAGCCTTCCAAGTTACTGAACTCAAAACATACCCGGAGGATCTCTCTTACCGTCATGGGCTGTCAGTGATGAAGATTTTTTTCAGATTTGATGAGTTCTCTCATCAGCTGGAGAAAACCTAACGGAAGTAAAGGGCAAGAGGAGAATTTATTCCATGTTTTTGGGCTTTTACCTAATTTTTCTAGGTAGACAGTTTCTGAACAGAGTTTAGGTACATGGGGAGAAAATATATATATATATATATATATATGTATATGTATATATAAATGTGTCCCTCTCTATGTACTTATTTTCATTTAAATGTTGGGAAGAGGGAACCACTACTACCCTCCTTTGGGTACCCTGTCTAGCATCAGGAATTAAGGTAAATCACAACTCTAATGAACAAGTGTCAGGAAACCCAATTCAAACCCATTTATGCAACAGCAAAAAGAAGTTAGACTTCTTTAGCTCCTTTAGCTGGAGAGTCCAAAAGTAGAGACAATGCAGGCCTGGCTGGATCAGGAGATCATACAACTACAGGCTCGGTCCTCTAGCTCCATCTTTTAGTGTTGATTTCTTTCTCAGCCAGACTTTATCTGGTGGCCCCCAGAAGATCTAAGCCTGTAATTCACCAGCTGAGCCACTCAGGTGAAAAGAGAACGTCTTGATTAAAAGAATTAGTAAAAAGTCCTGGGACCAGCTTGCTCCGTGTGTCCATTCCCAAACCAGTGCCTGCAGCAGCCGGGGGGAAAGGAACATGCAGCGAGGCCAGACCTGAGCCAGGTACCTGTCCTCAAAGCTCAGGATGGGGTTGACCCACCTGCATGTGTGGCCTGAGAGCAGGGGAGGGATGGTTCCTCAAAGCAAAATACAAGTTCTGCCACCAACAGGGGGCCTGGATGTTGGCCAGCCAAGCCTACAAATATCCCCTGCATTTACAGACTTATCAGATAGATTCAAAAACTCTTGTTTTCCTCAGTTTAGTCCCATTCTCCATAAACTAGCTTTTCAAACAAGGAGTTCTATTAAGAGGTGTGATCGTCAGCCTTACCTCCCCAGCTAAACTGTCCTAGCCCTTTAGCTGGCATAGCTGACTGGGTTACTGTTCAAAAATACTTGCTGTGGCATAAAACTGCACAGAACTAAACGTGCGCCTTCTAGCACCATGACTCAGCAGGGAGCCAGGCCGGGATCCAAACTGTCGCGGGCCGTGATGGGGCCTGCGTGGAAGCCCTGGAAAGAAGGGTGTCAACCTGCCCTCTGCACTCCGGAGGGGTATGGAGGTGCCAGAGATGACATGGTCCAGAAGCTCAGCAGGGGAGACAGGCCACTGTTGGAAGTGCTCCCAGAGACGGAAGGAAGGAAGCTTTACCGAGCACCTACTGTGTGCCAGGCCCTGCGTGAAGGGCTTTTCCAGGGGCCTTCCCGTGTCAGCTCCCCTATCGTCACTTGACTAGCTTTTAGATTTTATATTTTATGGAGGAGGGAACTGAGAGTTGGTGAGTTTCAGGCACTATTTGTGACTAAAGAAAAGGAGAGGAAAATCTTGGTTAATTCCCAGGGTTTGGAATTTTACCCAAGGACAGGCTGATCGGCTCACACTTTCCAGCCTCGAAAGCCTGAGAGAGGATATGCTTGAGGATTCTGACAGGAAAGAAAATCTGTGCTTGACCGTGGACTGGTTCACCCAGTCCCAGCGCCCCTCAACAGGAGGAGGAAACCCCACACACCCTAGATGGCCAGGGCCGGGTGCTGGTTAGACCCTCAGCCTCTGGAGTCCAACCTCCCGGGTTTGAATCCTCATCCTGAGAACTATCTGTCAGCAAGCCTTCTGACCTCTGCCTCGGCTTCCTCATCTGTGTAAGAAAGGATGGCAGTGATAGTTCCCACATCCTAGGGTTTCTTCAAGGATTGAAAGAAATAACGTAGATGAAAAACCTTGCGGAGTACCTGGTATCATAGTAAGGATTCAAAAAATATTAACTTTTGTAATAATTAGGGAGCATGTTGTACAGCTGAAAAGAGGTAACTGCAGATCAAAAGAAAGCTGCCTTCACAGGGGGGAAGTAAACTTGCTAAACTGATTAGCCCCAAAGGGGGCACACATGGAAATATAAATAGAATGGAAAAGGGTTAGATCACGAGGGTAACCTTTTTCTTTGCCAGAAGCCAATGACACACAGGTGGAAAAAAATCCATTTCTGGCCATATGTGAGTCAAAGAAGCCATCCTGGGCCGTGAGGGGAATTCAATTAGTCACTGGTTGCCATGCCAATGCAAACATCACCCTTCCACCTACTCCCCCAGCAACACATTGGAATAAGTAACAATGATAATAGCATGCACTAAAAATGGTATTTTTTAAAAAGTTAAATGTACTTCTGTCAAAAGTCTGGTTTTCAGAAATAATTGCTGTAGGCCAGATAGCTATTTGCATAGAATCCCTAAAATGGGTTGAGCATAATCACAGAAGAGAAATCTTCAGTGGGTCATTGAGAGACCCTTAGGGGTTTTTTTGCCGGGGGCGGGGGGCGGGAAGGGACAGGGGATGCTCCTAACATTCCCCGCTTGACCAACTGCCCCTTTGTGGTTTCTGTTCTTGCACTCAGGTTAGACAGTCCTCAGTGTCTACCGCCTTGTCCACACTCTGGAGCCTAATGTGGGTTCCTGGCCATCATGCCTTTTTCCCCGTCCACGGTATCTTCAGTGTCTATTTGAATATCTACAATTTGGTGATATATACCTGAAACAAAAGAAACCCTTTGACCTAAGAATTTAGCTTCTCATGATCAATCTTAAGAAAAACCATAATTGACGTGCAATAAGATTTATAATAACAAAATAAAATAAAAACAAAAATAGAAATAACCTAAATGTTGAAATTAAATAGTTGTGCATCCATACGCTAGAATGTGATGAGCTATTAAAACTGTAATAGTAAAGACTCTTTGGTGCCCTGATCAGTGTGGCTCTGTTGGGTGTTGTCTCACAAAGCGAAAGGCTGCCAGTTCTATTCCCAGTCAGGGCACATGCCTGGCTTGTGGGTTCGATCCCTGGTTGGGTGTGAATGAGAGGCAACTGATCGATGTTTCTCTCACATCGATGTTTCTCTCCCTTTCTTTCTCCATCTCTTCCCCTCTCTCTAAAAAACAAAAATAAATAAAAATAAAAAAGACCATTTGGTGAAATTATTATACATTGTTAAGTGAAGCAAGCAGGTTACAGAGCAGGGGATTAGGTAAAATTCAGATGTGATATATGCAAGTTTATGCAAATATATGCATAGGAAAAACTAGTAGCGTGTTACTCTAAAATGTGAATGGTTGTTTCTGGATGATAGAATTATAGGTGGCTTTTGTTTTTCTTTTGTGCCTTTCTGTATCTTCAAAAAACACTTTTTATGATGATTGTATATTTCTTCTGCAATCAGAAAAAAAATCCAATCAATATCACACACAGAGAATGGCGGGCCTACCCTGTGTCCAGTGCGTGAGAAGGAAAGGCTTCAGGGAGGGCTGCCCTGGGGTCATCCCGGGCCAGGCCCTTGCGTCTCCCAGGGCGCCAGAAGTCACATCTGAGGTGGCAGCCAGTATGACTAGATTCAAATCTGAGATGACCTGGGCTCCCAAAGGACTTGTCAGCTCCCTGAAGAAGCATTTCACACGTCTCAAGCCTGGCTTCACCGAGCCCCACTATTAATAGTGTTTCAGTGTCTCCAACCGGTCTGCACATTCTGTGGTCCCAGCGACAATCCCAGATGCCGCCCAAATAGCGAGTCAGTTTTCTAATGGAAGTTTGAGAGGAGAAGGCTGGCATTCGGGGACCCCCTCCTGAGGCCTTGCTCCACCTGCTGGGAGAGTCCCCAGCGGTGTGGGTACAGTGGTGAGCCATCCTGGACCATATGGGCGCAGTCATCACCCGGAATGACAGCGATGAGACGGGAGGAACGCGGGTCTCGGACGGCTTTGCGGAGGAGAGGGGTCACGGCAGCCCAGCCTTTCACGGGAGTGAAACAAATGCTCTCATTTAAGCCAACTGCTATTTCGGGGTCTCCCTGCTGCAGTGGTCAAATTGATAGCCAAACAAATGCACTGAGCCATCAAAGTTCTTTCCCCGGAATTTGGAACTAAGACCCCGGGAACTAGCTGGGGCGGGGAGGCGGGTGGGGGTGGTGGCCGCCGTCGGAGCCCCGCCCAGCCCAGAGCGGAGCCCTCCGAGGAAGCCAGAGCGGAGCGTGAAGCGCAGCGAGACAGCAGCGGCGACGGCACATCCTAAGAGGGTGGCTGCTGCCATTCGGGACCACACAGCGGGGCCCAGTACAGTTCCTCTAGGGTCCAGATGCGTCTCTTGCTGTTGAATGTGTTAAGCTGTCCTGTGTTCTTTTTCCTTGAGCAACTGCGATGCAGTGTCTCTTCTTTTCAACCAGGTGAGTTGTAATTAAAATAAAATCCCCATTATTACTACACTATACCTATTACTATATATTATTATGAATTATATTATTATAATTCTTCAGATCTCAGATGCACATTTTCCTCCACAATTTAATATTTCTGAAAATGGGATGCACTTTTATCTCCCTTTGTCCTCATTATTTATGTTTGATGCAGTAAATGTTCTGTGTTTTTCCTCTCCAAGCTGTTGGTCAGCCAGGGCTTTGCCTACAAACACCCTCGTCCCTCACCACAGAAGGTGTCTAAGGGAAGGGCTGTCTTTGGGCACCGGAGCAGTGCTGGGCACACCGATACTCACTCAACATCCAGTGGAATGAGTGATCCAGTCAGTCATGGGTGTCACTGAATCAAGCAATTGTCCTATAGGACCAGTTGGGAGGAGCTGCCCCAGACATGGCTCCCAAGACCCGGCCTGTTGTCCCCAGACTGTTACTGAACAAACCGATCTGCGGAGGGGGTGGTGCCCAGATCCTATTACTGAAACAACGATGCCCCCCTTCCCCGGGGTCCCGCGGTTGTAGGCCCTTTGCCCGCCGTCCTTGGAAGTATGGCTCTGAATGGCAGAGTTTGGTGAAAAGGAAAGGAACTATTCATTCAAAAGTTACACAGGTTTGATTAATGGCTAAATATTGCTCTTAAATCTCAAAATCCCTTTAAAATACCCACCAACACACACAGTCCTGCCTTCCCCCCTTTGCCCAGTTAGGCCCGTCAGGCCAGTCAGGGTACCGTCCTTCAGAAGAAAGAAAAGAACAGAAGTCCGGGGCTCGGCTAGGCAGGCCTCTCGCGGGTCTCAGCACCATCCGCTGTGTCACCGCGATCTCCAGCTCTTACTCCATAACCATGTGGCACCTTCTCATGGCCCACCAGCAAGAGTGCTTCCTCCCCTCTTTCTTCCCACATGGTCTTCACATTGTTCCCCAGAGTCTGTGTCCCTTTGTCTCTTCCCCAGACTCCTTTCTCTCCTCCTTTCTCACCCAGTTACGTTCTGTATTAAGTCTTTCAAACCTTCCTGGTTAGCCTTGGTGAGATGTGAAATGACCCTCCTTGCCTATGAGGAATGAAGCTGTCCTGTTATTGACATGCAAAATGACTCTCCATGGTCTTGCTCCACTTTAGGCAGGAAGCTGGCCTGTTACTGACACACAAAGTAACTCTCAATGGCCCCGCTCCAGGCTCCCATCCCCCATGGCAGCCTGCCTTGGAGTACAGAGAATATCATTTTTCTTGGACACCCCAATTTCTGGACCCCGTTACAAACACCCTTTGTGGGGGGACCTGGCTGTGCCCCGTTACAAGACCTCCGAGCACACTCGCCGTGGCCACCTCCACACTTTGGCCCAAGCTGTTCCTGAATCCTGAGCACGCTCTCTCTTCCTTTCTTTTAAACTCCAGCTCCAACTCTGAAGTCTCCACCCCCAGGCCTCCCTCTCTGAGACCTTTCTCAGAGAAACCCACCCTTGGGTGCATTGACATGGCCATGGCCTCAGTCCCCGCAGCCCGCTGTTACCCACTGGGTCAGGCCAGTCCTTGGATAACCCTGCAACTGGACCATCGGTTCCTCGTGGGGCAGCGCCAGGACTTTTCTTGGTGGTCCAGCAGGGCGCACAGGCTGGGGGCTCCTTCTCTCACCACCCACCTTTCCCCGCCAGCCCTAGGCATGGTGACAGGCGATGCCGGCCTGGGGCCTCCTGGCATATTGTTCTAGGCTGTGGGAAGGCCGTGGAGGAAAGACATCTCAGCATCTGTTGAGGGCAGTTGCCGCTGTTTCGGTGCTGAGCGTGGGCAGCCCATGTAGGGAAGTCTTCGCAGGCTCCTCTCTCCACGTACAGTTTGACCCTTGAACAATGTGGGGTTAGGGGCACCCACCCACCCCACCCACCCCACCCACCCCACCGAGTGGAAAACCGGGATATAATTTTTGACGCCCTCCAAACTTAACTGCGGCCAGCCCTTTGCACCTGCAGATTCAACCAATTGCAGATCAAAACCAGTATTTTCCACGCTTGGTTAGGAATCCATGGCTGGGAATCCGCTGTTGGGAATGTGAAAATAGTTTTCCATCTGGGGTCAGGAATCTGCTGATAAGGACGCGAAAAGACTGATACGCAGGTTGGTTGACTCCGCAGACGCCCAACCTGTGGGTGGGGAGCCAGAGCCTGCAAGGACGGATTGGACTATTTGAAAAACACCCGTGCATAAACGCACGAGCGTTTGTCAGGGTTAGCTGTATACGAGGTAGGCTCCCATGCTGGACGCTGGGTGCTGGGGACACTGGGGATGCAGAAGAAATAAGATCGCGTCCCTGTCCTCCTATAACCGGAAATGTCAGAGTGAGGGGCGTGGGCAGAGATGGGAGCCCAGGGCCTGTGCGGAAGGTTCTGTTCCAGGCACTGGGCTGCTGGGCTGGGGACCGGCTGCCTGTCATTGGCCTGAGGCGCCTTTCCCATCGTGGCTGCAGTTTGCAGAGAGTCCGCTAGGAGCCCAGGGGAGTAGGGAGAGAAGGCCTGTGGGCGGCTCCCCGCTGCGTGGCCAAGGGGAAGGCACCTCACCCCGACTCTGTTTTCATTTATCATGGGCCTCAGGCCTGGAAGGCTGTGGCACCAGGTGAACTCTAGGCTCCCTGCTACCCCCATTTGGGACTGGCCATGGGTGACCTGGGGAGGGAGGGCACACTGTTGTCCTGCCACATGGAGAAATATTCCGAAGCCTTAATCCCCCGCCTCCATCCTCACGAGAGACACATCCGGCCCAGCCCCTATTTGAGAGGGGCCGCTCAGGCTCCCCCGACCTTAGAGTTAATAGCAGCAGGGCCAACGAGGGAAGAGGAGTGGGGACAGGCAGCCTCACGGGGGAGCCCGCACAGGCACCAGCAGGGCCATGTCTTGCCTGGACTCGAGGATGGAGCAGAAGCGTTAGTACCAGGGATTCAGTATCAGTTAGTCTGGGACGCCCCTCGGGAAGGTGCTTGTGGGGAGTGGTGAGAGGACTGGGCTGCGTGGCTGAGGGGAACTCTCCCAGCAGGAGGAGCGTGACCTCAGGAGGGGGTCCCCCCATGCCAGCCTTGCACGGTGCAGGGCACCCCATGGGAGCACTGGATCATCCAGCTTCCGCTGGAACATTTCCTGAGGCCAGGTCTTGCCGGTTCTGTTCTCCCGAGGGCTGTCTGCAGCGCACACACTGTCGCCACATTAAAGGGCCCTTGAGGAGGGCGCGCAGAGATTTTCCAGGCAGCACCTTCTCTTCTTGATGGATGACCATTAGGAGCCGGGACTTCCTTGGGCTGTCTGCCTGCCCCACCCTACAAGTGGACGCCAGGGCGTCCTCTGGGGTAGCGCAGCCTGTAACGCCCCTTCTCTCCGAGAGCCCAGGATGTGCTTCCTTCTGTGCCTCCCCTTCCCACGAGGCTTAGATCAAGCACCTCACTCTTGGTGGGGCCCCCAGGTGGGTCTCTGCTGAGGGGGCAGGATGGCCCCTGGGGCTTTCTGTTCCACCACTGGATTGGGTCCATGCAGACCTCCTGTGAGGTGTGAAGAATAGCCTGAGTGAAAAGGAGCTACCATTGTTAAGTGCCCCGGGCACCCTGCTGAGCGCTTTAAACGGGACCTGCTGTGGGAACTGAGGCTTAGGGCGGCTGAGGGCCTGGCCCCTAACAGCTCAGCTTTTAGCGGGGGACACTGGCTGGGAGTGAGCTAGGATGGTCCAACCGCTGGCCGCAACTGCTGCTGCTGGACCAGCTCATACTGGGTTTTCACTACTTTTTCTTCTGCAGGAGGTGAATGGCCGAATGTAGGATTCTGCAGGAAGTGCATTGTAAAAGCACTAGCTGGTCACGTAGCCAGCAACGGTCTCTATTTCTTTTGGTGTCGCATACAGATCTGAGGCTTGAGTAGTCCTCGGGGCTCCCTTGCCCACACTGATGCCTCTCTTTTCTGCAGAGATTCCCCAGCCGCCCCTCACTCCCAGGCACCTCGGTCCTTCTCTGACGAGGGCACCGATGTCTTCCCACTCACAAGCCCCAACCCAGATTCGCCCTCCTCTGTCCACGTTATCATCCTGACACCTGCTCATGCGTGCGCCGCCCTGGCCTGCCCTGGGCTGAGTGCTTTCAGCTGCCCAGACACCGGGCCCCTGACCTCCCAGGAAAATGCCCTTCCCCAAAGGTTCTCTGGGCGAGGCGGTCCCCAAGTTTACTTCATGGTGGAGACCACGGCGCCGCTGATGCTGGCAAGATCACCTCTGATGACCATGACCTTATTGAAGCTGCATCTAAATGTTGTGTTCTTGTTAAGCTCAGCAGAAAAGTCCAGAGATTTCTGCAAAATTTAGCCCTGTACCCATATGCTTAGGGAGGAGGAATATCATTAGAAAAATGGTTAGCAAATTTGTTATTTTCTTCGCATCTCCAAGGAAACAGCTCTGGTGTAGGTTTCTTACAGGAAACTTGAGGAGGCTATAAAGTATAAGGAGGCTCGGTCGATTCTGACTGTATTGCCAATACCCAGTGAATGACAATCTCTACTTGCAAATCCAAGAGAGACCCCGGGGAGAGGGGAGCACTTCCCCACTTTCTTATTTACCTGGACAGGGCACAGCTAGCAGCTAGCATGGTGGCTGGGGTGGGGAGGGTAGAAATTCAAAGAATGCCCCCTTCACGTGCCCCCAGGTCCCATTCGGAGGGGCCAGGAGCAGCCTGGGAATGATGGAGGCCTGGCTCTAGCTTTCTCTCTTAAGCTGCCACCAGACCTTAACATCCCCTTTCTGGTCCCCAGTCTCTGCACAATACAGAGGTTGGCCTGGATCCTCAGTTTCTAACCTTTTAAAATTGCAGTCCCTTCTCTTCAAAAGAAATCTGTTGCGACCATCCGAAGTGTAAGGCGGATAAAAGGGAAGCTGCTTTGGCTGAGTTCTCTGGGACTGGTTCGCTCAGAGCCCTTGGACATCGGGCAGGTGGTTTGGGGAACCTTTTCCTACTCGATGTCCAGACAGATGTTCCCCATCAGCTCCAGGGGAAGCAAACGAGTCCCTGGTTCTTGGAAGCTGGACTTGGTTCTTAGAAGTTAGACTTCGTTCTGAGAACGTGGACTTGGCCCTGGACGGGCGAGGCAGCTGGAGTGCACCGCTGATGGAATCTGCAGCCCCTGGAGAAGGGCTCAGCACCAGCTGCGGTTTTCCGTGGGGCCCAAAAGCTGCTTTAAGTCTTCATCTGGCAAGATCCTCTGCGTGCACTCAGAATAGCAAATGGCGTTCTTCGATGACAGGCCCAGCCGGTAGCCTGCGCTGGCTGCGGGGTGACCATGGTAGGGGCCGTCATGAAAGAGTGGGGAGGGGTTGCTACAAACAGGCCATTATTTCTTGAGTTTATTGCCCCCTTTACCTGAGGTACAATGTCAGTGTCACGGGGAGAAGTGTCTTTTAATGTCTTGGGTCATTAAAACCCAATAATCTCTTTGAAATGGCTTAACCGCTTCCGCAAGGAGATAAAGTACATAAAACTGTCATCTCTGTGTCTGCTGTCACTGTATGGATGCATTTCTTTTCTTTTTTTAAATAACTGCATTCATTTTAGTTCAGGCCAATGCATTTATGCCATGCCAGTGGTGTATCAATTTGGTAATTAAATCCTGTTATCTTGACGCTATGGGCAGAATAAAAAGCAGTTGTGATGCTCCAGAGAGGAAAAACACTGTGAGGGGAGAGGAGGTTTGCTTTGTGTTTTTTAAAAAGCCGTTTTCACGGAGTCTTTTTTTAGCACCAGAAAGTTGACAGATGCCTAACAGAGAGAGATCCTTGCGAGGGGGAGGATCCTAACGAATCCCCGAAATTACTCTTCGCACTCTCGTTCGCCCCAGCAGAGTAGAAGGTGCGTGTGACTTGTAATCCCACAGAGCAGGCATTTTAGCCAAACTCTATGACTTTCTAGCTGTGGGACCTTAGGCAAGTCACTCACCTGTATCTGCCAGGGTGCCTTGGGCTGCAAATAAGGAAAACCCCATCCCAGAGTGACTGAGTAATTAAAGAAAACGTTTGATACCCTGTAGTGGGAAGTTCTGATTTAAGGGAACTCCAGGGACAGGGAATTCAGCAGCTCCTCACTGTAAATGGAGAGCTTCGGTTCTTTGCAGCGTTCCCCTCTGCCATCCTTCGTGGACCGGTGCCGGCTCCTAACCCAGCTCAGTGACTGCCGGAGGCTTCCTCAGTTCCAGGAACCTCACTCAGAGCCAACAATGTGCAGCTGCCGAAGGGGGCTTGTCTCTTTTATGAGAAAGAAGGCAGTTCCTGGAAGCTCCCTAGGAGACACATTGTCACATTCTATTTCCAGAAGTTTGTCTCAGGCCCCCCTTCTAACCAGTCACTGGCAAAGGGAGTAGAATCCTCATGGTTGACCCAGATAAATCACAGTTTCTTGTTCCCTCTCAGGCTGACGGTGGGACCCCTGAAGTTCATGGCCATGCAGAGAAACCTGACACGTACGTAGAACCAGGCTTCTACAGAAACGAGGGCAAGGGGTGAGTTGTTGGGTAGGAAACTCTTAGTATCTGCTACAACCTCTTTGATACTGTTTCTTCATCTGTAAAACTGGGATTGTAAATACGTACCTTAATAATCCTATTGTGAGGATTTAAAGAGATGAATCCAAACCTTTCTGTCATAGGCGACGTGTTAGCAGGATAGAGAGCCAATCTGGGGTTGGTTAGCTTCTCAGGCAAGGACGGATATGCTCCCGTTCAGTTCCAAGAGGGTTGGAGAGTCAGGCTTCTGCCAGCGATGGAACTCTGGGCCGGAGTGCGCCCACCAGACTTGCGGCTGGCCCTGGCCAGTCCTCTAGGTGGCCTGGTGGCTTTCCTCCTGTGGTGGAACTTTGACTTTTCCTACTGTTTATGATTCATGTAACTAGAATATGGTGGGACTTATTTTCTGTCTCAGAGGGCGTCCCTAGCCAATGAATGGTATGGTCTGGGCTCTTTTCTGATTCCAGTGTTGAGTCTGCCTGATGATCCTTAGGGAGAGCGATAGCAGGTGGGGTCCGTGCCGTCTCAGAGCCACCCCGTCTCATCACTCCCCAGGCCAGACAAGTGAGAACTCCAGGGAGGCGAGAAGAAAGTTCTCCAGCAAACAGTGTGGGGATCCAGAGGCGTGGTGTTCATGGATTTGATCAGCACCCCAGCCCAAACATGAGGGAAATTCCTCCCAGACCTGAACCTTGGAAAAGGGGTATCGGCCGTGCATGTTCCTTCCCATCCAGCTCCTCTCCCTGTCAAGTCCCTGGGCTCCCCATCTTTGTCGTGGGAAACCCTGTGCCTCCGCATAGGAGCAGGAGGGTCTGCCCCTGTCTCTTCCCATGTCTTGCTGGTGCATCAGGGGAGAGGAGAGAGTCCAGTAGCACAGGCGGGAGGCATGGAAGATCTGTTACTGCTAGGTTAGCCCACGCGGCCGCTTCCTCACTGGTTCACCTAAGAGGTCGCACACCTCACCTATGCAAGGTCTAACTTGTCTCGAGGACTACACACTCTTACCTTTACAGAAGCAATAGCATGGTCCCTATTAGGAAAATTTTGTTCATGCCCTTTCCATTACCTTAGTCCCTGCATTAATGTACGAAGAAGCATTTGTTTTTTTTCTTGAACCTGATGTTGTATTACATTACAAGAGCTATACCCTGACAATAAAATAGCTCTCTCTGTGATACCCAGGAGAGATGGCACCTGCTTGGATTATAGTTTTTTGGATTTTCCTGATAAAAGAAGAAAGGGGTAGGTTTCTGATTTATTCCACTGCCTGTATTGTTGCTTTTAGTCTGTGAATGAATTGTTCACTTCATGAAAGGTAGAAGTAGTGTGAATGTGGGCCTTTTCACCACATTAAGGGCACCTGGGTATCATACAGCTATCCCTTCTGCCCAGAATAAGGCGTAGGCTTCATGCAATGTAATGTCAACTAAAGTCCTCACAAGATTATTAGGAAAAATATTGTAGAAATGATTCTGGAAGGAAATGATCATAAAAGAAAATTCTGGAAAACCAAACTCTGAGTTTCCTGCAGGTGGCTTCCTGTATCGGTCCCCTTTATCTCTGAGTCGTCTCTCTCACTCACAGCACCGGGCAGGACCCCGCCCCGCCCCGCACTGCCCTTCCTGCCTGCTGGGTTCTCAGGACGCAGGTCCTCGGGCAGCAGGAAGGCTCAGGCTGGGAGTCCCAGGGCAAATGGGCCTCTGTCTTGTCTTTCATTCCAGAAAGCAGCGAGAGCTCAGTGCTGACAGGGAGGGACAAGGTGGGTTTGTGAACGCTCCTTCAGAGTTTGGCTTGGACACGGCAGCCAAGATGAGACATTGACAGTCTGGGACCCGCACGCGGGCACCTGGAGCTCATAAAGTTCTGTGCAAGCAATGGTGCGCCCTCCCTTGACTCTACCCGGAAAAGGCCCTGCCTCCAGTGGCCCCTCTGGCTGTGTCCGTCCTGCCTCTACTTGCTGTTCTCCGGGTCGTTGCCTCCTTGCAGGCAGCATCTCCAGGTGAGGGGCGATTCCATGCCTGGGGTCGCTGGGACGTCCCCACAGCGGGGCTTGCTGGCTTCAGCAGAGAGTGTCTGTCATTCAAAATCACCTCCCTCTGATCTGGACGTCCCCATCCCCCATTGATGCGTCCGGCTCTGTTGACTTAGCTCTAGTTCTTAATACAATGAGTTAAAAAGAACAACGTGAAGTATTAGGCAGTCAAGCATTTACATATCCCATCCCTGATCTAAACAATCAAGCAATGTTTAACACCATGCTCCCTCACCTCAAACTTCATTAAATAAAATTAGATTGAACTCCCTATAAAAATATACCCACCAGCCCTGGTTGGTGTGGCTCAGTAGACTGAAGGCTGGCTTACGAACCAAAGGGTCGCCAGTTTGATTCCCGGTCAGGGCACATGCCTGTGCTGCAGGCCGGGTTCCCAGTAGGGGGCACGCAAGATGCAACCACACATTGATGTTTCTCTCCCTCTCTTTCTCCCTCCCTTCCCCTCTCTAAAAATAAATAAATAAAATCTTAAAACAAACAAACAAAAAAATACCCACTATGTCACTTTACTTTGCCCCTGAAGTTGGAATATACATTATAACTTACAATATCTAACTTCATTCTCTCAAACCCACCAGAAGAACTCCCATAGTTATTATAAAGTCCCACCAGCAAGTTCCAGCAAATTTCCCACTGGACAAGGAACCACAGATATTCCCACTGGCTGCAGTAATAGTAATATTTTTTGGACCAGGCCAGGAAAATAATTTCTCTCTTTCCCTTTTTTGCAGCAGAGCAAGAAACTAGGTGGGAGAAATCTAAGATCTGAGAAGCAGAGTAGGGGGGTTCAGTGGGTTCTGAGGCAAAGGGGCCCAAGGAAGCTGCTGGAGAACGGAATCCAGGAGGAGGACACAGGGAACACTGGCTGAGAGGTGCCGGGGGCGCGGGCGGCGGCAGTAGCCAGCTGCTACTTTGGGTGCCGGTCACAGGTGGGCTTGGGAGGGCCTGGGAAGGCACCAGCAAGACTCTGGAGCATCATTCCATGGAGCCTTGTTTTCCTGTCCCTCCTCTTGGGGAGCCATGGACTGAGGGGCACAGCCTCTGACCCTGGCCTGCATTCTGCTTTCTACACACTGCTTTCCCTGGAGCTTGCCCTGACTTCTGCTCCCTTCGGGTTCAGCTTCACTAGATCCCCGGGATCTGGTTGTTCATGGAGAAGCTCCACTGCCCAGAAGTCCTCACACTGGGCTCTGTGCCAGCTCCTTTGGGCATTGTTGGGGACCTGCACTGTTCTCAGTGTAAGGTTCTGCTGGTTGCTAATGTAACGGGATTTACCAGCTGTCTTAGTGGATTGCCTCCAGCCATCGCCCCGGACTAGTCACGTGCTTGACCTCAGCTTGCTTCCTCCTCTCCACTAGAAGCTCTTAGAACACTGCCTGGCTGGGGCCGCGTAAATCAATGACCGGTGGCAGTAAGAACGGGATTAGGAGCCCTAGAACGCCAGGTTTCAGTTCCAGCTATGCCATCTGTTCCCTGGGTGCCTTTGAGCAAGGCAAGTAGTCTCTGTGAGCTTGCATCCTCCCATCGGCAAAGACGGAACTGGAACGCCTGCCCCTGGGGTTGCCAAGTGAGGAATAAATGAGATGATGTACGTGGACACACCTAGCACTCGATCAATAAATCTTTAATTGCATTCACAAATCTTATAGGCAGAGTATAATTTATCATCCCCTCTAGAAAAGTCGTTGTAGTTTAATCCTGTGGGTGGTGACTGCATTCTCGCTTCACCGTTCATCCCCAGGAGCAGGCTGGCGGCTTGCAGAGGAAATGGATGGAAGCCCATAATGTCAATGTCAGAATGCCTAGTTTGGGGCCTTCGGTCCACAAAGCCCAGCCACTGCTGCCTGTGTGAGAGCTCATTCGAATGCCAGAGGGAACAGACAAAGGGATATAGCAGGTTCCCTTCCAGGTCACGTAGACAGCAGGTTCATCCTTGAGTGAGAAAATGACTGCATAACCATGATCTGTACACACCCCCACATGGGTTAAAAATATAGGCCAGTATGTACTTGCTAAGGAAAGGACTGAGCTATTTTCTTAAAAGAATCTGTTCAGACCTGACAGCAATCCCCAGTATTTGCCAAGAGAAGGGGCCTGGATCTACGTCACCACCTTCCCACCTGTGAAGGACTTGTCCTCAATAGCACCTTTGGGCTCCGTGCTCAGAGAGTGTTGGTTTTGACAGGTGAGGGAGGCAGCTTCCAGGAAGCCTTGTTAATTTCAGAGGTGAAATAGCAGGATTGACACTTGCGGTGATTTCCCACAATAAGACCATTGAAAGTGCTTGTGCAGGGGGTGGACAGAAATGGGTTCCGACGTCTCTGTTCATGGTGACGATGGATCTCATTTAATAATCATTTTGTGCCTGTCTCTCTGGGCTTGTGTAGCAGCTTATTCTCTTGATTTCAGGACATGGCTCCTAATAAACTCAGGGAGAGAATGGGGGAATTTGTGGGGAGCTCGGCCTCCAAAAGCAGGGCTTATACCCTGCTTTTGAGCTTTCCATGATCCAGTGGTTGGCCAGAGAGTTTTCTAGGAATAAAAATTATAGGTAGGTGTTTGAAACAGATTCAGTTCCACAACCCAGTGACTCATGGTCCCATTCTCTGCAGCACAGAATACTCAGATATGGACTTCATAAAAGGAGCTTGGGGAAACAGAAGTGGCCCAGTTGAGAGCCACCCGAAGCCATCTTACAAGAGGGCAAACTTCACTGGATCTTTCTTGCAATGATTTTTGTTTTTGTTTTGTTTTGTTCTGCCAGATGGGGAGTTTTTCTACTTGATTTTTTTCCTCTATTGGCCTAGACCGTTGGCTCGGATTAATGACCACATTCAGACTTGAGTTCATTCTCAGTTATTTGGCTTGATTTCTCATGAGTCACGGGCTTGCCAGGGAGCTCGGAGTTGCTGGACCAAGCACATGTCCTGTTGGATCTGCCCTTATATTCTCATTGGCTGACCTTTTTGGAGGCTATGCAGTAGCCTCCTCTCTACTGGTAGCCCCCCCTCTTGGCCGGGCCCTAGAGGCAACCCCCTGCAGGATTCAGGCAGTCGATAGGTAAGGACAGGGACCTCTTTTTTCTAAGTTATCCTTCTCCAAACCTTCCTTGAAGAACCCCAGGACCCAGCCTCTGCAAGGACCTCAGATCTCCTCTCTTTCTGTCTCAGGAATTGAGGCCACTTTGCTGTAAGGAACACCCAAGACACATCCAGGGCTTGGATTTGGTCGGAAAAGGATGACCCGAGGCCATCCCGTTACTTTTTGTAGGGATGACTCAGATCCCTGTGCGTGTGGGTGCGTGTGGGTACGTGTGGGTGCGTGTCTTCATTTCACTTTGCTGAAAGCATTCACAGACTGTCCTCCTTTCCTTTTTTCTCTCTGGCTGCAAACAGTGAAAGTGAGGAGCCTTTGCTTCGAAAAAACCTGTAAAGCCCTGCCACTGTCTACTGAGAAGTGCTCATTCCCGAGTCCCCGACGATGCTCACTCCTTTGTGGATCACTCAGGGCTTTGGTGCTTCGGGCTATAATCAGTCTTCCTTTGCATCTTTCATCTCTTTCCTGCCTGCGACACATGGTGTTCCCTGCCAGTTTCCACTTCCTCTGTCATCCATCTATCGCTATCTACCAACCTATCTATATATATCTACCTGTCTGTCTCTCTCTCTATATATATATCTCCATCTCTACATTCAGAGTTGACAAATGTGAGACCCATAAAGAAAGAGCTTCCCCAAGTTTAATGTACAGTAAATACACCTCAGCACGTGCCTGAAATGACAACTGTTATTTTCTCCACCATACCTCCTCAAGTGAATACAATTTTTCAATATCTTTTCTAGACCTCTAAGAAGAGATCAGGGAGAAGGGACGAGGCCAGTTTCTGGAGAGCGTCTTCAGAGATGGTGGGTCTGTTCTTTTGAAGGGCTAATATCTTCTTAAGTTCACTATTAATTGAGCACTTTTTAGGGGCTGGGTTCTGTGCTAGACCAGGCGTTCAAAGATGAACAGGTCATAGCTTCTGAGCTCCAACTGGCCAATTAGTCTAGTGGATGAGGAATCAAGCTGAAGACATTGCAAATTACTGAACATTTACCAGCTGTTGCAGAGTGATCTAGAGAAAAAACTCGGTGGAGAGCACTCAGCCTGGGTACTCCAACTGGGAGAACAGAAGAAGGCCAGGTGGAGAGAGAGGAGGACAAGCTGGCACAATGGGGCTGGACAATAGTAACCATCACCAGGCCGTGAGCTGAGGGAACTTGTCTCTCTTGTTCATCTTTGTATTCCTAGGGTCTAGAATAATGCATGGAACATATCAGGTGTTCACAGAATTATTTGTTAAATAAAGAGATGCATCTCAGTGGCTCATTTCCCTTTCCTTTTTGGCTGCACCATTTGCTGGAAGGAATCCCCGTTCTTCCCCGAGATAGGACAATGCCATTAGGCAGGTATATCTTGGGAATTTGTACCATCTGTTTGGGGCCCCATGGAGAGGGTGTACCAGATGGACCCAAAGTCTATTTTGGTCTTTACTTTGCATGTTTCTTGTTTTTCTGCATCCCGTGCAGATGGATACTGTCAGGTTATTTATAGCAGGAGTTTGCACACAATAATAGAACAGTTGCTCTAATTCTAATGCCAATTGAATTACTTTGGCTTTGCATTCTTCAGAGGACCTGTAGCAAACAGAGTGTTAATTATCTGTGGTACTGAGATGGTTTCCAATTTTAAGCCCCTTCCCAAAGACAGTGCTCTCTGAAACATGGGACACAGTTTCATGCAAAACTTCCAAATAAAATACTGTGCTAGAAAATTTAATAGTATATTAAATAATTAATACACATAACCAAGAATGCAAAGATGGTTCTTATGTACAAAGTTTTTCACCATTTTAGGACTTATAATAGTGAGTAATTGAAAATAACTTTATGTTCAGCAATAGGGGCTCATCTAGAAAATTGTGGTACATTTATGTAACATAGTACTATCAAAAACTGTAATCCAGGATAATACTTACTAATATAAGAAAACGGTTATGATATAGCAAGTGAAAACTTGCAGATCACATTACATACGTACATATACATATGTATGGTCCAGGCTTATAAAACTCCGTATGCCTAGGAAAAAAAGACCGAAAGGATATAATGAGTACTTTCTTAGTGGGAAGATCATGGGTGACTCATTTTCTCTTTCTGCGTTTCTGTTTCTAACAATATTTCTGCAATGAACACGTATTACTTTTGTAGTGTAGAAGAAAATGCTATGAATGCTATTTCAAAGGATTGTTCCTTTGGTTTCTTCCAGTTGGGGCTTTCTATCTAAAGTTTATATTAAAGACTAGCTCAGGGCCCCTGCTATTGGAGACAAACCAAAGGGGTCATATAAAGTGCGCAGTCATGGTCTTTGAAATGGGCATTTAAAAGGTTGCTTTTAATTTAATCTCACAAGGAAAAGGTATGTGGTGTCTTCTCTGCAGAGATTTATTAATGCTGGTTTGTACACTACCAAGCATCTTGAACTTGCCCGATAGCCCATCTATAAAGAACCAGGATGTGTAGGCAGCACATGCATCCTCCACAACCATAAATACTACGTCGCTTGAAGCCCATCGTCTATCAAGCTTGCCCTGGGGTGGAGACCAACCTGTGGAACCTCAGCTTTAAGTAGACAGTAGAAACTCTTCGGGGAGAGGAGGTTACTAAGGAGAAAACTCGTACACCGGCTTTGGCTTATATTCTCTTGCTTTCCAGTGCCCTGCCTTGGACTTGGAACAGCCTCATCATGCACAACCCCATGAGTAAACCCATCTTGGTTATAGACAGGAGCTTCCCGAAGCTGCAGGAGGAACGGTCTGACTCATAGCCACTCTTTTAACTTGAACAGTCAAATGATAATAGCTACACAGCGGGCTCCAATGATTAGCAGCAGTATTTATCTTTCCTAGTTTGCATTTGCAGTGACACACTCAGCGTTATCTGCCCAGATACAACATCTATAAAGTCAGCTGCATCATGCACACTATTTTTAACTCTAAAAAGAGGAGCCATATCCAATGCAATCGATGATAGCACTGTAATCAAAATGTCCTGCATAATGAGGAAATCTAATAAATAAAGTACAGCGAGTATTATGTTTCAGAGCAAACAAATGCTAGGATCTAGGATGCCTTAAAGTTCAGCTACTAGTATATAGACTCAAAACTTGTCCCTGCAATTGAGAAATGAGTAACAGCCTTTGATGTCAGAACACAAGATTAGGGGCAACTTTTTCAGCATGGGATTTAGACAGCTGATGGTGAGAAATACAGAGCACAATTTATTTGACAAGACCTGGTAACCTGAGACGGCGTGGAAAGATAAAAGAAATGGACTAGAGATTGATCTTATCCTGATTCTACTGTAGAATTTGATCATGCTTTTTAAAAAATAATGATACACAACAATAAAAACAAATATACTCTGTTTAGCTCTTTAAACTCAACTTGACATTGCTGATTGTATCATATTGTTCTGTCACTGCAAATGGGAGGAAACTTTGGTGGCTATTGTCCTTTCATTTCCACTTGAAATTTGCTCCTTGGAAACCCATATATTTCCTTCCCCCTCTTAGGTCTCCTACACAATCTTTTAAATAGCTTCTTGATGAGAAGAAATGTCTATCCTTTAGTCCCATGAGATTGTTCATTTTAGGGTGGAGAGAATGTGGAGGAAACCTTTACTATCAGAAGAGAGAATGGGAAATACTGTAGATGAGGTAGAAAGTCAAGAAGACAAGAACATATCCAGGAATGCTCTGTATCACCCTTTGGTTTGAAGAATTCCTCTGTCTAAACATGAGACTATGGTTAGTGCCTCTGCCCATTAGCAGAATACTTTTGGGAAATTCATAGCCTGCGATGTCCTGATTGTGAGAGACTTTAAGTTCTGGGCAGCTCTTGTGATCAGCAATTGGAGAACAGAGCAGGAAGCTCAGGATTTTAATTTTGGAGCTGTTAGCAACTACCAGCAGTTAATAGGAACCGAGGGCTGTGCAGCCTTCATCCATAGGGCTTCCGCAATGCCAGGTTAAGCACTTACTGAGTGAAAATACAAATCAATGAACTGTGTAATTAGAGAAATGAAGGAAAGCGTCCCTGAGGCCTAAGGCTACAAAATTCCCTCTGAGTAGCACTAGCCACACTCTGTATCATTATGGGTCATAATGATTTTATTATAGTTTCATGATTATTACATTTTGACACACTAATAATCTAGAGATAAGTTTTTAATTTTAAAATAAGTGTTTTAAAGAGTATCATTTTAAAACTAATTGCATTTGGTTATAAAATATGATCTGTGAATATACAGATTCTTTGAAATATGTTGAGACTTGTTTATTGACCTTTATGAGGTCAATTTTACACATGTTCCATTGAATACATATTCTAAAATAAATTTCATGCATGTGTTTTCTTGTTTTTAATCCAGGGCTCTCTATATGTCTATGAAATCAAGCTGTTAATTGCGTTGTCAGATCTTATATACTTTCATTGTTTTGTCTGCTTGATATATCAGTTTGAGAGAGAGGTATATTAAAATCTCCCACTATTTGTGGATTTTTCAGTTACTCCTTATAATTCTATCAGATATGATTCATGTATTTGATGGTAGATTACTAGTTCATACAAGATTAAAATTGTTATTTTTTTCCTTGTGAACTTAACATTTTATCATTACAAAGTGCCTCCCTGATATTTAAAAGGGTTAGAGTCTATTTTTATCTATATTAATATAACTATATAATTTCTTTTAGTTAATATTTGTATAATATTCTTTTTTAATTGGTTACTTTTCATCTTTCAATTCCTTATATGTTAGATATGTCTCTTATGAACAGCATAAAGCTGATATTAAAAACATAATTTGACAATCTCCATCTTTACAGGCAGCTTTAGCCCATTTACATTTATTGTAATTGCTTATATATTTAAACTTATTTTTACCATCCTGTGCTTTTATTTGAATTTTTTGAATATCTTTTTTTGAAAAAAATTTTATGATTTTCTTGATTGAGGATTTTTTTAAAATAAAGCATTCTCCCCCTTTTTGGAAATTATAAACTCTATTTTCATGATTAATTGGTTAGCCTGAAAAGTTTAATTGTACTTAACTAAGCCTGCAGTTACTTAGTATCTCTTACTCTTTTTTAAACTTTTAGTACATTTAAATCTGACCACCCCCTCATATCTTACACATTATCGTTGACTGCTTTTTGAAATCCCTGAATTAGGAGCTATTATTGTAGCTCTACAGTAACTATTTACATTTAATTGGATGTTTGCCTATTCTTGGCTTACATTTCTCCTTACATCTTAGATCTTCCCTCAGAGATAATTTTCTTTCTTCCCAAACTATATATTTTTCAAGCTCCTTTCATGGAAGTTTGTTACGTGTCTGATGGAATGTGATGCGCCTTTGATGGGGTCGGCAGGATGTGCCGATGACGGGGGAAGGACAGAGCGCCACTGAGAGAGCCTGCAGCGGAGGACTGCCCGTAACAGAAGCGCCAAAACGCTTACACAGGGCACAGTGAGAAGCATGAGGGGTGGTGGTGTCTGCTACAATAGGTGCTCCCCAACAGACGTGTAGGTCCAAGGATTAAATTCTGGGTCCCTAAGACCTTTATACACAATTCTAGGCCTCCATTTATTCCCCAATTATTTTTTGAACTTACCAAATTTACTATTCATTTATTTGTTCATTATTTAATTTGTCATTTAAACAGATTTTAAAAGTATTTCCTATATGCTAGACATGATAATAGGCGATGCAGCCATGAAAAGGAGCACACACTTCTGTGGACCTTGATCTTGTGGGTCATACAGTCTCGTGGAAGCACAAGTAGTAATCAAGCAACAATCACAGTTGGTTGTTCTCAATTAATTAAACCTTTGCAGGTATAATTGTAAATGTAAATTTGTGATTGTGGTAAGTTTTGTGAAGAAAGGTTCCTGGTGCCCTGAGAACCTATAACAGAAGCTCATTTACATTTACTGTGATTGTTTATACATTTGAAATATATTTATTTGTATACTGGACTGTTGGGAGGGCCAGTCAGCTTCCCGGAGGAAGGAAGACTGGAGCTGAGAGCTGAAGGATGGTGAGGAGTGAGCTAGGCCCGAGGTCCCCAACCTTTTTGGCACTAGGGACAGGTTTCATGGAAGATAATTTTTCTATGGATGGCAGTGGGGGGGATGGTTTCAGGACGATTCAAGCTCATTACCTCCATGCTCGCCTCCTGCTGTGCGGCCTGGTTCCTAACAGGCCATGGACTGGTGCTGGCCTGTGGCCCAGAAGTTGGGGACCCTTGAACTAGGCAAAGAGGGCATGAAAGAACCTTCCAGGCTGAGGATGGGGCAGGCAAGAAACCTTGAGACCGGGAGAGGGGCGAGCAAAGGGCATCGGCGTGGCCGGAGTGGAGAGAGGAAAGAGGGGGTGCAGGCCGAGTCTGGACCAATAAGGAGGGGACAGAGTTGGGCCCTGAGAAGCCACGTCAGGGAGGTGTCCTTATCCTGGGAACAATGTGAGCAGGTGACAGGATTTAGGCACGGGGAATGACCAGATCGGATTTGTGTTGGGATGAGAAACCAACGCTTCCTCACTGTTTTCTGCACTGGCTGGCTCGGGAAACTGTGGAATGGCTCTGGCTTTTTCAGAACAGCAGCTTTGTGGGAGGGAAGCCTGGGCACTGCCCGCTCAGGGGACCCTGCTGGAGCTGCTCGTAAAGCCTTCCGCCCAGGTGAAAGCGGTCAGCGGGAGGCTGTCTGGGACAGGCACCGCGGCTGTCGGTTCTCCCTTTTGTGCTCTAAGCTGTTGCTCAGAAATGCGTCCTAAGTGCCTGCAAGAAGCAAGGGTATAATTAATCAAGACCAGCTCAAAAGCCCTCCTAAACCTTTGATCCTGGGGGAATGAGAAGCTTCATAGTTAAGGGTCAGGCCAGGGCCACTCAGCACATTGTATTCTGTGACCTCCTCTCCTGCCGGGCTTGCGTCCTCCGCTCTCCACTCTGCCTCTGAGCCCTCTGGAGCCCTAGCGGGGTTACGGGTGGGGGGGCCAGGACGGGGATAAAGGAGGAGCAGTCGGTGAAGCCAGGAAGAGGAGCGAAGGGGAGAGAAAGAGGGTGGGGTCACCATGTCAAACGCAGGGCCCGTGAGAAAAGAGGGTCCAAGGAGAGCCCTGGGGCGGGTGCCAGGCTTTGCTCTATGCCCAGCATGCTGTGTGACCTCAGGTGGGTGGCGTGGCCTCTCTGGTGGCCTCCACGCCCTCCTCTGTAAGTGAGGCATTCCCCAAGGTTGTTCACAGGCCCGCACACCTAGTGGGGTAGTTAGGGGGCTGTCTGAGGATTAAGATGATGCAACTTCCAGTGGAGGATCGAGCTTACGAGATGTTTGAGGAGAAATTGTTATTTTTACATCAAAACAAATACAGACATTTTGGCTCAGAACACAACATTTACACTTAAAAAATATTAGAGGCAGTGTCAAAGAAATTGGTCCATATTCTTTATTACTCAGGGTCCTTGCGTGGGGAGGGTGGAGAAGCACTGGATTAGATGTGTTCTAAGATGCCCTTCAGCCCTTGGTATTACGATTCGATTCGTTGGTTTTATGATGAAGATCAAGGGGAAGGAGGATTAAGCAATATATGGGTATAAAAGGATTTAGACGATCCTTTTAGGTTTTAAAGGCAGTGAGTATTCATGTGGGCGGTCAGCTAAGGCCCACACTCTCCGCTCTGGCTTTGAAACCTCCTGTCCCTTTCCTGGGAAAGCCCTGGCCCTTCCTGCCTGCATGCCTTACTCCTCCTTGTTCTTTAAAATCTGTCTCCGTGTCCCCGCCGAGGGGACACTCTGTCACTTCCTCCTTCCTTCCTGCCCCAGTCCTCTGAACTGTTGGCATAGGCTTTCTCCCCACCCCCGTGTGTCCGTAGAACTCAATGCACAGTGCAAATGCTGCACACACTGGGCTGCATTGTATTTCTGTTTTCCTGCCTCATTGTGTTAACCTGTTGTTTAAGAAGCCTTCACATTGTTTGGAGAATGAAGACCCGCTGTGCCAACAAGCCCTTTATGGTATTTGCTGACCTCTGTTGCTTTAGGTCTCACAGCTCCCTGATGTTTGGTCTGGACTGTGGGCATGCCCAATGGGTGGTAGCGCCTCTGAGTGCTGTGCTGTCGTCTGTCTCTTGTTCCTGTTTCCCCAAATGGTGTTTTTTGAAATGCTTCTGTTCGTGCCCTTATGAAGAATTCCTCTTTATCTTCTAAGCGTCAGTTCAGTCACCTCCCTTTGCAGAAGCCTTCCCTGGCCTCCCACGGTTTCCGTGCGGGACTTCCCTGCTTCTCGGATGCTGCTGTGCGTCACCTCTTGCCTCATTTCTAAGGCATGTCTGCGTGTCTTCTGGGTGAACAGTAGCTCATGGAAGACCATGAATGTGTTCCCCATGTGGGCACAGCATACGCCCACATCAGTGCATGCCAGTTGAATGAAGGCAGGTCTAGTTGAGAGAAAGGGAAACAGGGAATGATCATGCTATACGTCCATAAACACCCCCTTTCCTCCACCTCAGCTCCAGCAGAAAGGGCTCCGGGTTCCCAGGGCTGTAAATACACCTTCAGGCATGCACGCACCAGTCATTCTCATCATTCACTCATGTTTTGACTCACCTTATGGAACACCATCTACGCATTCATTAACTTATTCAAAACTACTTGCACTGCTTTATCTGTTGAGAATTCAGCCTAAATAAAACGAAGTCCCTGCCTTCAAGGCCCTTAAATTCTGGTGTAAAGAAACAGATGATCAAAGAAACCTTTACTCTGTCAGGTTCTTGTAGGATTATCTTAGGTCGCTGTAAGGTGTTGCTGAGTGAACAGAGGAGTGGCCTGGTCTTTACATTTTGAGAGGCTTCCCCTGGCTGCCCTTTGCCGGGCGTGAGAAGGGTAAGGGTCCAAGTGGACCAGTCAGGAGGCTGCTGCCTCCAGGGGAGAGGGGCTGGAGGCTTCCCCCAGGACCCAGTGGTGGAGGCGGTGGAAAGTGGAGAGAAGCCGGATGTATCTGGAGGCACAGGCAACAGACTTTGCTAATCGATGGGACAGAGGGTATGCTAGAGATAGGGGTTAGAGGGGCCTCCACGGATTCTGGCCTGAACAACCAACAGGAAGGCTGGAGTTACCACTGATAGGGGAGGAAGACTCTGGGATGAGTGGATCAGCGGGGAAGACCAGGAGTGCAGCTTGGACTGTTCTCTTGGAGGTGCTCGTTAGGCATGCGAGGGGCAAGTGACATGGGCGAGTAGGCGGGCGGGATACGGGTGCGGAGCTGAGGGAGAGGTGCAAGCTTGCTGTCATCTGTACACAAGTGTGTACACAGTGTACCGTTAGCCCTCGAGACTGCGTGCGACCATGTAGGGCTTGAAGGATGACACAGAGGGACTGTCCTGAAGCTCAGGGCCTCCCAACAGGAGGACCCAGTGAAGGAGACTGAGAAGGAACAGCCAGTGAGGTTGCAAGAGAAGCAAGGGGGGTACTAACTGGGGACTAGGAGGAGGGCGTGACAAGTAGTATCAGCACTGGAAGTGAAAGGGAAAGTCACGGGGACTTGGGAGCGTATGAGGGCTTTCGAGGAAGCCGACCTATTTGTTTTAGGCATACTTAACACAGTCCAATTAGCAGAGGCAGAGTTGAAATTCTGAAAATTTATCTTCATTCCTATGGGAGGAAAATAAAACTTATTTTCATTATTAGGGAGTCAAAAGAAGTTCTGTAATATTCACTATAGTCAATATAGCCTTCAAGACAAAGTCTGCACAGAAGGAAAACTCACTTCAAAAGTATCATTCCAGGAATGTCACATGGCCCAGAAAACCTTCGGTGAGCATGTGCTGACTGGAGAGCAGAGGAAAGCTCACAAAATCCCCAGGGATGGTAAATGACAGTGAAGATTTAAAAATGGCTAAACACTGCCCAAATGTGCTAGAGAGCATGTGGCTTTGCTCTGTGGCCCAGCCCCTGGGAGTTTACCACCTCCCTCTGCAGCTTCCCCCTGCCCTGGGTGGGCAGGACTTCTTGCCAGGCGTTGGCTGACTTCTGGCCAGGAACCAAAGCCTTGACCCAGGACCAATTCAAGTGGCACTTCCTGTCAGTTCTCCATTAATCCACCTAAAATCGCACAAATGTCAAATGCCACCTTAGAGATCATCTAGACCAGTGCCGTCCAGCCTAGCGTCATGCAGCGTGTCAAAATGTCCCACAAGCTATACATACAAGTCACATGTGTGATTTCCGTTTTCTAGGAGCCACATGAAAAAGTAAAAGAAATAGGTAGAATTCATTTTAACTTAACTTCAAGGTAACCCACTGTATCCAAAATATTGTAATTTCAACATGTAGTCAATATAAACAAATATGGGGACATCTGACATTCTTTACTTCACACTACGTCTGTCCGACCCGGCAGGTATTTCGCAGCAGTGACGTGGAGGCTGAGGGCACAGGACTTTAGGCCCCGCTCGGCGGTGGCCCCGGGGGAGCTCCTGTGGCCTCTGCACGTGCGCTCGGGCTCCAGGCACAGGCTGGCGAGGGGGGATGCTGCCAGGCCCCCGGCTCCTGCTCACAAGCTCGCCAGCTGGATCCAGGGCCGCTGAGTCCTTGGGGGCAGATGACTAGCTTGTTCCTTGCTCTGAGCTAGGGAGGCACTGCCTTTGCGGCAGGTGGTATTTGGGAGAAGGGCTGCTCAGTGAACTAGAGACGAAGCCGCCCAGAGGACACATCTGTGGCCTCTCGTAGCTCTGGCGTTGGGAGGCAGAGGGCCAGGCGTCCCCCTGCAGGAAGTGGTCTGACTGCACTGGTCACCTTGGCTCAGGGGCCCCGAGGGCTCCAGGCACATCTGAGCCCGGTGGAACGCACCGCATTGCCTGAGCTCTCTCCTGCACGGGCACGAAGGCCCTTTGGTGGGAGGCTGTGTCTGGTGAGATGCTAACCAGCCATGTTAGTGGAAGTGCATCAGACCAAGGAGAAAACAAGCTTCTTGATGCACATGTGTGCTGGGACATTGATGACAAACAAGCTCAAAAGTGCCATGTTTCTTCCTTCCACAAGCCCTAATTTCTGTCTGATTTACAGGGTCAGGTGATACTTGGCATTGTCGGCAGTGATATTCCTGGGAGAAAAGGGACACAGGAGAGTGAAATCGCAGAGCTGCTCCCCAATGCTGCTTTCTTCACATTCTGTACCCTGCTGTCACCTCTGGCCAGCAAGCACCTCCCACCTGCTCAGCGTCCACAGAAACCTCCGCCAAGTATCCAGCGGGCAGGCGCGAGCGAGCAGCCCAGCTGTTTCCAGCAAAGGTGAGAGGCCCTTCCTGTGGGCGTGCACCCTTGCCTTCTGCAGGTAGCTTTGCTTTTCTCCTAGAAAGGAGATAGAATGCACGGCTCCGTCCCTCCTGGAGACTTTGGTCTTCTTCTGTAACTGCTCACTTTCCGACTGGTCGGCTGGTTTTCCCATTCTCATCAGGGAAAACGATGTGCAGTTGTTTTAAACCGTGAAGCACTTAAATCTGCGAGGTTACTTTAGGGCAGAGCCTTGCTTTCCACAGATGAACATCCTCACTTTCAGGGTTGGTTGGTTTTAAGTCCACTGCATGTAGAGTTTGTCGTTTTGCTGAGGGACGACACTGGATGGCACTGGGGTGGCTGAGCGAGGAGCTGCCCTGCCACCCAGCATCCACGTGGCAGGCCTGGTTTGTTGTTGTCTTCTCACCGGGCGCCTGAGAAAAGATGTGACTTTGGGATCCCTAGGAATGTCCTCACATACAGGTGGACTGTATTATCTCTCAATCTGTGCAGAAAGTATGGAAGGTAAAACAAGCAACCAAACAAGCGCATTTGTCCACCCCTGCCTGATCCAAACTAAAAGGACGTTGAGGTCACAAATATAAAATGCTCAAAGTCCTGGGGCATTGCCATGGGCTTGTACCATGGGCTTAAATGTCCCAACGGGATTGTTCTGGTCCTTCTGGTAATGACTTTGGATGGGGTCCCAGATCCAAATGCCATTAAATACCCATTATGGCAAATCGGGCTGCAGGGAAGATCATATGGAGTGATTTACAAATCTGTGCAAAGTGATGGGCTGGTCAGACAGGAGGTGGAGGGAGGGGGCGAAGTCCCAAGAGTGAGCCTTGGGTCAGTTTCCGTTATTGACTCAGACATTCGCTCCAGAAAGCACCCCGTCTCCCTCTCCCACAGTTCTGTTCTGGCTTATACACAAGACCTTGGAAAGTTTAAACAGATGAGATACCTTTGGGCAGAGTTTGCTTTACTGGTATCGTTTGGATGCATTCTCTTCGTAGTCAACAGCTGGGTATTGATCTGATTAGCGATGAGTTAGACAAGTTAAGAATCACCCTTCTTCCGTCTCCTGAGTAATGGAGCCGTTTGTGGGTCCTAGAAAGTAAGTTAGCCTGGCCTGGATCCGGGTGCTGCACTTTTCAGGTTTTGCCTTTAAGCAACTTCATACTTAACCCAAGGACAATTTAAGTCATTCATTCACTCAAAATTAATTTATTGAGTAAGTTAGGCACTATGGGAATAAAAAGATATAAAAGTATAAAACTATTATGAAAGCCTACAAGGATTCTGTTGAAAATACCACATGTGCCCAAAGATCTATAATGGAAAACGAAAATATATGGACAATCTAATGAAAAGTCATTCAAAAGAGACATTGGACGGAATGTAGAAAAATTAGTTGTCAGATTGCATTTTCTCCTTTTCTGTCACCTCCATGGTCTCACTCACTAGGGCCCGAGGTGGGACAAGGCGAGATGGAATTGCATGCCAGTTTCTCTGAGAAGGACTCATTTTAATTGAAGGACTTTTTTTCTTGTTTTTGTTCCTGGTACATGTCACTTATGGATTCCATTTTACCTACCCTTTCTAGTCCCTTTGCCCTCACGTTCTTCTCTATCTTTTTCATTGAGTGGGAGCAGGACAGGGGGAGGCGCGGGGGGAGGGGGAAAGCTGAGTACTACCCGAGGCTGGAGACCAGAAAGCCGGGCCGCATCCAGGGTTGAGCTGGGGCTGGTGCCAGGCGGCGAGTGGGGCGTTAGGTCCGCTCTGGGCTGTCTCAGCAGGAACGCTGGACCAGGCGTCCTGCTCACAGTGGGCGGGGGAGGTGTGGGTAGAGCTGGGCAGCTCTGGTGGGTTCCAAAGGGAATAGAGGCTGAGATTCAGAGGGAGAGAGCTGAGATGGAAGAAAGACAGACGTGGCAAGGGAATGGGGGGGCCTCTGCCCTCTCCTGTTGCTGGTACTTGCTCACCCTGCTTTCTCCAGCTCCCTCTTTCTTTTGTGCAAAGAAGGAACTGTGCTTCTCCTGACGTTTTTCCTTTGCTCTCACCCTACTACCATGCTCACGGCATTTCTGGCACCGGATGTGCGGGCCTCTTCCCACACAAAGCGATTCTCTGCAGCGCCAGCTCAGTGGCCTACAGTTCAAACCAATTCTGACCCTAATGGGAGTTAGCAAAGACCCCACAAGCCAAGGGCTCAGTCCCATAGAACTGCCCCCCACTTTAGATGCCAGTTACAGGTACTAGGTTCCCAGGTTACCCACAACTTCAGTCTGACTTGGCTACATATCAGAGGTTCCCACAATCCTCCCCTCGGATTCGATTATTTGCTAGAACAGCTCACAGAACCCAGGGGAACACTCACTTGGTTTGCTAGTTTATTTGGTGACAAAGAATATGATAAAGGGCACAGAGGAGCAGCAACATGAAGCGGTACACATGACCCAAGAGCAGGAGATGCACCGTCCCTACATGTAGGTGGGTTCACCAACCCGAAAGCTATTGGAACCCCATACTTTTGGGATATTCATGGAGGTTTTTATCACAGAGACTTGATGGACCATAACTTGATTTCCTTCCTGGAGAACGGGGCGGGGCTGAAGGCTCCAGGCTTCTAATCCTGGCTCCGTCTTTCTGGTGAGCAGCCCCCATTCAGGAGCTGTCTTGGAGTTACCTCGTTAGAACCAAAGATGCTGTCACCCAGGAAATACCAAGGAGGTCAGGCACCAGAGTCAAAGACCAAAGGTTGGAACAAAAGATGCTCTTAGTGCTCTGAACACTTAGGAAATCACGACTGTTTTAGGAACTGTGTGCTAGGAACTGTGTGCTAGGAATTGTTTATTATTTCGCATTTTTCTAGGGCTCACTGCCTCTTCTTCCAAGACACCTTTTCTGACTCCCAGATGCTCCCGCTGTGTGTCCTAGGCCCTCATTGTGGTCCCCGCCACACACTGCGTAGCTGCCCCTCCCCCGTGGGCGCCATCCAGGAACCTATGGGCTCCCTGAGGGAAGGGGCCTCATCCATCCTGTTGGCCATGCTGTTGCAAGTACGCCGCCTGGCTCGGTGTGTGTTCATGAATATCTGATGAGGGAATGTCACATCAACGTCAGGCCCTGATGTATGTTGCTGGAAAGGAAAATGTATCAACACTTTCCCAGAGAACATAAATTCCTATCATAAAGCTTCTGCCCTGTAATCCTTCATCTATCACTGGGGAAGGCCAGTCAAATACTTCCCATCCAGTCCTATTTCTTTGCTGATCGGGGGGAGCCTGGCCCTGCACGGGCCACCTGCCCACGGCCCTCTGAAATGCACTTAGTCCGATCACTCTCTCCCAGTTGCCATCGCTCTCGTATTGTTAACAGAACATTCTTTAGACATTCGTCAGACTCCCGGCACCAAGCAGCCCTGTTCCAGCACACGACTTCCTGTCACCAGGTCCTGCCGACCTCTCACTAATATGTGAAAAATAAAAAGCACACCCAGAGTGACTCATGCTTCCCCTCTCCAGCGACCTCGACCCTGGGTCCCAGTAAAGTGTGACTCAGACTCAGGAAAAAGCGCTGCTGGTGTCTCCCACAGAAACGAAGGCACCTCCTGGCCGGGTGCTGGGGATATTAATAACTCCATTAGATTGGGTCATTTGCGCCACCGGCTCTCTTTTCTTTGGGGAATTTGAATGTTGGAGTGCTTTAAAGTGGAGATAAAACGACCCGTGATTCATGCCCTGTCTTTCTGAAGAGTTTCCTTGTATAAGCTCCAACAACCTCTGCAGTTACTTGAAGGTTAAAACTATTCTTTCCCAAAAAGGAGAAAACCATTTCACCTTCCTATTCACTGCTTTTCTCCTTCAACACCTGAAAAGAGAGGGGGACCTTCCCTCCCCTTTCCATTCTTAACAAGAGAATCTCTTTCCTTACTCTCACTTGGCAATGGAGCGTTAAAAAAATAAAAAATGCAGAGTATAATTCTTGAGCGCATCCTTCAAGAAGACTTCGGGTTTTGTTATATTTTTCCTCTTTTTGTTTGTTTTTGTTGGCTACTGGGCGAGCGCGTTGGGGACTGAGCAGCTCAGGTCCCAGGCTGATGGAGCGCCGAGCTCTTTGTGCAAAGCTCAGTGATGGAAGAAAGTGCCCCCAGCTCTGCCTGGGTCTCAGCGCAGAGAGGCTTTTTAAGCGCTGCAGTTCTGTTTTCCTAACTGGCCTCCTGCAGCTCTGAAACGGCTTGCTCCAGAGAGCATCTGGTCCCATTAGAGCTGGGGTGAGGTCGTTCCAAACCTTGAGGGCTTCCAGAACACCTGAGAGAGACCGCAGTTCTGGTGTCCAGGAATGAGGTGAGGCCCAAGGAATGGGTGTTCTGATTCAGAGCGCTGAAGGATTTGGGGTGCCTGGCACGTTTTATCTGTGACTTGCCAGTGGGACCGAGGACGAATGGTCATGGTCTTTGAACTGCTGCCTCTGCTCTGCAGATGGAGGTGGGGCATCCAGGCACCCAATGTGCTGAGGCTCAAAGCAAGCTGAAGAGCAATTCCAGCTCCCCGAACCACCCATAGCAGAAGGCCTTGAGGTTTCAGGGAAGGGCGTTTCTTTGAAGATTTTTGATTGCCTTAATTCCCCGAAGTCCATGCCCATCCCAAAGCAACGTTCCTTCAAAGGGCGGTTTGCTCTCCGAAGGGGAGTTTTCATACTGATGTGTGCCATTTATCTTCTCCATCTTTTCTGAGAAGACACATTGTGGAAAAGCCATTGGGAAGGCTTCCCATAATAGTTCCTTTATCCTTGAAACATCTCCTGAAGGACGGGGAAGGGGCTGAGGGCACATGCCTCCTCCACCCTTGACCCATTTTTGAAGCAGAGAAATGGAAACCCATGGGCGCCCAGCTGGAGGGTTGCCCCCTCCACCTGACCTTGTCTGTCTTCTCAAGATGAGAACCCTTTGCTTCCAAGAACCTAACATGTGACTTTCTTTGGTTTAAATCACCCTCACAGATGCCATTTCTATTTATGCCACAAGGAGCTGCCCCGACCAGTCTGGTTTTCAATTAAAAATGTAATGTAGGAGCTTGGTTCTTTTAAAAAAGTAGAATATAATAAATTTACTGCAAAAAGACTCACTGCAAGTTCCCCAGACCCCTCCTCTCCCAGAGGCTACCACATCGTCTTTAATGTCCTTCCGGAAGCTTTCTGTTTACAAGCATAGAAGTGTTTGTATGGGTGCGCACACACCCAGTTTACATTTCCAAGATTGCCTTTCCCACAGAGAAAAAGAAAAAGCCTTCAGAATTATATTGAATACATTTTTATATTGAATAAATTTTTAATGCTGGCGTGGCATGGGCAATACTAACCAAGTCTATTCCTCATTCTCAATAGGAAAAGGACTGTTTCTATTTTCATGCATTCTCTATATAGATATGTCCTATAGTCATACACATGTATCTTTTTGTTTTTATAAAAAGTGTTAGCATATTATAGAGCTTATGTCTTTTGAAAATTTGTGATGGTTCTTGGATTTGTATCAATACATAAAAATATATGAGTCAATGCATAAGAAGAAACCTATTTCATTTTTCTTTAACTGCTGCATGACATTTTTTAAAACTAGTTTCTAATAATTGGACAATTTAGGGTTGCCAGTATCTTGTTATTACAATGCTATGATAAATATCCCTATATCAGTTGTCAACATGTGTTTAAGTACAGTTACGGAATACATCTGGAGAAGTGGAATTGCTGGGTCAAAGAGTGTGTGCATTTTAAAATTTGATGCCCAATGACATATTTTGCTTCCCAAAGAAGTTGTAGCACATTGAACTTCACCAATTATATGACAATTATGTAAGTGTTTCTTGGCACCCTTATAAACGCTGTGTTTTACCAAACTTTTTGATCTCTGTCAACCTGATAGGTTAGAAATTGTATCTCATTATTGTTCTAATTTACAGTTGATTTTAAATGAGATTGAGGATCTTCCCAGGGTTAGAAGGTTATTTGTATTTCTTTCTGTGTGGGCTACCTTTTTATGATCTTTGTTCATTTTTCTTTCGAATTGTTGATTATTTTCCTATTGACTCATAAAAATCTTTCATATATTGAGGAAATGAGTCAATGATCCATGCCCACTAAAGCCCTCTTATTTTTTACTTCTAATAGTTAATTACTGCTGTTATATAATAAATAGACTTCTTCACTCTCCACCCTATCTCTGCTACTGCTGCTTTGTATATTTACCTTATTTATGTGAACAGGAAATAAAGATGAGAGTCAGGCTTGCAAGAAAGTATACTTTTGAATATCCAGTCAGTATATATTTTACAAGAAGTACATGAAGAAAATCTGAAGCCAGAAAAGCTCTTTTTCCAGAATCTACTTCAGCATCAAAGACTGTTCTTCCTCTTAGTTGAGTGATGGATACTTGATAGCCTTGTAACTTACTCATTGGCTATAAATTAATGCCCAAATTCAACGAACTTCTAAAACGTATATTCACGCTCCCTTATATATTTTTTTTAATAAGTTTCTCCTTACTCTCAAATAGTGATTATCATTTGATGCAAATAGTTATCTCTAGACTCTTGGCTCCTCATTAATCCCTGGAGCAGGAAGGACCTGCGTGTGAGATGATGGGAAGGTTTTGCTTCGGGACTAGTCCCTGGCTCCTGGCTCAGGGTCCTGGGGCCACTCTGTCCTCTGACTGATTCAAATGATGGGCCCCCCTGTGAGGGTTGAGAAGCCACCTTCCAAGCCATGTAAAGAACAATTTAACATCAGCTAACATGGTAATGATTTGTGGTGAGAGCAGGAATTTTTCTATAATTATGCGTGAATTGATGTGTGATTTCCTAATGAGCTTAAGTGAAGAAATCATCATTTTTTTGTGATAAATGCTTTATATCTTAAAATGCAAGCAACACGTATCTAATAAATTCAATCAAACCACTCTCATTTATATAACACTTGCAATTATTATTTAACATGCTGGCTTTCTTTGCTGCTTTACTGCTTTGGGTAATTGCAGAGTCTAAAAGTTCTCTTTTCATAAACAAGGCCACAGAAACTCATTATGTTGGAGTTTTTCTTAATGCGATCATAAATGAGTTCATTTTAAAGTGCATTTGCATGCTGTGCAGGCCAAGACCCCCTTATTGGAAAATGTCGTAGCCATTGAATAAGTTTGCTGAATCCGGGACTTTCGTCCCTGGAATGAGCTAGGCCACCCTCTGACACTGCAGCTTGGACATTGATGAGCATTGTCCACAAACCGGGAAAAGCATTCAATGATCTACCTGTAGTTCCTCTTTAGTGAAGAAATGATAAGGCCCAATGAGGTAGACATGATCAATGGTAACAGGGCAGCAATGGATCCAGTGAGTGTAGCACAGAAAACAAAATAGCATGTGGATGATGAAAGGAGTTTGTTCTGGATTTCTGGATTCAGGTTCTGAATGTGCCGCTTAGGAGCTGTGTGGCCTTAGACAAACCACTCAGCCTCTCTAAGCCTCAGTTTACTCATCCGTCAAAGAGAGACTGTGCTGGGAGAATTAAATGACGTAGCCTAGGTAAATGCTCTGGGCATACTACCTGGTATATAACAAATGTACAATGAATTGTAGCTGGTCAAATAATTATTGGTGGTCTTGAACATTGGTAAATATCAGAAGGAGTAAGACTGACCATGCATTTCCACCCCAAGCATTCTCCTAGTGGCCGAGATGGTCATTTGTTCCATTTGTATCTTCTAAGGAGCCAGAAAGTAGCAGGAGTTGTTAATAGCTTTGTTCGTGGGACCCAAGCTCATTTTCTCATGGGTTGTACTGAGTGGGTTGTTGACCCCTAAATGAACACTCTGTCATTAGAGATGTGTTAAGAATCCTGGGTTTGGTCAATGGAGGCCCCAGCTGATTTTGAGACTCCTGTCAAAAAGAGCAGCAATAAACCAAGGTTTACATAATATATTAAAAGGTCTGTGTAATAGTGTAATACTAGTTTTCCCAAGGCCCCTTCCAAAAGCCTCTGCCCTGCCCACAGGCCCTGCTCGAGGGGCAGTTGCAGGCAGCGTGTTTTATGCTCTGTGACTCTGCCCACCTCCTGCCTAGGTCACTGCTGACGGGCCAAGCGTAGGCCCTTGGCCCAGGAGGCAGTGCTTAGGCTGCCCAATCACCGAGGAAGCTAGGCTTGGCCAGTTTTATTGCTTTACTCAATGACTGAAACTAAAACACAGTAAGGAAACTACAAAGGCATGGGCCTTGTGCAGGGAAAGTTAAACCTGGACAGAAATGGAGAGAACGGAGAGGAATCTGTGGGCAGTGGAGGGAAAGGCTCCGCACAGCGAAAGCAGGGCCAGTGTGAGAGAGAGGCAGTCCAGTTAATTCTGGGTGCAGCTCTGGTTCCAGGTGCTTTTCTAGTTCCAGACACAGTCTTTACACATTTCAACAGATGTCCTATTCCTTGTGGTAACTGGGGGATGGTCCCTTCATAAAGGACCACCTCAAGCCCAGTGTGGGCTGCTGGCAGAAAGCAGAGGTTGGAATAAACAGGTAAAATAAAGGTCAGGGTTGGTAAGTAGCAGCAACAATAGGGAGCGTTGTTAATTATGCTACAAGCAATCTTGTTATCCATCTTCTTCTTCTTTTTTTTTAATCGATTAGAGTGCAGACCTTGTAAATTGTAATAGAGTGTTTGGTTTCTGAACGTCAATGAATAAAAAGATGTAAATTCTCAAGGTATTTAATTCTAATGAAATTCAAAGAACTGAAACTTCCATTCAAACAGAGAAATCTATTATCTTTTTAGACAATTGGCTTGTTCATTGCTTCTTCCAAGGACATTAAATAAAACACATATGAATGTTCCTTTGTTGGACTATGCATAGATTTCACAGTGGCTAACATTTTTCCTAATAAAGAAACAATTTTCTATTCTTCTCCCTGTATCTACCGTCGCCACCGCAACTCTACTTGGTCTTTCACCTGAACCGTGGCTGTGTCCCCTAGGGGGTCTCATTGTGCTGTGCATACAGTGGGTGCTCATTAGTGCTTGGTGGGATGCTTCTGCGGCACTTAAACTAACGAGGACTCCTCAGAGCCATTCCCTCACACAAGGAAACAAAAATATAAAAGAGTTTATTGTGGAAAATTCCAAACCTTTAAAAAAGTAGAGGCTAAAACAATGAACTCCCATATATCCCTCCATAGCACAGATTTAGGAGCGATCCACTCAGGACCAATCCTGTTTCATCTCTGTATTCACATATTCCTTCATCGCCTCCTGTCTCATGCTGATCTTGAAGGAAATCCAAGAGATCATATTATTTCCTTCATAAATATTGCTGTACATATTTCTAAAAGAAAAGTTTTAATGTAACCAAAATACCATCATTACAACTATATTAAAAAAATAACTAATATTATCAAATATCCAGTGCTCAAATTTTCCTAATTATCTTAAAAATGGATTTTATAATTTATATGAATCATATCAAATAAGCTGAATCATATATCAAATAAGCTTCACACTTTATAATGGTTGATATCTCTTAAGTCTCTTAATTTATATGCTTCTTCTCCTTTTTTTTTCCTCTCTCTCTTCTTTCCTGCAATTTATTTCTTAAAGAAACAGGGTCATTGTCCTGTAGTTTTCCACAGTCTGGATTTTGCTGACCACATTTTTATGCTGTTACTTAAAATGTTCCTTTATTGACTCTATTTTCCTTCAGTTGGTTTTTAGCTGTAAAGTAGAGCTGCGCTCAGATTCAGGTCCACCTATTTGGCAATGCTGTAAAGGCAATGCTCTGAACCTCCATCAAGAGGCACACCGTGTCTTTGTGTTTCCCTCCGTGTGAGGTCAGCAGTCCTTGACGGACATCGCCAGATCTATCAGCTCATCAGGGATTGCAAAATGGTGACACCTTAACTATACCATCCCTCCTTCCTATATGACAAGACTACTAACTTCTCATCACCTATTTGGTTACCCTGAGCTGCAGTTAACATAGGAAAGGCAAGATAAATGTTTGATTCAAGGTTACTTGTTCCCTCGCATCCGTAACAGGGGACCCATGAGTTTCTTTGTTAAGTCTTATTCTGAACCCATGGATTTAAATGTATTTGAGGTGTTTCAACCCATTGCAGTTATTATTCTTATTGGAGCTCATAATGTTCTACCTTTGGTTCCTGGGAACTTCTTCAAGTTGTCTCCGGAGTGTTTTGACCTGGCTCCTGTGGTCCTTGATGTTTCTCTTGCTGTTTATATAACAAGATGCTCCACTCATACCTTTCTTACCTTACACTCAGAGTCAGCTTTTTCTTCAGGAGAAATCAGCGTTTTCTCCTAGTCCCTTTGAGAGGGAATGCATTTAAAGACTATAATTTGAGCATGAGACATGTTCCTTGGTACAGGCTTGGTTTTCAATTCTGGGCTTTTTCAGGGTAAGTATATGTTTTTTAATGAGACAATATACTATAAGTTCATAATGACACTTTCAATTCAAATTCAGGACTATAGCATTTTTATTTAATTGATCTTATATTTTTATCTGTGAGTACATTGCAAACTTTTTTTTTCAGTATGAAATTTATTTTCTTTCTTTTTATTTTTCTTATAGTACCACACAAAGGCATTTTCGTCTTAAATTGTTAAATAGTCAGATTTATCAGTCTGTTCTGTTTTGCACCTGAATTTTGAGTTCTGGTTAGGAAGGTTTGCCTTACTCCCATGTGACTCCATTCACATTTTTTTTTCCTAACAGGTGTATGATTTCCTTTTTATTTACATCTAAAATTCTGATCCATTTGAATTTATGTTATTGTGTCTGAATGAAGAAAGATATAATTTTATTTTTTCCATGCGACTTTTTATGTAACCCAACATTACTTACTAAGAAGCCCTTTCTTTCCCTTTTATATGAGATTACACTTTTATCATCCATTACATTTCTGCACATGCTTAGGTCTATTTGGAATCGTTGACCCCTCTGAGTATTCATAGGCCCATACCACATCGTTTGAATTATGGGAACTCTATAATATGCTATTGGTTTTCTGGGTTTTCTAGGCTATTCTTGCTAAACCAAAACTTTTGAGTGAGGATCTACCTCTCTCCCCGCTACCTGGGTCTTCCACCCTTCTTTCTAGGATGGCACCCTGCTGATGTGGTAAATGGGATTGAGGGAAGGCATGGACGGGCCCCTTGGGACAGGAATTGGCAAACAGTGGCTTATAGGCCAGACTTATTTGTAAATCACGTTTTGTTGGAATATCCCTGTATTGCCTAGGGCTGCTTTCCCGCTACAGTGGGAGGATTGGTCATTGTGATAAAGACTGTATGAGTAGCAAAGCCTAAAATATTAAAGTGCTATTTCTGGCCCTTTACAGAAAAGAAATTGCTGACCCTTGCTTTAAGATAACACATTGGCACCCTACCAGGTCTTCTGGAGGTGATGCTAAGTCCCAGACAGGACTTCCTGCCTCATTTGCTGGGCCTAGTACAAAATGAAAATTCAGACCCTTCATTGAAAAAGCAGGAAAAAGTGCTGTTAAAGAAACTAAAATGTAAAGCCTTTTCCTTCTGAAGTTTTTCTCTTGATTTGTCATGTTTTTTAAATATGCTATTTAATGTTATTGGAAGTAAAGAAAAATTAAAAATTCAAATTACCAGCATGAATTTTACCTTTTATTTTTATATTTGCAATATCTCTTTTAAATGGAAATAGAAGAGCTTTTAACTTGTATGCAGAATCACTGAAATTATACAATTTATATTTCCTGGCTGGTCCCTGGAGGAGATAAATACAAGCCAGACTTAGAAAGGTTGGAAGGAGGAACAGAAGGTCGTTCAGGCTTAGCGTGTGCCCTGGGGACTAAGTACAGACCCTCGAAAAAGGCCCGGGGAACACTTTTGGGTACATGGGACTTGATGTCTGTCTGGTGCCCCTGCCCACCAGCTGCTGGATACACTTAGGAAAGTTGCCCAGAGCCCTTCTGGGGTGTCAGGCGGCGGTGGTTGCTGGAGAGGGTGGGGGACTGGGACCTGAGAACCTGCCCGTGGGAGGTGAGGGGCCCCCACAAGAGGCCAGGCCGTGGGTCAGCTGAGACTCCAAGCCCCCAACACATGTTTCACTGTCCCATTAGATTTTACATACAAAACAGAGATTCAGAGATAAAATGATTAGGAATATCAAAACACGACCACAGACTATTAAATCTCAAGCTCAGGGCCCTATGCAACTTCCTGTTCGCAAGCTTGCGATGCTGGCTCTGATATCCAGTAATGATGGGGATGCTGAGTTATCTGTCAGTCCTCAGCCGAAGCGGGTGGGCAGGTACAGATAGTGTGAGGAGCCCGGCCCCTGTGGGATGCCCCTTAATGACCCTTTGAGGGGGGGCGTCCATTGGCTTAAATCCTACAATTGTTCTGTCTTTTTAAAAAATAGGCGTTTTTTGTTGCGGTAAAATACACATAATGTAAACTTTACTATTGCAAAGTAACTGTGTTCAGGCATAGAATTCAGTAACATTTAGTGCTTTCACATGGTGCAACCATCCCCGCCACCCGTCTCCGTAACCTGCTCAGCCCGTGAAACTGAAACTGTGCCCAGGAGACGGAGACTCCTCTCTGCCCCCCGCCCCTGGCAACCAGCCTTCTGTTTTTTATCTTTATGACTTCGATTCTAGGTCCCTCAGGTAAGTGGAATCATATGGTACTACTCTTTCTGTGAGTGGCTTAATCTCATTTAGCATAACATCCTCGAAGTGCATCCATGTTACAGGGGTGTCCAGCCCGTGGCCCGCAGGCCACGCGTGGCCTAGAATAGCTATGAACGTGGCCCAACACAAAATTGCAAATTTACTTAAAAACCTTTTCTTTTTGGCTCATTAGTTTTCATTAGTGTTTGTGAATTTAATATGTAGCCCAATACAATTCTTCTTTCCCAGCGTGGCCCAGAGATGCCAAAGTTTGGACACCCTTGTCATGTGTCAGAATTCCTTCCTTTTTTAAGGTTGAGTAATATTCCATTGTATGCGCGTACCATGTTTTGTTTATCCACCCATCCACTGAGGGACACTTGGGTTGCTTCAACATTTTAGACAGTGTGAATCATGTTGCTGTGAATGTGGGTGTGTGATTTATTGTCTTTTAAAGCTTGGTTCCTTTCTCACTGGATGAACCTTTACATGGGACTGCAGTGACGCTGCAGCTACTCTGTAGGGACCGGAAGCATCAGGGACATTGCCAGGGTCACACGCTATGCTCCACTGAGGACCGGGTTTCTAGGCTGCAGAGATTGGCAGTAACAAAAGTGTTTCAGAAAGAGAAACCACCAAAGTATTATTTTTCTTTGTTTCTGCAAAACAACTTGGGTTTATTTTCTCCCATTTGCGGCTTTGTTTTCACCTATGCAAATGTGATTCATCTTTCAGTGTTTGAGAAGGGCCTTAAATAACATAATTACTTCACCAATCATCTACTTGGCTACTGAAAATCATCTTCTTAGTGAGGTCGACTGCAGTTGCTTGAGCTCTATACAGACTCCACATAATGAGCAAGCTTCTTTTCTTACCATGCTAATTATTCTCTAATGCAAGCGTTGTTTTAAAGGGGGGATTTAATTGGATATTAAATCTGCAATTGAAAGATTAAATGATGACATACACAAACGTATCAGTCTAATGAATCTTTGGAAAAAACCAGACATTCCACCCTAGCTTTTGTTCGATGCACATGCGTTCAGATGTGTACCTAATGCTCTGCCCATTTTGCTGTGTTCCACAGCTCTCGTCCTGACTTTGTTCCTGGGCCCCGTCCAAAGGAAGTCATCTTGGGAGGCTGAGTAAGCTCAGGAATCTCTGAGCGCTGGCCCCAAAATAACCTTTTGCTTAAAGACTTTACCTGTATAAATGAAATTCAAGAAATGTTGAGAAACCATTTTGAAATGAACATTACTGAAGCAATTCCAAGGGGTATAATTTGGGATGCATCAAAGGTGGTGGTTAGAGACTATATTGCCTCACTGTAAGTTTAAAGGAAATCAAAGATCAAAACAGGTACATCTTTGAGAAGGAAATTAAGAAATGAGAAGTACATCACAGCTATATAAAAATCCCAAATGATTTTTTGGAAAATTATTTCCAGGCAAAGTAATATTCTTTTTAATAGGAAAAAACGTGAACCACCCCCCCCCCCCAAGTTTATAAAGCAGGCTTTCTGGGAATAGGAAATAACGATGAGTAGTTCTTCAACTTTACATCTTAAAAAGGTACAAGAAAGAAAGGTTTTTATTTTCCCTTCCCCTAAAATAACTACCCACCAGGGAGAATGGTAATACAGCCACGATATGAACTCCCATAAAACGCAGATGCTGAGGGCAGGGAGGAGTGGAAGGAGTGTGCATCACCCACCGCCACGTTTCAGTCCACCCCGAGTACAGGAGCGTCCAGGGCCAGGTCCAGCCGCCGCTCCCGCTGAGACGAGGGCCGGAGGGAACGCAGGTGACCGTGGCCTGGCCCTGTGCTGCCTTCGCCTCTTATAAAACCCTTGAAGACGTAATATTAGAAGGGGGACGTAAGCGAGAAATTCTAATATGGCGTTTAGAGAGAAATATTATCTTTCTTTAAAAAAAAATGACACATTAGCAGTTTATTTATTTTAAACCATTAAAGGTAGTTCCCTAAGCTTGTCATTGGCAGACTTACGCCTCGAAAAGTGACCTGGTGATATACAGGGTCTGGCACAAATAACCCCCCTTTTTTATTACAAAATCATAACCATGTAATTCTGTAACATAACAACAATATTGCACTCAAGCACACCATATGACATTTTACGTGAAATGTTCAAATTAAAATTATAAATTATTACACTCATATTATTACCTTACCAACCACACTCAAGAAGGCGTTTCTTCTGCCGGACCCTGTATTTTTTTTTTTTTTTAAATAATAGGCTATCAATCATTATAGTAAAACAACAAAAGGAAGGATTTAGAGGTAGTGATTTGAACTCCTTGATTTATTTGTAACGTCCTAATCTTAAGTACAGGAAATATTATCTTTCATTGTAAGTTTATCAAAGAGCTGCTGTTACCCCTAAATCATATTAATTTTCAATACATTACTTTTCCATATTTTATCACTTGGTAATGAGATTTTCTTAAAGGCTTTATTCTAGGAGTAGTAAATTTACTGTAATACATTTTTTTGTTGATGAATCCTTTAGTTTCATCTAATGAAATTTTTTTGTCAGCCTTTTCTTTCTTGTGTACTTATTAAGTGACAATAAAACATTTTAAAAGCTCAGAGCAACCAGGTCTAGATACTGATTGAAGTATAGAAGATTTGTCCTTAGTTTTTAGTTTTTAGGTGTGATAATGGTACCATAGCTGTGCTTAAAAAAAAGAAAAAGAATCTTAGAGATGTATTGAAATATTTCCTGATAAAATGATGTGATGTTTCACGTTTGCTTGAAAAAGAACGTAGAGCAGGGGCAAGTGGGAGGAACCTGGGTGAACCAAGACCAGCAGGCGCTGGCCGCTGCTGAGGCTAGTCCCGGAGAGTGGGCGTTCACTATGCTGGGCTCTATTTTCATGTTTCAATTTTTCCATAACAAAAAGTTTGGTGCTTTTTATTAAGCTGTGTTTACATTCTTGACTTAAGAATCCCCTACCCCTTTCCCCAAGTAGCAGAATGAGTGCAAAGGAGTCATTCTCTTTTTAAAAGAGAGAGGGTGCATGGAGGTTCTGTGTGGTAACCGTGCCCTTCAGTGTTTTCTGTTCCCGCCTCACGGCCACTAACTGGGGACAGTTGCCATGGACGCCATGGCCCGCTCGGGGCAGTCAGACCAAGGAGCCAGGGCCTGCTCCACGTGGCAGTGGAGGGGCTCGCGTCCTTGCAGTGCGACTTGTAGACGACGAATTTTTTCCATGGCGTTTGGCTTAAGACAACACTCTTTTCTCCGTTTCTTTTTTCGTCTTTCTTCTCTATCTATTGGGATGCCTACGTACTCGGTGCTCTCCTCCCTCTACTAATTGCCAGTCCATTAAGGGAGAAGGGGAATGGAAAAGAAAGCCACTTACTAAGTGCTTATTTATTACGGTTAGGCATCGCACTAAGGCACTTTACGTATGGTGTTTCATGTAATCCTGTGAGGTGTAGGCAATTTAAAAAATCCTGTGAAGAGAGGTAATTTTTTAAAATCCCATTATACAAAAGAGGACATTGAGATTGGAGAAGTTAATTAACAGCTTATACCTTTGGTAGCAAATTAATAGCAAACCAAGCTCAACTGGTTTCAAACTACAAAAGGAATGTATTGGCTAAGGTAACTCAGTAAATGCTAAGATGCAGCAGATTCCAGGGCCGCATCCACCTGGGCTTTGGTTCTTGTGTCTCTGTGATTCTCGATTCTGCTTTTCTCCATGCACTGGCCTCAGCCACAGGCTGGCTTTCGTCACAGCGACAGAAAGGCTCCTGCAGCCTCAGGCCCCACGTCTGCATAACGTACCACTCAGGGCCGGGAAGGCTCCTTTTTTCCCAGCTGCGAACCAAACCCCACCGTCCACTTGGATTGGCCTAACCAATTACTGTGGACAGAGAAGGCCAGGTGATGGGGGTCTGGGCCCATCCCTTAACCACAGCCCATGGATGAGGTTACACCGAGTGGTTTTGCCAGTTAAGGCCCACCTGTGCGGCTGTGGTTAATCTAACCCAATCCATAAGACTGCTACGAAGTAAAATAGCCATCATAAAGCAGAGAATTATATTCATAAGGATTTCCACAGAGAAATAATTGAATAGTCTTAGACTTCACGGGGCACTGGGCTGGTCCGTTCTTAGAGAGGAAGGCCTGGGAGAAAGAGAGCTGCCCACTTCCACCCACCCGGATGGGATCCCGCTGGGTGGCTGAGCGGAAGGGAAGCCTCAGTGGTCATTTCTGGTTTGAGAAAAAGCAAAAGGGAAGAGAGGGTGGTCAGGCCAAGGAGAGAGCGTTTGCTGTCCATCGGGAAGATGCTGAGAGAGCGCCTGCCGGACAGACGGGCAGTTTCTATTTTCGGTAACTTGCTGTGCCCCGACAATCCACGCTTGCCTTTCGCCCGTACTGGAGGAAGGGTCTGAAGCGTTAGTCATGAGTTTGACTGGTTGGATTGAATTTCTCTGAACACAGCACTGGGCTGTGAATGGACCAGGTGGGGCTCCAGGTTTTATTCAGGTTACATAACAAATTGAAGTAAGATTTAATCTAGAACCAAAAAGAATAATGCGGGCCAAGTATGTCCTGGTTGCTTAGAAGCTGGGGACTCCTGGCAGTGGGAGAGGCCTGGTGGAGGGGGCGGAGTCTGATATTGAAGGATGCAGAAGGTTTGGTTGGTTAGTCTGGCAAAGTAAAAAAATTGGAACTATGCATTGAAGATAATAGAGACTTAGTGGGGATGAAGCAGGGTCTGGGTTGGGAGGCAGGGAGTGGAATGGCGATAAGCATGAATAGACTCAGTACCTCCACAGAAACTGAAGAAAGGGAGCCTCAGTCTTCGAGACACAATTAATCAGATTTGTCTCACTTCCCAGGCCCCTGACAGGACCCTGGGCAGTGGCCTTGGACAGATAGAGAAGGTGAGGGAAAGCCCGAAGCTGCAGCCCAGTCTGCGGGCAGAGATGAGGGCCAGGGCATGGGGCGGCCCGGGGGCGAGAGGAGAGGAGGCTGCTGAAGAGGCCATTGGGTGACCAAGACAATTTGCCCTTTGGTAGCAGAATCCATAACCAAAATGAGACCCATGCAGCCACTGAGTCCATTGCGGCGGTCACAAACGGTGAACTGAGCGAACATCTAGCTGCATGGATGGAACTCGATAATTTAGGAGTGAATAAAAGAGGAAGCAGAAAGAAGTCTGCACCACGACACCTTTGATGTAACTTAGAAACCCTAGACACTCACAAAGGCAAATCACACATTTTGTAAGGACATAGACATTCAGGGGTGTGCACACACGGGTTCGTTAGAGGGGCTCCTGCAGGAAGGCAGGCAGTGTGAATGGGGCTGGTTTGGAGGAGAACACAACGAAGACTTCCCCCAAACGAGAGTGGGAACTGGCCGAGATGGATGCTGGAGGCGTGGCTTGGACTGGGGATAGGGCCGCTTCAAATCCACAGCCTGCACCTAGGTCCAGCTTAAAGGGTAAAAGATGACCTTGGCCGACCGCACACCTTGCCCAGGGCTGGGCATGGGGAGACTCGCTGTGGGCGCTGTCCCCTGCCTCCCTTGCTGCTTTTGGTGCTGTGAGAAGGGGGACAGATGGCTCCAAACCCCAGGAACTGGCAGAGCAGCGCACAGGGGGAGGGACAGCCAGGTCGGGTGGCAGAAAGAGTGCGGGAGGGGCCTGGCTTTGCCACCTCAGGCTGTGTGACCCGGCTGACTCCAAAGGAAGGAATTAGGTTTGGTGACTGAAATGAACCGTGCGTGCGTGCGTGCGTGCGTGCGTATGTGTGTGTGTAGTGGAAATGTGTCTGAGAGCTGAATTTTCCTTTCAGTAATGGGCTGATGTCCACATTTAGGCAGGAACACACCCTCAGCCAACACTGTTGACCACCACTGTGTGTTTTACAATGTTTCTCCTTTTGTTCATACCCTTGTATATCTCCTGAGTGTTTGACAACATCTTTCTCTGGGTCATAAAGGGCTACTTCTAGTTACCTGACATCACTGAATTGTACCGATTGCCCATTACCATGCAGGTGTGGACTATTTATACATTTGCCTAAGAAAACAGATTTGGTGGTAGATTCCTTGTAAAGTTACAATTTGTTAGCTATGAGGCACTGAGAGAGAACCTGAGCCTGGGAAGGGGGCATGAAACAGGTTTCTCTGTGGGCTGGCCATGTTTGGGTTACGATCAGGAAGCTGACTATACACAGATGTTCAGTTTGGGAAAAATTCATCAAGCTGTACACTTATGTGCATTTTCCTCTATATTATATTTTAATAATTTTTTCTATTTAAGTACAAGCACTCAGAATCCCCAGTAATCCATCTTTGTGGGGATATCTAGGGGTTAGTTATCATTAATGGACTTGGATTAATACTAGTCAAATAGAATCTCAGACTCATAAAATTTAATCTGGGAAGAGACCTTAGAAATAATCCGGTCAATTCCTCGTTCACAGTGGAGGAAATGCCGGCACAGAGGGGAGGCGGCTCGCCCAGCACAGTGAAGGCCAGCAGCCCAGTCCCCTGCTCCCGGCCAGGGCGCGGACGGCACCGCCACGGATATGAGAACGGCACAGTCCAAACACAGCTGAGCATTTGGAGACAAATATTATATTTACTCACATAATTCTTTGGTGGTTTCGTCTAAAATGAGGAATTGTTAGATTTGCAAGTCACCTACCAATCCATAGCAACCTGTGGCAATATTAACTGAAATCTACATCTCTCTAAAGGCTCTCTTGCAGGTTCTCACTTATTAAATCAAAAGAGCGGCTTAAGGCTAGATATATTTTTATGAAGGAGGAAGGAGATAGTATGGCAGTGATTGAAAAGTGCAGCTCATATGTAAGAGTATATATATATTTTTATGTTTGATATGATCTTTTTTTTTCAGAGTTGTAGAACAAGGTGAGGGCCCTTTCTGCCCCCACCCTCCTCCTCCCTTGGGAGAACAAGATGCTAGGAGGCCTGAGAGGTAGGCAGCAAAGACCCCGACAAGAGGGAGGCCGAGATGAGGGGCACAGATGCCTGGCAAGCCCTCCTCACCCCTCTGCTGCCTGTCAGCCGTCTCTGCAGCTCCAAAACTGGGGCCAACACCCAGGTCTGGTCTGGAAGATCTACATACACTTCATTATGAAGGTCTGATTGGTCTGCACAGAGGCATGAGCTCACTGTAGCAGACTTGCATTTTACCTATGATTTCTTGCTACCTGTTCTGCTTGGAAGAGGCACCTAAAAAAAATGCTGTGAGTTGTTTGAGCAGTGGGCTGGAAACTCAGTATCTGCAACTCAGGCTATGCCAGTGTGGGAAATGCTGCATTGGTGATTTCAAACAAATACAGTGGATCTGGGGGAGGGGGAGGGTGGAGATTAGGGGAGGGGAGGGGGAGGAGTATGGAAAGAGAAGAGAAAGAATAAGAAAGAATGTCTGAAGTAGGGAGCTTGGCCATTGAACCTTGTGCCTGGGGTCTGAACAGAAGGCGGCAGGCCTTTCAGCAGGGCGAGGGCTGAATTCCACAGCCCTGGAAGAGAAAAGACCTGAAGCAAGGACTAAAATAGGGGAGAAACACATAACCTCTATTTGTTGTACTAGAATGAACAGCTTATACATAGAGTTTATTAGTTTCCACCAGTGTAATTGCCTCTGGCAGCGTGTGCAGTAGGAGATACCAAAAGGGAGGACCCCCGCCCCCGCCCCACCCCTGCAGATCCTCCTGGAAACTCAGCCTGTCAAGCAAGTGGAGATAAGACAAACAACTGCCCTTGTTCCTCTCTTGAAGGTCAGGCAGTCAGAGAAGATGGCCGAGGGAACACCTCCAAGTGCTTGTTACTGTTGGGACCAAATCTCTTTTAGAAGTGGGGCCCCAGCCAGGCTTCCAAAATTCACAATGCACGTTGCATCAGGAAACCCTCTCCTACCCCCGACCTGGCAGAACAGAGGCTTTTGCTTTTGCTTCATCTCCTCAAAGCTTTAGCTAAGTCCAGCTTTGCCTCCCCATCATTAAAAAACAAGCACACACAGTTTGGCCTCATCCGGGAATTTAGTTCATCAAACATGGTCCTGCATCTCTGAATCCCTTCTCTCAGCCCCGTGTGAATTTGGGGCTGATGTTTGGGGGCCGGAGGCGGGGGGATGGTACAGTGCAGCTCTACCCGACCGGTCAGAGACCCCTATGCAGATGAAGGACTCTTCCTCCCACTGGGCCAAACCGAACAGTGGGCTACCACTAACGCAAATGCTGCCAGGGTTGTGACTACAGAGGAAAGCAGTGGAATTGACGTCCATAAAGTATTGGGGAAAACTCGGTTCTGTGAATATTTGATCCATTTAAGTAAACACAAAAGTATCTACTATTCAGATTTAACAAATTGTTAACATTTTACTATTCTGCTTAACATCTTTGTTTGTAAAGCAATTTTTTTAAAAAAACAACGGCTATACCAACGGACAGGAAGGCACCACCTCCCGAGGGGAGAGTAGCGTGTATGTGGGGAATGAGCAAGGCTGCCACATCATGCCTTATAACCCCTCTTTCATATTCTGTGTTTCTTTGTTTCCTTGTGTCGTTTCAGAGTGAATTCTTCAGTTACTATCCTTCCACTCTAATTATCTTTGTGATTATATCCAATCTAGATTTTATTGCATTTACTGATTTTTTTTTATATTTTAATGACTTTTTTTATTTCTGAGCTTTCTAATTGGTTCTTTTCCCTATTCACCTATTCTTATTATAGTATTGCCTGTTTTTGTTTAGTGATTTCTTATTCATTTTTATAAATATTATTTTGTTTATCTCTCTGAGCACCGAAAACATAACTATTTTGAACTAAGGAGAAAAATCAACCAATTTGAGAGAGATTTATATGTTCAGATTGAGAGGATTTGCTGCTGTTGTGGACATGATGAGGGTGTGGAAGTGGGAACAAGAACTCCTTGGTTTCGGGGCTATTTAAGGAATGGGAACATGGAAGGCCAGGCTTGCAGGAGAAAGTCTTGAGTTCTCTTTGAAGTTGGAAAACCTGTGAAGGCTGTGGGACTGACATGATCGTGAATGCTAATTCTGAATGCGGAAGAGGAGAACTAAAAACACTTCACAATGCTAGGTTGCAGTTATTGATCCAAGGATTAGTCAATGGCTATAATCTCATGATCTACTGTCATTTAATTATGAACTTAAAATTTCAACTCTTTTATGTGAGAATGAATCAGTAAACTCTTAGCAAATTTCATACAACTTTCCTTGTAAACTTGCCATTATTTACTTCTAAACATTTTTTAACCATTATCATGGATCCAGATCCCTGCTCCAGCAGGGAGTGGAAATGAGGGGAAAGACAGAAAGTGAGGGTAGAGATGAACATCAAGTCCCAAATCCACCTCTACCCTTTATATCAGGATGAGACAACTCATCCTGATATAAAGGTACCTTGTCACCCACCCATATTGTCCTCTGAACGCTGAATGTACTTCCCCACTTTGCGTTGCTCTCCTTTCTCTCTGTCATTTATCTCCCGAGTGTCCTGGCCTAGACTGGGAATCAGGAGAGTCTACCTCTGACAGGAAGGTGGAGAGGAGAGGCGAAGCTTGCTCCCATAGGTGACCAGAACATTCAGGAGGCAATTCTGCAAATGTAATGCCAGGGGGCATGTTTACAAACTATTGCAAGAGAGATTAGAACACCTAATCCCAGTCCTGTAGGCTAACAGCATTAAAATTGAGGTTCAGAAGCTTCATCGTAAGGTAATGAAGTGATGTGTTGCCTCTTCAAAAGCATTGGGTAAATATTTATTGAATCAATGAATGAAGAAATAGACTTGGAGAGATTAAGTAGCAATAATAACAATAACAGCAAACCCAGATGGCAGTAACTGTATGCACTCAGTGCCTGCTGTCCAAAGTGTCCTATGAATTTGGAATTCGTTCATCCTCACGACCACCTTATGAAGTAGGAATTCCCTTAACTCCATCTTCAGGTGGGATCTTGAGACATGAGTGGTTTCACAGCCAGCAAGTGGCAGAGCTGGGACTCAGCCCTATAGTATAGCTCTAGTGCTAATCACCATTATATTACTCTCCCTGTCTAAGCAATGTGCCCAAGTTCATGCATGGGTGCTACTTGAGAATGGGCCTTTCTGACATCAGACTATGTGCTTTTAATTAGTGCTATGGTCTGAATGTTTCTGCCCCCTTCTTCTACCCAAATTCATTTGGTGAAACCCCCAATGTGATGGTTTTAGGAGATGGGGCTTTGGGAAGGGGATAGGTCAGAGGGTGGAGCCTTCATGAATGGGATTAGTACCTTATAAAAGAGTCCCCGGAGAGTTTCCTCCACCCCTTCTGCTCTGGGAGGACACAGTGAAAAGACTGCATCTGTAAACCAGACGCAGGGTGACCAGCACTACATCTGCTGTGCTTTGATCTTAGACTTCCAGCCTCTAGAACTGTGAGAAACAAATGTCTGTTGTCTATAAGCCACCTGCTCTATGGTACTTTGTTAGGGCAGCCCAAATAGACTAAGACAACCACTAGTCTAAACTGGTTCCCTGAAGAAGATCACTGCCTGTCAGGAAAGTGTCTGTATGTCAGAACAGTCTCCAGTTTCAGACTGCTTCATTTACCTGATCAATGAATCCATTTCCCTCTCCCACAAGAGAAAAGACAGAGACGAGAACTATCAAATCTAATTGTTTATTGTCATGCAAGGAAAAAAAAAAGATGTAGTTGTCTAACTGAAATTTCCACTCATCCATTATCTTAGGAACTGGAACCAGGAAGTTATTTTCCAAAATAACAGAAATTTTTAGTAAAATGAGGACTTGCAAAGGTGCAGACACCAGTACTCACTGCTGAAGCAGAGGATGGAGGCCACCTGCTCCAACCCTCTCATTGCACAGGTGAGAACACTAGGACCAGAGAGGCTGAGTGGACCTTATTCCAAGTCAGGCACCTGGTCAGGGGCGGCCTGGACTAGAAGCAGGTGTCCTGACTCACTGTTTAAGAAAACCTCCATTACTCCTGTGGGCCTCAGCTTTCTCTCTGCGGCCTGCAGTGGTTAGCATTTCGGCCATTCATCGTCGGCCAGTCACTTATTAACTCATTTATTCATCCCACGAGTCTGTAGAGTGCTTTCTCTGTGCCATACTCCGTTCTCTGTGCCAGGATGTAGTGAGAAGTACAGAGGTAATTCTTGCTTTCATGGAGTTTATAGTTTATCGAAGAGACAGGCCATAAACAAACAAACAAATTAAGAAATGAAAAAGGACCCAGGAATGAAAACTGCCATGATGAAAGCAGGATGTGAAAAAAAGGAGTCTATGCCCTGGCCACATGGCTTGGTTGGAGCATTGTTCCGTGCACCAAAAGGTTGCAGGTTCAATCTCCGGTTGGGGGGTACACGGAAGGCAATTTATCATGTTTCTGTGTGTGTGTGTGTGTGTGTGTCTCTTTCTCCAATTAATGAGCATGTCCTTGGATATAAAAAAAGGATCAAAGTGGTGTAATTTCACTTGGGACTCAAGGAAGGTCTCATGGGAGCTGCATTTAAGCTGACTCCCAAGTGGCGACAAGTGAGGTCTTAAGGAAGCATGTCTCAGGGCCGAGGCCCTTCGAGGAGCAGGGGCTTGGAGACTCAAAAGAACATGAAAAAGAACAAGAGATCTGTGATGCCAAGTGGGACACTCAGATCAAAACGTCTGGTCAAGCCGTTAAGAAAGATGGTTGTAGTGCAATGGAGCAAGCTGGAAATTGTCCGGGGTGTAGTGTGGGGGGCCAGGCTCTAGCAGTATGAAAGCCATGACTGCAACTATGAAGATTATACGTGCAAGGCCTGTACAGGAAATGAGTAGAATGATCGTATAGAGTTGTGGGATGATGGATACTAATAGGATTTCTCCCCATGTTTCTTTATTATTCCCAGTTTTTTTCTAATGTGTTCCATTATTTTAATGGAAAAACTGAATGTATAAAACAAGCTACAGCTGATGTTTTAAAAAATAAAAGAAAAAAAAGAACGAGGCTCCTGGGTGTTGTAGATTAGATTTGAATTAGATTTTTTTCACTTAAATATTTAAAATTTTCAAAGTAATATATGCATATAGATTAAAGAAATTAAATAATCCCATAAAACATTGAAAAGCAATCTTCATGCTCTACCTCTACACAACCCCTACCCCTACAAAACATCCAAAAGACTTGAAAGAGTTTGTCATGAATGGCAAACTCTTTCAAGTCTTTTGGATGTTTAGGTTTGTTTGTTTTTTTTTTCTGGTATTCAACCCCAAATTTTTAAATAACATGCCTGTATTTTTAGTACTTAATTCTTTCGTCATCTTAGGAGTTCCTTTCGGTTCTCCCCTGTGTTAGATTTCACTTTCTATAAGCTCCCGTATTGGTTTATGTCCTTGTTTTACTGGAGCACAATCTCCTGTAGCTTCTCACAAAAAGAGCATGCAAAATCAACTTGCATGTTTAAATCAACTTTTTATCTATGCCCACATTTGACTGATGATTTGGCTGGGTATGAAACTCTCTGTAGGAAATAGTTTTTTCCTTAAAGTTTTGGAAACATTGCTCCACTAACTATGAGGCTTCATTTTGATTGTTGAAAAGTTTCATAATATTCACACTCTTCATATGTGGCTTCCTTCTCCTTCTCCCTATATCAAAACTTTTAGGATCTTCTCTTTATCCTTATTTTATTGGAATTTTTCTCATTGTGACGTAGGTGGGTTTTTAAAAATTATTCATTTTACTCAGTTGACCTTTTCAAATTGGATACTTGTGTCCTTCATTTTGGAGGGTTTTTTGTATGCGTGTGTGTTATTACTTTAATAATTTCTCCCTTTTGTGCTTTTCTCTTTTCTTCTTTTGGAATTCCTGTTATTCATAGGTTGGAGCTCATGATTGATATTTACATTTTATTATCTTTTTTTGGTGTAGTTTTCCATCTTTTTTATTCTACTTCCTGTAAGCGTTCCTCAATTTTTAGTATTTAACTCTTTCTATTGAACTCTTAAATGTCTGCTCTGGTATTTTTAATTTTAAGAACTACTTTTTTTGTCTTAGGAGTTTTTCTTTTTCTTATATATTCTTCATAGTTGCAGTGTTATCTGTCATCTTTGAAAATTAATTGCAGTTTGTTGTTATAGTTTTCCTTTGCTTCTGCCTCCTTCCTTTTCTTCCAACTTCCTTTCTTTAATTTTTGTCTTGTTGGTTTTGGTGTATGACTTGCATATTAAGAGTTTTCCTCAAATGTCTGTTAACACATGGCCATCTTTTTACATTTAATTCTGAGACACAAAAGATATGGGAAGCTCTGGCTGGGATGGGGCAAGGCTAATGGACACATAGACCTCCTTCAAACTAGGATGGCATTATGGACTGAATTGCAACCATCCAACTAAAAAAAGTAGAAGAGTGCTACTAATACCAGTGAGTTTCTTCTAAGATGATTGTTTTCTGGGTCAGTAGATTCATGCTTTTCATCACTTCAGTAACATATTCATTTCTTCCATTCTTTCTATTCTCTCTTTGTAAGACTCTATGACACCTTCTCACTTTGTCTTCCACTTTTCTTAGCCCCTTTCTCAGATTTTCCATTTTCTTGTCTCTTTATGTTTGTTGCACATCGTTAACCTGGGCTTTCATAATATTTTAGCAATAGAGTTTGTCAGAATGTCCAGTCTGTCATACTGCTGGAAAAGGAAGTCCTAAATGCCCTCCATATGCTTTCTGTCTTTTAATGGTTAATTGATATTCTTGTTCATCTGTCATCAACTTTTCTGGGTTTTATTTATTATTTTTTCCTTTTTAAACATCTTAAGTTCCTTTTCTGTCATTTTAGAGGGGCTCCAAGAGAAATTTAGCAAACACATTTGTTTAATCTGAAATGTTTAACTGCAAGTTGGTTAGGATTCTTTTCTTAGAATTGTGTAGCACTGCATAAGGACAAATATTCCCAAGAAAGGAAACTCATGCAGAAGCCTATGGAAAGAGTCATTGACTATAGTTTTTGCTCAGGTGAAATTATGGGGACAAATCTCTCAGTGTCATTCCAAGTACTCTTCTTTGACATTCTCTATCATGAACTCTCCTGTGGAGAGGGATTCATTCTGAGACATACCTAGATGGAAATCTTCACTTTGAAAATATGTGTTTTCTGTTTATGACAGAAGGTTTAGAAAAGATACGTTAGTCATTCTGATTTAGGAACTGAACAACCTAAGCTGGCCTAGAGATAAGGAGAGACCAAAATATTCATATTAAACTCATTGTTCTTCTTGATCTTGAAGAGAGGTTATATCTTCAAATGGTCACTTCTTAACTCGAGTGTCTGGAAACCACCCCCACCAGGGTCCAATCCCTGCTGGGGAACTACTGGTTAGAGATACATTTTATTGATTTCACAACTTCTTTGAACTGAATATATATATATTTAAGCCTAAATCCTGGGTATGTGGAGTGTGAAACTATTTCTCTGCAGGGTACTCGTGTGGACTAGTTCTGTATCTAGACCTGAGCCCTGGGTGGCACCTACAAACACTCTTCCCTTTGTGAGCTGGCAATGTGCCCCCAGGGACCAGTTTAGGTCATCCTTTTGCTATGATCAGGCAGGGTCCTCCCTGACAAGGCCCTGCCCCTCCCGGCAGCATGGCCCCTGGGGCGGGCTGGCTCTCCCCTTTGACAGGCAGTAGTCATCTGCCTTGGAGCACAGGCCCTAATTACCCCTGCCATTAGCTGGCCCAGCAGGACTGCGGGTGTTATTAATGGTCATGAAATTACCCAGTGCCTTTCAGAACCCCGGGGCCAGCTAGTGTTTGTCCCTGTGACCTCTCACAGTGCTTGTTTTTTTTTTTTTTAATTTTGCTGCTGTATTGAATCTTAACCTTAGGCACAAATAAAAAACTGGGAAGCATGTCACTCCCTTCCATTTTCCTTTTCTCCCCTCATCAGCCCCTGAGCCCCCCATTTATTTTGGGGTAACACTCAATCTTCGCCTCTTTGCTAGGCTGATTATTTTCAGGGAGCTCTTAATTAGATGAATATGCCATTCTCCCCCACACCTACCATCTCATAGATCTTTATTTTCAAATATATATAATATACAAATGTATAAAAACAAATATAATTTGTTGCTCCTTATTAGAAAATCGGTATTTTTTCATGGGTGGAAATATTAGAAAAATGCAGATAAGCAGAAAGAAGAAGAAAATCCATAATTTCACCTTCTAGAGATAAACACTTAAAATTTTAAGGTATATCTTTGTAGACTTGCCTATATAGAGATATGATAGTATTATAAAAATAATATGAATAAATAACTAACATTTGACTTCTTACCATGTAACAGATACTGTTTATTTTTTTAAAAGCACCACAAAGATAATAATTTATTTTTAATTTTTATTGTATTCTTTCATTCCCAATTTCCACTTAATCCCCGTATGTCCCCCTCCCCCTGCAATCCCCACACTGTTGCCTGTCTCCATGGGTCCTTTTTCCTTTTTGCTCAATCCCTCCGCCCCGTGATCTCCCCAACCCTGCAATAGCTGTCAGCCTGCTCTCTATCAATGAGTCTGTCTCTATTTCGCTTGTTAGTTCAGTTTGTTTATTAGATTACTTCTCCATGTATTAATTCATTGAATGATCTCAAGAATCCTATGAGATAGGTTTAGTTTCTATTTTCATTTTACATGTGAGGAAACTATGGCATGCAAAGGTTTAAATTATTGCCCAAAGCCTTATAGCTATTTAACTGGAAGAGGTGGGATTTGAACCCAAGCGGTTTAAGTCTAGGCTCTGAATTCTTAAATAATGTGTTATACTGTTATCTAACATGCTTTTTAAATTTCAAAAACTCTCAATATCTTTCCATGTTACCCTTAATCCATCACATGATTTTAAATAACTATGAAGGCTGAATAAAATTCTAAAATATGAATAAGCTGAAATTTCTTTAACCAAACATTAGAGTGGTTTTCCTTTTCTTATCTTTATTTTTTGCTATGATCAACAATGCATTTATTATTTTTAAATGAGATAATTTCTTCAGGAATATGACCTTAGGGAAAGCAAAAAATAAACAATGTGAACAATGTTCAGTTTATTTCATGCTTGATAGTTTGATGCATTCCTTGGTTCCATTATTTCTAAGAGATAATTGTCTACTTTAAAAAGGCTAATAATTATTGGACACTTTCTATGTGGCAGCCATACTCTATTTGTGCTGCTTAAGTGCTGATATGTATTCACGAGTAATTCAAACTCAAAATGAGATTCTGGTGAAATCAAAGAGGTTGAAGGGACAAGACCTTTCTGGATGTCACTGTTATATACTGTCTTATTTTTTCCTGGTTATTCCCAATTGAACACCAGCTTTTTCTTTTCTTTCTCTCTCTTCCTTACTACTTGCCTTCCCTTTCCTCCCTCCCTCCCTCCCTTCCTTCTTTTCTTCCTTTCTTCCTTCCTTTGTCTGAATATTCTGACCTTTCCTTCATCTGGAAATTCTTCAACTGTGAGTATTCAGAAGTTAATGGAGCTCCCATCTAATTCCTGTTCTCGAAGGACATTTTGGCATGCCATTTTGTCTTTTCTGAGTTGTAGACTAGGTCTATATCTGGGCAGTAAATCCACCATGGCAGGATCTATTTAGAATTTTTAGTTGATTGTCAGCTGGTCTGTGTAAAATGCATTTGAATTGGCCTCTGGCTAATAGAATGGACTAAAAACTATCCAACTTTGTAATAGACCCATTCTTCCGTGAGTGAGGGCACAGACCCAAGTTTCAGGCAAGTCACTGATTGACTAATATGTGGGCAGAGATCATGGTTGTTTATTCATTTTTCTACTCTGTGCAGTAATTCCTAGCACACAGGAGACATTGGATGCCTATTTGTAAAGTTGACAAGAAAGTCTCAAGCGACTTGGTGTCTAGTTTCTGTTCTATCACAGATTAGCTTTGGAGTGGAGCAAATTCCTAACCACTTGGCCCCTCAGCTGCCTCATACATATTATCCTCTTACTAAACTTTGGAGACTCAGTGAAATCATTCCAAAGACCTTTAATTTCTGTCAAAAATTGTTTTATAGGTTCTCAAGGTAATAACTTTCAAGTTCAAGAGTAAAAATTATTGATTCTCTTTCTTACTTTGAGACACACCATTTTTATTCTAAGAATTGTACAGGGCAAGCAAAAGACCACTTAGATGTTTTAGCCTTTTCCCCCCATGTTGACATACATTACAGATGACTTTTACATGTAGGGTACCTTCCCATGGCTGACCCAGTATGGGAATTATGGGCTAGGACAAGGATAAGAGAGACTGTGGGATTATGTATAATTCCTAGTCTTACTCTTTTCCCCACTTAAAGTATATTGACTAAGACATATTTCAAAACTACCATAATAAAACTGTGGGGTGGGGGTGCAGAACAGAGCATCTAGACACCAGACCACGTATCCATGGAAAACTGCTTAATAACAGAGCCTCTTCCCAAACCAGTGGGGAGCAGGTAGATCATTTAATGGGAGGTGTTGAGAAAACTGACTCACCATGGGGAAAAGGAAGTTAGAGTTTTATCTTACAAGCATACAGAAATAAATTCCAAATGCATTTAAGACCAAAGCATAAAGGCAAAATATACAAATCTCATAGAAGACTGTATAGAAAAATATCTTTGTTGCTCTGAGGTTTGGAGTAAATTTCTACACCAAGACCCAAACAACATAAAGCATAAATGGAAAATTGATGGGCATGTCTACATCAAAAGTAAAGATTTCAGTTCAGAACAGTTAACCTGTCTGACAGACGGCACCGGGGAAAGATGTTTGCACTGTCCAAAATCAATACGGAATTAATGCCCAAGGGACTCCTGCAGGTCGGCGAGAAAACTATAGGAAACCCGCAGAGGAAAAATACGGGCAAAAGATGTAGGCAGTTCGTAGGAGAAATCCAAATTGCTAGTAAGCTTATGAAGAGATACTTCACTAGTAATCAGAGCAATGCAAATTTAAATTACAATGCGATCCACTTTAAAATCATCAGATTGTCAAAAATTGAAAATCTTACTAATATCAAGTGCTGAAAGAAGATGTGAGCAAGTGGGAACCCTCCGGAGGAAGTGTAATAGCCCAGGCATCAGCAGCCCCACGCCTGGGGCAGCCCGTGACATGCGCACAAAATTCCGCGTGAGGACCGCCCTCTGCATGCTCCTCGCAGCCCTCCGTTGTGGTAGCAAAGAGTTGGAGTCAACCAGGAGGCCACCACTAGGACAGTGGTGAGGCAACTGTGATTATATGTAAAGTTGTCAGCAGTAATAACTAGATTTACATGTAACACCAAGAATGGGTTACAAAAGCGTAGTTGGGTGAAGAAAGTAGGAAAGAGAATTAGATTTACAGCACATTGCCTTTTATAAATTGAGCGTGCACACACAAAACAATACCATATATTATTCAAGTATACGCATATATCTAAATAAAGATTGGAGTGAGGGGATCTGGAGGGGAGGGGAGATTAGAGTGAGGATCAGGAAACAGGAGAGGAAAACCACAGTAAAAATAAAAGAGGGGCCTTTTACGCATTGATGAGTCCACTAGGAACTCAGGAGCAGAATTAACTCTGGTCCAAAAGAAAAGAAGGAAAGGAAATAAAATCAAATTGGAATTTGGGGGAGTGAGAGATATCTTTATGGTAATAATCTTGAAATATTCTGTTTATATGGTATATGATAAATCATTAATAAACTCCAATTCTTCATTATTTGTAATAGATTACTTGCCACACAATTCCCAGCTGTTGGGACCCCAGGCTGTGAGCCAGAACGGGAGCTATTTGTGTTCACAATTCTTTACTTAACATAGTCCTACAGAGGTGAACGTGACCACAAAAACGAAAGAGAGGCAGCTTCAATATTTGAGATACAGTTAGGAGAAGAACTTGGGAAAGGTTTGCAATTATTATTCCATTAAGACCTAGTCTGAATACCACTTTATCCATATTTGATTTCCTCCATCTAATATTTAAAACCATCCCCTTATATTTGTAGAATGAAAAGCAGAAATCTAAATAGCTCCAACATTATTTCCCTAATTCCCATAGCCTGCTTGGCTCGGATGTCAGTCTCTAAATTCCTAATACAAATGGACAGAAGACAGAATCATTTTGCACGACTCTGAAATGAAGTATTTCAGTGGAACACAGAGAAACAGTTAAATTGTGCAAAGCTGTGAAACTGGAGAGGGGCTGTCCTCCAAATCTACCAACCAGAGACCTAGGAGGAGTTGTCTGCTGGAGATTCATTTCTCTGTCTGTTTCTGTCTCTGTCTCTTTCTCTCTCCCCCTTTCTCCCCCTCCCTTCTTCATTCCCCCTCTCTCCCCCCCTTTCTCCCCACCTATTTGCACCGTACTTGCCTGTCAATTTCATCACAGATATTTGAATGGACTTTTTGATCTGCTCCCAGATTGATCAGTTAATTAAGTTGATCTCCATGAGCTTGTTAGAGAGCCAGGCCTTTCTACATAGTTCCCAGTGAACTCCCTTTCCTGTAACGTGCTTATCAGAGGCACCCAGGGAGGTGAGAATGTATTACTAATATTTTATCCTGCACACCAATTGATGTTTTTCAATGCGAATTTGGATTTTATCTTTTTACCACACTCACTGCAAATACATTGTTCAACCTCTTGCTTCCAGGTCAGAGTTGGGTGGGTTTCTGTTTCTTCTTATTTACTGTTTGTCATTTTAAATATGAAATTCTTGGTCTCATGAAGAATCGTTATAGATTCATTTTATCCATTTGCTTTGAGGACCAGAATGGAACTGATAAATAATGTGGATGTTTCTTGTGATAACTGACTATGAGGCAGTGTGCATGCCTTGTGGCTGTTGTGTGAGGTCACCACTTGGATCTGAACGCGTGAGCATTGTTGATAACCAGAATGGCTTTAGGAGGAAGTGAGGCCAGTGCCCTGGGTACTATCAAACTTCCTCGGAGGGGCTTCCAACCACTTGCCGACCATTATCTCATCCGTCCTTAAAACATCCCAGAGAGGAGGAAAGGAAGAGAGCAGCTAATGGGGTAATGAAATGGTATAAAGTACTTTGCTAATGAAATAAGTCACTTCCTTTTCTACCGTCCCCAGTCCCTAAGTCTAGATGCAGAAACTGGAGCAGGGGGAGCTGAAATTGCTGGCCCACAATCCCCAGAGAGAGTCAGCAGAAGCCACACAGTGAGATGGAAGGATGCCACCCAGCAAGCTGATGAACCTGTTTTATTGTTTTTGGTTTTTGTTTTGAAATACCTAAATAAGCGTTCAATCACTCAAGAAAACAGCAACCTTTTCTATCTAAACCTGCACTGAGTGTGGATGGCTGGGAAGTCAGAAACGTGCGGAGATGAGGGTGGGCCCTGGGCCCAAAGGAAGCCATAGCTGGGCTCTAAGGAGTGGGCACTTCGGGGCGCAACTGGCCTCTCTGCCGACGCAGTTCCTTGTGGATAAGTACAGTGCAGTCGGTTCAAATCTTTGTAGACGTACACAGGACATATTAAGTTGGCCTCATTTGGTCTAACTCCTCAGTTTTTTTGTTTGTTTGTTTGTTTTGTTTTTTACGAAGGCATTTGAGGCAATTTTCTTAAAAAACTGCTTTGATAAAGACTTTTCATTTTTATAGAAGCTGATTTGGTTAAAATTTCTTCTCAGCTTTAAAATTATGATCCTTGTCCTGGCCAGGTGGCTTCATTGGTTGGAGCATCATCCTGTACACCAAAAGTTTGCAGGTTCATTTCCTAGTCAGAGCAAATACCTGGATTATGGGTCTGAGTTCCAGTCAGGGCATGTGTGGGAGACAACCAGTCAATGTTTCTCTTCTTCTCTCTCTAAAATCAATAAAAACATGTCCTTGGGTGAAGCTTAAAAAATAAATTAAAAAAAATAAAATTATGACCCTATATCTTATTGACAAGTATTCAGAGAATCACCTAACAGGACACTTCTGGGTCCTTTCTTTTATTAGGCAAGGGCATCTGCTTGTGGAACCCATGGTCTCCACCGCCAGTGCACTCACCTGGCTCGGCCATTCTCTGAGGTCCCCTGTGTTTCTCTGCTCAATTTCCAGTGACTTTATGCTCCCCCGTCTAGGTTCTATGAAATCTTCCTTCTCCGGAGGAGAGGGGACTAAGTGCCAATGGCTGCTAACACATAGGTCAAAGGAATAAATCACTAAATGGGGAATTGCAGGCATGTGTGAGAATTTGTGAGAAGAGGGAGCTATGGCATTCCACCGGGCAGTCCTCTTGGAAGGTCAAGCCCTCCAGGAAAAGATAGGAGCATTCTTGAAAAAAACACAGGTGCTGTTGCTTCCCCATTAGAGTCAGCCTGTGCAACTCTTTTAAAGTTGTGAATGAATACATAGAACTCATTTATTTATTCGTTCATTCAACAGGCACAATGTGAATAAGTAATAGCCCCTTATGGCAGGGAGCTCACAGACATGTAAACAAATGATTGCAGCGTGTGGTAATAAGAAGCATAATAGAGGTAGGTATGGAAAGCAGAAATTTCTGGCATAAAAGTAGAAGTGCTTGATGAATTTATAGATAATCAAAATGCAAGGAGACGTTTATATGCTGTAAGTCCTGCGTGAAACCAGCAGAAATAACATTTAACAGATGTAAGCGTATGGTCCGGAATACATTTTTAAAGACCAGTGGAAGAATGAAAGAGTAGGGAAATGTGCCGACATTCCATGGTGGACAAGAGCACAGGCAGTGGAGCTGGGTTGGCCCACGCACCATTCACGCCTCTGCATTTGCTTCTTCTATGACCATAGACAGGTTTCTTCATATCTCTGCGTAGCAGTGTCCTCATCAAAGTAATGATAGGTCCCACCCAAAGGACTGTTGGGAAGAGTAAGTAAAATAATACACCTCAAGTGTTTAGAAAATTGCCTGGCAATAAAATCAGCACCCAGTAAGATTGAACAATTATTATTATTGCTCATAAAGATTTCTTTTTGAAAAGTGAAAAGAAAGATCCTCAACTTTTATTTTACAGCTTGTAGATGTAGCCAGCACTTTTCTGATAAGCTCACTGGGTTGTGTACTTGTCTTCCAAAAGGATAGGGAGCAAGAAGGCAGGTCATTACTTTAGATGTGATATTCTGTTGGAAAGAAGAAAGCGGTGGTGTCAGCCTTGAGTTCTGATAAGCAAGAAGAGAAACCTGGATATGGTTGGATACAAATGAAAACTCTGAGAAAGACCAATGTCAAGAGGACCAGAGAAAACAGGCCCAGTGTGTACTTGTGAATTTTGACCATGCAAGGGAGGACTCCTCCTGACAGCGAGATGCTCTCAAAAGTGACTTGGCTTTCTGCAGTCATGACAGGTTCCAAGGAGCTGGGAAACAGGGCAATGCTGAAACATTCAGGGTGTCTGGGATGAACTTAACAAGCTTAGGTTTGAGAAAGACTTTTGCAGAAAATTGGGAGAAAGCAAAGAGCCAAGAGTGATTCCCAGAGGAGCATTGAGAAGGTGAATGTCTAAAATGTACTAAGATGGGCAAAAAACTTGTCAGGGACACAAGAAAGGCTTATACATGTTCCAGACAAGAAGAGCAGGGCAGGAGAAACAGAGCCAGAGCTTGGAGTAGATGGTGAAACTAGATGGTCTAGACGAGGCAGAGCTCCGAGAGAGCTGCTCTTGTTTGTTTTTTCTGCCAGGGAGAGTGGTAGAACATTTGAGAAAGAATGAGCATTGCTAAGTGACAGTGGAGGCCAATGAGCTTGGAAGGAACATATAGCTGCTCTAAATGACTTCAGACCTCTGACATATATTATAACATTTAAATAAAATTCTGTGAGATAGATATTATTTTACAGACAGATTAAAAAACTTCCTGAAGGGCACACTGAGATTAAGCTGAAGACTGGGGATTTGAACCCTGGAATATCTGATTTCAGAGGCACTGCTCTTTGAATGACACCAAAAAGATGAAATGGGAGAGAGGGATGAACACATGGGATAAAGTCATCAGAATCCCAAATGATGCTGTCAGGAGTAGAGTTTAAACTCAACATGAAGCAATTTAACAGGGTAATGTTAAGACTGGAGTAGCATCTCCCCACCCCCATCCCTCCTTAAAAAACCCTATATAAGTACGGGATGGGGTGGACCTTGCTTTGGAGGAGTCTATGTGATCCCAGACCATAGTGTGATGCAGCAGCTCCAAAAGCAAAACAACCCCACTAATTAGATTTTAGTCCATCTTGAGAGAATATCATAGCTAAAATAAGATTTGGAACAAGAAAAACAAAAGAGAGTTATGTCTGCTGTCTGGAGCCATTAGTGTAATGCTGATGGATTAGAGAGAAAAGGCAAATCTCCTCGCCACTATTTTTTGTCTGTCTTCACCATCAGGAAAACACTAGGACTACAACACACCAACTGCTCTCAGAGAGAGATGTGACAGTAGAGTAGGTGGCTGTCACTTTTTGGAGTCACTCTTTAATTGGGATGGAGACGAAGTTCTAAGGGGAAGCAACAGGGAAAGAAATCTCACAAGGAACAAGGGAAGAAAGAAGGCGGGGTTGTTTTTCTGGGAAGATATAACTTTAGAGGCCATATTGACTGTTCTTCACACACCAAAAGAGCCATCATGTCAGAAGCATACATGGCTACTGATCCTCCATGACAGTGGCTTTCACACTTGCTTGGTTATTACCTATAATAAGAATTATATTTTACATCTCAACCAAGAATACATGTTAATATGCATGTATAACTGAAACAAGCCTTCCAGAAAACATTATCCTTACTATGTTCAACTCACTTTGATCTATTCTATTCCATTCTATTCTTTTTTTAATTAAAATGGTGGTTGAACCCATTTAATTGATTTCTTGACTTATAAATGGGTTGAAATACATAGCTTAAAAGTCCTTGTCTTAGGGACTAGAACCAGGACCCACAGATGGAAGCTGTGAAGTGCGAACGATTGCTTCAGCATCATGAAGAACTTCTAGCAGGCGGAGGTGAGACATGGGATTGGCGTCCTCAGGAAGCAGTGAGTTTCTGCTGCTTGTAGCATTGAAGCTGAGGCTGAATGAAAGCGTGGAGAGCAGTGCAGAAAGGACTCAAACAGCAAATGAGGACTGAATTAAATCACCCACCAGCTCCGTTCCATTTCTGAGACACTTTGGTTGGATTAGTAAGATTGGCTGCTAAAGAGTCCCTGCCCTCTTAGGTCACATTAATAGAAGGATGAATACATTGTTCAGGACGTGAAGGAGGCTCCCTGCTATTCAGAACCAGTCTGGGAGAACATCTGGAGATATATTTTTGAAGTAATTCAATTATTTGTTCATTTGTCCAACATATATCAATGGTGTGTTCAGTACAAGCCAAGCACTGAGCTAGGCTCTGGGGGTACTGATACAGCACAGGTCTAATGGAGCTCACTGTCTCGTGAGGAAAAGATTATTATTCAATGCATGTCTTTGGAGTGCCTGTCAGTTACCGCTTTAGGTGCTGGGATGGATTAGTGCATCAGTGCAAAAGACTGATTTTTTAAAACCCCTACCCTAAAACCCCGTGGAGTTTACAGATTACACCCAACGAGCACACACATATAGCTGATCAGTTCTGACTACGGGAAGTGCAGAGAGTGCAGATAAGGCACCAGTCCAGTGCAAGAGTCAGGGATGTGTTCCTGAGGAGGTGGCATTAAAAACAAGTATTGCTAGTGGCAGGGAGCGTGGGAGAGGAGGGTGGAAGGAACATTGCAGACAGAGGGATAGGAAAGAAAGCTGGGCACTGGGATGCAGGTGGGGAGGGAGGGAGCGGACCCCACAGGGGCAGGAGGTGGGACTGGATTCTAGCGGCCAGGAGAAACCATTAGAGGGATATAAAGATATAGAGGGACATAGAAATCTAAAGAGATGGAGAAATATGGAGAGAGATGAGATGATCTGAGACATGTGTGGGATGTAGAATCAGCGTGACTCAGTGGGGGTGAAGTGGGGATGAGACAAGGGAGACTCCGTGTTACGGGAGAGCGAGTGGTGCTGGTGGGGTGGGGGAGGAGCCCTGCTCCAGGAGACAGGGAGCAGAGGAGGAGGAGCTGTGGGTGGGGCAGAGGGTGAGGTCAGTTTGGGACATCTTTGCTCTCCTTGAAATACCACCATCCCACCTGCCTGCTGGGACAATGCTTGTCCTCCAACACTCCAACCTCCATGAAGCCTTTCGTAACCCTCCTGTTTCCTACTTTGTCTCCCAGTTCTTCCCTTACAAACTTGGACCGCTGACTCAGCCATACTCTATCCCACTTATTTGTACACCTGCCATCATCGTAATGCGCATGAGCGTTCGCTGCCAGCCAGGGGCTGTTCTGGGCTCCTTCCATGGATTGTCTTATTGAACTCTCGTGAGAGCCCTTTCCTGTCAATACCAAACTTTCTCCATTTCACTAGGAAACTGAGGCACAGGCAGGTCAGGTGAGTTCCCAAGTGCTGTGACACATGGCTGGTAAGGGCAGAGCTGGGACCCAAGCCTGGGTAGCCTGGTTCCAGAGTCTGTGCTCTTAAGGTACAGAATGCACCCTCTCTGTTTCCCGCTGCATTGTGCATCCTTGAAGTTAGAAAACATGTAATGGTACTCTTTTTTTTTTTTTTTAAAGAAACACACTCAGAGCTTTAATTACCAAAATAAGAAAAACACACATTGCAACTTCTAAATGAAACTGAAATGAGCAGCTATGTAGATTTCCCCCCCTACTAATTCCAGAAATGTGATTTGAAAACCTTGCAAGATGTAATCATCGTTATAGAATTTTTTAGTTAGATCTGGTCCTACCTCCTAATTGTAAAGATGAGGAGGCAGAGGCACTGAACAGGGGAGTGCCCGCGGCCAGAGTTTGCTGCGGCACTCGCTGAGGGGCAGGGCCGGGTCCTGGGCGAGTCAGGCTGTGATTGCAGCGCTCTCCAGAGAGCAGAGCTGGGGGCTTCCTTGGGTGGCTCACCTGCTCTCAACCATGGGTCCTTCCACTCCTCTATGAACCAGTTATTCCAGGCACGGGGTCACTAGAAAATAACCTCCCCATTACGGGGATCCTTGTTTTGTCCACTGACGTATCTCTGTACCTGAAGTCGCATCTGCCACGCCACCAACCCTTAAAGTGTGTGCTGGATGGATGATGGTTCTTGGGCACATCCCAAGCTTTCCTGACTCCATGGCTTTAAATGGGATGTTGTCTTGCTACCAAAACTCTCAGTTCTCACCAACTCTTCAAAACCTATCCCATTCTTGAAGTTCAAGCTCAAATTTCCTGTTGTAAAATCTTTCTGAAATGCTCCCTTCCCTTCCTCTGAATTCCTCTGGTGGCTCTGAGTTTTGTCTTTTTTTGTTCTTGTTGTTGTTTGTTTTTTATTTGTTTGTTTCTCTTTTAAAACATGCCCAGTGCCTAGCCATAGCACGTGGGTCATAATGAATCTTTAAAAAGCTTTGTTAGGGCGGGTCAATGACATGAGAACATTGTCTACCTGTTTAAAATGAGGTTAGGAGGGTCAGTGTAATTCTAAGGTAGAGCCTGACAAAATTCTTCTCTAAATATCTTTGCCTTTGCAGGCAGTGAGGTCTGCCTCAGCTACTCAGCTCCGCCCTTGTAGTGCGAAAGCAGCCACAGACGATATACAAATAGATGGGCATGGCTGTTTCAAGAAAACTTTATAGATTTTGAAGTTCGAATTTTATACAATTTTCACATATCACGAAATGCTATTTAAAAATTGTTTTCTACTACTTAAAAATGTAAAAACCATGCTTAACTCATAGATTCTAAAACCAGGCACTGGGGTGGATTTGGCCTGTGGGCCATAGCGCGCCAGCACCTGCTCTGGACGGCCGGCCTGGGGCCAGTGGGTAGAGGTGGCTTTGGACATCACATCAGCTAGAGAAACCCTTCAGCAGGAGGAAGCTGCTCTCACCAGAGATTTCCCAGCAGAGGACTGGGGATTAACTGGGGAGATGGAGAGGAGACCCCACTAGGGAAAGGACAGGAGGTAGGACACGAACTGCCCTTTCCTCTTCCAGAGTCCACGCAGCAGCTGTGGGGTAAAACCACAGGAGCCAGACTGGCTGGAGAGAAGGTCATCCGGAATTAGTGAAAAGGTGTCAGTGATAGAACGGTTTATAAGAAATGACTCTTCTCTGTGTTCAAGGACATTTGGCAATCAAATGAACACTTAACAAAGAGCTGTCAATAAACCATTTGAATTGCACTTTGTATTTTTCAAAGTGCTTTCTGATACATTATCTCCATCGATCCACCCCAGAACCCTAGGAGACAGACAGCCCAGTTTATAGGTGAGGGCAGGAGGCGCGCCATCTGAGATGGTTCGGAACCTGGTCTGCGCTGCACGATGCAGCCTCCGTGGGCCACTGATGGATGGGTATAATGACAGTTTTCTATTTTGTATCAAGGGTTTGTGATGGAGTTCTAAGCATCTCATTTATATTTGTAGGAAGGATAAACATTTCTAACTCAAGCTCATTTTTAATCTCTGAGAATCTACTAGAAGCATGGCCGCATACCCAAACGAGCAGGCAGAATTTGTCAAACTATAGTTATAAAGTACGGCAAGAGTTCCTTAAAAATGACAGGTTAGAACACTGGTCTTCACCCTGTTCCTCTCACGTCAGGACAAAAAGGTGTTTCCACTGCGTTGTCTCACGCCGGAAAGCTACCTTTTCCCTTCACAGGTGACATAAAGGTAACACTGGTCTTTCCGAAGTCTCAAAGATCAGAAATTCATTTGAATTAGAAATCTTTTTTCAGGGTCTGAAATTCTTCATTCCAGTATTTCGTAGTTTAGAGAAATTAGCAAGAGCAAATCTGACGTGGTAGGAGGGCGAATCCCGTTGCCTGGAGGTGGTTTTCCTTCCTCTTGTCGCAGGAAGTATGACTTGGGGGAACACAAGAAGCAGCAGCCAGCACGCCCTAGTGATTTGGGGATAAATCTGCTTTATTCCCCCTCAACTTGGGGATCTCGTTAGCATCCCTGCCAAATTAGGCTTTGGCACAGCTAAGGGTGCCTTGGCAAACTTTTTAAATTTCCCTAGAGCAACTTCCTGGTTCTTAATTAGGCCTTTTATTCCTAGATGTCTATATTTAACTGTGCTCTGTGAAGGCTGACCCTTTTTGGATACTGCCAAAAACTTCTGGGAGGTGGTGGGTGAGTCTAGACAGGGCAATTATTCAGATAACTAAGTTCCCCTGACCTTATTCTTCAAGTGCGACAGTTACCAGGAAATGTCCAGCTATGGAGGGATGCCTGTCTCAGCTCACGAGATAACTGCTCCCTGCGTTCCTTCCCTTGGCCCAGGGGGCAGACAAGCCCACGGCTGACCCAGCGGGGGAGGGTGCAGGCCGGTCCCTGCGGTTTACGCTGTGAACTCGGTGGAGCAGAGAATGGAAGGGAAATGATGGAGTGGAACGGAGGCCTCGGGAAAGGCTCTCCGCTGTGAACAAGGAAACTGCAAGCGTGTGCATGGCCCCCTTGTTTGTAAAAAGAAAAAAAAGAAACACAGAATATAACCTAACTGTCTATCACAGGCGAGATAGATCAATAAATTGTGGTACATTCATGCAATGGAGTAAGGTTCAGCAGTGTGCAAATGAATAGGCAAGAGCTGCATATCGATGTGGGTAAGCCTCCAAACCATACTGCTGAGTTCAGAAGGCCAGGGGCACAAGGCTACCTACTGTAATGGAACATTTGTTTACATGTAAAACATCAGTAATAATTATTCCCTATATTGTTTATGGATCGCATACATACAGTGCGAGCACTGAAATATCCACAGTCAATCAAAAACCAACAGAGCCATCTCTTTTCTTTTTAAAGGAAAGATAAGAAACGCAAGGTAAAGGCTCACGTTGAGTGTCGGAGGACGGCGACCTCTGGCGAGCGGCAAAGGTGTGAGTCTGGGCAGGGCTCTCAGGCTTTAGCTGAGTCTGGAATGTTTCCTTTTTTTCAGCTGGGTAGTAAATTCATGGAGAGTTCCCCGTGATATTGTTAGCTGTACTCGGTAGTATGCCTGAAATCGTTCACAAATAAACGAAGAGCCGGGCTCCTGTTTGTTGGGGGTGGGGTGGTGGGAACAAGAAGTGTCTCAGGGGAGGAGCACCTGTGGCTTCTCCCTCGGTTGTGAGTTAAGTACCATTTCTGGGAAACCAGAGCGTGTGTGTGTGGGTTCGGGGGGGGGGGGGGTGCTGCTCTCAGTGGGAGTGCAGAGAACAAGATTCTAGAACCAGTTCTGCCTCTCTTGGGAGCCGTGGCCTGCAGCGAGCTGTCACCTTTCCTAGGTCCCTCCTCTCTAAGGAGGCTCTCCCTGCTGGGCTGAAGGCTGGCTGCCGTTGGTTGTGGGATCCATCCCCAGATGCCCTGACAGGCAGCCTTGCTGGGGAATTGGCCCCTCCACCCCTCATGTTGGCTGCTCCAGGGGCAGCATGGCAAGGGGAAGGGGTGGGGAGTGGGCTTATAAATACTAGGTAGAGCTGGGTTAAAAATCTACTTATCTAACTCTTGGCGCCATACAAATGGTCCTGGGGAATAATCACATGGAGCAAGAGTTAGTTATTGCTCTTGTTTCATGGATAATTTTGAGTATACATAAAGTGAGGATCTATTGCTCCAATTTTTAAAATTACCCATTACCCAGCCTCAACAACCATTAACTCATGGTCAGTCTTGCCCTGTCTTTCCACTGATCCACTTTCCACCACTTCTTGCATCATTTTGAAGCAAATCTCAGGGTTCTCCAGAAAAGCAGAACCAATAGGATATCTCTTTCTATTTAGCTTCCTATCTGTCTACCTGGCTGCCTATCCACCCACCTGTCTACCAAGACTTGTTTTAAGGAGTTGCCTCATCCAATTGTGGGGACTGGACATTCAGCTAAGAGTTGACATTGTAGTCTTGAATCCAAATTCTGCAGGCCAGAAACGCAGGCAGGATTTCTGTGTGTTGGAGTCTTGTGGCGGAATTGCTTCTTTTGGAAACCTCAGTCTTTTATCTTAAAACCTCTACTGCTTAGATGAGGCCCACCCACATTATGGAGGACAATCTGCTTTACTCAGAATCTACAGATTCAAATGTGAATCACATCTAAGAAATGTCTCACAGCTAAATCTGTATGAGTGTTTGACCAAACCCCTGGGCCCAGCCAACTTGACACATACAATTTACCATCACAGACCATTTTAGTAGCAACTATTTCTGTATGTGTGTCAAAAATAAGAGTTCTTTAAAAAAACAAACAAACCCCATATTATCACACTTAATAAAACTGGCAATGATCTTAAAATCCCCAGATACCCAATTCAATTAACATTTAACTTTTTATTGTTTTGCAAATATCACAATTTTTATTTTTACGATTTATTTTAGTTGGGGTACAATATAAATCCATATACCTTGTGAGAGGTTAAATAAGTGTTTACACACCTCTTAATCTACAGGCTCCCCAACGTTTCTCTAGCTTCCTTGCAATTAATTAAAAAACATGTCCTGTTCGTTCTGTAGGAGCCCTCACGGTCTGGATTTTGCTGGTTGCATTTCCTCTGTGTCATTCATCACACTCCTCCATCCATCCTCAGTGTTTTCTGTAAACTGGTAGTTAAATTTGGAGGCCCAACCATTTAAAGAGACACTTATTTGCATAATTTTAACAGCTCACTAAGAGTTTCTTATTACCCCTCTTAAAAACAAACAAATAAACAAACAAACAAAGAAAAATCCTTCCCCTGTTGGCTTGCAGAGACCTAACATTGCCCTGGCAGAAGCAGCTTTATTTTGTTTCCCAATTAAAATGCAAATATTCCTAGAAAAGGAAAACTTATGAGACTTTCAGTCTTTAGTGAGCGCTTTTACAAAATTCTTCTCCGAGCCAGTTTCTGAAAGTAGGGAAGAGAGAGGAGAGGGGCCTCGGTGAGAGGAGTATGCGGGCAGTGGGGGTGTCTCACAGCGGGGGGCCTGGGTCACCACGGGAGGGACCGAATCAATCCGTCAAGACAGTGCTTGTCCTCAAAGCTGCCGCCTCTGTTGAGCATTTACTGTGCTGTGGACGCTGAATTCAGTGCTTTCAAGCAAGTATTTCATTTCAATCGAGTGGAATTTATAGCCGTTTTAAGGATAAACACACTGAGGCTCTGCCAGGCTTAAGAAACTGGTTGAAGGGCGTGTAGCTAGTAAGTTGCTGCACCAGGATTCTGCCCCCCGCCCGCGTCCTGGCCCCTGGGCTCTTGGCACTACCCCCTCACTGCTGCTCCTCCTGTTCCTGCCCCCGGCTTTGGGCTGGGCTGGGCTGGGCTGGCCGGGCAGGAGAGATGACTCCCCACAGGGGTGCTTTCCAGGCTTCGGGGGCGCCCGGACCCGATACAGCAGGGGCTCCTGCTAGAGTCAGACATCACGGAAGGCGGTCACGGGTCTGCTTGGGGGCCTCTGAATAACAAGACTTTTTTTATTTCTGATTTTGTTTTGGGGTTGGTTGGTTTGTTTGTTTTTTTGCCCTTTTCTGGAAAAGAAGATGGAAATACTGCCTATGGAAACCCAGCCTGCTGATTAGACAGAGAAGGAGGCTTGTGACTTCTATTGTGCTCCTATGAGTCAGCAGTATTTTGAAAAAGAAATGTTCTTCATTGCACAAATGAAATGGTTAAGACTAGCAGAAATAGAAAACAGAGAGACAGTCTTCTAGAATTATACCATCTCAATAGGATCAGCTGTTTCCATCTCTTGGTGTCTCCTTGTCAGCCTCTGGCCACAGGCATGTGCCGTTTTTCCAGCTCTGTTCGGTTCCTCTCGGAGCCTACGACGCAGTTAGAGGAAGAGGGAGGACAGATCTCCCTCTGCCCTCCTTTCTTTCACGGCCATTTTGGAGTCACTCCATTTGAAGCATTAACCTGCGAGACTCCACATCCCAGGAGCCCAGGAGAGGGGCCAGCAGAGCCTTATTAACTTACAGTTCCTTCATTTTCTTCTGCTAGCCTCTTTGTGAACACAGCCCTGAACCTTTGTCAGGTAGCGCTTTATTTTAAAACCAGAAGGGGAGGATCAAAACTAGCAAAGGTAATTGAGAAAGAAGAAGGGAGAGAGAAACCAACTGTAGCGTGCAAGCAGTTCTGATCATCCTTAATCCTGAGACCACACACGGCCGCCACTCTCTGTTATTCCTGATGTCTGAAACCTCATTTAGAAAAATGTATTTGTTAGGCAGTTTCAACATCCTAAGACAAAAGGAAGTGTGTGCAACCGTTTCATCTCGGACAATTGTCAGCTGTTTATTCATAATAGAGCTGTCCAATGCAATGCCTAAGATAGGCCTCTGCTAACCTTAAACAATGTGGTGCATATTTAGGGAGTTAAGTTATGCCAGGCACAATTCCTCGCTTCCGCCAGCTGACGGGAAGGTGGAGTGGTTTCAATCTCATTACCTGTGCACAATAAAACCTTTGAGACATGTTTCAAGAGACATGCGCCAAGAAAAAAAAAGTTAAGTTTTTGGAAGAAGTCATTTGTCTTTAGCCTAATTCATCTGGGTATGATGTGGGTTGCTACAGACATAAAACTGTCTAGAGTCTGGCTTCAGGGTTTAGAATTATAAAATATTCATGGCGTATAATTTTGCATAATTTGTTTAGCTACCAAGACATAATTTAGTTATTTGGTGCATGAATCCTTCAAAAGGCCTAAAGAAGAGGAAAATAGGCTTTAAAAAGCTAAATCCAGCTCGGGTGCAAATACAGATAAGATGACCGTAACCTATAGTGTCCTGTGTATACACACACACACACATCCCCACACATCTGCATATAATTGATTCTTCCTACTGATCCTTAGCACAGTTTTACCAGACATTTTACATATATTAGTTACCTAGTTTCACTCTGCATGTGATTGCTTATAAACCCAAAGGGAAGAACACTATGCAGAAACGAGTGTTCGGGTCATCAGTATGCATTTAGATGATAAAATTCCTTGATCGTAAGGTCGATGTGGTGACAAACACGATAATTTATTTATTCGAAGCAGACAGAGCTGATCTCCGTGTCCAGAGCTGTGCTGAGCACCGACAGGTGTATTTGTCAAGAGAGTCTCTGTCCTTGGGGGAGCTCACAGTCTAGTTGAGACAAGACATCTAAGTGCTGGAGAACGACTAGCTGGAAGGCATTATTTAAGCAGGTGCAAACTAGCATGGAGGAGCCCGCAAACCAAGATGCCGAGGAAATGCAGATAAGGGAAGGGGACTGGCTCTCTCCCCGCAGGGCCCGCGCCCAGGGCGTGCTCCTGGCCTCTCTCTGCAGGTCTCTGCAGAGTAGGCTCACTCCTCGCTGGATCTGTGATCCTGCCCTTTCCAATCCATTCTCCATATTGAGATACTGGAGGACCTTTCTAAATGTAGATCTTATGTCCCTTGACCTTAAGAAATAGCCCAAGCCCTTTTGCTTGGCATATACAGTCTGTCCCCAGGCCCAGGCACAGTGACCTGCCTCTTCCTCGAGGAGGACCCTTGCTGCTCTTGACCTCACAGTTGACTGATTTTTTTCCCTCCTCCTAATGTCCTCACCCTCTGGTCCCACTCAGCCCTCGTTCTTCTCTTACTACAGAGCATCCTCCATGTCAGTATCTGGGAATCAGGGATGTTATTGGAGCTCTGCTGTCAGACCTCCTGGGTAGGAAACCAAGACCTGTCATTCACTAGTTTCATAACCGTAAGGGAAACTGCTTCCCTTCCCTGTGTCACTCCTTTATCACCTGTAAAATGGGAATAACAGCACAGGGCTGTGTGAGGAATGAATGAGCTTATACGGCAGAAGTGCCTAGGCTAGAGCCTGGCATGTCCTCAGTCAATGTGTTAGCATGATGCTTGCTTGTTAAAATAATTGCAGTAATTTATGATATGTATTCATACACTTACATACAATATTATGTGAGGTAACAATCTTAGCTATTGTCGTGATAATTATTGGTTGGTATCCCTGTCAACACTGTCAACCCCTGCTCCCACACTAAGCAAACACTGGCAGCTCGTGCCAAGGGCTGCCGTTTCAATGCCCAGCTTGCCTGGAACCCCCACAGCGTGCTGTTCGGGAGACTCTATTGTAAGGAGAAAGGCAGGGCTGGGGGTGTTTGTGACTGTGCCTCCAGCCCCAGCATGGCTCCTGAAGTGTCAGCATTGCTCAATAATCTTTTTGTGAATGGATGAATGAATGAATGAATGAATGAATGAATGAATGTAAGCTCTCCTATGCGAACACAATTTTCAAAAGAGTAGATGGGAAAATGTTAGACTGGATTTGTCAAAGGTCAGTGGGGAAGCTGGCCGTGCCTGAGGGAACAGCATGAAGAGGCCAAGGAGCAGAGTGTGCGAGGGCTCAGGCAGGAGCACCTGCGCCTTTCGTGCTGTTGGGATTGTTTTCTGCGCATGCACAGCACTCGAACCCACACGCACAGCCTGCCTGCCTGGAGGCATAACTGGCCTATCAGAGCCTTGGAAGCAGGGCAGTAAAAATAGAGATGGGGAGAAGCATCAAGGAAGAACAGTAAAAAGCAGAGTTCTACATGTAAGCAAACTAGATTTGATTGCAAAATGACTACCATAAAATTGTAATTTTATATGAATTTTAAAACTAACCTTTTATGGATTATAACAGTAATGCATATTCATTGCAGAGAAATTGAGATACATAGAAAAGTAGGCAAAAAATAAAAAGCACCCATAATCTTACCACCCAAAATAACTCCATTGCATTGATGGAGTTATGCCTCTAGGCTCCTTGTCTGCGCACAGGCATGTTATTGAAGGTAGAATTTGGCATTTTACCCTCCCCCGTTGTCAGGAACACCCTGGTCCAAACGTCTCACCCTGTGTTTTGTTTTGCTGCCCGGGGGCCTGGGATTCTGTAGCAGTTATGACAACAGGGACCTGCATGGGGCTGTAGAAAAGTCTAGCTCCTGCTGTACCTTTAAGGCTGGACACCTGCATCTCCCCGCTGGGACGACGTGAGCGCTGACTGTAAGCCGGAGGCTACTGGTCACTGTAGAGTCTGAGAACTATTTCTAGGTGGCCCCTATCTGGCTCCCGCTGTTGATCCCCAGGTGACACCTCTTCCACAGGCCAGGCCCACTGGGACTCGGCTTGCTTGGGCTCCCTCTCCCAGCTCCGGTTTCTGGCTGCTGGGCTCAACTGTTCCACTTTTGCATTCAGTGCAAGAATGGTCTTGGTGGATTTGTGGAGCCTCCTCTAGAATTCAGTGACCCAGGGCCTGGACTGAACTACTAGTCGGTTGGGGGGGGATGGTTTACACAGCAGGTGGAACTGAGCCAGCACTCAGTTTTGGTTCTTGACAATCCTTGGCTTATAGCAAGGGGTGGATTGAAGGTACATGCCCTCCTGTCTCCCCTGTGCCCGTCAGAGATCTGGTGGAAATGAGACCAGGATTCCATGCCCAGGACCTAGGTTCATGAGGGTGACTTGATTTCAGAAACAAAGGAGCATCCAGATGTCTTAACTGGGCCGTCAGTCCAGTCCAGCCTAGTGGCTCTGCTTCTTCACTCCAAGTCCCAGAGTGTTGGGTTTGCACTCCTGAAATCCCACTGGGCTTAGCTACAGTTTGTCCTGGGGCCTGGGCCAGGGCTGAGCCTGGGGTGGGCTCTGGTGAAGGTCAAGGGATTACAGGATTGAGGAGAGGAGAGGTGCTGGAGCAGAGAGGCAGGCTGTTCTCAGCAAAAGGTATCAGAAACGGTAATGCATTTTCCCAGGGAGTCAGAGAATCGCTTCTGTGAATCTCCTGCAGACCGTCAGGTAGCTTCCTCTTGGACACATCCAATGGCAAGGGGCTCGTTCAGTCATTCACAGTCAGGCTCTCAGATTGACAGAAAATTCTTCCATATTAAGCTGAGAAGTGCTTTTTACAACCATCCGTTCAGATGCCCTGGTTCTGCCCCGGGAATAGCCACAGCGGATCCAGGCTTGTCCTGAGTGACAGCTGTGGCGATAGTAGCAGCGCGCTTCCTTCCTCTCTCTAGGCCAGGAGCAAGCTTTCTGTCTGTCGCTGGGCCCGCCTGGCAGAGGAGTGAGGCTGCGGTAGAGCTGATCATGGACAACATAGCTGTTACCGATTCTGGTTTCAGTGGAGTCATGGGGTTTGTTTAATGGCAACCATTGGCAGGCGTGTGATGAAAACCCCAGCCAGGAGCCAGGCCGGGCCGGAGAGACGGAGTCATCCCTCTGGGTTGTCTGTCATGACTCCTTTCTCTGCAGCAGGCCAACTATTTGGTTGTTTTTAAGAAATTTCAGGTCTCCTGGAGACCTATGTTGAACAGACGATACATCTCTTAATTCTCTAGACAAAATCAAACCATAAGATTATTTAGATATTACCTTATTCGTTTCAGCTTTCTACTAATGAATTAACATTTTTTCATAAGTCTTGGCAAATTTCAACCCCTCTCTTTTTGGGGGAAGTGGACACACAGGTTCTGGTTACAACTGGGACACTGGCTTCAAGGTGTCGGACCCCTTTAATCACCCATTGGTCAGAAATAGCAGGTGGGTGTGGCATTTGATCACAGCCCATGGCTTTAATAAGGGTTTTCTGGGCAGCCCCTCTTTGTTCTTTTGTAACAACATTAAATGACAAGCATTTTTTTCCAATTGCTATTTCTCACATCAAATTTGTAAGCACGGTATATACCCTTCATTGAAGAAAAATAAAATTTAGGCTTCAGAGATAGGTGCATACAAATTTGGGTGTGACTTCAGAGCAACAGGTAAATGTTTTGATCGGTTATTTTCATCACTCTTCGTCTGTTCCCAAGAGAGAATTAAAATGTGTGGTTTCAAGGGGGCTTTGAGACCACACAGAATAATTGATCAAAGACCTCCTGGAACTTTATGAAAGTCTGACTGTGGGTGGGATGAAGTTAGAAACCATCGCGTCCAACTTAAGAAAGGACAGTTCCCAGCAAAGAAAAATACAGGGACGAGCCTATTAAAGATTGGGTGAGTTGATTTTAATGAGAGTGGCAATGAGGAAGTCTCTGGGCTTTTGGACAGGAATGCAAAATAGCTAACTTGACTGTTTAGGAAGATCTACTTGAAGAAACATCAGAGGACTGTAGGCAGACCATTTATGAGCTGTGTTAGGCTACAGATTAGCTAATGTAAGAAAGAGACCTCAAAATCCAGTGGCTTAAATAACATACATGTTGTATTCTATATCTTGTTGGGTGTAATGGTTACATAGGGACATACAACTATCAAAACTCAGTGAAAAGAACCGCTAAGATTAGTGCATATTGGGGGTGTTAATTATACCTCAGTTAAAAACAAATAGACATTTATTTCTCTTTGCCATAAAAGCCCAAAGATAGGTGAGTCAGTTGCACTTTTGTTTGTGACCAGTCAGCTCAGCTGTGCTGAACATGTAACTTGGAAACCAGAAAAGTCGTTGTTTGTGCTGCCTGTCACCTGCGAGCACCCATAAGTAGAGACAAAGGTTGAGTCTTTATGGGCACTTGATTCAGATGACAGCAATCTGAGAAGATGGCAGGTTAGGTACCCTAAAATCTGTCGTAACATCTCATCTCAAGCTGACCTTTTTATAAGGAGAAGAAGGGTAAGTAAGGGGTTTGGAAGGAAAGGTTAACGGGATAAGAGTTGCATTCCTGCAGCAATTTTCCTGGCACTTCTTCATCTGCTGATCAGCAATTCTCTATCTGTACCCCTCCCTGGAACACAGTGGCTCAGATTCCATTTCTGTGGCTTGAAGACCCCCTGGAGCACAAGGCTGAATTGCTTGTCAACCTCCTGGAGTCATGTGGTCATGCATTCCCGTTCTGGAATAATAGCGTTCCACAGGCAATCACTTAAGCCTATCAACAATGACTGCACTAAAATGTTGGACTCTTGAGTTCCCCTATCAGCTTCACCTCTGCTGCCTAATAAGGGGGATGAGGGAGGAGGAAATCCAAGGCATGAGGCTTGTGGCTTATCTTTAGTTGGATCTGACTTGGAATTGGACACATTGCCTCCACTCCTATGCTACAAGCCCTGCCTGAGTCACAAAGCTACATAAAATACAGAGAGATTCAAGTTGAGAAGTCCTGCGGCCAGCTCACACTGCAGAGGGTGGGGTCTCTTCTTGCACAGGAAGGAATAATGAGAGAATGAGGCTGGAGAGGCCTGGGGAGCAGCCACCGCCTGAGATGTCATGGTAACCTGTGGTCCGTGACAGCCATGGAGCAGAAGGGCAGACACCAGAGTCATCCAGGGACAGGACTGACCCAGTTGGAGCCTCGGTCCAATTGTTCGGATCCAGGGACAGAGTTAAAGAGAAATTACAATTGGTTATGGGTTACCGTTGGTTGGAGGTGGTGGGTCAGGAAACGGTGGAGCCGTGAGGGGAAGGGGGAACAGGAGGACAGCTGGTGTGCTGGGGTGGGGCAGACAGAGCATCGGCCAAAGGGGACTTAGAGTCTCTATCCTTAGAGATGTTTAATAATAGAGGAGGCAGCTGTCACTGTTTAGGGTGTGACTCTGCCTGAAACCAGGCAGCTAAATGAAATTGTTTTTTCCTTAAACAGAGGGTTGAACATTTTGAAGGTTACACAAAGCAGGGGGTGGCGGCTGAGAGACAACAGCGGGAACCCCTCTTACCACCGACGTCCCAGGCACGACGCGCACTTCCCGGCTCCCTCCACTGGCCACAGACCTCTGCAGGGTGTCCGGCGGGGGCTTATCACCGCCTGCTCTTTTGTACAACCCACATCTTGCCCTTTGCGGGATCTGTGCTTCTCAAACCTCTGGCCACAACTACTTCGTGACCATTACTGAGTATCCTGCATTTTAAAACGCAGCGGCAGAACTATGGGTCAGGAGCATGTGTTTGGTTCTTGGGCACTGAAGTGGACCAAGGGGGTGTGGGAGTGGAGGGTGCCACTGAGGGTCCCGGCCTTTAGTGAAATGATCAGAAGGAAACATACATCGGGTGCGTGTTGCTTGTTCTGAGCTGCTGTTCGACCCTTGTGTTGTTTAAATTGGGAGCAGGAGCTTTCTCATGGAGGTTGGGAATGACTGACAGGCACTGAGCACACATCCTACTTCTTTGCTTTCTCAGCTGTTCCCGACAATGCTTGGGAAATAGATGCTTGTTAATAAGAGGTTATTAATAACCATTTGGACTTACTGTACTGTCAAGGGTTTACATATTGATTCCTCAAGCAAAGGGTGATGTTCTTTGACTAACCTCCTCAGGTCTTCCTGTATTTACCCACCATCAGATTCAATTCTTCTTATAAGTAAAAAATTCATAAGGTTGACGGGAATGAGAGCAAACATGACTCATCAAGGCGTGGGAACTGGGATAGTCTTAAATTCGCTGGGCCCCAGTGTCCTCATCTGCCGTGGGAGCAGGGGCTAGACGAGGTAACGGCCAGGAACATTTTGCAGGATTCGTGTTCCGTGATTCTCTCAGATCCAGCTGCCTATCCTTCAGGCATTTTTTTCAGACATTTGCAACTCCTCCCCTTCCTTTTGAGATCGCAGAGCACTCTCCATGTGTTTCCTGGTCTGAGGTGAAAGCAGTTCACACGATTCTGGTTTGGTTAGGGGTGTGAGTAAAAGTATTAAAGCAAGCGATCCAACAGAGGAGCTCTTGTATTCGCTTCCTACTCCCAAATAACAAATTGCCACAAAGTTAGTGGTTTATAGCAACACAGATTTACTATCTCACAGCTTCTGTGGGCGGGAAGCCCCGGACAGGCTAGCTGGACCCTCTGCTCAGGATCTCCCCAGCTGAAGTCAAGGGACAGCTGGGGCTGCGATCTTCTCGGAGGCCTCGGGGACCTCCCCTCAAGCCATTCAGGTCGTTGGCAGAAGTTAGACCTTGGCCGTTGTAGGACTGTGATCCTGTTTCCTTGGTGACTGTCACCCCTCTTGAGGCTGCCCTCAGGTAGCGGCCAGGTGGCCTTTTCACAGCACAGCGGCCTGTTCTTCAAGGGCCGCGAGAGGGCATCTGCTGCTGAGGCTTCTGGTCTCTTTTAAAGGGCTCAGCTGATGAGCTCAGGCTCACCCAGAATAATTGCCCTTTTTCATAACCTCAAAGACACGGCGTTGGTGACCTTAATTATTTCCCCAAAATTCCTTTGTATGAGTCAGGGAGGGATTTGCCTTTGTAGCCACAGGTCCCGTCCACTCCTGAGGGGAGAAGGTTACGCAGAGGAGGGCTGTGGGCGCATGCCAGCAGGAGCTTTGGGGAAGGGGAGGTGTCTTTTTATTATTTTTATTTTTATTTTCAATTACAGTGTACATTCAGTGTTACTCTGTATTAGCTTCAGATGTACAGCACAGAGGTTAGACAATCATGCGCTTTACAGAAAGGTGCCCCCTGCATTTCAGGCTCCCACCCGACCCCACCCAGCCTTCCCACAGCATTGACCACCTCCCCTGCACTATGCGCTGCACCCCCTGCCCGCCATGACTCTTCCCTAACGACCAGTCTGTACTCGTCAGTCCGTGCACCCACCTCACCCGTCCCGGCCCCCTCCGTGCTGGCAACTGTCAGCCTGTTCTCTGTGTCTCTGAGCCTGTTTCTATTCTGTGTGTTTATTTTGTTCATTAGAGTCCACATACAAGAGGAATCATACAGCATTTGCCTTGGGAGTGGGCAGCATCTGAGAATTCCGCCTCCCATAGCTACGAAAGCAGGGTTGCCGTCGCCAATGCCTACAGACACAGTTCTGACCACCCAGCAGAGCTCCCTGAGTTTGGAAGAAGGGATGGTGGGGTCTCTGCTGAGCTGCAGAGGACGTGACCCCTCTAAAGGGAACCGCCTCAACTTTGTGTCACACCGATCGCCAAAAAACCTAGGAGTCCTGATTTTCACATGAAAACTCCTCTGAGTGTTCAATGTGGACGACCATTTAAAAATGGCTTTACAATTTCAATGTGAAAACATAAGTAGGAACCCACAGTCGGGAGGCAGATGTGATCTTTTCACCGCCATTGCAAGAGTTCCGTGTTACAGAAAGCCAAACCCAGCCGCAGTGATGCACTTGACCTTGTCAAGGAGAACGCCAGCTCTACAGACAAAGCGGCTTCGGGAGAACATGCTCCTGTCAGTCAGCGGGGCCCTGTGCTTGGCTGTGCCCCTTGGGCACCAGACAGAGATTATGCGAGTGAGCCCCGGAGGGGAGCGAGGCAGGCGGCAGGAGCCCCCGGATCACGGCGCTAAAGCAGTGTTTGCCCCTAACAAAGGCGCTCAGCCTTGTCACGGGGCTCCACGGGCAGAGTGGCACATTGCCTCCCATTTGTAATGTGACACCTTCAATGGTTTGCCAGAAAATTGCTCCCCAAATTATACTTCTGTGAAGAGTACACAATAATAATGCACCACAAGGGCAGAGAAAAATGTATTGCAATTGGATACATTGAATAATGTGATGTTTCAACAACACTGGAAAGAATGTTATATTATTAAAATACCATAGCAGTTTTAAAAAGCGGCATGGAAATCACCATGAGCAGGCAGTAGGGCTGAGAAGAACGAATATTGCGTTTTCCTCAGAGCTTTGGTGGGGCGAGGATCCCCTCAATCTGCTTGTGCTTCAGAGAATAGACAGTATTTACAGAGAAGGATGACTGGGGTGCAGAAGGAATCCCTCTGGCTCTTGTTCAAGACGGGAGTGGCAAAATTACGGAAGCACGAACATCGCCTCAGCAGTAGACACAGCTGTGGCCAAGTGGGGAGGCTCGTGGTTACACAGGAAATGCGATCACAGCTGAGGGCCCATCTCGATTATTCAGGCTCCAAAATGCCTACCTTTTCTGGAATGGCCTGGTTTTGAAGGTACAACAGACAGTGCTTTCGGTCCGCTTCACGACTGTCATTTCCTGTAGACCTGCCTGGTGTCTGGGTGTGTTACGAATGACGTAAAGTTTCAGTGTTGTTTCTGAACTTCGTGTGGTTTCCTCCCATGGACTTGCTCACTCCAGGTCGGTTCTCGCTGGCTCCCAGTTTCTACCTGATCCTTAGACGACTTTGTTTTCTCATAAACGCCCCCTGTCTGGATCTTCTGCTTATTTAATGCCATCTAGCCAGGGTGATGCCTTCCTGATCCACCCCAGGTGAGGCCTAGAGGAATTCCGAGGTGTCCTGATAAAAGCCCTTTGGCTGCAGGAAGACAAAATCAACCAAAACTAGTTTGAGAAAAGAGGGAAATAAGTGGATAGGTAATCTCAGAGCTTCCAAGAGCAGGTAGCACAGCTGGGCCTCACATGGCCCTGAAACCAGAACAGAAATACCTGCAGAAGAAATTACATGCTCATCCCCTCCCCCCGGGGCTGTGCAGGGGGCCGCAGCATGGGTAGGGACAGTCGGGGGGGGGGGGCTGTGTGTAAACAACGTGCAGGATTCCTTGCTTCTTCACCGCTGCCTGCCTGCTTCATGCTCTTTTCTCTGCCGAGGGGGAAAGGGCCACCTCAGCTGAGGCTTTGCAGGGGCCCGTCCGTGACAAGACCCAACCCTGACCCATGAGAGACTCCGGGGCCCATTTCCAAACTGGAATGAGAAGTCAGGCCGACCTACCTCAGGCCCAACCAGGATCTCTCCAACAGTTGCTTTCTTTTCTGCCAATCTTTTTAGACTCTGCCTTGTTTCTGTCCGGTGGCGCAAAGACGATGGAGTGGGGATAGGGTTGGGAAATGCCACCACCTGAAATCGCAGGCCCACAGAGCTACCCTCCGATGCAGAGACTGGCCATCCGCTGGCTGGCACGCTGGTTTGAAGAGCACGCAGTGAGCTGGAGAGCCTCCCCCGGCGCGTTGCTAGGATGCTCACTTGTGCAATGGATCTGAGATCAACAGTAATCATGGAACTAATGCCACGTTAATGATAGAGATGAGTCGTTGCTCTGCTTGGGATAGGAACAAAATAAAGATGAAGAATGAGCTGAAGAGTCACTGTTTGACTCTGGTCCTGTCCAGCGGGGCAGGTGCCGCGAGAGGCTCCCATGGTCTTCGGGCCCATTTGGTGGGCGCCGCTCAGGAGGGCAGTGGCTCACTAGAGCCTGATGATATTAACCATTAAAGACCTTCCCATGCCCTGCTCTGTGACCCTGCCTTGAGTTAGTAATTTCATTGTTGAAAAGTACTTTCTACTTTCGAAAAAAATTTACTCAGCAGCTGGCAGCCAGTCTCGTGAATTTGATTAGCCTGAATGAATCATCGAGAACTTCCATGGACTCAAAAAACTGCACTCCTGAACCCTAAGATCCGAAAGCCTTGGTGATCTTGTTACGGTGCCTGTCAATGAGCTCCTGCCTCGCTCGAATTTCGCCGAAGAAAAGTCCTTGCAGCTAAAGAGAGGCCCAGGGAAGATCACTTACCCACTAAGAGGGTGGGTGTCCCAGGGGCCGCCTTTTCTCTAAATCAATTGCCAGTCTGAGGGGAGAGGCTCCAGCCAGGTAGGAGGAAGGCAGCCCTAGCAACATGGCCGCAACCTATGTGGCAGGTGGAACCCTCAGAGCCCTTCCAGGCGTGCGAAGGTGAACTTGAACTTGAACATAGGTTAGACAGACCCATTCACCCTAAGTCAGGATTGATTCTGAGGAATAGGGGTGTGGGGGAGCTAGAGGTGAGTTCTTCCCAGATTTTTCTCAATACAAAAAGCTTGAAGGGTAGGGTCAGAGTTGGTATCTGGGATGAGAGAAACACACAGCATGAATTTCCCCAGGCCAAATCCTCAGCAGAGAGCCTTGGCTCTATCCCCAAGAGAACAATTCCAGCTAAAACCCCAATTGCTTGTTTAGTAGCAAATATGAATAATGTACAAATTAAACCACCTGCTCCTGTTTAATTAATTTAGGTTATACTGGGGCTGGGATGGAGTGGCTGGTGGTTAGTTAACACAATCATGCAAATTAACACACGCCTGACTTCCAGGCACATCCCCACTGTCCACAGCAGGGGCCCTACGGGAAATCAGGCAGCAGACCTTAAAGAAAGCAATAATCTCTGTTTTATCTGTTCTGACAGTTTTCAGCTACTTTCCACAGGAGTCTTTTGGGGAGAATATTCAGTACCTTTTTATTTTTTTCTTAGCCCAGTGAGGCAGGAAGCAGGAAATAAAACGTGGAAAAGAATAACTTAACAATTTGCGTGTTGGGCCGGCGCCCCTCTGGCGAGAGGGCGATGTTGTTTTCGCGTGTCCCTTATTTCTCCCTTGACCCTAACTGTGCAAGGAGAATCGGTCTCCATCAGGTGGGTTCTCTAAGGTTGCTGAGAAGAGACTTACCCCGACCTTAGGGTATGGGGGCTTCCTTTCAGGACACAAAGGAAAGGGAAAGAATAGAACGCCCTTTCCTCACTTGCCCAGGGTCTTACTCACAGACACTTGCGTTCTCAGCTCCGTTGGGACCCAAACAGGGAGACCCAGACTCTCATCCAGCATTCATAGCCATCAAGAGAGATGTCTGATTGGGTCGGCTTGTCACCATCCAACACAGAGGACCCCTCGTGGGCCAAGCCTGTGCCATGTCACCACAGAGGTGCTTGGCCACCCTCACCACCAGCCTGCGTTGGCTGGGGCACCGATTCTGCGTATCATCAGTTATGTCCCGCATAGCATGATTGGTCCACTAAACCAGTGTACGAAGCTGGGAACACAGAAGGCTATGCTTTAGAAACACACTCTTCAGAAGGGGGCTGAGGGCACGGCCGGTCTTTGCCACACCACAGGCCCAGCTCCAGAGCACCTCTGGGATTTCCCGGTGCGGGGAGGGCGGGCCTTCTGAAAGCTCACTCTGGCTAACTCCGCATGGCCTAGGCAGGGCGTGGAGGCCGCAGCCGGGCAGAGGGAGGCCGTTCATCCCAGGGTTTCACCTGTGCCTCTTTGTTCCTGCCTCAGGATTCCGGAAGCCCACCCCCCACTGGGGATCCCTTATCCCTGGCCTCGCCTCACTCGGAAGGAGGAGGCTGGTAGGATGAGGCAGGAGGGGATAGTTTGCAGTGGGCAGGCTCTGGACTCTGCAGAGATGCCATTGGGTCCCACCCTGTGTGTCCCCTGGGATTACCCTTTGTCTTTGCCACCATCTCATGCAGGAGAAATGCCGCTGTCGACGGCCCCCCGAGAGGCAGAGGGGCAGCTTCCTGCAGGAGCCCCATTTGAATGCTCTTCTGTGATGGTTGGCTACAGTGGTGATGTGTCATGCTGGGGGGCGCAGGGCACTTGGACACATTGGAAGAGACGGACTGAAGGGCTGGGTGTAAATTTCGGCTTGGCTCCCTGTTGACTAGCTGTGAAAATTTTGGCAGTCACATACCCCTTCTGACACTTAGTTTCCTTGTCTGTAAAATGGAAGTGATAACCTCACCTTCAGATGTGTGATGGGCACCAAATGAAAAATTTGTCTATAAAAGCATTTTGGAATTCTAAAACGCCATACAAATGTTTTCTTTCAAATCGTTTCTTTAATGATATTGCTCTTGCTCAGTATGGCAGAAAGTTGTTGTTGTTGTTGTTGTTGTTGTTGTTTTAATGAACTATTGCAGTGCTGCCGGAAAAAAATCTAGGATAAAAGATTCGGATCACAATTTTTATTACAGCAGTGCCCTCTTATTCATGCGGGTGGCGGTCAAAGACATGCCCCCCAGTTAATGCCTGAAACTGGATAGCACTGAACCCTATCTGTACTGTTTTTTCCTATTCATACATACCTATGATAAAGTTTAACTTATAAATTAAGCACAGTAAGAGATTAACAACAATTACTAATAATAAAACAGGACAATGATAACAGTATATTGTAATAAAGGTTATGTGAATGTGCTCTCTCTCCCTCTATCAGCAAACTGGCACAGACTTTTTTGCTTCTTCACAATTTCACAGATAAAAGATTCGTTCTCACCATAGATTTTAGCAACCTCAGCATACAACTTTTTTTCTTTCCTTATTAAGTGGAGAACTTTCACCGCTTCACTTAGAGGAAGCACGTTACAGCTTCTCTTTGGCGTATCCGAGTTCCCAGCGTTGCCCCTCTTGCACTTTGGGGCCATTAAGTTAAGTGTTACTCGAACACATGCACCGCGGTGCTGTGACAGCCAGTCTGATAGCTGAGACGGCTACTAGTGCCTAAGGGCGTGTGACAGATACAACATGGCAACACAGGACAAAAGGACGATTTGTGTTCTGGGCAGAATGGAGCAGGACGATGCAAGGTTTCTTCATGCTGCTTAGAATGGCACGTAACTTAAAACTTGTAAATTGTTTATTTCTGGATTTTCCATGTAATGTTTTGAGACCATGGTTGGCTATGGGAAACGGAAACCTTGGGAAGCAAAACCAGAGAAAAGGTGGGGGGAGACCGCTGCCCAGAGAAAAGCTGCACTGTACAGCTAACCTCCTGGGTACTGTTGAGGCTTTTCCTAACGAGGTAACTCAAATCTCCATAGTTGACTACTGAGTAATTCCCCAATAATTCTATCAAACACGAAGTATTAGCATTAGAACTTCACTTTGTTTTAAAGTTTGCATCACGTCCCCCGTGGGGTTTTGCATGTTACATTGAACATATGGTAGGTAGCATGTAGCATTAATTTTTTTTAAACACCTTGAAGAGCAAAGACCATGAACAGCTGCTAAATCTTTGTGATATGTAGTGTACAACTACTCTACTCAGTGCGCATAAACAAACATGCAGATCTAATTTAGAGTTGACATATAAAAATTGGTAATGGATGTCACAATATCATATCGGTGGAGGCAAAATGATTTTTTAAACACTCCTCTGAAATGTTCTGCCCTTTCTCATGGGTAATTTGTCTGTCACTTCCTGATGTTCCAGTTGCCCCACTGGCTCTGTGAGTGGCATCAAAGCCTGAATTTCCCTACAGACAGAGGCACAGAACAGCAATCCTCTGTGCAAACAGCTGCTTTGTTATGCTTGAGGCAACACTCAGTGATGATGGGCAACGTACCCTGAGAAACTCTCCAGCTTGATTCGAAGGAGTCGGGACGGTCTGGTTTGCTCTGTGAAACATCTTCCAGTGGTTATATTTGTTTATTAACAAAATCCATGCAGATGGAGTGGTTTGAACCCCATAAATATGCTTTCTCATGGTTCTGGAGACCAAAAGTCCAAGACCGAGGTGCTCTCATGGTTGGTTTCTTCTGAGGCTGGCATGTTGGTTTACAAGTGGCTGTCATCTCTGTGTGCCTGTGTCCTTGCCTTCTCTTCTTATAATGATACCAGTCATATTGGATGAGGGTTCACCCTACTGGCCTCGCTTTACTTTAATTACCTCTTTAAAGATTCAGTCTCCCAATACAGTCACATTCTGAGGTACTGGGGTTAGGGCTTCAACATAAGAATACAGAGGGAGTACAACTTCTCTCATAACAGTGTGGAAATTTGTGCCAGGCACAGGGCACATATTCAGCTGATGAAAACCATTTTTTCCCCCATGTCCCCAAATACCAGCTTTAACCTACAGCTTACATTTTTCACCCCTATTTGTTAATTTCCAAAATCAGTTCTGATTTTTTCCCGAGGCTGGTTCTGGTCTGATGGACGAGAGTTTCTCTGACCCAAAGGCAATGAAGAGACCGGGTGTGGCCCCAGCTGATGCCTGTGAAAGAGGATCTGGGAAATAAGGGCGCTGGGGGTTGATGGGCGACGCCTTCAGCCTGCACTAAACTCCCAGCCCCACATAATAGCCACCGAGACCCTAGAACTGACGCAGGCTGCCCAGCGATGTCTGACAGGACTTTCTGCGATGGGGGAAATATTCCGCGTCTCTGTGGTCCAACACAGTAGCCACTGAACACATGTGACTAGTAAGCCTTTGAAGTGTGGCTAGGGCAACTGAGGACCTGATTTTTAATTTTAAGTAATCTAAATTTAATTAGCCACATGGAGATCATTGCTGCCATATAGGGCAGGGCGGTCCTAGACTAAGGGAAAATTAGAACAGCTCTGGTGTTCGTGGGATCCAATAGGATTGGCAAACCCCCGACCCCCATCCCAACACACACGGCCTCCATACCCTCTGCTATCAATTTGAATGGCCTTTGGAGAAAGAGGCTATTGCCAAAGCTGGCTGCAGTATTCACTCCCTGCCACTAGCTTCCAGTTGGGGGCCTCATAAAAAGCTAACTTGGTTTATTGCTTTGCATACAAGAGTCTCCAAGAGACCAGATGAGGATAGGTAGGAATGTTCCTCAGCCACAGTGGAAAAGTTTCTTAGTAAGAAATATACCTCTCTGGATATATTAACCTGGCAGACAAGTTGGAAGCAGTGTTGAGCCCATTGTGGCTTCCTTTGCAAACACTACTCTGAGAGCTGAAATGAGAAGTCTCCATCAGAACACAGCTTTGGTCAGAACAGGCAGTACCCATAATGCCTATGGTTAGCAATATGCTATGCTTTAAGCGGTTACCATCTTTGGAAAATCAAGCAGTTTTGTTCACTCTTATCATACCTCTGACTCTGCAGAGCTTAGGTAAGTGCCAATTTGGAGTCTGACCCTTTTTATTTGTTATTTTACAGAGGTAAGCAGGGTGGGAGCTACCCAAGACAATGAAGGGAGCCATTACCCTTTGTATATAATTTCCCCAGTGATCCTCTGAGTAATAACAAAAATTATGTGAGGTACATGTAGTGTTACATTCCCCGGGGCTTAATATGGCTTCCAGTAAAATTGATTTTCTGAAATCTTGCAATATGCCTCATCAAACTAAATGAAACCTGCACTGGTTTTATAAGAAGTGATTGGATTCCATGTGATAAATTAACCCTCACCATCACAGAGGTGCTGGATAATAGGCTGGTGCGTTTCAGCCCCCACAGCTGCCATCCAGGATTTCAATTTGTCCACAGGTCCTTATTTTAACTTCCCCTGGGACTGGGCGGAGCTTCCACCCTATGAAGGGCCTCTGTGGGCTTAGCAGACGTGGCTGAAAATCATGTCTCCCAAGACGGCCACCTATCTCCGTTTGCACGTGAGGTGAGCCTGCTGGTGGTAGAGAGAGGGTCTAGCCGGATAGACAGCAAAGGCGCACATGGGAGTGCTGGGGCTTTAGGGAAGTGGGTTCTGTGAGGGGTCAGAAGCAGGCTTTGTCTGACGGGAAGGTCACTTTTACTCTGCTGCGATTCTCCTCTCAGGAGTATCACTGGGTTATGTTAGGAGGTGTTAGGGGTCCCCTCCTGACCTGCTTTTAAAACTATATATACATGCACACATGCACACGCATATATATTTGTAACACTTCTTGGGTGAAAAAAAACCCTGACTGTCTGAAAATGAGGCTCCCCTCTGTAAAATAAACATGTTCAGCAAGCCGGGGTGACCCAAGGGGACTTCTGCCTTGGAAGGGAAAAGGATGATTGGGTTTGAGTCAACCCATCCCTAGCAGATGGGTTCCTAAGGCATGGGCCTGAGAGAAATTACTCAGAGCAAATCCTAGGGGAGGAAAGTGGCTTCTTCTGTGGGGGTAACCAAGATCCATCAGATGGGGATACCTGTGTAACCATTTCCAGAAGACCAATGTTGTTCATGATCATACTGAAATCCAGCTAACATTATGCGCCAAGTACCTGGGGGGGAATCAATAACAAGATTGCTTATCATACATAAAGACACCCTAGATGCAAGCATTGTACTGCTCAAAATCCAACTCTGTTTAGTATGGTTGATTTGGCAAGAGTAGAGACGCTCTGAGGGATGGAAATAGGGGTTTAAACAAACCAAGTGCCAGCTCCCCTCTCAAGATCCACGCAGCTCAGAGCAACATTCATTCCTGGCCCCATTCCCTTCTCCCTTCTCCTAAAGTCCTGCTCAGGTTAGTAAGCAAAGAATTGACAACTTCCCCCAAGCAGACTGTGTGGTGTCTTGTTTAGCTGGAGGGCAATCTTTCCAGGGAGGAGGACCAAAGTGGCAGAGAGAGATGTGGGATATGTGCAAGATTTGGGGGTTGGGGCTAAGAAAAATGTAAGGGATGCTTTCTATTGGGTAGGAACATGAAAGTCAATGTTTCTTAACCAGAGAGACTAAATTATTTATCCAGCAGAACAGACTCAAGGGGGCAGTGAATAAAGTTTCCTGCGAATACAGAGAAGTAAGCCTAAGAGCAATTAGATGTCACAGAGGAGAATTTTACAGTGGTAAAAAAAATAATGCATCAGTTTTTATTGTTGATGATTAAAATAGCCATGAAATATAGGCTTTGTTTGTAGAAATGGTTTTAGCTTTGTTACTCCAATTAATGTTTTCTTTATTAAAATGAAAACACCCTGGTACACAGTCATCCCTGTCTGTCTCCTTTCCTATTATCTTCATTCTTATTTATTTATCGCTATAACATGGGTGTCAGGGGTGCGTAATAAATGCTCTGTTCTGCACTGCGAAGCTCTCCAAGGAGCAAATGGGAAGCCCGGACAGGTGCAGGTGCAAGGCCGGACCCAGCCAGCTGGGGTAGCTCCCCAGGCTGCCGTGACTGCCTCTCCCTTCCCTTCGCCTCCCCAGATGGGCCAGTCTGCCCCCCTCGCTGCTGGGCCATGACTGTTGCTGTTGGTGTTGTCTGACCCTGTCAAAACCCAGAGTACGACCACCGGCCCCTGGGTGCCTCGTTAGGTTTTACATAGGTTCTAGGCTCACCTGAATGTGTTCATCTGTCATTTTACCCTTGAAATGGAGAAAATGGATGTGGTGAGCTGGGGCTAGCTAAGGTCTGCCATTTTTTATCTTTCTTTTCTGACCTCAGTATCCTAAGTATACTGAGGGTGTGTGTGTGTGTGTGTGTGAGAGAGAGAGAGAGAGAGAGAGAGACACTCTGACTAAATCAGGAAGAGAATGATCTCTCTAGGCTGTGACCTCTTTCTGTTTGTGAAGGGCACCTTCAAAGGGAGCCCAGCCCTTTGATAACATGCTAAAATGTTCATTTTTAATTAATTTCTACTTTCTTTATATTGCAGCAATTAATCCTGCTTCCTAACTTTCATCTCTATAAATAAAGGTATTTAACAGAATTGTAGGATATTTATATCCTCTGTACCTTCTGTTCTATCGTGCAAAAAAGCACATTATCTCAGGAGATGCCTGTACTCCGCCCTTACTGCAAAAGGTGCAAAAAGAAACAAGTTTCTTACCACTTACGGCCTCTTGAGAGTTGACTCTGTAACTCTAAGACATCGGTGTGCCCAGATCTGGCCAGTGAGGCTCTGTGTTCTCATGCCTCAGACTGATCCTCTCTAAAAGGCTGTGGTGGTCCCAGAGACACGCTAAGACAAGGCAGAGCTGGCCCTGCAGTGGGACAAGGGCCAAGGGCCAAGGGGGAGCCCCTTGCAGCCATGTGGCTGTGGGGCTCAGACACTGCACCCCCAAATCTGCAACTGCCATCTTCCAAACTAAGTCAGTAGGGGAGACTTACCCAAGGAAGCAGTAAATAAACACTTTGTCCTATCTCTGAACTTGGATGTGTTTGTTGACTAATTTTTAAAAGGACTTGGGCGGAGAAAGCTCCTTTAGGTTTCTAATCTGAACCATATGGTCTACATTGCTCCACTAGGGGTGTGAGGTGACTAAAATGTGGGGGATGGGGAAAGGAGGGAGCTAGGCGTGGTGGCCGCACCAGAAAACAGACCACTGTCCTTGGTCCTGAACAGGAATGTCCTCTCAGGTTGGAACATGGCTGGTCATGTCCTGTAACTTGGAGATGCTAATATCTCCTGTTTAGCTGCTTCCAGGAATTCTGGGCAAGGCCAAAGAGGAGGCCGTGGTAGCAGAGAATGAGAGAGGGTGTCAGAGAGAGATAACAACCCAGTGGGGAAAATTTATTTTATTTATAATGATAAAAAGAAATTTTATTTGGAGAGTAGTGTTCAGCTTCTCTTTTTAAAAATCATCCTTAAGGGGGAAAAAGTAAATCAGTTTCTGCCCTGCTCTGAAAAGAAGCATGGTTGTAGCTTATTCTTTACAATGTGGTTCTCATTGCATAATTCCTCGTTGATTTTGTGTAAATTTGACAGTTACAAATAGCTTTTCCTTCGAGATGTGTGTGAGCGTGTCACATGCTGCTGTGCCCTCCTCCTGGGCTCCTTCAGTCGGACACAGCCACCATTGGGGTTGCCTCCTGATCGAGGGTGGGCTTTGCCACAATCGCGAAAGTGCTCACCAACCACCACGAAGCCCTAGTTTGGCTAAGGAGCCACGTAGCGCCCCACCCCGGCCCGTCCACCTCCTCTCCAACAGGCACCCCGCTCCCTGCTGGGTCCCCGCGAGCTTCCCCCGGGAGTGCGTGGCATCCTTCCTCTCACCACAGTTCCGCCCCCCATCTCTCAGCCTTGGAATGGGTTCAGGGCTGAGGAGAGAAACCAAGAATAGCATTTGGAAGTCTCCTGCCAAGGCTGACAACGTGAAGCGGTTTCTAAGGACTGTGCCTTTTCAGATGGAAACCAAACTCAAGATGTTTTCAGTTCCTGGGCAGCCTGTCTCCACCTTGACTTTCCCATGCAAGGAGGTGTAAGAAGTCTATTTACAGCTATTGTATAATGTAAAGGCAAATTATTCTGTTGCTATGTTTATTCCTGGTTAATTGAGAAAATTATTCCATTTAGCCAAGAGTAAAACCTCTGAGAATTTTCTTCTCGTTTCTCTGCATGTCTGGGGAAACAGGCAGCAGTAAACAATCATGCCCTATTTTATTCCTAGTTAAATGAATTATCATAATAATAATTACCAGTGGAAACATCTGGTTTTGGCACGGCTCAACACAGAGATTCCTCAGTGCAAGATTTGATCTTAACCTTTGCCTGACTTTCCAGCTCCTGGGACAGACCTCCGTACTATTACATTTGAGCACAAGACCTTTGGAAGCTGTTGCTACTTCCAGACTCAGGCAGTTTTTGTTGTTGTTGCACACAATACCTTTTTGTGCATCTTCATTGCTTGTTTAGTTTTCTATGGAAACCGTTTGCAGGGAAACAGGGTTCGGTTGCTTGCATCTGTTCATACTGCCTCTCCCGCGAAGGCCACCTGAACTGATCGGTCCAGTTACTGCAGATGCCATTGCGGGAGCAAGTTCCCTCCTGGGGTGCGATGCTCTGAATCTTTGGAGGGAGAGACGATGCTCCTGTCAGACTGAAAGGTTGTTTAAAAGTTTGTGGTTCCTAAAATTACAGCATACTTTAGTCACTCGAGGAAGGCTTTAAAGACAAAGAACAATTAAGACCATGTATCTCAAAGTGGGGCCTGGGGACCATTTCATCAGAGCCACCTGGGAGCTCTGTTAAAATATAGATTCTGGGCTCATACCCTAAACCTACTGAATCAGCATCTCTGGCATTTGTATTTTTAACATGCCTCCCCCAACAACCCCTAACCTCCCACCTCCGCCCCCTCCGCCTTGGTAGTTCTAAAGGCACACTGAAGTTGGAGAGCCACTGAGTAAGAGTATAGGACTATTTCATCAGGCAAAAACCTTACCCTCAGAGTTTGAGATCTAGTGTCTGAAAATCTGCCTATGAATTCTGGGCACTTCAATTTGGTTAATGTAGCTGATATCTCACCACACATTTCTGTTCCTGGCAGTGAAAGCTGCAAGTGGTGGATGCATTAAATGTGTCCTGGGACCCAGTGTGTCAAAGAGGAAAACAAAGGATGACCAACACAGCGTGAGGCAAGCAACCGTCATGGCCCAGGAACCAGGGGACCTGGGCTCTGGACCTGGCTGGGCCGTCTCGAATGCCCAGCCTTGGCCACGGCAGTGTTCTCTGCCTGGGCCTCGGTTTCCAAGTCTGTGAAGTGAACAGATTGGAATCAGTCTGTGGTTTCACCCTGTTTCCTCGGAGTCCTAGGGTCCCAGGAAAATCAAGGGGCAAGAAGGAAGCCAAGTGGGCAAGGTTCAAGGTCTGACATGCTCACTTCATCTAGAGAAGCTCAGCTTTTAGCCCTTTAATACATCACATTTCTGCAGAAGAGTTGCTTTTGAAAAGAGAGGTCTGCTGACTTAAAAAAAAACAATAAAGAAATATGTAAGACTGGATGGTCTATAGGAGCTCTTCTAGTACTATAATTAAGAGATAGTGTTTAGTGGGTTCTGGTGGGTTTACCTGGGGAAGAATATCCTTCTCTCTTTCAAACAGAGGATCTTTGAAAGACTATACCAACCATTTCACATCAGATTCATCTTAAAAAAATGTTAATTTAACATTTGCAATTAAAAAATAAGTCAAGGATATAGAAGTTCTACTTCTCCCCTAAGACATATAAACTTTAGAATGTTTCTATCAGAGGGAAGTTTGGGCTTTCCCAGCCCCAGAGATATTTTACGAATAGTTAAAGATAATAGATTAATTTGTAACAGTGCTAGGATTTTTCTCAAAGGAAAACAGCAGGGGCTGATGAAGTCTAAAGTGTTTGAGCACGTTGACATTAATGACTAATACCGGGTTTTGAAATATATGGGTATTTTTAATTTTCTGTTGTAAGGTCTGTTCACTTTAATAATGGACAATCTAGAGTTGACTGTTCTTTGAAAATATTTGTTTAATGCTGGTTTTCCCACCCAATTTCTTGGGTAGAAGAACAGAGCTGCGTCCACCAAGCCAGGGAGAGGTTGGGCTAGATCCCGTTCACGCAGGGTGATCTGAGGGAACTGAGAGGCTCAGCAAAGTCCACCAATATTCTCTTACCTCTACTTTACCCACCTGAAAAATAGGGAGAAGGTTTGTAGCAGAGTAAATTCTCCTACATGTTAGGGAGTGTTTTGAAAGTTCATGGGTATATTAATCCATTACTTCTATAACAAAGTACCACAGACTGAGTAGTTTAAACAACAGAAATTTATCTTCTCACAGTTCTAGAGGCAAGAAGACTGAGACCAGAGCAGAGGCATGATTTTTTTTTAATTAAGAACTCTCTCCTTGGCTTGCAGATGGCCAACCCCCTCACTGTGCTCATGTGATTGTCTCTCTGTGTATCCAAGTCTGCTCCCCCTCTACCTATCTCTTTAACTCCTAATTTCTTATAGGGACATCAGTCAGATTGGATTGGGGCACACCCTAAAGACCTCATTTTAATATAATTGCTTCTTTTTTTGTTTTTGTTGAATTTATTGGGGTGATGCTGGTTAGCAAAGTTATACAGGTTTCAGGCACACAATTCTACAATGCATCACCTGTGCACTGTATTGTGTGTTCACCACTCCAAGTCAAGTCTCTGTTTAAAAACCCTATCGCCTAATAAGTACATCCTGAGGTACTGGGTGTTAGGGCTTCAACATATGTATTTCAGGAGGACACAGTTCAGTTTGTTACAAGGGAGTAATATGAGCAGAGAACTTTGAACTACACTGGAGAATTACTAAGCATTATTATTATTTTTATGCTGCTTTTACTTTGGACACATTTTTCCCTAAATGATTAATTTCTAACCAGGCCATCTGAAATGCTGGTCTCCAGGTTTGCTGAACAGAACCAACCATTCTGGCCCAAGACCAGTATTAGGAGCATGCCAGCACCTCCCTTCTAGAAGGAGTCTGGGTCATGGGGATGTGGTTGGCCTGGTTTTCCAAGTTACTGGTTTTGTAAATCCTCCATGTACTGATGTTGTTTCCTTCTGTCCATTCAGCATAAGGTATTTATTCTTTACATTTTATTTTGAGGTGGAGGAACGAGCCATAAAAACCATTTGGAGATATCAAATAAATAGTAATGGTTTTGCCAGAATGAGGATTTTTAACAGTGAGACAGTACGTCACATTTTGATTCACACAGGAAGGATAAAAATAGCCCAACAACAATGGGAAATTGTGAAAGTGCCTATGGAGCAGTCCCCCAAAGCGCAGCTGGGCTGCGGAGGAGCCACGTGAGCACCTGGAGGTCAGCGTTCTCGGTCGCCTGCAAGTGCACGTCTTTCTGGGGCAGCACCTACTGCTGCTTGATAAATGCTGGCTGATTGATTAATAGGAAAAGATAAACTGAATACTGCAATCCCACATTTTGCCTTTAATATTTAAAGAAGTCTGAACTTCCATCTCCCTGTACCACAATAGTTTAATTTTGGAGCGGGAAAGACACCCCCTGCCATTCGGGAATGCGTGGGGACTCGGAGTTCATGACAATCACGTTGTCCAATCCCAGGAGGACATGGGTATGTGTCTAAGACAATTAAATACTCACAAGCACCCCTTTCAGCTCTGATTTTGGAATTACTTTCTTGGGTGTGCATGTCTGAATGGACTCTGTATTGTCTGTTGGCGTTTTTCTCCTGGGCCCATGACAGGGGCGGGGCAATGCTTCCAAATGCCTGTCGTGAGACGCATCAAAAATGATGTTTGTGGGTCACGCACAGACGACCAGCCATGTCAACAGTGGCCAGTTCAGGAGATCAGAACCTGCCCTGGTTATTGTCACAGAGCCGAATCCAGGGGACTAACTGATCAGACAGGCATTAGAACTGAGAAGGTAACCCAGGTGGAAGAATAATGTCTGTCTCCTTGAGACTCGGGGAAAGAGAAACTGGGGTTATCAGACCTGGAGTCTGAAAGAGGCTCCCTGAGAGCTGGGGCCAGTCCTCCGAGGAGGGCTGCCGACCTGCGCCTGCTGGCGCCCAGGGGCCTGGAGGAAGGGGCCCGGGGTGCCAGGAATCCGCTTCCGGTGGGGTGTGGGGGCACTGCCGGGCTGCCGCTGGTCCTTCCAGGGGCAGTAAGATGTGGCCTGGGAGGTGGACAAAAGCCGGAAGCCGAACCCACTCTCGCTTCAGAGGTGAGGGGCCAATGCTTGCTCACTGCTGACCAAACAGCCAGCAAACAGGAAAGAGCAAAGAGCAAGCCATCAAAGAGCAAGTCCTCCCTCCCGCCTCCTGCCTTCTAGCCTCTCTCTCTCTCTCACTGCCTCCCTCTCGTGCCTGCGGAGTGGTCTTTAAAAGGAGAAACGTGTTTGCCACTCCCCAGAGCAGAGGACGGAGGGTGATTTGGAGCCCGGAGGCCATAGCCTAAGAGCTGGCACCCAGGCCCTGTAGCCCATGGTGTCTGGCTGCCTCAGATCCCCAGGCTGGGGGATCACACCTCAGCCTACTTACAGCCCACTGGGCATTAGACCCATTGGGAGGTGCTGGTTTAGGGGCATAACTGTCCACAGAGAGAGATGGGCTCGCATCCTGGGGAGAGGATGCTTTATGGTGAAGGTAAAGAGGATGTCAGGGGGCCTAACGAGGGGACAGAAAGAGCCTGATGTTTGAACATGGGCTCTGGAGATTGACTGCCAGAACAACAGGCAGGTGCTGGCCCTTAAAACTACCCTGACCTGGGGCAAATTACTTAACCTTCTCCAGCTTTGAGAAGCTGCTGTGAGGATTAAATGAGATAATCCGGGTAAAGTGCGTAGCCCGGTGGTGCTTGTCACAGGGCGAGCATTCAGTAAGTGTTAGTCCCTACTGCCGGAAAATTTGTGGTACCTGTTCATCCACATTCTCGGTGGCAGTGATTGCTCTGTGGGCACATGATGACCTGTTTCCTCATCCTGACAGGTGCAGGCCTCCCCAGTTCTGCATCGGTTACTATTTGATCTTTACTGGCCGGTTAGGTAGCCCTGCCTCCCTTGCAAACCTGGGAGGGAGAATGGGTCCACACAGGGGCATTTCCCCCAAGACAGTTGACAACTGTCTCCAGGGGTATGGTTCCTGAGCTCATAACCAAGCCAGCTCCCTGCTGCCTGGGAACTGAATTTTCTGTATGATTGGAATGAGCCCAGTAGTCCGTCATTTATGGACAGCGATGTTGACGCAGTCACGGCTCAGTTTCTTATTCCTAGTGTTGGTGACTGGGGGCACCTACCCAGCTACGTGATCATGTACGGGCTGGCTTTACGGTTCTCCTCGGCAGACACCCATAGGCCACTCTTCAAGGCTAGGCAGTGTTTTTAAGGCACCCCGCAGCCAGGGGTGCTGCCCACGGGACTGGCACCATAAACCCCCCTTCAGACTGTGAGCAAACTGTCAATGTTCATCTCATGGTCTTGGTCTCATGTCCTATGTCCCCTGCCTGTCCTCTACGTCCCGATGCTGCCCTTGGACTTCAAGTTTTACCCTCAGCCTCAATAGTTGGTGCCTCCTTGATGTTCCATGCTGCCTTGTGCCAGAGTTAGATGACTCTCTCATCCCTGACCTGGGCTGTCCTGGGTTAGAATCTATGCAGTAGTAGAGCTGCTTGGGCAGTGAATCTGTATTTGGGGGGCGGGGGAGGTACCCAGATGGAGAGGATCTTCCTCGTTTACTTGAAGGTAACCAACATCTCACCATTAAAGATACGTTGCTCTAGGTCAAGGTATAGAGCTTGGGATGGTAATAGTTTTATAAAATATTGGGTTAAACAAGCTTAAACAGGTTCTCTAACCCCCAAGTTTTCTCTGAGCTCTTAAGGTGCTAATGTGCCAAGAAAGAAAATATGTAGCAGTTTCCCAGTATTATGTAATTATCAACTGATTTTTTTTTTTTTTTTTGGAAAGAGCAATGCTTCGGACTAGAAAATATTGCTAGGGTAAGCATTGGCTTTTTCATCATGATCTCTCTGTCCCTTTTTCTGTGTCTTTGTTCTACATAAAAGTAATTCTGGAAGGATATATATATTCAGTCACTATAACATTAGTGAGAATTAGCCCCATTTGTTTCCAAGCACCTTGGAGTTTTTTTGTGCAAAGGTCTCTGCCTTTCCGCCTCACTCTGACCGTCGGCCGGCTGGCCAGGGTGGCCAGGCGGGCTGTGTAAAAGGGGTGGGTTGGAAGGGACCGACGTGGGGGACATGGCGCCTGGGACACCTCGCATCTCCACCCTTCCACTTCATTCCTGATGTTGGTTTTTTCCTCAGTTACCTAAATCCTGACTTTTCCATCCATCTCTGTGCTCCAGGCCACCCAAAATTGGGCTCCTCTGGCTTTCCACCTGGTCTCCCTTTCTTCATCCTCTTCTTTCTCAGGCCGGTTTGGAGGGTTGTTGATTTGGTCTAATTAAGGTAATAGGATATTCATGATACTGAGAATCCTTGTGCTGGTCTACAGCTGCTTTGTTTTTCAGGAGAAAGAAGGGGGTGAAATGCCGTGCCACCGGCTCCTGACCCCGAGGCCGAGCCCCTCCCCTGCACTGGCTGCCCCAGGGCGCGTTTCATCTTGTCTTTTTATTCTGTATTTTTGATGCTTGGACATCTCAGGCCTTGCTGACTGAGAGAGGCAGCCCCTCCCAGGGCTAGCTAATGCGTAGAGACAGCAGACAACCCTAATAGGCTGCGAAGCGTGCTTTTCCTATACAAACCAACCAACCAGGGCCCACGCCCCCAGCCACCTCCTCTGTCAGGCTGTCATACTCCAGGCCACTATCCACATGTCCCTAATACCCCAGGACCAGGTGACTGGGGACAGTGCCTGGGCCCTCGAGCCCGCTGACGTTATTCAGACCGGACAATCCTATACCTGTTTACCCTGCCTCATGGATTCTTCCCCGTGGAAACCACAATAAAGGCTCTTTCCACAGTGTCTCTTTCCCTCTGCCTGGTGACTGCCCGGGAGCTTCCCCACATGCCCCGCCTGGGCTTTAGTGTGCCCTTCCTCTCAGGGTGTGTGAGTATAACAAAATGTCTTTTCATTGGCAGTTGTCACTGGTTGGTTAGCCCTGCCATATCTGAATAGTAATAAAACCTATATATTGAAACCAGGCTTAGTCCCAGGGAACTGCCTGTGTTTTTGGAAGGACACAGAAGCGCTCCAAGGTTGGGGCAGATGGAAGCCCTGCATAAAGACCTCCTGGTGACAGGAGGTGCTTGTGTGAGTGGAGCCTGATATTCTGCATCCTTGGGACTGACCCCCCGAGGGAGGCCTTATCCTGGCCACACCTCGCCCCAGGGGACCTCTGTCCCTCGGGTCCCACATGGACAAAGCCACCATCATTTTCTCTTGTTCCCTTCACACCAGCCGGACAAACCTGGATTTTCAAAGGGAAATAGACTTCAAAAAATAAAGGAAATCAAAAGGAAAATACACCAAGGGGGAAAAAACCACCAACGTGCACAGACACATGAACAAAAAACAAAAAATAAAAAGGAAGAGAAAGGAGAAAGCCGAGGGATGGTCGACTGCAAAGGTCTGGGCGGCAGCCGCCCTGGCAGCTCTCCCGCTGAATCCTCCATCTGCAGCGGGGTGAGCTGCTTCTTGGTGACAGTGAAACCTCCCCTTCCACAAGTGCCTCCTCCCCCCCACCCCCACCCCCACTACATTATCGATTTAAAAGAAAACAGCCTCATTATGGGGTCCATTTGGCAGTAACTTCCCCCTCTTTGGATAAAGTCCAAAGCAAACCAATGCTGCACTCAAAGATTTCTCTGGAACGTAACTATTCTATCCAGCCTGTACCCTGACTCAGCTCTCAGGCCCCCGGGACGCCTGAGGCTCCATCTGCCTCCGGCTGCTCCTCCCTGTCCACCAGCTCCTGGTTCTTTAGCTTGGCCTCTTTGCAGACCTTCTCTTCTGTTCCCTCGGACATGACAAGCAAGCTCTTGCTTATTTAGCAGTAGCCTGTGACCTTGACACTCTGGAAGACCCTGACATAGAAAACGGTCCCAAGCCCCAGTTCAGGCTCCCATAACACTGCTGAAGGGAGCCCCAAACTCCTGATTATCTGGAAGGGACATTGAACAGGAGCCATGCTATTAGAAGCTATTTGTGAAGTCCCTTGCATACTGAACATGCACCACCACTCCAGGAAGCAAAAAGTTAAAATGATAAGTTAAAAAGTAGAAAGGATGGAAGGGCCCATGCAAAGGCAAAGCCACAAGGCTCTTCAAGGTTCTGTGACTCTATTAATGACCAAAACAAATGACATTGCTTCATTAATGGAGCACCAACAGTGTGTTAGAGGCTGTGAGTTCTAGGCACTAGGGATATATCAGTAGATAAAACAGACAAAAATGTAGGGCTTATGTTCTAATGGAAGGGGGAGGCAGACACTAAATATAATCAGTAAGCCGTTCAAACAGGAGACGGACTTCTCCGGGGAGAGCAGCGTCCCTTCCTGGAGCAGGATGGGGCTCACCCAGGTGGCTGCCCTAAAGCCAGCTTTTGGACTCTAGAGGAGCAGCAGGTGCTTCTGCAGAAGTTTTCCTGGAACACGTGACCTTGACTTTCCTGCAGATTGTTTTCCAAGTGCATTCTCTTACCCTGGGAGGCAGGAGAATGCCTGAGGCTTCGGTGATGCAGCACCTGGCACTGGGATGAATTCCAGGATTGTGTGGCGGAGCAACGCCCCGTGGGCTCCGGACAGGCCGAACTGGAATGTTGTCACGTCTGGCCAGTGCGTGGGCAGCTCCTGTCTACACTGGCACAGTTCTTCTGTCTACACTTTCCTGATGAATGGAGCAAGCTGCGCCTTTCAGAGGCAGAAGGTCATGAGGGCTTGAGAGGTTTTAAGTGAGGCTGGAAAGAGTCAGGTTCCTGGAGCAGAAGGAGCACAGGGAGAGGCTTGAAGGGGAAATGGGGGCGGTGCTGGTGACCACAGATGTGGCCACCTATATGAACTAAGGGACCACTGGGGTAACAAATAGAACCCAGTAGGACCAGGTCCCCCCGCATAAATGATTCTTACCCATTCATTCCTTTATTTAGCAATGTAACATTTATTTCTGCATGATGACCCACTAGGAACTAGGAACAAAGACAAATACAGCTTCGAGCAGTGCTGTTCAGTGCACCTTTCTGAGGTGCTGGAAATGTTCTCTTACTCTGTACTACCTGCATGTGGCCACTGGGCACTTCATATGTGGCCAGGACAACTGAGGCACTGCATTTTAGATTTTATTTTAATTAATTGACATTTAAATTTAGCTGAGCCTTGAAAAGTAAGATTGACTAACTGAGCCAACTGAGCCTTGAAAAATAAGATTCAAAATAGGCACTGGCCCAAGCATGGTCTGCCAGTCGGTGAGTGGGTTTTCCGCACTTCTTTGGGACATGTGACATTCTTCGTGCTACCATGCCTTTAGAGAGATGGCTGTGTTCTCCCCATGGCTTTCCCAGGCTCTTCTATCTCTCCCCGTTCTCACTGCTTTTTTCTCTAAAGATATGGAGAGGAGGCCGATTGAGACAACTAAAAAACCCCACCCCTAATCTCTTGCTCTATGTAGTCACCATCTATCCATCCATCCTTCTACCCATCTACATACTCAACCCTTCTCTGACTCAATTTCCTTCTCTTAGAAGAGTTGAGATGGAGGAATGTCATCAAGTGAAAGGCAGTGTACAGAATAAGCATGAGCTTTGAGACACATGTACATATACCATCTAAGAGACAAGCCTTCAGACAATGCCTGGGGAATGAGATCTCTGCTTTCAAAAGCCAGGCGTTGCTGCTAATGGGTATAACGAGGCCACAGAGATGAATGTCAATTACACTGATGACTATGTGAGGTTTTCAAGAGTCATGCAAGTTGTAGTAAAGGAAAGCAGCAGCAACAGCAGCAATAACAACAACAAAGATGGATGTCTGCTCCAAGGACACGCCCATCATTTTATTCTGAGCGCCTACCTTGAAGCTGGCTCTGTTCCACCACTGGCCAGGGGCTGAGATGTCTCTGAAGTCCAGGCTTGGGGCTCATCTACATCCTCTCCAGGAAAACCAGCCAACAAATGGCAATGTTCTTCCTTCAACTCTGGCGTCCCATGAGCCCCATCAGACCCTGAGTTGGCAGCTAAGGGATTTCCCATCCATTTAGTGAAACATTTGAGAGTAAAAGGGGTCCCTAAAGGTCATATGCATAATTTAAGACATTTTGCCTTTTAAGTACATGCATGTACACACCATTTGCACATGCTCACATGCATGGAGCTCGAATACTATGGGCTCTCCAAGGATGGCTCCTCTCAGCTATGGCTTTTTCTCTCCAGTCACTAAATTTGCTGAGAAAATGTGGGTGACTGACAAAAAAGAGTTAAGTGGTCTGATGTTGGGGAATGGAGTGTAAGGGAAGCTATTATCCAACAAAATGTTGAGCGTCTTCTAATTTTTAGCCAATTGTTTAAAAGACGACAGACGGTAATGTTTATGAGATGTATAATTCAAGGCAAATCTGTCCAGATAGAGAGGAGAAAGCATTTTTTAACTTGGCTAACAAATGTTGAGCTGCATTCAGATAAATAAAACCAACAAAACCCAAAGCACATAATTGCACTGTTGGAGAGATGGAGAACAATCTTATTTTTCTTTAAAAAAAAATTATATGTACTTGAACAAAGCATTGAGATTTTTCTAACCTTCACTGCTGGTCAGTTATATTATAAATCACAGGTGAGGATAGGATATGTCCCCAAATCTGAAATATTTGACATCTGTCTACACTTTTCAAGGTCACGCTGCATGCCAGTTTTTCAGTTCTTCCAACTTTTTGTTGTGAGCCAAATACCATGATCTTTGTTTCATTAATATTTAAGAGTAATTTAGATTGTGCCAGATGATCTTAAAGCTCATTTAAATCAGCCTGAAGATAATATTAAGCTTTCTCCCAGTATAATCTACCACCATAAATGATAGTGTCATCTGCATATAAATGATGGGCTGAATATGATAATGAATAGCAAAGATTATCAATATAGAATGACAACTGCATTTGATTTCAGATAAATCTTTCAAGAATTCATTATTCTGTTTTCAGAGTTAAAGATGCATTGTTTTTGTCCAAATCTTCCAAGCAAAACACAAAGGTTTTCATGAAATGAATCCTTTATTGTGTTAGAAAGAGGGGGGAGATGTTCACAAATTTTACATGTATTCTTTTGCAAATACAATAATTAGAGTTAGCACAGATCATTACTTTATTGGATTGAGCAATTGCTGCTGTTTCTCCTTTTTTACCATCTTCCTCCTCCTTCTATTTCTCCTCCTCTTCTTCCTTCTGTTGATAACAATAAAACTTTAAAATACTGTTTCACTAGAGACTGGCTTGCACCTGTAGTTAAATTGCCATAGGGTTCCTTTCATACTCAGTAAGGTTTCTTTCATACCCTAAAAACATTTGCTTTTAATAAATCACACCTTCCCTTTTTATTGACCTAGAACCTACTGGTATATCTCATTTGAATAAAATGCAAACTTTAGATAACTATGTATCAAATATGAATAGTAAGAATTAAATTAAGGATCTGTATTTCTCTCCTAACAGAAGAGCCTTTTTAAAGTCAAAGGGAAAAAATAATGAGGAGAAGTGAAGAAACAGACCAAAAGAAAAGTCCATGCCAATAAACACATACTGACTTTCATGTCAGTGAAGATAGAAGCCTATGGCTGCAAATATAGTCATATTTCATTTTCTTAACAGATGCTGGACAAAGTTATGCAAAATAATATTTCTTCTTTTCCTCCCATCTCTTTTTCCTTCCTTTGAGCTGAGTGTCCCATCTGGGTTTCCCACCAAAACATAGGGGACTCTAAACCACATTCAGGAGTTTGGGGGATCAGTACTTTTGAAGTTGTAAAGCTGGTAAAGGGTGGAGTTTGCTTCTGGGCTGGGAAGGAATGGTTTTTCCAGTTTTCAGGTTCAGCAGAGACAGCCACTATGCTGAGTCCATGGAGATGGACTCTGGAGAAACAAACCATGGAACATGCCAATAAGCTTCCTTTGGGCAACTGCGTGTGTGTTTTATTGTGATGTAGTTGGCATATAACATTTTATTAGCTTTAGATGTACAAAATGTGTCTATATTGCAAAATGATTGTCACAATAAATCTAGTTAACAGTCCTGTCACCTCACACTACAGTTTTGTTTTCTTGCGATGAGAATGTTTAAGATCTACGTTGCTAGCAACTGTCAAATGTCAGATTTGACATATGTACACACTTGTGAAACTTTTACAAGTTCCTCACCACGTGGGCCTCCCATGAGCTGCTTGAGCATCCTCATGACATGGCATCCAGTTCCACTGGAGTGACCAAACTAAGAACAAGGAGGAAGGAAGCCATTATGCCTTTTATATCCTAATCTCAAATGTCTCATACTATCACTTCCACCACATCCTGTTTGTTAGAAGTAAGTCATTACATGCAACCCACAATTAAGGAGAGGGGCATTAGATTCCACCTTTTGAAGGGATAGCTAACAGAGCATGGATATATTTTAAAACCATCACAATCAATATTGGAGATTAGTGGCTTTCCTAATTTTATGCATGTATTTTCTGGATAGAGGCCTTAGTCCTAGATTCCATCATGAAGCCAAATGCATGGCTGGTAAAGATAATGTCCCTGGGGTTGGCCCCCTTATCTCCTCCATTTCTTTCTGGTCTTCAGCTCAGTTACACTAGAAACTCCACTGTAACCTGTCCAGCTCCTGCTTTGTCCTGTCTGGTCTTGTTGTGGATTGATAGCCTCTACTGCCAGGGGGTAGACATGGTGGAGGCTGGGGCCTAAGGAATGCTTTGGACCAGGACTGAAGTGGAGGTAAAAGAAAAGAGGCCCAGTTTGTGATCTGGTCCCACAATCAGCCCTTTTCCTCTGTGAATCATAATCTTCTGGGAGCACATCTCATATTATGCTAATGGAGTATTTGTCTTATTGCCAAACCTGAATGACATTATGCAAGGTCTGGCTTTGAGCTCTTGGAAACTGGAGTTAGAGCAGGAGGGAAGGATCTTGTCTACCACATTTGAAACCTCAATTTTAAATTAATTATGCATAATTAGCATAATTAATTAAACTTAGGACAGAAGTTTTCAAAGTGTGTTCTGGGGAACCCAAGATTCTGTGGGGATCTTTGGGGAATTTTATAAATGTTTTATTTAAAATTTTAAAGCACCATATGGTTTTAATTATAAACAAATAATATATTATATACCAACTGTTAACAATCAGCACATTAACTTGTGCCTGCCAGCCTAACTTTGTGTGAACCCAGATATTGGAATAAATCTTTTCCTGCTATCACTATTAACTGAAAAGTGTCTTGAGTTTGCAAAGCCAATGATTTTTTTTAGAAAAACTGTTACTAATTGCACCTACTCATCTGTGGAAATCAGACTTTCCTCCATGTTATACAATCAAAACAAAGTCCTAAAATAATTGGATGCTTAGTCTGAGTGGACTGTGATCTGTACCCTTACCTCCCTGTTTTAAATTGTCACAAAGATTTTTCCATTCTCTCCTTGATTGACTTCTAATAGATAAAAGTTATGAATTAAAGCCTATAAAATGTTTCATAATAATTTTTCAGTTTTAATCTGTTTTATACGTTAATATATCAGAACTCTTGCTGTTGCAAATTGCAGAAAACCCAACTCAAAATGGCTTAAGCAATAAGAGGATTTGTCATCGTACATAAAAAGAAATGTCAGGGTTGGTCAGTTTGATGGCTCGGTGACCTCCTGCAGGAAACGCACTCCTCCCATTTTCTGTGTTGCTTTCCTCAGGGTGTTGTCTTTGGGTTAAGTCCCCTCCAGTTAGCAAGGTGATTGCCAGAGGTTCAAGCGCCCCATGCCCATATGGAACTACCCCAGGGGAGAAAGGGACAAAGCGCCTCTTCTTAGGAGCCAGTACTCGTTGCAGAAGCCTTGGCACCTGGCCGCCCTGGAGCTGCCCACACCGGGCACGGCGAGGAGAAGGCCCCCGGAACGGGCCTTTCCCATGTCGGGGAGGGCAGACGGGGCCCTGAGCGCACCCTGGGCTTGGGCCGCGGGATGCGGGAGAGGAGGGCTCTGAGGGCGCTGCTGGCAGCGTCTGCTGGGACTGGGCTCCTTATAGGAGCCGTTTGATAGAACAATTTTGTTACTAAAAAAATTTTACAAGTTTTGTAAAACTCATCTACCACAACTGATATACCACAAAAAATATATATGGTGGCTGCCTAGAGATGATGAGGACAAGGAAGTTTGTAGCGGTGGCAGGTACTTTGATAATCTTGACGGTGATGAAAGTTTCGCATGTCAAATCTCATCAAATTTATGCTCTAAATATGCTTGATTTATTGTGCCTCAACTCCATGTAAATGAAGCTGTAAAAAAAGGAAAAAAGGTTGAACTCTCTCAACTGAAATTATTTAACATGAGAACACTAATTATCTTTTTCTAGGATAGTTTTTCTTTATAATTTTACAGCTATTTTTGCAGGCTTATGTTTGCACACTAACCCTGCAAGTCATGTCAATAGGTCCTTTCTATTTACATGACACTTGTGCATAATGAGGCTTCTAGAGGCTTTACCAGCTGGTAAAGATGTAAAATTTATTTCTTCTCTTTTTCTTGGTCCTACTCGCAGCTCCTGATTGTTTCAGCTCCAACACTGGAGCCAGCGTCTGGGGCAGGCGCCTCCCTCTGCCCCTGCGGCGGGCCCCTGTCTAGCTGCCCTTCTCCTCTCTCGTGTGCTGGAAGCTCCATCAAAGTGAGTGGCAGCTGTGCGCCTGGAGAAGGTGAGCGAAAGTTCAGGTGGTGGGGAGGAGATCGGCTCCCTCGGCACGCAGAGCCCAGCCACCTTAGCTGGGGAGATGCGTGAAAGAGGAAATCATAGCAGGGAGGGGTGCCAATGAGGGCAGCCAGCAGAGAGAAGGGGCTGTCACTGCCTGTTGTGGTCCCTTGAGGCAGAGGGTTTGCAGAAGTGAGGTCCCAGAGGCCCTGTTCCACCTTCACGTCCTTGCCTGGCTGCATTTTCCATTAACTGATGTTGCTGTGGCATTTGTGGTAATGATGCCCCAGATCCCCAGGAGCAATCCTGCTCCGTGCAGACCTCGGAGCTGCCTGGCGGAGTGTGGGGTTAGGGAGAAGGCTTATCAGGGGACACCTCAACAGTCGGCAGGCATTGGTGCTCAAGGAGATGAAAAACCATCACCGCTAGAATCGCTCCTTGCCTTCAGTATAACTCCAATGGTATTACATGTATTGAAAATATTTGCTGGAATTTACAGAGAAGCTATTAATAGTCAGGCACTATGCCAAGCACTTTATACACATTATCTACTTAAATCCATGCAATAACCCTGCAAGGAGTTACTGTGATCCACATTCTAAAGATGAAAACACTGAAGCACAAAGAAACAGACTGACTTCCCCAGGACCATGTACTTATCAAGCAGAGTTGCTGGGACTTGAACCTAGGTATGTCTAGCTCTAAGCCCAGTTCCTTTTTTTCTCTATCAGATCATCCACTCATTCCCTGGATCACGTTTTGTTAGACATAGTCTGCTCATCTCGCATCTCTCCCTTCTGTGTCCTATTCCAAGTTTGGACGCCCCTCCATCCCTGCCTCCCAACAGGTTGTAAAAATGTTGGCTGATAAAGAATTGAGGTATTAATACTCTCATTTTCAGAACAGAAACAAAAAGATCAAAAAGCAGCCTGGGCATCAAGGAGTGAATTAGGAAGACTGCAGCAGGGTCAGCAAGACAGAGCGCTTTGCAAACCTCCCTTTCTGATCCTGGTAGATGTCGCTAACTGCGAAGCTCCTTCTCAAAGCAGTCCTAAGCAACGCCGTGGTCAGGGGACAATGTAAAGATGGGGGTGGGGGCATCGGTGAGCTCCAGAGCAGGACGCCTCAGGGGTACATAGGTGGACACCGACGCCAAGCCCCTCTTCTGTCCCTGGAGCCTGACGTGTCCTCCCCTGAGGGGCGCGTGGCATGAATTTGTTTCCCTTCCCTGGTCTGCCAGGGCCTCAATGTGCTCTCATAAAACATAAGGGGCGAGAGAGTGCAGAACAGAGAAACGAGAGGAAATGGAAGCATTTTGGGGAAAGGCAACTGAGACGAATTGAAAGGGTGGTGGGCATACTAGCACAAACAAGAGAGGGCAGAAAAGGCTGCAGGAGAGTGAGCAAAAGAAGGCTGTGTCGGTAGCCCCTGGGCCAGCAGAGTGCCGGTTTGTTATCTGTAAAAAGAGATGTGTTATTTTTTTTTCCCCTCTCTTGGCAAATAATGACAAAGAAGAATGGTTGCGGAGTTACTGAAATGGAATACAATAGCGTATTCCGAGTGAATGAAATGTACTCTCAGATATATCTTATCATGTTCCCCACCAACTTTTTTTATTTGAAATTGCCTACGACAGGTGCCGTAGTCTGGGCAAAGTATAATATCGTACCTTGCAACAGCTGTGCAGAGAGCTCGCATAGAAATAGTAAAGAAAGGTTACACAATGCGACCGGTTTCATGTGGCTGGGAGCAGCTCTAGAATTTAAAACATTTCCTTGTCCTCGAGTTAAATTGGGCCCCTGTGATATATGTGGGCCCCTTTCATATTAAGTTCTGTAACTTAATATGAAAGGCTGCTGATGGATGGGTTGACACCATGGCCACCAAAGCTGGCTGTGGGCACCTGCAAGGAACACGTGTGCCCTGAGGGGACCCAGTTCTGCAAACGCGGTCCTCCCTGAACTGACGTTTGCTTGATGTGTGCACGCGGGCTCTCCTGACACGTAGGAAAGACTGTGTAGTTTAATGCAGATGCCACCCACACCTCCGACATTTCTCCAGCTGCAGCCCCTGTGGGATAAACTCTATGAAAAAACTTCCAGGACCCTCGTTCCAGCTCAGGAAGCGTGCATGAGTGCACGTGAGCGACAGTGGTGCCATTAAATCTGTCCTCATCCTTAAACTTCAGTTTGTCATTTGTAACAGACTTACCCATGGACCACAGGCAGTTGACGATGGCACCTTACGCACTAATCCTGCGGTGGAGAACTACTGGTGAAGGGGCTTTCTTAGTTCGATAAAATATGTAAGAGCCGTACAGAACCTAATCCAGTCATTCCCCAGGTACTTTTCTACATGTAATTTGAAATGGAACAGAAGGCTCTCAGGGGGCAGATGTCCAGCCATGTATATTCAGTCAAGTATCCGAGTTGCACGCAACAGAAGCATTCTGGCAGATTTAAATAGGAAAGGGACGTAGTAAAGCTACAGCATTTAACTCACAATGTTTTGCAGCAACTCTGCGGGACCTGCAAATTGAGACCCATATCCCCAGTCACACCGCAGAGCTTGCCTGGTGAGGCCACCGATGCTGCTCAGCCCTGGATGCAGTGACAGGTCCCACGCACACGGTCAACAGCAGCATTGCCGGCCGAGCAGCTCTGTCTTTCCTGACCTGGCCACCGCCATGTACAGGCGTGTGAACCCTGGGCCTGTGAGGTAGCCCAGGATGGTTGGCGAGTGGAGGGCATGGGTTGGAATCCCAGGAAGGGTTTTGCAGTTGATGTGTTATGAGGGAGATCAGTGGATAATTGTCATTCTGGCATTTTGATGGACTGTGGGCAGGGCCGCCGTGTTTCTTGTTTGCATCTCTATTCCTATGCCCTAACATATTACTTGGCACTTAGAAAGGTCTCAGCAAGCATTTGTTAAAATGAATTAAAATTGAATTTTAAATTTAGAAGCACCCTTTCCAACAGCTGACAGCCAGTTACTATTGCAAATTAGTTCTAGTAAATCAAAGTAAATCAGAAAGGCAATCAAAAATAGACTCTCCAAGCCTAGTGGTTGTATGCACTGATCTACCATAGCATTGCCCTTAGACCTGTGGGGTAGTGGTTAGTTTGTTTGTTTTTATGCTCAGTGGCAGCTTTACTTTTTCTAGTAATTACTGTGTGTTCCTGTGCCAGTCCATCCAAGTGAGCATATTGATGAAAATCTATTTTTCTATCAAGAAAGGAAACTGTCATCAACCTTCATCTGGATACCAGAGTATTTCCAGAGTATTTGCTTCTGTTTTGTGAGACTTCTTTCTGTCTTTGATAGGGAAGGAAGGAGGGAAGGAAGATCTTTTCTGAAAGAAAGGAAGAAAGGAAGAAAGGAAGAAAGGAAGAAAGAAAGAAAAGAAAGAAAGAAAGAAAGAAAGAAAGAAAGAAAGAAAGAAAGAAAGAAAGAAAGAAAGAAAGAAAGAAGAAAGAAAGGAAGGAAGGAAGGAAGAAAGAAAGAAAAAGAAAGGAAGGAAGGGGGAGGGGAGGTAGGAAGGAAGGAAGGATGGAAGGAAGGAAGGAAAGAAGGAAGGAAGGGAGAGAGAGGAAGGAAGGGAGAGAGAGGAAGAAGGAAGAGAAGAAAAATTATTTTCAAAGGCGTATTTGAGTGTGTGGGCCATCACTTGATCCACACATCATGTTCCTATTGCATGACCTCAGATGCTTTTCCCTATTCATCTCTTTCTGGTTCTTTGCAGCATCTCCAAGTCCAAGACTAGAGAGCAGAGAGTATTGTAGATCATTCCTCAAGCAGATTCAGCAAGCTGGTCATTGTTAACACATAATTTGTGTTGGAGACTGCAGTATGGATTGCTTCCTGTAGTATTCATGCCAAAAAAAGTTTTAATTGATTCTGGATGAATCATAAATTTTTATGTTCTTGATTCAGAAAAATGCCTTTTAAAGTTTAAAGTTTCAAAATCTCCAGGGTATCAAATTTGGAGAACTGAGAAGTGCTTAAAAATGATCATGAACTGGATCCCATCTGTTTTAACTTCAATTAGATGGAAGTATGAATGTGCCCATTCTCTGACATAAAGAATTATTTTCTTCATGCGCGAGGGTTATTTTTTTTTGGTATGTAGGTGTGAGTGTCTGTGTGTTGTTTGTATGTGTGTTAAGTTTTTCTACATGTATTCTCTCCTTCACTGGTGCAGAAATTATACTTTAAAAATGATTTGCATCCTTCAGTTTTGAAAAATGTGGCATCTTGATTCCAATTATGTTTAAAATAAGTATATATGAAATGAAAATTATTGCTGAATTCAATAACTATTAATTATTGAATATCTTTTCCTTTTCTGTAGTTTCCAGTTTTTCAATAATGAGCAGGTATTGCTTTTATGATCAGAAAAAATACATATTACAGGCAACTTTTTTTGCTGTATTACCATTCTTGCATTCTTAAAAATTTCTTCTTTTACTGTTGTTCAATTGCAGTTGTTCACATTTCCCCCCATTACTCTTCCCTGCCCTACCCAGCCCCCACACTCATTCCTTCCCCTTCCCCAGTTGGCTTTGTCCACAGGTCCTTTATACATGATCCTTGACTTGACCCTTCCCCTTCTTTCCCCCATTACCCCCCTTCCCTCTGGTCACTGTCAATTTGTTCTTTATTTCCATGTCTCTGGTTCTGTTTTGCTCCTTTGTTTGTGTTGTTGGTTAGGTTCCAATTATAGGTGAGATCATATGGTATTTGTTTTTTACTGCCTGGCTTATTTCACTTAGCATAATACTCTCCAGTTCCATCCATGCTGTCAAGAAGTGTAGGAGTTCCTTCTTTCTTTCTGCTGCTTGACATTCCGTTGTGTAAATGTGCCACAGTTTTTTGATCCACTCATTTACTGATAGGCACCTAGGCTGTTTTCAGCAGTTGGCTATTGTAAATAATGTTGCTATGAACATTGGGGTGCCTAGCTTCTTTTGAATTGGTATTTCATCATTCTTAAAATTTTCCATTCTGCAAAACATGCACCAAAAATAACAGAGCTTATGGGGAAAGTAGGGTTGGGACAGATCACTCAAACTTATGAAAGTTTAAAAGCAGAATATTAACAGAAATCAATAGCATTCCTAATAAATATAGTAGCATAGGTAAATACACAGCCACATGAAGCCTTGAAATATATCTTAGAGGGCATTCACTTCTGATAGAAAACGTTCTCATTAATATTAAAATTTAGATTTTGGGCATAGCATTCCTCATTCATTCATTGTTTTAACACAGAGCATAATATTGCTGCAGCTTCTTTTTCTCCACTCTTAGTTTTCTTAGAATTGCTTAAGATAGTGGAAACACAGAGCACTGGAAGCCACTGAGCCAGACAATACATGCATTACAGAAAAATCAAGACTGGATTTTCAGGGTGTTTTTTTTTCCTGAAGTTGGCAAACATTTGTAAGATTTTAATTTTAATTTTGAGAAAGCTTGCCTCAGATTGCTTCAAAGTGTTAATGTGCTGTGGGAAATTGCATAAGATTCAACACGACTTATGCATTATACTGACCTCATCCCCCACTTACCGACTGTCTGTGATCTAATTTATATTAAAGAAACATGCATTGCCACAGAGCAGAATTTGTCAGCTGTATGTTAGAAAATTGAACCCAACAATATATAAAAAGGATAATACATCATGATTAAGTCAGGTGTATTTCAGGAATGCAAGATTTGTTTAACACTTTTAAAATTGGTCAATGTAATTTACCATACAAACAGATTATAGAAGAAAAACTAGATGATCATGTTACTATATGCAGGAAAAGCACTTGATGAAATTCGAAGTCTGTTCATGATTTTTTAAAAAGTCTCAGAAAATTAAGAATAGAAGGGAACTTTCTCAATCTGATAAAGGACATCTACAAAACAAACCTATTGCTAACATAGTACTTATCGATGACTGCGTAATTTCACCCCTAGGGTTGGGAAGGAAGGTTAGAATGTTCATTCTCGCTACTTGTACTCAAAATTGTCCTGGAAGTCCTAGAAAGTCCAACAGGACAAGAAAAAAAACCATATAGGTTAAAAAGGAAAAAAAGAAAGAAAACTGTCTCCATCTGTAAATATCAAAAATCTATATAAAAAGATTCCAAAGCAAAGCTACTAGAATTAGTAAGTGAGATTAGCAAGGATGAAGGATACAAGGTCAACATATGAAAATCATTGCAGTTGTATTTCTATATACTAACAATGATAAGTTGTAAATTGAAATTAAATATGCACCATTTAAAATAAAATGCCATTACTTAGGTTAAAATCTAGCAAAATTTATGTAAGATCTGTGTTCTGAAAATTATAAAACTGATAAATATCAAATAAGATCCAAATAAATGAAGAGATATACTATGTTGATGGATTGAAATTTTTAATACTGTTAAGATGATAATTTTTCCTAAATTGATATATAGATTCGATGCAATCTCAAATAAAACCCTAGCAAGATTTTTCCTTTGTAAAAATCAGTAAGCTAATTCTAAAATGTATATGGAAACTAGAGTAGCCAAACCAATTAAAATAAAAAGTTTGAGAATCCAGTGGTATCTTATTTCAAAGCCTATTATAAAGCTACAATAATCAAGTGTTGGTACAATAAAAATGTGTTGGTGAAAGAATAAACAGATCATGTAAGCAGAATAGCAAGTTGAGTCTAAAAATAGAACCACACATACATTTTCAATTGATTGGCAATAAAAATGCAAAGGCAGTCCAATGGAAAAAGGATGATTTTTAATGCTGGAAGAATTAGAGCCTTCTATAACAACCACAACAAATAATAACATTGACCCTTACATCTGTAAAAGTTTGAAGGAAACATAGGAGAAAAATCTTTGTGACCTTAGGTTAAGCAATGAGTTCTTAGATACCAAAACTGAAAACATAACCCAATTAATAAGTTAGGCTTTATAAAAGTTGAAAACTTTTGCCCTTTGGAAGACAGTGTTATGAAAAACAAGCCAGAGACTGGGAAAAAATATTTGTAAAGCCCATATCTGATAAATGGCTTACATACAGAATACAGAAACCTCACATCTCAGTTGTAAGAAAAGAAGCAACCTTATAAAATATGGGGAAAATTTTAACAGACATGTCACCAAGAAGCTATACCAATGGCAAGTAAACACATGAAAAGATGCTCAACGTCACTTACCATTATGGAAGTGAAAACTAAATCCATAGTGAGGTACAACTACATGTTTATCATAACAGCTAAAATGAAACCTGACAATAATGAGGGCTGATCTGGATGTGGAACAATCGGAACTCGTGTGCGTTGCTGGTGGGAACGAAATGGCACAGCCATTTAGTAAAACAGTTCAGCAGTTCCTTATTAAGTTAAATATCTGCATCCTAGATGACCCAACAGTGTCACCCTTATGTATTTACCAGAGAGAAATGAAACTCATAGTCACACAAAAATCTGCATTTGAGTGTTTATAGCAACTTTCCTAAAAATTACCAAAAATATGGAAATAACCCAAATGTCCTTCAACTGATTAATGGATAAACTGTGGTACATCCATACATTAATAAAAAGAAACAAGCTACAGGTATGTGCAATGACACGTATATATCTGAAGTGAATCGTACTAAGTGAAAGAAGTCAGATCCAAAAGGCTACATGCTGTGTGATTCCAACTATAAGGTGTTCTGGAAAAGGCAAAACTATGGGGCCAGACACCAGCTCAGTAGTTGCCAGCAGCCAATCCATTAGGGTTGACTGCAAAGGGGCCTGAGGGAACCTTCTGGGATGATGGAAACATTTTATATCTTGACTGTGGTGATAGTAACGTGACCATATGCATTTGTTAAAACTGATGGAAATGTACATTTAAAAGAGTGAGTTCCTGATATATAAGTAATATCCCCCCAAATGTAAATCTGAAAAAATCTAAAGTGTTTATAGTAAACAGTAAAAACCAAACTCGTCCCCCTGTTTCCCAAGTGATCTGACATCTACAGCTGATAAAAAGAGTGCTGTTTTCTGCAGGGAAATGTTTGGGATCCTAAAGACTCAGGCTCAGACAACCTCTCTGAAAAGCAGACCCAGCCGGACCTGCTCCTCAGGGGTGGGCCGGATGCTGGACCCAGAGCCGGCTTCCCTCGCCTGCACTTGCACAGGATGCCTTCGGACCCATGCTCACGGGAGCCAAGTTCCCCCCACGCCTCCTCTCACAGGTCTCCCTGTTATGGGGGGAGAGCAGCCTTCTGAGGCGCACGTGAGTCTCATCAGTCTCGCTCCGTCTCCAAGCTCTGCATGAAGCTCAAGTTGACCCCTCCTATGTCCCAGGGCAAACCCCTGCGTACCTGAAAGGATCCCAGAGTCACCGAAGGGGTGTTTTGGTGCCAGCTTAACCTGTTTTACCGCCTGGGCTTTCAGGGCCGCAGGCCAGGAGTTAAGACTCCTGATGTTCACAGTCACTTTATCCTCTCCGCCCACTCTGTGGAGCCTGGCAGGAAGGCATTCAGAACAGCAGCGGGTCAACAGATGTACACAGGCCGCTGCGTGGAGTGTGGCAGGGAGGGCTAGGGCGGTGGAAAAGGCCGCTCTGCCCAGAACGCTGAGTTTCTCAGCTACCTTGAGGCTAAGGGTAGCCCTCCTCACTCCACAGAGCCCCTGTTCCTTAGCATTTGTAAATGGTTGCTCATGCATGGATGCCATCTAACTGCCAGGTAACTAGCTAGAACTGAAAATGTAATCTTCAGTTTGAAGGCCTGCGCTTGAACAAATTGCTTGTCTGCATTGCTGAGGTTCGGGAAGGTGGCAGTGAAGAGGAGGAGAGAAGGAGGAGAAGAGAAAGGAAGGATGGAGCAGATTAAAAGAAGGGAGTCACAGCTGAAGAACAGAGACGGGCATGTCTGTCTCTAGAATGTATTATCTTTCATTTCCAGCTGCCTCCAGGCCTTGGCTAAAATTGTGTCGGCCCTTCCCAGCCACCCTTCAAAATGTTTGGCCAGGACGCCTTGATTGAACTGAGGGGAAATGGGTCATGCGAGAGACCTGCACTTTAGGAATAAGACATGTGTTCAAAGCTCTTCCGCTCCTCCAGTCCCACCCCATCAGATGGCAAAGGAGAGGTTTCCTGAGCTTTCTATAGCAGAAACCTTTTGGTGAGGCAGAGATCAGTTGGCGCCCGACCAAGCCGAGCGGAGATGCTGCCTGGGAGAGAGACAAGGCGGTGAGCATTTGTGCAGGCTCTGGTACCTGGAACACAAATATGCTGAGCTGCAAATTACGGCTTTTGGATGTCACCACTGCCGTTTGACATTGCGTCTCAGCTGTTCACATCTTCATTACGCATTGCAGTCTCCCATTTAGGCTGTTCCCTTGTGAGGCAGATTTATGTGACGTGGGTTCCTGTACACCCTGAGCAACAGTGCTCACCAAGGGGTGTCAGGCTGATTGCCCAGACCCTGCGGAGACGCTGTGGCTCTATCGGTGGCTTTGTGGGTGCGTGTGCACGTGCGTGCCTCCTCCAGGCCCCCTCTTGTAACAGCTGAAAGGAACCAGGCTCCTGCTACAGGAACTTGTTCTCTGTGTGGTTTTCTCATCTCCCTGTGCTTCCGTGAGGCCTCCCTGCCGGCCCATCTGCCAGATCCTTCCTCTCCCCCTCTCTCCTGCTCCTCTTTGAGGTGGTAACTAGACCAACACAGCAATGCTTCTGTGGCTCCCTTTTCAGTCCCTCAGCCTCTCTCAGATTAATGGAACAGAAACATGTGCTTGCATCTGATGCCAGTAATCATATCCTGAGTGACCACAGAGAGGGAGATTAAGCGGAGGCACTGGCCAGGCCCCGGGGGTACGGTTACAGGAAGAAAGCGTTTCTTCTTGACAGCAGCAGCTCTGGCTCCCTCTCACTTGCTCCCTCCTCCTCTCCCAGGCTTCCAAGTCCCTTTGATATTTTCCATAAGATTAATTAAAGGCTATCCAGCAATGGTTCGAGTGGCTCAAGAACTGGGTTTTGATCTGCTTTTTTGATTTGTACTTATGGATGTGAACAGAACGTATTTTCCTGTCCCTGGCTTTGATGTAGCCCCTCTGATGATCTCAACAAACATCAACTGTGAGCTAATTACTCCTCTGAGGAGTAGGACAAAAATCCCAGCCCAAGGGACCCTAGTGGGGACAATGAGGCACACACTCAGCATGCTGTGATGTGAGGTTGCATGGGATGAGTGTGGTGACGACACAGCATGAACTCGGGGAGCACAGGGAAGGGAAGGCACTCCTGGCTGTGGAAACCCAGGGAGGCTTTAGGGAAGAAGCGGCATTTGAGATGAGGCTTGAAGAGAAGGTCGGATTTTGAAAGATGCACATAAAAAGAAAAGCCATTACATGAGAAAAGTCCAGCTTGAGTAAAGCCTGGAGACGAGAAGACACAGATATTCTGAAATGAGTGGGAATTTGGAGAAATTTGTACTAAAGGGAATTGATAGGAGTGGACCTGGAGAGCTTTGAACTACAAAGAGTTTAATGCCAGGCTTAGGAGCTGGGAATTTATACTATCAGCAGCGGGAGCCGTTGACAGTTTTAGAGCAGGAGAATGACAAGAAGATAATGTCTTCTGGATTGAACTTTAAGGAGAGTGGTTCTGAAGAAGCACAGAATATAGATTGTGGGGAGAGGGGTGTGGGAGGAGAAGAGGGTAGAGACGGATCGGTTAGGAGGTTATTGCAATGGTTTGAAAAATTGTAGAAAAAGAAGCACTTGATGGAAGTAGACAGATAGTGATGGAGGAGAGACTTTGCAAAGAGGGAATTTGACGACCGGATTTGGGAGGCGAGGCCAATGGTAGGCCGCAGATGACGCTAAGATTTTGAGAGTGGGTAGTGGAAGGGTGGCACCCTAAAGAGAGAGGGGAAAGGAAGGGAGGAACAGATCTGGAGCAGAAAAGGACAAGTTCTGTTTGGGATATTTTGATGTCCAGGGGAGGCACTTGGGATGAGATGCCCTGCAGGGGGGGATGGCGTTCAGCCCTGGTGCCGACAAGAGATTGATGTGGGGATCATCTGTATGGAGGTGCCAAGTAAGGACCCAGGATGGGGAGAGACTCAAGGAGGCAGCACAGAGAGGGTTGGGAGCTAAGCTCAGATCCCCCCGGAGACAGGCATAGGCAGGTGATAGGCAGTGAGGTGAGTTTCCTGCCACAGAAACAGGAGGGGAGAGATTTCCTGTCAAAAGGCTGAGCTGCTGGGGGTGAGATTGGGGCAAGTCTGTGGATCTGGGCTGAGGAGGAGGTCCCTGGGGCCCTTCCTGGGGCTCCATCAGGAGGGAGGTGGGGCGGAAGCCAGATCAGAAGCCAGGGAGGAGTGAGTGGGTGGTGAGGAACTGGAGGCAGCAAGTGTATTTCCTGAAGAGCTTTTAAAAATAGGACTGAGGCCCATCATTTGGGGATAGTTCAAGGGGCTTCAGTCTGGTATCCAGGAGACAGACCGTAGAGGCTGCAAGGAGCCAAGAGCTGAGATCCCTTTGTGGGTGGTATTTCCCTCTGATGCCAGAAACCTTGGTGTGTGCCTCTGCTGTGGCAGGTGAGGAGTGGGTTGTACCAGGAGGCCCTCGTCAGTCGGGGAAGGCCAGGTCCCGCCTTCGGCAAGGCCCCTGCAGCTTTACCCAAGGAGCCCAGCGTTGCCTGGGCCGGCTCTCGACGATTGTTGAATCTGGTTTTGGGGACCACCTTGGAGTGACTATAAGGAAGCATTGCCTTACCGGAATCCTGAGAGAGGTGTGTGAAGAATAAACAAAGCGGTATGTCACCTTCCAGGGTCTCTTTTCTGGTCCTTAGAAGAAAAAAGAGCTTTTTCCTTTTGAAGACAGAACTGGAGGTTAATTGATCTTTCCTCAGGAGAGGCTATCAAAGAGAAAAAAATATATAGGTGATACAACAGTAACTGAGGGAGGCAGCTGATGGTCTGGGTTTCAGAAGAGCAGGGACTTGACCGCCTGCTGTGGGAATGTCCCCGCCGGCTCCTCCCAGGGGACCCTGAATAGCATGAGGCCACTATCCCAGACTGCTCTCCTCAATCCCTTAAGATGGCTTAACCTCCAACGTGCTGGTAGATCCGCCCAAATACGGTTTAAAAATGTACATCCTTGCTTTGCCCAGCTCCTGGCAGGAGGAGAAACTTCCAGAGTCTGGATTTTGAGTGTACAGTTACCTGCTACCAAGGAAGGTTAGCAAGTCTCTGTCACTATTTTGGGAATGAAGCTACTCTGCGTTGATATATGTTGCAGCTCTCTGTGAAGCGTTTCTGCCTTCCAGCATTGAGTTCTTTCAATCAGGAGCAGTTATCTAATGTGTATTAGCTTAGGGGGTCTCCATGTGCTGCCTCCCACTCTGAAAGTCGAAACTGGTAGGGAGAAGCAGGTGGGCCTGTGACTCAGGCCCAGTCTGTCAATCACATGGGACTCTGAAACTTGCAGGAGAGGCAGAAAGAAACAGGTGCAGTTTATAAATTATTGCCACTTATTGAAAGTCTAGAGGCACAGCATCGAGTGTCCAGCATAGTGATACCTTACTGCAGTGTCCCAGCCACTTTGTTCCATAGTGACCTAGGCTATGGTTTCAGATCCCAGGCCTCCTGAGCTTTTTCATATGTTCCCTGGGCAGGGCCTGGCCTGGCCTCCAGCCTCCCTGTCTCCCAGTGAATTGTCTTTTCACTCAAGTTAGACTGGGTTTCTGTTGCTTGCAACCAAGAACCTTGACGCAAGGCAGACGAGCTAAGGGAGCAGGGAAATGGGCCCAACTGAACCTGAGAGGCAGATACCGTGCAAAAGTCACCCTCCTGCACGGAACATAGAACAACACTCTTCTAGTGGGAGACAGACAGAATAAACAAATAAACAAAGGTTTATGCATGAACACATGCACGTCAGATGGTAAAAGAAAAACTGCCGTAAGGGAGCCGAGAGTTAAGAGGGCTCAGGGTGGTCAAGGAAGGCTGCCTGGAATGGTCAGCACTGGGCAGAGGCTGACTGGACTGAGGGAGCAGCTGAGGTGGGGATCTAGAAGAAGAATCTTCCAGGCCAAGGGAACCCCAAGTGCTCAGGGATCCCTCCATGCGGCCTCCCTGCTCCCTTCCTTGCTGCCCTTTCTCCCTGCCCCTGTCCATTAAAGTAAGGCATGCAGGCGGGGGCTGTAGTCAAGGGAGAGGAGCTTCGTGGGCCGACAGCCTCAGCGCTGGGTTCCCCTCCTCTTCCTCCTCCCCCTTCTCCCCAATCCTTCACTTACCCTGGTGTCCTAACTTGCCCTGGCTTCTCATTTGCACCCCAGTCCTGCCCTGACCCACTCTTGGCTGGGTAGAACTATTCCCCAAAGTAATAACCCCACGAAGAGCCTTCTGTGACCAGCCAGTGTTGTTTACTATACATTTGGCCTGAGGTAAATGAGGTCAAATGAAACAAAACTCCTGCCCAGTGGCCATCACCTCGCCTCCCTTTGACAGACACTCCCGTTGACCCTCAGGTGAACTGAGTCTGATGCTTTCCTGTCTTAAAAACAGGTCATCTTTCCCGGCTCAGGAGGTGTGACCTTTCACACACTTAGGCCTCCCGGGCAGGTCTGGAGAGGCTGCTGCTTCCTTCCAGGGTTGTCTTCTCCAACCCGGGCAGCCACCGCCAGGTCTTCCAGCGAAGGCAGGGTTTTCCTTCCTGTTCTGCAGACCAACCCACAGGTTCTCCCCAGCTGAGGGACTCTGCGCATTGCCCATGGGCATTTAAATTGGTGTAATAGCCATTTGGAGGGCTACTTGGCAATATATATCAAGAGCTTTAAAAATGTAGATTCCCCTGACTCAATAATTCCACCCCTGGGAATTTATCCTAAGAAAATCATCAGAGATACAGCCAAAAAATGTATGTATAAGAATGCTTATTGTAGTGCTAGTTATAATAGTAAAAAAAAAAAATCAGAAAGAATCCATTGGGACTCAGTTAAATAAGGTATGGTATTTTCCTATAAAGTAGTACTACAGGATACTTGGCGGTCTTTCTTCCTTTCTTTCTTTCTCCTTTACTTCCTTCCCCTCCCCCTCCCCCACCCCCCTTCCATTTTGTTCTCGTTGTTCTCCGTTTGCGCTCCAGATCCTCTCTGCATCGTTCAGGCTCCTGCCCTGGGCCACCCTCTGGGTGTGTCGGGGGCACCGCCGCAGGAGATGGCCCTGGACTAGTCGGGCGGCACCTCCCGGCGTTCTCTGGCCCCTGCCCTGCCCTGCCCCTGCAGGTGCTGGCCCAGGTGCTCTTCAGTGCCCCTCCCAGTCCCTCCACCTTTCCTCCGGAGGTTAAAGGGAAGCTGATTTCTGGGAGGACCTTAAATGATGCAATAAGGGGGAAAAAATCGTACACTATAAAGTTAAGTGGCTGAATCCGGCCAGAAAAACCATGCAATCCCAACTTGTGCATGAATAAATATATTCAGAAAACGACGACGTATCTACACATAGGGAAAAAGTAAAGACTACGAGGAAATATACCAAATGATTAACTGCCGTTACCTTTGGGCCGTGAGGTTGTAGGTGATTTTTCTGGTCTTCTTTTTACAATTCTGTATTTTGCACATTCCTGAAAATAATCATGTATCACCTTTAAAGTGAAAAAATATTTAAATTAATCTACCTTTACAAGCAAAACTGAAACAAAACAGAATTAACTACTCTATAGGAATATAATGGCGTATCAGTCACCCACTAGTGCACTGCAGATAATAGATTTTAAGTAAATATGTGATAATGTGATTTAAAAGGAAATATAAACATTTCAGGGCAAACTGTAACTAGGCCATGACTGCTCTCAATCACGTTTCATCTAATGCAGAGATGCCTTCCTAAGCCTTGGTACTGCTTAATGGAGCTCTTGCTGGGGCCGGAATCTTTCGCAGCTGCACTTGTGCTGGCCCCAGGCTTGGTCCTGTCTCCGGTTGTGCTCAGGGCGGGCGGAGGGGGCTGGGGAGGGGCGGGGAGGCCAAGGTCAGAGAGACAGATTAGGCTTGAGCAGACGGACACGCTGGCACCCTCCGGAGTGTGTCCTTAACTGCTGTTCTATGTTGTTTTGTTGGGAATAAAGAAATTCTGATTTTCTATTAGGAAAACTCATATGCCTCTACACTCAAATAAGGGATGTATTACAAACATCAAACACAGCATAACATTTTGACTTATTTGAAATGATTTTTCTTTCATAGTTTCTCCAACACTCTTCATCGGAGAGAGGTCAGCTGCGTGCCCATCGAGGACGGAAGTACCCTGTACAGGAACGTGGCTGCTGGGGAGGGACGGTGGGGGAGTAGTGCGCATAGCCAAAACTTTTCTGCAATGCTTGATTTTGTTCAGTTTTGGGCTTTTTTTTTTGCATTTTCTAAAGCAGGTGGTTTATTTAAAAATATACTAAGGAGTTTAAATTTTTAAGAGTAAAATTAGTGGCTCTTTACGCAGGACTGACTGCCACAGGTTGAGCTAAGGGAGCCCACGTTTTCAGGAAAAACAGAGCTGGCTGGTCCTGATGGAGGTGTAGCATCGAATAGCACCAGGCAACCGGCTCGAGCTCGCCGCAGGAGTGCCGATAAACATGTAGTGACTGCTGCGTGCAGGCTGGATCCTAAGTGCTTCACACGTGCCCGTTTAATCCTCAACACTGTCAGTCCTCATTTTATAGATGAGGAAACAGGGACAGAGGAAGGGGAAATAACCTGTCTAAGGTCACACACGAGTGAGTAACGGAACCCAGACGTGAACCCAGGCAGGTTGGCTCCGGGCTCCGGGCGCGACAGCCACCAAACCTTTCTGCAACCTTCAGGAGTGTATTTTAGGTTCCACTCAAGGGTATGCTGTACTCTGGCTGAAGTTTGCATTTTGCCAATTATATCAGGACCCATGCATGGAGGCCCGAGTTAACCGGCTCTGTGTTTCTGATTTATTCCCAGGATCTTTTAGCGCCTTTCATAGATTGGTAAGTGGGACAGCTGCCCAGCATTTCTGCCCCTAAATGTGGCTCTGCTGGGCTTCCAAGTGTCCCTGATCACGGCCCGTCAGAGAGGAAACATCAGACGCTATCTCTCAGTGTTAGAGCCAAGAAAGGCTGCATCCCGCAGTCCCATAGCTTTTAGTTCCTGCACACACTCTGCCTCCCAGTTCCCTGCAAGAGAAAAACAGTGTCTGAATCTTGAGGCCTCCTTTGCAATGCCCAGTTGCCTCTCGATCAGGAAGAGGTTATCCCAGCAACCAAGTGCCCTCACGCTCCCTCCCAACTGCAGAGGTGAAGGTGTTCGCTAATTACCTTCATCTGCAAAGACCATGTCTCTCTGAGCAGCGTGCCCTCAGCAGGACTTTTGGAAAAAACCTGCTGCAGGTTAAAAAAGCAGATCTGCTTTTATTAAAAGGTTTGGCGTTTTTTTCCCCCACTGAGCATTTTAAAATGCAATTAGACAAAACGGAATAATAATCAGACAAGTGTCCCAAGGAGTTCTCACACAGGGGCCGTGCTTCCTTGTGCTCCTGTTCCTGGGCCCTGAGGCAGGGACAGCGTGCCTGTGGGTGCGACCTGGTCGGCTGCCACCCATCCCCACATTCTCGCAGACCTGGCTCCTGGGCACCCACCACTGGGCCTCGCACCGTCTTCGCTAGACGGCAGGCTCATCACCCTCACGGCCCACGCTGTGCGCTGGTCCATCTCCTTGTCTGGGACATTTTAATTGAATTCTCAAGATCAGGCTGAGCTTCTGCATTTTGCACAAGCTCCCTGGGAAATCATTGTGCACAGCCGAGTTTGAGAGCTACTCTAAACCCTAGGGAGTCGGTCACGTCTACTTTTCCTGTCATTGTATCCCTCGCACCGAGAGTGTCTGGAACATGGAAGCGTCAGGTGAATATTTATTGTATGACTGAGTGAATGAAATTTCATGAGATATGTGAGAGGTTTTGCTGGAAACAAAAAAGAAGAAGAGTCCCACCTCACTCACAATGACAGTGGAACAAGGGAATGGGACATAAGGAGATACCAGGAACTTCACACAGTAAATTTTGTGAACACAGTCCAGTGTGTAGAGCGCATGAGGGTTCTGTGGTGCAGGCAGCAGTCACTGCTGGCCCATAGCCGCTGGCATGGGCAGAACTGAAGGGTGAGTGGCAGGCTTGGCTGGAGAGGACGGACGCCTAGGGCGCGGACACCTTTGCTGTGAGCTCCTTAAAAGGTGAAAGCGTGGGAATTCTGTGAGATTTAAAAGCCTTAGAATTGGGTCACAGCAGCCCCCACTGTGCCCAGGAGGAGTCAGTGCCCCTTCACGTGCCCATGGGTGGGCCCCATGCACAGGTGAACATGTTGCCTCCTTAAACGTGGCAGTGTGCCCCTCCGGGCCGGGTGGGCCTGGGTAGATTTGCCTTTGTGCTCCTAGGGCCTAGCATGATGCCCGCTTGCACCTATAAACATTTGCTGAGCCCATCCACCCGCCAGTCAGTGCGGATTTCAGTAATTAAAACCATTTTCATGGCACTGGGATTTGTTAGCAGGAGAGTGATGAGTTCAAAGAGCATCATGAGGCTCAGGAGGGAAGCTACTCTCACTTAACCAGCTCTCGCTGTCCTATTCCCTTCCCCAGCCCAGCCCTTTGCCTCTGATTTAATGGGCAACTAATGAGATGTACCCTCATCCTCCAAAAAGAACCTCACCAGAAAGGGCTTGTACTGAATCCCTTATCCCACCAGGGCACTTCATGCTGCGAGGAAGAAACCCAATTTGGTTATTTGCCAGATTAAATTTCCATTCAGATTCTCTTTCTCCTCTCCCCCTCCCTTCCCCTCCCGTCCCCTTCCTTCCTTCCTTCCTTCCTTCCTTCCGTCCTTCCTCCTGTCCTTCCTCCCATCCTTCCTCCCGTCCTTCCTCCCTCCCTCCCTCCCTTCTTTCCTTCCTACTTGTCGCCCTCCACACGTAAAGTAGGATGGCGTTCTCTGTCATGGGCAGCAGACACCTGGTCAATTGCTCCAGGTTCAACTTTTGAAAAATTAAAAGAGAAATTATCACCTGAGCAGCTTGTGTGGCTGGCCCGTACTGTCTCCACTGGAGGCCCACCAGTCTACTCTCTCTGGCCTAGGAGAAAAGTCTTAGGCATTCGGGCCTGCGTGTCAGACTCCCCTCCAGCAACACTGCTACTGACGGATGTGTCCATGCAAACCTAAGGCAGCCATGAGCAAAGCCAATTTCCCACACAGAGCCTTGCTCACGCCCCAGCTCACGTCCCTACTAGAGGATGCGTTCTCAGCTTCCCTAAGCCAGGCTGTTGGCACTCAGCAGGCTAACAACCTTAGCATGCCTGGGATGAGAGAGACCCTCAGGGTTGACTTACCAGCTTTTTATTGCCGAGGAGGAGAGAGTGGCTGGACTCTCTTTTGCTGGGACCCTTGTTCCTCCATTGCCTGACAAACGTACTCTGACCATTACCACGTGTGCCAGGCGGAGTGCAGGGTACAGGGTCTACTGACGGGCTGCCCAGCTCCATGCGCAGGAGCAGAGAAAGCTCGGGCAGGTGTGGGCCTCCGCACAATGTGGAGATGCAGTTCTCACCAGAAAGATCACAAACTTAAAAATAATACATGATGTTGCAAACATTTGAGTCTAGAGCATGGTTCAAAAACTGTCTCTTAAGGGGACCTTGTAGTCCCACAGAGCTGACTCTAAGGATGGGTCCCTAGAAGCCCCTTTCCTTCTGGCCTTGTTCTCTTTTATCTCTCCTGTCCCTCTGCTCCCCCAGGCTGGAGGCCCCTATGGTCCAAGCCTCGAGGCTGCTCTTGCTGGCCCTCCTGAGGGGCCCTACAGGGTAGAACCTCCGCCCTCTCCAAGGTTGGAGGCACGGGCTGTTACTCAGTGGGGGGCATCCATGGGACAAACCAACTTGCCTCTAGCTGACATTTGATCTCACAGCCCTTAACCTTGATGCGCTGCTGTGCCGAAGGACTGCCCTCCTCCACTAGGGATGAGGGAGAGAATGGACGTGGAGGTTGAAGGAAGGGACCCAGGGTAAGGCAGCCAGAAAATGTAGAGGGGTATTTTATCCTAAATTTTTGGGCCATACTTACACTAAAAACATATTTGTTATTCATCTGAAATTCAGATTTGGCCAGACTTCCTGTATTATTATTTGCTAAACCTGGCAACCTTCCCAGGAGGCCCATCGCCACTTCCGGAAAGAGCCTCCTTGGGCCGCCCTGATTCAGCGAACATGGCTGCTCCTGCAGGCCGGCGCTGGCAAGGCGCCCTTCCAAAGCGGAAATGCCGCTCTGACAATGGCTTTCATTTCAGACCTCCACTTGGTCGATTACGTGTTATCCAGGCAAACCCATGATGGAAAGCATGACTCAGACTTCCTCTTCTCCGTTCATGTCTGTGGATTATTTTATGGTGCAGTGGAACTCTTCTTCCTCCAGTGGGCTAGGGTTTTGCTGTGGGCATTAGTTTCCTAGGGCTGCTGTTAACAAGTGCCACAAACTGGGTGACTTAACCGCAGGGACCGACTGTCTCACAGTTCTGGGGCTGGAAGTCTGAGATCAAGATGTCACAGGGCTGGGTTCTTCGGAGGCCTCCGAGGGACAATCCGTGCCTGGCCTCTCCTGGAGCTTCTGGTGTCTGCTGGCAACCTTGGCTTGTGAAAGCATCACTTGCATCTTCACCTTCATCGTCACGTGGCGTTCTCTCTGTGTCTGTGTACACGTGTCCAAATTTTCCCTTTTTATAAGGACACGAGTCATAGTGGAGGAGGGTCCACACTAAGTACCTCATTTTAACTTGATTATCTCTGTAAAGACCCTATTTCCCAATATGGTCAGATTCTGAGGCCCTGGGGGTTTGAACTTGAACAGATCTTATTGAGGGCTGAGGGGTTAAGGACACAGTTCATCCCAGGACAGTGTGTGTTGTTGCTGTGCGTATTTGCATTTGCTGGGAAGATAAGGGAACATCCTAATCAGAGCCTGTGGTCGGTCCCTTTGCTAGCTGTGGGTTGATAATGGTTTAAGGCCTTGGAGTAATGGAAGATAAACTGCTTGTGCTGCCCCCTCCGTGTTCCAGGAGATTGCATTTCCGTGTGAGGCGGCCCCTGTGTTACCCTGCAAAGGGCTTTTCCATTATGTTACGAGCCGGTGATGATAGCCACCATTAATATTCAGCCCTTTGGCCTCCACCCTCTTTCATTCCCTCAGCCCTCAGCACTTCCCGCTGACCCTCCACAAGGTAACATCAGGACTATTTCCCCCAAGAGACCTCTGCGATCGTTTGCCTGCAGTGGGGCGAACTGGTCATGCTTAGAATATTTCAAGGACTGGACTGTGGGAGGGGGAGAAGGGGCCTTTCTCAGAGATCTTCACCCTCCCGCTTCCAAACAAATATCAGAATACAGCCTCTGCTTGCTTCCCCTCCTCCATGCAGATGCTGGGAGAACAATATACAATTCCTCATCAGCTTGGGTCTTGATGTCTCATTTATCTATTAAGAAACGATGCCATTTTCTTCAAGGAGCCATCCATCCTGCTCTCCTGAGCACTGTCCATCATCAAAGAAATGAAGGGGAGATGATCTACTTTTAGGCTGGAGGGCTGGACGATGTGTGTGTGTGTGTGTGTCTCAGTGTCTGAATCACCATGGAGAACGAGTGTTTGTTGAAGCCTGTCCAGGAAATTTGGTTCTAAGAACAGCCTGCTAATTTGAGCTCCTTCAGGACTGACTGGTACGATGAGGCTGGCATCATGTCCAAAAAAGAGCGGCACCGTGGCAGCAGAGAGTGCTGTATCAGTTTGCTAGGGCTGCCATAACAGGCCGGGTGACTTAAACAACAAGAAATGTATTCTCTTGCAGTTCTGGAGGCTAGAAATCTAAGATCAAGGTGTCGGCGGAGTTGGTTTCACTTCAGGCCTCTCTCCTGGGCTTGTGGATGGCCGCCTTCTCACTGTGTCTCACATGGTCTTCCCTCTGTGTGTGACCACATCCTCATTTTCTCCTTTTGCCATTTATCCTTCCTTACCTCTGTAAAGACCCCACCTTCAGTCACAGCCACATTTTCATGTCCTGAGTTCATGACGTCAACACACGAATTGGGGCGGGGGCCACAGTCCGGCCCGTAACAGTGCCCTGCATGAGATGCAGGGCAGGCTTGGTCTCAGGTTTGACTCTGCCTTTGGACCAGTGACTAGGTGTCAGCTGGAGTTTCTTGGCTGTGAGCAACAGAAACAGCCCAGGTTCACTTGAGCAACACGGGAATTGACTGGGATGCTGCTGGGATGGATACCCGCGTGACGGGAAGTCTGGGGAACGTGGCAGTCACCCTGGCACTGTGGGGGCTGGCCCGCAGAAACTGCGCTGTCCTGGAAACGCTCTGATCGGGGTGACTGGGGCATGGTGGCTGAAATGAGGGAGCTCGGAGTCCTGGAGGCCAGCCCCCACCCCCAGGATCACCGCTGTGCTAGGGCTGGAGGAGGAGGGGTCCTGAGCCTTGGCCTCGGTGATGGGAGTCAGGGGCCAGATTCAGTCGCCCAAGACCACCTTGAGTTAGAAGAAGTGATGTCCCAAGAGAAAATGAGCAGCTGTCAAAAAAGGGAATAGATGCTGGGAGGCCAGAACAGTGACAAGGATCTACCATATACCTTATCTCCTTACTTGAAAAGGTGGGAAGGGGGCTGGATTGGACAACGTCCACGCTCTGTCTTCATTAGACAGCTTTACTGCTTTACTAAAGCTTCCCCCTCGACACCTTCCTTGTCAGCTGGGGGCTGAGACTTCACCCCGGGATTCTTCACTGCCTGCGGCGCCGCCCTGGCCACTGCTCCCTCCTGGGGTTTCCCCGGCGGGGGGCGCTGGCCCCTGTCTGTTCGGGAAGGTCAGCAGGCCTCTCCTGCTACAAAAAAGAGCAGAGGGAGCAGCTCTGTGGTCTGGATCAGTTTATTAATGTCTTCTTTGTGATTTGTACTGGTAGTAAATATTATATTCATCATAAACAACAGCTCAACAACCAGCCATTCTTTCTCTCATCCTCACTTCCCTTGTCTATAAAACAAGAAGGTTGAATTAAATTATTATTATTATTAAGGTCTCTTTCAGCTCTAGCTCCTCTGGAGTCCATGGTAATTAAAGTCCTCAGGGTGGGTAGTCTGTGGGGTTCACGGTGAGGCCTCCCCCAGGAACTTGGAAATGGGAAATGTAATTTCCCTCTGAGAGAAAAATTGTAAAAACCAGTCAGCATCCAATCAAAGAAAGTATATTCAAAGTCTCCTGAAGTGGACAGACTTGATCGTAGACCAGAACCTGGACTGATAGCATGCACGTCCCCGGAGACCCGTGGCCTGGAGCATCACGCACACAGGGAAAGGGAGGCTGAGGACATGAGCTGATCAGCACTTACTCAAGATTTGGCCAAGGCAAAGCTGGAGCAAGACGGGGGTGGGGGTCCCCACACATTAGAAGGTTCTAAGCGCTCTCTTGGCTGCCCCTCTGCGATGGAGATGGGGAGGGGCTTCAGGCTAGGAGAGCCGGGTATCCCTCAGCAAGGAAGACCGTCCACGTCATGAACAATCCATGCTGCGTGGGGGCCAGCCAAGCAGGAAGGTCTTCGGCTACAGCTAGAACAGGGGCGAGGGGCCCCACAAGGTCCAGCATTTACCCTTCTGGGGCTGGGATGTCTATGGCATCTCTGGTCTGGGAAGGGCCGCGAGGTGGAGCATTGATGTAGCTCCAGGCAGAAGCTATTTACCAATCAACTCGGAATGATTTTAATGTTTTAATAACTTGCATGTTTGAATCATTCAATTCATTCTCTTTCCCTAATGCCAACTCACCGAGCGATCCCTTGATTTGAATGTGGTTTCCTGCGTGTCTCTAGCTATTGGGGAAAAAATGGGTATGAAGGTTCCATGATTGTAAGATGACTGTAATCTTCAAGGGAAACAAACAGACTCTCTATTCCATCAGTTCCGTGGAAGCCTGATCACATCGATCATGCCAATTCATCCCTCAGAGGGAAATCCGTTCTCAGCTTGCCGGCACAGTCAGCTGCCTCAATTCAAAAGAAAAACAAAGGCCCAAACTTGCCCTGTGGAAGCGCTTCTTGAAAGCAGCCAGCAAGCCTCTCCTTCAAACTCAGAATCAGTGTGCAAGGGCATCCTTATTACTTTTCCGTAAGGCCTCCGGCCGCACATCCACAGCATGGGAAGGTCACCTGTAGGCAGGTCAGCGTGAGGCAGTGGGTTGTGTATGCGTCTTATTTTAGTTACACTACTCTTATTTTCACACAGAAATTTCACAAAGGACTCAAAGCTCCAGTTAAGCATATCCGTATGCCAGCCGTCGCTGCTTGAGTGTGTAATAGGCACCTCAAACCCAAGGTGCCCAAGTGGAATTCCTGGTGCCCTGCCCGCCTCTATGCCTGCCCCTCCTCTCCTGCTCAGGCCAAAAACCTAAAACCATCCCAGGCCCCCTCTTCTCAAACCCCTGCTTCCACCTCCAAACTATATTTAGAATCCCGTCGCTTCCAAGCCCCACCTGAAGCCTTGTCCCCGCCACCATCCCCTCTTGCCTGGATCACTGCCATAGCCTTACCATGGATCTTCCCGCGCCTGCTCCTGCTTATGTGTGTTCGCTGCTTATGTAGTGAAATACTGTGTTTAAAAACATGGGTCAGAGCGCGACTTCCCCGCCCAAAGTGCTCCAATGTGTCTCCCACTGAACTTAGGGTTAAATCCAGCTCCCTGCGGTGGTGCCTGGCCTTCACCGTCTGGTGTCCCGAACGCCCCCGATGAGCCGCTCTCCCTCAGTGCCTTGGCTCTGACACACTGGGCTTATTGTTGTTCCCCAGACTTGCCAGGCTGGTTTTCTGCTTTGCATTCCCTGTTACCCCTGCTGAGACCCACTGATGCCCTTGACTTCGAGTGGCTCTCTTCCTCACACCAGAGTTTTGCACAAATGACACCTCAGAGAGGCCTTTCCTCACCACCTTGTTGAAACAGCCACTCACTCCTACCCTCCAGCTTCTTGGCAACCCCCGCCCTCTGGGTTCTGCAGTAGATTCCATGGTGTGCTGCCCAGCTGCCCCTTCAGGACTGAAAGACACTCATTGCCTTCGCTGCTGGGAGTGTTGGCTGCCACCAGCTGAGACCTGAGACACGGTCCAGGCAACAGCCTTTGCTGAGGGAAGTTGCTTCACTCAGATTTACACCCCTCCCTGGAGGCAGCCTGCATCCAGTAACACTGATCACACGTGGATAGACATGATCAATGCCCTGGTCTCAGTTGAGACAACTCTGCCTCTTGGCCCAAGCCCCGGACTTCCCCAGCAGCACTCGGTGGGGTTTCTGCTGCAAGTGCATCAGAGCTCCACTCTTCCCTCTGCCCATCCTGCATCCCTCACCCCTCATGAGTGTTGTTCCTGAGAGTATCCCCTACCCTAAACCTTCTCAAATCCCTCTCTCAGAGTCTAGTTCCTGCAGAACCTGACCTGCGGCCACTACCCAAAGTTAGCTGTTTATTTCCTGTCTTTCCAACTAAGACAAGTTCTGTAAGGGCAGGGGTATTTTCTTTTTCATCTGTGTATCCTGCCCCAGGTACTTAGCACGGTGCATGCCCCACAGTAGGAGTCCAATAAATATTTACTGACGGAGTGAATGGAAGGGAAGCTGTACAGAAAGCTCTCCTCCCTCTGCCACTCTCACAATTTGCACCACCTGAGAAGTACCTGAGACACCTCACAGTACCTTAGGGCAGAGCTGATTTTGAAATCACGACATTAAGATTCATGACCAAGCCCTGCCTGGTGTGGCTCAGTGGATTGAGCGCCGGCCTGTGAACCAAAAGGTCGCCGGTTTGATTCCCAGTGCAGGGCACGTGCCTGGGTTGCAGGCCAGGTCCCCAGCAGGGGGCACATGAGATGCGACCACACACTGATGTTTCTCTCCCCCTCTTTCTCCTTCCCTTCCCCTTTCTAAAAATAAATAAATAAAATATTGAAAAACAAAACTTCATAACCAGCTCCTTGACAGAGAAGCCTTCACAGCGCCTCCTCAAGGCAAGACTTGGTCTTGAAGATAATCCAGCTTGTTTGGCTAGGACAGCGACCCAACACTCTGCTCTGGGAAAGCCAAGAAGCTGGGAGAGTGGGAAAGCCAAGAGAATTGGTGGGTGACAAACCGTGGGGACCTGGAGAAGACCCTAGGGAACATAGCACCCCCAGTGGGATTTGGAGCTGGAGGGATGACCTGAGACTCCGGCACCCCCCACCAGGGATGGTCCCCTTCTGCAACAGTGCCCGGAAGGGACATTACCTGGGACCTGCCCTGGTAACGTTCCCACAGAGTGTCCAGGAAGCCATGGCCCTGGGGACAGCTCATCTTCTCCGGAGCCTTTACAGTAAGTGTTCTGTTTCCAGGATTAGAATTCCCAGAATGTTCGATGTGCCATCACTAGAAGGGTGTGAAGACCATTTCTGGGTCAAGAAAGGTGACAGGAGGCCCATCTCCGTTGCCTGTTTGTTCTCTCCTAGTCTATTCCCCAATTGCTCTCACATCAGACAGTTGGTCTCCATCCTAATGTGTATTTTTGACAGAGTTGGGAGCAAGAGTCAGGTCTGACTGCCCGCCTGGAGAGAAGCGGGATGAACAGGGATCAGATTACGCTGGGAAAGCTCGGCCCTGAAACTGGGAGGGACCTGTGGCCAGGTGAGCTGCAGACTCCTGCTGGGTGAAAGCCCCAGCCCCAGAGAGGAGAGGTTGTCCCCTCCACCCCACCCCACCCCCGCCCCACCATGGAGTGGCCTCAGCCAGAACGAGCCATTAGAGCAGCTGCAGCTTGGATTTCACTTTGTCCAGAAGAGAGCTGGAGCAAATTCCAAGGCCTGGTCCCTAGGAAGCAGTCCTAGGATTACCAGCTGTTTTTCTTCCCCTAAAGACCTTTCATAAAGCAAAAAGGAAAATTACCGAGTCAACCCTCACATGTCCAACAGCCTTTGAAAAAGTCTGGACATAGTCACAGCGTCCAGGGCCATCTCAGTGCACACTGAGACACCGACCCGGCTTCCTCGCAGGTTGGTAGTGGCCTGGGAAGCAGGGAAGTCCACAAAGGACATAGAGGAAGAGGCCCGAGCTGGACGGCACGCATCTGTGCCCTGGAACCAGCCGGAGAAGTGGAGCCCTGTCCTCGGCACTCTGAGGTCACACACCCCACCTGGGGGAAAATGCCTCGGAGGACCTCGGGGACACTCGCTGTTGGCCTCAGGACAAGCAGGGGCAGACACACCAGTTATGCCAATTGATGAGCAAATGTCTTCTTTGAAAAGCAGAAAATGCCTCATTTCTGCATGGCTGAATAGTTTTTATAACATTTCATCACCATTCTAAAGAATAAAACCATTATCAGCATATAACATGCTCATGGGGTACAGGACAGGCGCACCTCAAGCTCTGTTCTTGGCCTTTACCTCTCTGGATGAATTAGTAACCTGGGCTTAGATACCCCCCTTCTCTGTAATGACTTTTCTTTTCTTTTTTTAATTTTTAGGCTATAGGCTGCATTTGTGAGTAATAATGTAATAATGACCATTACTACCATTACTTTTGAATGCCTACTATGGGTCAGGCACTGCTCTAGGAAATAGAAAAGAACAGTGGCAAGCAAGCCAGCAAAATGTGAGCTCTTCAAGGAGTTTGTAGCGATCGATCTTGAGATAGGTAATAATTGCCCCCATTCTACAGCTGAGAGCATTAAGATGTAGAGAATTTCAGTTATGATGTATAAAGGACTTGCCATGATGTGTCTGTAATTAAGTTGTTGCCCTTAGTACAAGCTTCCCCTTGGGTACCGAACTTAACGATGCTGCAGCTGGACTTGGTAAGCCACCTTTGCTGGCTGCTCCTGGTGGGTTCCACCAATAGGGGGCAGTAGAGGGAGGTGGGAAGTCTGGAGAAGGGACTTGCACCCTCCTGGATGCTTTCTGAGGGTTGCCTTGCTGCTTCCCTCCAGCAGTTGCCATTTGTTCTTATAGTGGTGGCTGAGTCCAGTTGGCAGTTTCTCCAACGCTGGCAGAACTGGCTCCATCTGAGACTCCAATGCCAGCCAAGCAGTGTCCCCTCCCCAGATCTGTAAGCCCCAGCTCCAGGCTGCTCTGTGTTCCTAATTCTAACCTAAGCCTGGGAGGCACCTGCTCCCCGAAGTTGCTACCTTCGCGATATCTTAGTGTTCTTTTCTTTTTCTTTTAATTTACTAGCTAACAATGCTTTATACCAAACCTTCCCAGTCAAAAGTAACTGCTGTGGTCCCTCACCCCCGCCCCCCGGCCCCCCACCATGCACTGTGGCCACACAGCTGAGAAAGTGGCAGAGCCAGGGCTCGGATGCTGGCTCAGCCGGCTCCTGTGCCCCAAGGCCTGCAAGAAGACCTGGCTCACCCTTCATGATGGAGAAGGACGATGACTTCCAGGAGGTCTCCAGGGAAGGGACACCTGTCACTGAAGAAATGGCATCAGTCTGCCTCCACACCTTTCCCTGCTGTTGCCCTGCTCAGGGCAGCTGGGGGTCCTTGACTCAGTGCCTGTCCTACAGCCATCTCCCTGCTTCTGTCCTGCCTGGGGGACCAGGGATGCGGGTCAGGCGGAGGTCTCTTGGGCAAAGCAGACCCTTTCCCCAAACCCAGGGGATGAACTGTGATTGGTGTAAGCCAACCTGCTGATGTAAGCCAGCCACAGTTGGTTATCTCCCTCCCCTTTGCCTATGACTGGCCATGTAACGTGGTTATGGCCAATGCGACAGATAGATGGAGAGGAATGAGGCAGAAAAAGAAATCTACCTGGGTGCGAGGAGAAGGTTACTACCCTGCCTGTTCCTTCTGGCTTGGCGCTCCCATAGCCATCTTGGGATCGTGAGACAGACGGACACTATTGAGAATGAAATGTCAACAGCCAAGGCAGCAAAGCAAAGAGTTCCAAAGAGTCAGGATTCCTCATGGCACTCCAGAGTCCCAGACTTCTGTCTTGCCCTTCTTATGTGGGAATTACTAAGTGTTTTTATTGCTTATGTCACTAGTAGTAGTCAGGGATGCTGCTGTTTGCAACCAAAAGCATTCCGATCTGATACGAAATAGCCTTTCCTAACCGACACAGAACCACAGAGGCGGCGAGTTCCTCAGGGACTGCCCAGCCCTCTCTGCCACCGTAGCCTGCACCCCAGGAACGGCAGTCACTGTCCTGACCGCTGTTGCCACTGCCTGCTCTGCAGTGGTGGCCCCCAGCGCTCAGCACACACTGCGTTGTTCGAGGCTGGGCTCTAGTGCGGGCCTCAGAGCAGGAGGGTATATAAATAAAGGACCTTATGTTTTATAGGCTAGTCAATATTTATTCAGCCCCAGTAGAGCCTTGGGTGGCAGGAACAGAGAGACTATAAACTGTCTTCCGTGCTGAAGCTTGGAATTGTGCTGGAGGATAGGGGCTTCTCTGTGTTCTCTCGGCAAAACAGGCCCCAGCTCAGGAGAGCTTCGCGGGCCCCTGGGGGAAAGAGGGGGGCAGCCTGGTAAATGAGGACGCGGCCAGGCTGGGCCTGCGGACCTGGGAACCAGCCAGCCCTCAGTGCAGCTCTAACCTGCCGACCTGGGGCCTTCTCTCAAATGCAGTCGATCCCTGTGTCTCCAGGGGATGCTCTTCAGTCCTCACTTAGAGGCTCTCTCGGGAAAGCCTGCTCTTTTTTTTTTTTTTTAATCCTCACTTGAGGGCATTTTTTTCAAGGCTGAGAGAGAGAGAGAGAGAGAGAGAAAGAGAGAGAGAGATGATATGAGACAGAAACATTGATCAGTTGCCTTCTGTATGTGCCCCAACCAGGTTGGGGGGGATTGAACCCACAACCTACTCATGTGCCCTGACCGGGGATCAAACCTGTAACCTTTTGGTTTATAGGCTGACGCTCCAACCAACTGAGCCACTCAGCTAGGGCAAGCCTGCTCTTTTAAGGGTGATAACTGAGGAGTTTCTATAGAGTCCTTTGGAGGGCCGTCTGTGTGTGTTTGACAGAAGGCACACACACGCAGACGTCTTGGGTCCCCGCTCACCCTCGCGCTTTCCCGGGCGTCCACCACGGTCTGTGTCCTGGTGATCGCGCTGCTCCTCCCATCTCTGGGCTGCACTGCTGCGTCCTTCCCCATCTCCCTGCTTCCGTCTCTCTCCCTCTGGCCCAGCCTTTGCACAGCCATCCGTTCTTTCACGCTCTCTCCTCCGACGATGCCTTTCCTCTTGACCACTGTGCAGTTTAATCAAACCCGCCAAGGCTCAGCTTTAATGCTGTGCAGTTTCCTTCAATCTCTGCTGTTCTCCCTGGGAGAGGGCTTTCCTGCCTCTGGGCCAGTGTAACAATTCATACTCATTGCACTAGAATTTGCTGCTTGGGGTATGTTTTTTTCCCTTTCTCTTATATAATACATCAGTGGTTCTCAACCAGGGGATCATTCCCTATTTCCACACCAGGGCACATTCGGCAATGTCTGGAGACATTCTTGATGGTCGCACGACGGGAGTGCTACAGGCATGTAGAGGGTGAGAGGCCAGGGACGCTGCTATAAGCACCCTACAGGGCGCAGGGCAGCCCCCCACGCAAAGACTCCACCCCAAGATGTCAGCACTGCCAAGGCCGATAATCCCTGTGTTAGGTTCTAAGATTCCTGAAGGCAAAAACGACGCTTCCTATACTTTCTCTTCTCCAAAAGCATGCAGACGCAGTCTGGTTCAATTATTTTTAAATGAATGACTGTAAACGTTTAATATATATTTATATATCTCGTTTTGAATCTGTGTATAGATGTCTACTGCCCAAAGAGTGGTCTCTCATCCATCTTACCCAGAAAATATCCCCACTCACCACCACGCATCATATCTAGGAGGGCTGGTGGCCGTGGTAACCCTTCATCATTGAGATTCTGAGTGTCTCCCTGCCTTGCTGGGCCCCATAAAACAAAGTCCCAGCTCATATCCTCTCAGCTCCTTATAGAAACTCCTTCTTCAAGCTGTGCTTTAGTGTACTGTGTCTTCTGTCTTTATAGAGGGTCAATGGAAGCAGTGCTGTGTTGAGCGGCATTTCTCACTCTTTTGTGGAGCCGGACTCAGCTGCATCTCGTACGCTCACCGCACTGGAAGGCGACTGTAAGGAAGCCCCTTCGTTTTACAAATGAGGCGAGTTAGTTTCTGTGTTACTCAGTGTCCTTCATCCAAGGACCCACATGACGAATTTCTACCTAAGTTTAATTCCAGGAAAACATGTTGTCTCTGTAGATGAATATGTATGCTATATATTGTCAAGAAAACAAAAACCTATGCAACCCAATATGTGTCTCTTTTTGGCTTAGCTGTCAGGAAAGTTAGTACCAAATTAAATGCCCCAGCATTAGGATCTGCTCCACTCAGGTGTCTGAAGCCACCTATTGCCTTGTGCTTTCTTCAGCAGAAGGTTATCCTTAAATGCCTTCTCTTGCACCACGTTTTAGTCTTTAAGCGGTCTCAAGTCTCTGAAAGTAAGCAGGATACCAATCAAGTTAAAAAAATAAAAACTTCTCAATATTATCACGAACCATCTTCCTTTGCTGAGGACCCAGCACCTGGGCCCCGAGGCGGAGGCAGCCTGGATTAAAATTTCCCCTCTGCCACTTATCACATGTGTCACCTTGGGCTTAATAACCTCTCTTGGCATAATCATTGCCACCTCACAGGGTTGTTGAAAGGCTCAAAGAAGAATGACATATCAATGGAAGCACCTTCCTGTGGCGTACCTAAACAGGTGCTTCGGACGTCTATTTCCTGCTGCAATGACCAGCGTCGTGTATGACGTCCACACGTCTGTGTTTCCTCTGGCTAGTGTGTGCATCAGCTGCTTCTCAGGAATATTGACAGTTTTTCACTTGAACAAAGGTTCTTATGCTCATCATTGACCTTCCCACCAAAAGAACATGTAATTGATGCAAAGTCCTCACTCTCTGTCCCTATGACTTTCACTGGGAAGGTTAGTTATGTGAACACCACCACAACACTCCCCTTTGCGCCCTTCAGGTGGTGGTTGCGGTTGCTGTTCTCAGAGCTTGGCGCTGTTAGGGCCCTGCCCCTCAGGCGTACGGCTGGCCCTGCGGTTTCACACTGTAAATATAAGGGGTGTAGCCTGAAAAAAGGCGACCTGTTTTTGCTTCTTGCTTTAGATGGGATGAATTCAGAAACCAATGGTGAATACCAAATAGTCAATCTGTCTTTATCATGAAACATTTTCCCATTTGATTAGAAGCCCAGAGGCCCTGGGAAAAGTTAAAGAAATGGTACAATTCCTTTGGGGGAAAAAATCTTCAAGTTTTTAGAGCAGTTTGATTCTCACAACTCCTTGCAAGGAACACAAGGAAGAAGCTGAGGCTCAGAGAGCCATCAGGGCATGTCCTGGTCCCACGGCTGCTGGTTACTGCATCTGCCTCTACTGCGATCCTGGGGAACCACACGACACTCTAGCACATGCTCCCTAAACTGCCACAGCTGAGACCCCCAAACCCAGACACACTCCATTCTTTGCTGAGTTAAAGGGAGGGGATTTGGGATTAAAGTGAATAAACCTTCCAGAGCTGTGTTATCCAAATATGGTCATCCGTAGCCGCCTGTGCCCCTTGACATTTAAATTTTAGGTAATAAAAAAGAAACAAAGTTATAAATCCAGTTGCACTGGCCTCATTTCAAACCCTCAACAGCCACCTGTGGCCGGGGGCGCCCATCCTGGGCGGCTCAGCCATAGAACATCTCCGATGTCGCTGGAAGAACTGTTTGGTGGTGCTGTCCTAGAGCCATTTGCTACCCATGTGGGGAGTGATGCAAAACAGAGGCATTGCTGCATGTCACTCGTTCCTTACAATTCTGAAATAAATGGCCTTTCTGGAGAAGGAGCTTTGTGACAGGGACTCTGGGTGGTGACCCAGCCCTGGGTCCGTCCTTTTTGGCACATGCACGGGGTGCGCTGTGAGGCGCTCGGGCCGTTAGGGAGAGCTGCAGATAACAGCGAGCCCAGAGACCAGTCGGCAACTGCCCTCTACTCCCAATATGCGTGTGTGTTCAGGGTGTGACCCAGTCAGCGGCCGAGGGGCGACCCCGAGTACCTGAAGGCAGTGAGAGCTTTCCCTCTCTCGGGCCCGGTTTTCCTTCCAGCAGGGCCCCAGTGTCACCTCCCCCCAGAGAAAGGGCGAGACATCACTCAGTTTCTAAAAGGGCAAACTTGCTTTCCATTTGCTCTTTTTTTATGCTAATGTAGAGAAATTAAAAGTGTTGAAATATGGCATTAGATGCTTAGGTAGCTTCTAACTCCCCAAGGAGGTTTCTGCTTTATATCTCTTGGTACATAAAAATCTACGAACTAAATGCTTTCACTGTTGTCTCTCTGTGCCCCTGCATCCAGCTGACCTTGACTTTTCTTCTCTGCTTCTCTGGAGGCTTTGGCATGAGGACAGATCCCTCACTGGAGCACCCACATGGTGCCTTTGAAGCTCAGAACAATCTTTTTTCCCTTGTCCCAAAATAGAGCCTCTCTGATTACCCCGATGCCCGGGCTGCCATTATCCCAGGTTTCTGGCTCTGCCTCCTCCTTATCCAGGTAATGTCTGGCACGCGGAATATTGTCTCTTTCTTGCCTCCAATTTCCCATTTCTCTTGAGTGCTTTGTTAATGACATTAACCACATCACCGCCCATCAGCTCTTACTACGTGCCAGACACAGTGGTGAGCACCTTCCAGGTATTGTCTGCATTTAGCCCCATCCCCTCGACAGCCCACGCCTTGCTCCAGGCCGCTGTCATCTCTCACCCGGGCCATCGCAGAGCCCCCCAGCAGGCCTCCTTTCTTCAGTCCTTGCCCCTTCTGTCTGCTCTCAACTAAGCAGCCAGAAAAACCCTGTTAAAATGTAAGCTAGATCATGTTATTTCTATGGCCCCAGCATCCCTTCTTCTGATTCAGAATCAAGGTCAAAGCCTCTGCAATGGCCTCCAATAAGCATTCTGCCCCTACACGCTGTGTCACTGCCCTGGCCACACCCCCTGTCACATGCCCCTCCTCGCTCTGATCCAGCCATGCTGGCCCCAGGGACTTTGCACTTGATTTCCTCTCTGCCAGGTACCCACATGGCTTGCTCCCATGCCTCCTTCAAGTCTTTCTTTAAGTATTTCTTTCCTGGTGAAGGCTTTCCTGGTGACTCTTTAAGATCACACATACACATACACACTCTTTATTTATCTCCATAACACCACCATTAAAAGGTCATATACTTTTACTTACTTATTTTATTACTGGTCTCTCCCAACAAAGAATCTAAGTTCCACAAGCAGAGGGATTTTTGTCTGTTTTGTTAACCAGCCTATTCCCAGCACCTGGCACAGTGCCTGGCACAGTGCCTGGCAGTAAGGTACTCACCAAGTATATTTTAAGTTAAGGAATTCTCAGGCATCCTTAGATCATTGTTAATCCCTATTTTATAGGTGGGGAAACCAAAGTGTAAGGTTTAGCCTCCTGCCTGAGATCGCACACAGCTGGGCCCTCTGATCCCAACGCTCAGGTGCCTCGCGCCAGCCCCTGCTCTTACCCCTGACACGGACTGATGGCCCGTCAGCACCCACTGGTGGGTCCCTCCAGCCAGCACACCGCACCTGCTCTACAGCCCACCCGTGTCCTCAGGTGGACTTTGAGGGTGTGCCACACCCTGCGGAAGCAAGGTCAGCACATTCAAGGTTGCTGAACTATCATCAGGCAGAATTTCTACAAATGGCAGCATCTCTTTATATTTTGGGTCAGAAAAGCTCAAAAAGCCAAGATTCTCCAAAGACCCTGAGCACCAGCCCATTGCTCCCTTGGGAAGGTCAGTAGATAAACCACCTTTCTGTACAGCAGAGCTGGGCTTACCCAGTTAAACGTTTTACTTTGAAATGAACAATGAAGATTCCAACAAATGAAGACTGGACTTTTAACAGATTTCTCTTTGGTATGGTCAAAAAGTTAAGCTTTAAATTCATTTTGGAAGAGATGTAGAAGAGAAAGAAAAGTATTTTAAATATTAGCTAGTGAACAGATGTAACAAATTTTTTTCAGGAATACATTCGGAACCATTGGTACACTTATTTTTAATTTTTTTTTAATTTGTGGCAAAATACACATAACATAAAATTTATCCTCTTAAGCATTCTTAAGTGTACAGTTCAGTAGTGTTAAGTATATACACATTGTTTTGCAACCAATCACCTGACCTTTGCCATCTTAAAAACTGAAACGCTGTACCCACTGAACAACAACCCTCCATTCTCCCCTCCCTCCAGCCCCTGGTAACCACCATTCTGCTTTCAGTTGCTATGAACTGGATTGACTGCTCTAGAACCTCATACAGGGACTCCTAGACCGTTGTTAGGCTTTTTGTGTCTGGGTGCTTTTGCTTAGCATAATGTCCTCAAGGTTCACCCATGCTGTATGCTTTTAATACCGACTTGGGCGTTTGCTTCATTTGATTGGGCTGGGTGTAAAGTCCAGAGACTATTCTTAGAGACATTTATTTTTCATAAGCATTTGGTCTGCATTTATAATATGTTTAAAAAGTGCTTTGTTTATAGTCACCCTGTTCAAACAGCAAGGCTTGCCAATGAGCAGTACTTTTCCATTTAATTATACTTTTTCCACTAAAATAAAACTATTTGTTAAAAACAATTAATCATCAATAAATAGAGACCAGCCTTTAAATAAGATGCACAGTGCAGTGTGTGTTTTAGAGCAGCGGGTGTCTAACTGTCCCCAGGAATCCTGGGTCCTCAGAGATGTGTCGGGGCCACTGAGGAGGAGACCAGGAGAGTTGGACTCCACCCTCACAGCCCTGGCTTTACTCAGAGCAGCTTCAATCGCATGTCTCGTACTGTGGGGCCCCGCATTGCATTTTATTTGAATAGAAAAGGTTCCATAAGAGATGACATTAGTGCAGTCCACCAGACAGTCTGGTTCTCCTCTTCCAGGCTCGCGGTCGAGTTGTGCTTCTTAACTCTCTGATGATGGGTAAAGCCAAGGGGCTAATTCTGGCTGATGATGATGTCATTCTATTCGCGAGCATTTAATTTTCAATGCCAACCCTCCAGACCACCTCCGCCTCTGCTTTGTCACTTGGCCATGGTGTTACAGCCTGCATGTTTGTGTCCCCCTGCCCCCAAATTCACACACTGACTCCCTAATCCCCAATGCTGTGCCGCTTGGAGATGGGGCCTATGGGAGATAGTTAGACCATGAGGGAGAAGCCTTTGTGCGGACTGATGCTCTTATAAGAAGAAATGAGGGGGAGCTTGTGTCTCTCTGCTCTAAGCTATGTGAGGGTGCAGCAAAAAGACAACCATCTATGAGCCAAGAAGAGGACTCTCATTAGACACTGGATCTATCAGCACCTTGGTCTTGAACTCTCCAACCTCCAGAACTGAGAGAAATCAAAATACGTGGTTTAAGCCACCCAGTATGTGGTGTTTTGTTACAGCAGCCCAGGCAGACTGAGACAGACTGGTAATGTTTCAGTTAATGGCTATTCTATAAACTTGGGTCCCCAAGTGAGAATGATAAAGGTGACTCAGATACACGGTCAGCCAACTCTAAATATTCAGCATGAACTAGAAACTAGAAATAATTCTTGGTTGTATTATGCCACTGAAATTTCAGGGTTGATTTTTCACTGCCCTATAATGTGGCCTATACTGACTGATATACATAGCTTTTAAAAGTCTGAAAACCACCATTTTGGGACTATATCAATGCTTATGTAGTCTTCAGTCACCTCTCCACTAATTGTTAACTCTTCTGTGGCCTGAGGTTGGACTAGGGTTTATCTATTTTCTTTTCCTCTTAGATGCCTACCTTCCCAAACTTGCCTGGGACCGTCAGAGTTTCACCACATAGTTAGCTTTTAGAGCTATGCTGCTGCTGCTGAAGATTTTAATTTTTTTCAGGAGAGGAATCTTCAATTGCTACAGGTTTTCTCATTCAGCAAGTGTTGCTCAGCAATACTTCTTCCTAACACTCGACTCCCACTTCAGCTGTTGACATGAGAGAAAAAACTAACATAGCCATTTCTTCTCCAGGCTCATGGCTGAGATATACTGAGAAAGATAGACAGAGATAGACACACAGAAAAGGGAGGAAGAAGGAGGTAAATGAGAAGGAAAAGGAAACAAGGACTGTTTGGGGGCAGCTGGGTTAAGTTGATGGTCTCTTTTCTAATCATGGTTCTGAATCAGTGTTCATCAACGTGTGGCTCTCCTGCCTCAGAATCGTGTGATGAGCTTGTCAAAAATGCAGGTTGCTGTCAGCACCCACTGGGAATACCAGGGTGACTCCCACGTACACAAAGTTTGACACACATGTTAAAAATTACCTGCTCATTGACCATGTAAATAGCATCAAAAACACTTTTCTTGGTAATATTAGACGATACCATTTTTTTCAGCCTCATTTCAGTGTCCAAGTTACCTCCTGCTAAGCAAATGTTATAGTCACTAAATTCTCAGCCCACTTTAGAACTCACCTTTTCTAGTATATAGTCAGAATTTACCAGTATTTTGAAGTGGAGACATAAAGCGATATGTTCGAATTTTGTGCCCGTAGTCTTTATGTACTTTAAACTGTTGCATACTGAATTTAAAGACACAGACAAAAAAGACACACGCAATAATTTATTGTGATGAAGCCACCCTTGTATAAGGCAACCAGGTGCTGAGCCTCAGGATTCTCACAGAGGCAAGATATTGGTGACTGTTCAATTACGTGTTCAAAACTTGACATGTATTCCCTCATGCAATGCTTGTAACGGCCCTTTGAGAGAGGAATTACTGTTTTGTTTTATATGTAGGAGAACCAGACTCAGAGAGGTCAAGTGACTTGCCCAAGGCCACAGAGATGGTGAGTAGCAGAGCCTGACTTACACAACCTGTCAAAATCCATATCCCGAGCACCGAGCCATTGCCCCTTGGCAGGAATCACCTGAGACAGCTGAGGGGCACACTGGAACGTTGGCGGAATGGGAAATTCAGGCAGAATGGCAGACGAATCCCAGAGGGAAGGGCTGCCCCAATCAAATCATCCTTAATGTAGAAGACTGACCTCAGGTGATTGCAGGCGGGATGTGCGGTGCACGCTGGCATCTCCTGTGAAGAGGATCAGCCTGGTTGGGCGGGGGCGGGGCGTGGGAATCCACTTCAGATGTGGATGTTGTTTCATTTGGTCAAAGTAGGTCAGAGGAACCGGGCAGAGTGGTAGGTGGCTCTTTATCAGGGGTGTGTTGGACTGAAGAGGTTAAAGATGGAAAGAACACAGCGATGCCACAGTGTTCCTGTCCCCTGGCCGATGCCAGGACTCCCTCCCGAGGCGGAGGCATTCACAGTTTCTTTATGAAATGTCACCAGGACAGGCTGGCCAGCAGGGACCATCCTAGAAATAACTGCCTACGCAGGAAAAAAAAAACTCTTTATGCAGGTGCATTTCTAATTCTATTCCTGTAGGACGAGGTTGGGGACGTCCTAGAGAGGAAGGGGTGTAAGAAGTGTGTAAGGAGGCTGGGAGGGCGGTACATCCTCTCCCTTGCGGGCAGTGTCGACCCAAGGTGCACCTGCAGGCTCCTTCTCCCTTCCGCCCCGGGAAGCCTGCTCAATTTTTCATAACCAGCCCTTGTTCCATGTACCCACACGACCAGCCTCACGCATGACTTTTGTTAGTATTCTTTTATTTAGGTGTTAATTTAGTTGCGTGTAGAGTCTCCCTCCATGTCTATTTCCTCTTCAGCAAGTCGCATGCTGTGGGGACATCGTACATGCTTATTAATAATAATGATATTTCTCTGTTGTGAGTCTTCTATCCTTATGATGAATTATCATTGGAGGAGAAATGCTCTGCAATAAAATGTGTCAACTTTTTAATGAAAACTACTATATTGAGTGTCTGCCAAGAGCTATTCCAATGTAAGTTATTAGGATACCATCGTGTTAATTTTTAGGGATTGATATATGCTTATGAGGCCTGAGGGTACCTGAGCTCCTGGAGCAGGTTGAATTGTACCTTAGACATTTTGCTACCTGACATGCTGGTTGGGGCGGGCTTCTCTATTAGCTTTGAAAGCATCTCATGGTGCGGTTGCTTTGCTGATTGAGTCTTGTAGATCACTCAGATTCCTTGTGATGGTTTACACTTTAATCATTCTCTCACGGTAATAAAACGGTAATTGGTGTCGTTTAATCTACTGTGCTGTTTAATGCCCTGAGACTCCTGGGGATTTTCACACAACTCGTCAAACATTAACCTACACTATTTATTTACTCCATGAAAGAAAATTCCCGCTTTTCCTTGGGCGCCCTGGCTTTTAGTTGTGAAGAAACAGGCCAAGGGGGAATTCATCCTGTTGCATGTCCCCCAAATTGGAGAGAGGTTTTGCCTCTCTAAATTTCTCCTGAGCTCTGTGGCTTCTTTGCTTTTGCCCAGAAATTCTTTAAGTCACTGAGGTGATTCACTGAAGGGCCTTCCTTTGCTCATTGTCCCTCTCGTCAGACTCTAGTGACAGAGCGCTGGGGCGAGCCAAGCACCGAGGTGAGGGGAGTTCTTTTCTAAATTAGGTGTTCCAGGGATCCCACTGTGGGAAACACAAATGATTTTAAAAAAATGCTTAGAATTTTCCAAAACAACAACACGCCAACTTAAAGAGAGGGCATAGATAAAGGAAGGAGAGAAAGTTCTGTCTCAGCTCAGATCCGTCCCTGGGCCGGGTACCCTTGAACTTGGTCTGCCTCCCTCATCTCTATCACTCCTGCAGTACAAAAATGTCAGTGCAGCACCTCACGAGAACCAATATTGTATGTATCACCCTCCCGTGGAAACAAATGACCCTAGCAGAATGGGGGAAATAAACACACCAAGCACATAAATAACTGTTATGGGCAGCTCTGTGTGACGCCAAGGTATTGAATCCAGAACCTGGCAAAACATTAGAAAGATTTGTAAATGATTGTGGCTGTAGAAGTAGGAACCAGCAGACCACGTATCTCCAGCATTTTCAAATTTATTTTATTTTTGTCAAAACGGAGTACTTAACCTTGATCTTGGCTTTCCTGAATGGGAAAGAAACAAGATTCCAGCGGGTGTCTGTACATCCTAAGTACACACAGGATGCTAGCGAGGATGCAGCGGACCCAGGTCCTGGGGCAGTCGTTGCTGCTGGAGGGGCTCCCTTTGGATGGAGACGTGGGAGGAAAGGGGCGGGAGGGGCAGATACTTCAGCCGGGTCTGGCTCTATGCACAGTGTGGAACTGCAGTGCATAAAAACAGCAGTTTGGGAATCCAGCAGCATTAAGGTGGAGTGGAGGCAGGGCAAAGTCTGGCTCTCTCCTAAGCAAAGCCCAGTATTCCCTATAAATTAATCAGATGTTTTTACTCTTCTTCTCTGGCTCCTTTCCTGCTTTTCTTTCTTGCCCTGATCATGAACATCAACCAGGAATGGTCAGCCTCCCGCTTACCTGTGCCTGTTTTTCCTCCCCACAACGATGGCCGATCCTGCTGGGAGGCCACAGCACCCCTTCCGCAGAGCTGATGCAGGGTCTCAGACCATCTGTCCACATGCGCTCGGGAAACCTGTGGCTGGCGGCAGAAGCTGCTTCTTAGGATGGAACGAAGCCGCCCCGAGTAAACCCCAGGAAATGGTGCTTTTCCCAGCCGGTCTGTCTCCAGTTTTCCACATGTGCATTGAAAATATGTGTTGAATGAATGAAGGGCCATGACTAGTAATGGAAGTAGGGCAGACTCAACTAGAAACTCACAGATAATCCTGGAGATCGGAAAACCAGATTCTAAGATAATATTTTTGAATTCTTGATGTGTTTTAATGTATCTGTCCTATTTTTTTTCTCATTCATTAGCAAAAGTGTGACTAACTAGGGTTGAAAAATAAGTCACCAACCCATGTATATGTTAAAAAACCAACAATATAAGGTTTTTAGAAATTGTATAAGAGATTAATGTCATCTAAAAATAACACTTTTAATAACATTAAAGTAATATATGTTCATTATAGAAAATCTGAAAAATAGAGAAAGTATAAGAAATTTTTAAAATTACAAGTAGTTCCACACCTAGCAAATAATCTCATGATTTTTAATATTTAAAATTTCCAGTCTTTTTTTGGAAATACGTAAATACATCTTTAAAATGATTTCCCTTCCTCTCTTTTTTGCTTTATTGCTTTTCTCTCTCTAATTAAGCAAAATTAAGATCATTCTATGCAGTCTTGTAACCCATATTTTTTCACTTAAAAATACATGCTGAGCATCTTTCCAGATAAATGTCTACAATTTAGTGCTCAGAAATGAATTCCTACTTTTCCATCAGGATGCAATTTTCTCTTTGGGGTCGAATGCTGGAGAGTAACAAACCAACATCTCTCAGAAAACACTTTTCCATAAGGCATTTTAAAAAGAACTATTAAATTTTCTACTTCTCATCTTCCCTCCAACTCCCTCCCCACAGATAGCTATGAAGTTAAAATTTCTCCTACCACTGAAATGACATTTAAGTATCAATAGTGCTACTGGAGGGAAGTTTGTGACTGTGTAAAGGAGGAAGCCTTTCTGCCGTCCTGTGGGGGAAACGAGCTCTGGTTTTCCTGGAGGCCTCTTCTAAGCTGCAAAGATCCCGCAAGGAGGCCCGCAGAGAATGGCGCAGTCTCCTCACGGGGGGAGGCAGCCACTTGGGCCCCGCCAGCCTCTCAGGGCAGGGACTGTCCCCTGATTTTAGAAGGGCCGCCCCTAACCACAGCTGGCAGGGGAGCTGAAACAGTGTCCCCCGCCAGAGGCCACACCTCAGCAGACCCAGAGCCCTCGGGGTCTCTGCCTGTCCCACCGCAGAGCTTACGTGGCCTTACCCAGGACCAGCCTTCCCTGCCGGTGACCAGAGCAGGCAGATCTAAAAATCTCATCCCCTGCTTCAGTAAGGCAGGACAGAGGAATCCTGCGGTTGGAGGGTTTTATGGAGAAGATGCTTCCAAGAAACCAGAACTAATGAATGTCAACGGGCCGATTCTATTCTGTGCCATTAAGCAGAGCACGGAAGCCTGTGGACACAGAATACCAATCAAAGGACCAGGCCCAGTGCTCCCTTCAGCTTGGTGATTTCTCCTTTGAAGGCTCACCAGAGTGCAGACAGAGGGCCAAGGCAGGCCTTTAACTCCTTGCGTGGCCTTCCTCTTTGATTTCACAGAGGCACTGCCTCTCACACATCTGAGGTTAGCGCTTTGATGCCCTTGCCTACAGGGCGGACCATACCCAGCTAGCCAAGCCCCTGAAGGCAGCTGCCTACTCTGCTCGAACAATTTCCAAGAAAGACGGTTGTTCAAAGACCCCTGGCAACATTTCCGGTGGCTCGCCACTTGCATAGGTCAGAGCCCTAACCCCTTCTGCTACTGAAAAATCATCTCTGGACTTGTGATCAGTGAGAGGGAACACTATCCTTGCAAAACTATTCCTTTGTTCCCTTCACTCAAGCATCCTTGTCTTGGCAAGGGATTGCTTCTTTGCTGGTAACAAAAACCTACTCCAGCCAGGTTTTATCAAGATACAGGATCCAAAGGCAGAAATGCAGCTGGGTGTCAGGAGGACCTGCAATTAGTAACTTGTAAGTTACAAGTGTGTTTTATGCGAGTTACCAAAAAAAACCAAAGAAACAAAACAATCAGTAATACTGGCTTAAACAATTAAAAAGCTTCTTTTTCTGATGAAATGATTTCAAAAGTAGGCAGTCATCCATATCATTCGGAATTCAAGATGGCACTTTTGTCCTCACGGTTGCAGGATGCCTCCTGCCCATCCAAGCATGGGTCTGTGACCCCGTCAGGAAGAAGAGGGTAAAGGGGCAAAGGTTAAAGTGAAAAAGAATGTTGGATACATTGAACCTTTCGGGAAGCTCTGCTAGAGGTCCCACCCCACGACTTCTCATTGGCCAGGATCTCGTCAGACGGTCACCTGACAGAACTATGAAAGAAAGATGAGAAAACCATTTGTTTTTTTTTTAAGTAGACATACTGCTGCTTGGAGTACAATCTGATTTCTGCTGGTAAAGAAGAAAGAGGAAGGGATATTGGGTAGCTATTGTGTTGTGTAACAAACTGCCCCTAAACCCAGGGGCGGAAAACAACAGCCCCCTTCTTTTCTCATGACTTTGTGGGTCAGGGCTTAGCGTGGATGGTTTGTCTCTGTTCTGTAACACCTGGGGCTTCAGCAGGAGTGACTCAAGCATGGGCAGGCTAGTGCAGCTGGACCTCTCCCTTCCTATGGTATCAACTGCAGTGGCTGGACTAGGGCTGGGCCCCCAAGATAGCCCTCCTCACTTATCTGGGGCTTGGTGAGGCTCTGGGCGAGGGCCTTCAGTGCCCCATGACACAGACTCTCTCTCACTCATGACCTTTGTCATTCAGTCACCTAGCCCACACATCCCTACATGGCGACTGGCTTCCAACAGGATGGAAACAGAAATGGCAAGGCCTCAGAACACCTGTCCTGGAAGTCACCTGGCATCACTCTAACACATGCTACTGGTCCAGGTAAATACAGCCAGCTGGGCTTCAAGGGGCAAGCGAGGGGACCCCCTCCTCTCTTGTGGGAAGAGCAGCGTGTGCCCACAAGATGGGAGAAGCTGTTGACACTGCCCTTGGAGAGAACCTTGCTAAGAGGCCCCAGGCACCGAGCCTGCCCTCTCTTCTTCCCCGTCTACCTGGCACTTTGTCTCTGCTTTTCTCTACAGATCTGTTCCTCCTTCCCCAGCCTTCTCGTTTTCTCTGAGCACTCAGTACAAACACAGCTGCCCTAGAAAAGTACCATCAGCCCTAGAATTTCCTAACTTTTATGAGTCCTGAATCTACAGCCAACTAACTGGAAAGTAATGCAAGGACAGGTAGGAAATCACTAGGCAGTCCTTTTCTCTAGACCAGAAACCCCAGCTCCTTCAGGCATTTCACAAATGCTTTTCTATAGCTCAGTTGGGAACTAACCTTCAAGAAAAAGGCACTACCTTACAGTAGGTAGTCAAGAGTAAGTGTGGGCGTGATGATGTGAATGTGGCATAAAACCATTTGGAGAGCTTTTAAGGAGCAGTTTGTGAGAGTATAGTTTATATATATTTTTTATTTTCAAAGCCCTAAATCAAAGAAAGCCAATCTATCAGATTTCATTATTATCTGATGGATGAAAGGAGCGGGTTTCTTAATGTCGATGCCTCCCCCCACACACCTGTGCACGCACACACTTGCACACACACCACGGTCTGGATCCGTACATTTATAGATGAAGTTCCTGTTACTGGTCAAAACATTGTTTTCCACCCTCCACCACCAAGAGTCAAGACCTATTGAGAATGAACACACGCCCAGGGATTGTGATGACTGAATGATAACATGAGATTTATTGGGGTCACTTTTTTTCATAAAGGTTTGCTTGTGCTGGGGTGCTTGTGTCTGGCATGTGAGGGACAGATGTAGAAACAGTCGCCAATTAAAAAAATAAAAGGCAGTGCATAGGAATCTAGAGCCCAGAGAGCGGGAGGCCGGGACCGCTGGCTGATGAAACACAGAGAGGAGAGGGACAGATTTTACGGCTGGCAATTAGTGCCAAGCACATCGGCATCACTGCTTCCCCGAGGAGGGACTGAAGGGCCTCAAGCAGAAGCCCTCAAGCCCTGCGTTGTCCTAGAAGCACTTGAACTTAGCCAGTCAGTCTCCAAGAGGGCCCTGCGGTCTCATCGTGCTGTTGGGCCCTCTGTGTGTCCCAGGACAGGGGCTGTGAGTAACGAGGTTGCTGGTCTGTGCCACGGGCCTTCCTCCAAGCCGTGATTCTGCTCCCTTCCCGGCCAGTGTGGCTGGGACTGGTGCCCCGAGACTAACGAGTGAAGGGGATCAGCCCTGCCAATAGTCACAAGCCACCTCTCCCCTCTGAGCCCTTCCTCTCGCGATAGGTTCATGCTGACCTGGATCTCTGCTGGGTGTCCCTCTCCTTCCTTTGTTAATGCTTCGTGACTTTCTGCCCTGCATTGGAGGTTGGATCGGGATTATGAGGCATAACCAGCAAAGACCCATGCCCCAGCCACCCTGGGAAAATGGTTCTATGCTACTATATTACATGGACTGAGACTCTCGCTTTTCATTTGCAAACCACCAGAAGGGACACACCAGGGGAGTGCAGACGACAAGGGGAAACTTAAGAGAATTTGCTTTCTTCCTCCAGCCACGTGCCCCCCTGTCCCATTTGCTTAGGTGGATCTTTGAGAACTAATTTCTGCCAGCTAAATAGCAAAGGGGACATCAATTTCCTGTCAGCGGTGGTAGCTTTGACAGTTCCTGTCCCTCATTCAAACATGTGAATGCTCTGCCTAAATTGCACATTTCTCATTTAGCACACCTTTGAAAGCCCGCTCAGAGTCTCAGAGTCTCAGAGCAGGCTGTTTGTGCGAGCCGCGGGGGGCATGGCAGAAAGGAGCCGCGGCAGGCTTCTCAGCTCACTTGGGGCGGTTGGGGGGGGGGGGGGGGGAATCGGCTTCAGGAGTCAGGCTCTTGAAAACTGAGATTGGAGGACCAGATTTAGAAACTTACCTGAACTGATATTAGAAAGCTATTACTTTTTTTAAGAGGCATAAAAAGAGTTTCTGTCATTTCCTAAAGGAAGGGACCGAAAGTTTGCCACATCTCTGCCTGAAGGGGAGACCTTTAACTCTGGGCTGTTCTGAAGTTTTCAGGTGGTTTCTGTTGCTGCTGCATAGCTGTACCCAGAGAATCTGAAGGAAGCCTCAGCCAGTAACCTGCCCCTCTGAACCCCTTGCGACGCAGTGGGAACAAACATTTCTGTAGTTCTAATCTTTCAAATACATTTCTCAGGCTAGTTCCTCCAGTAACACTCTGCCATAGGTACTAAGAGCTCCATTCTCTAGATGCAGAAACTGAGGCTCTGAGGAGTTAGGGTGCTCGCCCAAAGTCGCACGGCTAGAAAGGGCCTTTTGCTTTTGGCCTGTTTTCAGGTCTTCTGCACTGAGTCCAGGACAGCCCCCTGGGCCCCCAAGGCAGCCCCTCTCTCGGACACCTACCTCCGGGCCCGGCCCTCTCTAAGAAGGCTCCAGGTGCTGAGTCACAGGAGTGGCGGAATTTCCTTCTCCAACGTGTTTTTCTCTGGCCTGGACTGGATGCACCGTATTTTTCTGTCTTTTGGCCACTGAGATGAGAGTGTTCTGAAGACTTAATTAACTAATGTCCTTACCATTGGCCACCTTTGGGCAGATGGTTCTATGCAGCAATATTATAATATTATATGGACCGAGACTCTAGCTTTTCAATTGCAAAACGCCTTTATTAAAAGGGAATGGAAGGGAGGGGTTGTCTTCAGCTAGGCAGGCAGGCAGGGAAGAAAGATGGGATCACAGAGCAGAAAGCTCGCTGCCACAGTGAGCTTGCAGGCACCAGGGAGGAGGAGGGATGCAGAGGAGCCCGCCCCTGCGCTCGGGCTCCGAGCACAGTGGCTCTGGCATTGCCACGTGACTGATGGGTGACCTTGGTCAGGACGGCTTGTTTCCTCCTTGTGCAACAACATTGCCGTGGGGAGCACCGCCCACTGAGGTTTGACGTCTCAGCCTCCGTGATAAACAAGGCTAAATGAATTAGCCAGGGATAAAAAAAAAAAAATTAATTGAATTTTGTAGAGAGAAGGTTTAGCTTATCTCGTTTTTGCTTAACAAAACAGAGACAATCTGGAGTTGGCCTGGGCTTTCTCCCCCTTCCTCTTTGCAGATCGCCCATAACGCGCAGCCTGAGCGAGGCCGCCGCAGTTTGTTCCGCGGATCATATCCCACCCCGAGGCAGCCGGCCGAGGCCTCGTCGGAGACCCCTTTGTAGTTACACGGAAGTGGGGGATCACTCTGATGCTCTCGCCTCGTGGTTTAACATCATTTCTAACCAGAATCCTAATCTCACTGATTCTAGAGGGGGCTGGGGGTTTCCAGGGCCGGGTCCAGTAGAGGGTGCACACCGTCAAGGGTTACCTGGAGCACCGTGCGTGCCCCCTCTGATCCCAGCCTACAGCCCGCTTTAGTTTCAGAGGCAGGGAAAGCAGGGGGCAGCCTCTTCAGGGTGGAGTTTCAGATTGTTTCTGCAAGACTGGCATGTCAGATGAGCAAGGTGAACTGATGAGGTTGAAAATAGCAAGGTTTATTTTTCATCTGTTCAGCCCAACAGTCTCGTTTCAGCGCTCAGGGCCCTGCGACGTGCCTGCTGGCCGTTATCATTACCATCTTTGATGATTCTGTCCCGGTCACACAGGCCCCAGGTCTCTCTGCCAGACGATGCCTGCAAGGTGCTGCCTGGGAACTCGGTCTCCTCAGCCCGTGAGTCAGCCGGTGGGGGGCAGGGATGGGGAGCTCAGATAAGGACTTTCATTTTGCTCCTGAAAGAGGTGGACAACCCCTCTGTAAAAGCTGAAGCTGAGAGAGGGAAACATGGAACAGGACTGCTAGAAACTTGTGGTCCTAGATAGAGCCCCACGTGCCTTCTCGGAAGGGGTCCCATTAAGTGATTGGCCCAGAAGCTTGATCAGCAAATTGGGAGAGGAGTCACCTAGGGGATGCAGCCGAAGCACGAGAAATGACAAAGGAGGCCGATGGTTCTCTCTTTAGAAAAATCCAGCTCCGTGGCCACTTGTGATGGCTTGACGTGGGCACGTAGGCTCAGACCACCCAGTCTGCCTGTGCCAGGATCAGATTCAGGCCTTAGGGGAGTCTGGAGGATGGGCTTAACCATTAGAGCCTTTCTTCTTCTCTATCATATAGGATTGAAGAGTGTTTGTGGAAGGATTTTTTTACCTCTTCTCCACCCTACCCCTCTTCCGCCCTGGTCCTTGCAAGTAGGAGGTTTTTTCTGCTGATGGGGAATTCTGTGGATTCCACTGCAGTGTTCTCACTGCAGCATATTCTGTCTGTGATGAGTCAAAGCAATGAGAGGTCCTGGGCAGACCAGCATGGAGTTCTGGGCCGCAGCTCGTCAAGGTCTCCAGAGGTAGAAGTGCGAGCGTAGACGTGTGTAGGGCATGGGGTCCATGCCCCTAGGCCCCCGAGCAGGACCCAGGAGGGCTCAGCCCTGACCACGTTTTTGTCATGAACTCAGCACGCACGAGGAGACACAGGACTTACTCTCTCAGGGTCTTTATTTTCTCAACCATCAGAAATGACTTCTAATCCTGGTGGGTCAGCCTCATGAAGTTATTTTAGATTGATTTTGTAAAGCTGGCAGGCAGGATTAGGCTGTGCCACTCAGCAGAGCTGCGAGGGGAAACTTGCTAGAAATGCTAAAGACTGTTAGGTTATGGGCCAGCCTTGATCCATGGAGCATCACACGTCAGCAGAGCTGTGGTCTAGGGCGTCTTATAGTTCTGTGCTCTGGAGGTGAAGTCAGACTCAGCCCTGCGTCTCATGGGCTTGGATTGCTAAGCATGGTTTATACTTACTGAGGACTGTGTGTGAGCCAGAGACTGTTCCAGTCATTCCTCTTCAAAACAGTATGAGGTACAAGTTTTTATTCTTTCCACTCTGCAGATGAGGACACACTGGGGCACATGAGGTAAAGGATCTTTGCTGTGATGACTGTTAGTAATTGGCAGAAGGAGGATTTGAATCCAGGATGTCCAGTTTCAGAAACTGAGGGTTATAAGAAAAGCCAAAAGAATACTGGAGTAGAAGCCTTGGTTCTGGGGGGCATCGAAACACTTCGGCCCACCCCTTCCCCTCTCTGGGCCATAGGTCCCTCACCTCTACAACCAGGGGTTTTGCAAAGGTCCTTCTTTCTCTAAAAATCTAGAAAATTGTAATTCAGGACAAGGTCTTCCTGTAGAGCAGCTGTAGAACAGTCACCAAAAGTCACCAGAAGAAACCCAGATGTTATAACACCAACCACATGCATAATTTCCACCTTGACAGCTAGTGTTTGCCGATGCTTGCTGGGTGCCGGGCACCAAACCCTTTGCAGGCTTTGTTTCATTTATCCTCACCACAGACCCATGTTTTACAGATGCAGCAGTTAAGGTCCAGAAAGGTTAATTTAACTCACTCAAGGTCACACAGCTCATTAGTGATGAAATCTGACGCATTTTTTCCTCCTCTTTTTGCTCAACAAGCACATTCCCTTCCACTTTATGCCTGATGCCACAGCACTCCCCAGAGCTCCACAGGAGGTAATGTTTGGGTTAACACGCGAACAGCTCTCCCAAGTACAGTTTCCATCACCATTTGGTCCAGGATATTTGGCCTGTGGAGACTTCCTTCCAGGCCACCTCAGGGCTGAAGATGACTTCTGAGAATGACAAAGGCAGTAAGAGACTCTCATCCTAATAGGTCAGCTTCCACAGGCAGACATTCACCTGGCTTCTGTCTTTGGGAATCTTGGGGAACCAGATCTTGGGAGATCATATTGGAAGGATTTGTCCCCACTTTATTCCCTTTTGATTGAATATTGAACTTAAACATCAGCAAAAAGGCAGGAAACAAATGGGCCTTGCATTGATGGTTAATTGCAGTCAACACAAATTTCAAGACAAAATTCAGACTAGAAAACTAGCGTAGGTTCCATGGTGCAGAGAGAGGAAGAGGCAGGAACTGATTTCTAAGAGCTGAAAGAGATGTCACCTTGAAAAATAAACAAGCAGACATGGAACTTGACGTAGCACATTCCAACGGAAAACAGTCCGTTTTGGCCACAAGTCAGATGACACATGACCAAGTGAGAACGGACAGCAACTAGCCATGTGAACCGAAATGAGCAAAGCACTTGTGAAGCACACTTCCTGTTTCTTCTTCAGAGAGCAGAGTAACAGCAGCCCTACACTCTGAAAATTATAAATCTCTATAATAGCAGCAGGTAATATCAATATTAAATAAACTGAGGGGCTTATTTGCACTATAGATGAATCATTTGCCTTACAGAGAGATTCCTTAACATTCCTTAACATTTAAATGCTTGCTTCCAGAAAGCTAATTGGGGAGTGAGGCCAGAGGAATGCCCTATTAATGCATTGTTAAAATATTAAGGTAATAAATCAGAGTTCAAGGTTTCTGAAATGATTATCTAAGCCAATAGGTTGATTTTAAAAATTCAATTCATATCTCTCCATTGCTGAAAGCAAGGTACAACTCTCAATGTATCTTCCTTATAATTGTTATTAATGAAAACAGAAGTTTTCCTAGTTATTTTTGCATATGTAGTTGTTTATGTTTTCTTTCCTCCCATTTCTTTCCAATGCCAGCTTCTCAAGAACAATTTCCATTCAGAAAATGGCAGGTGGGTTTACTCCCCGCACCCGCCTTGGTTCTCACTAGTCCTAAACCGGAGAAGCAGGGCTGTGCCACAGAGAAGCAGGTGGAGAAACAGCACGAACAGGCTCCAGTACTTTCACTCCTAACCTAAGGCCAGGGATGCAGAAAAATGATCAAAGGTACTTCTAGGAGAAACGGTGAGTTAGGGATCAGTGAATGGAATGGATTATGGGCAGGGATGACCGTTACGTTCTGTCCTATCAGTGGGGGTGGTTATCTGGAAAGCTGTGCTGAGAAGGATTCTGAGATCTTTTCTAAGCTCAGCAGGAAAGAATGCTGTGATTGATTAGCGATGTCTGCCATCGGTGAGCATATCCTTGACTACGACGATGGCCAAGGAGTAGGAAGGCCTGAAAAAAAAGACGAATAAATAAATTTCTTGGAATTCCCCTAGAAATGTACAACTAACTGGCAGAACATGCTGTTTTTAGGTTAGTGCTTCCCAGACTTTCATCCTCTAACCCCCACTTCCCATATTCCCCGTTAAAACAACGCAGCGTGCATTCTAATATTTTGTTTCCTGGTCCTTACCCACAGCTCAGATCTCCCTTTCACTATCACCTTTAATCTTGTGAACCTCTTGAAAATTCCCCCTGGCCCATGGATGTTCCTCATTTTCTCTCCTCTCACCTCACATTTCACAGTATGTGAATGTAGGTGAGAGATTTGTTAACCAGGTTAGTTTTATTTTGTCATTTGGTATGCTTTGATGTGGCTGCTGTGGCACCCTGTCCCGGTCCCCTCTTCCAGCACGGAGGCCCCCTTTTCCACAGACTGGGACAGTTGGTGGCTGACGGCTCTTGGCTCCCTAACGAAGGGTACCGGCTTCTTCATACGCGCATTGGCTAAGATGGCGGCTTGGATAGAGAGACTGATGTGGGTTCCATCCCATCCTTGTGGGCTCCAGCTCAGCCTCTCAGGTTTCATTTTGTCCTGCTTCCCCTACTTCCCTTCCATCCTCTCTTCTGGCCTCCTGTCCTGCAGGCTTCAGGCCCTAAGCGCCAGGCAGATACAATAGTTTCACCTAAACTGTGTAGCCAGTGCCCACAATAGCATAAAGTCAGATCCCTTCAATAAGTAAAAAATCTTACCTATCTCACTTTTCATAATTTCAAAATCAGCTCTAAGTCCGATCTATGTGTCATATCGGTCCATCTCTGCATCCTTCTAGTTCTTCTGTGATCAAACTCTGGTTGATGCAATTACCTCCCAGGAATGCTCTCAGCTGAAGGGACCCTCCGAGCCCAAGGGGACCCCCTCTCCCCTCACCCAGTGACTAGTTGACATGGCGACTTAATGGCCCGGCCCTTGTACTGCAAGGTGGGACAACTCTAAAGGGGCTTTCTAGTTCTGGAGCTTTCTGTAGAGTTGGCGGAGGTCTGCTGCGACTGCATCATAGTCCAGTGTCTCCCTCTGCCCAATCTGGCTTCCTTTACTCCCCGCTCCTCTTGCTCCCTGCTGCGGAGACCGATCCCCGAGGCCCTCCCACCAACCTCCTTTCATGGCAATTCTGTCTCAGAGTCTGATTCCGGTGGAGCCCAGCTGAAGACATGCTTCATTCAGCACTTCATTCACCATTGCTTTCACTTTAACAGATTTTTATTTAGCTGGTCCTTGGGGCCAGGCACTGTGCTGGACATTGGAAATACAAGAGTGGGTAAGACTTAGTGGCTGCTGCAAGAGAACACGCATCCAATGGCACAAGCAGAGATGTGAGCAAATAATTGCAAGATCCAGGCCTGCCCAGGAAGCTGCATGCCCCGAAGTTCAAGAAGGGCTTCCTGGTGCACCTGAGCTGAGCCTGACGGGTGAGTGAAAGTTAGCCAGGCGAATCAGGAAGTGCGCTCCAGCCAGAGGGGACAGCAGGCACAAACACGGGGGTCCTGCTCCGAGCGGTGTGCGTGGCTGTGGTGATAAGGCAGGAAAGGAGAAGTCAGGCCAAGGAACTTGGACTTTATTTATGGGCAGTGGAGAACCATTGGAAAGGTTTTAGCAGCAGGGGGCTGTGGTCATGTTTGTGTTTCAGATACAGTTTTGAGGGGAGACTGTCAGAGGAGTTGGGTGGATGAGGCGGTCCACACATCGGCTCCAGCCTTCCCGTGGAGTCTTCCCATCCTGCATGTCTGCCGCGGTGAGAAAGGTCAACACTACCCTTCTAAGATCCCATTGCGTCTAGCACTTTGGAGATAACTTAGGTTTTATCAATCAGAAGTATCAACCCAAGATTTGGAAGGTGTGAATGGAGCAGAGGCTTGGCCTCTGCTGGTCGGGTGGCCGGCCCGCTCCCGGAGGGGCTGGGGTTTCCTGCCGTGGTTTCACGATCAAGGTCGCCTCAGCCACAGCTGCTTGCCAGTCGTCACATTTTCCCGGTCAGGCTGGCGTCCTGATTATGGCAGTGGAGGCACGGTTCTGGAGCTGGCAGCCAGAGCACTAGCCTCTGTGTCTGGCAAGCAGCTTCTGGATTGTAAAAGCAGCAGTAATTCCCTTGGTAGCTAGGTTCTGCAGCGTGGCTCCCAAAGCCACGTTCAAAAGCTCAGTCTGTTTCTTCAGCTTTTCCAACAGTTCTGTAAGCCATTTAATGCCCTCTAACAAATCACCTTCTGCCCAAGCTAGATAGAGTGGATTCTGTTCTCTGCACCTGCATCTGATTGATACTGGCGCACAGCGTCAGGCAGGGAGACCTGTCATAGAGCTGTTACAAGTGTCCGGGCTGATGATAAAGGGAGTTGCAGGGACAAAGAGGGAAGGACACATTGCAAAAACATTCGGGAGGTAAAAATAACAGTTCTTGGTGATTAATTGGGTGGGAAGTGTGAAAGAAACAATTGCTAAGATAACTCAGCTCTCTGAGTTGGAGGCTCGGTTGGAGGGAAGTGCAGATAACTAAGATCAGGACTCCTGGAGAGAGAGCTGAGCTTGAGGCACAAAATGATGAATTCAGGTGCTTATGGGCTATTCAAGCAATTTTTCTCCTTTTTTATAATTAAATCAACTGTAAGTGCACGCATAATTGCATAATTATTTGATATCCATGTCTTCCCTGAATCTGTGCGCTCCTCAAGAGTGGGAACTACATCTTCTTGTTCATGCCTGGCACAGACTGGGACAGAGTAGGTGCTTGATAGACATTTGTTGAATGCTAGATACATGAGCTGAGCATTGGATAATAGAAATTGTAGCAATCACAGTCAGCACTATCCAGGTGGGCCGTCTCATGTACTTCTGCCATGAATAAGAATTCAACACTCAGCAAAGTTGTTTGATGATGATCGTGATGATCACGTGGTGTGTGACCAGGAACATCTCTATGGTTAGAAAACCCAGCTAGAGGTGTAGACTTTCATCAGCATTCTCCCAAACCAAAAAAAAATAGGCCAGCATCTCCTACTCCAATCAAACTATATACTTCTGTTACATATTCATTGTGTGAATCATGTAATAGGTCTATGAGGAGCTTTTCCCTGGTGCTTTGCAACTGGGAAGACTTCTGTCGATCTGTCATATACTAAGTGCAATTGCCAACTCTTGTAAATCAAAGGCCAAGTTGACTCCAGCCACTCAGAGTAAAGCATGCCCGCAGCTGGACTGATTTCCTGCAGCTGCTCACAGGGTACAGCAGCAACCTGATCATTATCTGCAACGTGGTCGTTAAGCCAGGCTGCGGCTGGGGCAGGACTTGCCCCTGCCTGTTTTGCTCACTCACTACTGCACTGTGGGTTTGCTGGGCAGGCAGCGCCTTCTTCTACACAGGTGCTTAAGAGGGAATTCTCTGATCCATCAGGCCCGACGATCCTTTTTAAAACAGGGGCTTCTTATGCCCCCTTACCTTCCTGAAGTGAAACGCATAGAAAATATAACCTATATGTGTACATGATTTCGAATAAATCAGTATCTTTCCTAACAGTAATATCTAGGCACTCAGAAAATCTGTGTGATGATGATGATCATGAGGATGTGTTTGACCGGGAACATCTCTATGGTTGGAAAATCCAGTCAGAGGTATAGAATTTCACTGGCATTTTCCTGAAACCCAGAAAAGTAAGCCAGAGTGTAACAGGAAGATGACTCACAATAAAATGACATATATCTCAACATATAAATGGCCACACTGCTAGATGTGAGGAAGGGCTCATATGCTTGTCCCCATATAAAATCCCCATGAAGGCCCAGCTGCACATGCAAACTGAGGGTATATTACATTGGTGACTTGGAACGGCGAGAGGTATTGCTGTCTGTCATGGGTCCAATGGTCCTTTGTGAAGTTCCAAACAAAAATAAAGTCTTCCTTTGATTTACACAGTGGTCACATTCTTTGGAAATTAAGTACATTAAGCTGTAAACAAATTAAGCTCCACCCCCCCCCCCAAAAATTTGTGTTAAGCTTCTAGGCTCAGATAACTAACAACAGGTTTTCATCTATGTAATTGTCCAGTAGGACGAAGCTGTGTGGGAGGCAGACAGTTCTTCCCTGTGAGAGCCGTCCTTGGCAGCGGTCCACTAAAGCCCAGGAGGGTCACCCAATCGTCATGACCGCTTAGGAGACTGCTCTCCAATTTCCAAATGCCCTTGAGGGGGCAGCACCAACCCCGTTGAGAACCACAGTATTACAGTGTGAGCTCCCCTGTCAGATCAATCCATTGAGCAAACTGCCCACTGGAAAAAATATGGGGCAAGAGGTGGGAAATTCAGCTTTGGGAGGACAACAGGAAAGGGCAGTGGTTGTGAATCCTGCAACCCATGCAGGAGGGCTAGCAGAGTTGGAATTTAATTTGCATAGGTTTTGCAGGGGGTTCACCTCTGTTAAACTCAAACTGCTAGGCATGGAAACACTGTTGCTATGATTTCTTCTGGGAGAGGAGTGCAGATCATGGGGGAGGCGGGCAGGACCTCCTCGGCTTACTTGTAACTCCAGCCCGTACCATAGAGTCTAGCAGGGGTGTCCAATCTTTCGGCATCTCTGGGCCACACTGGAAGAAGAGTTGTTTTGGACCACACATTAAATACATTGTGACACGTAATCACACATACACACAATCTCATAATGTTTTAAGTAAATTTACGAGTTTCTCTTGGGTGGCATTCATAGCCATCCTGGGCCCCGTGTGGCCCGCAGGCTGCAGGTTGGCCACCCCGCTCTAGGGTGTAAGAGGGTATGATCACTATTTGGTAAACGAATTGACTGGTGCCTTAAGTTCTGGTTTAGGCAATATGGTATGAATTCACATGTCACTGAAATATCTTTTAAGTACTCTAGGAAGCACAAAGCAATAGAAAGAATACTTGGCCAGGAGTCGGCTGACTAGAATAAAATCTGGCTCTGCTATGAATGATCATGTGACCTTGGGCAAGTCACTAAATGTCTCTGGGCCTTAGTTTATTCATCTACAAAATGAGAGGATTGAAACAAGCAGACTCTAGGTCCTTACCAATTTGAATAGTCCCTGACTCTGTAAATTAGACACACTAGTCTAAATAAGTTAGTACAATAAATGTGTTAGTATGTCTGGGAACTGTAGTGAGACCTATAGTTCTTTAGACACTGGCTATATTATAAGAAATTATAATGGTTTTATAACCTTCATGCTTATTTTAAAAATACTTTTATTCAAATATATATTTTAGTTACATGATTCAGAAATAAAGCAGGGAAGTCTCACTATTACCATTTCTTTTCATCTTGTTAAGTAACTAATTTTATTAGTGTTTTATTTAGCCCTACAATATTTCTTTGTGCTAATACCAATTAATATTTTGAATTCCTTTTCTTACACAAGAGGTAACTATATATATATATATACATATATGTGTATACAAGGTCTGTCTGGAGAAATTTCAGCCATTGTTAACATAACAAGAATGGAGAATGGTTTGCACAACATTGATGTAACCTGGCAACCAAGGAGAGGGGACTGGAATGTGCATGTGTGAACAATGATGACTTCACTGTACTAGTCAGTTGAGGGGGGGAATGCCGTTGAGTGAGCATGTGTACTGTGTAGTTGTTGCATTCAAAATGACTGAATAGAGCAATGAATCTGCATCAAATTTTGCATTAACCTTGAACATTCCTCCATGGAAACTATTCAGATGATTCAGAAGGCCACAGCTCTGGGCAACTGGTGATTGGCATCTTCATCACAACAATGTGCCCTCTCATGCATCACATCTTGTACAGAGTTTTTTGATAAAATATCAAATCATCAAATCACCAAGGTGACTCAGCCCCCACTAATAGTTCAGGTTGGACACCCTGCAACTTCTGGCTGTTTCCAAAACTAAAATCATCTTTGAAAGGGAAGAGATTTCAGACCATCAGTGAAATTCAGGAAAATACAACAGAGCAGCTAATGGCGATTGGGAGAACTGTATATGGTCCCAAGGTTCCTACTTTGAACGGGGCTGAAGCATCATTGTCCTATGTACAATGTTCCTTATATCTTGTATCTTCTATAATAAACGTCTCTATTTTTCATATGACATGGCTGGATACTTTCTAGACAGACCTCATCTTATATATTCATTTGTATTTATCTTGTTGTGAGTGAGACTGAGCACCTTTTCATATATTTTAGGACAGTTTACATTTTGTCTTCAGTGTCATGGCCTAGGCTCATTTTTTTCTCTGTTGAATTTTTAGTCTTTCTATTTTTAGATGCTCTTTATTCATTTGGGAGATTAATGAGCTAAAAATACTTTAACACTTTTTCTTTTGCCTTTTTATGGTATTGAAATTATCTTAAAGCACTAATAACTATTGAAATTATTTAATAAATATATTGACTTCAACTTTATGCCAGGTATCGATGATAAAAATGAATAAGTAACCAGTCCAGAGGAAGAGCTTAAAATCTAGTATAGTGTTAGGTGTAATATTAATAATATCTGACATTTCAACAGCTTTTTTGCAAATCATTTTCACATTTATCATCTTTTTGATACCTCAAAGATCATTTTTAAGGGTGTATTAGTTAGGTTTTAGTTTGGTTGTAGGGAAGGAAACTGAAAATAACCGTATCTTAAACAAAACAAAATTCCTCTGTCCATGAGAGTCTTGACGAGTGGTCCAAACGGGTACTGGGCTCCATGGTGCCAGGAGGTCAGGGTCTTCGTGTAGCCCCAACCCCAAGATAGCGCCAAAGGCACAAGCTTCCTGTCTTTTAAGGACAATTCCAGGAAGCTGCTCCCAGGCCCTTCCTCTCTACCCCATTTAGCCAGAACTCAGTCACGCAGCCACACCAAATTGCAAAGGATGCTGGGATTGTCCCACGTTGCCATGTGCCAACTAAAAATGGGGGCTCTATTACAAATGAAGGAGAATGGGTACTGAAGTTTAACTATAAGTCTGCCAGGAAATATAAAAAGGAAAGGCACATTGTCCTCATTAAAAAGGATAAAAAGAAAGGTACAAGTACCTTCCTGTTCAAGATGTTGGATTGAGCACGTCTCCCTCTGGACACCTCACCAAAGTAGTAAAGGGGAAATAAAGCATAAACTCATAACAGCAAAGAACATGGAAAGAGGACACTGTTAGCGGATGAATGATTTTAGCAAATTTCTGCCAAACAACGCGTGCAAGAAACATTGATGGGTTTGCAGTAAGGAGTGGAGTCATTCTGCCTGCCAGAGCCTGGAAGAGATCCTGGGACTGAGAACTAGAACTGAAAAAAGGGACTGATTAAAGATCCACATATGAAACAATGGTCCCCTACTCCCCTGCCCCCAGAATGCATGATAGCAGGAAATTATCACCACTTTAAAAAAAGGTCCACTATCTCTGTAGAAATTTTTAAAGTAGTCTGAGAAAAACTTGGACAGCCAGTATGGTTATTGGTACTACAGAATAAAGGCCTTCTTACCCTTTTTTTACAAGTCTCGAGAACAGAGTCAGTTCCCTGTTTACCCCACTGGAGTAAAGTCCACCAGCCAACAAGCTCTATGTACTCACAGATTTTAATTCCTACCTCCTGATTCTTAAATACCAATGGACAACTGAGGTTAAAAATAGCAACCACCTAAAAATGTCACTCGGAAGAAACAGAAATAATTCAAAATGGAAGATAACTTTTAAAAAATTATCATCAATGTCTTCGGAGTAAAGCGACCATGTAACGTATCATGGAACCTGGGACAATTCTGAAAGTGATATGAACTGTCAATATTTATGCCAGGACAACAGGTATACACCACGACTATCCCTAACAAACCAGGATATATGATCACCATTATGGACTGAATGAATATTCATGTCCCTTCAAAATTTGTACATTAGAATCCCAATCCCCAATGTGAGAGCATTAGGAGGAGGAGCTGGAAGGTAATTAGGACAGGAGTGTGAAGCTCTCACCAGACTTAGCCTGCTGCACTTTGACCTTGGACTCCCCCGGCTCCAGAACTAAGAAATATTGTGGCTTCAGCAATAAGTCTGTGATATTTTTGTTATAGCAGTCCAAACTGACTAAGATGATCACTCCACTCCAGAAAGATTTGGATAAATATTGTATGTATAAATGAGAACAGAGTACTAAGGAAAAGGATCAGAAAACAAACAAACAAAAAAAAAGGATTGCAAAATTAAAAGTTTAATAGAAATGATAGAATTTGTAAAGTTGAAAGAATCTTCCAGAAGATAGAAGAAAAAGAGATTAAGAAAGAAAATATGAAGAAAAAAATTCACAGAAGATCAATTCCAAAGTTGTGGCATCTACTTTTCAGGAGTTTAAAACAGAGAACAATAAAAACAAAGGTAAAATAATCAAGGAAATAGAAGAAAAGGCTCAGAATTTTTAAAACCAAAGGGCTACCAAATGCCCAGCAAGAACAAAAAAACAATTCTTCTGCTTGACACATTCATTGTGAAATTTCAGAACACCAGATTCTAAGAGATTCCAAGAGATTCCAAAGAGAAAAAATAAGTCCCCTTCAAGGAAAGAAAATCCAACTGGCACCAGATTTGTAATCCAAAACCATGGTTGCCAAAATGCAGTAGAATAAAGTTTTTAAAAGTTTTGAGAGCAAATTATTTTAAAACTGAGCATTCTATGTCAAACCAAACAAACATTTAAAGGTGAAACTAATAAAACCAGTTTTAGATATTTAAAAATAAAAAAATGTTTATTCTGAAGAAATTACTTGAGTGTGTCAGTTTCAGCAAAACTAAGGAAAATCCCAGAGAAGAGAAAGTTTTTTAACATAAGAAATAATAAAATCTACCCAGGAAACTCCCGGACACCAATTGTCAACTGACCTAGCAAGCAATTAGTCCACATTGAAAGAGGCTATCGGTGATCTCTAAGAAAAATGTTTTCGAGAAGAATGGATTCCAAGAAGTAACATGAGTAACAGCTAAATATCATAAAGAAGGCATATATTTCTTTTACCAACAAGAAGAAAGATAATCAGAAACCTCAGGGAAAAAATTGTACAGATAAATCACAGTCCAAACAGGAACTACACTGAAAAATGTGCCATTTTTTCTTGATGCTGAGACATTTCGCTTTGAGTGGCCCTGGGGTCATGACATTGGAACCATAGACCAGAAGTGTAATCATGGCGCACTGCTTAGCTCTATAGCAATATTTACATAGCTGTAATGTAAGCTCTGTTTTCTGGTTTTCAATTTTTAGAATCAACCTATAAACAAAGAGGGGAAACTTAATTGTGGTTACGGAACAGAGAGAATTTGGGAGGTACAGCGGGTAGAGAGGTAGAGGAAAGAGACTTTCTGCTTCTATCTTCATCTTACCAAGAGGAGAGTCAGAGGTATCATTGACTGTTGATGGAACAAGAATTAGAGGTTTGTCTACAGTTACAATAGTAACAGAGAAACTAAAATAGCTAAAACTTTCCAAATTTGGGAGGGAGTGGGGGACAGGAATTAAAACTTTATGTAGCCTAGAAGGAAGTGGATAGATAATGTCTACCAAGGTTGTTGATCAAGACATAGCAGTGTAAACATACTATTTGGAGATGCAGAAGAAACCACAAGCAGAACTAAAAACAGAAACTGATTAAAGGCTGACATCTCTGAGAAGCAGAATGAGGGTGGGGAGAGGTGGGTAAGTGTTGTTTCTTTACATCACCAAACTTTTTGGACTATATGGTATTTTAATCGTGCACATGAATCACTCTGATAAAATTTGATTTTAAATCCTGGAAACCTATTTCCCTGCCGTTCGATAAAAATACTAAAATCGATTACATAATAAATGAAATATTCACAATAAAGTGAGAGAAAGCAGAAAAACTCAGAGAGGTGAAGTGATTTAACTCAAGTCACGCCAGCCTGTGGCCAGGAAGAGGCAGAGCTGAGAGCGGAACACAGTTCTGCCAACCCCAAGTGCAGTGTCTGACCCGCAGGGCCACGGTGTGGATGGAGCAGATGCGAGTGTGAACGTGCTTTCCAGCTGTTCTGTTCGCCTGTGCTCACCAGCTATCCAGGGCGGCGGTTTCCAGCCGGGGTGCCACAGAGTGCAGTCATGAGTTTGTGTGTGCCATGGGATGAAAGAGGTTGAAAATCACTGATCTGTGAGTACCTTGTCACTTCAGATCTTGTTTTAGTCTTTTATGGGATCTAAGTAAAAACAAAAATAGCCCAATGTGACAGATAAATGTGTGTTTTACATATGGGAATGTCCTTGGGCGCAGTGTCTAAAAAGTACATTCAAACAAATGCAAGGCGCCTCCTATCCAAAGGGACGGTGAAGGCAAATGGCAAACCTGTGGTGGTGAACGGCCCCCTGATTGCAGAGGGAGCGCCCCGCTCTGGTGTGTGGGGAGCCTCTCGTGCTTGCACTGAGTTTTCTGAAAGCGCTTCTCGTTGGCCCTGCCCCAGGCTGGTGAAGGGGAGCGGCGCTGCCTCCGGTCCTCCTCCGCCTCCTGCCCGTCTTCGCCAGCGTGCCCTCCTTTGCTTCGTCACCTTCAGACTCACTCCTCGTACTTCTCAGGCTTATTTTTGTCCACTGGCCTGGCTCAGTGACCTCACCCCCAGCACCATTCTGGAACCGTTCACTCTTTTAATAAACAGTGACCCTTATGCCCTTGAGACAGTCACCACTGGGGCTCTATGACAAAGATGCCATCTCTGTTGTCCAGGGATTCAAGGTCTCAGGGAGGTGTCACCACCCCTGCAAGGAATTTCCTTCTTCACACATCCACCCCAGGCACGGAGGGCCCTGCCCCGACTTCAGTCCTGGGCCGTCCTTTGTACCGACACAGCCTCCCCCGTCTGTCCCCGGAGAGGACAGATGGTCAAGAGCAGAATTTGAATTCCTCACCCGTCCTTAGGAGAGTTTGCCTATTAAAGGGGATCATTTTCCTCTTGGACCCAGCTTCCTACCTGGCTTCATCGCTTCCTGGTTGAGCAATGATGAGAATATTGAAAACGTCTACTTCCAATGCGGGAGTTTGACAGAAAGTCTTAAAGACCATAATCTGGAAACATAAATAAAAAATGTACGGTCATTTACATAGGTCGGAGGCCATTATGGAAGAAATATGTGTTTCCTCCTGGGAGATAACATGCAGTCACCTCATGGATCCCTGAGAAACAACATACAGACTGACAATGTCAGGGTCCAGGGCAATGGGGCTGAAGAGGCCCTTGCTGTTGCTTCTTTCCTGAATGCTGAGATGGCTTGCTGCAGTTTGTGAATGCTGGGTTTGATCTAGACCAGACGAGCCTGGAGGCAGGTAAACTCTACCAAGCGGTGGGGAGCTGGCCTGCACTTCCGACTGGGAGACCTATTTGTCATCATCAGCTAAGGGGTATGTTTCCCCTGGAGAGGAGAGTGCCACCCGGCCTTCATGGAGTGGTGATATGAATCCTGATTGGGAAACGCACTGTTTTTCCTTAAACTCTCTCCTGAGGAGCCCTGCAGGCTGCCTTTAGGGCCAGGGGGAGACAAGGGATACTGTGGTTAAGGGTCCTCAGTCCCCTAGGGAGCGGCAGAGCTAACAGGATGCCCAGCACCTATGTGCATATTCGCATACAAAGCATTCATGGATTCTAGCTGTCTTAGACATACACAGATAATTTTAAAACATCGTTCAGTTGGCAATAACTTTTTATCATTATGGAATTCTCAAAGGAAATGTAGAATATGATCATGGGCTTATTCTGGGCTCCCCCATTCCCTAATTAGGTTTCCATGTTTTACTCACGAGCTGTGTTTTCCTTCAGAGAACTTAACAATTCTTAAGTGTATTTCTGTTTGCTTGATCATTCATTTCGTATCTGTCTCTCCCATTAGTCTATAAGCTTCATGAGGGTAAGGAATGCATCTGTTTTTCTCACAAATTGTGTTCCCAACCCCTAGTAGAGTTCCTGGCACATAGTATGTGCTCAGTGAATATTTGTTGAGCAAATTCATGAGATGGTGGGACTGGGGAAGAGTGTCCGAGAATTTTGGGGGATGGTTACAAAGTTTGGGAAACAATGAAGTGGTCATTTTACCAAAGTAACTAAGACCCAGAAGACCCAAGACACTTACCAAAGAGACCTGTTAGTTCATTGCAAACATGGAGGCAATCCCAGCCCACTTTCCAGCTTCACTGTCAATTTCCAATAGCACTTATTTTTAGCCTATTTATAAGTAACATGGTGCTGGGCATGACACAAAGCAGACAAAGCAGGGGACCAGCCTCTTTGGCGACTGCAATCTAAAGGAGGGTCAGTGGCTATTTTATGTAGGATCTATTTTTTTGTAAGTTCTTACTTGCATTTATCAACAATTATTTACTGAGCACCTGCTACATTTCCAGCTCAATGCACAAGACACAGATGCAGGGTTCATATTCATTACTCCTAGCAGGTATTGCATCTCCCAGGGCTGGAATAAATATATTAAAACACAAGATACATTATATTTCATAGAAGATATTGGATATTGAGATTTTCACTGGGAGATGGAAGTGTAGCATCTTTTATATTGACACTTTCTCAGAATGATTTACCGTAAACTCTGTCCTTTGCCCTCTGGATGAATAATGATATCAATCACAAAAATGGGTCACTAAGAAGAGGGGAACCCATTTTCTGCAGCCCACTGCCCATTCCACTTGCCTTGGAGTCCCTTCGTGAACCTGAAATTAGACTGTGCTATTTATGGAATGCCAACTACTAGAGAGAATTGTGGGGAAATACACAGGACTTAACCACTTTAGAGGTGAAAACAAGCAAGTTTCCATTTATTTTCCGTGGTAGCTAGGGTTCTTTCTCTCTAAAGATCTGTTCTGGGTACTTGGCAGCTGTAAAGTTGACCTGCAAATAAATTCAGCTACATTCACAGTTCCTAAAAATGACTGTGACCAGTTCATGTACAGAGGTGAGAAGAAAATATTTTCAGAGAGAGCAGAGGTACATTAAAAAAAAAAATGTTGCATAAAATAAGTAGAAAAGGCTTAAGATTTTCTAAATCTAACACAAAGTCTGGGCTCTGAGGGCCAGTAGTCATTTGGTTCTGAAGAAAAACCTCAACCTGCATCCCGCCCTTCCATCAGCCTACGGGACATGGCAGTCTCCTATCTGCATTTAACAACTGTCGGCTGCATGCTTGACAAGGAAAGTGGGCGGGGATATTTCAAGACGCTCACCTGTACTCCTGATGAAATGGAACTCCCCATTCTGGAGGTCAAAGCTAAAAAATAGGCTAGCCAGATTGCAAGCAAAAAAAAAAAAATTTTTTTTTGAGATAAAATTTCCCTTTGTTTTGACAGTTAACAATAATACCCGCCTCCCTAAAATACCCTCTCTCAGGTGTTTTGGGTTGGGGCACTCAGAGGGGGCCTCAGGGAAGAGAGTGGTGTCAGGGACAGGGCTGGGCCTTGTAGCTACCTTGGGTTTGGGCTGAGAGACAAGGCATCTCATCGACCCTTGATATCCCCACCACCTGAGAGGACTCTGGCAGGTGCTGTGGACATTGCCGGCTGTTCCTCCCCGATGTGGCACTCAACTTTATCTTCCTCTGCTCTGTGTTCCTCTATCTTTTTTGTCTCTTGTAACAGGATAGGAGGGAACCGAGTGGGCACTATGTCTCAGTTTGGTGTTTACTCTTGGCTGCTTAGAAGGGAAACAAGGTTCATGGGAGATCTACCATGTGCCTGAAGCTATACCGGTTAATTTACATGCAATCAGCCATTTAATCCGCCTGACCACCCAGTGAGGGGCTTACCATTCTCTCCATCTTACAGATTTTATAAAGAAATGGGTCCAGAAACATTAAGTTCCTTGTCCAAGGTCACATAGCTAATACATGGTAGAGACAAGATTTAAAGCCATAGTTTTGTGTTACAAAGCTAAGGTCCACGTAAGGTCAGGAACTGTGTTCACATCTACCAAGAAGGCACCACGGAAACAGCACTGTAACAGACGTGAGGAGGAAATGGACCCCGGTGGAGCCCGTGTTCTGCGTTTGCGGAGCTCCTGCTCCGCACCCGGTGAGCCTGGAGGGCAGCGTTCTTCCCGGCAGGGCCCTGTTTTCATTCCTCTGCGGGAGAAAGTGGACCCATGACAGGCACTTCAAGTTCACTCTTCAGACCTTTCTGCAAAACTGCAATATGTTCTGTCTCATGTTTCCTAAATTATTTGCAACGGGCAGCTGTGCTAGGTCAGAATCTCAGAGGTGCTCTGGGATTCCAGACAGGGCGGGGGCTGCCACCCTGCTCCCTCTGGCTGGGAATCATACAATTCACAAATGTGGGGCATCTGGGGAATTTCGGGGCTAAAAAGAGAAGCTCCTGGCTGGACATGGCTGAAATTCCTAGACCTTTGTGGTGTCAGGGAACAGTTTCAGGGGTGTTTTGCTTTTGCCATGCACCTAATAATAAAGCAACCGTGTATTGACAGTTACTGAGCTCCAGGCAGTGAACCAAAGCCCTTCCACAGGTATTACATTCATTCATTACATCAGCTCTGGCGGCATTTAATCCTCTCAACCACCCTGAGAGGTAGGTAATAACAGCCACATATTGCACATGAGTAAATGGAGGCTCAGAGATCGTCAATCACAGCTTTAAGGCCAAGTCAGGAATCCAACCCAGGCTGTTTGACCCAAATGTTCATGTTTTTAATAACACCAGTGTATTTCCTCTCATGAATTTATTCGGAAGCTGATGAATACATCAGGCGGCCTCATACCCTACCCACCAAATGTTTGGGCAATTAAAATAGTCGAGTTCACTTATAAGGGGAATGGAAAAACAGCATTTGGGTTTGTCCCAGTTACATGAATTAATTCTGTCTTGGGGTTCTGATGCTAGCACAAACCAAAGAGCCCAGAATCCCATGATGAAATTATATCGTTAAAGCCCTTGGCAGCTTAGCTATTATTTTATGTAAAATATATGCATGGCTTCTGAGAATTCCTCTCCACTAGCAGACAGGATGGAAAAAAAAATATTAGTAATGATAGGATTCCATGCCGGTATTTATGTGACATTATTGATAGGAAGGTTGCTTGTTTGGAATCTGTAAGGTAAACAGAGTTTCGGATTCCAACCCTCCATTGTGGAAAGGAAAAACCAAGTGCGTGGCCATGCAAATTACGGAACTCTGGAGGCCCCAAGCCTCCAATCGCAGCACCGGCACACCGACATTCCAATCACGCCTCTCTGCCCAAAGACAGCCTGGCTCAGGCCACAGAATCTGCGCAGAGCCAGCATCAAAGGCTGCGTGAGGCTCGGTATTTGGGACATCTCATTGCAGCCGCAGTCCCAACAGTGGGGTGAGGTCATTGAGGGCAAATAACTAAATAGTTTTCTCCAAAACGCCATAGTTGGAATTCTCGCTCCTGTCCTGGGTTCCCTTGTCCCCCGCCCTCCCTGCTGCCACGATTCTCCTAGCCTTACAAAGCCCGCTGGGCCCAGTGCCTGGCGGGCCCCCACCCCACCCACCTGCTGCCCACGGCACTGCCCAGGCCAGGCATAAAAGAACTTTCCTCCCGCAGAGAGGGACGGAGCCCCAGACACACCCTGGCTATCTATAGAAAATCTCTCTGGGGGTTCTGCTGACAAGTCACTCGAGATCCCTCCTTGGGCTTTATTATGTCACAGGAACCCTGAGTGGAATGCGGAGGATTAAATTCCAAGCCCTTCCCTGTCGGCTGGGCCTCAAGGGAGGGGAGCCTGCAGCTCTTCCCCTGGCTCAGTGGCCATCGGGGCTCTCAGGTGCCCCCTGCTGAATGCTTTTGTCCCTCTGGCAGCTGGGCCCTCTGCCGTCTTGCAGAATGACAGCCCCGAGATATGGAAGGAAGACTAAGATCTCAGACTTGACCCGCAGAACTCACCACGTGAATTTGAGCAGGTTGAGACTCCCCTGGGCCTTGTTTTCCTCACCCAAAGAACCCCTGTCAGACAAACCGGTGGGTATCACTACCAGAGCGGGGAGTCGGAGCAGAAGCTGCAGAGGCAGTGAGCCCTTAGCAAGGGCTGGTGGGGCTTTGGAGACCCCAGAGGCAAAGGTCCGTGTGCCTTCAATGACGATAGGAAAGATGCCAGCACAAGGAAGCACGTTAGCGTGGGCTGATTCTTTTGAAAGGTAAAGACATTATCTGGTTACTTAAACCTAGCAGCCCTTTGTGTTCCTCATCTGTAAAATGGGAGTAAGAATTAACACCTACTAGTAGGGCCCATTGTGATGACTGTATGGATTGATTCAGGAAGATGGCTTCAAACAGTGCCTGGTGTGAGGTAGTAAGTCACCTATTCTGCTTGTTGTTGTTGTTATTATTACATAAAAATTCCCCATGGTGGTGGTGGTTACATAGTCCTAGAGCTTTCCAGATACAATGCTTTGAAAAGACCCCCAAATGTTGGTAACATTTATTGCATGTGTATGGCACGCCAGTCCTCAGCTGAGTGTCCTTAGTAATCTCTCATCTCAGAAGCAGCCCTGTGCAGTGAGCGTTGTCATTCCCATCTGTTAACAAGGGAGGGCCTGAGCGTTTAGTGACTTGCCCCCGGTCACAGAGCTGGTAATGACGGGGCACTCAGGGTCACTCCTGTCCCATCAGAGCTAGCTTGGGCTGGATTCCTCTCCTGGCTATTTGAACTTGTCTCATTCTTGACCTTGCTGGGTCTCCTGTGGAAATAAAACGCAGATAATAACACCTGCTTTATTTCCTTGCCATGATTGTCTTGAGGAAGGAGCTGTGCAAACCGACATTCTACCCAGAAGTGGGAGGAATTTCACCTTCAGACAGGAAGGTGAGTCAAAGGAGGAAAGGCAGAACTTGAGCAGTCACACGGAGCCACGTCATTTGGGATCATCTTGCTCCTTCTCACAGGAGAAGGGACTATGTGTGGGGACAAAGGACGTGTTTCACCCAAGAGCCCAAGGAAAGTCCTGTAGTCCCAGAGAGGCTACATGTGCTGTGAAAAGTTGAAGGTCAGAGCCTGTCAGATCTTGAGTCTTTCAGTATGTGTGTGTACATGGATAGACGCACCCGCACACATATACAATGATGCTCGCAGTAATAATGCCTCGCTGGACTTCTACCTTAGCAGAGTAAGTGAAACATGTAAACAAATAATAAATTATGCCTGTGCAGTGGGGCATAGAAGCAGTAACTATAAAATACTACCCAGGGGAGAGAAAGTTTATTGAGAGGGTGATAGAACACCCCAATCTCGTTGCCAATGACATTATTTTTCACCAGGACTAAGCTGGCAGGGTTGTAACTTCATGAGGGAGAGCTTTGTCTCTTTCCTTTTTATTAAACACTGGATTTTCTTTCTTTAAACAATGCAAATCTTTCCTACTGGAGGCATCTGGGAAAGCAGATTCCTCTTGTTGTTATGAAAGGGATGGCGGTTGCACAGAATGAAGGAATTTCTAAGGATAAGACTTTAAGTCCTGCTGACCCAGCACGGTGGGGACCACATCTCCTCCTCTGAAGGCCTTTGGATGGGATGTGGGCCTCTGCTCTGGGGGAACATGCCCCCTTTGCCAGCTTTGTCTTTTGTGAGCCCTAGGTTGAGAGACAGTGCAGTTGTTCCTGAAGTGGGGCGTCATACCTGGAGGGGCTGCCCCCAAATGATCCATTGGAAGTGAAGAAAGTATTACAACTTTTTTTGTTTATTTTTAGGTTATCGTGACAAAGTTATTTTGGTATTAAAAGTTCAAATATATACTAAAAACAGAATGGTGAACTGAATTTCCCAAGTACCCATGTAACTAACCGTCACCCAACTTCAAAAAATTCTTAGTTTATAGCTAGTCTTGTGTCCTCTATTCACCCACCTACCTCCTCTCAATGCACCCCACCCCCACGCACACATTGAAGCAAATCCCAGACTCTGTATATTGGGAAAGGCAGTCTCATACATAGTCGTTGGACCACCACTCAGCTGCATAAGAATTGTTCTTGGGCCTTGAACACCTCATATCAAGGGAGAAAGAGCTCACACAGCCCGTGCTGGGCTGATTGCTTATCACTTTGTGTGGGAATATGTGTCCCTGTTTCAGGCTCCGTGAAGGTCCCTTTGCTCTGCTTAAGCATGAGCATCACTGAGCCTCAGGCACACCCCCAGCCTCCGCTGGGGAGGGATTAGGATCCTTTCTCTCTGAGAGCGGTGCTCGTAAGCCCATTGCCTTTGGTTAGCTGCTGGGAGAGACCTGATGGCCGTGGGGGACCAACACCCACTGTTGAAGCTCATGTCACCCCATTTCTTCTCTATATAAGTGTTAATCCACCCAATATTTTCCTTGCAATCCCACAATGCAATGGTCAGAGAAGTGTTTGGAGTCCTCTCCTGCAGTTGAGAACCAGTGTTCCATGTTCTGTGGACACCCATGTGTACAGCTATACGTATTTCAATATATAGATCTAAAGAAGTCCTCTTTCTTTAAAAACCTAACCACAATGTCATCATTATACTTCTTCCATCATCAATAATTCCTCAGTGTAACTGAATATCCAATCAGTATTTCTATTTCTGACATTGTCCTAAATATTTATTTTACAGTTTCAATTGGGGTTTAAATAATGTCCTGTATTTGTGATGTATAAATGTGCCCCTAAATTGCTTTTAATGTAATGGTCCCCTCTCAATCTCTTATTTTCTACTTTTGCAAACTTCTGAAGAACCTGGATTGTTTTTCCCGGTTAATCTGCTGCAGGCTGAATTTTTCTGACTTTGTTCCCATGGTATCATTTATGATGTGCCTCTGTCCCTTGTAGTTCCTATCAGTGAAAAATCAAGCATCTCCATCAGGTTCAGATTAAACGTTTCTGGCATGAACACTTTGTAGATGGCGTTATGGATATCTATCAGTAGAACATGGTTGTGTGTGTGTGATCACCAGTCTTCAATGATCATTGCCGAATCCTTTCATTCACTAGTGGTCACTAAGTGTAGTATTCTAATTCTGTCTCTCTGTCTTCATTTATAAGCTGGAATACTCCTGTAAAGAGAACCTTCTCATTGGCAATTTGTTAACCCTAAGGCATAGTTCTTACAGAAAAAAATTTTTTCTTCACCAGTTTTCAAAAGAATAAGTTGACCACCTAGTACTCTCCAAAAGTGATCCCCAGGTTATTTTTAGTATTATTTTAAGCATATGAATTTCAATACATATAATGTCATTTAACACATTGAAGTTGTTCAAAGTGTCCCAATTTTGGCCAATGGAAACCTATTCAGGTTGGCCCCTGAGTCCTTTTGAAATGACCACAATAATAATTGATGGCTTCCTTGCCTTCTGGTATGCAAGATGATCTAAGCTCACTTTCCAGACTTCTCCAAGGAGCTGGTTCCTTTTAGTGGGAAATATATTTAGAAACCACAATCTATACTTAGCATTAGATTAAATTTTTATTTTAACTTTTGTGATATGTTTTATAATGTACATAATATATTGACACTATGGTAGGTAACATATGATTTATAAATGCCAAAGAAAGATACACATATCTCCTGAAAGGGGCACCCAGTACAGAAAGTTTAGAGATTACCTGTTCAGTGAATAAACCTGGGAAATGTGCTTGAATTGTGATCCGAGGCCCTGTTCCTTTCTAGCCATGTAGCCTTGGTCAAGGTTTTTTTCTCTCTCTCCACCTCATTTTCTTCAAGTGTAAAATGAATATAGTAATAGCAATTTTGTGAAGATGTTGTGATGACCACATAAGATAGATGGTAGATAGATAGATAGGTACATACATGCATGTCCTGGCCTTGGTCAACAAATGAGAGCTATTCAGAGTATGTCAGCCAAGGCCAGCGCTGACAAAGCCCCTCTCACAGAGAAGGCTCTGTGTTTGCCCTCAAGGGGCTTGCAAGCCAGAGGAACAGAGCAGCACAAGGGAAACTCACACAGCATCATCCTTCCTGGGGCTTATTGAGCCATCTGAAGGGTACGGCTTTGGGAAGTTCAGAGCACCAGCTCTCTCGGCCCTGGAGGGGTCTGGAAGCCTCGTGAGAAAGATGGGGCTTGGCTGGGCCATGAGCCTCGCCTGGGGAGGTGGGACCAGGATTTGCAGGGGGACACTAGCAGCTTGAGGGAGACTATTGCAGTCCGGGAAAAAGAGAAGGCAGCAAAGTAGCAGTGCAACGAGAAACAGTCCCAGGAAGGAATGGCTGTTCCCAGTCTCAGCCCTCCACCGAGGTAAGCAGATAGAGGATGAGAACAGGACCCTGCTGGCTTTAGGAGAACCATTTTGTGTCTGGGTGGTGGAAGGGGGCCAGACTGCAGCTGAAGAGGTGGGGGCGGGCGCGTTCCAAAGGATTCTTGCTAATTGGTTGGTTCGAGGACAAAGCCACTGAGGCGCTAAGAAGCTGCAGCACAACCCAAACACATAGGCTTCCCAGCTGGTGGCAGGCATCCCTCCCCCGGGACAGAGAGGCTGGAGGAAAACAGAGATTTTCAAAAAGGCTTGGATGACCCAAGCCCAGGAACTGCCAAGACTAGGCAGGCAACAGACACTGCCAGGACCAAGGGAAACAGTGCTCGCCTCTGAACGCCCTGGCGAGGCCCGGGTCCTGGAGGGCGGGGCCCCCGCAGGAGCTCACCTTCTCAAAAGCAATTGTGTGCCAGACACTGTGTTAAGCATTTAACATATAGTCTCTCCTTTAGTCCTCACAACCTCCAAGATACAGAAAGTGTCCCCATTTAACAGATGGGCCACTGAGAGTGTGGGAAATCTGGTAATATATTGGAAGTTAAGCACAAGCTGGATGTGGAATCCGAACTCGGCTCTGTCTCCCAACCTCTTTTCACTGCTTTTCCATTACTACTGACCATCCCTTAAAGTGATGACTGAGTCATTCATTTAAGGCATAGTCCTTTCTCACTTGTGGTCTAGGCTGCCATTCATTGAACACGTGACTGGCACAACTCAGCATTTTTTTTTTTACATGCATTAACTCATCTGGTTCCTTCAGACCTTGGGACTCTTCTATCCTTCTCATTTTGGAACCTGAGGCACAGAGGGGTTCGGTAACCTGCCTGAGCTCACACAGTCCGGACAGGCAGTCTGATCGAGAGCCTGCGTGCATGCTTGCCCTCTGACCGCACCCCCTCCCAGTGTGCCCACAGGGCCAGGCCGCCCCTCCATCTCCTTCTTCCTTTCCGATGCGACCATGTGCACACCGCGGAGGCACCGGGTGAGTGGGTGGGAAGCCTGGTTCTGCTGAAACTCCCTGGTAACAAGACGTCAGGGGTGGCAGGGGGCAGTTCTGTGCTGATTACGTCGTCTGTTTCCTTGCAGTGGCAGCTTTGGTCCTGATGTGATCATTAGTTCCATTCCTTTTGGCACTTGATTTGGGAATCTGGGAAGCCTGAATGTGAAGGGTAACCGTGCATGGACCAGGAAGAGGGCGCATCCAGCGACTCTGATATCAGAGTTTATTTTTTTTTAATTAAAAACTCTTCTTGGCAGATTACAGGGAGAGCACAAGCAGGTGGTGTTGAGTGGAAAAAAATCTTTTTGTCCCTTAGGGACTGACTAAGAGCAATGCCTGTTCTACTGAGATTTGCAATCCAATTTATCTTCCTTAAATGACCGCATAGGAAAATGATCACAGCAGTGAAGCAACATTAGAAATGTGGAATGGATAAATAAAACCTTCAGTGAGCACACTGGCTGCCGAACCCATTTGAAAAACAGAGATCAGAGGAGCACACAAACTGAACCAGGAGAGGCCTTTAGAAGGAAGGCCACTGACCCAATGTCAAGTGTTTATCTGGATGGAAAGAGACACTGATGTGCTCCGGCCCGCAGGCCCTGGCAGGGTGCTTTCCTCATGAGCAAGGCCGGGGGTTCCTGCAGGCCGTTTCCCTGCAGTGGCCACCGCTGCTTTGAGGAATGACGGAGAACCGTGGCGCATTCGTGGGGAAGGGGACCTTTGAGGTCATGTCATGCTTCTTCGTCTGACCACCTCATGTGGCCGACCAGGAATCAGACCCAGAGAGATGGAGTGACATGATCTGATAGATGATGTGCATTTTCTTGTGGGATGTTTATAAACATCCAATCACTCACCAGTTTGGAATGAGGGCTACAAAGCAGCAGCAGCCTCCTTCTGACATCAGCGAAGCCCACGGCGCCCCACGTACTGCTGAGCCCTCTGCGAACATGATCTCGCTCAGTCGTCACAATGACCCAGCGAGGTTGGTACTGGCACAGCCTGTGTTTTCACAGCTGAGGACATCGAGGTCTGGAGAGATTAAGTGGCTTGACCAAGGCCACACTGCTGGGAAGTGGCAGAGCCACACCTCCACCCAGCCCTGGCACCAAATCCCATGTCCTTTCTCTACTGCCTTCTGACAAGGACAGGAAATGGTAACCCAGGATCTATCTCCTGGGATATGATCTTACAATTAAAAATTATTGGGAGCTCTATGCACTGACAGGGTCAATGCTCAGTACGCCGTGGGCATCAAAAACTGAAGTCCTTGGTGTAAAAATACACAGGAAAAAAAATGGGAGCAGGACACTTAAACACAAACAGTGGCTGCGGAGCATGATAAGCTTCCTTCTTTTATTCTGCTTTCCCCCCTTTTTAATTTTGGATAATGTGATATAGGTCTTCAAGAATGAATGAATGAATAGACTCATTTCTCTTAAAGAATAAGTATTATACTCTTAGAATTGATAAGGAAAGGGCTAAGATGAATAGTAATATATTTTCCTTTTCTTGTCAATAAAAGCTAATAAGCAATTGATTTGCAGCCTGAGATAGAAGACCATTAATGCAAAGTCCATACATAATACAATTCTCTTTTCACATTTCATAAGATGCAACAAAAACTAAAATTCAAAGACCTGAAATTTTAAACCTACCCTATTTTTATGGCTTACGTAGCCACTCAGTTTACGAGGGTAATGACTAATCATTCTTTCCTTCTGTGTGTAGTTGAGCTTCAGCCAACATCAAGGCTAATGGACACGTTGGATTGAAAGCGTCCTTGCTGTCCCCTCCGTCCTTCCACATGTGGAAGCTCAGGCACAGAGAATGAAGTCCCTTGCTCAAGGTCTTGTTAGTGTTAATAGTTAAATCCTGACTATAACCTCCATGCTCCCCAAGGGCAAGGCCCTTTCATGTTTGTGCCAACACCAGTGCCCAAGACAGAGTTCTTCCTTTACTGAAGGAGCTGAAACTTCCATGGGGGGACAGGGTATAACACCCAGTTCAATAAGCACCAGCATTGGCAGCAGCTCACATCCACCCAGGGCTCTGTACATGCCAAGCACTATGCTAAATGCGTCACACGGGCCATTTAGCCACTAAGATAATCCTGCCTTGTAGGTAATAGCATTAACATTATTTCTGTGCTGAGGAAAATGAGGTTCGGGATGGCTGAGCCCCTTGTCCCAAGTCACATAGTTAGCTAATGATCAGGCCAGGATTCTCACCTGGACCGTACAATTTCAGAGACAATCCTCTTCATTCCTGTGCCTTAACAGGGAAGGCATGCAGTGCCAACTCATTCCCTAGGGCAGGTGTTTATTCCCGGAAAGTTTAGAAACTTGCCCGAGGTAAGCAGGAGAACTAGATGGAGTGTCAAATGTCTCTAGTCCTGAAGAACAGCCAAGACCATTTTGTAGCAATCTAGTAAGCCTTAAAATGAGCACCCATCAAAGCAAGCAATCAGCCTGCCCTTCCCCCTTCTCCACACCCAAGCCTGCCTTGGTGTCTGCTGGTCACAGCCTCCTGGTCACCTTGCCCTTCTTAGCACGGGCACCCATTTTTAATAAAAACTGTTTAAATGTAAACTTGGCAATGCATTCAACATTCATTCAACAAACACATTTCAAGTTTCAGACCTGTGCAAGGCATGAGATGAGAAAGGGCATGTCAAGTTCTTTCCCAGTGTAGCGTCTGGCCTTAAGAATTTTCAAGTCCATCAGAATCCTTTTCTTTAAACCAGACAATTGAAAGGAGCCCGAGAGGTCATGCCCCTCGCTGTTGCTCTTGAATGGTGCACAGTGCAGACTGGAAGGATTATGCAAATATTTACATATGCTAATACCCATCAAGGCTGGCCGGAACCTCCCTGTACTGAATGGCGCAAGTTTTATTTCCTGCATCAAAGTGAAGTGGCCCTGGTTGAATCCAGGGTACACACTGTGTTAGCCAGTCAATGAGCAGAGCCAGGATAATGGGTATCAAAGGAAAGGAGGAGAAAGAAATGAGCAGATGTAAAGTGAACCACTGAAAAAGCACATATCTGGGAAGCAAATGTGTCAAGAGTTGGCTTTGGAACCAGTCACATCTGATTTTAAATCTTGCCTCCAGTCACTAGCTATATGACCTCGATAAGTCCTGTAACTATTCTCAGGTTCTGTTTCAAAATAACTGAAATAATGCACTAATACCTACTTTGTGGCGTTATTAGATTAGTAATAATGTATATAAATGTCTAGCACAGTGCCTGTCATGTTACAATGCCCAGTGCTTGGTAACTGTCATTACTCTTTACAGGCACTGGGGATTTCCACTAAACATGGCTTGTCTCCATTGTAAATGAAGTTGAGGACTCCCAAAACGCAAGGGAAAATAATTTCTTAAAGCAAAATTCACAATCAGCTTTGCAACATTTACTGAGTTTCTGCCAGTGACCTACCTTTACTCTGGACTTCAGTGGGGATGGGAAAAATGGGGGCACACCACAGAATGCTTTTCCAATGATGGGGAGACAATAAATACGCAAATTAAAATGAAAACAACTGAGAAAGTGTATATCAAAGATGTGAGGCTAAGCCTCTGTGGAAAGAGAAAATGAAATTACCATTTGTTTTTGGCTCCAAAGGCAAACTATAAATCGCAGATATCCAGTTGCCACACACCATTGGCTAACGTTTAGTCATATGGCCATACCTAATTGCAAAGGAGGCTGGGAGAATGGTCTTCCTGTTTGCTCAGAACAGCAGTCAGTCTCTGACGCACAGGTCATGTCTGAGTCCCAGGGACACTCCCTGCTCTGCCTGGAAAATCGAAGATCTGTTCTTCCTTGTCTTTATTTTTGCCACTCAACCCATGTATGCGATCCCCAGGTTCATGGTACTATGGGCAAATTTCTGTACAGCATGATAACAGAACAGACAAGAGAGGAACAGGGAGAGAGGGCAAGTGAGTAAGGACTCACAGTGAAAAGTCAAATGAAGTATATGCTTTCAGGAAGAATCAGCATCCACCCTCTCTACTCACACAAGGGTCTGAAGATGCTCTCAGAAACCAAGGTCACAGCCACAGCTCTGCATCGGCAGATTTTGTTGTTTTTCTGAACTAAATTTAAGCCAGACCTTTCTTTTTTCTCAAAACGAGAGTGTTTGATTGATTGTTTGGTGTTATGATTCCTGGATGTTGTGATCAGGTCGCACATCCCCAAGTAATACCATTTGTAATAATCACACCTTGTTCTGGGAGAGCTCAGTTCTTAGAGCATCTGGGCCTTGGAGGAATGGCTTCCTTTATTGGCACGTCTAAACCAAGTAGCCACTGCTCTTATTGGTCTACCGCTGACTGCTGCCCATTCTGCTGGCCCCGTGGGCTTCCAGCTCAGGCTGAAGCTTCCTGTCTCACCTTCTACATCCTTCCATGTTCCTGCAAAAACTCTGCTTTGGAGCGCCTATCCTCTCAGCTTCAACTTTTTTTTTTTTTATCATGACCCACAATAAAAAATACATTTTACATTGTGACCCAATACACACACATACCATTAAAACAAAAGTTTTTTAAAACATTCTCCTTTAATGAAAAATAATGCACTCTACTATTTCTGTTTAATTTATTTCATTCCATTTACTTAAAGATGCTGCTTAGGACCCACTAAATTGTTTAGGGAAACCATCTTCCACAAGTCGTCACAGTTGTAACCTGCCACTAGTGGAATTCATCAACAGAATTGTGTTTTCTCTCCTTGAGGCCCGGGAACTTTACCTCTGCCCTACTTTACACATTTCTCCTAAAACCGCCCCCTCAGCTTTACTGCGCCTTTTTAGTCTGTAATTCCAAGGTCTCCCTGGAGCTCAGCGCTCTGTTCCTCCAGCCCCGCCTCAGCTTATCCCCCCTTTACCTGCACTCCAGGCTTATCAGGAACCTCAGACCCTTACTCTTCCATTGTCTCCCCACTATCAGAATCTTTCCAGTTTTGCTTCCTCTCCAATTTATACAGACCCTGGTGAGCACAACCTGCTGACCTGCCCACCACTTAGCATGAGATATTTGAGTTCTGTCCTCCTGATAACCAAGCCTGCAGCATGGCCCTCAGCCCAATGGGCCTGACCCATGAAGTGTAGGCCTTAACGTGTCTGGGCCAGGCCTATACGTTTAGGATGATGTTGGCACTGAGTCACCTCTGCCCATTTATTACTTAGCCCACTGTCATCTTCCTACTTCCAATCCCTCTGCAGCCTGCGAAATGCAAAACCTTTTCTTTGGGCCTTATTTTACTTTCTCTGCAGCATCTGAGATTTTTGACCTTCAAAATCTCTTCCTCATTTCTGCGATGACTTCCTTTTCCCTAGTTCCCTCTGTTGCCTCCTTCTTAAATTCCTTCTCTTCTCTCTACCCTTTAACTGCTGGCACCCTCAGGTTCCTCCTCTTCTCATCAGACTCCACAAGACTCCAAGGCAAACCTGTCCACACCCAGGATTTCCACTCCCATGACTGTGATTCTCACAAACATATCTTAAATCGCCAGCCATTTGTGGGTTCTTATCCAATGCCGGCTCTACCCCTCCGCCTGTGTGACTCACACACCCTTTCAAACACAACCTCTGAAGCTGGGTTCTTCGCCCTCCTTCATGCTCTCTAATGGCTTCCCACTGCATTTAGACGGGAGGAAAAATCTATTATGGTCTTCCAGGTCCTGGGGTCTAAATAATCTAACCTCAAGCTCCCTCCTCCACCTCCTCATCTAGACTTTCTTCCTGACTTGCTCTGCTCAAGCCGGGTTCCTGGCTGCTCCTGCAATAAGCCAAGGAGGTGCTCATTACGGGGTGCTGGTCCTGGTAATTCCCTCTACGTGAAATTCAATTGCCCGAGAGCAGATAGCCCCAGACCGCTCTCTCTCCTCACCCAGGTTTCTGCTAAAACACCAGCTGAAGCTTCTCTAATAGCCTCTCCAGCCCCTTGCCCTGCGTGATTTTGTTCAGAGCAGTTACCACTGCCTGACATGATGGGGCTCACTGCCTGTTTACCCTCTCGGGAATATAAGTTTCTTTATTTAGCTGAATCTTCAGCACCTAGAACAGTACTTGAAACAGAGGAAGAACTCAATAAATAATTGATAAGTGCATGAATAATTTATTTCCTCCCCCTTCCCTACTCTCTTGCCCCCAAACTGTGTTTTTACCAGGATTCTAGATAAAAGACACAAACTGTCCCCTGTCACAGCCTAAGCCAGAAGCCTGGCCTCTGACCTCACCCCCTCCCTGTTTCCTTCACCCACTTCTCACTGCCACACCTGCCAGCGGGTCTTTCTAAAGCTCTGTCCTGTTGCCTTTAACTTCTCCATCCTCACTGCCATGGCCTCGGTTCCATGTCATGGATCCCTTTGCAAATGGGATCCAAGCTATGGGTCTTAGTTTCAGGAAAACAGGCATGGAAATGCAACATTTTTCTAAAAGGGTTTCTAGATTCTCCAAAGCCCAGTGAGCTCCCACTCCCCAGATGCCACTGTGTCTAAGGATAAAAACCTCTGGCTCAAAGCCTCCTTATTTCTTACTGGGGCAGGAGGTGGGGGGGAGGTGGTCTAAAATTATTAGAAACCTGCAAGCTACTTACATCAAGAAGACCACACCAATGAGGAAGTAGGCCCTCATCAGATGCCAAAGCTGCCAGCACCTTGATCCCAAATATCCCAGCTTCCAGAACTGTGAGAAATGATATTTGCTATTTATAAACCACACCCTTTATGGTATTCTGCTACAGCAGCCCAAATGGACTAAGACAATGTTCTTTAGCAGGTCTCCCTGCCACCCATCCTACGCACCCACTCTTTCCACCTTCTCCCCACAAGAGCTGCCTAAGTAGCCCTCTGAGAGAAAGGTTTGTCTGTGGCCTCCTATGCGGCCCCTGTAACAGGCCTCAGCGGTCCTCTATCACCTTAAGAATAAACTCCCGAGTTCTCTGTGTGGTTGGATGGTGCCACTCATTCCCCCAGCCTGGGCCCTTTGGTGCTCTGTGTCCACACTGGTTGGAGTCATTCTGAAAAGCCACTGTCTCTTAATGTGTCCTTGAACATGATGGTCCTTTGCCTTCCTGGTCCCTAACTTTTCATCTGTTTGGCTACCTGCCACTCACCTTCCCCCAAACAGCGCAATGATAACCAGGAGGGCGCCCCCTGACCTCCCGGGGCTCCGCTATGAGCAGTTCTCACATCAGACCGCACTGCAGCCATGATCTTGTCCATGTCCCCTGCCAGATGCTGCACCGCTGAGAGCAGGGGCTGTCCTGTTTATCTCTGTGGCACATAGTGGGGGCCCAATGAAGGTGCACTGAATCACTAGGTGGAATGGCCAGGTGAAAGAGAGAGAGATGGTAGCAGCATGTTTTGGATTCATATAAATGGAGCAGGTACAACCAACACAGATTCCAAAATAGGAAAATCCATATTTACAGAAGAGATAAACTGGACAGTTCTTCCATTTACAAAAAGGATTCACCACAAGGGGCCTCTAAATAGCGGGTGCTTTAACCATTTTATATAAGTGTTTGTTTACAGATCATTAATCATTTCACAAAGAGGCCAAAAGCTAATGTGCAGCCAATCTGAGCCTTTAGAGCTGAATCACCAGGCTTCTGAAGCTACTCTGTAAGTTAACAGGAAGAGGGATTCAATGTTAAACTATTCAATTAACACATAACTTTTCAGGAACAAGCCAGAGAGAAGATGCAAGGGAGGGAGGGGAACGGAGAGCAGCACAGTCACAGGAGCAAAAAGGTTAAGGAGCGTCGCTGAAGGACCCAGGATCTGCCATGAAACAGGGACATCTTCATTCTTTTGTGGGCCAGGACATGGGGAGGGGGCATCGGAATGATTAGTAACCCACAAGTAGGCCTTCACCGTGGTCAGTAGAGACAAAGTTTGATTTCCAGCGAAGACAAAGGTACAGAGAGATCTCTCATCCATCACTGTGTATGTAACAGCTTAAATGAGTTACTCTGACACAAACCCTAAACTTGCTCATCTCTTCACCAAATAGCAATAGAGCACTGGAGATAAAATGCTGGCCAAGGTCTGGGCGATCCCTTGCTCCCAGGGATTGATCTGGCATTTTAGAGGGAGGAGCAAGCAATCAATCAACAAACAAACAAGATAATTTACTGCAGTAAAAGTAGCAACAAAGGAGGAGAAAGGTGATGTGACAATAGGGTGGGGAACACCAGGAGCTCCCCCAGCCGAGGCAGGAAAGCGAGGCCTCTCTGAGGGGGTGCCATCTGCCATCCAGCTGGGCCGATGGATGAGGCAGAGGCCTGGACCAGGGTGGTGACGGAGGGGTCTGGGAGGTGTGGGTGGGTTCCAGACCCAGTGCCAGTGGGGACACAGGACTGTTGTGAACGATGGCAGGTGAGATCTCCCCAAGGCCTCTTCCTGCTGAGACTCCCTGTGACTGTTACGCAGACGCCATGGAGCTCTCTGTCGAAGAGACCTGCCTGGCCCCATGCTGGACAGAGCTGTGCAAGGCCGTGCTGTGGAAACCACAGGCCCGAGGGTTTGGAGTGAGAGTTCCTGTGAGCCAATCATCAGAGGAACCCAGAAGGAATCCCTTCCGTGCCTTCTAAAATTCCTGGTCTCACGTCTCCCTCTTGCCCTGGGCCATGAGCACGTGCCTGGGGGACCCTCTGTTTCCAGAATGGCATCACTCTTCCAGCTGTTGACAGCTCAGTTGCAAACTGATCCAAGTCAGGTGGCCTGTTCATAACCACATGTATGTGGTAGCTCATACCTATTAGAGGAAGCCCAACTAGAGGAAGTTAGGTAGCCCAACTGTTAGAGGAAGTTAAGGGCTACAGGTTTCCTCCCCAATAACCCCGTAATCAGAGCATGTCTCAGACCAGATTCTGCCTCACATGCAGACATTTATTAGCAAATAAAGACAAAAATGGTCACACAACCAGATCTGTAAGCTCAGTGGAGCCCTAATTTCCCATCATCTAGGTAGTCAAAAGCACCTTGTGTGAAAGGCTCTCCTAGAGGGAGGTATGACCCTATTCCACAGCAAAGATTCATTCTAGACTAGTGTTTTTCAACTAGTTCATCTAGACCAGCGATTTTCAATGGGAGTGGATTTTGCCCCCCTCCCCAATTTTTGAAGATTTGTTTTTCTTTTTCATAACTATCATCTAATGCATAGAGGCCACGGATGCTCAAAACCACCTACAGTGCATTCCATCAATTCCCAGGGACTTCATGTGCGCCTTCCTAAACAGTGTAGATTCTCTCTCTCTCCTCCTTTCTCTTCTACTGCCCTCATTCAGACCTTCGGCATTTCAGACAAAGCCTCCTTCCCACCAGCCTCCCAGCCCCCTGTTCCCTCTTCCCTGCCTCCCACCCTGCCATCAGACTGATCTGCTCAAACTAGGACAGGTATCCTGTTTTTCTAAATTCTCCAGTGGCTCCTCTCTGCACAATAAGCTGGAACTCTCTGCTTCCTCTTCTGCTTCTCCTGTGGGCATTTGTTTCAACCTGCTCCAGTAGCTTAATATATTGAGCTTTCCCAGACCTCTGTGCCTTTGCGTGCTCTGTTCTTCTGTCTGGGGGGCCTCCTGTCCGCCTTTCTAAGGGCCTGGATCTTGAGCCTTCACTCAATACTGCGTCATCCTTCGGCTCCTCCAGGCTGACTCGAGCTCCACATTGACCTTGTCCAATTCCAAACAAACCTCCCTTAAAGCAGATGTCACTTTTTTGTGTTCTGTAAACTCATATCTCAGGGTTTGTGACTAGCTCATTGGGCTCAGCATGCTACCTGCTACATAGCAGGCAGCAGCTAAATATTTGTTCAATGAATGATCACTTACTATGCCCTAGGTGGTCTGAGTTTTGCTTTTTGTCTTGTTTTTTTAAAAAGGTTTTAAATTCTTCAAATCTTCAGGAGATTAAGGGATACAAATGAGCCACTGAGGTTGGTGTTTGAATGTCAGTGCGCCAAAGAATCATTTTGGGGACTTGTTTCACATGCAGATTCTCAGGCTTCAAGAGACCAGGTAATTTTTAATTAATTCACTTCTTAAAACTGAGATATAATTCACATATCCTAAACTCTACCCTTTTAAACTGTGCAAGTTAATGGGGTTTTTTTTCCTCCATATATTCACAAAGGTGCGCAATCATCAGCATGATCTAATTCCAGAACATTTTTGTTACCCACCCCGACAAAAGAAACCCGTATTCATTGGTAGTCACTCCCCATTCACCTCTCCCCCCAGGCCCTGGTGAAAACCAAGCTACTTTTTTGGCTCTATGGATTTGCCTATTTTGAACATTTCTTACTAATGGAATCATACAATATGTGATCTTTTGTGACTGGTTTCTTTCATTTAGAATAATGTTATCAAACTTCATCCATACTGTAGCATGTATTGGTATTTCATGCCTTTTTATGGTTGCATAATATTCACCATCTAAATATACCACATTTGGTTTATCCATTAATCAGTTAATGGTCATTTGGGTTGTTTCCACCTTTTAGCTTTTATGAATAATGCTGATGTGAACATTTGTGTACAAGTGTTTGTATGGACATATATATCTAATTCTTGTGTGTCTATAGCCAAGAGAGTAGAATTGCTAGGTCATGAAGAACTGCCAAAACTATTTACCACAACAGCTGGACAGTTTTCATTTCTACCAGCAACATTTGAGGGTTCCAATGTCCCCATATCCTCACCAACACTAGTTACTGTTGATCTTTTTTATAATAGCTATCCTAGTGTGTGGGAAGTGGATAGCTCTTTGTGCATTTGGATTTCCTTAGTGATTAGTGATATTGGACATCTTTTCATGTGCTTACTTCTTCTTGGAGAAAATTCTAGTCAAGTGCTTTGCCCAAGTTTGAATGGTTGTTTGGGTATTTTGTTGTTGTTGAGTAGTAGGAGTTCTTTCTATATTCTGGATACGAATCCCTGATTAGATATATAATTTGCAAATATTTTCTTCCATTCTGTGAGTTTTCTTTTCATTGCCTTGATAGTCGTTGGATACACAGATGTTTTTAATTTTTATATAAAGTCTAATTTATTTTTCTTTTATTTCTTGAGCATTTGGTGTCATATCTAAGAAACTATTGCCTAATTCAAGGTCATGAAAATTTATAACTATTTTTTTTCTAAGAGTTTTATAGTTTTAGCTTTTACATTTAGGTCATTAATCCATTTTGAATTAACTTTTGTATATGGCGTGAGGTAAGGGCCCAACCTCATGGGGTTTTTGTTGTTGTTGTTGTTTTGTATGTGAATATCCATTTGTCCCATTGGTTGAAAAGGTTATTGTTTTGCCCATTGAATGGTCTTGACACTCTTGTAGAAAATCAGCTAACCATAAATGTAAAAGTTTAGTTCTGGACTCTCAAATACATCCTATTGACCTGTATGTCTATCCTTAGGCCAATCTGACACACTTTGATGACTAAGGAACCACATTTTAAAAAGCATTGGTCTAAATAACAGTTACTATAAATAAGAGCTAATCTAGGAAAATGGTTCTCAATTAGATTGAACATTACAATAATTACAAGGGTTTCCAAAGCAAAAATCCTGATGCCCAGTTCCCCTCTCGCCCGCCCCTGTCCTCCCCTCAGGTTTTGATTGGCTGTGAGGCCCAGGAGCCTCTGCTTTAAGGACGCACTCTCATAATCATCCAGAATTGGGAATTGCTGGGGTAGACAATTATTTAAAGTCTTTGCTAACTCCAGGGACCCATAATGTCAGGAAAAGGAAACTATGAGGTGGAACTTTGACCCCAAAACATGCTAAATGATCATCTTGTGTGTATATAGCTGTCAGAAGACATCTCTCTGATGAAAAATGTCTGAAAATGATTCTATGAAAAACAATTGCAGTAGAAAGACTAGTGTAGCTCTAAGATGTCCAGACTGCGGGGAGAGAGCCCACATGCTAGTGTTTCTGCAGCTGTGGGACCCGGAAGGGGCCAGGCACAGGGCCCTCCTTGGTGCTCCCACAGACCCATGTTCCGCTGATGATGCTTGTCTCCCCCGCTGGACTCTGGGTCTCCTCGGGCCGAAGCACAATCTTTTCCTCCTTGGATTCCCAGTGCCCATCACCATGGCTGACAAATGGTAGGTATTCAACAAAATGTCAAACTGAACTAAACATTTTCTATATTTAGTCACAGACAGGCTTTATGTAAAAATGCTAGACATGTGATGCTTTGCAAACAGAACTGGGAGGGAATTAAGCAATAGGATTTAAAAGATTATTTTTTTTAAAAAACCCAAGTGATTATTTTTGCACCATGGTTATCACCTCAATCCCCACCTACCCCGCCTACTCGCTGTACTCCACAGGGCCCTGGCAGGAAGCCTGTGGCTTGCCCGAGTTGAATGAAGAAACTATTTACAGAGGAGTGGGCAGAATTAAGGGGAAGCAAAGGATGAAGTCCTGGTATTAGCTAGAGTGAAATGTCCTACCCATTCCTAGTCGGACAGGTAGCCAGAACCTAGTGAGAGCAGGGACCTTGAGAGAAGGCTGCACAGCCGGGCCCACAGCCAGAGGCCTGAAGTGGGCAGGAAGGGCAGAACAGTCCTCTGAAGGCCAACCGGAGAGGCACCAGCACAGCCACACAGGAGGGACAGGAAGACATGGACAGATTCAACAACAATCCTTGTGGGGGAAAAACACAATTTAGGGAGCTGAAGGGCAGTAAACCAGGCAAGCTCCTTAGTCTGCCACTTGTCCGACTTCTGGGGAATGTTAGGCTTTCATTAGTTCATTCATCAAATACTCGACTCTTTTATGTTGTAGACACAGTTTTTGGCACCGGGGATACAGGATGAATGAGACTCATTTCCTGCCCTTAGGAAGTTCACAGTGAAGAGTGGGAGACATAGGCAAGCAATGACCACACAATGCAATAAGGCACTGATGGATGTATTTCTTTCCTAGGGCTGCCGTCACTTGCTTTAACAAAAATGCCACCAACTGGATGGCATGAACAACAAAATCTGTGTCTCACAGTTCAGAGGCCAGGAGTCTGAGGTCCAGGTGTCAGCAGGGTTGGCTCCTTCTGAGGCCCTGAGAGAAGGTCTGTCCCAAGCCTCTCCCTTAGCTTCTGGTGATTTGCTGGCAGTCTTTGGTGTTCTTTGGTGTGTAGGAACATCATCCCGATCTCTGCCTTCATCTTCACATGACATTCTCCCTGTGTGTGTCTCTGTGTTTAAATTCCCCACTCCCCATTTTTGTGTGAGTTTTATATATATTTTTTCCATTACCATTTAGTCCCTTTCTACCCCCTCCCCCAGCAATCACCACACTGTTATCCATGTCCGTGAGTCCTTTTTCCTTTCTGCTCAATCCCTCCACCACCTAAATTCCCCTCCCTTAGCTGTCCTCCTGCTCTCTGAGTTTTGCTTGTTAGTTCAGTTTGTTCATTAGATTTCCACATATGAGTGAAATCATATGGTATTTGTCTTTCTCTGACTGGCTTATTTCTCTTAGTATAATGTTCACCAGGTCTATCCATACTGTCGCAAAGGGTAAAATTTTCTTCCTTTTTTTTTTTTTATAGCTGAGCAGTATTCCATTGTGTAAATGTTCCATAGCTGTTTTATCTACTCATCTACTGATAGACACTTGGGCTGCTTCTATTTCTTGGCAATTGTAAATAACACTGCAATGAACACAGGGATTATTATTTTGGGTTTCTTCACATATATTCTGAGAAATGGGATCGCTGGGTCAAAGGGCAGATCCATTTTTAAGTTTTTGCGGTATCTCCATAGGCCTTCCACTGTGGCTGCATCAATCTGCATTCCCACAGTGCAAAAGGGTTCCCCTTTCTCCCAGCCTTGCCAGCATTTGTTTGTAAATTTCCCCTTTTTATAAGGACATTTTATTTCAGTATGACCTCATCTTAACTAATTGCATCTCTAATGACCTTATTTCCAAATAAAATCACATTCTGAGCTACTGGGAGTTAGGATTTTAACTATTGGTTTTGGGGACAGAATTCAAGCTGTAACAGTGGAGACAGGCTCAGGATGTCATAGGAGAACATACAAGATAGTTGTGGGGGCAGAATGGAGAGAAGGCAACTCGTTTGGTCTTAACGGATGAGTAGGAGTCAGCTAAGTGAAGAGAGGAGTGAGTAGAAGAGGAGGAGGACAGGACACCCCAAGCCAATGGGGAAATGAGAGAGGCATTTTGTGAGGCTGAAGCAGAAAGAGAGAGGCTGCTGAGAAGGACAGCGCCCTGGGCGGGGGGCTGGGGCAATCGGCAGAGTCGGACCACAGAGAAGCGGTGGGCGGATTTTGGTAAGGACTTGACAAGTCTAGTTTTGCCTCTCCAAGGGGTCATTTCAGCAGCCAGATGGAAGGTTGTCAGGGCTGCAAACAGGGCAAACACCTGGGAGGCCGCTGCGTGGGGCCAGGCAGAGAGTGGAAGTAGAGAAAGTAGGGACGGCGGAGGATGTGAGTGTGGAGGGGAGAGGGAGTGGAGGGGGTGGAGGGGCAGCACATCCACCCCTCGGGGGGACACAGTGCGTTCTGCTGGGTAGGGAAGGGGGGAAGAGGCGGATTCGTGGGGGGGAATTGCCTCTGATTGCTGTTCTGGAAATGCTGGAGTAGTGATGTCTATGGGAGAAGGTGGGGGTAAAGATTTCACTGGGGAGAGGGGTTTATTTGGGAGGTATTTGCATATTCGACAAGAGAAGATGAGCCTCGGCAGGGAGCATGTGTGGCAGAGCAGGAGGGAATCTGGGAGGACAGCCACAGGCCCAGGACACGTGGAGGAAGAGGGGGCCGCTGCAGAGGGAGCGTGCAGAGCAGAGGGTGCGGCACAGCGAGGTCAGGGGATCAGGAAGTTTCGAGAGGGGTAACCCGGCTTTTCAAGGGCTGTGCAAAGTCCTAGTGAGGAAGGGACTGACACTAAACTATTCGATTTGTTATCAGGGAAGGTTTTAGTCACCTCAGTGACAGCAGGTTTAGTAGTGTGGTGAGTCAGAACAGAAGCCAGAGGACAAAGAGCTGAGGGTGAAAGGATGTGTAGACAGCAAGCAGTTAGGAAGAGAATGGGAGAAGGAAAGTGGAGAAGCAGCTAGAGGAAGACCTGGGGCATGACACTTGAGTATACAGACCGTCCCTGGTTACGATGGTTGACCGATGATATTTTGACTTTACAATGGTGCCAAAGCAATACTCATTCAGTAATAACTGTGCTTCAAATTTTGATCTTTTCTGGAGCTAGTGGCAGACAGTACAATACTCTCATGGTATTGGGCAGTGGTGATCATGAGGGTAAACAACTGATACTCTACAGTGTAGTATTAAATGCATCTCAGACTTACGATATTTGCCATTTAAGATGGGTTTATCCCCATCTGTATCCCCATCTGTAAGTATCCCCATCTGTAAGTCATGACAATCAGAGGCAATTTCCCCATGGAACCACCTCTCATGCCATCTTCACTACCTTGCTGACTATCCTGTGTCTCCCCAAAGGGATGGGGATGCTGTCCCTCCATAACTTCCCCTGGTATTTAGAAGCTGAATGGGAGACGGAAGATGTTTTATAAAAATGAAACAGAGGGGATAATTCTCAAAATCTGGCAGTGAGTGTCAAGGGAGAGAGTTTTAAGGAGCATAGAAAGGAGACATACCTCTGAGTCAGAGGCGAGGGTGGGTGTAGATGAGGTGTTCCTAAGAAGAGGGTGGGAAGTGGATGGAGGGTCAGCCTGATGTCCTTGACGTTGGAGACAAGTTTATATGCTGAGTATAAGAGACTAAACGTTGAGCAGGAGAATTGGAATAGGAGAGTGTTAGAACTTGGGGTGGTCACCCAGGAGCGTCGAGGAGGGAGATCTCCGAGAACAGGTAAGCGGGAGATGGGCGGCAGCACTGGGGGCCCGGGAAGGTAGGGGCCATGCACTTGGGGTGGCCCAGCCCACACGGGATTGTGGATTTCCCCAGGAGTGCTCGGTCTCAAAGAGACAGCACAGGCAAAGGTAGTGTGAGGGCTTCTGTACATACAAGCTGTTATTTCGCTTGGTGGCTGTTGAGGGGAGCTGAGTGATCTAGGGACACCTGATGGGCCTTGAGGTGGAGGTAGGAGAGTGAAGGAAGAGCGGGCAAGAGAAGGCTGATGAATATAGGGAGAGGACGGGGGCGTCAGAGGTGAGGGCGTGAGAAAGCTGGAAGGATACGCAGGTGTGATCAAAGAGAGACACACTTACCCTGCTTATGATTTTACTGAGTGTGAGGTACCAGTGAACAGCAAGTCTTAACTCTGATGAGTCTGCATTCCTCTTGCAAACTGCTTACACCAAAGTATCAAAGGTGATTAAAGGGGGAGATATGTAAGATGCATCTCAGCTAACTTGGACAGTGCCCTTTAGATTGAGTCCCACAACAATGTCACTAATTATTATTAATGTAGGGTTGTTTAGAAAACCAAGGAAGAGGCCAACGATTTTTATTTTTTCAGAATCTGGTGAATTATTTCAGCCCTTTTTCAAGACAGTACCTTTACTATTTAGATGTGTCTATTCATGTATAATGAAGCAGGCAGAGTGTGGATGAAGGTAGGAAGTGGATGGCTCTAAAGAAATGTCCAGCTGTATTTTCTGAGCCCACTGAGTGGCTGATCAATGGCAAGGAATGTCTCCGCGGTCCAGAGTCAGTCATCCACGCCGGGTGCACCGAGACCAGAGTTCTGATATGCAAAGAGAGCCTGGGACTCTCGTCAAATCACCACGCAGGATGTTGGCCATGCAGCAAACAGGCCTGCAAGCTGTTGACAGCCGACTGTCGGGCTGCCAGAGCCAGGCCCAGCCACACGATGGGCACTGCCCCAAAGGCTCAGCAACAATCTGTATTCCCACACACGCCCTCGGCCATGCTGCCGCTCTCCAGCCGAACGCACCGAGCGATGCCCGTGTTCTGGATCCCGAGCCATGTTGGTACAGCACACACAGGCCCCTTTGTTCAGAGATATGGCACGCATGAGCAGAGGCCGCTTCCTTTGGTTCTTTCTCCACGGCTGGGGAAGAAAGGCTTGGCAGTCAGGCTGCCTGACTGGCCAGCTTTGGGAAGGAAAGGGTTTCTTGCAGAAAGCTAGTTGGCTATAGCACATCCAGAAATGGAGCTTCAAGGGACCCAGCCAGAACTGTATGGAGCTGGCTGCGGGCCCTCGGCAGCCCCTGCTTGCTAATGCATTGGTGAAGTGGCTGTGACAGAGAAGGCTCAGTCAACACTGCTGCTCCGGTGCAATCTTTTCCAATGACAAAGAGCCTCTTGCTTTATGTGGGGAAACGCGGAAGAGCAGAATAGAGTCAATATGGGGCAAAGACGACTTGGGTAATTACCATCTTCCTCTGCGGCTGCTCCCTCTGCCCTGAAGTGACCTCATACCTGCTGAAGGACACTCAACCATCCAGTTCAGGGCCGTTCTCCCTCTGCCTCCAACTGTATCCCATGAAACTTGGATACCATGGAATTGAGAGGCAGTCCGTGGGGAAGAAGGGTCCTTAGACCATTCTCCCCAAACCCTAGAAAAATACCTAGATCCTCACCCCTTGGGCCTCAGGTAGCACTGACAGATGGGCTCTGTGGGGCTGAGGAGAGACCTAGTTTCAGTTCACAATAGAGAGCCATTTTCCTTTAAAAAGTTATTTCTGATCTTAAAGGAATGGTGTCCTTATTTGTTAGGTCCAGAAGGGATTGCTGCAAAAAGCTATTGAGTAGTTCCAAAAGTTTGCTGCATGGCCAACATCCTATTTGGTGGTTTGCAATTTCCCAGCAAGGTTGGGGGTTTAAGGGAGTTCCTGCATGGTTGGCACCGTGTGCCTTTGGTATCCACAGGCCAAGGAGGATGCAGGGGCAGTGAAGAAAGAGGGGCCAGCACCAGGCTTGCCGGGTGGCAGGACCTGTGTCCTCCCCCCTGGCCCGGACCTATGTCACTGTCTTCTCCCTTACAGGCCTTCCCCATGAAAGAGACATCACACTCCCCCTGCTTGAGACCAGCAAAAGGTGTGATTCATTTTACTTCAAGCCAGCACCTATCATAGTCCACGGCAGGGACTTAACAGGTATTTAATGGGTGGCTAGGTATTTAGTTGGGTTTGGGGACTGAAAGAAACACTTCTTTGTATTTTGGCTCTATCAGCTTTGTTTAGGGGTGAAACCAGGGCATGCATCTCTTAAAAGCCTCCCAAATCTGGAAATCTGGGCATTCTTCCTATACCACTGCTCCCGGCAGCTCAGCAGGGCCTCCCAAGGAGAGGCCACTGCAGCTGAATGGGGCCCGGACAAAGAGCACCGCACTCCCTCCCCGCCCCTGAAGCGCTGGCCCCGGTCCAGGAGAGTTCTAGAAGTTGGGGTTTGAGCCAAAGGAGTTAGGAGGAGGCACCTCAGCTAATTTGGAGCCTTAAGTTTTTCTCCCTGACTTCTCAGAAAATGCAAATTGCTTTCAGAATCTAACCCACCCCTCCCCTACTACCTTTTCCTTCCGACCTATCTTCTCCTTGCTCCCCACTCTATATTCATGCAACAAACATTTATTCAAAGTGTACTGGGTGTCTGACACTGCCAGTTACCAGGGATAAAGGATGCCTTTACAGACTGCTGGAGCTGGGAGAGGCACAAGTGCTCGCCATTGGTCATGAAGCTGCCGAATGTGATCATGTACACAGGGCTATGTAGGTAGGGGCAGCTCATGGTAAAGAAATACCAGCCCTGGTGGGTGTGGCTCAGTGGATTTAGTGCCAGCCTGTGCACCAAAGGGTTGCAGGTTCCATTCCCAGTCAGGGTGTGTGCCTGGGTTGCAGGCCAGGTCCCCAGTAGAGGGCGTGTGAGAGGCAACCATACATTGATTCCTCTCTCCCTGTATTTCTCTCTTCCTTCCCTCTCTAAAAATAAATAAAGAAAATCTTTTTTCAAAAAAAAAAAGAAAAAAAAATCAGACCTCATTTTTATACTTGGGACATTTGGTTTAATGGTATCATCATAGCACCTTTAATTTATATTTACAGTTTACAACATGCTTTCTGATACATTACCGCCTTTAATCCTGACAATAATAATCCTGTGGGATTAGGGATGTGATCTCGGGTTAGGGAAACTGAGGCACAAACTAAGTGGCTATTCAAAGTCCCGGGGTTAAAGAGGTTTAGAACTCAGGACATCTGAGGGTGGCCCTGGCACTTCCTACTACACAAAGCTGTCCACGCAGCAAGCCAGTAGCCTCTGCCCCTCCCCCATGGGAAACCTGCATTGGTTAATCATTTTAAAAGAGGTAAGGTAAGAGCTCCCAAGCCAGACTGTAATTCCCCACCTTTTTCTATGTCCTTAGCTGCTTACCTCTTTGTTTTTCAGTTTCCAAATTATAAAAATAGGGATGAGAGTGTTCTATTGTCTCTCTAATGAACCTACCTGCTGGCTATTGCCTGAAATTTCTTTAAGGAGGCACAGATCCCTTCATTCTGCAGGTATAAATAAAAAGCTTAAGATGCAAATGCCTGGAAGCCTTAACACACAGATATAAATAAGTTCCACTCAAGTCCAAATAATAATAGAATATCCTGTCCTGCTTGTTCTGAGCTAGAAAGCAGAACTAAAACTCACCAGTATTATACTTTACAGTTCCCGAGCAGTTTTACCAAAATCTCCTCAATTCAATACATAGTTAACCCTTGAACAATACCAGTTTGAACTGCACAAGTCCATTTATATGCAGAACCTCCTACAAAATGTTGTTCAAGGGTCAACTGTATTTCTGAAACAGTGTTGGGAATCCACGATGCAGAAGGCCAACTTAAATTATTAGGTGGGTTTTCGACTGCATGGGAGATGGGCACCCCAACCCCTGCATTGTTCACGGGTCAACTGTACACACATATATCTAATTTTTGTGAGCATGTATGGAGGGGATGCCAAGCACTATATTGTGTGCTAAGGATACAGTGGTAACTAAAACAGACATAGCACCTTCTTCCATGGAGCTGAGAGTTGAGTAAGAAATACAAACATTAGATTTTAAAGAATAATAACACCAAGCTTGAGGAGTGCTATGAAGGGGGAAGGGGAAGTGCTTACGAGGCAGGGGGAACCACACATTCAAGGCCTCTGAGGCACAAATGGAGGGCGCGAAAGGCTGGAAGGACCCAGGAGCAGAGGATGGGAGTGGGCAGGTAAGGTGGGCAGCACCACACTGACCACGACATAGGAAACTTAGGTGGAAGCCCGGAACCTGCACCCAAACTTTGAGGGCACTAAAAGGCCAAAGGGCACACACATAAGGACTTTATAGTAGGAGGGATAACACTATGATTTGCAGTGCTTTTTATTCTGCTTTAGGGTCAGGAATGGGTAGGAAGAAAGCAAGAAGTTGGCCACTGCGGTCATGCGAGTTAGCAGTGACGGGTACTCGGGCTATGACAGAGAGGGGGAGACAGGAGGGTAGGGGATTCCCGAGGTATCATAACCATGTAATCTTATAAAATAAAATTGATGAGACTTGGTGATGGGATGTGGGGATAAAGAAGAAAGGAATCAAGGGTCCCCCAAGTTCTCTGTGCTCAGTTGAGATGCTGGAGGGAACTGTGCCATAGGTAGCGGGGAGGCCCACCCACCAGAAGAGGAACAGGCTTAGGAGAGAAGACGATGAACTCAGTTGGAGGCATGTTGGAGTTTAAGTCCTCATGGGCATGGCGATGCAGAGAGTGCGTGCGACACTTTTTGCCTCTGGTGGCTGAAACTGCCTTCCCTGGCCCATGTGGTGGGTCCAGTCATTACCCAGCCCAGGTCCCTGCTGCTGTCTTCCCTGATCTGCAAAACACAAAGCCTGGAGACAGTCAAACAGAAACAAACGTTCCTCCTACAGTCAGAAGGCTTCATTTCCTGGCAGGAGGGCACAGGGCGAAGAGAAGCCGGTTTCTGCAGTTGGCACACTGGAGATGTTAGTTACCGGATCCTGGCTGCACAGCTGATCTCTGCTTCCCAGCAGCCTGTGCGGCATTCCAGGGTCTAGGGCAGGAGAGGAGAAGACGCCTCGCCCATGCACCCTCTGTGTTTGTGGAGCTCTGCCCGTCAGGCTGTCCAAGGAGATGACTGGCTGCTATTGATTGACACAACACATTCTTTCTGAAGGCAAACACCTGAAAGAAGCAATGCAGATAAAAAGAGTCCAATTCAAGACTCTTTCTGCGCACCACAGGCCATGTTTTCTAAGTCCTTTCATTGATTATATTGTTGTGAGAGAGAGAGAGAACAAGGAGGATGAGAGAGAGGACAGAAGCCCTTCACAGTGGCTGAACTGTGCCCGCGATGACTTCCTCTTTCTGAGCAAGCTTTTAGTCAGTGGACAGAAAAGCCATCTCTCTGCTCTGCCCAGCCTGGAAAAGGCTTCCAATCAGTTCTCTCTAAATCCCAGACAAAGATTTCTGTGCTCCAGGGCTGCCTGCTTCTAAAAAGCTTAAAACTTTGTATATATAGATGAACAGTAGCCCCCCTCAGGATAAAAGAGAACCTGTGAGGGGCTTTTTGGAGCAAGGAAGGGACCCCCGGTCCCGCCTCCTCCCCTGTGGCAGCGCTTCTCCCTCCTTCATGTCCCTTCTTTAATGAATAACAAATAAAGGCCCCCGGAGATCTAGAGATGGCCCTAATGACAGGCTGTCCCTCCAGCTGGTCCTGAGCATGGGCTATGTGCATTTTTGGAGGGAGGAGAATGGAAGATGTCAAAACGAGCATCCCATTTCCTGGGACAAGGGCAGGACCAGGCCCCTCTCCTCGGTGGAGAGAGAACCAGGCTTTCCTTGGAGGATGATCCGTGGTCCATCCCACCCTGCCTGGCCAGAGAGACGGCACAGCCCTGCAGTTTCTTCCCCAGGCCCCCTGCCCGAGGGATGTGTTGACAAAGCACTCACTACGGGACAGGGCTGTCGGGGTCCCCTTTTTTTTTTTTAATACTTGTAGGTTTCTTGGAAGTGAGTCCATTAGCTTTCCCCAGGGAGAACTCCAGGAAAGCTGCTGAGGGCATCTGAGGCCCCCTGGACCCCTGTGAAGCAGATAGAAGGGAGTCAGAGCGGATTGGGTGAGGTCGCCCTGTTTTGGACCTCTCAAGGCCAAATCCTGATTGTCATAAATAGATGTTATTCACATAGCATTTCACAGCATGCACTATGCCTTCACCTGCACTGTCTCTTGCTTTCAAAAAAAAAACAATGCTGAGAAGTTGGTGATAACAATCTAGACTAATTAGGAGCCAAGGTCACATAGCTGATGAAGGCTTGAGCCCAGATCTTTTATTCCTAAATATTCTTCCAATTCTGCATTGGAAACCTAAAGAGGAGCCTGAGGGATGAGACTTTTGCATTAATTTGATTATTCTAATTTAGAGACATAGTTCTAAATTCTTGCATCTAAAGTAGCAACTAGGAGTCTTTGAGGCCTTGGTCTTTGGATGGACCTACTCCGCATTATCGTGGGCAGCAGCCATGAAATCCTTCATATCATGCATTTTCGTTCCTCAGTTATCGCCCCTCCCACCTGAGCTATTTTGAGAAGGAAATCAACAAGCATTTCCCAAGCTGCCCCCCTTCCTCTCTCTCTCTCTCTCTCTCTCACACACACACACACACACACACACACACACACACACAGGCTAGGAGAGGCTCCCTGGGAATTTTAATAGCATCAACCAGCCTCACAGCTGGGGGCAGAGATAAGGGTATAGCAGTTCCTCCCTTAAAGCCCTTTTCCTGGGTTGGGGATGTAACTCCCACTTGTTCAGTTTGGGAGCCCTTCGCACAAAGACGATGGTGCGCCTCTTCAGTCTCCAGTATGGGGAGAGGCCGGGGGACATCAGCCCCAGCTCCCCGCCCCGCGGCGTCTCTCCTCACCAGGCCAGTCTCATCACCTCCTCCTCCTCTCGGGGCACCGCCTGCTCTCCAGGATGCCCTCCCCCTCCTGGCCTGGGCCTGGTTGAGCTGAGGGGGAGGACTGGCCTGTGGGGAATTCTGGGGAATCCCTGGGACATGGGAAAACCCTGTTTGAGGGTCTGGGCTATTCCCACGCTGATATGACCCGGAGCTGGAGCCGGGAACAGGGCCCACTTCCTGGCCCTCCCTCTTCCCTCAGAGGCCCTAGGCCAATCAGAGGTGCTGCCATCTTCCTGAAAGCACTTGTTTTGTCCTTTCTTGTCCCTTCTATTTATACAATAGGCATTCCTGGATTTTCTTCCTCCATCGCCCAGATTTTACATGGCTTGAGGGAGGAATTCTGGCTTATTCATTATTTTAAAGTCCAACATTTTTAATGGGCTGGGTGGCCCCACCATGTAACATAAGGAGGTGATCAAAGGAACTGCTTTGAAATGTTGATTTTCACCCCATTGCTGGTATGTGTCCTTGGACCCATTACTTGGGCCCTCTCTGCCTCCGTTTCTCCATTTATAGAACGTAAACAATTCCAATCTGCAAGAACCATTGCGAGACTCGGTGAGATAACAAACGCACGCGAAAGCCACTGGCCCACTGAAGGACCCACCCGGACACCGAGTCCGCCTGCGCAGTTCTCAGTGCCTTCGCACTGCATTGAAATCCAGAGAGCAACGCCACCCCTCCCTGTGGAGGCCACTCTGTCCTTGTGGTTCTTTATTTCTCCTCTTACACGCTGCCAAGCACGCTGCAGATTTCACACTGTCCCTTTCGCTGTTACTCACTTCATTTAAACTCCGAGTGAAGAGTCTACCTCATTTCCAGCCCGCACGCCCCGCGCACACGCGCCCACTGTGCAGGTTTACCAGGAGTCCCTGGACGTGAGGAGCTGGGGCGCAACCGCGAGAGGGTGTCTGTTGTGGGCGAGGAAGGCTCTCCTCCACCTTCGTAGGGTCTCTGTCTGGGTCTAAATATTAAACTGACAGAGACGGATGAACAGGAGAAAAGCATACACATTTTATTGAATTTGTACATGTTCACAAGAGCCTTCACAGGAGAATGAAGACCTGAAGAAGTGACTATAACAGAAGCTTTTATGCCTTTTAGACCAAGAAACAATTTTGTCAGGAATTGACAAGACAAAGGGGTTTGGGCTGGGGGCGGTCTCCCTGGAGCTGGGCCGTCCTCGTTTTCCTTAACTGGGCAGATAAGAGTTAGTGTAACACGGTGGATTTGGAGAGTCCTGTGGTGCCTTCTCTGGGCTGATAAGAGTCTGTCTCCATTAGAAGGAGAATTTATTTCCTGCTTGTAAGAATAAAAGGGGGAGGTGTTTTCACTTACTACTTCTAAATTGCCTTCAGCTCAAAATAATTTTTATGTCAAAGAGGCATACTTTGGAGTGCCATATTCTGATTTGCTTCCCTGTCCTCATCCAGATAAAGGTCCCGAGGTTACCGGCTTGACCCCTCACGGTGACGGTGGCAGAGTGGAGACTGGCGAGCTCTGGAAGCCCAGCTTGGCATGGGTGTTGCGTCCGCATTTCTTTGCCTGATTTCTCTCCTCAAGCCTTGGGCTCGGGCCGTCCCACCCTCAAATTCCTGTTCTCGTTTTTCCTTCTCCCGACTCTGCAGCAGAGAATATGGGGTATTCGGAGCGCTCACATGGGGAGCTGCGCTGTGGGGCCCCTCAGAGGCCTCAGTACCAAGACTTTGCCGTGCCTGTTTCTAAGGTGCTACTTGGGTTATTTGCAGTACAGGTGTTTACACCACACACCCGGTGTTCACATTGCTTCCTTTCTGCTAAACTATTGATTCTTTCTCTTGGCAGCTGATAGGAGGCTTTGATGTGGGGATATATGTAGTTTCTAAAGGACAGCAAGGTGGGAGGGGGAGACTTTACAGCTGTTTGAAGAGTTCCTCCAGCTGGCGCTTGTTCTGGAGGGAGGAGCCCCTGGTGCATTTCCCTGCTGGGGGCGGCTAACCTGAGCCCTGTTTCTGAGGAGAGAAGGGAAACTGAAGTGCTTCCAAAGAAAGGTCTGAGTAATGAGATTTGATCTGAAGGGACTGGTATTGAACTCCAAGAATTTCCAGACACAATCCATTGCACCAGCAGATTCAGATCCTTTCAGACAGGCCAAGGGGCTAACCTCCCAGGGGAGGGGCCCGAGAGGAGGTGTTTGCTGACCCCCTTCGCCCTTCTGTTTCCCCTTTACAATTTTCTGCCATCAGAGACTTCCCCTGTTCTGTTGCAGCAACTCTCAGCAAGCGCCTAGTGCTTTCTGGGGACCTCGCCTTTGTTAAGTGGATCCGCAGTGATACAGTGGAGATTTTAATGTGCAGTGCTGCGTTTTAATAGACTGTTAAACTACAGCATTACACATTAGCAGGCTTTGGCGCAATTGCAGAAATATCAAAGCTGTGCTCTGGGGAAGGCACTATTTACTTTAATGGGGAGATGCTGCAATAGACTGAAAATCTCTGCAGAGAGAGCAAAGGGAAATGCAGGGGCTGGGGGGGACAGAGGGATGGAGAGAGGGCCACGGGGACTGGGACCCGGGCTGAGGCAAGCCCTCTTATTCCCTTACAGAGTCCGGGAGGACAGGTCCTTGCCAGCTTTAAACCAACCCCAACCCAGGTCTCCTCTATGTATCCATGTTCCTGACAGATTTTTGCCAAGTTGTGAGTTTCAAGGTCACCTGGCACTTTCAGGCCCGTCTTACTGTCCTCAAGGTTGGAGTGACTTTGAGGCCTGTGGTCATTTGTCTTAGTTTATCAGGGGCTGGAGCTTTCATGTGTACGGTGAGCTCTCTTCTCTGTGGCGTGAACCACAGAAGCACAGGGTAGATAATGCTCTTCTTCTTGTTTTGCTCCAAGATTTTCTCCCAAGCGTCCGCACCCTAGCACATGCACACACATATGTGGAGCAGTGCATCCACACACACCACGTTTCGGCGCAGCCACAGATAAGGAATTCAAGGAAGAAATAAGGTTCCGGAGTCTGTTCTCTCTCATTATTTCAGAGGAGTCCGGGCTGAGTCTCTCCCCAGGAGAACACGAGCAGATTCCTGATCAGCTGTGATGCCAGGGATGGACTGAGCGGCTCAAGGACCCTATGCAGCCATTATGCAAAGTAAAGCTCCGGGCACGTCGCTTCCCACCTGCATTACTGGGCAGCAGAAATAAACCTTGAGAACAGAGCCATCTGAGCCTTACCCTGATGAGAGCTGTGAACAGCATTTCCCCCAAAACTTATCACCTCATATGCCTTTTCCAACTGTGTCTTCCTGCTGTATGGCAACATTTAAAAACCAAATTGCAAATTCTGAGAAGAGGCTACTGCCTTCCCAGGATGTGCTCCCCCAAACACACTCTTTATGCAAGCCCTGGCCCACAGGAAGCCTGGAGGGGACAGGAAGAAATGGGAAAACAAGGGAAAGAAACCCCAAATCAGTAGTACAACAAGGCTTTCCCATCTGCCTAAATACTTTGCTCATTCAGCCTTGGAAGTAACCGCTTTCTCACTCACTCAGTGACATTTTATTCTAGGTGAGCAGACAAGAATGTTAATTCATTCATGCTCTCCTCTATGTATTATTATGAGGACGGGTGAATTGCTTTGTTTTTCTTTTTTAAAGCAGAGGCCTTGTGAGTAGGGTAGGCAAGCCGCTGTTCACAGGGTAGAATTTGCCTCCTACACTAACACCTGTCTTCTCACCTTTATAGCTTCATCCCTCTGGGGCTTGAAAGTTCACATATAAAAAGGGTGTTCATAGACTGCACCTTTATAAACCTTTAAAAATACATTATAAAAATAACATGCCTATGGTTCAACACTTTTTCCCCCCAATAACGCAGGTATAAAATATACAGGAAATGTCTTCTTCATCTTTCTTAACCCTAATCTTACTCCTTAAAGTGAGCCACCATGAACAGTTTCAGTTTTTAGTGCTTTTGATAGTTATTATCATTTTAAATGACATGTCTTCTTTATTTCAACTCAAGAAGCCATCTAATGATTCCCCAGAGTGAAAGGAGACAGAAATGTTCCTCTCCACTTTGGTTGTGCCTCCACTGCTTAAATTGGCTCAACATCTTAGGTAACACCTTAGAGGGCAGTTGTCATCTTAGTAACAGTTAGTTGAGCGTGAACAGCCCTGACCGGTGCGGCTCGGTTCTTGGGCACAAAACGAAAGGTCATCGCAACAGGTGGGTGTTTCTCTCTCACATCAACGTTTCTCTTCCTTTCTTTCTCTCTCCCCTCCCCTCTCTCTCAAAATAGATACAATCTTTAAAAACAGAAAAGAAAAGAAAAAAGTGAGCTAGAACACTTGGGCTCGGAGCTGGGAGGGGCTTACAGGGAAGGCTAAAGAGGAAGGGGGGACTGCAAGAGGGACCAGGAAAGGAGCTGCTCAGCCCACCCCGCCACCACTAGATACAGGATTACAGGCCCTGGAAGAACGAAGCCTTGATGGGCAGGGTGAGGGTTTGCTCTGAGAGCCTCAGGTATCTCACATTTGCCTTCATTCATTCAAAACATATTCATGCCTATAATAAATTGTTCATTGCATCTTGTGGTAGATTGCGTTAATGGCCCAATTCTTCACCCCTGCTTCTATCTCTTCCCTTTGACATGTAACTTTGCAGCATCCTTCTGTTGTGTGGGCAGAGTGAAATTCCCATCCCTGGGCTTAGCCATGTATCTTTCCCCATTGACCAATGGGATGCTAGGAGACAAGGTGCAGGCATACTGGTCTTGCTTCCTCTTGTGCTTCTGCCATCACCATGAGAAGGACGAGCCCTAGCTAGCCTTTCTTCCCCCAAGGCACATGAGAAACCCAAGGCATGGAGCTGTCCCAGCTACGTTGCCCCAGCCAGAGTGCAGGGGCAGAGCCAGCCCAGTGGAGATCAATCAGGCCCAGCCTAGATCAACTAGACTCTGCATACCTATGAGAAACAAAGGTTGATGGTAGTAGGCTATTGCCATTTTATAATTTTTGTTATGCCACAATTTTGTGGCAATAATAACTAATATACCCCTGTGTGATCTTCCAGGAACAGTTCAGAACACCGGCAAAGGCAGCAGGGAATAAAACTGAGCCACAACCCTCATGGAGCGTACATTCCACATGAGCACTTCACAGTTCACACACATATGTTACCCAGTCAATCCTCACAACCCTGTGTATCAGTCCCACTTTTGAGATGAGGAAACTGAGGCTCAAGAAGGCTAAGTAGTTTGTTAATGATAACAACCTAGTAAGTGCCAGAGTTGGGACTTGAACTCATATCTTCTGACTACGAGTGCTGTACTCTTTCCACTACTCCATAGCAACCTCTACCCCTGCTAAAGTCAGCACCTCTCATTGGAGTTACAGAGGGACCTGGCTGGGGTGGGAAGACAGATGGGAACTGTAAGTCTGACCCAAATGGACTGCTCTGTTATCGACCCAATGAGAAACAGCACTCATTTTTTATCCCCTGAAATTGTTCCTCCTTTCAATTAAACCAATCTCTGTTTACAAGTATTTAGCATGATTCTAGAAATTACATTTTGAAATTATGCGAACAGAGAAAGGAGGCAGCCCACACAGTGAGTGATTTCCTGTGGGTAATTGGCCGCTGGTCCTGGCTCCAACGATGCCTTCTCTTTTAGAGCATAATTAGTGATTTCAAAGGAAGCTGTTAGAAATGGCCTAAGTCTCTGAAGAAAGGCTTTCCTAGCTCCTAACATTAGGAGGTCTGCTCAAATGCGTGCTGACAAATTTTTCTTTTTGTTTTTCTCCTTTTTATAATGACCTCCCAAGCTATTTTTCAAAGGTTGGAAGGGCTGTGGCTATATAGAACTTTTCCAGATGAGAGAAATCCAAGATTCCCACCAGAATTTTGAATTAAATAAAAGCTTATTTCTCTCTTCTATAAGGAAATCTTGGGGTAGTCATGGGCTGCTGTGTTCAGCAAAGACCAGTCTATTTCTGTCCTTCATCCTCAAGGTCACCTCACAATCCAAAATGGCTGTTGGAGATTCAGTCATTACATCCACATTCAAGCACCAGGAAGAGGAAGGGCTAGCTCATTCCACCTGAATCAGTTACTTTTAGGGAGATTTGCCTAAAGTCCCACAAAACAATTCTATTTACATCTTACTGGCCAGACCAGACGCACGTGGCCATTTCTAACTGTAAGAGAGACTGTTGTCAGTGCAGCTGAATGTAGGGTTTTGTTACTGAAGAAGAAGAAAATAATAGATTTTGGGGCAGGAAACTAGTTCTCTCTCAAAAGTAACAATGGAAAAATGTGGACATGTAAACTGAATGACAGCATAGTTTGGTTGATATGAAATTAATATTAAAACTAAAGAGATCTGGTTAACTTGTCAGCATCATGGGATGAGCTTGGGCTCTAAAAAGGCTTTATCTTTGCCTATTCTCTTCTGCAATGTTATCTGTGATCTGGTGAAGAGATAAAGCCCTCTATTTCTGCCTACGGCACAAACCGGAAAGGTTATGTACCATGTCAGATAAGAGAATCAGGATCCAGAAACTCTGGAAAGACTGAGGAGCTGGGCAGAAAATAACCAGAAAATATTTAACAGGGAAAAAATGTAAAATTCAGTATTTAGATGTAAAAAAAAATGAACTGCACAAGTGCAGGATAAAAGAGAGGTGGCCTTGTTGAAGACCTAATCTCCGTACGGGAAGAGTGAGATAGGGCTATTAAAAGATATAATTGGATCTGGCCTTTGACAGGGAGGAAAGTGAAGCTAATATTTATAGAACACCTATGGTATGCCACACCCTTTAATAGGCCCTTATAATGATTCTAGAAGGTGTTGCTGTCCCCTGAATCATGGAGAGACCAAGTAATGGCCCAGTTTTACCCAATTAGAAAGGGTAGAGCTCTGTTCTTTGCTCTCTGCACAGATACAGCCCCTCTAGGGTAGGACCGGAAGGTCTGAGAAGCTTTGTTGTTTTCTGCTGGCCCTGCCTGAAATTACCTTTGTAGGGACTGCTCCTCAGGGAAGATTTAACTGGCTTAGAGAACACTTTAGCCAGGTAGTGTTAACAGCAATTAGTTCATCTGATTAAGCAATTAGCGGTCTTTGTCACTTAGCAGAGATCAGGGGCCCAGAGGAACCAAAGCATAACAGCTAAGAGGTGAAGAGGAAAGTGGCAGGGGCGTGCCCCGGGGAGCAGCACAGAGACTCGCCTAGCGAATCACACACCTTGAAGAGGAGCGGGTGGGCAGACGGGGAGGGTGGAGTGGCCCTGAAGACCCTCAGTACCTCAGCGACATCCTTGAGACAGCTAAAGAAATTGAGGCACAGGGACAAATGAGAATTTCCCAAGTGGTGGGTTCCAACTGGCCAGTTTAATGGAGCTCAGCTCTGACTGCACCTCAGAATAACCTGGGACCCCTTAAACATACCTATGCTGAGGCCCAACTCCAGGGCCCAGGCATTGGTTTATGTAAAAGCTCTTAGGTGGTTCTAATGTGAAGAAGGTGGGCGGGCTTGGAGACCATTGCTGAGGCAGGATGTGTATCTCCATCACAGATTTCTCTGGGTCTATGACTTTGGGGATGAAAGCGCTTCCTCATCAAAGGCTGAGTGTCCCAAGACAGTGAAGTATCACAAATCCTGGAACCATTCAATCTGGCCTCTTCATTCCTTCCAGGACAGAGATCGAATTCCCTTTTATTCCACGCTCCCTTCTGAACCCTCCCTGGCTCTGTTCCACCTGGAACACCCCACTCCTTTGTGAGTTCTCGTCATTCAGGAAGGTCTGAAATATCTACTCTTGCATGAGTTGTTCCCCAGTTTCAAGAACAGGAGGCGTTCTCTGCTTCTCTGACTTTGCATAATCATGCAACATACTCAGTGCATTTATTCTTTGTTGTTGTAAACTATCCCAGATTTTACACACATGTCAAACAAATCATAGGACTCTTGGGTTTTGCCCCCAAAGATTCTAACTCCAAAGGTCCAGGTGGGCTCAGGAATCTGTTTTCCTAAACATACTACACACATTATCCAGGTTTGCCCCTTGGCTTATACACTAGGGATAAAATATGGAGGAGGAACAGTTCCCAGAGCACTGAGGCCTTATGCAATGGTGTGTGTATGTTTTGGCTGTGGGAGAGGTGGTGTTTAAACGTGTTACACAGGAATCAGCAGGCATTTCATTTCTGCTCCAAAAGCTGGGGAAGTTGAGGAAATTAATTCTGATTTTATACCCCAGGTGGGAAGTGACATTTTCCACCAATAAGAAATGTAAAATTCTCTTATTTTCAAGGTGTGAGAATGTTGATTGCAGCAGGGGGCAATGAGAGAATACAGACCCAGAGCACAGGAGAGAGAGCGAGAGGGAAGCTGTGGGCAACCCGTGGTTTTAGAAAGACTAACTTGCTTTTTAAATTGAATTTATTGGGGTTACATTGGTTAATAAAAGTATATAGGTTTAAGATGTATAATTCTATAATACTTCATCTGTAGCACGTTCTATTGTGTGTTCCACTTTTGAAGAAATTAACTGACAGAGAATGTGAGCTGAAACTAAAGATTTCTTGCACATGCAACAAGAAGGAGGTACTCCAACTTCGATCTCTGTGAGAACATAGTATCACAGGGCGTAGAAAAGATATGGTATACATAGCAGTAATAAGTAAACACTGAGACAAAATATATACTTCTAAAATGTTCTCATTCTAGAATGAGGGCTCAGTGATTGTCTTTTTTTTCCCTTTGTGTAAAATCTCAAGATTAAAAAAAAAGGCACCTCAGGCACTGACTATGAATATGCAGATTAGGGAATCCGCTGCCTCACTGTTATGCTCAGAAACACAGGGAAGCAACAGTCCTTCCAGACCATGTTCCCAACAGGGCTGGTTCTAGATGGGCCTGCTGCGTGTCACGTGCATGAAGCAAATGTTTTATCTGCACATTGATAAAGTGCATTGAATGGCACTGAGCCACTGTTTTGTCCATGTGTTTCTGCCAAGAGAGTCTTCGTAAACTGAAGTTCCTTGAAGGCAGGCATGATGCTCAACTTGGGCTTTTCCCTGGTCTGGCGCTGTGATCAGGTTTGGACCGTGATCAGAAAATGCGGTCTTACCAGCCGGCACCTGTTTGTGCCAGGAGCTGCAGCAGCCCCTTTCCACTCCACCGAGCTCTCCCTTGTGGGTAATAGTCTTCCTCCTCTATACTTGAAATGCTTTATGAAAAATGGAAGATTATACAAATACAGCCATGGGGAGAAAGAAAGCCTAGGGCTAAAATTGGGTTGACCTTCCTTCCTTTGGGCTGGGTAGCTTATTCTCCATATTTCTCTAAGAGTTGATTCTTGGGTAATCATTGCTCTGGGAAGATTATGATTAAGAGTAGCTGTGTTCAGAGGCACAAGTAGCGAAACAGACATTTTGTTCGTTGCATATAGACACCCAAAGGAAATCCGAGGTAGAAAAGGAAGCCCGGGAGAGACGCAGATTCCTAAAGGGCTGGGACCTGCTTCGGATGGGATTTGAATTCTTGATGAGGGGTTGGCAGGGATGGGGGGTCGGGGAGGCCATGGAGATGATATTCCTAAAGTTAAGTGCTGAGTGTGCTGGTTTCTGGGATGCACTAAGCTGACTTTTGTGACTGGAGCCCTGCGGAAAGCAATCAGCACCATATAAAGCTGACATTTCTCAAGCTGAGAGCAGCCCCTGTGGGCTCCTGTTAAAGTATTTAGATTTGCTCAGAAGTTTCCTGTCATAGAGAGATATAACTGCAGGGGATGCGTACATGTTTTCTGAAGTTCCTAGATGGGCAGGGAGTTGAGGTCCCTGGAATGGATTCCCCTCCTCCCTGGCCCTCGGGGAGGCCCAACACTCTGGAGAGGTCCTTGAAACTTTTCCCTTGATGGCAATGTATTGGTTTTCTCAGGAGAGGCCTTGAACCTCCACGTTCCTCGCTTCCTCCCTCCAGAGCCCTTCTGAGGGCCTGCTGCTTCAGGTATTGTCCTGCGTTATGGGCTCTCTGAAGACAGGCAGACTGCGATCTCTTGGACCATTCTCTTGCAGCCCCTGGCGTCCCCCATTGAAAATCCTCCACCCCCTAAGCCACCTCAGGGTGTGCGTGTAAAAGCCCCAGCCGTCACCTCCCCAGGCCTGAACTCAGTGTGAAGCCAGAGTGGCCTGAGGGAACACGTGGTTGCTGGGGAGGAGGCTGGTGTGGGCAGGGGCTGGGACACTGGTCCTGAACTGGGGTGACATTTGCATGTAAATTTGGGGCCATGAGGATGTCATGAATCCCCAGGATGGACAAAAGGGTTGCAGAAAGAGCTTCCCAGGTGAAATGTTAGAGGAGGAGACGATCAGGACAATACATTCAATGGCAGAAATCATTTGGCACATTGACCTGGATCGGATATTTATAAATTCCATAGAGGAGTGGCCTTAACCTGAGGAAGCGTAAACAGGAATCCATGATGGAATGACACCATAAAACCTCTGAAATAATAGTTAAAACTGTGTGGGGTCTACAGCTTTTATCGGCATCCCAAAGGGGTATTGGCGCATGAAAAGTTCAGAGTCACGTAATCAGGGACTTGTGCTTTGGCATGACTGCCCAGCCCCCTGGCAACCAGGAGGCTTCTGGGAAAGCAGAAGGAGCTCCTCCTGAGGACTGCGTCCATGCGAGGACTGCTGACCAGCGCTGTTACCGTGAAGGCCCACGCCCAAGGGGAAAGCCTTCCCCGGCGAGACAGAAAACCAGAGACCATTAAAAAAGGGACACATTTTAGTACATAGAACAGAAAGGTTTTTATACAGAAAAACACAATAAACAAAAATAAAAGCAAACAGTACTCATAAAAATATTTATAATCTACATAACAAAAAGTTATTGTATTTGCCCTCAAAAGTGTGGGCAAAGAAAGTGTGAATTATACATGGAAAGTATTCATTTCATATCTCTATAAATGTTTTTAATTCTTTTATTTATGCTTATGCATTAAAAGTGTAACTCTAGAAAGCAATAATGACATCCATATGCAAAATAATACCCTGGAATACAACGATCAGTTTTGTTTCTAAATATAAATAAATAAAAAATTGAATTAAAAAACTAAAACAAAGATTTTTTCCTGAAAGTTTGAGCCAAAAACATGAATGCACATTACACAAAGGAGTGCATTACACATGACAAAATACAGTAATATTTTACTCTACAAAAAAGTTTACAAACTGGGGAAAGACCTAAAGACTTCATTTACAGATGAGGAGAGTCAAACAGCTAATAAATATTTCAGAACAAACTTCCCTAGTTATCAGGGAGATACAAACTAAAACAAAGTGACAAATTTTTTTACCAATTAGATTGGAAAAACGAAGATCAGTAATGTCTAGCCTCTAGTCATAGGCTGTGATGGGACTATAAACTGGTATCATATTTTCAGAGAGAAATTGGACAGTTCCTAATTAAATTTAAAATATATATAATTTAAAAAATTTATTGAATCTATTGGGGTGACATTGGTTAATAAGATTATATAGGTTCCAAGTGTACAGCTCTATAACACATCACCTGCATACTGCGTGGTGTGCTTACCACCCAAAGTCAAGTCTCCTTCCGTTACCATTTAACCGCCCTTTACTCTCTCCTACCTCGCCCCACCCTCTTTCCCTCTGGCAATCATCATACTGTTGTCTGTGTCTCATAAATGCATGTTATTTTTGATCCAGAAATTTCACTTAAATGAATTTATTCCCCAGAGAAGTCATGTGAATGCACAGTGTTTACTGAGTCAATGTAATAAGAAAAATGATAGCAAAATAAATATTAATTAATAGAAAAGTGATTCGTAATACATAATGATTGGTCTATACTGTGCAATACTGTGCAGCCATTAAAAAAGAATGATGTCTCTGTGTGTATTTACATGGAAAAATGTCCATGTTACATTATTACACTAAAAAAAAGAAATTTATGCCATAGTGTAATCCTATTTTTATCCTTATTCTAAACTACAAAACAATGTGTAAATGTGAAAATACATGCATGTGTGTTCATGGATACACATTTCCTATGGGCACAGCTAAAGTTCTAGAAAGATACACATTTATCTATTAAATTTATCTACATATTTATACATTAAATTTATCTCCCTGTGATCTTGGGGAGTCACTTTTAAAATCACTTTTCAGCATACTGTTGAATTTTTCAACCTTTATGTACTACTTTTACAACGATTAAAAAAGAAAACTCTCCGAAGAGTTGTGTCCATCCCAACCCAGTTGTAATGTGGCTTCTATAAACGCTGTCTCTTCCCTGTTTTGAGGGCCTGGCTAGGCTGCTGAGTTCTCCTTCTTGAGTAGCTAATTAATTCTGCACCCCGACCACCTCCTTTATGGGTCTCTCCAGGCCACTCCAGGCCACTGTACACTTGTCCTAATTTCCCAGGGGCAGAGCCCGCTGACGTTGTTCAAACTAACCAATCCGAAGTCTCCTTACCCTGCCTCACATGCCCCTCCCTCCAGAGCGCACAGCAAAGGCTCTTGCCCACAGACCAACTTTCTCTCTTCGTTTGTGACTGACTGGTGCTTCCCCAAGAGGTTCTGCATCACGCACTGTGTTCTTCCCAGGAACCATGAGGACAGCAAACTGTAAAACTCCTTTCAGTTTCTCGCTCTTGATCTGCATCTGGCCTCACCATATCTCACCCAAGGTAATGTGGTTAAAACCCCAGTAAAACAGGCTTAGCTGTGCTTTCAAGGAACACCACATGGGCAGGTACCCAGTGCTCACAGAATTAACTCCCCAACGGCCCCGATTTTATCTGCCTTCGCCTGGCACCTTCCTTGGCTTCCACACTGCCAGCCTCTGCGCAGGTTCTGGTGCCTCTTTCCCCTAGGGCCTGCACCTGATGCACCTTTGGCTCCATTTCCCGGCACTGGCTTGGCCTCCCCCATCTGGCTCCACATCCCAGCGGAGCCATCACTGGCTAATGACCAGCTGTCGGGCCCAGCTCCCCTCACACATGGCGCAGCGTCAAGGACAGTCTGCGAGCGAACATGACCAACGAAGCCCAGGGACAGAGCAAAACCCAGAGTTGTTAGGCCTGGAGCAGGCTGAAGTGGGGCTCGGAAAGCAGGCCGAGAGCTTGTCAGGAGTCTGGAAACCTGGGAAACCAGCGACACCAGTGAGCGCCCCGAAGTGAGCCCCGCAAGCAGAGAACAGGGGGATTGTGTGGGGCTCCCGGAGCTGAGGGAAGGAGCTGAGGGAAGCAGGCTGCCGGGAGCCAGGAGGACACACTGAGGTGCAAAGGGAAGTAGGGGCAGAAGGGCGGGCTGATAGAGAGCAACCAGCACACCCAGAAAAGGCGGCACACGTAATAAAGAGTGACTTCAAAAGACCTGGGTTTGAATTCGGTTCTGCTGATTCTGTGCTAGTTGCATACACGCAGGCACTTAAACCTCTTACACCCTAATGTATTAATCTGTAAAGCTGGACGTGCTGGTGCCACCCACGCCCACCTCCTAGATGGCTGTGAGACTCCATGCCTGTGTCTCTCCTCACCACAAAACTGAGATCTGCAAGGTGAAAGAACAATGAAGAGGTGTCTTGGGAACACCTTGATCCAGAAGCAGAAGCTTCTTTCTTATGCGTCTCTGCGTGGGCCCGTTAAGGCCCTCTGAGCAGAAGAACTCAGGCTGTGGTGGAAGTTAGCCAGAGGTGGGGAGGACCTGAGGTGGCCCTCATGCTTGGTTGGGGAGTACATTTCTACTCCCTTTATCTCCCCTGATACTGCAATTCTGGCCTCTACAGACCCTCAAATTCTTTGCCCAGCCCCCAAACATCCCCCGCTTGCCCCACATAAATGCCAACTTTCCTCTTACCTCGTTGGGACTGCTAAGTTAAGATCGACATGCCTGTGTCCAAAATCTTGAGCCAAGACGTGAACTCCCAAAGCTACCTCTGCAACCCCTTCGCGTTCACCAGTTCCTCAGCAATCTGTAACAATTCCCAGGATTGGCAGACATGCAGTTTCCTTGTTGCCCACTACTTTCATACACTGGAATTTGTAGACAAGAAAAATACAGCTGTTACGCAGTACTAACTGGGCTTTTATGTCGCTGCACAGGTGGGTGACTGGCTGTGGAATGCCGCACACCTCCTTGTCACGGCTCGCGTGCTGGGACCTCTATTCATTTTACTCATTGTGTATCTTGGAATTTTCCAGGCTGTGGTGGGGAGTCATGTTGCTTGCTCTCAGAAGTATGTAAAAGAGCTATTCTTTCTTAAGCAAGAAATCATAGGCACTTCAGAACCCTTTTGACTCAGGCAGAGCCATGGGGTGAATTTTCCACAATAGGCAGTAGGAATAAATTGACATTGACTTCATTAACTAGCCCTCCAAAAATGACTGGGAGCTCCCTGCTTCAAGCCAAGTATGAGAGCCAGTCTAAGGCAGCAAGCCTTTAAAAACTCACAGTGGACCTTCATTCCATTGTGTATTGGCTGAGAGAATTGCAATCATTAGTAGCCTATTTTTTTCAATTAAAATAATTAAACCAGTGTAAGTGTTCTGGAGAGAGCGCCAGTCGACAGCCCGGGAGAGCCGGGCCCTCTGTGCATCAGCGAGGGGGCCTGGGAGGAACCGAAGCCGCACAAGCACGTTGGGACTAGCCCTTGTCTTGGCCCTGACCTCCTGCTAAGGGGGAGGAGGAACTATGCCGCGACTGTCCTGCCACGGGGAACCCCTGGAAGGTGCTCTGTGCTGCTTTGGGGCCTCAGGTCCCTTATCAGTGGATGTTCACACTGATCGGCCTCTGCATTTATCAGACAACCGCTGTAGCTGCAAGTTCAGCCTATGGGTGTTACATGATTCTGCTCATTTCCTCTCTTTAATTATTTTAATTCAGAATGTAATAGAAGGAAAGAAGAGGAGGGTGGGGCATGCAGCCGACTAGACTATTTAAGGAGAGGACTTTCTAGGATGATGGCAGAACTTGACAGCTTCTGAAGGCAGGGCCTCCTCACCTCTGCCAGGTAACTTCTGGTTTCCGCCACCCAGGGTTAGGATTTCTGCCCTAAAGGTAGGCTGTGGGGGGCCACTTTTGGCCCAGGGTGTCCAGCAGGTCCTCCTCTCCCGGCCACACCCGCCCGCGTTCGGCCACGGCGGTGCAGTGCGGCACTTTTGTCCTGTAGACTTCACTAACAGGGCAAAAACCAGTCTCGGCACTCACACCGGCTTTGCCATGTTAACCTGTCATCGGACCTTCAGAGTCCTGTCTGGGGCCGCATCTACCTTCCTCCGTCCTCTGTTTGAGTTGCACACTCATTTGGATACTAAGGTTCAAAGGACCTTTCGGGGACCAGCTCAGATCTTCCTCTGTACCTCCTCTTATACCCTGTTTGGTGGCTCTGTGGGATCTGGTCCAGAGAATGCCCCTGAACAAGACCTCTCCATTCTCGGGGCAGAGCTCAGGCCCAGGCTCTGCCCTCCTCACATGAGGATCCACGGTTTCATTCAGCCACTGGTGCGTTACCCCCCTGTATTAGACATGTGCCCTAAGAGGCGCCATCTTAGACTTCCAGCCATTTATTCCCCTCAAAGGCCTTCAAGCATGAGCTGTCCTATGGCCTGTTGCCTCTCCTCAATATCAACATTAGTCTAAAGAAGGCCAGACTTCTTGAAAAAATTCTTCACTTACCAATTAAACAAAGAGGTAGAAAATGGAAAGGAAAATTCTCTCTCCTCTATCTGCCCACCCCACCCTTAGGGCAAAGGTTTTCATTCTTGCAACAGTAAACCCCACAAGTATAAATTATAGGCTTATTTCTTTGTGGGTTCACCAGGCTCCAGCTGCTTCTGTGGCTCCCAGCTTGGGGTCACTCTTCCACCACAAAAAGTTGGGAAGATGTGGAGATGTTGCTTCATTATACTTTGAGGTAAATCTCTTTTCTTATAGCCCTTCCCCACCTCCAAGTGCCCCCACTTGGGTGCACTGTGCCTTTGAAACCAGTGGGAGTTTACAATGTGAGAGTTCATGTTCCAGTGGGCTTTGCTGATGACCAGCTAGGGCAGAAGGGAAACCTACAGAGTCTCACGTCTGGTGGCCACTCAGGACATAAGCTAAAAGGGGAGGGACAGACTGCAGAGCGCACCTAGTATTCCTCTGCAATTATACATTCTTCCGCGGTCTCTGGTGGGACACTGGGCCAGCTGGGAGCAGGGTCTGAGGGCTGCAAGTGAAAAGCAGGTCCAGCTGCACCTCCGTTCTTCTGAGCCAGTCATTGCTGCTCGAGCACCGTGGCCCCCAAGGTCCGCTCCCAGCCCTTCCTGCTCTCAGACCAGCCAAGGGTCACGGGCACCTCACAGATGTGGAGGACTGGGCGAGAGGACACAAACCTGGGTGCCAGATGGGGGGAGACATGTCTGCCTGAGTGGCCTTGCTCACCTGCTCATGGGCTATACCAGCCTCCTATCTTCCTCTTCCATTGCCCTTTAAATCCTCTCGGTCCCTCCTCAGCTCTGCATATTGACTGCCATGACACAGGATAGGAAACCAAAGGCCTTCAGCCATCCTCACCACAGGCAATATCTCACTGTTTTCCTAAGACTTCAGCTTGAATTTGCCAAAGGCTACTCCATGTAAACCTGTGCTGTCCAATAGGATAGTCACCAGCCACCTATGTGGCTATTTAAATTTTAAAAAACAAATATTAAATAAAATTTAGTAGTCAGTAGCCACTGTGGCTAGTGGCCACCATGTTGGACAGAAAGAAATGAAATGGTTCCAGCTTTTTACTCTGAGTTCTCTTCTAGTTCCAAGCTCTCCTCCTAACCGTGTTCCCATCCCTTTATAATGCACACACACAAACAACACAATCTGTTTTGTCCAAATCTCCTCCCACTCGAAGCTCCAACCATCTCTCCATAAGGAAAGTCTGTTCAAAGGTTTTCTCTGCACCAGCAGGCTACCTCTTCCTCTGATCAAAGTTGTACCTCTGTGCTGATAGGCTGAAGCATTGAAGGAATTTCTCTTTTTTTTGGAGGGATTGTGCAGGGAGGAGCGGGTGAGCAAGCTACCTCCCATGTGGACAGCAAGCCAGTGGCCCAGGAGGAATCCAAGGGCTGACTTGGGTGAGCAGTCTACAAAATTTTGTATACGGACACTGATGATCAGAGTGGGCAAGTGAGAACCAGGCTCTTGGGCACAGCGTGAAGGACCCGGTCTAAGGGTTTGCAGACCGAGTAAGACGGGAGTGAGCAGGGAGGTCAGAGGTGCCAGCTCGCTCATTTGAAGAGAGAACTCTGAATGGGTTAAACAAGTTATGCGGTTCGTGCCGAAAGGCTTCACTCACAACCGTGTAATGCAGATGTGGGCAAGGGATGGACCCAGGAGTGGGATACAAATAAATTGAAGAAAGAGGAAAAATGTAAAGTCCTCACCAACAAAGTAAGCACATTTCAGTAAACATTTACTCTAGAATAGAATTATTTCAAATAAATCTCATTTTCCTTTTGACTTTTAGCATGAAACTGGAAAGTGACAACGCACCAAGACTTAAAATACATAAGTGTATGAGTGCATTTTAAATAGGAAAAAAATACAATAACTTTTTTATTAAACACTAGCAATAATACTCATGTTGAAAACAATACATTGTTCTACTCAAAATGAAAGCAGAGATGGGCCCATAGTAAGCAATCAATAAGTACTTGTTGATTGATTGAAAATAAATCACAAAATAAAAATACAAATTAGGAGTCTGTGCCTCTGCTGCCCAGACTAATGAGCTGTTTACTTCGCTGGTGACAGCTTCTCCTTAGGGGTTGTTAGTACAAAATGGTGCTTCTTGAGCCTGGGCGTGTGCTAATCAGCGATAGAAATTAGTCTGTATCTCAAGTGGCGGCAGCTACAGGGACAGGATGGCAGGCTCAAAACTTCAGTTCTTTTCATTTTATACTGGGCTTTGATTTCATTTATCGGCCCCTTGAACAAAGAATTCTATGGTTGGCATTTCAGTAAATTGAGAAAAGCAGAACACTTGGGGCAAATCATGTGTTTAAGGGGCAAAGGCAGAAGCCCTTCTGGGTTAGGAATTTCAAATCACAAAATTAGTCTAGAAGCAGGAGCTGTGAATACTGAATGGAGCTTGTGCATGATGATCATACTGCCAATAATAACAGATATGGTAATAGGCATTTATTGCTTTTGCTTCCAAAAGTCCATTGCTACTTCCTTGGATTGAATGTGACTGCACAGACCCACACCCAGTATTAAAGTGAAGGCTTTAGTAGCCATGACAAAAAGACTCCAAAATGTACTGTCTCAAACAAAATAGGTTATTTCTCTCTCACATAAAAATACAGAGCCAGTAGACAGGCTCTGCTCCACACAGTCATCCAAGAACCTAAGCTAGTGGGGCAGCTCTGGCATCCTCAATGCATGGTTTCGAAGGTCACCCCAGTCTTTGCCATTTCCCCCCAGCAGGAAGCAAAGAACGCTGGGAGGAGTGCCAACCCTATAAGTGGCTACCTAGCACTTGGAGTTACATTCCATTGGTGCATACTTGGTCACCTGATTACACTTGGCTGCAAGGGAGCCTGGGACTTGTAGTTTCTAGCCAGGTCTCATGTGTTCCAGCCATACTCGTCTAAGCTAAGGACATTCTCCCTTATTAAACACTCTCCCTAGAAATGTGAATGTTGAGCGAATGGCAAAAAAGACTGAAAATGGTTGGAAATGATTCATCCCAGTGGCAGCGTCCTGAAGAGACACCATTGATTTCTTCTGCCTAGACTCCTGAACTGCCTCAATGCCTACCTGGTTTTCACCTTTCCCTATGGCATGGCTGTAAGTACTTCTCTGCTTAAGCTAGCCAGAGTTAGTGTTCATCAGTTGCAGGAAAGGTCTAACTAATATAGTTACCTCTTAGTAACCGCCTACAGCTTAACTCAATAACTAAGATTTCTTATGCATGTGCTGAGTGCCAGATGATGTTCTAGGCACTAGGAAACCTCCATGAACAGAGCAGATTACTACCCCGGCCTCAGTGAGCTGCCCTTCACAGTCACCCCTCTGATTTCCAGCCAGCAAAACTCCTGGTTTGCACAACTCCGTTCTCTTGGTTTCTTTGGTGTGAGTCTTACTGAAACTCCAGCTCCGATGGACCCAGCAATTTTCCCACAAGGGCAAGTGTGCTATGAGGCGATGATCAATGCCACCTTGCTTTCCTTGGGCACTCTCACTTTTATTTTGCTTTGTTTTTATGTTTGCGACATGTAAATTAATTGCCAGTGCATCTTGCAAGTAGGTTATGCCCAGGCAGGGATTTGACTACCTCTCTGCAGCTCCGACAACTCCACCAGCTATAGGTAATTTTGGTGACAAATTGGAATTTGCACATTAGCAGGCATCGGTGTAGGGCTTGACCGTGAACCCAAATGAGAATTGCATCTCCCTCTAGGCGATTATTACGCAGGCCTAATACCAACAAGCACATTCAAAAACAGATGCCTTCATTAAGGTCTCCTGTTACCTCATTGTCATGCAAATAGCCTGAATCAAGGAGTCTAAAAAGTGCTAGAGAGGTAGCAGGAGGGCATCTTAGATAAGTGACAAGTCAGTGTTCAGGGCATCCCTTGATTAGTTGGGAGCTATAGCAAAATACTACAGGCTTCAGCCAGTGGGAACTTACTGACACCAAATTATCTCTGAATACCCTCCAGTAATGTAAGAAACTCTCTCGCTACTTCTGTCAGTTCTTGGTGGGGTTTGTTGTTTTTTTTTCACTTCCTACTTTTCCTTGGGGAGTGGAGGTGGGGGACAGAAGAAGAGGTGGGGCTTGGAAGGAGGTGTTAGCTGCAAATATTCAAGCCTGCATGTGGGCGGCTGGGCTGTGTGGGAGTCGCTGGACCTGTGCACTTTCTTACTTCATAATGGCAGCCTAACCGGTTTCAACTCTAAAGATATGTGATGGAAAGATGGCATGAATAATTCAGTGAGCACGAGGTCCTGAACCCACATTTTTCTCTCATAAAGGGGAAAGCCGGGAAGTTTCAAGCCTATCAGAGCTAAATCTCTCTCTTACAGAGCTTCGTTACTAAGTGCTGTGTAGGTGTGGAAAGCCTTATTACCATGTAATTTTGTTGGGAGTCGACTTCCAAGTACCTGCTTTACTTTATATTCACATACACAAAAAAGATCAAAATGCATTTTATTTCCTAACAATAGCCAATTTGACTACAATTATTGTAAAATACAGAATTTTAAGGCATAGCACCCAAGTGACTCCCCACATGGCTTCCCCTCTGTACGTGAATATCTTATTTATTACCTTTCCCATAATGAACTTTGAGATAAACAACAGTAAAAGTAATTTTTTTTTGACAATGCTGAACCTTTGAATAGAGAAAATCACACAGTTGAACACAGAGCGCAGTCCTGTGTGGTAAGTGGTATCCATGGCAACCAATAGATTTTTATGCTAAGTCTGGCCTTTAAAAACATTTCACGTTTACCACTGAGAAAAAGATGGCCTTGATTTAAAAATGATACAACAAGTACCTCGAACGGGCATGCTTTCTGCTCTGGGCTGCACACACAATTAAGAGGCATCTCCTCGGCGCCAAATCACCTCAATAGTATCCATGTCATCCTGAGCAACATCGCTGTCAGCCCCAGCACGGGAAAGAGGTCAGGCGTTTTATATTCTGCTGCAGGGGCTGAAGCAGTTTGTTTTTCGCTTGTTCTCCTTGTATTTAACACCAGGAGTAAAAAGTAGGGGGTAAAAATAGCACGTTGGCCTCTTATCGTAGTCTGTGATCATGGAGACAGTGAAAATATTATGGCCTGCTTATCTTGGGAGTGGCTCCCTTCACACTCGCTTATTATAACTTGAAATTATGGATGGAGAAATACCTCCCATACCAGCTTCAGACTGAGCGCTCTAAATTAGTTTCTGTTCACATTTAGAAAGTTGGGTACCAAAAATGGAATGCAGTTGTGGAAAAGAGAGGATGTTGCTCTAATGATATACTTGAATGAAACAAGAAAGGGCAAGCCCCTTTCTTCTTGAAAAAAAGGAAAAAAAAAAAGAGATACGCTCGATGATGCATCGAAGGAAGGAAACACAATGAATGTCTTTGGGAGGAGTTTGTTTTGCTGAGCTGTCTGCGAGTGCTCGGATAGCTTCCTTAAGATGTCATTTCTATTTCTTTTTACCAGATGGGTTGTCCTTTCTTCTTCAAAATGGGATTATCTTGGCCGTGTCAAGACTTCGAGAAACCCAGAGAAACCTTGATGTGCCTCCCCTGAAGGTATTTTCAGCTTGCAGTGCTTTGCAATGGACTGGTGTTACGGGCTGAATTGTGTCCCCCTCAGAATTCACATGGTGAGCCCGTAATCACCCAGGACTTCAGAAAGGCCTTTATTTGGAGATAAGGCCTTTAAATAAGTGGTTGATTAAGTTAAAACAAGGTTGTCACTAAAGGCCTTAATCCCATCTGACTGCTGTCCTTATATGAAGAGGAAGTTTGGACCCTGAGAGGAACACCAGGGTTGTGTGAACACAGAGAGAAGGGAGTCATGGGCGACCCAAGGAGAGAGGCCTTAAAAGAAACTGAACCTGCCAACACCTTGATCTTGGACTTCCAGCCTCTAAAACTGTGAGAAAATTTCTGCTGTGCACGACACCCAGCCTCGGGTATTTTGTTATGGCAGCCCTGGCAAACTCATACAACTGGACTGCGAGTGGGCTGTGCTTTTGCAAAAAGAACAGCTTCTCAGAAGGTATGTTCATCGGTGCATTGGGGAAGGAGGTCAGGGTTGAAGAAAGCAGCAGCCATACTGCTTCTTATCTGGGTGTGTGTAGGGGTGGGGGGTGTATTGCAAAAACACCCCTCCTGCCTCTGACGGCATCCATCCATGTTTCTCAGTAGGAAACAGAACAGTTTTGCAACACCTCACTATTGACTCGAATGAATCGAGGATAGTTTCTGAGTCATCAACATTTTATAAAGACAAATGCTTACATTACCTTCATACTGCCACATATTTGAGAAGCGATGTAGACCCACACCAGAAAGGAATGTTGGGGTGGGGGAGGGCTGCACTTTGTCCCCGACACTCATCCGCTTTGCTTGGCACCTAGGTCTCAGGGCCAGGACCACACACCCGCCACCCGCCCAGAGGCACAGGCCATTCATCTTTCTGAGAGAATTTTCTTCTTTCAGTCTGCAGAGAGCTCTGGGCTATCTCTGGCTGGGGAAAGTATGTTGACTGTTTCATAGACTGAAACATAAATCACTCTCCCTAGGCCTTGTTAACTTTTACTTATAAACTCTTTTAATGTAGAAATGTGAGGACCCCATGAAAATAATGGGTGGTGACAGGTTGAGGATTAAAATCTTCTCAGGTAGTTAGGATGGTAAGTTAGGTTATAAATTGCTTATCAAGAGCTGAGGCGTGAACTATGAGCTTCATATGCTTACTCCAAATGGACACCAATGAGGCAGCTGGGACAAGTATGTGCTAGTAATTCATCTTAATTATTTGTCAGCAAAGCCGTCGTAATAAGAGATGTCTTTCATTTTGATTAAAATGACCCTTGGTAAGCTCTAAAAGGTCTTATCTGAGAAGCCCATTTGAATCTTCTAGGGTTTGGGATTTTAAGTTTCCAGCAAGGAGGCCTGAATCAGAAAAATATACCAATGGATATAAAGATATATATAGCTTGTCTCCAATTATAGATGCCTCCATAATTCTCTCCGATGACCTCATTTGCCGCAGGGCCAGGGCATCAGTGGGCTCATAATTTCTCTCAAAATATTTTTTCTCAGGGCTCAGTGGACAGAGATGGTTACTTACTTACAGGGAGGTGGGTCTTGTAAGAAGAACCAGAACCTAGCATTACAACCTGTAGAAGAGGCATGGATTGTGAAATACGCAAGTTCAATGGGTAGGCAAAGCAAGCAGCATCTCCAGCCACAGAGAAACAAACAGTTTTCTCAAGAGGCGAAAAAGAATGGATGGCTAGACAGGAAAAGAAACTTGAATGGGGATCTGAGCAAGAACCAGGTTGAACAATGAGTGAGGAGAGAGGAAGAGCCCCACGCCCTGTAGAACTCAGGGGTTTGATGATCCTGTCTGCCTCTCCTGACAAGAACTCCTCAGTGCATGGGCAACACACAGGAGCACCCTATCAGGGTCGAACTTATCAGAATCTTCTGTGCATATATTCATTCAGCAAACAGATGTTGAATGATTATTGTGCACCAACGCTATTCCAGGGCCTGGGATACTTCTGTAAACAAAGCCTACAGAACCCTATCTCCTTGTGGAACTTACATATTCAAGAGGGCTCAATTGCTCCACATCGAGCCTCATCCATCAAAGGGGACCAAGGCTACTTATGTGGTTTGTTACTTGAGACAAGAGCTACCTGGGAAGACTAGCTTCAGGCAGATGGGAAAATACTTTCCTGGAAATGAGATAGAGGGGTTAGCTGCCTGAGAGTCAGACATCCTCTTTTGGCCAATGCTTCTGGGTGGAGAAGCCTTTTCGCAACTTGGAGAAGCTCTACAATTCAACAGCAATTCGCTAAGATGTTTCTAACTCTTAAAACATGTAACTATAGCTACAGCAAACTGCATTACAGGGCTTCAGAGAACCATCTGCCAGAGTTTAATTTGCTTCTTAGGACCGAGAGGATTATAAATCATGGCATAACATATCTAGGGACATTTTTTTCCTCCATATTTGCAGCTTTAAAAAAATCAAAGGTAGTAACATCATATTAATTTATCATTCTTTTGTTGGTGAATTCCTTGCCTGGAACTCCTCACTGATAGACAGAAACAAAAAGGAATCTCACTAATATGATGCACAATTTTGCTAATGTGATATACTGTATACAAATCTAAGGTAACCACAGGAATTTTTAAAAGTTTTTTTCTATTAACTTTATCAGACTATGTCTATGTCATTCCAAAGAGTCATTAGCAGACTTTCAGACTTAACAGTTGAAGGATCCATAGCATGAACTTCTAAGGCCCATGGGCAAAATTATGCAGGACAGACAAGATTACCACCCCACTGCATTCAGGAAAAACATTTAAGGTTAAGGTTTCTGGTAACTAAATCCTCCATTTAGCCAACATTTGTTGAGTACCTGTACTGTACCACACCCAGTTTCTCTCCAGGAGCTCCCAGTTTGGTGGAGGAGAAACACGTGAACACAGAAATTCCATAAAATAGGATATACTACCAAGAAGTATATTTCAAGGTACAATGGATGGACGAAGGTAGAAGCCCTTAACTCTGCCTGGCATGTGCTTCCCAGAGGAAAGAATGCTTACACTTTCTTAAGGAATTCCCAGCGATTACAAACATCATGTGTAAAAGTCAGAAAGGGAAGAAAGTGCATGGAACATTCTGGCAAGACCAAGCACCTCAGCAAGGCTGGAGCCCAAGACTTCCTTTGTGTGAACGGTGAATAATGAAGCTGGAAATATTGACCCCAGGCTAGCTTATGGTATGTCTTTTCAACAATCCTAGGGGATTTGGACTTGATCTTAAAGAACAAGCAGCCTTTGGAGGAAAGGTATTTTCTGCTGATTCACCCACACTCGCTCACTTCATCCTCTCTGAAATAATGGGATTCCAAGACGGTGCACGCTGGGCCCTTGACACAGAGGAAGTCTAGCATATCCATCTGAGGATCAAGCCCTGTCCTCAGCTCCATAGATCCACGCCTTTAACAGTTGTTTTGACTTTCCTAGTAATCTAGGAAAGAAGGAATCTTAGCAGGTAAAAGAAATCAAATGAGACATTGGTCCCAAGGTAGACACTTGAAATCTAAAGTCTGGAAAGAGTAGGTCAACACCTTCCTTATCTCAGAGACCTGAGGTCCCTGCCCGTACGGCCCACTAGCCCAGATGATATCTCTTAGGAGAGTCCCTGAACCGCACAGTATGAGACTTACAAGATAAAAGCTAGGGGTGAGACAGGGGGCCGGCTATCAACGAATACACTGTGTTCCTATGTTCTTCTGCCTCTTGACACTTTTTTTTAAACCCTCACCCAAGGACATTTTTCCATGGCTTTTAGAGAGAAAGGAAGGGAGAGAGAGAAACATCAATGTGAGAGAGAAGCCTCAGCTGGTTGCCTCCCGTGTGCTTCGGGACCAGGGATTGTCTGCACCCGGATGGGGGACTGAACCTGAAACCGAGGCATGTGCCTTGACCGGGAATCCAACCTGCAACCTTTCAGTTACGGGACGATGCTCCAACCCACTGGGCCGCACTGGCCAGGGCACTTTAAGAAAAAGTCACACATAGAATAATGACCAGGAAACATTTTTCTGTGGGTGTTGCCCAGACCGCCTCCTGGTGTGATGAGGTGGCATGCTGCCTTACTTAACAAGCCTGGGAATGAGGAGTAAATGAGTCAATGTGTGTGGAGAATTTCAAAACCCTTTCTTTCAATGGCACTCGTTTCTTTTGTAGTCTGGATGGGATGAAACATAGGAAATCAAATTTGCCTTTCAACGTGGAGAAGGTTGGAATCTGTTAACTGAACATTTCCACTTGGACTCCCATAGTTTTACCTCAAGCGTCCATCAATTGTTCTGGACACTTGGAGTTTTCCTTTAGCTGCCATTGCTGATTCCCACCACGGAGGAAGTCACCTCACACTTGTGCGGAGAGAGAAGGTTTCGGCGAATTGAAAAGAGCCCTGTCAATTCTCCCGATCCCATTCTGGGCTCAATGTCTTGATTTGTAGAGTGGGACAAAGCACTTAACCTTTGTGTCTCCAAAAGCGAATGATGAATTTTCTCCCAGTTACACTGTTTGTTAACAGATGGGCGTTGCACATGATTAACTGCCTTGTTTCCTCATTTCTTTGACCTGAGGATGCCTGCCTGGCGAGGAGTGGCTGTGCGGGGATGTGCAGCAGGCAGAGCCTCCGAGGAGGTGAGCGGTCACATGCTCCATGAAGATAACGATGGTGACACAACTCACTTGAGTTCTCCGCGAATGCCAAACTCCCTGCCAGCTGACGCCTGGGGAAGGTGGGCCGTGTCCAGCGTGGCACGCTGGAGCAAGCTGTGTGACGTGGGAGAGGAGAGCAAGGGTTTACCAAAGCGGGGCATGCCCTCCTTTAGCTGAGCACAGCCACCGATAGTAACTACAGTGGTTTGAAACCAAATGGCAGCTCAGATCACGGATGAATTACTGGAGATTAAATCAACTTAATGCTGTTGACACTTGGCCACTAAGCCCCCTGGGGATTCTTTGACCTGGTAAAAACATTCGTCATCAATATCTTGGCAGAGGAGAGAAACGATGGAACCATAGAGAGCCTAGCCCTCCATTTTCCATCGGCTTTATGAATCGGCTTGCCAAGTTGCTTCCAACGTCTTCTGTGTAGCAGCCAAGGACATTCCTTTATCCCCAGTGCCGTGCAGGATAAACTACAAGTCTTCTCTGAATTTGCATGTATCTCTGAATCCATATGAAATTACAAGGAAAGATTGAGGACTTTCTATAAACCAGCATGTTCTGAAATGTGTTCCACGGAATACTACAATCTCCCTAGATACTCTTCAAATTAGAATTCCTTGATCATGTAAGTTTAGGAAATGCTTTTAGAAATGGTCTCCTGCGTGCTGGGGATACCGTGATGAACACACCACTCAGTGCCTGAACTCTCACGGGTCATGGTGTGAGCTACGGTCAGAGAGGAGGCAGAGAGGGGTCACGGGAGGTCTCATAGGCCCTGGGAGAGAGTTTGGCTTTTATTCTGATTAGGACAGGTGGTTATTAGAAGATTTTAAGCAGATTTTATATAATATGTAGAGGAATATTAAAATCTCTGGGAACTTCTGAGAGGGAGAAATATGTAAAGCTCTGTTCAACCCACTTATTCCAACTTATTTGACTTCTTATACCTATCAACACATTGGAAAACACAATTGAGAACTTAAGAGCAGGATTCCTTTGCCTCATCTTGATGCTCTTGCTCATTGTTCCCCTCTGACGTGAAGCTGCTGCTCCTGGGACAAAGCTCTCACGGCGGAATTGTTCCAACTGTGAACCTGGGCTCTCCCCATTCCTCTCTGCACCCCCCTACTGTTTATAGGGTTGTATCATTGTCCTTCAAACACATTTATTTCTTCTCTTACATCAGTTAGGGTAAATTAGCTGCTACAATTCATAGATCTAGAAAGTGCATACAGGTTCAAATACCGTAGAAGTATATTTCTTGTTGAGGTAACGATCGTACAGGGCAGGTGAATAAATGAGCGTGTGTCCATCCTTCCTCTGCACAGCTGTTCAGAGACTCGGGCTGATGAAGGCATTGCCGTTTTCAATACATGGTTTCCCAGGTTGCCCTGAAACTCATCTTTATGCTGCCCAGACAGGAGAGGAGGAGACTATGAAGAAATGAACAAATGCACGTGCACGGTGGGGAGGGAGGATTTATGGGCCAGAGCTGGAAGACATCCAACGCTTTCCACGTCTAGAACTAGCAATAGTCACACGGCTCCACCTAGGTGCAAGGAAGTCAAGAAGTGCCGTCCCGGGATGTACAGCTACTTCCCAGTGAAAACGTGCCTCTGTTTCCACTATGGAAAGGTCGCCTGGAGTCTTTTGGACAGCTACCCATTTCTGCTATGCACCTCTGGTACTACCAGCGCCTTGAAGGAAGGATTACAAGTTTTCATGCATTCATCTTTGTTAGTTTCATAAATATATTATGGTGCTGGCATAAAACAGGCTTCCAATAAATGTTGGGTGAAATAAGTATATCAAAAGCTTTAATATCTCAACCAGAAGGATGAAAAGAGTTGGAGCCACCATCAAGAAACAAAACAAGGCAGCTGTCACAGTATTTCAGTTTCCAAAGCTAAACATTTGCAGATAAAGTGGTCAAGTTCGCAGTTTCATGTCTCTCATGATTTATGTAAAGGAGGCCATAAGCAAAGCAAAGGTAAACGTAAAAACAGGGCTGAGGTTGTGAGAGGCGTATGTGCAAGTAAGGAGAAGTTTTTGCTGTATTTCTTCATTGTGTTTTTGGCCTGGAACCTCACAAAGCAGCCTGAAAGCTGTCAGGCATCTTCTGGGTCATAAATCACACAGAGGCATGGTGAGCATTAAATCAATAGAGTTTCTAATTTTTGAAAAAGTGGTAAGGTGCTTGTGTAACCAGGCTGGGGAAAGAGAAGGCCACTGGCCGCTTGCCTTGTTTATCCTGAATCAGACTCAGGCCCCGAGGCCTCTGCTCACCAGAAACCCTCTTGCTCAGTTAGCACTGGGGAAGTGCTGAAACCCGCAGTCGGCGGACACCCTATTTCCCTGTACTAGCTTGTCCTGTCTGCGGTTCCTCTGGCGATTAGAGCTGACTGCAAAGGCATTTACAGTGTTGCGCATTGGAGCGCTCCTAACATTTTCTCTTCTGTGGGAGGAAGAAGAGATGGGAACTAGAACAGAGCGAACATTTATCATCTGAGACACCTGCCCTCCCAAATACAGTGGCCGTACTTCTTCTGAGAAATAACACATTTGGGGTGCTTATTTTGTATTACTAGGATCCAGAAGTTTTCAGTTCCTAACCTTTAACACCCCCCATGATATAGCTTAAAGCAAAGAACATCTGAGCAGAAACACAGCCTGTACTTCAGTCCTCTAAGCCTCTCTGTCCACCCTATTTATTATCTACAGCCGAAGACAGCTGGATGCCCTGGGCTTTCTTTCCTAGAAAAATGGGCAAAAATGTGTTTTCAGCAAAACCAAAGTGGGGAGAGGCCCTGGTTGTTTAAGACCCAAATACACGGTCCGCTGAAGCAATCCAGTAAATTTCAACAGGGCTAGATGTCAACCCTGCCCTTCACGGACCAGGGAGAGTTAAGTGGGAGAGAGAGAACAAGATATGACATAAATGATCAGAGCAATAGAACTCGCTGCTCAATTAGTCACCCGGAGAGGCAGGGGGCGAAGGGAGTCGGTGGCTGAGGAGAAGGGAACCCTATTTATCTCCGTGTCACCCTGCACCCTGCTTGGCTCAGCCGCGGGGTTTGGACTGGTTGTTAATTTTATAGGAGGTCCACCTGCCTCGCCCCCACCCCTCCTGTTATTTTAGAACTTTGCCCAGTTACACCAAGGGTATCCATCATCTTATGCAAATCGTGCCTCTGTTTTCATGGCAATAGGAAAAAAAAACCCAGCATTACACCTACTCCCGCTGTTGCAAGGAATTTGGATTTTTTTTCATTTTCCCAATCTACTCTTATAAGCAAAAATCCTTCAAGATCCATTTGGCAACTGCTGAAAACCTGTATGAATATATGTTTCTATAGGCTTAACAGTCCGTAAGCAAGTTCTGATATTAGTCATTTCTGACAGCCGCTCCTCGCCCGACCCTGGAGGGTGTTCTAGGAAATCCAGACCTGGGACAAAATTAGCTGCGCCCCAGAAAACCCACCTGTCGTGGAGCAGGAGCCTTTTGCACTCGGAGGACCTGGTGTATGCTCATAACCACTTTCGATTTTTTTCCAATCTGGTCTAAATTAGCCCTAGTACTGCCAAGGTCTAGCTACCTAATGAGAACAATTATTTCTGGATTTCAATTAAATTGAACTGAAGAAGTATTTTATTTGTTTTTAGTTGCAATTTTTTCATTATAAAAGTAATATAGCCGCATTATAGAGAATATGAAAAATACATTGGGAAAAGAGACTTCTGTAATCTCCTGCCCTAAGAAGACCACTGCATCAATTTTTGTGTAACTGAGTAATATTTAAGGGGCATCTGCAGTGGTAATGCCATGTGGTGGAACAAACACCTGCAGCAACGGAAGCACAGAGTAAGAGGCTTGCAGGCCAGGCAGGAGGGCCCCATGTGCAAATGCATATATTCAAGTGACAGAATCCAAATGACTGGTACAGGGCTTTAGAGGGAAGAAATGAATAAGGGTTCGCAGGTCATGGGAAAAAAGTAGTAGTGCGTTAGATGACGGACAGACATGGTAGAGGGTGGGTGTGGAGAGAGGAGAGGACGGGGGAGCCTGAAGAAAACTAGGAAATGAATCTCACATGTTTGTAAAAAAAAAAAAAATGGCTGAAGGATTTAAATGGGGAAAAAGTCAGATACACAGTTTGGCAGAAAGTATAAGCCCTTGTAGTGTAGACCTTAAAAGTCCTTGTGAGGGGGATCACTTTGTTCGCCAGCACAGTGCCTGTTGCACAGGAGGCACCTAATGCATTGTTGTTATTTTTCTTACCCACTTCCATCTACTCATCCACACAGTGCCTGGATTAAAGGAGACGCTCAACCAATATTTTTTTTGACTAAGTAAATCAATGACAGGGTGGGGTCAGATGAGAAGGTTTTGCAAGTATTCTTCAAGACGGGCAAGAATCTCCAAATTAAGGCTGATGAGAGACTTACTGTTGTACTTGTGAGTTAGGGTGGGAGAAGGACAGAATGGGACTAGCAGGCTGGGAAGGCGCGCGGGGTAGCAGAGTGCATAAAGGCCAGGAGAGGGCGAGTGTGGCGGGGAGGGGCCGCTGGCAGGACATTATTAGAATCGAGGGGATGATGTGATGGGAGGCTAGAGGTTAGGAGTGGCAGGGGACAGGGGAAGAATGGGGAGAGACAAGGAGGAAGAAGCCTGAAGAGGTGGGTATTAGCGGGCAATGGTTTGGAAGAAGGAGAAGTCCAAGTTTTCTGGAAAGCCTTGAACTTGGAAATCTGAGGGTATCAATGAGGGAAAAAGGGCCATCAAAAGTGGTTCTCTTGGTGGGGGAAGGAAGCATTCCGTTTTGAGCGCACTGGGTTCAGAGCCACAGTAGGATAGGGACACCGGAGAGCTGGGCCGTGGGACAGCAGCGAGGCCGGTTTCAGCGGCCTCTGTAGGCCATTGGTCTTCAGACTTTGCATCACGCATCCTAATCAGCCAAAAGCTTTTTGTCACTACTTATTTTTATTTATTATTAAATTATGTACTTATAAGACTATTCAATATGTTTGGTACATTACAAACCATACCTAAAAATTGACATTAAAAATAGAGACGTTAAAGATGAAACTGATAGTGTTTTCAAATATTTGGTTAACGTGATGATGTCCCTTTAAATAATTTTAAAATATTTTGGTTAGCCTCCTGACAGGTCTTATTATATTATGATTTTTTTTTTTAAACTTGACTGTGGTGAGGGAAAGCCTGTATCTGGAGTAAAAGTGTCGACCCCACTGTTTCCCTGTTGTTGGCCGGTGCTCTCATTATAAGGGGGAGAACAGGATTTTGGAAGGGGAGCAGTTCTTCCCTTGGAAGCAGGAGAAAGGCTGAGAGGACAGAGTCAAGGCCGAGGGCTTCCATGGCAGGCGCCGATCTTCTGGCCAGGGGAGGTGGGAGGGTCGCCGCTAAGCTCCCTGGTCAGGAAGTTGGGGTGGAGGGGCCAGGGGTCTGGAGGAGAGAGAGCAGGGTCTGACATGCTTGCCATCCTCCAAGCAGTGTTAACCTGGGAATGGGGGGACAGGTTGTGAGCCCCACTCAAGTTGGATGTCTCCCTCAGAAAGCTAGAAAGAGCTGGAAAATATCCAGAGAAGGAGACCTTAGAGATCAAGGAAATGTGATTTTGGTAGGAGGAGAAGCTAAAATGAGTGGAGCTCCTCAGCTCGAAGCACAAAGGCCGTGCACAATGCGATCAAAGGGTTTCTGTTATGAAGGGGACAGAGGGACAGAAGCCGGCCTGGCGCTCTGACACTTGCAAAGCCCTGCAGAAGCGCACATCATGAAAGCTGAAAGAGCTCATCTAAAGATAAAGAACCAAAGTACTACTTTCTCTAGAAGGTTCATTATTGGCATGGGGTGTGCCATAAATGTACATATCAGTATAACCAGAAACTGACTTCTGAGACTGGATTTTCAAAGATTTGTACAGACATTAAATATAAACAGACAGGGATTTTGCATGGTTGAAGGCTGTGTGAAAAAAGAATGTGTTTTTGAGGTAGAGAGACCTAGTTTTAATCCCCCTTACTAGCTATATTCTACTGTTCATTCAGTAACTATTTACTGAGCACCTACTGTGGGCCAGGCCTGAGCCACACAACAGTTTCTAGTAGCAAATGAGACACACACGCATGGTCCCTACTCTCAGAAAGTTTACAGTCTGGTGCGGAAGACAGACATCAAATAAATGATTGTGAAGTCATTATTTAAATTATAATTTTGATAAGTGCCTCCAAGGATGGGCACATGGTACTGTGAGAGTGTCTGAAAGGACCGGATTAATCCAGGGAGGGAAAGGATGGTTTCCTGGAAGGAGTAATATTTGAAATTTACATGATTACGAAGAGTTGGCAAGTGAAGAGGGAGGAGAATCCTAGGCAGGAGTGAAGGCGCCGAGGCCAACACGTTCCCCATCCGAGCCTTAGTTTCCCTATCTGTAGTAAATGCTAGTGGTGGCCCTCCCCAGCCCACTGCACGCACTCCCCACCTGCTGTGAAGGCTGGCTGCCCCTTTGGGGGATCTGCCCTGTGCCAGCAGAGCTGCCTCACTTGGAAACGCCTGGAAGGTTATGATGCCCTCACCCCACCCTATTCTGTGCAACAGGAAGGGGTGTGTGCAGCTCATAGCCAAGGACTGATGCAGGTCACAGAAGGCCAGCCCCTCCCCTGGCGCTGTCTTACACGCTTGAGCTTGCCGTCCACTCCTGCCTCATGCTGTGGCCCCTGCTTCCTCACGGGTCTCCCCCCTGAGAGCACTCCCTCCATAGTCATTGCACAAGAATCTGTCTCAGGCTCTGCTTCTGGAAAGCCATGCAGCACGGTTTCCTCAAATGAAATAATGGATGTAAAGGACTCAGACCACAGATCAATGGCTGTGCAGTGCCGGAGCACTGCGCTGGGAGTCCATGGAGCTGGCATGGGGCGCACTGGGGAGCCCCCTTCCCATCGCCTCTCCGCCAGATACCCAGGTACCTCATTTTATGCAAGGATGTTAACCATACTGTTTCCAAAAGTACGGTCACATCCATAGTCTAATTTGGCTCTTAAAACAACCTCTTAAGTCAGAAGGAGCAGGTACTCTCTTACGTTTCATGGTCCAGATGAGAAAGGTTAGACTTGGGGAGGTGATGTGACTTGCTCAAGCTTATCCCTCAGGGTTGTTGGGACTCAGAGCTGTGACCCTGGTCACCAAGCTCTTTCACCTCTGCACAGCCACCCACCCTCTGTTGATGGGTGCCCCCAGAAAGACCGAGCGCAGAACGAGATGGAGGACTCACCAGACTTGATGGGGTATTGTTACGCTCTTGTGGATTTGCTCTCATGATCGCTGCTAATTTGACCCTGAAGGCAAGCGTGCTGATCATGGGAATGCACAGACCACTTCCAGAACGTGTATCTGTGTTTCCTTTTTTCCAAATTAACTGATATGTGCTAGCTTTCTTTTGTCTGTGAGGTTTAACCCCCTTCTTCAAATGCAAAAGGCAGAAAATCTTTTAGGATGCAGCTAGTGCACGAAAGTCTAAAGGGGAAAGTAAGTGAAATGGTTTGGGCATCGTCTCAGCTAGGGAATTCAGGAGGTCTTCCAGTGCTGCGGCCTCTCAGGCAGGATGGTTGAAGGATTCCGGAGTCGTCGCCACCCCCACCCCCCGCCCCCCATCCTCTCCCTGTGAGCTTTGAGTAACCTGTCTGGTTCTGACATTCTATAGACAGAATGAAGGATGCTGTGGCATTTGTGTGATAGCCTCTGGATTTTTCTTCTCCTGCCTCCAAGTACACAGAAACAGGACTTTCATTTCTCAAGAGTTAATTTCCTTCAGCAGCTTATTCTCCATCTGAAGTCACAATCCTCTTCGGGGAAGTGATTGGTTATTGTGTAAAGGATTTTGCAGTTACATACTAAGGATTATGACTCTATTTGGTGAGTAAGAAGCAGTATCGGGAGAACTCTTAAGCACCAAATACACCATTTTGATGAAAATGTTCCTACTGAAGATGAATAAGAAAAAGAACCATACCATGTCTGATGTCATGATAGGTGGGAAACTAGTTAATGAGTACTTTATCCAAATGTGGTTTATCATTTCATCGATTGAGCACCACAATGAATTTCTGCCCTGTGGAAGGGGGCCCTCCGCCATAATTAAGCTTTAATGGGTTTTATGAAACTTTTTGTCCGTGGGTTGTTTTTTTTAATCACATGATTCTTACCATAAACATAATCCCTGCCCTTCAGACCTCAGAAGTGACAGTGAGGAGCAAATGACAAAAGGTGCTTTGCCAAAAAACACTGCAGATCTGCAAGGAGCTCTTTTTGTCGCGTACAGCCACACCCTCTCCGCCCGAAACAGAAAGTTCACACTGTGTTTCCACATTCCTGAGTGCCAGCGTCTTAACAGGGCTCCACAGAGGCACTGTCTTATTTCAACGTGTTAGCAAAGCTGACCGAAATAGCACTCGTGAAATATTAATTTACAAATTTAATCCAGGATGCGAAGAGGTGGGAAAATTGCAAATTGCATAATGTTGATCATTCAGCGTCTTTCACGACTGTTTAATTTTTTATGTAAGCTGTATATTTGCAACCAGAGCATGCTGGCCTACAATTCAGAAAGTTAACTTGAGCATCGCATGACCGCTCAGCACCTGCACCTGTGCTTTACGAGCACTGTGCGCGTCATTGTCCGGTGCGGGAGGTACATTCTCCCGTGTGGCTCGCTGAGGTAATTCACTCTGCCAAGTAGTGGGTCCTCATCTGAGAGATCCCCCTTTTTGTGGCTCACCATAGCTTCCAGACAAAAGACACTTTGATTATTCTTCTTACTTTGGTTTGGAAATACATTCTAAGGAAAAGAGCTCCACCTCCATCCTCCAACGTGTGACCGTGCCAGACCAGATATGCTGCACAACCAAGACTGGGGGTGGAGCCTGAGGTAGCTGTCACTCCTGCTTAGGCCCATTTGCTATGGAATGGAATCATATTTTCGTGAGGGGGCGGGGGCACTAGTGTGCTTTTAATACAAAAGTTTTCTCTTTTATCTGCATTGAAGTGAATGTCCAACCATTTGGAGCTCTTATTAGTCCCCATGTGTCATTTTTTGAAGTCAGGTGCAAGTGCCCATTGATCCAAAAGCCCATGCATGGCACTCCCATGGCCATATTTTTCCTGCACAGTGACAAGTGGTTCTCCTAATGATGACTCTGAGCACAACGTGAGATCCTGTGCCTGAGGAACCAGCCAGGACTAAATCATGCTCCACACAAGCTTCGGGAAGGGGTTGCGATTTTGTTATAATTCATCGCAACACAGATAACCTTGGTTGATATATAAGCAACTCTGGGTTAGAAGAGACATTCAACAACAATCCGATTATCCTATTGTCAAATCAGGAAAAATAATAACTGGCATCTTTCAAATATAGAAGCTGGGAGAGCCACTATTAAAACAAATCACCACAGGATTCAGAATGTCGGTTTTTAATGGATATATTTATGATGAAGTTACAGCCCTGTTCCCATTCTTAAGGCAACACAGGTGTATACAAACACACAGCCTTTTTCAAGCATCACGGTCGCTGGGTGACAGTGAATTTGTCACTTACCCGCAAGGAGGGAGTCAAGAGGTAGCTTAGGTCACAACTGTGTTAAAAAAAAGAAAAAGAAAAAGAAAAAAAAGAAAGAAACCCTAGGAGACACATTTTTATGAGGCTTTATCCTCATCCTAGGGGAGTAAGCCAAGTCCCTCTTCTTTACAGAAATTCTGCGTGTCCACTGGGCAGGCCTGAAGGCTGGCCCCTCAGAGCCTCACGGTTCTGGGGGCAGGTCCGAATGGCAGCTGGGGCTCTTGGGTCTAACATGGCTTATCAGTCAGACCCCCATCCTTGGGGGACCTGGCTGTTCCAAAGAAGTCAGTGTTGTCCTAGATGACAGAATACATCTGCTAATTTTCAGTAACCACAGAACACTGGTGAAGTGCATAGGCTTTGATGTTAGCTAGACCAGATTGAAATTTCCTTTATTCCATTTAGCAGTTGTTAAGCTGCTAAGGTACTGTAATTGAATTGGGTAGCTGCTCTAAACTTCCATTTTCCTGGCACAACAATGATGATCATACTACCAAAATATCGATCCACAGAGCCATTATGCATTGAAGGAGACAATGTATGTTATATGCTGGGTATAGTGCCTGGCACATAGTAAGTCTTCAATCAAGAGTGACTATTATTTTTATCTGGCACCTTTCCACAATCAGACAGATAGAGGGTGGGACAAAGGTAAGTTTACAGTCATTTGTGTAGAAAAATAATACAATAATTAATAAATAATAATATAAGAATAAACTGTGTTTTGCATATTCCAACTATAAACCTACTTTTGCCTCACCCTGTGTATATATACATGCAAGCTTCTGTTATCTTTATTGATTTAATAGCCTAAAATCATTTTCTCACTCATTACTATAATAGCGATCATTATTGCAATTACTGTTTGTGCATGACACCTCACATTATTATAATTATTATTTTAATCCTGCTCTCACAAAGCTCACAAATGTCGTCCATAACTACCAGCCATTAGTTATCATTAATAATTACCAACTCCATGACATGCCACCTCAGTGTTCAGGGTAAATGAGAGTTTGTTTATTAGTACTAAGGGCAAGTCGTAAGTGAAGGATTTGTCTGCACTAAACAACAACAACAACAAATCCCCCAGAATGTTCAAGGTGAGTTTGTTTTCTGCTCTGCACTGAACACAATAACTGGCTAAGTTTAATGTCTGCTCTAAAACGTCTGGAAAGACCATGTTCTGAAGAAAAACATGTCAGGGCTATAGGCATGCCCTGGGCAGGCACATGCTGCCACTGTCCTGTGAGGCAATATTCTAAAAGGGGTAACTGAGTGAGTTGGTTGGTTCGCTAGTTTGTTTTAAAGCTACATGAAATATTAACTCACTTTAGTGAACTCTCCTTGGGGAACGCCTGAGTATGTGGGTGTGTACGCAAAATCTCATTAACTTTCAGCTTTTTCCAAATTGTTTTATTTGCTGGGATGTTGCAAAAATTAAATACCGTCTCCGTGGTAGAAGCCAGATTGTGGGGCTTCAACCTCCCAGGAAATAAACTCTGGCTTCACTCGAGCTATGAAATGATGGGTTTTTAAGGGTGACAAATAAGATGAGGGATGAGCCATAAACATTCCATTTCACGTTCTAGGCTTTTGATTTCTTTCCTCCATGTGTCACTTAGTACTTTTTCACCACCAGGGTGAAGAGACTGCAAATCAGGAGATTCTAAAGAAGATGCCGGCGGCCCGGCGGCCCTCCCCCGACCTTCCCTTTGAGGAGCTGTGTTAGGTTGGCACAGCCATTCTCGCCTGTGCAAGAGCAATTGGATCCATCCCTGAAATGATTTTCTGCTCGTGCAGTTTATATGCTCTTGACTTGTTCCCTGAAGACTAAGGCTGCAGATTTCCCAAGGTCAAGGACGAATGTGTGCTCAGGTTGGTATCTCTAGCACTTTGCACAAGACCTGGTGTGCAGAAGGCGCCCTTTAAAGATTCTTGAGTAAAAGGCGGGGACAGACAAAGTACATCCAAACGTGGTGGGAGGGGCATGAAGCAAACCGGCCAGGAAGTGAGAAACAGCTCTGATCTGGGCTCCTTCTGGCCTAGAAAACACGATCAGATCACCTGGGCTCTTTGCTGCCTTTCGCTCCTTTGAGGACTGTGTGGTAGAGAGGTTTTAGTTAAATCACATGAAATTCCATCTTTGTGGGTCAAAAATGCACAATGATTGACCATTTCAGTTTCACCTTAATAGTGGGCAGTGGGGTTAAACAGCACTTGTTTGAGATGCAGAGATGTGAGCTTGCATTCTGACCTCTGCTTAGAACCTGGGCGACAACAGGCACGTTTCCAAGCTCCGAGTTCTTTGTAGGACTGAGGGTGGTAACAGCGGCATAGTTGTAAAGATGGAAATAAGATAATACACGTTGGCCGCTTAGCTGGTCCTGTTCTCCAAGGCATGGAGCTCCGAGACCCCAAACCTTGGTATCTGCCTCTTTTGTCCCGAAATGACGTGCTGGCCGTGTTTGCTCAGTTGCTTTCCCGCTCTGCAGTGCCTTTGCTGCACGATGCTAGTCATTATACTGTTTGCCATTTTAAAACAAGATTGAAATAGAAGCTTAAATACAAGGCACTCAGTGGCTTTTTATTCCCCATTAAAATCAGAAATTTCAATGCCTGCAGAAAGCATATTATTTTGTATTTAATTATTCAAACTAATGAGCTTTATTGTAATGAGATTTTTTAAAACCCTTATGATGGGCAAAGGTCTGAGCCTTAAAATATTTTCGCTTACAGGTATGTTCTGCTTTTAATGAAGCCCAATATGTCAAAATCTAAACTTAGGTACATTGGAAGCTTTATCTATGTTTATGTAGTTTACATTACAAAAGAGGTAATCGGCCTACAAAAACATTTATTTCAGCATTCCTTTTTCAGTCGCGAGATCCCTGTGGTGCATTTAGGATACAACGTGAACTCTTACGGCTTTATTTACACACAGGTGTTTCCTGTAAAGCAAGCTTCACCTGGGGAGAGCATTGGGCTGCAGTAAGAATGGCTTTGAATTTCATAATCGGTCAGAGAAGAGGAGCTGGGAGGAGAGATTTTTGAGTGACATTTTCAGCAGAAGGTAAGAAAGGTTCAGTGTTAGACTTTGAGCACTCCTATCTCATCTTGATGTGAAGGCATATGTCAAATGTACCGTTATATCTCTTTAGCTTAAACTGAGGAGTGTTGAGCGATTAGAGTAATGGAACATGAGTCAGGAGCCGTGTTTTCTGTTTCTGGCTCTTCTGGCTTCAGAGTAGATGCTCTTGACATGTTCACTCTCAGGCCAGTTTCCTGTTTACAGAGCAATTACTTTCATCCTAGGCGATGCAGTAAAGCCTTGTTAATGTTTTCCATGGCCTTGTGAACCTGCAGCCCGATGATCTGGTTCTGGTGGCGTCCCCAGCTTGTGAACCAATAGCTGGAAAACCCTCTTTACCCACCACTTACCTTTACCTTCAAACTTAACATAAGTGGTTATAAAAGCCAAATCATCAGCTATGGAATGAAGAAACAAAAAAATGCACTCCAATGGTACATGGAAACTTTCTCAAACAGCTTTATTAAATAAAACTTTAAGATCTATTAAATGGACAGCAACCTGTACTAAAGCTGTTGTAGGGGCTATTTTATTCAAAAGAATTTGTTAAACCCCTGTCAGCAAATCAGGGCTAGTTTGTATAGTTAGTGAAAAGACAGAAATATCCTCACTATGTAGAAGTGGGCAAAATACTGAATATATTTGCAGTCGACATCATGAGAGTTTGACAGTAGAATTTGGTGATTGTAGCCCTATTGGCTTTGAAAGGAAACACTAGTTCTAGAAGTATAGTAGGATCAGGTCCTTGGATACAATCATTTTAAAATATAATGGTTTTATTTATCTATTGAGGGAAAACAAACTATCTTTAAAGGAAAACAAGAAGGGATGTGATAGATGTGAATTCAAGGGAGAAGAGAAGAAACCAAACTAAAGCTAAGGCTTTCCTGTATAATTTACCCACTTCCTTTAGTTCTCAAAGGTAGAATTCATTTGTTGACTTCTGCTTCCAAAAGCAATATGAAACCAGTGTCTCCGGGACTTGGAAGAGTACCCAGCAGGGAGTAGCCACTTAGTAAATTAGTCGAAGTGTTTTTGTTTCTTTATGCATAGGGTGGCTGCGGCTCAGCGGCTCATCGTGGAGGCAGGTCTGGAAGCACACGTGGAGGCAGGTCTCTGCAGAAGCCCAGACCCTAGGAGTTGGCACTGGTGGTTGGTTCGCAGAGAGCCAGGTCCCAGTCACCGTACCCCATGGCTGTGGGGTTCCTGGGAGGGGTGGTGGTTAAAGTAGGACTTCAAGGCCAGAAAGAGTGGACAGAGAGGTACTAGAATAAGGAGGGGAACACAGGGTCACAGCCAGACTGGAAACCAGCAAGCCCTGATGCCCAGTCCTGATGCTCGAGGTCAGGATCCGCTGCGGGAACTCCCACCAGGTTGAACCTGAAGAGGAAGATCACAGTTCCCAGCTGTGGGTCGGGGGGTTGCACAGGCTGAAAACTTGGCGATGCCATGGCGTTAGCATGTTGACAGCTTCTTAGGTGGTAAAAGAAGCAAAAAGAAAGGCCTTAAGGTCTATGATCCACTACCATCTCATAAGGTGCTACTGATTTTCATATCAGAAAAAGAACAATTATGACCAAAAGATTAGTTGAATTAAGGCTCTTTCATAGTATTGCATTTATACTGGTGCCAGAAATATTCTAGAATAGATATCTTGTTTTTCCCTTTAATGAAGAAGCCCTTCCCTTCTGTGTATCAGAAAGGCATGAAACAGATGATGCCCTAAAGCTAGGTCATTTTCAAAGAGAGCATAATAGAAGAACCATTTACAAAGGTGTGGGCAGGATTTAGGGAACTAACAGGAATAGTGCAGTACCCCAGACTACCAATAGTGGGAGCCATTCCACCCTCAGGCAGGAAGTACAGTGTCTAGAGAGAATTCCCTATCCATCTTCCTAGAAAGATGGGAGCTGGAGAAACAACCAACCAATCTTACCTTCCACTCACCCATTCAACTCTAGCCACACCTCTCGCTGGCTGACCCCAACCAAAAGCCAAGGCACATAGGCCAGCTTCTGGGACAGAGTAAGATGAGAAGGATGGGGAGCGGACATGGAGGGGCAAATAAAAGAGAGCCAGCACATCATCATTGGGAAATTAGTTCATATTGCTGGTACCTCAATGGCATTGCAAAAGAAATAAAAATATTCATTGGGAAAACTGATGAGTCAGCTCCATTTGGCTCTAGCCTATTTAATATTGGTGGTGCGTTTCATGGAAGCAGCCAATCAGCAAGCACCTTTAGTAAGACTGAGATCTTCCTGATGTCAGGACTGTTCTTTCTTCTTTACCCTCAACTACTAGCACTGTCCCTGGCGCAGAATACCTGTCCAATAACCATTTGCTGAGTGATCGAGCACAAGCATAAATTAACGAATGAAGTGTGTCCCCGTTTATGTAATTTTCTTGTCAAAGGAAGTTTTATCCTAAAAGAAAAACAATTATAGAAAACCTCTTTGATCTACTCCCATGACTGAAAGTTCTTCCCAAAGTATAACGTTGGCTCTTCCCGCCATTCTAAGAGGATTATGCGAAGCATGAAGGAATATTCCTTTGATGGCTGAGAATCTAGCAACACTCAGGGCTGTCATTCTAAACTGCAGGTCTGGGCAACAGAGCTCAGTTTCAAGACCTTCAAAGTTTCTAAACACAAACTCATGGGAATTGTCATACCAGATCAGACTGGGGGTTTAGCTTGCCAAGTATTCTCTGCTAGGCCTAAATGTTCTACATTTTTCCTTAAATGTAAGCGCTCTCTGGGTAATTTAGGAATGGGTCAGTTAGGTTCCAGTGAGTAGAGATTTTACTTCTTTAGTTAAAAAATAATTTTTTTCTGTCCCTGTCATATTTTGTCTTTTATTCTGGTGCTTTTCCAATTTCCCAAAATGATTTAACTATCTTTATTAAATTAAGTCTCTGGACTTTCTTTTTTCTATTACCATTTAAAAGATCGTTTTTATTTTTGTATATCAGCCTGGTAGGGGCTAGCGAGTGTTATCTTCTTTCTTCTTTTTAAATATCATTTTTTTGGCCCTGGCTGTGTGGTTCAGTGGATTGAGCACCGGCCTGTGAACCGAAAGGTTACTGGTTCGATTCCCAGTCAGGGCACATGCCTGGGTTGTAGGCCAGTTCCTTGGTTAGGGGCATGCTAAAGAAAGCCAATTGATGTTTCTTTCCCTCTCTTTCTCCCTCTCTTCTCCTATCTCTGAAAACAAATAAATAAAATCTTTTCAAAATAAATAAATGAATTATATTTTTTTGGTGAAATAACTGCAATTCTCTCTTAAACTTTATGCAAAATCCAAGTACCCAAGTACAATTTTTTTTTTTTTTTACTAACTCCTCCAAACTTCTCATAATCTTCACAAGAAAAGCAAGGCCCTTTGATCTGCCCACCTGTAGCACTCTGGGGACAGTCTGGTCCCAGGTCTGTCATGGGTACAGATTGGTCAGTACACTGACTTCCACAGTCTCAAAAGCGGGGTGCAACTCAGTTAAAGTGGATTTTTCCTGGATAATTTTGTTTATCCCTAGACTAATTTTCTGGCAACGGTCCTAATTTCCTATTGTCCTGATCTCTTGTTCGTTCAGAAATTGGGCTCTTAACACTGGTTCTGGTCTAGTTTCAAAGTCACAAACCGTCACAGACACACAGAAACTCCTGCCTCACAGGGCTCTGTAGTGTCCTCTTCCAGCACGTCCCACAGGAAACCCTGCCCCCATTCCTCACTCCAGACTTGGAAGTCACTTCTTTCTTTGGGTCACTCTACAAGGACAAATCTCCCAGTTTTGTGAGAGAGCCTCTTTAGACCCCAGAACTGATCAGCTCCCTCCCCGCCTCCTTTATAGAGCTGGTGACCCAAACCTTTCAGCTTGCTCTCCTCCTGCCCTTCCTGTCTTCCTAGCCACGCTTCCACTCACCCTTCACACCCAAACCTTGTCTGTGGCTGACCTTTGAACTCTACCACTTCTCAGATTCCTTCTTTAGTTTAGCTCTTCTTGAAGCATGGCTAATTATACTTTAATGAGAGGATAGTTTGCTTTTAAAATAAAATTTAAATTACACTGTATGCATGTATTTATATGAGAAGATACAGACAAGCAAAAAAATAAATCACAAGATAGCTAAGTGAAAAAATAAATATTAAGAAGATAAAAAATTGCCTTTAATCTTATCATTTGGAGACAACCATTATTTACATTTTGATGTATATACTAATAGTCTTTGGGGAAAATGTCATATGTACATATTTTTAATAAAATGGGATGATACTATCTATAATTCTCTTTTTATATCTGCTGAATAATACATTAGGGATGTTAAGATGTCATTAATCTTTCACGTCATTTGAAAGGACTGCATAATATTCCATTTCATCTATGTTCATCATTTATTCAGCAAATGTCTTCATTTCTAATTTTCATCTCATTACTGATGCTCCAATGGTCAGGTTCATGCCTAAATATTTGCACATAGCAATATAAAGCGAGAACTCCGGGTGGAATTACGAGATCAAAGGGCATGCAAAATGTTGAGGATTTTGTCACAAATCAGCCACATGGCTGATATCTGGAATCTGATCTGCTGGAAAGATTGAGAACTTGAGCTAAGAGGAAAGATAAGGAGAAAATGGGGCTGTTTGAAAAGAATGTGAGCAACATCATTAGTGAGGGAGACTTTAAACCACTCAGGTAAAGAAACCAGAGATTGGGAGCTTAGCAGGTAAACAAAAACACCCAGGGGAACGGGGTCCGTGCAATGCTTCAGAAATCTTGCTGGTTTCTTCCCTGACTCAACTAGAAAACCAACAGTATAGATTGGACACCTCAGCACTTCTCCACGTACCTCTTGGCATGTGTCCTCAGTGAAATATTTCTTAGACCAAAAACAAATTACAAGATCATGGTCTCGACAGTTTTTAAAAAGGGGATTTAAAAAAAAAAAAAAAAAGTTCCAAAGTCAGCATTGCTGATTTCACATAGCATTGCAGACTTCCTTCTCAACAAATCAAGCTGCCAGTAGATATATAACAACCCCTATCCTTATGACCTTTGAAATTAGATGTATAGAAATGCCTATAGTGACATGTTTGTCTCCTTTGCGACTAGACTGGTAAGGGCATTGTCCCAGTTGTCTAGCTACCAGATTGAAATAGAACCTCGGAATGAATACAGCATGCTGGCATTCTGCATTCAGAATGGAGCTTAGGGAGGGCTTTGAAAATGTAGCCCATGTTGCCATTTCAACCATGGTTTGAGGAAATTAATAGTAAAAACGACCAAGCTAGGATACTCTGGAGTCCAGAGCAAGCATAAGACACACCCAGAAAGAAAGAAAAGATAGGAGACAAGAAGGCCACAAAGAGCAGGAGATGGGGAGAAAAGAAAGAGGTGCAAGTGGAAAGTGGAGAAACTGCTTCGCTGCCCACAGCGGCGTGAGCACACTGACTTGCTGACCGTGTGCTGAGAACTTCCTGTGCCAGAGATCTTGATGGGCCCGCCTGTGATGAGCTGAACATAAAATCTCACAGGTTCCTCTAGGCAGTCCCATCACGGGTCCCCCTGCAAAGACTGTTTTGAACATTGCCCAAGCTGGATCTTTGATGTTTGGTCTCTTTGAGTGGATTTCTGAGCATCAACCAGAAATGTATATAGTCACCAGGATGGAGAGATGCTACCGTTGACATCAGTGACTGTCAGGAGCCCGGGAAAGTATAATAATACTCTAAGCGGCCTTTGGTCTTATTTTTATTTAGGTTAATTTGCATGACTGCTTTATGCCAAATGAGGATATTTTTCCTCCTCCTTGGAATAGCTTCATGTTAAAATATCACTGTTTTCAAAGTGCCCAAATATTACAGTGATGAATAAGGAGACAGATGGAGAATAGGAAGGTGGAGCAAGTTCAAAATGCTTTATACTTGGCAGAGTCAATTAGCTTTGCAGATTTCCAGCCTCCATCTACTTTAGTCATCCTAGGGCACCTTCCACTCCACCTGGTGGAGATGCAGGGCCCAGAGAGGTTTGCAGATCCCCGCTCCCACAGCAGCCACATCAGACTCTCTCCACCGCCTACACACAGCCTATTCAAAGGGCATGTGCCAGCTGTCTGTCCCCGGCTTAGCACGACACATTCTAAGAAGAGAGCATGCCCAGGGAAAGCATCCAGGCTGGGGGACTTTGCTACGTGCAGAACTCTGCCTGAAGCATCAGCCATTTTCCAGAAAGGGGACCAAATATCCAGCATAGTGTGGGTTTTCAGAAAATGGAAGATTGCAAGGAGTTCTTTATCCCTTTCTGAGCAGACAACAGCAGGAAGCAACCACCAGCTAAATATTTGACTAAATAAGGCTCATAGCTTTGTTTTGCTAGTGACACAGGATATGTCCGTTGAATCCCCATAAAAGCAGCGGCCGCACTGGTGGGTTCCAGGGTTGTCCCCCAGCTATCATGTGCTCTGTCTCCTTCCTGTACCCGGACCTGGCCCACACTCCAAAGCCCCCATGAAATGTCAGCGGCTCTTCCAGAAAGCCTCTCCCATGTAGATGCTTTCTTTCTGTACCAGTTTTTCTTGCTACTAAACCATTTAGAGATTAATAATGTAACAACAGGAGAGAGAGTAAAAAGCCATCTGGTGAGCAGCCCCTGACACAGCTGAAATACCTACAAAAACAAGAGAGATTTGAGCTCCCAGTGAAAGCAAGGACTTGGGAGTCAGATCCGAATTCAATCTCTCCACCTGCTACTTCCTAGCTGTGCAGTTTGGGGTGTGGTTCATATCTCTGCGCTGCTCCTCTGGGAATAATAATAAATGCCTAACTTAGAGGGTTTTTGAGATGAGATTATTGTAATGATAAACAGTCTAAACAGCATAAATGTTAGTTATTACAACTACTACCCTTGCAGCTGTCTGGACCACCTTGTACCGTGACCCTGGGGGGAAGGCTACTGACTTCCTGGCTGATGCAACCAGATTGAAGTGCACTGGGTGGTCCACTCGCTTCTGGCTGTTGCAATCAGTAAATGCCTAGAAATGAGCCGGAAGATCCACTCTCCCTGACCCTCAGTCTGTTTCTTGGTGCCAAGAGCTCACAGTGCCAGAGTTCATCCATTCACTCACTTACTCACTCATTCATTCGCTGAATAGATATTTAGTAAGTGCTTAGTAAGTAAGTACTGGGTGTCAATCTAGGGACTGAATCTAGGGCGGTAAACACAGCTGAAAAAAGTCCCTGCTCCACGGAGCTTACATTCTGATAGAGAACACAGATGCGTATGGGAAACACACGGTAGACTAGAGGCGCAGGAAGTGCAGATCTGGGGAGAGCCCGCAGACCCTTGGGGAGGGGCTCCGTCCCCTTGTGGGAAGCTGTGGGTTGCGACGACAAGGTCTGAGCGTGCTGCATGCTCCAAGGGCCCAGGCTCCCGTCCGCCAGCGCCCCGCTGGGGCAACCAGGGGGCTTGCACAGCTGGGTGCAGGGGCTCAGCGGAGCCCCTAGTCTGGTTGGCACGGTTCTTTCCTTCCCCTAACTTTTTCCTTCCCCTGTGGTGGCCCTGAAAGCATTATCTGAGAAAAATAACTCTTGCTATTTTTATTTATAATATTAGTTTTATCTTCAATCTAAGGGACCTGCAAGCATGTTGAGGGCAGAGATCAACTCTTATACTGGAATAGCCCACAATGATTCTCTCAGAGCTAAGTAATAATAATAACTAACTCTTACAGAATGCTCACCATACGCCATTGTCCCAAGCCTTCCTGGAACTGCCACGCCACATAATGAGGTGGGGCTTTTGTTCCTTGAGACAGGAGCACAGAGTCACAGAGAGGTTAAACACCTTGCCTGTGGTCACTCAGCCGGGCTGCCCTGGTTTAACTTCAGCGGTGCTGTTCCGGGCTGAATTGTCCCCCCTCCAAGTTCTATTGTTGAAGGCTTAATCCCCAGTTCCTCAAAAGTGACTCTTAGAGATAGGGTCACTAAAGAGATAATTAAGTGAAATGGGTCATTAGAGTGGGCCCCAATCCACTGTGACAGGTGTCCGTATAAGAAGAGGACATTGGGACACAGACATGTTCAGGGGGAGGTCCAGACGAGGGCCCCCACAGGGAGAGGGTGGCCATCGCAAGCCAGGGAGAGAGGCCTCAGAAGAAAGCAACTCTGCCCATGCCCTGGTCTCAGACTTTTGGCCTTTGGGACTGTGAGAAAATTAAATTCTGTGGTTTCAGCCACTCACTCTGCGGTACTTTGTTGGGGCAGCCCGCACTGACAAATAAAGGCATGTCGTGAGTGTGGAGGAAAGCTCTGGAGGCTCTGCGCCTCATGCATGAGGCCGCCTGGTCTGGTCGGGCCACCCCTCCTGTGTCCCATGCGTGGCGCCCAGGCCGGCTGGCATCCAGCAGCCTAAGCTCCCCAGGTCCCCTCAGGGCTGAGCGCGCCCTAGGAGATGGAAACATTCATCCTTGTTACACAGAAACTGTGATTCACTGGCATACACCTGGCGCAATTCATGGAACCAGACCTTTCCTTCACCGATTCATTGGTTCATTCAACCAATGATTATTCATTCACTCCTGCTACATTCTGCGCACTGTTCTGAGTCCTGGGATTGTGAAGGTGACCAGAATCGCGTTACAGTCTCCAGGAGTCATTATACAAATAAATATAAAATCTATTTTAATCAAGTGATCATACTTACAAAATTAAAATAACTGAGGTGGTACGGATGACAAAGGAGAGCTAGCTATGCAGCGCGATGGAAGCAGTTAGCATGGGAACTTGACCTAGGAAATGAGGTCAGCAAAGCTGGAGCCTTACGAGATGTGTAGGGTGGAGTTAGCTAAGTGCAGAGGAGACACTAGTATTCCAGGTGGGGGGAGTAGCAGGGAGCAATATTTAAAGAAAACAGCAGCCTCGGTCCTCTAACGCTTGCAGAATGGAAGAAGGAAAGAGGGAGAAAGGAGAGAAGATCGAGAAGAAAGGAAGGAGAAAACTATCATTCAATGAAGTCTCCCAGGCAACGTGCTCACCATCTCCACACCACTCATCACCTATTTTCACCCCTAATAGGTAGAGTTGTACAGAACCAGGGAGAAGGTGGGAGAGGCGTCGCTGCCCAACCCTGAGAGTGAGGCTGCCTTGGATTCCGCCCAGAGGTGCCTCACACTAGCCCAGGCCCTGCGGCCCCCCACCAACCACGGTCACTTTTTTCCTTATCTCCGAGGCTGGGCTTGCTGGCTGGGGCCACCCGCCCTGTGCCACCGCCCGCTCCCTCCAAAGCACCACCAGAGCTGCGATCTCCGATCTCTGGAAGCATGCGACCACCAGCAAGGCCCTGGGCCAAGGCCTGTGCGGCCCAGCTATCCAGCCTGCACATTCCAGGCCTGCGCGGCCCCCGCAGGACTTCGAACAAAGCCCAGGGCGGCTGCTGAGGATAAGAGGAGGTCAAGAATTGGTGGAATGTGATGGGATGTGCTGAAAAGGAGTCACATTCCCAGGCAGAGTCCAAGAGAGCAGAAAGGATTTGTAGACCAAACCCAAGACCCGGAATACAAGCAGAGAGATACAAGGGGCTATTTTAATGGGCTGCCCGAGAAGTGCTTTTGTGCTATGTATATATATCAACAGGAAAAGAGAAAGAAAAGCAAGTGCCCCAGCTCAGATCAAAAATGTTTTAACTATATTTACATGCCACTTTCAAAAGGCCTATGAGCACTTAAGTCAAAGGAATTCCTTTTATTTACTTTATTTAATTCACCAGTGCATTCAGCCCTATCACTTTCCTTCCTTCTTCGCTAATAAACACATGAAACAACTAGATGAATTTTGCTAACATAGGGTCTCTGAAGGTATGACTGAGAGTCTTGTTTTTTTACCTAGATTAACATGGACATTTAAGTCCACAAGAGAATTTTGTTTTAAAATTCAATGCTATGTAGAGTTTTATTTCCTTTTCAGTAATAAGAGCTGTAGAACTTAGCCAAGTTTCTCCTTTTACCATGGCTACTAGGAAACTCAGAGTCATCATTAAGTTTCGACTGCTGCAACTATGTTGGCCTTTATGTTTGTAACAACCATTCCTTTTGTTTGGTCTGCTTTTCTATTTCCTGTTTGTACATATGGCTTCCTTGCATATATTTGCTATAAACTGCTATGTATGCTTTGGGAAAAAAGAGTGGAAAAAAACCCCAAAACCCAGTTCTATTATCTGTCCTTTGACCAAGCTTCTCAAGCTAAGAATTACTAAATAGTCCCTGTCCTTGGTCATTGCTTTAAGAGCCTTGGCCACTCTGACATGATAGAGAGATATCGCCTTAGTACCCCTCGCCTCCACAGGAAATGACTTGAGTACAGAGTGTACTATTTTTCTATTGCTACATTTGAACATGCTTAGCCACTTAAAACAGCAAACATTTATTATCTGACACAGCTTCTGTGAGTCAGGAATGTGGGCGCAGCTAAGCTGGGTGCTGCTGGATTACTGTCTCCCATGAGATTTTGGCCAAGATGGCGCCCAGGGTTGCAGTCATCTGAAGGCTTGAGTGGGGCCAGAGGGTTGGCTTCTAGGGAGGCTTCCTCACCCCACAAACCCCAGCACCAGCAAGTGATCCAAGAGAGAGCAAGGGCTGGTCTCAGGAGCTGCACCGCATCACTCTCACTGCATGCATTCATTAGAGTGAGTCACTAAGTACAGACCAGTCAAGGGAGGAGAAATGAGCTCCAGCCTTTCGACAGGAGGAATATCCAAATATTGGAAGACCTATTTTAACAGCACTGCTCAAAATATGAAGCTTCTTTCTTCTTTCAGTACATATAGCCAAGGCACAGCTTGGTGATCAACATGCCTTTACCTAGATGCAAACTAGGACAGAAAAAAAGGATGAGAAAGAAAACGCTTCTCCTCAACTGATAGCTGCTGGCAAGCATCCTGCGCCTGCCTGGCTCCATGAAGTTCCAAGCACAGGCAGATGCGGGAGAGAAAACATGACCCCGAATGGAGTGGGAATGAGAGAGAGAAGGATAAACATTTCAAGAGAAGAGAGAGGGGACTCGTCTCTAGCCAATCTTAAAGTCAGCCCCTCTTGAGACTGAAATGAAAGACTATAATCAAGGTGACAGGGTCTAGTTTTGCTACAAATTACTCTGATCTTTTGTCAAGCCTTTTAGTTAGATCCCAGGTGAGAACGATGAGTGGTGACTCAGAAAGCAAGACTGGAGAGAAGAGCTGAATTCACCTCTGGAGGTGACGATAGGTGCTGGTGAGTGGGCGTGAGGAGGCGCTCATCGCAGCTTGAACTGGCGTAGATGGATGTTGCCAGGAGGAGTCAAGAAGTCCGGTTGGCCAGGGACGGGGCCTGATATATCCATCCCCCTGCTGTTCTAGATCCAAGGAGCAAAGATACTTGGCTTCTTGTTAATCTAGACATGGGCACATCATAGTGAAAGAGGCAACGGAGACATAGGGAAGCTTTCTTATTCATCCCAATATGCTTACGTTGCTAGTGAACACCCTGGTGTGAAGGCTGATTCACAAGATAGCCAGGTTTTCCTTCTCTTTAGAGTCATCTTTGCTCTTGCAAAATTGCCATAAAATATTCCAATACTCACAAACTAAGTAACCAGCTCTGTGAGGTGTATAACATTCTTGTCATGTGGGAATTAACTAGCCTAAAATATGGGCAAGCCGGAGAGTATATTATGGAATAAAGCATGTGGCTTAGAGCCTTTTTCTTTTCTTTATTAAGAAATCCAGGTGCCTAAGGACATCAAATAGGTTCATTCAATAGCATTTAACTACACATCACCCTCCCACCCAACCACGACCACCTTCTGACTGAGCCGAGGACACTTCTCTGAGCCCCTGAGGCTGAGTTCTGTGCTCTCCCCACGGTGTCTGTAGGAGCCCTGTGCATAACAGATGCCTCTCAGGCCATGTTGCTTTTATGTTTATCTGGTAAAGGGTCAGCTTCTACTTCAGATGTGAGCCCCAGAGGGAAGGGATGGAGGCTTATTTACATTTGTGCTGAACCTCCGATGGGTGCTGATGTAAGTGCTTTCCTTTGGGAAGGGATCCCAGGAGTAGGAATGGGATGTGGGGGGTGGGGAATAGGGAAGGAGGGGAAAACAATGCGTGGTGTGTCCTTTAGGTGGTCACCACCGGGCAAGGGGAGCACACACTCATAGGCCCATACCCCTCACTAGTCAAGAGTTACAATAAATTTCTTACTCTTCCAGGTCCCATGGAATGTGCTTCTCTGTAAGACACCAAACACACTGCTTGAGAGAAGCCTTCCAGCAGCCGAGGTGAGTTGATGTTGGGAAGTTGACTGCTACGGCAGTAGCTCATTGAAAAGGTGGACAAAGGATGTGAACAAGGCACAAGAGCTGACCAGAGAATGACCAGAAGGGATAACAATCTGGAAGCCATTGCAGTAATCTAGCAAAAGGTGATAGGAACCTGAATTATTCCATGTTTGTGGCACGGAGAGAAGAGGGCTGAGGGAGAGCTACTTTGGAGAGAGTGCTGGTGGACCTTGAAGACTAGATGTGGGTGAGGAGAGACAAAGGTAGCAAGTCAGGGGGCTTGCCTGGGGTCCGGCCTGGTGGCCTGGGCAGAGGGTAAAACAGGGACAGAGGAGGAGGAGGGGGAGGAGGAGGAGGATGGGAATTGAAATGCCTACTAAGAGTTGCAGTCGTCACAGAGAGGGCTGCTGTAGTAGCCACGGAGGTTGTGGCGGTCATCCCAGAGGGGATCGTGGCCGTGGCCCTTGGAGGGGCTTGGGGCGGGGGTCACGGTGCAGACTGGGAGCAGCTGGAGACCAAGGCGTAGGGAACGAAACGTGCCAATGAGGGCCCAGCTGAAGTAAGAGACTATGAATTACATATTATATTGGCCCCAAGCTGCATGACATTGACAGTTTCTGCAGAGTGGATGTAGGAAGAAGTAATGTTGACAACAGATCTGATCCAAGCCTGGGGTTTTATTGGGTGGGTCTAGAAGGACAAGGGAACAAAGGAATTGGAGATATGCCAAGAGCATGAAAAACACTGGACCGTATATTAAATTTTATATTGGGCTCTAGATGATTTTTGGAACCTTTTCATATGTCCCAGATTCTTAAATTAATACCTGTAATAGGGGGACTGCTCCTGTCTGTGACCTGAAAAAGTAATGTATCTGATGTTGGTGCTATTGAGTATTTATGGCCAAAAGCAATTTTTTTAAAAACAGCATTGCCCAGAAGTTCCTAGCAGGCTTCAAAGGCAGCTGGAATGAGCTCCTGGGTGACGTCCTCAGAAGGGCAGAGGTAATGAGAGTTTACAAGGCACATCCTGATTGGGCCTCCCGCGGCTGGCACTCAGCTGTCCTGGGAACGACGGATCTGCAAAAGCCAAAAGGGCTTTCGGCAGCTTCTTCCCTACTTGTGACTCCGTGAGCTTGCGTTTGCTCCACGGCCAGGTTTTGTTTATTTCCTGTGATTCTCTCCTCCCTTCGTCCCCTTCCCCCACTCTCCTCCATCCACACCCCTCTCCAGTCCCTGGGGTTGTAAGGTGACAAGAAAATATTTGAGTCCATGCCAGCATGTCTGTGTAGGTCATTTCCTCGAGCGCCACGCTGGCTTTGCAAGTTCTCCATCGACCCTGAGGAGAGCTGGGCGCTGGGGCCAGCCAGGCCCTGCTGGCCCCTCTACCATTGCAAGGTGTATTCCTTCACTCCCTTTCAGGTAGGAAGCCACCGCTGTTCTTCCTCAGGCAAGGGCACAGCTCGGGGACAGGCCCTTAACCCACCGCTGCTGAACGTTCTAGAGTGTTTGTTTCCTTTGGTTCTCTTCTTAAGGACTTCCGTTTTTGCAAACCGTATTCCTCTAGAATGAGTTCTCAAACCCTTGGCATTTGCTCTAAGGGGAAGTCTGCTTTGAAGCCTGTTGAAAATTTCAATCATATTCCTATTCATAGTCAAGGAATGAGTGAGAACTATAAATATCAGCATTCTGGATTTTTTTTTTTCTTCTGAAGCCCTGAACAGACATGAGGCAAGGGCTCCAAGGGCAGCAGCCTGGCTCCCTCCTGTCCCCAGCGCTCGGCCATGGTGTCAGCACCCAGCTCCAGGGGCCCGGGGCCCTCCTGCCATGGCACCCCAGGGTCTCCAAGGCTGTTTTCCTGAACATGTAAAATGAAGCTCCCTGCGTATATTACAAATTCCACAGGCAAGACAACTTGGCTATGGAAAAGCCTCGGAGCAGTCAGAATGTTGGGAGTATTCAAAGCCAAAAGAGCTGACAAATGTCATCCCCACTCTGTGTGCAGCCTGATAGCAAGCAGTTCTGAAGGTTATTAGCAAGGCATTGTGGTCAGAGAGCCACGTGCTGCTTTCACGGCTGCGTTCACTATTTGTCTGCTTTGTCTGTGCCCTGACAGGCAATTCCAGCGCAGACACCAACTTACCATTGGCTTCCTGTGGGTCAGGCTTTCTGAAAGAGGATAAGTTCTTTAAAAAATTTTAAAAATTAGAAAAAAAACCCCTCCAAAATCTGTCAACTATTTTTTCAACCAGATCTGTCTTTTGGAATTAGATTTAAATGAAGACAAGATGATTCACTCTGCCAGTGCCTCGTTAAAATAAAGATATCTTAAGGAGGTCAGAAGGTTGGACGTTAAGAGGTTAGATACAAATTATCCTTCCATTTCTGGAGTTTTGATCTCCCAAAGACAGAAGCATCTGGTGAGTTCCTGTGTTTCTTGCCCAGCAGGGTGGTGATGCCTCTTGGTAGTATGGGGACATTCTGACTGGCAAAATGAGTTAACGGTCTGTAGCCAAGGTAATAGCCATTTGGTAGGACCATATCAAAGCTAATTATTAAGGTAATTAAGAGGAAGCTTAATTTAACTAATTAGCTATCCAATAGGAGAGAGACTATAAAAGGTCACTTAGAGACTGATCAGTCCTCTGCTGTTTTATTTTAGGTTAGAGGCAAAGCAAGACAATATTTACCAATAAAATAGAACAAAAGGAAAAATTGCTAAAGGTCAGAGGCATGATGGTAGCAGCCCACTCAGAGCCCTGTGCTGCAGCCAGAAGACAAGAGATAATGATTACGATTTCAGTAAATTGTATTAGATAATGTTTGGCGTCGAGATGCATGCAACTGAGCCATTGTTTCCTTACCAGGAACTTATCTACTTCTTTCATTTAAAATCTGAGGGGAAGCATCTCATCCACATGAAAACAAGTCACTTTTTGGATAAATTGCCTGAGTTTCTGCCAACGCAAAAAACGTGATGCCTGGTGAAATGAAAGTAGCTGATGATAATAGTAGGCACTCAAGGAATGTTAATTCCCCATTCACCCTTCTTTTCTGCCCATCCCCATCCAGGCCTGTGTTGATGATTAGATTCATCCTTATTTTCTGTCCAGAATGAGATAATGTGATATAAATACCATACACAAATACCCCCTGTAGCTTACTGCCTATTTAACATGGGGTATATTCATCGCAATCCATGGAGACGGAGGAGTAAAAAACATGGGCTTGAGGGCCAGACTGACAGAGATTCAACAGCTGGCTCTGCCACTCACCAGCTGTGTGGCTCAGGCGAGTCCCTCTGTCCTTCTGGACCTACCTTGCTGTGTTATGGTATTGAATAAAGGTCATAGAGTTACATGACCTAACAGTGCCTGGCATTGAGTAGGAGCTCCATAAATCATATTATTGTTTTGAGTGTCCTGCTTAACTGACAAAGAACAGGAGGCCCATTTATTCATTAGTTCCTTTATTTAATACATAATTATGAAGCACGGCCTATGTTCCAGTTCCTGGAACACCCTGGGGCTCCGGAGGACACAGTGACCCCTCTAGGCCATGGGGAAGTATTTCGGCCATTTCCGTCTGCCTAGGATCTGAGTCTGTTGAACCTGTCCTTGGGTTACCAAAAAGCAGTGGTGATCAAACTTGATGGCCTCACGACCCCTTTTACACTCTCACATATTATTTGTTTTCTTGTTTCTGCTATAAAAATGATCACAAACTTAGTGGCATAAAACAACAAAATTCTATTATCTTACAGTTTTCACTGAGCCTCACTGAGTGAAAGTCAAGATTTCGACAGAGCTGGTTCCTCCTGGAGGCTCTGCGGAGAGTCTGTCTCTCTCCTTGTTTCTTGCCACCTCTCGAGGCTGCCTGTATTCCCTGCCTCGCGGTGCCTCCCTCACACCCCTCTGATCTCTGCTCCTGCTGTGGCAGCTCCTGCGTGCAGTCTGATCACGAGCCTTCCTCCCCCAAGGACCCATGTTGCTACATCAGCCCCATCCAGATAATCCAGGATAATCTCCCATCTCAAGGTCCTTAACTGAATCCCATCCAGAGAGTCCTTTCTGCCAGATAAAGTGACAGTCACAGGTTCTGGGGATCAGGATGTAGACAACCTTAGGGAGCCACTGTGCTACCTAACACAGACCTCACAGAAGTTTGGTTTATGTCTATTGTGTCTCTCAATGTCTGCCATGTTAGAGATGAAAACTGAGAGATTTCAACAGTATTTATTAACTCACTAAAAATAGCAACAAACTCTCTATAGGCGAACATAAATACATATTTTAATGAAATGCAATTTTATTGTCCAAAATAAAACAAAAATGACAGTAAGAAAAGTGGCATTATATCATATTTTTACAAATCTCTTTAATGTTCAGATTAGTAAAAGGCAACTGGATTCTCATCTGCTGTGACATTTTTTGGTTGAAATATATTTTAAAAAATCTAGCTGCAGACAGATATGTAGTTGAATGAAAGGTATTTTTTTTAACAGCCTTTTCATGTAATTGTAAATGTTCTTCTTTGATAGTACACTAAAATTTGAGATTAGTTGTAATATGGAATCTGAAAACACATCCATACCCTATTGGAGTGAAACCATGGTCTACTTCAAATCCATTCTGAATGGCTCTTTTACCCATGCATGATTCTATGGCATTGTATTATAGCGTTGGCCTTTGGGAAATGCTGGTTTACTGCATTATGCAGAACTTCCTCATATCGACCCATTTCATCGTACAATATTTTAAAATCACAGTCACAAATACCACCACAAATTTATCCGAAAAATCTTTAAGAATTGGAAAGCCATCCACAAATTTTTCAAAATCCTAACTTTTCTAATTTTTGATAGAAAATGCAAATGTTGTCTTTGGCAGCAAATACTGTCAGTTGTCATCCTTGAAGTGACAGGTTGATTTAGTTCATTTTTGAGGAAATGTCTGCCTAATACTCAAATCTGCCTAGCCATAGTTAACTCTTCTTTCAAAGAAAAATGATGATCCTTTGGAGGGGGGGAGTGGGTAATTAGCTTGCACCTCAAACCATCACACAAGTGCTTTTCCTTGAGACAATCATTATAGTTGGTATGCGACAGAAGGCCTTATGCTTACTTCCCATTCTCTAACAATAGGAAAAATGCATGTGCTCGAGAGTTGAGAATTACTACTACTAATTTTTATTGCTTTACCAAGAACATTCTTAAATGGATGTGGCTTTGGTTGTATTGGGGTTTTTAAGGTTTGCTTACTTCGCCGTGGGTTCTTGGGCAGTTTGGTCCCACTCCCCCAGCTGGTGCTGCAGAGCTAGCGGTTCCCCCCCCTATTGGCTTTGCAGCATCGGGGCAAATGTCAAAACAAGACAAGCTGCCTCTGTGATATCCAACAGTCAGAAAGGCCCAAGTCCTTCCTACTCGATTCCCTATCTCCTATGATAGTGGCTTCTGTATGGCAGCAGTTGTCTGCAGGCCCCTGAGGGTCCCCAAGGCCAGTCAAATAGACATGACCTTGGGGGGATTTTATAAATTAAAAGGTCATTCAATAATATGTGCCCATGAGACTGATAGTTTCTGTTTATTTTGTTTTGTTCTGAAGCCTTTTTACTGTGAAGGAAACTCTTAACAAGTTTTGGAACTTGAATTGGCTAGAGGGCAGAATATGTTCAGAACCTTCTTGCAGCTACTTCTCAAATAAGAATAACCCTGCACAGTGCAATCCGTCTTAGAGACATTCTGGTTTGCATCTCCAGAATCACATCGAGTCGCATGCCAGAAGGCCTTGCTAACTCTGATTGCTAAGGAGGAGAAAAATAAATCACTAAATAGCAGGGAAGGCCAGAATGATTTCTAAAAATAAACACTAATTAGATCCACTTTTTTTAAAACAAATGCTTAGTTCCTTGTTTTTTTTTCCTTCAATGTCAATTTATGGCATTACTGCCTGTTATTAATAAATCCTTTGAACTTGGTAATTTATAAAATACTTTTAGATATATTATCTCTCATAATTCTTATGCTAAATCTAAAAAGAATGCCCATTTTAGAGATTAACAAAAAAAATACTGGAGGCTCAGGAAAGTTAAGTGACTTACTCCAATACCCTCTATTAGTTTTCTGTGTCCATGTCATAAATTATCACAAACTTAGCAGCTTAAAACAATGTAAATTTATTATATCAAAGTGCGTGTGCATCAGAAGTTCAGGCTCAAGTTGGCTGGTTCTCTGCTCTAAATCAAGGTGGGCAAAGGCAGCAGTCTCGCGAGGCGCAGCGGTTGCGGGGAGCATTCTGTCCTCGTAGATGTAGGGCTGAGAGTTCTGTTTTCTTGCTGGCTGTTAATGAAGGGTTGGTGTCAGGTCTTCAAGGCCTTCCTTGGTCCTAGTCACATGGCCATCTCACAAGATGGCACCTTACTTCTTCAAACCAGCAGGAGAATCTCTCTCCTGCTGGATATGATAACGTCTTATGCAATGTAATGTAATGCAATGTAATGTAATGTAATGTAATGTAATGTGAGAGTGGCTATCCCAGCACCCTTGCCATCTAATGTAAACCTTTCATGGGAGCCACTACCCCATTGTCACCTTCCCAGATCCTTTGAGTATTTGGACACCAGGGGTGGGAGTCCTGGGGGCCACCTCAGAGTTCTGATCTCCACACATCCACGGGTCTGTTGTAAGGACCAGAATTCAGATCTAGGTGATCTAAGAGTTTCCCACATGAACTGGAGAGACGAGTTATCAGGGGCCTTAAGCTCCTACATACCTGTCCTTTCTCCCGTCCATTTCCCCTGTCAAGTGCCTCTTCAACATCATGAGTCGTCTCTCCCTCTGTAGAGCAAAGAGTTGACATACAGTCAGCAAGACTGAGGTTAAACAACTTGACCTTGGCTGGAACCAGCCTGATTTTGGTCAGGAAGGTACCCTAGGTGCCAGAAAACAACACCACGGATGGAGAGACTCCCCGGGTGGCTCTCTGCGGAAGCTGGCATCCTTTGCTCCCTCACATGTCAGTCTTCGCGGTGACTGTTCAGAACACAGCGCTGTCCCCCACCCCCGTTTCCAGTCGTAGTTTGTTCAGAGGTTCTTTTTCTATGTCCAGCAGTTCTCAGTCATCTGATGGCCTGGCCCCACCACCTGGGATGGTCCTCCTGGGAATGTCATCACTGACTGCTCAGCAGTATTTGATCACTCCTCTTTGGGCACAGAGCTGCCATAGTTCCCAGCCTCCCTTGCGGTTAGGAGTGGCCACATAGTCCAGTTTTCTCCAGTGCGATGAGCAGCAATGATGTGGGCTGCTTCCTGCCCTGGCCCATAAAAAGTCTTGCTCCACATTTTCTCTTCTGCGCTCTGTCACCTGAATGTGACTAGTTGAGGTCTTCAGACATGAAGCAGCCCCAGATGAAAGGAACTCAGAGATGGGAAGAAGGTTGCTCCCTCAACCTGAGCACGCTCTCACTACACTTACCTGAGAAAGATATAATCTCCACTGGTCTTGTGGTATTTTCTACTCTGGTCTGTTTGTTACCTTATCTAACCTACACCAATGCCTTCTCTTTGGCTTCCACGGCTTCTAGCCCAGTGCTCACCACAGAGAAAACAAGTGGTCAAAGGATGAATAAGTAAATATTTATACCAGTTCAGAATCCTACCATCTCTTCTATTCATTTTCTTCTTACAATCCAACATGATTTTATCATAGCAAACAATAAGTGCTCTAAGGCCTGTAGTGCTGGTATTTAATGTTCTGGGTATTGATCTTAGCTAACCTTTATGTTACATTGAATTTCTTGACCAATTTTATTACCTGAAAGTCATTTTCCTATTTGAGCACTAGCTAGGAAACATGTGCAGAACTGCTGTGGCATGTTGCCAACCAAGGCTCTTGGTTTCAACTTAGACTCTTCCAGTTTATAATAATAACAGCTATAACTTCTCAAGTGCCTAAATAGGCCAGGTTGGTAGATAGATGATAGGTAAACAGATAACTTGAAACACATGCAGACATATACACATGTATACAAACATGTAGGAGGTCTGTCCGGAAAAAGACCAGCCATTGTCAATATAATGAGAACAGTTTGCATGACATCAATGTAACCTGGCAGCCATGGGGTGGAATGCACATGTGTGAACAATGACGACTTCACTGTACTAGTCAGTGGGGGCAGTAGACACCATTGAGTGAGTGTGGGTACTGTGTGGCTGTCACATTCAAAATGACTGAGTGAGTAGTGCAACCAATCTGCATCAAATTTTGTGTTAAGCTTAAACATTCCTCTGAGGAAACTATTCAGATGATTCAGAAGCCTGCAGCTATGGGCAGCTGGGGATTGGCAGCTTCATCATGACAACGTGCTTGCTCATGCATCACATCTTGTGCAGAGTTTTTTGATGAAACGTGAAATCGCCCAGGTGACTCAGCCCCGCTACAGCCCAGATTTGGTGCCCTGAAACTTCTGGATTTTCCCCAAACTAAAATCACCTGTGAAAGGGGAGCGATTTCAGACCATCAGTGAGATTCAGGAAGATACAACAAGGCAGCTGATGGCAATTGGGAGAACTGTTTGAGGTCCCAAGGTACCTATTTTGAAGGAGACTGAGGTGTCATTGTCCTATGTACAGTGTTTCTTGTATCTTGTATCTTCTTCAATAAATGTCTCTATTTTTCATATGATATGGCTGCATACCTTCTGGGAAGACCTCGTATATTCTTTTTATATGTGCATGGTGGAGGGATTGCAGATTGTTTTTATTTCATTTTAGTTCTTGATGCTTTTCTGTCATACATGTGCAATATAGTATTAATCTGAACAACGAACCTGCAATATTGGTAGTACTATAATTATGCCCATGATATAGGTGTGACCTGAGACTCAGAAGTTAAGGAATTTATGCAGAGTTGAAGCCGGTAAGTGGCAAAACCGGTTTCAAACCCAGGTGCTCTTTCACCCCTCCGTATAGATGTCCTGTCTACTGCTGTCCCCACTCCAGGGTTTCCCTGCCCCACAGCCATCTGCCTTCTTCAGCAGGAAGAGTAATTAGAGTCACTGCTAGCCCATATGGCATCTTTGTATGAATTAGAGCAATGCACACCCTCATCAAGATACTTTGTTGCTATCTGCCAGAAATTTGTTGCAATAAATCCACAAGTTCTCTGTATCTATAAAGTTCATGAAGGTACTCCCTAGATTACTCAGTGTTCAACCTACACAATCGCGTTGGACTACGCTGGAGTGGGGAACAGCAAATTGAGAGGGAGAGTCTGATCCAAAATGTAATATGATTGGTCCACAGTGTACTCTCAGGGCACGGAGGACACTTGTTTTCTTGAGACTTTGGTGGTTCTGTGCCTCCCTACTCTGAACAAAACCTGCTTATGGATGATTCAAGAGGGAGAGGACTGCCTTGCTGTTTCTCTTGGCTTCCATTCCTTTGACTTTAAACGCTAAGTCCTCAGGAGTAAGCCGCCCAGACCACGCCGTTCATTTCAGTCCTCCCAGAAATGCAGATGCTCTGAGATTACAAACCCCAGGCAAGTGTAGGAAGAAGCATCTGCCGGACTCACTGGCAGAGTTGGGAACATCAGAAGTGGCAGCAGACATAGCCAAACCAGTTCTTCATGTTGACCTGGAGATTTCATCATTCCTCCATTATTCTGCAAACTGAAAACAGGCAAGCAGAGAGGCAGGTTCGATGGAGCATCCTTCAAATGAATCAGGTGGTTGTGCTCCAAGGTAGGGCTTTCGGAGGAGTTGAGAAGAGGGGAGAGAGTATATTAAAAAACAAACATAGTCACCAGAGGGTGCAAAGCATCCAGGGAGGTTTAATTCCCAGGGGTTGCTGCTGATATTAGTAATTAACAGTGTTTCTCAGTGTTTCCTTTGTTGGATGCAAATCTTTCTTCTTGAGGAAGGGAATTACTTCAGAGCAGAATGAATTAGTAAAATTAACTTTAGGTCATTTGGAAGGCACTTGGGCTCTGACATCTGATTGCCAGCCACCGGAGGTTAGTCCTTCTGAGCCTCAGTTTTCTCATCTGCATAATGGGAAAAGTAGCAACACCTAATTCATGCTGTTGTTGATAGAACCTAGTGAGAAAATTAGTGCCAAGCATTTATCTACCTGCCTGGCATTGAGCAAGCACTCAGGAAATAGTAATGATTATTATCAGCATACCAGTCATATAAAACTAATATTATGCCTACCTTTCCCAAGGATGACAAGAGATTTCTCCTCCAGTCTTGTCCCATTTAGAAAAGTTTTCCCCACACCTAAGCATGTAAAGTCTTGGAAGAAATTCTGCAGGAATGAAAAACTAGAAAGCATGAATTCGGTGACATAATTTTGTGTGCCCTCTTACTCTGCCAGGCACGTATGTATCCTCCAGCCCTCCTGCCGTCGATCGTGGCAGTAATTTTAGCAGAACCCCGTCTTCTGAGCCTAAGAGATAAAAGAGAAGTAACTAGTGCAGTGAAGCTACGACGGGGACGGAGAGTTTAGAGACTCTTATTATTAAATTGTGCAGGTCCCCTTGGACCTGTCACCCAGCATCTGCCACCTGCCCGCTCCTACACTTCTGCTCTCAGATCTAGATGCAGACCCAGGGCTGTGCACCCAAAGAAGGAAGAGAACCCGGAGTCTGGATTCGGCCGGGGAAGGAGAGGCTGGGCTTGGACCTGACTATACCCTGCTCAGTAAACCGGGTCTCAGTAAAGAGAAGAGATACAGGTTGGAATTTCAGATTAATTTAAAAGCCCAGTAGGATGCAAATGTAGTTATAAACATGACTACTTGTTTAGGTAAAACAGATACGTAGGACTGAGGGGAAAAATGGGAGGATGAAGGTGGAGGAATAAAGGACATTTCCTACCATGGAAACCATGCGCTTTCAGCGGTCCAGAGCCACCCTGCATGGCTGGGCAGGCTGCGTGGTGTTTAACCGAAGTAACGGTACATGGCGATCCTGAAAGAGCCTGGCCCCCCTCCTCCCGGACCCATGGTAAAGGGCACCGAGCCGGGCTGGCCTTGCACTTAGCGCCCTCCTCCCGGCTGCTCAGATCTAATTGTTGAGGGCCCCCTAAGGCCGCACGGGGCTGGAGCTCTGTGTTCAAGGATCGGCCGAAATATTAGGCAGCTCTGGGGGCCATCCTGATGGTTTTGTTCTTTTGAACCGGATGATCCTGTCAGCAGCTTGCCACTTGGGGGGCTGCTGGTTACGTGCTGCAGAAGGCGGGGGGCGGGGGGTAGCTGCCGGTTGGGTGTTGCCGGCGAAGTACAGCCGGCCAGCTCGTTTTCGGCGGTGTCCCTCCGCCCGGCAGCAGGACAGTCGGGAGAGGCCGCTCTGCCCTCTGAGCAGTAGCTGAGACCCCCGCTGGGGTCAGGAGCCGAGAGGCACACTCGTGCGTATGAGAACTCGGAGCTGGGCCAAGTAAACGCCTGCTGGTGAGAAGGGATGGCTCTCCCTCTGTTTTCCAGGGAACCCACCCTTCTCTATAGAGGAAGTGGGGTTGGAAGGGGCTGTTCCCTTAGCCAACAGCAGACAGGACGGTGGCAAATGGCACCGGCAGCCACCATCCACTGTTGCTGACAGCCTCACGAGAGCGCTGGGAGTTTTCCTTTCTTCTGGGCTCTGAATGGGACAACGGAAGACAAACGTCTTACGGTGCCAGAATAAGTGAATATGTTGCAGGTTCCTTTCATATATTATATCCCATCCTATCTGTGTATCCATGTGATGGTATCAGACGTGAAGGGTGTATATGATCTGATTTTTTTAATTGATTGATTTTAGGGAGAGAGAGGAACATTGATTTGTTGTTCCACTTATTTATGCATTCATTGGTTGATTCTTATATGTGCCTTGACTGGGGATTGAACACGCAACATTGGTATATGGGACCACACTATAACCAACTGAGATACCTGGTCAGGTCTGGTATGATCTCTTTTTGAAGTGGAGAAAAAAAAAAAAGAGTTATTTGAAGCTTAAATAAACCTCTTAGGGAATTTCAGTCTACAGTTTGTTTTTCCATTTTTGTTTGGGCTTTTTTCCTCTTTCTTTGGTATTTTGATCTTGAGGTTAATGTTAAAAGGATGCTATAAAGACTTCTATAAAGATGCAAAAGAGGAGAAAATGAAGGGTGTTTTCTAGATCGGGCTGAGTTTGTTTTGAAAGTACAGCCTGTGTAAAGTTCGATGATGGGATAATGAGGCAGAGAGAGGTAAAGGGTTAACAACACGGAAGAGAGTTTGGGGGGCTTGGTGATGAGGGGATGAAAGTAAGAATGGCTTCCACCTGAGGTGGGGAGCCCGGAGGAGGGAGGTTGCTAGGCAGGTCGTGCGGGGAAGGGGAGTGGGGAGGGGGAGAAAGTGGCAGAGGAGAGAAACCCGAAGGCAGGAGGCACCTTCGGAGGGCTGCTTTGTGCTGTGGGTGGCTATCTGTGGCCGGAACCAACAGACTGAGAGGTTGGTCACACCTAGCTGGCAGCCGGCTGCTCCTCCTGAGCTGTTTCCTGTCATAATAAACATTCAGGAACAGTCAAGGGCACGGAGCCCCAGGAGTATGTGGCAAACAGCCTGAGTGGCAGCCAGGGCACAAAATAAAAATTTAAAAAACACAACATTTTAAAAGCTGTTTATTCTACAGTTTTGTGCCACGGAGGAGATAATGGCACAGCTATTAGTGCCAAGAGTTGTGGTTTAAAAATACATTCACCGCATGCTAACCCAGTACCGGGCACTGTGTCACTTGCTGGGGAAAAACAAAAGCAAACCAGATGCGATGCTTGTCCATAGGCAGCTCCCCGTCTCCTGGGGCAGAAAGGCCTCAAGTCGCATGCACTGCCAATTGGCTTGTATATTATAGTTCTACGTGAACCAAAGGCCAGTAGTGGAGAATATGGACTGTGGAGCCAGGGTTCCAATCTGAGTCCGTACCGCAGGAGCTGTGGGACCTTGCAGAAGTTGATTAATCTGTCATCCGTAAGACACAAATGACAAGGGTATGCCATGGGTTGCCGTGAGAACTGAATGCACGGCGGTCGTGAAGTGCTGAGGATAATGTGTAGAAAACAGTAAGACGTGCGTGCCTTTCGACGCACACACACTGTTATGAAGGTGACAGGTGACTAGGTTCGCCTGTGGTGCTGGCACCCACCGACTGCCCAGCTGTTCCAGTGGATGGTTCTTTGACGATTCCACTGACTGTTGCACGCTGTTGTAAGGCACCCTCTCTGGGTGAAGGAACTGGGGCCTTTCAAACTCGGATGCACAGCCCAAGGTAACACTGAGTCCGAAAAGCTTGGCCGCCGGCGCTCTCAGCAATCCCTCGTGTTTGCCTTCTCTGTCACCTGGAACGAGGAGGACCATGTGCCGGTCACGGTGTGTTTCCTTCGCCATCCACGCAGCTCCACTCCGGCTCCCCTGTGGGTCACAGGTCCTTCTCCCTCCCTGCTCCACCGACAAGACCCCCGGCAGAACTGCCTCGCTGGACTGCCTGCAGCTTTCCCCAAAACTTGCTCATGGGTCCCCAGACACACAAGTTGCAAGCCACTTCCAACCTTCCTGGCCATGTATGCCTGTTGCTTGTGGAACAAAAATAAGTTTAGGTCCACAGACCAGCACATGATAGTCTTTATTGTCCGAGCCCTGTCCCCTGCAAGGGCACCCTGGGCTGGCAGGACCCACAGCCAGCCAACTGCCAGAGACAGAGACAACTCCAGAATGTCATCTGTGAACAGGGTATTTTGGCACAAACACTTTGCAGGAAAGAGAGAGAGGAGGAAAGTATCATAAAACAGGGAGAGGGGAGTCGGGAACACACGCTGTGTCTGCAGGCCTGAGCTGCCCTGCATCCTTGCCCTGCCCCCCCCCCCCCGCCCTGCCCCACCCGTCACCATCAGGCGCTGTCACGGCAGCATCCCGATCTCCCAGAACCACACGCACCAGAAAGCCCACTGCCCCCTCAGCCTCTGCCAGGAGAGAGAGAGTGTCCGCGCCACAGAAAGCCCCAGTTTCCTGCCCCAGAAGAGCGGTTTGGGTCGACTCATATAAAGGCTGAGATTCAGGTTCACACACCTTCAGCCTTTGCCTGGGGATGTGTAGTAATCTCTCCTTAAAGGCCTACCCCGTGGTAAACAATAACTTTTGCGTTTAAGCACCAGGGCCTCTTCGGGGAGGTCGGGAAATGCTACAGCCCTCCCCGCGCACAGACCCTTGTCGGGGCTCCGGTGGCCGCCGGCTATCTCCGCCCTCCCCCATCTGTGAGGCTGGCCTGGGGCCCACTGACAAGTTGGTTTGACCCCCGACCTCAGGCACACATCCAAAACCACATGGGCTTAGGTGGCCGGTCTGAGTAATGCCGGAGGTGCCATCTGTCCTGTGGGAAGACCATCTTCTGTGTCAGCCCTAAAGCATTGGCACCATATTTTAATCACAGCTGGTAACTGTGATTTGCCAAAATGAAAGATACCTGAACAGTAAGGCAGAGAAGGCACATGATTCAGGGGAAGCTTTAAATATAAGCTAGAACTTTCAAGCAGCAGGGGAATCTCCTGGGAAAATATGAATAGCAGCAATAAAAAATAATACATAAAATTAGAAAACTTCTCAAGAATAAAGAATTTCTAAGACACTTACATAAACCCAGAAAAGGCCCTATACTTGAGGGAATAACTCGGCAAAGGGTTTTGTCAAAAATCAAAACTCTTAAGAAATGCCCTTAAAGTCTTCGTGGGTGATTTGCATTGAAGCCAACGAGTCCCAACTTCCGCATCTCGGAATATGCCCAGGCTTCTCCAGTATGACAGAAATCTGGAAACAGTGAAACTCCAGAGCTTCAAATACTCTTTGGATTTCATGGAAGATGGTACCACTGCCTGCCCAGTCCTGGACAGGTCTGAAGACATTTTTCTCTGCCAAAGAACAATGGGCAGGATTGGAAGCAATTGCTGGAAAAGCCCACATCAAAACACTCCCTAAACTTGTGTTTATTGAATGAGTTTATTGGCCATGGCTGGCTACAAGCAGAGGGTGACCAGGTTCCTTCCTACACGCGCGCCCTCAGAGCCCCCTGTGGCTTTGGTCCGTCACACCCTGAGTAACATCCCAGGCTGATCTTACAGCTTTTCCAGTCCCTCTAGACACTCACAGCTTCAGGCCAAACCGAAGCAATCTCTTACTCTATTTTTATTTTTTTATTTTGCGTGTGTTTATTTTGGGTTCTTCACTTTTTCCCCAGTTGGGTCTGCCTTAGGTTGGGAAATTTATTGGAGTAGGGGGCAGGGAGAGCTTTGAACATCTTAGTCAGAAGGGAAGAAGCCCTCTCCCTCTTCTTAGCTTTGCCTCCAACCCACTGTGCCTGGTTCCAGACCCTGAGGCTTGAGCTCAGGGCAGAAAGGATTAGAGCAAAAAGTTAGAAAGACCTGCATGGGAATAATCTAGTGGTGGTACTTCCATGCTCCCTGGGATTAGACTCACCTTAGCACAGTGGGGAAATGAAGGCGCGGAGATGGGCCATCACTGGTCCACAGTTAGAAAACAGTAGAGCATGGATTTGAACCTGGGGAATCCAGCTCTGGAGTTCAATGGCAAGGCGATCCCATCCCCCTTGACTTGAGCGATGCCTCATGTTGCCCCTTAGGGTCTCCCCTGGCCTCCGGCAGCCCCCACCCTCACCCTTGCTGCGGTGGCCCAGTGGTCCTCTCTGCCAGGGTCCCTTTTCAAGGTGACTTACAGTGTGATTTCTCCAGCACAGTCAAACCTGGTACCGCAGGGGAGAACAACGCTGGGCAACCAGCTCTTCCCCGAGTGCTTGTCTTCCCCTGCTGCTGCCGCCCAGCCACTCGGCGAGGCTCTGGGCTTTAGATTTTCAGACATCCCAGAGGAACCAGACTCTGGGGTCCCAAATGTCTAGAGACACATGTCAAGCCCCCTGAAGGTACCCTTGGCTCACTTGGCTTCATGGACGGGAAACTCCCAGAACCCTGACAGCTCTCTCCTATGAAATTCTCTCCGTCTGCCTCCTGCCTCTTTCAAGGATTTCTAACGTACCCCAAGCGGGGTGGGGAGCATGGGCTAAGGCTCACAAAACCTGCTTCACAACCTCTTAGCCTTTCTTCTATGGGTGAAGGATGAGGGAGGGAGAGACAAAAAGAATGAGAAAGACAGAAAGGAGAGAGAGAGAAATGATTTTTTTTTTAAGAATAAAAAAGAGCCAAGGAGAACCAGATCCAGCTTGGGCATGCACAGCCCTGCTATAACTAACATGTGATGTAAAGCCTGCTTTGCAGGTAATACATAATAGTTTATAAGGCTTGGTGTAGAATCTTCTAACAACTTTTTAAGAAAGGTGATATTGTTACTGTTAACATCATAACATAACATAATAAAGGAAATGATGCCATCAGACCCACTTATGGCCACAAACATGCAATCAGAATTGTGGCCAAGTTAACACCCCAAGGGATACGGGAGCCCATGGTCAAATTCTTCTCCCCCTACTCCCTTCGGACAGATGCCCCGACACATAACGGTTCTTGTGGCCTCTGGGAAGTCAGTCCTGGGAGAGGAAGCAGTGGATTGCTCTTGATACCAAGCAGTGACTTCCATGGAACACAACCTTGCATGCATTCTCACACCTTTCCTACCTCACTGCTCCTGTCCCTTGACCTTGCTTCCCTAGAATTTTCCCACCAGTAAAGCAAAAGCATGTAAGTTTTAGTTTTGAAGCACAATGTTCTGTGAAACTCAGTTTCTAAATTGTAAGCCCCCTACCAACACGTGGACACACACACACACGCGCGCGCGCGCTCTTTATTTTTCATCTCAGTACTTACTGATATACACTTATCACCACACATATTTACTGATTTATTTCATTTACTGTCTCCTTACTAGAATATAATCTCTATAATTTTTTTGTTTTGTTTACTGTTGCATAGGAAGCATCTAAACTATAGTAAGTGGTCAATAAATATTGACTGAATGAATGAGTACAGGAAAGAGCTTTATCTGAAAAAGCTACAGAAAACCAAATTGATGCGTACCACTGACAGAGAGTAGTAACTCCTTAAAGATAGAACAGAACCAGAGACGGTGCTGAGCAGAGAGCACAGTGGGAACAGCTTGGAGCTCCATAGCAGGCTGGTCATTCCCTGTCCCAGTGGGAGGGACCGGTCAGGGGGTGGGGTCCTACAATGAAGTGACCCTAGATTTCACTGTGGCCATGGACAGAAATAAACTAGCTTCATGCATCTTGAAAGAAATGTGTTTTGCTATTGTCATTATGAGTGTTTTTCAAATCTTTACTATAGATCTAATTTATATTGTTTTACATTTAGGGGTAGAGTGTACCATGACTTTAGATAACATCTTTGCTACTTTTTTTTTTTTTAATCCTGGTAGGTCTGTAATGTTCTAGTTACATTTTACCCAAAAAGTCACATTTCATGAGAAGAAAATGCTAAAATCCTATCAAATGTTCCACAGAGTCAAGGCTGATAGAAATACATTCCAAATGGGAGAATTCACCCTCCACACCGTCCTTGTGGGATTGGAAGGAGCTACCCCGCCTTTCTCCTCCCCAGCCAAGGCAGCCAGGGGTGTCTTTCTAATCGATTTGGAAATCAGCCACGTCAACAGGCTTTTACAGTAGTCAAGCAATATTTATTAGAAATACAGACTGCCTATGAAATATCTAAAATTACTTGTCTACTGGCAACAAAATCAATACAGAATAATAGTGTATTGTGAGTGACTGAATCGTGAGAGCCCTGTAGTTTATCTTGAGCACAGTACATACCTTGCTCCAGGAAAGTTTCTAATGAGGAAATTAGTGCATTTCAGAAGAAAAAAAAAATCTGCTATGGCTAGGGTTTCAAATTGTTATAAAAGAAGAATCTACAGACAAATCTCAGTTTCAGCAAGGCATTTGACTAAGTCAGCCATGATATCTCCACAGGCAACATGGAGAGATGAGGACCACGCTCATATGGCTAGTGTGAGAGTAACAGAGAGAAAATGATTATGATTATTAGTATTATAATTCAATTCCTGGTGCAGAACAGCTCCTCTATAATTGGTAGTTATTATTAGGAACTTTATATTGGCCACCACAAGTGAAGTATTAACTGAAGAATGACCATGCATAAGATGACTTCAATGCCCCCAGTATCAGCAAGGGGACAGAGCTGGGGCTTGTCGAACCCCAGCTGCAGAGCAAAGCCAGGGTGGGGATCGAGAGGAGGTGCGAGGCTGCAACCCTCAGGCAGATGTTCGAAAAGAAAACATGTTCATGCCAAAGAACACAGAAACAAGGGATGGCGTGGAGGAAAGGGGACAGGACACGATGGTGATTTGCAAGTGTATCTTAAGGACATGTGAAGCATAGTGGTTAGGGCTTTGACGTTGTAGGCAGAAGGCCTGAGTTCAAACCCTGCTCTAGTCTTTACTGGCTCTATTACTCCAGGCAAGTTGTCTAAATTCTCTCATTTGTGCCTACGGCCCGAGGGTAGTTGTGAGCATGAAATGGATTTCCATCTATCAATAGTGTTAACAAACTGTGGCCTCTGATCCATCTGACCTGATGCCTGTTTTTGTGAATGAAGTTTTTTTGGAAACGGGCCACACCCATTCATTTATGCATTGCCTGTAGCTACTGTCCCAGCACAGTGGCGGAGTCGAGTGGTTGAAAAGAGAACTTACGGCCCTGCAAAGCCTGAAATATTTACTGTTCTTAATGGGAAAGTTTTGCCAACCACCCCTAGCAAGTAGAAGACTCAGTATATATGTCACCGTCTCCTTAAAGTCCTGCTCAATTCTTATAATTAGACTTAGGCACCCCTCCCCACTGTCATCCCATAGGACCTCAAGCCTGCAGCACGTTTCACATGACCCTGTCTCATTGGTTTGGGCTTCCTCCCCTGGACACTGAAGTTCCTCAGGGTGGAACTGTGTCTTATTCATTGGTCTAGCCTCGTACCTTGGACAGAATTGCTCTCCAGGAAGTGCTTGCTCAATCAGGGTATAACCAGAATGATACACATGCACCCTGTAAATCCTCAGAAATAAAGGACCAACAACTGACCAAGTGACAAAGGCTAGAGTTCTGAGCAAGCCACCCTGGACTCGGCCCCATCTCTGTGACCGAGGTGGGTGTTTGTGTCCTCACCTCTTCCTCTTTATTTTCCTCTTCTGTCTCTCAGCATCTGGCTGCAGTGGCACTGGAACAGCGTCAGCTCTGTCCTCATTGATCAGCCAGCAGCCTTCAGCTGGCGTCCCTCTTTTCTTGTAGGGTCATCGGCCTCCCCTTCAATGCTCGGAAGTTCATGCCAAGACACGGTGGCCAGGAGGGCACCGGTCCTGGGGCAGGTGCCCCCAGCGGGAGCTGAGGGATGCGCCCGCCCTCGCGTTCCACAGCAGGTGTGCGCGGACATCCTCATCATGCTTCTTGTGGAGCTGCATCTGCTCCTGGTTTTCGGATCTCCTGATCACTTTCATGACAAATTGTTAGGCTATGTTCATCTGGCACATCACCAAAGCCCGTCCTCAAACTTTCTGTCCCGGAAACATTTGAGCTGTTCTGGCAACTGGCTCAGTGACCTTGGCACCAGCCTTGACCTTCATGTCTATAAAAGGAGAGGAGATGGCCACAAGCCGCCCCGCCCTGACTCTACCGTCAAGTGCCTCTAAGTTCACATGAACCCTCAATGCTAGAGATGCCTCCAAGTAGCTTTGCAGCTGGCTTAGGCACTGACCTGCTTGAAGGGCAGGTGGCTGGGCCCGCCACCTGTGAAGTCCTGGAGGGTCTCGACCTCTCATCTCCCACTGACAAGGTCTTGCCCAATTCCTCAGCTCTAAGGTGAAATTCCTCATAAAGCTCTGAGTAGCCTGAGCTTTCCCAAGGCTCCGTGGGGCTCAAAGGTGAAGTCAATGTTTGCCTGCAAGTAAGAATCCATTAGCTACTGATGCCAATCAGAGCAGTTTTCTCTGAGCCAAACGCGTTCCCTGGAACTCTGCGGGTCACCAGGTCAACAGCTTAACATGCAGAATCCGCACACGCCAGTGGTCTGGTGCAGCAGCACTGGCTGGTGACACACACGCGTCCTCGCCCGACTCAGTGGCCGGGCTGCCCTTCGGGGGCTGGCTGGAAACACCTGCCATGTCCTGCCAGTGGGACCCGGGCCCTATCAGACACCCGACTGAAAACCCGAGATGGAGCTGGGAGCTTGAACCTCTCTTCCGGGCGTCCTGGCCCGCTCACAGTCCTGTAGGACTCGAAAGAAGAGCTGCTTTTTTTTTCTTTTTTCTTTTTCTTTTTTTTCATGTATGGCATTTTTATTCCCATAAGAACCAGTAAGTAGAAACGTATTTGTAAAGTAATGGATAAAAATGATCCCTGGGTTTTAAAAATGCTCTTTCTGATGTTCCAATTCACTCAGTAGTGACAGTTATACTGACAGCCATGCTTATCCATGATCCAGAGAAATCCTCTTTGCTTAATACCGCGTTAAGCGCTGTTTGAAAAGCCACACCCCTGGTGCTGGCCCCTACCCTGCCTCCACAGGAGCTGACAGCGTGTTAGCAAAGGTGGCTCTCGGAGATGGGGTCGTGTCAGGGCACAGAAGCTTCTCAGGATGGGCGCAGGAGTCCGCCTCCCTCAGATAAACGGGCCTCGAGGGGTGTTCGGGGAAGGCGACGCTGGCCCCGGGTCACTCGCTGCAGACGCTTCTCTGGGAACGGACTTCATTCCAACTAGAGACAGGCTACCAAATGAGCCCTTTTTAATTAAAACCCCCCTGAACCTTACTTATTAAGACTTCTGGCACATGCTGACAGTGGAATTTTTCCTACATGGTCCTTCTGGGAGCCACCTAGATGACTTTGGCAGAGGAATCACATATAAATAACATTTAGGCTTATTATTATTGGGCTGGATTCTCATCCCATGTAACTCTCTGGGAATTCTAATGCTCAGACTAGCTTGTGATAAATGCTGTACCCTTTACCTTCCCCCAAGTGCACGGGGGCAGGATGGTGAAGGGCTGGGGTGGGGGCAGGGGTTGGAAGAGGGCGTTTTTTGGAAGATCTATTCATTGAAGTCAGTGTGAAAGTTAACCTGCACATGACTTAAAAAGCTATAACAAATCATTCCCTATTTCAGGTAATTCACTCATTGTCCAAGTCTCCAGGGACGTCAGTAGCAGGCAGGTTTTCCGCCCATCTCAGAAATGGAAAACAGATTGAATTGGCCTGGGGGGAGATGAGGTCACAGAACAAATGACACTGACCCGCCACAGAATAAGCAACCAAGACCCATCACAGAAAGGCCATGTCTTTAACCAGGTGGGACACCCTCAGGAGGCAGAGGATAGAATGTTAGACTGTTCCCCAAAATTAAAGATGTGCTTCCATTTAGGAATGCTGGTACCAGAGTCTAGGTTGCCCAGTGATTCGCTCAGCAAATATCTGCATCTGTCCCAGGTGCCAGGAACCCTGCAGGCTGGCACAGCTAAGCATGGCAGGACAGGAGTAGATGTGGAATTTGGTAGATGACTGGCGTGGGTGCAACGACCCATCTCAGAGGTTTGCCTAAGCTACCCATGAACAATTCTGAGGGCTGCGGGTCTCAAGGTTTTTTCCTAACAGCATCTATTCTACAAGTCAGGGATTCCATCTTCCTCTTCCCCTGGTTCCGACTCGAAACACTTGTTTTTTATTCCCGACCAGGGCTCCCTCTCCCCACTTCTCTGAATAAAGTTTAAAAAGGAACTATAAGAACTGAAATAGCAGCTCCGTGTCAGAGACAGATTAGCTGAGGATAGCTGTGGGTCCCCGGCAAAGATAGGGATGCAGCCTGCCTCTTAAAGACTTGGTTGGAAGGATTTTTATTGTTATTACAAAAATACACTTTCTTTTAAAAGTTTAGAGATAGTTTTTTTTTTTCTTTTAGTCACAGGAGGTCATATGCTTTTTTTAAAAAGATGCTTTTTGGTTTTAAGGTTGAAACTTAATCACATGCGCAGCAAGGACCATGGGAAATGAGTGGGGTCCCCGAGGAAAACTTGACCTCTATCTAGACCAGGGGACTCAGCCTGGTGAGCCTTGGTAATACTTCTTGGTCACACGTGCAGGTCACAACCTTCCACCACACACAAGCCCACAGAAGGGGTCCGGGTACATGGACTTGTTCCAGACAGCAAGGCAGTGAAAAAATATTACCTTCTGATAGCCTTTCTGTCTCGTGACTCCTTTGACTTTTTTATTATGCAACCAACAATTATGATCAAATAGATATTATGTGTAAAAATTGCTTGAAAAATGTAATCTCATTATTTTTATGGGTTTTAAATTTTCATGCCAGAGTTTCTGCTCATGGTGTTCATAGTCAGTTATCACCATCCCTGCTGTCCCTTAACCAATAATTATCACAAGCTCCTGATTCTTTTTGCACATTTTTTATTATGTGAAAATATACCTCCCATAGAATTTACCAGTTTAACCATTTTTAAGTATACAATTCAGTGGCATTAAGTACATTTGCAATGTTGTGTAACAGTCAAAACTATTTCTAGAACTTTTCTATTACCTCAGGCAGAAACTCTCTACCTATTAAATACTAATTCTCTCTTCCTTCCTCCCCCAGACCCCCTGTAACCTCTATTCTACTTTCTGTCTTTATTACTTGCCTATTCAAGGTAACATATAAATCAGGCCCTTACATTTCCCTACATTTTAATGTATTCTCTAAGTCAGGCGCCGGGCCTCTCCCACCACATCCTGGAACACAGTCCAGAGGTCATTCTTTCTACACTGTGCTCTTTCAATAAGATCTTACTCCCTGGCCACCTTCTCATTTAATCCTTATTCAGCCTTGTGAGCTACATGTTGCCACCACCATTTTATAGCTGAGGAAAACGAGCCTCCTGCAAATCAGACCAGAGTTAGCAAGTGGCACATCTGGGATTCGACTCAGGTCATCTGAATGCCAGTTCCTGCCCTTGACCATCATGCTAATCTCCCTGCCCCGGGGACTATCAAGGTTGCAATCTGCCAACCAGCTGACAGCACGGAGCAGCTGTCCTCCGAGGGTAAACATGACGGCCTCTCTGTTGTCCAACCTCCCCATCCCCAAGTTGGGAGAAATGTATCCACGTAAAAGGCACGTGCGTCCACTGAGAGGTATGTGTAGGAGAGTGCTGGTTGGTCCAGGCCCTGGAACCAGGCCCCCTGAGTGCAGTAGCAGAGTGACCTCGGCCAAGTTACTTACCCCTCACGATCATTTCCTGTTTCTGTAAAATGGGGATAATGACGATGATAACAATCGTGCTGAGTGTTTGTGGAGATAAAATAAATACATGCACGGAGAATGCTGAGAACAGCGCCGAGCGCTGAGAAAACATCATATATGGGATCGCTGTTATGATTATCAGCCGAATCTGTAGCTTAATGATTTTCATATCTTTTGGTCACAGATTTCTCGATGATAGTTATGTATCCCTGGATCAGTGTGGATGTTTTCTGATGCAAGTAGCAAAACCATAGCTCAAACTGCCTTAAACTAGAAGAGAAAGTCTGAAAACAGCTGGAATCTGGAGGGAAGCAGATTCCAGGCCTAGTGCCATCAGCGGTGGATGACGTCATCAGCGACCCTTCCCTCCATTTCCCCTTCTGCCGTCTCGGCATCAGCCTCACTCTAAGGCTTCCAGTGGCAACCAGAGCTCTGTGCTCCCTGTTCAGATCTACACAGAGACAAAGAATAAATAAGCTTCTTCTCATTACAGCCAGCTCAGGTCTCAGCCTACCCTGGGCCACTGCAGTTTCAGAGGGAGCACATTAAGAGCCTCCCTCGGAGCCGAGGATGGAGTGGCTGCCCGCACAAAGCCACCGTTCCCAGAAGGACAAGACAAACAGCAACACCTTCAAACCTTTAGGTCAGCGATTTTCAGCTGGTGTGCAGCAAGAATTTTCAGGGGCACTGAACTCTTTTTCCCTTAGATTGTCAAATAAGAAAAAAAAAAAAATGATAACAGCCAGCACAACAATAGCCGTCCAGTGTGAATGGATCAAAATGATAGCGATTTCTTTTTTTTTTTTTTTGTTTTTGGCAGATTGGCAAAACATATTTTTTGGTGTGCCGCAGAATTTTAGTAATTAGTTTATGTGTGCCATGAGATGAAAAGGTTGAAAATTGCTGCTCTGTGTCTCAAAATGTAACACACAAACTTGGCAGACAAATTCAGTAGTTTCCCTGTCTCCAGACTAAGAGCCTTGTGCTAGATATTCTAAGTGTGACCCATGGGTGAAGCTAGACTTCTGGCAAGCTGTATAAATGAAACACATTGTGTCGATGACCTCTCTTAGGAAAAAAACATGCTTTTCCTGAACAACTCATTTGACTTCAGTTTATGGGCAACACATGTTTAACCTGTCCCCTTAGGCCTCTAGGCACCTTAAGTTTATAGCTTATCTCAAGAAAAAAAATAGAATTAATTTTTCTGTGCTAAACCTATACCTCGTTTTATTGTTTTCCTAGTTTCTTCTCCCCCAGCTCAATTTTTACTCTAGGTGAATTTTTATCCACCCAATTTCATTATGAAAGAAACAGGGTATTAATAAATAAATACGTTAAAGTAACCCAAAATATGGAAAAATATCTATACTCATTGTCACGCTCAGCATTAATAATTAATTTTTTAATGAAGAAATATAAACATTAAGTTAAGGGAATAATTACATTCACTATGGAATAGTTATGAAATTAAATATATTACAATTAAAAGGTATGTTTATAAGGATTTGGTGATAAAATGAAAAATTCTTTGCTTTTAATATTTGCTTTAAAACAACAGCAGCAAAATTGAGTATGGTTCTTCAATTTCTGGCTAAAAAGTAAACGACTAACATAGCCTCTTTCCAGTACAAAAATAGAAATATTTGATTAAAATTTTAAAACAAATTTAAATACATTGTTGAGAAATTAAAAGGAAAAGAAGAGAGAAAAGGAGGTAAGGATAGAGGGGCGGAGGGAGGGTGGGAGGGAAGACAGTAGTAAAGGACAAAGGGAACTACTAGGTGACATCAATACACCAGGGATTGAAAGCCAGAGGTATAATTGCTTGAAATTACCCCATGGAAATTCAGGAGAATATCAGATCCAGACACATACTCGGGCAGCTAAGAGCTAGGGCTGTCCCAGAGACTCCTTCCTCATTGTCTCGGTTGCCATTTTGTACCTTAAGAGCAGATCTTGCTGTGAGTGATTGGAGAACATGGGCTTGCTTAGTAACTACCGTTCCATCACGGCTCCTCTTGACCGCGACCTCCCCACAGACCCTGCCTTGGCTTCAACAGAGCTGGCTTCCGCAAAGATCCCAAAATGCTGCAGCCACATCTTCTCTGTGCACCTCCCACTGGTAAAAACAAGTGATCTGCCACCCACCCAAGATACCTTTTCACAAACGTTCAAAACTCACAAATTCCATCTGATATTACCTTAAGAAAAACATACCACAAACCAGGCCTTCCTGTTTCTCACAGTGCCACCTACACCTGGGATTGGTAGTCTCTTCGGCCCCCTTCCTCTGAGCTGAGCAGCACTTTGTAGCTTCTGTAGCTGGGATGAGCCTCAGCTAGCCACCGGCATGCAAGGAGAGAAATAGTTTTAAGATCCAATCAATATGGATGACATTTTCCTTGAATTATATCTTTTAGAAGTTACCAAGACATTTTTTCTGCCCAGGTTTTGTTGAATAACAAAAGCCACAATTTATTGAGCAAGTACTATGTGCCAAGTCCTTCACATATGTTATTTCTATTCCTTATAACCGTTTGGCAGGGGAGGTACTTGAAATAGACATAGAGAGATGGGGCTCAGCACTCAGTGGCCAGCTGTGGAAGAGCAGTCAGCAAAGGGCCTCTAGCTTTCGGCTCCTTAGGGTCTCCCTCAACTACCAGGAGGCTTGTTGGCGGTTTTGTTCCTCCTGGGGCAGCCTTCACTTAGTGACTGAGGCACGTGAGTGGGTAATGCTTGCATGGCAGCATAACATGGGACATTCTGTCACTTCTTCCCAATCCTCCTTCCTCGCTTTCCTTTCACAGGAAATAATCCCTAATAATAACTTCCATTCCAAACTCTGTCTCCGTTTGCTTGTAATCCTTGGTTTCCTATCCTAAAAAAGGCAGCAGCACCTCCTAGTAGTTACTATGGTGACTGTAAAGGTTAAATGAGATAATACTTGTCAGGACAATGCCTGGCATACAGAACATGCTCCACAGATGTGGGCTATTGTATTTTTGCCCTAAGTCATACTGCTGGGAAGTGTTGAATCTGGGATTCCGACTCATTTGCCTAACCCTAGAGCTTGGCCACGAACCTGGTTTGGAACTCTCTTGTGATGCTTTTCTTTTGCTGCTTTGTTTCATGGTTATCTGCCTATGGTCATATCTCTGCCTTCTAGCCATCTGAGGTCTTGCACAGAAATTAGGCTGTATCCAACTCTAGCTTCTCAGACCTAGGAGGGACCTCCAATGGGGAGATGCTGGATTGTCGTTATGGCTGCATGACTAAATCTCCAATTATTTTAAACTTCCTGTGGGGCTTGGAAAAAATTCAGATCACTTAAGATATTCAGGTTTTAATCAGGATGTCTGGGTTTCCCAGACTTCTCAATGCTTATTGATGAGAATCACTAAGTTAATAAACTAAATACCAACCTGAACAGGTCAAGCAGGCAGCCATATTGGACGAAGCTGCAGAGGGTTTGAGTGAGATGCTGGAGCTGCAGACATATTAATGGGCCACCCTGCACACAGCCCAGACTCCTCCAGGGCTGCTGGCTGGGCAGAGGGAGCAGGGCTGGGCCTCCTGCCATCCTTGGCATGGGCTTCTTGCTCTGGGGTGAGGGGTACACAGGAAGCTTCCCTATCCTAGCAACTCCTACCTAGCAAAAGAGGCTTCCCAAGGTTTTCTCACACACTTATGAGCCAAGTACATGGATATAAGACTGGGAGGATTTGTCCAAATTCTGGAAGATTGGATGATAACAGTTTCTACAGAGCCTGGCAGAATAATCTGAGACAGTCTTTCTGAGGGATAAGTAACATTAGCAAATCCTGGGACATGTTAGCCTACCTCCTCTCTGATCTTCCCAAGATCCCTCCTCTACACAAGGGACAGGAACTCGCTATCAGGTGGTCCTAGTCCAAAAGATGGGAAACTGGTTTTTTGTTTTATTTTGTTTTGTTTTTTATCTTCTTCCTCTACTCCCTTCCATATTCCACTTTTATTTAAAAAGAGGTTTTAAATAAAAGAACTATTTAATGTCTTAGTTGCTTCCAGCAGGATTAAGTCTTTAAAAAGGAACCAAAAGAGGACAGTGCTTAACCTAAAGCTTTTAATGGTGGGAATTTTAGACCATGTGACACCTACTCAGCCTTCCGTTGCCTACACTGCGCATTAAACGCAGGCCTGGTCACTATTTCAATGCCATGCTGTCCACCAAGGCTGTGCAAGTGTGAGATACCATGTGTTTAGGTAAAGGTGTTAAAATCTAGGCTCTTGGGAGCCCAAGTATATCATATGATTTAAGGATGTAGTTATAGGAATCAGAGTAGGAGAAATTAAGGCATATACGATCAAAGACAGAAGAAAATTGTTTTCAGATAAAGATTAACGTGAGGTGGGGCTAACGAGGCAGAAGGCACTCGGGACGGGCACGGCTTCTCTGGCGGGTTAGGGTGCCTCCTCAGGGAGGTGGCGGGGGGGTACACAGGCTGACTGGGTTTTTATCCAATGCCTTTCTTTTTATTAAAAAATATATATTTCCCCTCCAGATTATAAAATAGTACTGCTTATTGTAGAAATTTTGTAAAGCAGATAATTAGAGAGACAAAAATTAAAAGCTACCCTCAAAAATTCCACTCCCCTGAGTTAACCACTCTTGACATGTTGGGATGTTCCCAATTGGCCTTTAGAAATTATACACACATGTTAATTTTTTTTTTCCAGAAAGGCTTTGGTTTAAGAGGATACCCATGCTGGTATGTAAATAATAGTAAACACTATCCACACTACCTGCTCTAACAATGTGACATGGATTTGTCCCTTGCCACATGGGCAATATTAACGATACAATGGTTTGCATTTGTATAGCAGTTGGACTTCGTGTATTTGTTGAAATCTCTGCTAATTCTAATGGCTCATGTGAAGTCTTTCTTGGATTTTCTACATCCATAAAACATTGTTTATGAATGATGACAATGTTGTTTCTTTTAATCCGTTTTCCTGGGATTTCCATTTTCTTGTCAATCTATTGGGTGAGGTCTCCTGCAGGACAGTGCTGACTAGAACTTGGAATGAAGGACAAGTTGTCCTGTAAATCTTCTAAGGTTTTAAAAGAATACAATTAAAGTGTAATTTTTAATTAAAAAAACTGTTCACCAACTACAAATGGAAAACACTTTCCTTAACTTGATAAAGAGCATCTACAAAAATCTACTTAAATATTACACTTTTAAAACACATTGCCCATGTATTTTATATCCTATTGTTGGAAGAGGCCTAGAAATCAAACAATAATGAGTTAACTAACAGTTTTCAAAATTATCTAATTTGATAAGTGAAAAAAATATTTAGTGGGTATTTTAATTTTTCCTTCACCAATCTCTAATAAAGCTAAACATTTTATTAGTTATGTTATTGACTCTTCCGTAAATAAATAACTCACAAAATTTTTCCTATTGTTTTGAGTTTCTCTTTTCTTCCTAAACAAAGTATATCAGCTTATTAAGAATGTTAATCATGCCATATTTGGAGAAGATATTTTTTTCTCAGTTTATTTTAAATTTGATTGATAATGTTTTTTTCTTTTATATACTTACTGCAGTTTTAAACTCTTATGAGTCAAACCCATTTATTTTCCTTAGTCATTTTAAAATCTATTTTTATGCTTAAAAATCCATTTCTAAGAAAATAATCAAATTCATATTGCTGTTTTAAAAATTCCCCCATTTTAGTGTATGTTGTAGCTGGTTCTATATAAGCATGTATTCCACCCAGCTGGCGAGTATTCCCCAAAGCTTGCTGAATTTTGCATCGATGCTGTCGCCGACACGTACAATTGTTCAGATCACGTGATACATAAGAACAACACATCTAAAGAGGTGGCCTTCATATATCAAAGAATTGTAGATTCACACATTTATCATGACAGTTTTCTGGCAGGTCGCAGTAAAGCGTCTTGTTCTAACATCCAGTGCCCTATGACAGTTCCAGCAGGTGGAAGTAAGATGTCTTGAACAAGGGTGCCTTTTTCCAATTCCCATAGCACTGAGCTGCTTGAATGACTCAATGCTTCCCAACATCTCACTTCACACTTAGAGAGTAACTTCATGACCTGGAAGCTCCACCCGATTAGACATCGCCACAACACACACACACACACACACACACACATACACACACACACGTGCGCGCGCGCGCGCGCGCACATTCTTCATGAATATGAAAGTAACAGGGCCTCCTGCACCAGCCACTTGGCCTCTTGCAACTGCTCCAGGCCTAGAGGAATATTTGATTTGCTTCAACCTGATATATAACCACAAAGCCTCACTCTGCTTTCTCTCTCTCCTCTAATAAATAAGGAAAGAAGTCTTCTCTCGCCAGTTCTAACAACTGGCCTTACAGATGGGATTCCATGCCCCCCGAATGAATAAACGCCGGGGTGGCAACAAGCAGATTAATTATGCAGGAAATAATCTCCTGCAGCAGCGAGCTCGGCGTTCTCTAACAAGGCTGAAAATGATTTGTGCCACCCGTTTATGGCTCTAAGCATTTGCCTCGGGTCCTTCAAGTACTCTATTAAAAACTTTTTGATTAACTTGGTGTCAGGGCTAACTTTGTGTTTGCTACTTTCTTTGGAGTATATAAATGGAGGTTCCACACCCTGGTGCCTGGAGAGCCGCCTGAGTAAATCACCACAAAGCAGTCAGGCTTACGGATGCCGGGAGAGTGAGCATCACTCTCAGGTCGGATGTTGCCTGAGAGACTCAAGATTTGTCTGATTCATAAAAACTCCATTGCACAGGTGTGGAGAGTGACTCTTTCTCATTTATATTAAGGACATTTTGGCTGTCAGGAGTTGGGGAGAAGGTGGCTTTGTTTTTTATGAGGCTGCACTATTTTTCACTGTTAGATGCTGAGAGGTGATTGCATGTGTGTACATTCAGACACATCCCCAGTTTGGACCTGAGTCATAATAAATTTATGTGCTATTTGCACATGGCTTTAAATCATTTCACTAAGAGAAGCATGCAGCCCAGAAATTTAACCACTCTTTCTGGTGCGTAAGTGACCGCTTCTTTGAAAGGGAGAATGGAAGGCCGCGGAGGCCTCCCCAACTCGCCATGGACCCCTCTTGCCTCCCAACTGCCTTGGGAACAGCTGTGGCACACTACAGGCTGGCTGGGACTGCATTGCCATGAGCAGTAAAAGCCGTCACTTTCTCCTCTTTTTGCAAAACACCCAGTCAAAATTCTGAGTCCCCAAATGCGTGAGCAGGAAGCCTCAGGACAGGATTCTGGGGTGCAGCTTGGAGCCTGGGGAACTGTCCTGAGGAGCACGGAGAGACAGGGAGCGAGCACAGGAGGCAGCACAGAGCAGTCTGAAAAAAGCAAGTCAAGATGCTCTCGGAGCCAAACGACAGAACATTTCCTAACACTATTGCTCAAGGAGACAGTGGCTTAGAGAGGATGGCAGTGGGGCTGGTTCTCAGATAAATTCCACGATGCGCATTTTCTCCTCATCCTGGCGTCAATGATACTGATTCCCTCTTTTGAAACCAGGTCTGCTGCTCAAGCTAGGGATGCGCCGGTAATGGCTGGAGAGGACCCTTAGAAACAGGGCCAGCCGCGTCCTTCAGACCCCCCACAGCAGTCCTCACCCATCTGGTGCCACTGCAGAGGCAACACTTCCTCTTCCAGGCTTTCCCTGGGCGAGGCAGCACCTCCTGCCCGGGCCTCCTCAGACACTGGCCCTTCTCCACTTCACACTCTGCTTTGCTGCTGTTGTGGCTGTTGTTTAGAGCTTTGATTCATTTTGCCTCGCTTTGTCTACAGTATGGTCCTTGCTGGCCTCCAGCAGCAGGGCAGAGCACCTCTCCGCCCTTCCCTCTGTTCTTTCCCGCCAATGCAAACAAGGACAGGTCTGGCTCCTACCCCCGCCTAAGATCCAGGATGCTGGGGAGGCCGTAGGGGCTGCCCTGCCTCAGCACCCCTATGTCCCCCAGCCAGTGGGGAGGGGTGGGCCTGGAGCTGCTGCGGAGACGCAGGTGGCTGCCAGCCTGAGGCCATTGAGACCATCTTTACTCGAGCTGTTGGGGACCGTTCCACTTTTTCTCTGACCCTTGTCAATGCTTTGTGGACTCTGGATTGGTCTTTCCTCACGAGGGCGACTTGAGTGTGAACTTTGGAAAGGAAATGCAAAAGCAAACTTTTCAGACACCTTTTGGTCCAACCACCACATGGCCCAGGACCACTGGCCTCGGGAATTGGGGGCTGAAACCCCAGCTGATCTGGTGCTTTGCTCGGTCCCCTGGGGTATTGCAGGGGCATGGGGCAGTTGAGGGAAAACTTGGGGACTGGTTATGCGCCACATGGTTCTATACAGAAAGTGCATATTTCCACTTAGCTCGCCATCCCGGCCACTCACCTGAGGCAGCGGGTGACTGTTTATGTCACTTTGAAGAAACCTGGGCCCACTCGCGCCTGCCCTCGAAGCTGCAGCCCTCCCACCGTGCCTGCTGTCATAGGGGCGAAAGCTGTGCTGTTGTCACGTGACTGATGAGATCAAAATTACATGCAAAACTTGGTACTTGCTCTTCCTGTCCCACGGCTCGCACAGAAACAGACATTTCCAAAAGCAAGGGGAGACATTTTTCCTGAAGTGTTGGCTGTGCTGCCTTCCTCATGAGGCCCGTTCCAGGGTTTTCCAGGGTGGGTCTTTTTAGGTAATGGCACTCATGGCTTATCCCACAGATTTTGAAAAGGCTGCAGGGTAATATACCATCTACCTAGACATTTAAAAGGCATTTTTAAAACACCAAATGTCTGTTCTCCTTCTGCACTTCATTTCCACTCTAACTCTATGGGGGTGGGTTCCTACGAAAGCCCCATCACATGTAGAGAATGAGAACTTGGTTTTTAGGCGTCCGTTGTATCACAGGAAGGTCTGGGCCGATGTGGCTGGTCACTTACAACCTGCTTTTAATTTATCTGCATTTAAGAAATGGATCATGGACACAGCTAAGCTGGATGGGATTGCAACATGACATGCTCTGGGGAAAAACTCAGAGGAGGAGGAAGAGAAGGAGGAGGAGGAGAGGGGCCCCAAGCAGCCCTCGGCTCTGGGAGAAACTTGAGAGCAGGAAAGAAGCTGTTGGCTGAATGAGGCTATCACTTCTCGTTTCCAGTGGACTAGCCCATCTCCAGGATGCCATTTTCGATGTCTGATATTATATAGTCTCTGTTATATTACCTCCATGTTTGGCAAAACAGTGTCCAAGTTCAAACATTTGGTATTATTGTTACACTAGGTGAACGAGGAGCTCAGGCTGTATTCACAAAGCTGGCTATGCATCTGCTGTAATTTGGTCATGGATCTTTTTATCCAGCAGCCAGGCTGTCTTTGGAATGCTTCATTCATAAAGAGGAAGCTGCTGTTGGTTTTAGGAGCCCACAACTGTGGGTCGAAAAATGGCACTTGTCATTCTCACCAAAGACCTGGGGATCTCCATGCTTGGTGCCCAATTTTGGCCTGATAACGTCAGTCGTATAAAATTGATGGTTATTTACTGATACCCAGAGATACAAACTACCCACAGATATATAACTACAAGAAATGACTACACATAAAAGAGAGGCCAGAGAACTGAAGTATGTAAATAAGGGAGCACAAGGGAGCAGATATCTGTTCAGCCATGTCATCGGTCAACAACCACTGATTGATCAACCATTTATTCCAAGATATTAATTGAATGTCTCCATGAGCCAGCAACATGCCAGGAACTTGGAATACATCAACGAATAAGACACAGACTCTACCCTTAAGGAGCTCTCAATATAGTTGGAGCATCTGAGAAGTAAGTCAGTGATTACAGTGCACAAACATAAGTGACATGATGGGCAAGTTCAGGGAGCTGCGGGAGCACAGAGAAGCCACCTCTAACTTAGGTGGTCAGGGAGAGGAAGGGAGGAGTTAGAGAAAACTTCCCAGGCCAGGCAACATCTGGTGGGTCCAAAGGGGAGAGGAGAGCCAGTCATGGGGGGAGAATGAGCATCAATCAGGTTGATGACCCTCTGATGCAAAGAACCAACTGGAAGCAGATTAAGTGTCATACAAACAGGTTAGTGCTCCTGGATTTTATATTCAACAGAAGTCATCAGAAAGCCTACCCAGAGGATTTGATGTTGGTCTTGGAGTATTGGGAAGTTTGTCCACGTACACAGTAGAACAAAGGCCCTCTATTACAGGGGGAAAAAATACAGGAACAAGAAAGGACAGGGGTGCTTAGGGGTCAACATGTGGAACATTCATTCAGATAATGTTTTTGGAAACTGCACAGTTATGTAAAACAAAGTAGCCTAAGACATGCTTCATCCTATGCAGCACAGGTCAGCTAACTATCTATAAAGGGCCATATAGTCTTAGCTCCCAGTGGTAGACTGCAAAACATGGCTACCGTTCTTCCCCTTGCTGCATCCGTGCCCCTGAGATGTGACTTTGAAGCTTTTTCCACCAAGAGGTGGAATCTATTTCCCTACTCCTTGGATCTGGGCCATCCTTGTGACTTGTCTTGTGACCCACTTTAGTCACTAGAATGTGATAGAAGTGATATTTTGCCAGTCCCAACTCTTGGCCTAAAGAGGCCTCGAATGCATCCACTATCTCTCTAGAGACCCCTGTCCCTGTCCTGTGAATAACGTAAGATAGCCTAATGGAGGACAAGAAACCCCATGGACCAGAGGTGAGTAGCCCCATTGTCCTAGCCAAGTTCTAAGACATCTGAGAGAACCCATCTTGGATCAGCAAAACCGCTTACTCAACACACAGACACACAATTGACTATGGATACCTAAGGGACACCCCTGAACCCAGACTAAATTGATGACTTATGGAATCTTGAACTAAGCAAATGGTTGTGGGTTTTTTTTCCACACTAAAACTTCATCATATCATCATTTGAACAGCCATCAGCTAATCACATTCTACCCTAGAACTTCCTGGATTTCACATATTGAGGCCTCCAAGTTCACTGGCTTGCTTGTGGTTGCTGTAAGTTAGCCCCAGAACTGAGAACAGAAGACAGAACCAGGCTAGCTGTACCTCTAACCACAAGGACACTCTCCCTCTTAGATGAAAGGGCTATAATTAAAAGGCAGGAAAGATCAGACACCTCTAGAGTTCACTGCCAAAAGGATCTGAAACCCTGGCCCTCAAAGTCTCTCTGCTCCTGAGAATTCATACATTGGAAGACTAATTCACTATGACAAGTTGACCACTGGAAACCATTTTCATAAAGATGACATGATGATGGATGGATGGGTCCATGCTGTTACAATGTCATTGCTAAAAAAGATGTGAGGAGTCCAAGTTCCAATTACTTAGATGCACATACAATGCAGAGGTCTTTTTAAAGCCACAGAACCCTATTGCAGCAGGCTGGCACGTGTTACCCCCTCTGTATTTAAGGGCCACATTCATGAGCCAGTGACACACTGAGCTATACATGCAAAGCCTTCTGTGTCTGGCAGCTGGAATAAGACACAACTATATCTCGTTGCTTCAGAGATATACCAAATGGGGAGTTTGTGCAATAGAACGATCCAAGCAAGAGCAATAGTATTTTCCCATTTCCAACAGGGGACATGTGTGCGTGCATGCGTGCGTGTGTGTGTGTGTGTGTGTGTGTGTTTGATGCTGCCCCACCAAGTGAAACTAAATGTGACCACAAGCCCTGCCTCCTTACTAAACGGCCTTGACGTTTTTCCCTAGGATGTCTCAGTTGAGACCAGAAGTTGGTCTCAATTTTTAGAGCAGATTTCAGAAAATGAGTGTCAAAAGGTCTTAAGTCAGGGGTCAGCAAAAGTTTTTCTAAAGCACAAGAGAGTAAATACTTCAATCTTTGCAGACCAGGAGGCAGGAATAGGGGTATTGCACAGGCAGTTACATAACCATGTAAAATGTAACTGTTCAAAAACATAACCATTCTTAGCTTACCACCCATAACACCACCAGCAGCTGGATGGATTCGGCCCACAGACTGCAGTTTGCCAGCCCTTGCCTTATTAAACAAAATGGTTAGATTTCTCACTAGTCTTATCTTCCCACAGGAAAAAACTCTTAGTTGAAGAAAATTTCTCTTAGGTACCAAAAACCTGATCATAAGAATTTAGAAATATTAGTAATATAGTACATTATGCTGTATGCATAGTAATATATTACATTATGTCAACATTATGTGTGTCATATGTATTAACATACTATAGTACGTATTATGTTCATAGAATAGATTATATGTTAATCTATTAGCATTTAATATGATAAATTATATATGGGAATTAACATAATTAATATAACTTCTATATAAATAGTAATATATTAATTATTATTTCTTCTGATTAGAAACACAAACCATTTTCTCCCTCAAACTAAAGCTGGGCTCACACAGTGCTCTTGCCCGTCTCTGCCCAGCCCTGGCTCTCCCGCTCCCCCTTCCCATTTCCCCACCCAGCAGTGGCAGGCGCTCTGCCCTTGGGGTGTTCAGCACTTGGCAAACAACTCAATGAAGGAGATGCTTGGTCAGCCCGGTTCTTAGAAGGGAACATACAGGGATTACTTCCTCTCCTCTCACAAACGCAGCCCGTCCTCTCCTGCCCAAGTCCTCCCTGCCCATCACCCATGGGGTGGATGGTAGTGGTGTGGCCGTGACCATTCACAACCATTGGTGCTTTCCTGAACTTAAGGCTGTCATTGATTGAGACTTTATTGCCAGTCTCAGGCTTTAGATGACATTCTCCAGGGACCAGAGAACCTCCCTTGGTTCCCAGCACACCCCATAATACTTTGTGCAGGTTTCTCACCACTCCTGGTCTTTCCCTATGCTCCTCACAGCAGAGGCCCCCGAACCCTCCCTGACGGTTCAGTTCTGAGGCTAACAAACTGTGATATTGTGGCTTATAATAAGAAATACACAGTTGATCTTCACGCTGTTTCTGGCACAGAGGTGCAAACACCTTTGGTATTTCTTAAGTGATAAGAGCGATAAAGGCGTCTTGATATTCAGAACAAGCCCCTTTGAACCACACCTGAGTTTATGCTGATGAGGTGACTTTTGGAATGCAACTAAGGATGGGGCTAGTTGCCAGAGGCAACAGCCTTATGATTAGAGGACTGGAACTTTCAGTTGCACCCCCTGACCTCGGAGGGCAGGGGGCGGGGTGGGGCCGTTGCTCGGAGCGCTGGAGGTTGAATTGCTGGCTAATGGGCAATGAATGACTTACTCAATCATGCCTCTATAATGAAGCCTCCATAAAAATCCCAGGATGGGCTTCAGAGAATTTCCTTGCTGGTGCGCATGTAGAGATGGGAGGAGAGCGGAGCACTTAGGGCAGGGAAGCTCTGCGCCCTTTCCCCATGCCTCGCCCTGTGCGTCTCTTCTCTCCGGCTGCTCCTGAGTTATATCGCTTTCTAATCAACCAGTAACCTAGTAAGTAAAATGTTTCTCTGGGTTTCGTGAGCCACCCAAGGAGGGTCGTGGCAACCTCTAATCTATAGCCATGGGTCAGAAGCATAGGTGGCAGCCTGCACTTGTGACTGGTATCTGATGATTGGCGGGGGCAGTCTTGCGGGAAGAGCCCCTAACCTGCGGGATCTGATGCGGTCTCCGGGTCGTGTCAGAATTGAGTCAAATTGTAGGACATCCAGCTGGTGTCAGAGAATAGCTTGGTGGTGCATGTGTGTGGGCGTGGCTGGGGCGGACACACCGTAGAACTGAATGCAGAATTGTACGTATTATTTGACCTTCAAGTCCCCTTATTTTACAGTCACAAAAGCAGCAGACTCAGAAGCACAAGCGCGCTGTCTCGATCAGAAGGAAACTGCATGGCTAAGATCAGGTCCAGTTGATGGGTTTGGAACAGTCGTTGGGCTTTGAGTATCACTGCTTCTATCCTCCCAACAGCTTTGGGGTAATAAGTCATTACCTGGGGAAATAAAATATCCCATGCCACAGATAAAATACTTACTTTATTTTCTCCTGCATTCTGAATTTTGTGTAATGCATGTAGAACAGGGGCGCTCCGAGAGGGGCCTGGGGCTGTGTGAGCGCTGGGTGCAGCTCTGGGAGCTAAGAAAGCAGATTCTCAAGGAGTCTTTTCTCCCCGGGCTCCCTCTTTCATACTCTCCTGCGGCTGCCTTCCCACGGCTTCCTCTCTCCAGAGACACATCATTCTTCTACCTCAGACTTTTATTCTGCAATCATCAGAGCAATTGGGACTGGTTTTATCCTGCATTCCATGAGTAAACAATCCTTTCAGCTTTGCAGGATGCAGGATTAGCTCTCAAGGCGAGGGACTATTTCAGAAGAGCATTGTTGGCCAGTCTGCTCGGAGACCACGTACGGAGTCCTGGTGCAGGCCAGGCCTGACTGACCCATCGCTGTTCCTGGGCCCCAGAGCCTGGTGCAGTCCAGCTCGGCCCTCAGGAGGCAGGTCTGGAGAGAGGTCCTGCTTCTCCTTGCTGATCCCCAGCCACCCTGGAGCCCCGGGCCACAGTCAAAGCTTGGGTCTTGTCTGTTGCCCCATAAGAACAGAAGCTCCGTGCATGCAGGGATTTTTGTTTGTTACTTCTCTCCTGTAGCCCCAGTGCCTGGAACAATACTGTCACACAAATGCACAACAAATATTTGTTGACTGAGTGAATGGCAGCCTCAGGAGAGACAACCTTGGGGCCAAGGCTGAGCTGCAGCTGACTCAGGTCCTGGGCTTGGATCCTGGCCACACAGAGATCAGCTGGATCAAGTTCGGATCTGACAGTTCCCACTCAGGAGTGGGCGCCAGTGGCCAGTCCAGAATCACAGGAATCCTGGAGCTGGGAGCATGCGTCTGGTCTCATTGCTACTCAAGCTGTGCACCTCCAGAACAGGGACAGAGGGACATCTACCTGCCTGCCATGGTCACGTTGCTCGGTACTACAGCCTCTGTGTGTGCATTGTCCCCAGTCACCGCAGTGCAGTTGCTCAGTCTGGACAGATTGTTCATCTTGCTTTTAAAAAGTCAAGACAATTCAGTTCACTGATCAGGCTTCCAGATAATCAGTTGAGCATTGAAGATGGTTTCATGACTGTCCTCTTTACAAAAAGACAGGGCAAAAAAAAAGACTGAAAAGAAAGGCTTATGTGGTTTACAGTGTAGAACGTTTCTTTTTTGAACCTTTAGATATTTTGTGAGGCTTAATACAGCAAAGGCTAGAGTAGGACATGTGCTTATCTGTGATCTCAGAAGCTGGGCCGCCTAATAAATCCAGCCCAGGTTAAGATTAACATTGTCTGAAGCCAGAGCCTCTTGGTCTAATCTATAGTCAAAGGGATAACCAAACATCTTTTCATGTGGACCACTGCTGACTTTTTTAAACATCTCAGAAGTATGACTGAAGGAAAACTTTAAAGCTGACGTTGTTGAATTTAATAAGCTAAGAAGAACCTATCTCTGCTGAGTGGAGAAAACAAAGATTTGCATCAACTGCCAAAACAGCACCCGGAGGAGCCCCAAGTTTTCTTAAGTAAGACTCACTCCAAGTCCCTGAAGAGCTTCTGTGGAACGTGTCCAGGATGGGATTTGGAAAGGATGAGACTGTTAAATGTTGATTGAATGAAGGGTAACAAACTTTGGAATTCTTTTTCTTAGTCTCTGAAATCTTGCGGTGGCTCCCTGTTATGATCTGAATGTTTGTGCCTCTCCTCAGTCCATATGCGGAAGCCCTGACTGCCAATGTGGTGGTATTTGGAGGCAGGGCCTTTCAGAAACTAAGACTAAATGTCTTCATGAGGATTAGTGCCCTTATAAGAAGAGACGCCAGAGCTTCCTCTCTCTACCATGGGAGGATACAGCAAGAAGGTGGCCCCCTGTAGATGGCCGTCTATTAGCCAAGAAGGGGCCCTCACCAAAACTTGACCATGCTGGTATCCTGATCTCAGACTTCAGCTTCCAGAACTATGAGAAATAAATGTCTATTGTTTATAAGCCACCCAGGCTATGGTATTTCGTTAGGGCAGCGCGAGCCGACTAAGGCACTCATTTTACAGTAGGCCAACATCCACCTACAGGCTCTGAATGACCTCATTTAGTCTCCCCCTCATTTTCTCTGTTCCATCCCAGTGGCCTCCTAGGCACACCAGTCATACTCCCACCTCAGGGCCTTTGCAATGGCTGTTCCCTTGTCTAGAAGGCTCTCTTCAAGGTACCCACTTGGCCTGACTGACTCCTTAACATCCTTCAGGTCCTTACTGAGTGTCACCTTCTCAGTGAAGTCTTCCTTAACTCAGTGAAGTCTTCCTTAACAAATCATCCCATATTGTCTTCTTTCTTTCCTACTTTATTTCTCTCCATGGTATTTATATATTTTTAACTTATCTCATTTATTGTCTATCTTCTCTACTAGATCATAATTTTGATAAGGACAAGAATTTTTGTGTTTACTGCTATATTTCTAGTACCTGGAACAAGGCCTAGTACATAATAAGCTCTCAGTGTTTTTATTGAATGAATGAATGAATGAATGAATGAATGAATGAATCAGTGAATAAAGTTAACTATTTTGGAAACTGAGAATAAATTAACACCGTTCAAAGTGGTCCATCCCAGGACCCAGGACATGTCACTCTGGGGGTGGGGGTTCAGAAGGGAGTTGGGTTGTGTCTGCAGTGAAGGGACCTGCAAGGGGTATGGACAGCTGTCCTAGCTAGCCCCTGAGACCTGGGTTGAATGTTAACATTAAGTCACTACTTAAATTTTGGTGACTCATGAAAATCAATGACCAGTTCAGGGTATGGTCTTCCCTGGAAAACAGTTAATAATCAAGAGCTCCTTGGGGGAGGATATTGGGAGGAAAGGAGAGAAAGAGTGTTATGAGAGCGCGCAGCTTGGAGATCCTTGGCCATAAGGTGCCCTGCATGTAGTCATTGGAGTAGGGCTCCTGGAAGCAGTCAGTTCTTTTGATTGGCCCCAGATTAAGAAACAGAGCCAAGCTGAGCAGCACAAAGTTACATAAAAGAAGCAGAGCTGTGGGAAATGTTTTCTTTTCTGTCCTTTGTCTCACTTTTCAAACATTTGTACCTTTATCAATGTGTAAGTCTCCATGGGCCTATCACGTCCGGGAGAACAGGCTCCCCGAACAAGACAGTCAGTTGTAAGCCCAGGACAGCCCTGGGATGCCTTCCATCACTCAGGGCTTTCCAGGAAGATCCTATTAAGAAGCTGGGCTCTTAACAGGCAAGGAACAGCATTAATAAAAGTTCTTTTTACTTGAAAGGGCACAGAAAAAAAAAACCCAATAAAGCTGAGTCCAGCTCTTAAAAAAAAAGGTTGATAAAACTGACAAAAAAAGAAGAAAAAGAAGTAGTTTATCGTGGTTCTAAAAGAAAGACAAGGGTTTTTCTTTCTTCTTTTAAAGGCAGAATTAATTAATTCACCACCGCGGACCTGAGCTCTGAATGGAATGTTAGCTGGGACTCTGGGGGGCGGGTGAGTCCTCGGGACTATCCCCTGGATAAGCTTTCATTAAAGCAACACTGTTGAAAGCAGTGAATTTAAATCCATCCACCAGACAGAACTGTGCACCAGAAGTGAAAAAGAAAGTAAAATGACGAGAGTGCTGTTAAGAAGAAACTCTTAAGAAAAGAAGTGCAATTCCTTAAGCCTCCCTTAGGGATAAGATGATAATAATATTAGAACAACCATAGTGGTATCAATGAGCTTGGTTCATTCGCCTTCCTCTGCCTTTCTCAGCTCCTCACAGCTGAATCCCTGCTGGCGGCGGGGTCTGCACCCCCAGGCTCAGACTAATTTTACTTCTTGAGCAAGCATGGCAAAGGAGGCTGTCACTTCTTACTCTTCGACCGGTGGGGCCTAAGGACCAGCTATAACAGCTGCTTCTGACCCTCCCAGTCCCCTTCTCTGTAACCAGAACCAAGACCTGAGTCCTCCTCCCAGAGTGACATGGCCCCCAGGTCCTGGGATGGACCACTTTGGAGGCTCTTGATTTCTTTTCTGTCCCTACTCTTCTAGGACTGCATGTCTAAGTCCTTGATAGCTTCTGTCCTCTGGCCAATTTCCTCCGCTGGGGACTGACTTCCACGCTTGACCCCTAGGCTAGGGTCCTATCAAATGCAGACAGACTCCATGGAAGTAGGGCCACACCCTGTCTGAGCACTTGACGGACATCTGAATTTTTTGCTGCCATGTCCAGCTCCTGTTTAGATGCCCAGGAAGGCCCAGAGTGTTGTGCCTTCTTGGATGCTTGGTCTATTGACTTGGGTCTATTGACTTCCCTGTACTCTTAATTGTCCAGGCCTGGCTTTCTCCTGGGCTGCTCTTGCCCTGGATTGTTGAGAGTCAAACTGCATCCTTTCCACCTGGCCCATTCAACCAGCATCCTGGAGCAAGCCATGGAACCCCATGGAAGGTCCGAATGGAAGAAAACAAATATTTTGCAAACAAAATGGAATTATTCTTTGAATTTATCTTTGAGGACTGCATATCTAAGGTCTTGAGACCTTCCATTGTTCTGGTCAATTTCCCCCCTTAGGGATTGAATTCTGCCCTTGAATTCACCATGCTTCTGGTACCTTGAAGCAAGGTGCCGTGCTTCTGGTCTCCTTGAAGAAATCAGGCTCATCTCAGCCCTTGGCCTTGGACAGTCTGGAGCAGCCAGGCTTGGGGCATGTTCCCCAACTGCATGTCTGCATCTGACCCTTTCCTTGCCCCTGGCCTGAGCAGCAATAAGCACTGAGCGGTCCAGCCTGGCACCCACTCTCCTCTTCTACTTGACTGGCCACCAGGTCTCCTACAGTGGCGTCTGCTGGGAACAGCCTTTGCTTTCCTGAAGACATGTCTTTGCTATTCAGCCTCCTAAGATAGCATCCTCTTTCTCTTTATTATTTTCTGAGCAAGCCAAAGCCAATTCCCAACTACCTTATCTCTGCTGAGACTTTGCACGGCTTTTCAAGGTGGATTTTATGGTTGTTCACAGGAGAGAATGCCCCTAGCTCTGTTTTCCCTCCCAGCTCCCAAAGAGCCAGGCTTGACAAAGTAATTCTGAACAACGCTGGCACAGGCCCCTACCAGCAGGAAGAACATCAGCAGTTCAGATATAATACAATAAAAAACACCAGCTTGTTTTCTCACTGGTAGCCTTGCAGCTGAGTGCTAATGGTGTCTTCTGCTGAATTGATTAGGTCTACTGGCTGGGCTGCTAATACCCATGCTGTTACATGATTATAGAATACCTGTCGCTTTCCTGTCTTTCCGCCTCATCATTATGTAGCTCCTTTAGTCAAGGTAAGACATTGCCACCCACTCCTCTATTTGGAGATGAAGAAACTAAGGCACTTCACGTAAAAAGCCCATGGCAGAAATGAGCTAGTGGAAGGCGGAGGCCTAGGCAGACACACTCTGCCTCCTCGAGCAATCACAGAGGGAATTATAACTATTTCTTAAAACAAATAACAACAAGAACTGTCAGAAAATTGAGTTATATGGAAATCCGACCACCAAGGATTTAAAGAAGCCTCATTCATCCAGACAGGTGGAGGGGCAGAGTCGCGGAGACAGGCAGAGAGACGCAGGGATGTAGTGTGGCATGGCGAGGTGGCAGTGGTGGTGGTGGAACAGGAGATCCCACATCACATGTGGCGGATAAAAATTGGGAGGGATGCCTTGGGAGCGAGTGATCCCAGCCCCAGGCCAGACTGCACAGCCCAGGCTTCCAGCGCCAGGAAGATAAGTCCCCATAACTACTGGCTATAAAAACCAGTGGGTGTTGGGGCAGCAGAAGAAACTGCAGGATTTTCTGGAGAGTTCATTTAAAGTACCCACACAGACTTAGAATGTACGCAAACCCACCCGCTCTGGAATTCACCACCAGGGCAAAAGCTGGAAGGGTGCCAGTCACATGCAGGAAGTGGGTGACTGGAAACAGGGTGAGTGCCAGGCAAACCTCCAGAAGCCAGGGAGCAGAATTATCCCCTCTCCAAGGCACCCCCCACTACACAGAGCCACAAAGCGGTAAAGCAGGTTGCTCTGCCCTGACAATTATCTAAGGTTCTGCCCCACACAATTTACAGGTATCTTTTACAGGGAGTCAAAGCAGCTCTCCCTACTACACAGAAACAAACACAGGAGGGGCTCCCAAATTAAGAGGACAAAGAAATATGGCCCCAAAGAAAGAATAGAACAAAACCCCAGAAAAAGGACCAAACAAAACAGAGATAACCAGCCTATCAGATGCAGAGTTCAAAACACTGGTGATCAGGATGCTCAAAGAACTCATTGTGTTTGTCAAAAACATAAGGGAAGAAATGAAGGTTACACTAAGTGAAATAAGAAAAATCTACAGGGAACCCACAGTGGAGAGGATGAAACTGAGAATCAAACCAATGATTTGGAACACAAGGAAGGAAAAAGCATTCAATCAGAACAGCAGGAAGAAAAAAGAAGTCAAAACACAAGGATAGGCTTAGGAACCTCTGGGACAACTTTAAACTTACCAACATCCGAATCATAGGGGTGCCAGAAGGAGAAGAGGAAGAGCAAGAAATTGAACAACCTGAACGAGCCTAGAAAACACAACCACACTGACAATAAAAACATATAAGTGTCCGTTGTTAGGTACATGTAAGTTTCTCATCAGAACCATGGAAGACGTTCTAGGATTATGTCATGGCTTACACTTTTAAAAGGTGCAGGCCCAAATCCCATCAGCTTTCTTGAGTTAAATCATAGTTGAATCAGTTACAATAGTTTTATGTATGTGGAAGCAGCTAGTATAATGTTTAGAAGCTAGTAGGAGGCCATAAATGTAAAATTTTAATTTGAATATTGAAGCTCATGATAGATACTGGCCAGGCAAAATTTGGATCAGAGCTTCTGGAGAGAAGATAATGGAAACACCCAGGTACCTCAGGGCTGTGCAAGCTTCCAGGATGCCTTAAGGCTAAGGACAGTGGACACTGCACCCTGACACTCGAGAGGGCTGAGCAGCCAGTTCCAGGCCATCAGACAAGTTATCTCTTTAGTCCCTACTGGGCCCTCTAATCCGTTTTTCTCTAAGCAAGACTGAAACATAAGCAGGCAAGTAGAGACAGAAGCAGGAATATTCAAGAAGCCTGGAGCCCAGTCCAGGACATGATGAAAACAAAAACAAAATATCCGGGGAGCTACAGGGAGTGCTGTGGGTTGGACTGTGTACCCCTAAAATTTGTATGTTGAAGTCCCTACTCCCAGTCCCTCAGAGTGTATCCATATTTGGAAATGATTTCTCCAAAGAGGTGATTAAGTTGAAACAAGACCATTAATTGGGGCCCTAATTCAAATGACTGGCATCCTTATAATAAGAAGAGGGTGTGTACGCAGAGGGACAGCCATGTAAAGAGGCAGCGGAATCCACCCTGCAATTCTTTCATCACAGTCAGAAGTGGCTAATGCTGAACATCATTAGAGTATCACAGGCTTAAACTGAATGTGGGTTAATGTTCATAACAAGAGGAATAATTGGTTTCGCCACAGACGTCTACACTTAATTTCTAAGCCTTATTAGTTATTATATTTTGTCTTGTTTAGGGCCCTTTTTAAATTGTTTGCAGTCAAATGACTTGTCTGACTCTCACAAGTATTGTATTTCATACTTGAGAAGTCAAAGCAACACCTTCGATCAAAGCAGAATGTTTTAATTAAATAACCATAAAATTCCCCTCAAGGAAACAAGTACACCCAAAAGCACAGTGAGGAGATTTTCTCGTTCTTTTCAGTTCTTGACATTGGCCCAGCTCAGCTTCTGTGCTGCTGTAATGTACGCATCTTAGCCTAGGGCTGTCCTCTTCACTCTGGTAAGCGGGGCACTGATTGCCCAGCCTGCGTCATCCTCACCTCTCCGTCCCACAAATGGGCCGAGTCTGGAAGCTCTGACCCAGTGTCCAAGTGATGGGGCCTGGAGTCTGCTCCCCGAGAAAACTCCTCTGGACGTTGCTGCTGGAAACCAGCTGTGGGAACTAGTGCGTTAGTGACTTACTCCAAGGCAGGGAGCAAAGCGCTCCAGAATATACGGTGACATGGGAAAAAGAAAAAAAATGAGCATTACTGAGAGTGACGGAAAACTTGCTATGGAAGCTCCAGAAGTACAAGGACCTTGTTTGTAAAGTTCTCAACTGGATCTCTAGTTCTTTGCATAGTAATAGGAACCCAGTGAATGAAAACTCCGGTGGATACATGAACCTACTCCTGCTGATCACTTTTCATATAGTATTCATTTAACTTAATCCTTACAAAAACCAGGTGAAGTGGGTACTATCAGCTTGCTCTGTTTTACAGGTGGGCAGACATAATGACATTCGGAGAATTTAAGCCAGCTCCTCAATTTGACAGGAAATTCCTGAGAAAAGACCGGGACTCAGGCGTGCTTAGTTCCAAGGCCTGGCCTATTACACAGCCTTGCAGGGTGGCTAGGTGGGTGGGTGGCAGTGGATTCCAATTCCGCCAGTTACTGCCTGTCCCAGCCCCACCCTATGCAGTAACCAGAGACATCCACCCTGCAGGCCTTTATCCACTCCCCTTCTCCACGATCCCTGCTGACCTGATCTCCATGAGAGGGAGGTTCTGGGATACATGACACTGCCCTGAGTTGGGGGGCTGGTATGCCCAGGGTGGCCCCCACCACGCCCTTGTTCGCAGAGCCAGACTCTCCCCGCCCGGTCCGCTTTCTTCCCAGTTGCTGCCAAGAGAGGCCTGTCTGTGAGACCCAGCTTCTCCTGGGCCCATTGCTGGAGCTCTTGTCTCCTTGTGAAGGGGCCCTGCCAGCCTGCCGGGGCCTTGTTACTTCCTGTTCCTGCACGCTCCAGCCTGTGTCCCTGCACCTCTTCCCTCACCTTCGCCCTCTCAGATTCCAGGCAAGTTTAAGACCTCGTGGGGTTTCCCTTGTCTTACTGTCCCAGGCCCCTAAGTTGTCTCCTGGTTTCAAGAATTGTTCCCTCTCCAGACATTCCCAGCGAGGCCTATGAAAATGCAGGTTGAACCATGTCACCACCTTGTTTAAAACCTTTGATGAGGTCTCTATCACCTATTCATTGTAGTAGCAGCTCCTTAGAAGGGCACATCCACCCTTCCAGGACCTGGCTCCTACCTACGTCTCAGGTCTCATTTCTTTTGGCTCTAGTCACATGGAACAAACCATGGTGTTTCTTGTTCTTCTTCTTCTCTCTGCCTCGAATGTGCTCCCCATTGTCTTAAAAACATAACCCTGTTTGACTAGTCCTCCAAACTTAAGTTCCCCTTTTGCTGAAAGTCTTCCCCCAGTTCCCATGCTGGGTTCCATACCCCTCTTCCATGCAATCCTAGCAACCCCAGCAGATTATGTTGAAGTCATCTTAGAAGTTCCCGAAAAGTGGGGGACAAGTTTCATTCGTTGCTGAGCTTAGCGCCATGCCTGGCACATCCTTGACATGCAGAAATGTGCACGGACCTTAAAGCTCCGGAGCCTGGTGGGAACCCCACCTCCACCAGCGAGCCCCGCCCTCCCTCCTACCTGACTGATCATTAGCATTCTAGCCGTCTGGAGGCTCTGGCCACCCACTCTCCAGATCAGGGTGTCAAAGCACATCTGGAGCTGTGCGCCTCCTTGCATGTGCAGGCATAGGACACGGGCTTTGGTCCTGCAGCAGTTCCATGGGCAAGAGGGCCCCTCAGCTCCCAGCCTTTCCTCCCTGTCAATTCCTGCCCACAAAACAAGCCCATTGGGGCTCTGAGCCACATCCTTCACACAAGTCGGGCGCATGGAACCTCGAGCCAGGGTCACACATCTAGCAAATGAGCATCACTGCTCCCAAAGGACCGGAAGGGCAGTGCTGGTGGACCAGTATGCTCTCTACTTGAACAAAACTTTAAATAGATTCTTTCCTGAGAGGGGTCAGCAGCTTCGTTTCCACAGATGAGTAACAGCACATTAACATGGCACCTTGCTGGGTAGGTTGGTCTGAATTTTCATGCGGCGCAGGGATGAAAGTCCCAAAGGCACCCCTAAAACTCCAAGGGTCTCACACTGCTGTCCCCCCTGTGCCACGGTCCTGCTGAGGGAGGACGATGGTGATGGAGAGGGTTTCCTTGCTGCCGTAACACCCGCTCTTCTCCTGCGCGAACATCTTAGAGCCATAAAGGCACATTGTATTTTCAAGGCTTGTCTGATCCCATTTCTTTGTAAATTGGATTAAGCTCTTTACTGTGTATTACTGATATTAAAAAAGAATGAATTCACATCTTGCAAACACAGCAAAAAGCAATCGCTCCTGTGGCAAGGAAGTCATTGGCCAGCATCCACGGGAACCCAATTTTAACTTTCGAGCCCAGTCAGCAGGCAACCACAGTGGCTGACTGCAGGGTCAGCCCCAGGCGACACTGTGAGCCAGGCAATGTGAGTGTGAGCTGTCAGCATCCAGGACTCCCTCTTCGCCTCTCTTCTGTCCCCTTCCCCTCTCAGAGCCTCAACTGAAACACTGCATCCTCCCCATCTCCCAGGTCCCCTCTCTCTCCCCAGGAAAAGGGGCTGGACATGTGTTCACACGAAGGCTACGGACAGAGCGCCGTGACCTGGGTGAAAATGACTTACAACATGCTATACGAGAACAACAGCAATGCCTTACATGAGAATTACCTCTGTACTTTGTAAAGCCCTCTCACCTGCATGGCATGGGGACTCTTGTTAAGGGTTTATCCCCACGCCCTGCTGACCCCTAGTTTTTCTGGGGGTAGGTAATGAAAAAACAAAAGTTGAGGAACTGAAGATTAAAATTTCTAGGGGAGGAGCGATTTGGGGTAGGGCCGAGGGAAGAGCTGGGGGTAGTTTTCCGTGTTCTTCAAATTGCCATAGACAGTAGCCCAAAATGGCCTTTTGGAGTACTTTAAACAATTGGGATCAATAAAAGGGTGAAAGAAGCATAAACTATGTTGGTCCGACATTCCCATAATCTAAATGTCCATATTAAGAGAGTGATTGAATAGTATGCATTGATTAAAAGAATAAGGTAGATCCATATGTACTGATACATAAAATTCTCCATTGAAAAAAGCAAGTCACTGAGTGTAGTATAGCATTATCATAGGATCCCATTAATATACACATACATACACGTGTTAACCATGTCTACACGTAAAATATGTTTGTGATGATACATGAAAAAGGTCAGGGTGGATTCAGCCCAAATTGTCAACAATGACCATGGATGAGAAGGAGGGAGAGAGTATTGGAATAGGGAATTAAGGGGTGGTTTTTGTTGTTTATTTACTTCTGTATTGTTTGACTTTGGGTTTACAAGTAAATTGCATTGATTTTGTCATTTCTTTTCACAAAAACAAAAAATAGTTCCACATCAAGAGAAATTAATAAACTGGTTCCCAAGTGGTCAGGCATTAAGGAGGACAGTTTGGATAGTGGCCTGAGGGTCATTGTCCCAGGCTAGTGTCCTTGTGTGGATGGCATGAAGGCGGCCCTATGACTCAGGTGAGCTCATCGCTTGTCTGTAACCTGCAAGTTCTATCGTGCCCAGAAGAAGACCTTCTAACTCTGAATCTGGATAGGAAATTTCAGTTAAGCACCAAGAACTTACTGCGCTGAATCAGACTAGAATGCCAGACTCCAACCGTTCCTCCTCGTAGGATTCACCTTGAGAGGCAAGGAGTGAAAATATTTTGCACATCTCACTCTGGAACCTGGATAAACATGCACACATATGCACAGCTGCCTGACTAATGATCTTGCGTTAAGATGGTTTTTTCAAGGAGCATGGGCAGAAGGTTATCACAGAAACTGTACCTTCACGTCAGAAAATGCCATGGCTCTTAATCAAACGTGCAGAATGCTTGTTTTACAGTGCCTGTGTCTATTTCTTCCCTATGTCAAGTGCAGGTGAGAGTTCTGGCTGGCGACCCTCCAGCGTGAGCCTGTCGATTAGGCCGCGTGCAGCACCTCTGTTTCGGCTCCACCTGCCAGGCTGCCTCCAGGCCGGCTCTGAGGCTCCTGCTTTGCTGTGAAGGGCATTTGGCCTGAGCTGTGGCAGGGCCACAAGGCTTTCCAGCACCCAGTGGGATCTGGTGACTCACCCCCAGTGCAAAATTTCTGAAAAGATCCATATTTCCGTGTCAGCAACCTAGTGCAGACTACCTATTGTCCTCCTACTGGTGCTGGGGAGCCGCTGGCTGGAAACGCGAGTCCGCAGCCCAACAGCGAGCATCATTGCAATGCGATTCCCGAGGAAGGTGGAGGACAAGGTTTTCCCTGGCTGCAAACAAGAAGGGGGTGACTTGTCTGTAAACATGTGCAAATAAAGATAAAACCAACTAAAAGTTAGTCTGCTTTATTATTTTCACCAAGCAACTGACCATTCCAAGCAATGTCAGGGACAAAGTACTCCTCCCTTCCCCGGGCTGGCCACTGTGACGTCCCAAAGGCACAGCAATGCCAGGGCCGTCATATAGCGCACCGCGCCAAGAACGTGAGGTTTAAAGTTAGATGCCCTGGTCAGGGTCCTAAGCCTGCCACTTATTAGCTCTGTGAACTTGGCAAGTTATTTAACACCTCTGAGCCTCAGTTTCCTCTCCTGTAAAATGCTCGTATGGTATTTGCAGGATTGTTGTGTAGATAGGAGAGAAACTATGTGAAAACTCTTGATAAACTTTAAAGTGATAGAGAAATGTTAAGTGTTTGTAGTTGACATTAGGTGTGAAAATGGCAGGTGTATTTGCTTTTCCACGTGTTTCCACATGTTGTGCTTTGATGCAGTGCTGTACCTGTCCCTGTCGACCTCTCATTGCTCTTTGTCCCTGCCATCTGCATCCTTCGTACCACCCCAGCTGCTATTTCGAAATAGAGCCATCGTTTCTTTGTAACTTCAAAGTAAGCTGGCCGACGTCCCTACCTAATAAGATAAGGGACCAGATCGATCTTATCCTGAATTTTCCCTCTCAGGGGTCCCAACAGGTCACCTTCACATGCTCATGAATCAGCTCCCCTTTCCACTAGGAGCTCAAACACCCGCTCAGGCCGGACTCTGCCAGGGGCAGCCCTGCAGCTGGGGAGGCCTGGCGCCGCTGAGAGAACCTCTGGAACCCTGGCAGCCCCACCCAACTTCTCTCGGCATCCAGTCATGGCAAAAGCTGCCTGTTCTCCAAGGACACAGCCCTGAGCATGCCTCCTTTTAGGTGACATGCACTGTCATTCCCTCAGGCCAGCCCAAGGAGCCGGGCGCCTGACTCAGAGCAGTTGCGGCATCATACCTTCCCCGTGACCGAGGCCTTGGGATTGAGCCCAGGCTGTTCGTCCAGATCTCTGCCCTTATACTGAAAGTGTGACTCAGATCAACTGGTCCCATTTTTTTGACCTAAAGGAATGACAGCCTGTTTCACTTGTGACACGACCTGGCCACCTAGGCTAAGGTTTGATCAGGTTGGCACCCAAGAAGCCAAGCGCCTGGGCCACACAGATGCTAAGAGTTGTCTAACATCCTACGACACCTCCGGTGGTTTGGCCGGGAGGAAGGCGTTTGAACACAGACACACGTCGAGGGAAGACACTGTGATGACACAGGGAGGAGACAGCCATCTGCAAGGCAGAGAGAAAGGCCTGGGACGGATCCTCCTCGCAGAGCCCTCAGAAGGAGCCAATGCTGCCCATACCATGATCTTCCAGCCTCCAGAACTGCCAGACAACAATTTCCTGTTGCTTAAGCTGCTCAGAGTGCTTAAGGTACTTTGTTAGACCAGGCCTAGCTAGCGCATACAACCACTCAGCATTAAGAAGAGACCCATGAAGCAGGCGGGGCTTCTGGCCCAAAGCTTTCTTCTGGACACACTTCTTCCCTCTCTGGTTGACCGCCGGGCTAGCCAGACAGGCCACAGCTCTGCATCTGACCCCCCCAAACCCTGATAGTCCTTGTCACTCATTCTTAACAGCAGGTCTTCCCTGCAGCCACAAGGAATATGAAACAAGATCCAGAAACACCCTATGGGAGGGTGGGGTGGTGATTTATTAACAAGGCAGTAAAAAGGGTCATGGTCACGCTCTCACATTGATGGCTAAGCTTCATCAAGGTCTGATTGCTATAGAGCACGGGCTGCTCAGGCAGGCGCAACTGAAGAACCCAGCTTGGAAACAAATTGACCAACGAGGAGGAAAAAGCTGTCCAGGGGCAGGGGGTTGTGTGCTACCAGCCTCTGTTTCTATAAACGGAACAGAAAAATGGTGAGTAACCTTAAGTCAGAAAGAGAAGCTCTTCCCAGAACACTGAGGAGCAGGAAGGGGCATCTGCAACTTGCCTTTTCGGACCTACCCAGACTTATGTCTTACAACTGGCCCAGTACCTGCACAGGTAACTGGCCCATAGAGAAAAGAACCCTTTGGGTTTGGTGCTTTTTCCATGTTTTCTCTGAAAAGAAACCTTATAAAGTAAATGTCAGAGATGATCTGGGGCTCACACCTACCGTCTGTGGAACAGCTTGAGGCGGACTAGATCAGCTGGTGGAAACTCTCCGACTCTGCCCACACAGATGAGCCTGGCACCTGCCCAGCTCAGAGAGATCTGGGCTTTGCAAACAGCTCCTCTTTCTCCTCTTTGGTCCGTTTGGGCCCATCATGGCCTTCTTTATCCCGGGTCTGGAGGGCAGCTGCTTCCTTCCTTGTCCATCCCCTCACTCGCAGCTTTCAGGTTCAGCCAAGTTGGCCAGTTGGCCTTTTTGGACAAGTCCTTGAAGGACACTCCCATTCCTTTTCCACCCCTTGGTTACAAGTTGATGGTATTTTTACACATACCAGCGAAGCAGTGGCTGCACCAGCTTCCTCTCCTCACTGGCTCCCTTCCCACCAGCAATTCTTCTGTTCCCTCTCCTCTCGCTGCTAACCCACTCGCTCAGACAGAATGGGTCTTATGTAACGTGCTCCGCCGGCTCCCAGCAAGGGGGCTCCCCAGCCCGGCTGAGGCGCAGGCATTCGCCTGTCCCACTTGCAGAAGCAAACACGGGGACAGGCTCCTGGGTGCCTCTCCAGGACTGAGATGCTGAGAGGCACAGGCTTGACCTGACTGCCGTCTTGCCTTGTACCCCGGCCATCCCTGCCTCCGCTACCTGGACAGAGATTACATGAGCAGTTGTCACATAATTATCATTTAATCTCTGCCCAGAGATTTCAACTGGCTCTAAATTGTTTTGGCTACTGAAACCTAAGGAGATTTGCAAAGAACTACAAATGCATTTGAACACTTTGAGGCCTGCACAGCCTGAAGGCAGATGAAACTTAACTCAAATAAACACCAGGTAATGTGTGTTGGCACAAATGATCTAAGATGTGCACGTACATCTGTGTGATCCAGGAGTCGCTCATGATGAATGGAATGCAGAGCAGCCAGAAGGTGTCCCAGAGTCACCGCCCCTTGACAAGGAAAACTGGATCTCATTTTGTACAACTCTATCAATGACCCAAGCTGAGACTTCTGCTTGGATCTGCTCCAGATTCCAGAACCTCAGTCTCTGCTTCAGGTGTGGGAGGACAGCAAGCAGTGGTGATCCCCAGGTGACCAGGATGAAAAGGAGAGCCGTAGGCGATCCCAGGCAGGAGGAGCTGCGGAGTGCGTAGAAGGCACCATCTGCCTGACTGACGTGTGTGCTTGGCCTGCTCCTTCACTGCTTTCAGTTTTCTACTCAAAAGTCCCCTCCTCAGGCCACCCCTTTAAAACAGCTTCCTTCTGCACCTACCAGGACTCACCACCCCCTGACCCTGCTTCACCCACCACACTTACCCTCCCGCAGATCCAATCAGATAGTTGAAGGAAATACTTCGGAAGCAGCAGCAGCAGCAAGTGCAAAGCCTTTAGGCAGGAACAAGCTGCTGGAAGGCAGTGAATAAGGACAAGAGTGTCCAAAACACACCACTTGAGAGGACGCCGAGAACCACATGGCAGGCCCTGGTTAAGAATGGATTCTGTAGCCATCAGCTCTCATGGTCTGGTGGCTTAGAAGCTGCGTGGTGCTCAGCAGCGAGCATCTGTCTCCTTGCACACCTGTGGGTCAGCGGGGACAGCCCTCAGCCGCATCTGTCATTCTGGGGCCCATGCTGCAGGAGCAGCAGCTCCAGGGGAACGTTCTTGTCCTGGCAATGGCAGAGGCCCTGGGGAGCAAACCCACCGCCACAGAGTCAGGTCCACTACCGTCCAGGCCAGAGCACTCAGGTGACTAAGTCAAAGGCAAGGGGCAGGGAGCACTCCAGAGACACAGTATCACACTACTGCCACCCCCCCGGGATATGAAAACGGGGACCGTTAGCCATTCTTCTTCATGGTTCAGATGTGGGGCAGCCACCGTGTGCAGAAAGAAGGGCACCGTGCGGAGGAGTGAGCAGGCGGATGCACACTTCTGAGGTTCTCTCTGGTGGTGGCATGAAGGGCAGACCCACCGATGGGCTGGAGTGGAGGCAGAGAAGCACTGCCAGGATATAGCTGATGATGAGCACAGGCTCACAGAGGCCTTGCTGTGTGCCTGGCGGCCAGGAGAATGCAAGAGCATTGAAAAGCTTAGACCCCTGCGTGAAACCGCGGCCCACCCGACTGTGTTAGCCTTGAGGAGAAGGGAGGCACAGTTGGTGTTCATCCCTGATTCTCCCAGCACGAGCGCACACCCACTAAAGAGGAGGCAGAAAAAGAAGGCAGGAACCTGCGCCCCCGCGGCAAGGGTGAAGGCTGCTGTGAACATCGCAGGCGTAGAAATGGCCCCTTGGACCAGATGTGAACAGAAACCTCCCAACCGCACTAAGTGTGTGTGTGCAGTGTTCAGAGCAAAGGCTGGAAGGAAGAAGGAGAATCTGTGCCCTGTTTTAGTTGTAAAAATAAGGCAGCAGGATGGGGCATCAAAGAATCTGGCTTCGCACCCTCCAGAAAGAAATGAAAGGGCTTCCATCTCATCCCATCCCACTTAAACGCTGTGTGTCGCATCTCACCCCACAGTGGAGAGGGAAAATAAGATGCCCTGAGAAAGCAGCCCTTGGGAAAGTGGGCCGTTTATAAAGGGACGCACTGTATCCAGGAACTGTAGTCCGTGGTGAAGCAAACGCGCAGTCTGAAGGTGGCAAGCGGAAGCTGCAGGGAGTGTCCGCAGGGTGAGCCCTGGACGAGGGAGGGCTGGGTGGAGTGAGTGCTGCCTTAGGTCCCGCAGCTCTCCTGGAGGCTCCTCTGGATCATGAGCAGCAGAATACAGCTACCCAGCTGCCCACCAGGCACCCGGTCATGTGTATCAGATGCCCTCTCTTCGCAGCACCAGGGAAGTTTACTAAAGGACAGCGTTTTAAAGCCCTCAAAGGAACCCATGTTATTCAAAATTTCATATTAACATAAATAGCACAAAACAAGCACCCCTAACCGGAAAGGAAACATAAGCCATTAAGTGTGTCAGATCAAGTCACGTAACTTCTCTCACATTTAGTTTTTCATCTTTAAGCTGTGGCATTTGGACCAAATTACATTTTAACATTCCTTTTATTTCTTTGAAATCCTCTGATCTATTAAACAACACCTTGCAGGCAGCCTCGAAGAATGTCAAAAACAAAACCAAGGAGCTGAGAGCACCAATGGAATGCACTAAAAAAATGAAAAAATAAAAAAGAAATAGAAAAGAGATTGTATCGGTGCTGTGCCTTGCCCTTTACCAGGGAAGGTGTGTGCCCTTGAAATGGAGAGATTGGAGCATTCAATAAAATTGCAGTAAATGCACAGAATGTTCTAGTCTCTGCTGGCAAAACAGATATCAATAAATCACCCAGACAGGATGTGATCACCTAAGAATTTCGAATGAATTCACGGGCAGACGTGTGGAGCTGTCGACCGTGATATGAGACCAGTTGTTAGCACAGCTGCTGTGTTAGACGGACAGTGGTCAGGTTGCGAATGTCAGCCTTATTCTGAATTTCCAGCGGGGACCCTGGGTAACCACCCACTGGGTGCCTCTCCCTCCCTGCCAGCCAAGCTGGTGGGATCATTAACCCAAGTACAGAATTTCGGAAAGCTCACATCAGCATGGCCCACGGAGGCAACGGCAGAATGAGCTGTATATATGGAGCACCCCGGTGTGGCGATCAGAGTTTACAGGGAGAGGGGAGCAAGTCATTTTTTAGACTTCAGAACTACCTTTGACAAGTATCCACAGCAAAAACTTAGTGTGGGCAAGTAAAAAATGATTGAGGCACGATAAAATTCAGGAACTATTGGAAATGGATAAAGAATCAAATCCCAAAGTAGGAAAACCAAGTAATAGAAAAGAGCCATTTCCTTGAAAAAAAAGTAAGCATTCTCAGAAATCAAGAGGAGCTGATCTTGGTGAGTAATTTTTTAAAGAGCTTGGAAGAACTAGGTACACAATGAAAGCTTCGTGGTTGTAGGTGACCCCAAGACATCTTCAGAAGTGAACTGGCAAGTCAATGGGATAGAGACTTTTGAAGGCAAAGCAGGAAGTAGTACAGGAATTTCCACGTAGGCAAGTTCAGGTTAATGCACTTCACAAACAACAAGTTGTAGAATAATAAATTGCCCAGGAACAATCTGTAAAGCCAAAAGGAGACCTTGGGAGTTATTTGCTTTCTTGAGAACATTAAGCTTAATGCATGACAATAGCATCAAAGACAATAAAATGCCAGGCACTCCATAAATATTTGTTATGTGAATGAAATGCTGAATCATCAGAAAGACACAAAATAAAATATGTCCAATCTTGACATTAAAATGGGACCCTTCTTACCTCTATTTTAGCTGAAGCATCAAAACAATACATCTTACATTTCAAAACAAGACCATTACTTTTTAAAGGACTTGAAAAAAGGAGAAGGCTGGCCATCTCAAAAAGATACGTACTGAATGATTCCATGAAATAACAATTACAGAGGTGGAGAACAGATTAGTTAGTGGTTTCTGGGTTAGGATAAGAGAGGAGGGGGGTATGCTTAAAGGGGTAGCATGAAAAAGCCTTGTGGGAACTATACAGGCATATATTTGATTGTGACAGGAGAACCACACATGTGATAAAATTGCAGAGAGTTGTGTGCACACGCACACGCAATTGAATGCATGCATAACTGGTGAAATCTGAGTAAAGTCTGTGAATTGTACCAATGGCAGTTTTCTGGTTTTGATGTTGCTTTATAGTGATGCAAGATGTTAACTTGGAAGATAAAAGTTTCTTGGTAATCTCCCTATGCATTTCTTTGCAACTTCCTGAGAACCTACAATTATTTAAAAATAAAGAGTTTTTTGGTTTAAAAAAAAAAAGGTGAAAACCAGTTTCAACCATGAGCGGACCACTCACCTCTAACCTGTCTAAGAGACTGGAGAAGTCAAGAAAGGAGAGAATGGACCTTGAGAGAACATTTTTAGAGAACGCTCTTGGTGTGTTATGATTCCAATCCTTTCCTCAGAGGTAGGACTGGGATGCCAGCTCCTTGTGTTAGAATCAGTGAAAATCCTTCAATGGGAACACCCTGAGAGCATGATCCGTGTCCCTGGCAGTTGTGGGACACATTAAACTGTGTCTGACTCTCACCCAAAATATTTCAAGGGCAAGAGTTGGGCTGGCCAGCTGTTGACCCACTAGCCAAGGAGAGAAGGCTGAGCTGGGGGGTCTGCTCTCACCATTTGTCAGTGCAAAAGATACGCGACTGCCTTCCAAGAGCTAAATGTGGAGCAAGCCTTGTCTTACCTGAGAGGGCTGCCTGGAGAGATGACCAGACAGCAACAGGGATCAGTCAGAGATAACTCGAAATTCCGGGAAGCAGAGAACTGTACAGGGAGGAGCTAGAGAAGAGTGTATTGCCTCTTAGTGAACTACAGAGGACACGAGATTTCCGGTGATGGGAATGTCCAAAAACAACCCCACAAGGTTGACAGTAAGAATCAGCTTTAAACACATCCTGGACGCATAGAGCTCCACACTGATCTCATGATAGTATTGGGTAAGGAAAAACTTTTCTGACCAATGTCATTATCTCTTCTCCCTCCTTCTGCCCTGGTGGGGCCAGAAATCACAGCTAATGAGATGGAGGAGGGAGAAGGACAAGTACAATTAGAAGAAAGGATGTGTTCAGATTTCTTCTGCCAGCTCCCACCTGCAACAGGGCGTAATCGGGGAAGGAAGAGAAAACTGAATATTGAACCAAGTTCAAAGTATTATCTATTACATGCAACTGGACTTTTAAATCATTGATTGAAGGACCTTACATTATCTGGGTGACCAGAAAACCTGCCTGATTTTTCAACCAGATGCAAGAGAAAAATTAAGCCTCCACAATAGATGTAAAGGGACAGTGGGAGGCAAACATTCATTCATGATTCTATGCCATAGTCTTGCTTGTTCAATGTAATGGTTACAGAAGGTGCATACTGATGGCTATTTTATCAAGGAAGATATCATAAGCCCAAGCTGGCGTGGCTCAGTGGATTGAGCACAAGCCTGCAAATCAAAAAAAAAAAAAAAAAAAAAAAAAAAAAAGATATCACAGATCTGGAAAAGAGCAACAAAAAAGACCAAGGGCATTTGTTGGGGGAGGGAGGTCTGGCCCACAAGAAAAGATTTTAAAAGATTATGATTTCAATATGAAAGCGAAGGTTAAAATGGAAATTTTATTGAAATCAATAAAATCATAAACGATATGGATAAGGTGAATAAAAAATGTTGCCAGCCCCCAGAGTACAATAACAGGAGAAAGAAAAAGCAAGGACAAATACTCTTAGGGAAGACACTGCCTCTCCAGAAATGCTATAGGTTAAAATACCCATAAGTGCATATTTTTCAATTTTAATTCACTTGAGAAAACTAAATGTATCTCATACAGCACTTTTAGGGACAGGGAAGAATCTGAAATTATAATATTAACAAAATGAAAGTCCTGAAATGCAATTAGAAGTACCATACTATACTGATATGTAATGTATTATAATAACTCACTTTAATTTTCTAAACTATGTCCCATGTGACACTTTAAGGGAACAAGAGATAGCCATTATTACAATTATACCAACAAGATTAATGGTAATAACTTGCAATGTCGATACCTATCATATTGATAAGAAAATGTACTTTGTGAATACATAAAACATCCCTAATGGAACGTTGCTTACATTGTTTCTCCAATTAATGTAACCCCAATGATTTTTCATCTCATCTAAACAGGCCACCAGACTGCACATTGAAGCATCCTGCCCCGAGGCCTTGATGGGCACTGTTCCCTCTGCCTGGGACACCTTTCCTGACCCCGGTCACATCCATCCAGTCTCTGCTCAAATGTCACCTGCTCATAGAGACCTTCATCTTTTTTGCCCTATTTTAATTTATCACCCTTACTTATCACTACTTAAAATTTATTTTTGCTTATTGATTGTCTCTCTCCCTACTGAATACAAGCATCACAAAAGCAGCCAACAACTCTGTCCTTTCACTGCTGTATCCGCATGGCCTAGAACAGTGCCGGGCATAGGTTGGGTGATGCAAAGGCTGCGGTTCCCCACCTGACGCCCATGCTCCCCTTCTTCCTTAGGAACAGAGTCCCTTTATTGTCAGGTCCAGCAGTTGTGCCCAGCTATAATGTTACCTCTGCAGCCTATCTTGTCAACAGAAGTGGTCGAAGAGGTCTAAGCAGAAGACGTGGGGTGGAGCTTCTTGGAAAACACTTTGAAGAAGGCTTACTCTTTAAAGGAGGCATGCCCTTTTGCCCTTGGTTAGTCTTCCTGCCCACTGCTTGGAACATGGATGCAGTGGCTGGAGCTGCAACGGCCATAATTGTATCCATGAGATAAGCTTACTTATAAGAAACATTCTAGAAGGAGCCCAGGTTTTTGTTACCACGTCTAGACTGCCTATGTCTGGACTTCTTTCACATGAGAGAGAAAAAACAAAACAAAACACTACCCTGGCCAGGTGGCCCAATTGGTTAAAGCAGTGTCGCAAACACCAAAATGTTGCGGATTCGATCCCTGGTCAGGGCACATACCTAAGCTGCATGTTCAATCCCTAGTTAAGGTACGTATGCATATGGAGGCAACCAATCAATGTTTCTCTCTCTCTCTCTCTCTGTGTCTCTGTCTCTCTCTCTTTTTCTCTCGAATCAATAAACATATTCTCAGGTGAGGGGGAAAAATAACTCTACCTGGTTTAAGTTGCATGATTAGTAATATTTTTTTGTAGCCAAACCTAATTCTGATGACTAAGGCTTAGTAAATATTTGTTGAGTAGTCATGGGTTCTTCTTTTAAACTTTTAACTTTTAAAAAGTTTTTAAAAGCATATCTGGCTACTTCCACCACTCCAAACCTATACTTAGGCAGCTCTGAGGTGAGAACACTGGCAAATATGATCATCACACTAGTGTGCAGACCCCTGGCTCGACGGACGTCCCACTGAGCTAGAGCCCCACAGAGCAGAGGGAACAAGGGTCGGGGAATCCCAGCTCAGCCATTGAGCTGCTCACTGTGCCACCTGAGGCAGCTGGCTTACCCTCACTAAGCCTCTGTTTACTGTCAATAAGTTGAGTCAACACTGTAAATTGATGCTTCATAAATACTTGATGTTGTTATGATCGGGGTTCTAAGGCAAACAAGGCATTTTAGGGAAATACCGTGCCTTTGCCCACATGAGACAGTGCTAGAAACCCATGTGGGCAACTGAATCTAGCATGACAATTGTCATGCTTTACTACTTGGAGGAAAACAGGGTGAGTCATATAAAGAGAACCCTTTAGAATATAAGTTAAGGAGACCATTGGGTCCAGCTCAGTTGTATTGAGAAATGAGTCTGGGCCAAAGGAACAGTGAACGAGCCCCAGGTCCTACCCCTTTCTCTGTTTCCAACTCCTTGTTTCTGCTCCATTCTTCTCTCCCTCTCTATAACTTTGCTTCCTCTGCTTTTCTGGCTCATGTGACCAAAAAAAAAAAAAAAAAAAAATGGCTGTAGAGAATTTTCTAAGGTCAAGGGTTACTGATCCCACCATTGAGAGGAAACTCAGTCACCCTCTTCTGAGGTTCCAGGGAAGAGACTGATTGGCCCAGCTCAGCAATAAGACCATCCAGGCCTCAGGGAGCACAGTAGGCGCGGGTAGCTGAGAACCCCTCCAGGGACACAGCTACTCCAAACATAACAGCGCAGACAGAGACAGGAACAACGCTCCATGCTGGAGTGAAAACTGGACAGGAAAACAGCAAGTCCACGGTGAGAACTGAAGTCGGGTTTTCTTTGGGCAAGCAGAGTCTGACCCAGAACTGATGATGAAGAAGTGCAGGCGGTGTGATGAATGCTGTGAGATGCTAACTCTTCAAAGAGCTGGTCCCCCTGAGCTGGTTCAGCCTGATTTGGGACTGCTAATCGGATGTCACTGAGTGAGTGGCCTGGCACAGACGATGTAACTTGCGGTAGAGTAGAGGGCATGTGGTGGCCAAAGGCTTAGTTTGACAAATATGCAGGTACAGCTTCCCTCAAGACCAAATCCTCATGATGGGCTGAACGTAAGCAAAAAGAATGTCTGATCAGCCGCCTATAACCTATTTTATCTTTGGAAATAAAAAGACTATTTAAAGACTTCTCATCCTCTTTCCGCAAGAGCTGCTGTGAAGATCACGTGCAGGCCGCCTCCAGCTGGGCGCTCTCCACCCACGGAGCATGCCCCCCCCCGCCCCCCCGCCGTGCCTTGCTCCAAACCCTGCTCCCTCCCCGGCCAGGCCTATCCTTAGTCTCTGAGCATTCACTCGGCTTCTCCCCCTAACTTAGCCCACACCTCCATGTATCTTCCCCAGAGGAAAAAGATGATTGCATAGTGTCCCTAGGATATGAATAGACAAATAGCCTCCTTCAACTACTGATTAGTTTACTAAATGTGCCCACCATTGATATCGGACCTGTGTCATGACTCAGCATCTTGTGGGAGAGGTCTTGGTATCAGAAGCTCTGATGCCTCCGTGAGGCCTAGAGCTTTGTCACTGGCCTGGCGCATCGGCACCCTGAGTGCTCAGGGCAGAGAGAAGCAGCAGAAAAGACTCTCTGTAAAGGAGGCTCGTCTCTTTCTAGATGGACTCCCCAAAGCCACTTTTTTCCCCTGACATCATAAGCTTATGGGATTCTAAGCAGCCTATTTGAAGTCGGGGTTGTCTCCTTATGACATCCGCTGCAGGGGGGAAATAGAATAATAAACATCTCTGAAGTAAATGCCATTGAACCTAAGAGATGCCGGGGGCCCCGAATGTCGAGACAGGAGGAGGGAGGCCTGTCCGGCATTATTTTTACTGAGTGTCCGTTGATACCACAGCCAGCTCAGCAGAGTGGAACAGGCTTGGGCTTTGCGGTTGCATGAACCTGGGCTTGCTTTCTGTCTCTAACCTTTAGCACCTGCAAGCCTGGGGAAATTTTCATAATTGCTCTGGGTTTCTGTTTCCTCTTCTGCAAAACAGGGATAATATCCTGTGAATTACTGTGAGGAAGAGAGACACCACGTGAAGGCCTGGCATCAAGCCCAGCACAAAGTAGCGTCTCAAATAAATGACATCTAGAGTCACTGTGAATGTACTTGAAATAGCACAATACATCAGTCTTTCAAAGAGCTTCTGCTTCTCTGTGTATCCTGCAGTTTTCTCATGGGTATTAATAATGTCCCATTAGTTGCTGTCTCACGGGGAATCTGTGCAAGCATCGACTGCTGAGTTTCTCCACTGCTGCTGTCGGGCTTGTAAGACTGCAGAGTCCTGGGCTCCACCCCAGATCTCAAGGGTGCGGGGCCCAGGACTGTGCATTTTTAACAGGTGTTGCAGCTGAGTCTCACCCGTGAGCACAGGGAGACTTCTGCTCTACATGGGATTGGAGGGAGGGGTGATTCTTGGTGATTGTTTAAGGCGGGGTCAGAGAGGACAGGACCGTGGTGGCCTGGTGAGGATTGCCTTACAGCAGCCAGAGGGGGACGTCCTTCCCCGCAGCCCCTGGCTGCTGGCAGGAGTGCTAACCATCCTCTCCTGCTTAGGAAAGCGTCCACGTGGCCAGGAGCCTACCCCAGGTCTGTATGCTGTTGTGGTTTCTCCAAATGTTGGAAGTTTTCCAAAATCAAAAATACTTTCTTTTTCTCAGCAATTTGCAAGGCTCACCCTACATCAGCAAATTCTTATCTCCAAGAGAAACAAGACTGAGGACTGAGTGAAAGTGAGTCCATCTCTAAGTGATCGATTTAAAACTTCTTAGAAGTAGGTTACAGCGTGCCCGCTGACGTTGCGTCACCAAGGGGCAGAATGTCTAGAGCTCTTGTGACTTCAATTTGGATACTAGTCAGGAAACAATAGTTTTGGTAATTTGTGGCATCCTTTTTCTTTTTGTTCTTTTTTTTTTTTTTAATTTCCATCCACCAAAAATACTGTCTACATTGTGGTCTAAATTTTAGGAAGAGCATGCTGTCTGAAGGCGATTCAGAACTAGCACTCGGTGTGTGTCTGACTTCTGTGCATGTCCTTGGCATTGATCCCCATTTGCTTCTGACTAATGTGGGATAACAAGCAGCTAATTGCCCTTGCCCAATTAATTCAACCACACTCGACAGAAGAAGGTCTTTGTGACATAACCTATTAGGAATTTAAGGCCCTACACTTTGAATGGGCCAAATCTCCATCAAATGGAAATGAAGAAATCAAAATATTTCTTTTGCTGATATGTATGTTGCTGTTTGCCAAGGTAACACTGTGAATGATTACTTTCAATGGCAGGTATAACATTATGAGGGAGTCCCAGGGCTTCTGGGATGTGAAACAGCACGTGGAGTTCCCAAGCCAGTGCTTACCAGGTATTGTTCTACTGGTTCATAGAGTCTCTTGTAGGGTAAATGCAGAGCCATTGCTCTTACTTGAGCCTCCATTGGTTTCTTGATTGCCTCTACAAAAGAAAAATGAATTTGGTTAAGTAGTAGGGGGGCCATGCCTACCTCTAGTGATGAGCTTGGTAACAGGACTGATTGTTTTCAGTCGCATATGATCTTGTGAAAGACAGATTCATTTATCCCAGTCATTTGTTTTCACTCATGTATGTACCCGATGACAAAAGGAACCAGGAAAGATGGATAACTCATTTAATATTCATTCATTCACCAACTCTCCAACAAGTACCCACTCTAAGACAGGCTCTGTGTCAGGCATGGGATTTGCATGGAGTAGTGAACAAGGCATCACGTCTACCCTCAAGAAACCTGCGGGTTGGTGGGAGACAGGCCAATGATCCCAATGACGTGTAAGAAGAGAGCAATCAAGATTCAATGAGAGTGAAACAAAGGAACAACAAACACTCCATGCAGCAGAACTTCATTCCTCTGATGACCCAATAACTTTTAATTCTATGGATGTACCACATTTTGTTTCTGGCCCCTTCCTTCATCTTCAAAGTCAGCTGTATAGCTCTTCTAAGACTCTGTTTCCATTGTTACTTTTCTCCTTCCATAACCAGGGAAAGTTTTCCCCTTGTGAGGATTCGTGTGATTGGTTTGGGAACACTTGGATATTTCAGCATAATCTCCTCATTTAAAGATCCTTAATCCCATCCACAAAACCATATTCTGGGATCTGTTCCAATCTATGATGTAACAGGTTATGGGGATTAGAATGTGAACATTTTGTAGGGGTGGAGGGGCATTATTCTGCCTACAATAGACATATAAACTAATAGCAATGATAACAACAATAATAATATCTAACATTTATTGAGAGATTATTATGTCCTTGGTACCCCTCTTAAAGTTCTACTAGAATGAACTCATTTAGTCCCTACAATGGTCCTGATGGAGAAACTATTCTTACTCCCATTTATAACTGAGGAGGATGATGTAGTACAAAGAGGTAAAATGACTTGTTTGCAGTCTTACAAGAAGTACTAGAGCAAGGATTTCAATTCAGCAATCTAGCTCTGGAGCCTGGTCATCCTACTTAACAAGACTAGGAGTCCCACCCTAAAGGATAGAGTGTTTCCTGATCAGGCTCCTGCCTTAGGTCCTCGCTGGTCCTCCCACCCTCAGGAGTGGTGGTGCCCTTGACGGGAGATGGGCCCTTGAGTGCAGAGAGGTCTCCATGGCCACTGGACCTTGGGGCTCCACCAAGGGCAGTCAGGAGCCCTTAATGTTTTGTGAATTCTTGCATAAGATTTGGTTGTCTTCGTATCTTGCCATTGACTGAGAAAATAAATAACGGCAAAAGGTGTATGAATAAATACTTACACTTATTTTTTAAATTTCTCTTGTTAATCAGCATACTTATATCTTTAAATTAAGATAGAGCTACAATTCCTTACCTACAATCGTGAACTTCATAAAGCACTGAAAACAGGATTTTTGCTAACTTTATGACAAATTAATTGGGGGGGGGTATAAAACCTGACTTGAATTAACATAAAGCTATTTATAGTCTTTCTTTATCCCATTAGTAGTGAACATTCCCATATTTAATTGCAGAACTATTAGTGCTTGATTACAGGGTGCTGTCCCACATTCTGCTGGGAATGGTATTAATATATGGTTTGTACCTCTAATTACCTGACTTCTAAAACCTGAAATATCTGACTTCCAAAACACATTTGGCCCAAAGGTTTGTAATACGTGCTTGTGGACCTGCAGGAGATATCTGTGTCAGAAATAGTATTTGTTTAGCTGATAATCAGTGGTTAATGTACAAATGACTCTATTAACACCTTGTCTTGGTTCCCTCACGTGCTCACCAAGCATGCTGGCCTACTCCACAGTTTTCCCCAAGGCCGTCTGTCCTAATTTACAATGTCTAAGCTCCTAATCCACTAACTACCTCATCTCTGAGAGGCTAGTTCCCCTCTGTTCAAAGTAAATGCTCTATGACTGCAATATAGGTAAAGGAACATTTCAATATAATAAGAAGCCAGCATAATACAATGACAATAACATAGGTTGGCTTATAATCCTCATGTGGAATTACAGAAAAAAATAAATCACTGCCAATTGTTACAGCATGCGTTAAAGAGAATGAGTAACAGTCGCGGTCCCTGGCTGGGGAGGCCCTTGGACGCCCTGGCCCTGCGGAGCACTGCAGAGACGGAGGCTGTGGGCTGGAAGGACATGAAACATCCTGGGAGCTGGTTCCGCCTCCCCACCTCACACGGGGCTAACCACTCACGGGATGCTTCTCCCCTCTGGGGTTCTGTTTCTCCATCTACAAAGTGAGGGGGTTTTGATAAGCTCAGCAGTGCCCAAGCCTAGTACTGGAAGGAGCACTCAGGGACACAAGTTCGCACAGCATCCCAGAAGCCCATTTTTTTTAACCTGGTTTAGCTGCCTGGGGAATTAAGTGCATGTTTCACATAGATAAAACTTAATATTTGTACCAACTAATAAAACAGGCTCATTTATATGTGTGTTAGAACTCATAAATAACCAAAGGAATCGACAGTTTATCAAAGGTTCATCTGAGGTCAGTGAGTGGACAAGCCCTTCCTGGTTTTCCTGGGACCGATGGGGGCAAGTCAGCCCAGTTCAGAGTTGACCCCAATGATGAACTCATTAATTCAGTCCTTACTATGCACTAGGCACTGTGCTGGGGAGAGATGGGGAGGAGGGAGCTGCAGATTTTGCATTTATGGGCTCGTGGTGCTGTCAAGGTATCCATCTATTCACAGCATAATAGTGTCTGCTGTCCCCCCAGGTCGGACGATAAGGGAAGAAGTTGTTGATTGGCATGCCCATTGATTTTCATTCCTTTTTTTAATGCATCACAAATAATCGAGGTATAAGATTGATGGCAGGAGGCAAGGAATTATTCTAGAAACTGGTTTTGTTTGGTTTGTGTTTACTTTTTCTCCAAAAGAATAGCAACTTTAAACTGACCACGTGAACGCAGAAATGCCTCGCCTTCAGACTGACTGCCTTTACGAAAAGCGGTGGCCATGACTTTATGTAGAGCACTGACCATCAGGGCCAGTCAGTTGGTCATGCACCTCTCAGCAGCCCAGGCGCTGGCTGGGATCTGGCCTCCTAGCACTGCCTGGGCCCTGCCTAGAGTGAGCAGACATCAGCTGCCCCAGAACAGAGTCAGGGCCAGCAGGAGCGCCCTCTGCTTTCCCTGCACAGCCGCAGAGGGAGAATCAGGCCCTGGTTTCTGGCCGACAGGCCTCCCTGTGAGCCTGGCCCATTCCGAGGAGCAGATGGCGGGGGAGGCAGGCTGAGTTGTGGAAGCACGTGGCTCTCTGGGCTCTCCGAACCTTGTGACTGCTGGCAAACGGGGACCTGGACGTGCTTTTGGGAACCCGTGCCTACTGAGCAGAAGAGTCCCCAGCCAGGGTCTGAAGCTTGGAGCCCTGGCTGCTGGCTCACCTACTGTGTCCCTCCTTTGCTCTGTATTCCCAGGTAGATAGACAGTATTGCTGCCTCTCAGTTCTCTCTTTCTGCTAAAAATCGGTTACTGGAACCTGTGCGGGAATTCCCCATGCGGGTCAGGGTCCAAGCTAGAGCTTCATAAGAAGCTGAGGGAAGGGACAAGCAGTGCCCTCCTTTGGGCTGTGAGGGGCATGGAGGGCAGACTTCGTTGTGGCCATTTTGATGGTTTTTCTTCCTGCAGGACTTTTTCCCTTCCACCAGCCATTTGCTTTGTTAAAGGGAGCTGTTCTGGGCGCTGGATTTATTGGCTCCATCTGAAATCTATTTCCTCCGAAGGCGCTGTCACAGATGCCCACTCTTCCACTCTCTCCTGGGATGTCGGGAGACCTGAAACTGACAAGAAATGGATGAGAGGTGAAACCCAAGAGGGGACAGGGCAGGTCTGCGCAGGGCTCTAGGGTTCTCTCGGAGTCCAGCCCTTCCCACAAAGAAGGGTTTCTTAAATCAACTTCCCTCACCAGCCTGCAGAAAATCCAATCAGAGAGGCGCTCTCTTAAGGGATAAAAAACACATACAGACATCTTCTCCCTCTATGTAGCAGCTTCATCCCATTTAAGGGACATTCCAAGCCTTGGTACATCCAAGGGGCAAATTTTCGATTTGCGGGATCCCGCTCATTCGTTCAGTAAACCTCCTCGTGTTTGGCTCCGGAGATAAGGAGATGGATGTTACGGCTTGTCTCATGGGGTTCACAGTCTGAGGAGGGCGACTGAATGAGAAAGAAATCATGTTCAAGCCATCATTGCATCCAAAACGTAACGCCAAAAATAACCTCAAATCTGTTCATTTGTCTCTGTCTTGACCGACGCCACCCCCTTCAGGGTGACCATCATCTCTTGTTTGGACGACAGGGGAGGCCTCCAGCGGTCCCTGTATCACTGTCCGCCAAACATTCTATTTTCTTCTCCTGCAGTGCCCCTCCCTGGAGGGGATACGTTCCCTCTCTGCTGAGCTCAGGAATGACCATATTAACTTGATTTGGACAATAAAACACACGACACCTCCAGGCAGAGGTCTAAGAGCCAGTACATGAATGCTGTGTTCCCTTTCCTGTATAGTGTCTGTCAGTGTTCAGGACCGTGGCCGCTCCATCAGCCCAGATCGCAGGGAGAGTACAGACAAAGCAGGGCTCCCAGCTGCTCTGCAGGGGATAGGTAGCCCGAGTGATAAATCAAGTTTTGGTGCTATAAGCCACCGAGGTTTAGGGGTTGTTTGTTACTGCATAACCTAGCCGATTCTGGCTGATACATCTCCTACATTTTTTCTCTGTTTCTGTCTTGCTTCACTCCAATCCAGTCTTCGAACAGCAGCCAGAATTATCTTTTAAAAACAAATCAAACCGGCTAGAAGTCTTTCAATGGATGTCCATGGAGTTATGAATAGAATCCGTGCTCCCCAACAGGCTCGGGCCCTTGCTTTTTCTCCACCCTTCCACATCGCTGCCTGTTCTCCCCGCACCACCGTGCCCTGCACGTGTGCTCAGCCACCCTGATTTCTTTCACTGTTCCCGATAAGCCAGACTCCTTATTCCCGGGCCTTTCTGCACGTTATGCTCACCAACCGGAACACCCTTTCACCACTATTGTCATGGCGGGTGGCTGCTCACACTTCTGATCTCGGCACAAATCTTACCTCCTCAAGAGGACATTAGCGACATGTTCCTCTCATTCATAGTACTATGATCTCTAGTCATGTATTTACATACTTATTTACTTTCATATTTTTTTTGTCTACCTTCACTGAGGTATCACCCCCACAAGGTTGGGGCGCTTGCTTGTTTTGTTCCTAATGACACATCCAGCCCCTGACACAGTGCCTGGGACTGAATGAATAAACAAACAAATGAGTGAACGAACAAATAACTGCTTTTACGGAATTTTGATTGAAGTAGAAGTTGCGGGAACCCACACAAAAGAAATATGTGCCAAAAAAGGGGAGGGGAGTAAGAAAAAAGAAAAGTTCATTGCAGCATTATTTACAACAGCCAAGATATGGAAACAACTTAAGTGTACATCAATAGATGATCAAATAAAGAAACTGTGGCACCTATATACAATGGAATATTACTTGGCCATAAAAAAGAATGAAATCTTACCATTTGGGACAACAGAGATGGACCTAGAGGGTATAACACTAAGTGAAATAGGTCAGGGAAAAAAAGCCACATAATTTCACATATATGTGATATCTAAAAAACAAATGAGAAAACAAAATAAAGACACACTCATAGATACAGAAAACAAACTGATGCTTGCCAGGGGGAGAGGAGTTGGGGAATGGGTGAAAAAGGTGAAGGGATTGAGAAATAAAAATTGGCAGTTACAAAAATGTCAGAGAGGTGTAAAGTACAGCCTAGGGAATAGGACCAATAATACCATAATACCTATGTACGGTGTAGGGCGGGTACTAGGCTCACTGGCAGAATCACTTCGTAAGAAATATAAAAGTGTAACCACTATGCTGTACACCTGAAACTAATATTAAATGTCAACTATAATTTAAAAATTAAAAAAGATTTTTTAAAAAATAGGGCATTTTCCATGGAAATACCTAAACGAAATAAAAAACTAAATAGCAAAGTAGGTCATGCCAATGTCAGTAGTTCTTGACTTGAAAGTAGAAAGAAAAAGGACCCGTGTCCTAGAGAAATTGTGTAAGAGTCATCCAGAGGGCTTTGCAAACTATATCCCGGAAATTCTTAGTTACCTTTATGGGCTGTTGCATCATCCCCTTCCCCTGAAAGAGTCACTAAGTCATGCCCTTGTCATCACTGTTGAGGAAATGTGTTGTGTGGGTCAGGAAAAGAAGGTTGCTGCCGTGACATTTTTTAAAGACACATTTTTTTTAGGTGCCGTTTGGTACATTGCTCCATAGTCTTCACTGTTTTTAATTGTAGTTTAATTTAACTCTGGTCTTCTTGTCCTCCTGCTTGGTTGTTAGAACTAAAAGAAAACAAAGCCTAAGCTTTTCTTTCTAGCATTTGAATTTAGCATGGAAAGTCCCTATCAATGTTCCAACCCCTTTTGCATTCTCAATGAATCAGAAGACGAACATGCCAGAGAACTGCACCTATGCTCTGACAGGAGAAAACTTGTGACCTGTTTTTCCGTTTGTTTTTTAAAGGACAGTAAAAATACCATTTTCCAGCAACTTGCTCATTAGAATTTGCCAAGTAAGCATAACCTAGAATTTGCATATAATTCCTTTAGCTACTCTCTGGAAACCTGCAGAATTTACAACTGCACAAGAGAAATCCACATAGGGGAAAAAGAAGTCTCAGAGAATATATCTCTACTCAGATTAAAACATTTTAAGCACAACCGTAAAGGTCTGTGGGCATTTGGATTTCAGCTGGCTCCATGAGAGCCATATATCTGAAAGCATTTCAGTTAAAACTCGTGGCGGGAGGGGACCCTTTAAGCCTGGCACAGATGTCCTGGCCACTGCAGACATTGTCATTTGGTCACAGTGCTCTTTCTCACCCTATCCGGATGCAGTTTCGGCATTCTTTTCCACCATTGACCAAGGTTCTTAAAATGATGGAAGAAAACCAGGACAGACAAACATAGAATAGCTTTAAGAATATGACTATGAACAAAATAATGCCCTTGCTCTCCCAGAGCTACCTGCTTGTGGGGGAGACACACAATCGATCAGTCAGTCAATCAATATTTAATATTTGGAGCTGAGTGTGACAGTTGTCTTCTAAGTACCTTATGTTTGCTTGTTTGTTTTTTGTTTTTTGCTTCTTTTCCAAATTAACCAAATAATGATTTTTATCTGGGCATATGGCCTCCCGTTTGAAAGACCATATTTCCCAGTCTCCCTCTTAAGTTCTTATCAGTGATGTGTAAGCAGACATACTTTATAGGACTTCTTAAAAGACGATGGCAAATCCTTCTTCCTCTTTTCCTCCATCTTCCTGCTGGGAAAGTGGATGTAATGGCTAGAGACACAGCAGTCCTCTTGAACCAAAGGATGAGAATATTGCTTTTCAGAGGCAGAAATCTTCAGTTCTCAATGTCCACAGAGGCACCAAACCAGTCCTGGACTGTCCCCCTCCAGGCTTTGTTTTTGGGGGTTTTTTTTGTTTGTTTTTTGTTTTTGCTTTTGTTTTTTTTGCTTAAGAAAGAAAGAAATTTCCACTTTATACAAACTACTGCTTTCTAAGTTTCTCTCATTCATAATTTGATCTATCCTAACTGGTCATTTTAAAATACATATACACATATGCTACAGAATGGTTAATTAGATACATAATAATGAAATCTATGTCCAATACTGGCTATCAAGTAGTCATAAAAGAGCGGCAGATATCAGCATTTCAACTGGAACGATTATAGATTTAAACTTTGACATTTGGCAGAAATAAAAGTACATAATTTCTTTTGTGGTTGTAGATTTTATTTATGGTTGGCATAATTTCTGAAAAGTTGCAGCATTTGCCTGGAAATTAATGAATGGTTAAACTGTTATATTAAATTGAGGGATTGTTTTCTATTTTAAAACAGTTTACAGAGCCATAAATTTCCCCATTTGCATTGAGCATCCCAAGGGAGCACGTTTCATCTGCTTTCGAGCCTTCTTTGTCTTCTTTCATCAAAGCATCAGCTCCATTGAAATACCAGGGCTGCAATTCTATCTCTTGTTTTTTAAAACACCAAAGCTGTGCTGGTTAGCATATTAGCTGGCATAAATTTAAATATTCATTTCAATGGGCATTGCCTCTAAATCTAGAAAATAAATACAGCCTGCTACAGTTATACAGATAACCAGTAGTTATGATACACACACGCCTAAAAGTTCTAAACCGTCTACATTTAATTATGCTCAGTTTATACTTACACATATACTCACACAAATTTACTCACACAGTTGTCAAATTACAGGTTATGAACTTCACAATGAGTTTATTCCCTTGGCCAGATGTGAAAGTTTCCAGTTTGGGAGAACAGATAGTGCAGTTTCAGGAATGTATTGGTCAGGGCCACTCTTAATTTCAAATGACAGAAAGCCAACCTAAAGCTGCTTTAAGCTATAGTGTGAATTTATTGGCTCACTCAACTCAGAAGTCCAAGGGGTTGCCTGACTTTGGGTACAACCAGACTGAGTAGTCAAATGATTTCTCTCTACCTTTCTGCTCTGCCCTCCTCCCCTGGCTTCAGTCTCAAACAGATTCCCTTTACGTGTGGTAGCAAGATACCCCTGCCAGTCTCAAGCAAATAATGTCCTTGCCCCTTATTTCTCCAAAAACAAAGGCCCTCTCTCTCCACGTCAACCCTCAGCCACGTACCCTGCCTCTTAGTTGATAGCTTCACCAGAACTATATGCACTTAGGAAAGAATAGTCCCCAAAAGAAAACAATGAGGGCAGACCAAAAAAAAAAAAAAAAAAGCAAAAAGGAATGTGTATTCATGAAGAGAAGATGGTCATTTATTGGCTTTTGCTGAAATGAAGATGAGATCAATTTACTACTGGGCTGAAAAAGCTATGTCCCTACTTAGCGATTCCAAGCTACTACTGTGGAACAGTCACTAGGAAGCTGGTGGCATGTACTCATGCTTCTCAAACTCTAATGTGCATTCAAACCACCTGGTGTTTTGTTAAAATGCAGATTCCAATTCAGTGGCTCTGGGGTAAGGCCCAGGCCCAGGCCACGCTGATACTGCTGGTCCACAAACCACACGTTGAGTGGTAGCAAGGGCAGACACTCAACTGCTACGGAAAATCTGTTTGACCCAAAGAGCACAGCTCCCTGTCCCTCTCTCTTCAGAGCTGTTTCGCTCTCTCCACCTTGACATAGCCTCTGGTCCCGTGGATAAAGCCGTCTTTACCGCTGCCATCCAGGGGCTAACAAGGTTAAGGCATCTGCCTTTTTTAGACTCCTGGGACAGTTGCACTGGCTTCTGCCTTGGGTGTAAAACAGTCCGGGGTGGGCTAGCGTCCTTCCCTGTGACTGGCACCTGTCGAAGCAGAGACGCTGTGCTGAGCAATTAGGCCCTGTCACTGTTTCACTGCCTTTCAGTGTGCATTCTCCTAAATTATAGAGAGTTTAGAAAACTGTTCCACTGATAGGACTAGTTTCTGGACATGCCAAATTACTTGTTTGCATAATTTACAACAAATTCATAAGTCTTACTCAGCACCTGGGTGTTCTTGCTCATTTAGCATGCAGGTGTATAAAAGATGTATGAGACCTTCTCTGGGATGCTCTCCAGACATAATAGTCATCAGCTGCATCCCGAACAAACAAGAATTTCATCCGGGCTTTTGAACAGGGACATGAGAATGTGAACACCAAGGGGAACCAGGCATTATTTCGCTGGATGCTACATTTCTGTGCTTCCCTCTCTGCCCTTTTCCAGACATAGCCTTGATTCCCCTCCCATCCCCCAACTTCGCCCACACCTAACACTCCATTTGCTATCTCCATGAAGGAGCAAGGGGTGCAGGGAAAACCTAGCAGGACTCATCTTTAATAAATTAATTCAGACCAAAATAACCTTCAAGGATGGTCTTAAAGGGGAAGAGAAATCTTGACCAACATGTGCTGAAGCAGAGAGAAGAAATCCCACCCATTTGACCTGGGAGATCCCAGGAGTTTATTGGATATTTGTATTATATGTAATTTTGCCTGGCGAGGCCATCTCTTCTCTCCCCCTCCTTCCCTCTCTAAGTCACTGCAAGAAAGAAAGAACGCAGAGAGTGTATGTCAACACCAGCTCATTCCCTTGCCACACCCTTCCCCCAGGCCTCCAGTTCAGAGTCCCTCTGGCAAGTGTCTCTTGCAGAGTCACAGCTTAGTACACACTGCCCAAAAAGAAGAAAATGTCAGTATGGCCAAGTGTTTGATTGCGGGCACTTGCTTGAGGTAGAGTACTCAATTTCCTGTACAGGAAATAAGCTATTTTTAGGAATCAAAAATTCATACCACATATTGTAGAAATCTGATGGGAAATTATGTCTGGGGAAATTTCCACAACTTAAGATATGCAAATTCACTATTTGATTGTAATGCCAACCCATGATCCTGCCTCTTATAACATGAGAGGCTATAAACAGTGGCACGTATATTAAAAATGAATCCACCAAAGTAAAATTAGCCCTCAGCAAATGCTTATTTTTCTAGAATTTTATTTCTCATATGGATTGGTATAATTTTTAGTGGTACATATTGCCAGCCTATAATAAATATATAAGCCTATCAAAACATGGTAGAAAAATGCATCAGACAATACACTGTGAACTAGGGATCAATTCCATACTTGTCTCGGGGGAGGTATCTAGTAACCTAATAGAATGTTTCCAATTCTAATTTCTCTGATCCTGTGAAATCAATTTTTCTATGAACTATAACCGGTACATGAAAACATTGCAAAAACTAATCGTATTGGCATAATAGGCATGTCAAGTTACGGTGTAATGGATATTCTGTTGTCCTTCTATTGAAACTAATAGACTAGTATTAAAAGGAATAAAATACTGAAAATGATAAGTTGATGGCTTTAACTTTTTTTTTTTTTAGCCTTTTAAATTTGATGGTGTAGCATATTGGCTCTCAGTCTCCTTTTATGGGTATTTGAGTTTGACCCTGTTAAAAATGACAAAGAAATGGCTAAGAAGAAGCATTTTCCTACTCTCTTCTTCTCCGCAGTGTGGTCGAGAAATGGCCATGATATTGCACCTTCATCTGCAAGGTTCATATGTCAGCTGCTGTTGCTGGGAAGGTCCAATGAGGGAGAAGTTACGAGGATGAGGCTCCTGCTTTGTAATGTTGACAAATTAGCTGATCTCAGCTCCTTGTTTCAAAAATGCTTCTACCCAAAGAGAACTGGATGAAATTGAAGTTGGTCATGCCAACCCAGGATGACCTTGAATGAAATAGATCTCTCTGTTTACCAGGCATAAAGATTACAGTGAGACTCATCACTCAGGAGGCCAGCAGGGTCATAGATTTGTCTTATGTATTTGGACTTCACAGGCATTGAAAGCTAAAGCTTTATGGCTAATCATTATTGTTTTTGTTGTTATTTAATGGGATGAGAAAGCCTCTCCCAAAAATTGATGGAATTTCCTCTTTGACACTTACCAAGTGTGCCTGGTGCTTAATTTTGTGATTATCTATTTAATGTTCAACTCGCCCAGTGTCTAGAAGTGCTATGAAGTCAAGAACTATATTCAACCTTCTAACCTTGTAGCCCCCATTGCTACCATAGGTTCTCAGTAAGTAGAGAGCCCAGTTTGCTCAGCATAAGTTTTCACCTATTTTCCTGTAATAATTATTAAAACATACGCTCTATCATTAGGTATGTGTTAGATGGATGAATGGATGAGCAAACACACTGGGCCACATATTAGAAACAGCACTGGGTTTGGAATCAAGAAAATTTGCCTCGAATCCTAGCTTAGCTCTCCACCCCTTATGTGACTTAAACATACGACTCGAGCTCTCTGGGGCTAAGCTTCTTCACTGTGAAATGGCAAAAATACAGATCAAATATGATGCCTATCACATTGTAACTTCTCAATAAATATCTCTTTACTTTTCTTCTTCATTTAAGCCGGCACGCCCCAACACTACTTTCTGCAATGATGAAAATGTTTGTTTTGGTCTTGCACTGTCTAATATGGGTATCACCAGCCACATGTGGATATTGAACACATGAAATGGGACTAGTACACCTGAGACATGGACTTTTCACATTTTATTTCATTTCAATTAACTTAAATTTCAATAGTCACATGGTGCTCATGGCTACTATTTTGGGCAGCACGAGTTATATCCCGAGGCTCTATACGTTTCAGAAGACCCCCAGGGGTTATTAACATAAAGAGCACATTTTAATGGAGCTCTCAATAAAAGAACTTATTTTTTTTCCATGTTCCATGTTCTCAGGTCTTCAGCGTCTACGATGAACGAGGGCTTTCCATGGGCTAACGTGAATCACATATTCCGGGACTCACCGATTTGTCATTGTTTTAGTAAACTGTCCGCATTTGGATGTTTGTTAACTTTTCTAGACCCAGGACAGTTTTCATAATTAAAATCTGCATTTGATATGAAATGACTTTGCTTCCACTCCACCCATGAGACACAGACCCCCCGCCCCGGGAGAACATTCACCACGCTAGGAGAATCATAATTTTACAACGCTGCTTGACCCCGTCTGGGTCACAGTGTTGTACAACACTGTGAAGCCACCAAATGTGTTTTACTTATTAAATAAGTAACTTGTAGTCACTTGGACTTTTTTCCTAGCTTTGGTGACCATATCATAAGCCATTTTGAATGTCAATCTTTTTAAATTTGGGGTTTTAATTTAACTTGGGGGGTAGAAAAATAGGTTTTATTCAACTAAGATTTCAGACTTTTGCATTAGTTCTTGAACAATGGTATACTGTTCACTTGAGGGAGGAGAAAAATACGGGGATACATTTTCATTTGGGTTCCCGAAAAATTAAATGGAAGAGTTATTTTGACACTCTACCTGAAAAGGGGACATCATTAAAAAACTCAGATGATTATTCTCTGTAGCTGCCATTAAACTTGTAGTCATGAGTCATTCACTCAAAACACAATGGAGATCACACTGGGAGCTGAATTTTAAAGCTTTGTGTATGCCTATTAATACCAGAGCTCATGTGCATGAGAGGAATCAAAAGTGTCCAGGTTACAAAACACTCAGTATTGAAACTTCAAAAAGCTAAAGGGATATCAAATATGTATTTTTAATTTGTTTGGAATAACAGTAAAAGCAGGGTTCTCTGAAGCTAGAGCAAGTCCTTTTGTCACTGTAACAGTGTGAGAAAGGACAATTAATACCTAATTGTGCAGGCTTCCAGGCTCCTGGTCAAAGACAGTAGTATGAGAGTATCTACCACTTTTGTCCTTTTTGGTTAACTTAGGAAATTTTTTTTCCTTATGGATGCCCAGAACTGACCTTTCAGAAGGTACTGACGTGAGGAATTTGTTTTGTGTCAGTCATCACACCATTAGCCAGGGAAACAGCTCTGTTCCAATTTGGGGCAAACCAAAGTGTTGCCTTTGTATAAGAAAATCCAGTTTCTTATCTGACTGTCCTCAGAAGTCATTGAGCCTGGTAGCTGGGTTCTTGCTGATGGAAAGCCACGGCAGAGAGCATCGCCGGGTAGCTCAGTGCACACCCATAGTTAATTATTGCTCCATTGGAGAGTGGGTCATGAGACTATATGGAGTTACATGATTAACTCTCTGCTCATCAATTCAACTTTTTTTTTATTGGAAATGTTGCTGCAAATGTGGCATAAATTTCCTGGGCACAGCATTCAGTTCCACCTTATTATGCAGCACAGCATTCAGAGATATGATGTACTATGGCTAATCCTAATTTAATTTTAGAAAAATAAGTTAGCTCTCTGGCTTGCTACAAACCAGGTCCCATTTCAAATGTTACCCACAATTCTGAGACAGGCTAGAAATACCTGTGCGAACTGTGGTACCAAAAAATAACCCTGAATCTGGAATAAAAGTGCAGAATCTCAGAAATTCCCTGGCACTGAGTCTATGCCGACAACAAAGGCAGCCAGGTTTCGCAGATTTACATGTGACTATCAGCACCTGTACGCCCTCCGCATCTACTATTAAGAGCATCTCTCCCTTCTTCCCCTGTCTCACAGTTCCCAGAACCATGGCACTGGCCTTTCAGGAGAGAAGTTGGTGTTCAGAGAAATCCCTCTCTATTACAGGAAATAAGTAACTTGATGCCTTTTTAATCTGAACAGATGCATGGAATCTCCTATGGGGAATTCTCACAAGGATGTTTTTACTTGAATGTTTTTCTGCAAGAGAAAAGGAAGAGCCTGGTGTCCTCCTGGATCAAAAGGACAGGCTTCTCATTAACTTGTGATGAATATATATGTATCAAATTCACATCCACTTAAAGAGGTGGAAATCACCCTCATGGTTTATTGGACCGGGCAGGGACTATCAGTCTCATCGGTTCTTAACAGAGCCTCAACAACTCCATAATTGAAGGAATTCTTCCAGGACCATAGATATTATTTAGTCTTTCTATTACCTAGGATCCACACCAAGAAAATTATGTGCAGACACAAATCAGATATTCTTCTGGGACTTATTTGCTGGGTATTGCTTGGCGAGAAATCCCTCAGCATCAAAATTATGCTTGGAGGGAAAAAATGGAAGACTCAAAGTGAACCATGCTACTTTTTGCAGGAAGAAAGCAATAGAAAAAATAAAACCTGTGATGAACTAGCTTCCTCCTCCCTGCTCCCCGTTCCCAGAGGCATCTTCTTTCCGTGTGTTGGCTAGCCTGGACGTGAAGGCTTCTTAGGTCAACGCTGCCCCAGTTTCTGCCTCTGGGGGATTTTAAAATATGCTGAAGCTGCCGAACACTCTTTATATAGGGACCAAAAACCTCACGTAGATACATATCTGTGAGTGTGTGTGGGTGTGTGCATACGTGCGTGCATGGGAGCTATGAATGCCTTGCAAAATCCTGTTAAGTGAAAAATAACATTAAGGTTGAAGCATCTTAAATTAAAGTGCTAATTTGTCCGTGACTTCAGAAATTGCCCAGTTGCTCATCTAGAAAAATAAAAACTTGACAAGGATTAAAAAAATAAAGGAGCACTTGCTATGCTGGATTTTAAAACTCATCATAAAGCTTCAATAAAGAAAATTACAGAGCCAGCACAAGAATGAATAACTAGACCAATAAAGCATAATCATGGACAAAGGAACTTAAATAGTTTCTGCCTCTTTATCTATATCTATAACTATATTTGGGTCTTATATATATATATATGATAGGTAAGTAGATAGACAGACAATTTATGCATGTGATGTAAGTTATGATAACATTGGCACTGAGCGATAGAGTAGAAAAAGTATGAACTTCAGAGTCAGAAAAATTCACACTTGGATTTGAATTCCAGTTCTACCATTGGTCGTATCATGTCACTACTCTGCTCTACCCGTCTTTTATCCACTGTTCTCCTTGCTGGGGGAAAAGCCACCATCATTGCAGGATATGGCCCTCACTACTTCCATGACTTCATTCGCTGCTCCCCGCATTCACTCTGTCCCAGCCATGTGCTTCCACCTCAGGATCTTTGCACTTGCAGTTTTCTCTGCTTGGAAGACTCTTCTCCTAGATACTGGCATCCATCAAGTCTTTGCTTAAATGTCTCCTTCCAGGGAAGTCTAATTTCCCTGTTGCTGTTTCCTTTCCTTTAGGAGAGCAGGTACACTTACATCACCTGCTGCCCCATAATGTCATATAACATCAAACGTTGACCACCTCAGGCCGGATGAGACAATCCACAGCTGTCAGCCCCTAGGGTCACCGAAGAACCGCATTCTAGGACGTGTGCTGCTCCTTTCCCTCTGTTCTCAGTCATCCTTGCTGGCCTCCCTTTCCATCTGCCGCTCCTATTTCCAGGACTGAAAGGCTGGTCAAAGATGAGTGAGGCCGGCCAGAAAATTTTCCCTCTGGCTGGATGGCTTGTTTGTTACAATTTCCCTCTTCATTTATTGCTTTCCACCAATGTTAGAAGAGCTATGTGAAATGAAACACTAGTTTCCTCATGAGTCAGGTGATTTCTTGCTTTTCCTTTGGCTTTCTGGAAGATGGTGATCTTATTTATTTGAGAGAGCTCTTTGAGACCCTTGGATGCAAATAACTATGAATATATATATTACTAATGGTACAAAAAAGGGAAAGCTCCATTTCTTATATACACAATAGTTTCATCTTTAAATGTTAAGTGCAACCACACTGTTAGCCAGGAGACATCCCTAAAGAACACATGAATAAGAATTTGCTGTCTCTGAAAAATTCAGTTTGGCTCCAGACCTGAAAAAGGCCATTTGCTACCCTGTTTGATTCATCTCTGAGAATGAAAAGAACCAAAAGTTGGTTCCCTTTAATACAAACTCTTTTTCATATTTCATTTGCTAATGTACAGCTCATTTCTAAACTAAGAATATGCTCACAAAAAAGTTAGGAAGTTATTCCCTCCAATCCATTAATAAGTCTGCTTTTGATTGAAATTTTAAATAACTTCTGATAATTGGTTTGGCTTGGCTTTTGGATTTCAAATAAGATGAAAGAATCTTTTTTCCTTTTTGATTTTGAATTACAGTAGATTGGCCCCGTCAAAAGATTCCAGATGAAACGCTTAGGGAATTCCCTAATTCTCACAAGGACCATATATATACTCCCATCACCAAATTTTAAATGATCAAAGTATTGAACTGTATTTGGCATGAGTTCAGGGGTCAGCAAACTTTCTCTAAAGCTCCTGATAGTAAGTATTTTTAAACTTTGTGGCTATTCAACTTTAGGTTGGGGCAGCCAGCTGAATACTGGGAGTCTGGGGGTTTGGACGTCCACTGCTGTCTCCCACTCTCATAGACCGGTGGCCTTGCCAGGACATGCTCTTCTCATGGAGGCGAGAGAGGCCAGAAGCGAGTAGAAAAGTGCAGTGGGCTCTCCGGGGCCTTGACACAGAACTAACTCATCGCCGCCGCCTGCCCCTGCAGGCCCCTGGTCAGAGCAAAGCAGCAGGAAGGATCCTCCCCCTCAGAGGAGCTGCCTGGTCTCAAAGCGAGGGTGTGCATGGGGGGGATGGAGAGCAGGGGTCGATAATGCAAATGGAAACTCGGTTCAATGCTTACTGAGCATGAACATGTACCAGGCACTCTTCTGGGTGCTGGGGACAGATCAGAAAACAAGACTATTGTCCCTGCTGTGGGAGCCTCGTTCTAGTGGGAGATGGGAGGGATTTGATATTCAGTGCTGCCCCGTTCTTGTCCACATTGTTTGGTTTTGCTGGGGGATGAGGCCACTGGCATGTTTGCTCCTAGGAGGTGGGAGTCACGTGGCCTTAGCCGGCCTTATGCCCACCAGTGCCCAGCTTCGGGCAAGGTAAATGCCCCATCATAAGGGAGGAGGAGGGAGGGAGGGAGGGAAGGCTGTATTTTCTCTCTCTCTTTTCTGGGAATCACTCAATCTCCATCAGTTCATCTACAGATTGGAGGGAGTGAAATGACAGAAGCTCAGATCTCCGTATTAGGAGACAATGCAAAGCTGGGACGCAGAACAAATGACAAGTGACAGTGAAACTGGATTTAGGAGAATTTGAGTCATCTGGGCGAGAGAGCCTGCAGATGGCACATGCTGCTCAGCACAGGAAAATGGGTCACTGCTCCCAGACCAATTACTACCCGGCCTGGGAGGTCGGTGAGGACAGCATAGCCCCCGTGCCACAGGCGGGTCGGGGGACAATGTGGGCGCATTCTTAGAGACTCCAGCTGCTGACAAATGGGTTCATGCCCGCGGCAGGACGGCAAAAACAAGCTCAAAGGGGAGTCCCGTGCCCGGTGAGTTTCTTGACTTTGGTCTGTCCCTGAGTGGACTGAGGATGACCCCGTCACACAGCAGAGCGGGCCTGGCAAGGCTGCCCAGCGGGCACAGCGCTGCTGCCACCAGGGAGCCTGAAGGCCGGAGCCGGCGGAGGCCTGGGGACCCCTGCCCTGCTGCAGCCCCGGCCCACGCCTGCTCCGCACAGGCAGCCCGAGGTCTGCGCTCCCGCCCAGCTCTGCTGCCGGAGGAAGGCCCCCGGCCTTAGTTTCTTCATCTGTGACAAAGGCACTGCGGTACTCGCCCTACTTACAGCGCAGGATCTTAGTGAGGCTGGAAGAAAGAGCAAGTGTAAAAATAAACCAAAATAAGGCCAGCTCAGAGACGATGAGTAGGATTCGGTCTCATCTTGAGCAAGCTGACGACGCTCTGTGTTTGGGGAGGGGATGGAACACAGGGGGATAAAGAACATTTCAGGACCATGAAAAAGATGTTTTCAAAGAGGCAAGTAAGGCATGCTTCACCTAGGAAAATAACTGTGAGGGGTGATTTTTCAAAGCTTAAAGAGTGTAAGTTTCAGAGGGTAATAAACATGGGAAATAAGTTAGTGTTCTAGGTAATTGAAGCACAGTGTGAATGGGTCCAACATATGCCGGCACCTCCGCCAAATGAAAGGGAAGGGAGGGACTGAGAAAAGGCGGGGGGCGAGGGGGAACAAAGAGGCCAAAGATCAATGCTGAAAACATGTTCTTTTCCTCAGACGGCTGAGATCTCAGGCCTGGGTTAGCGCAGACAGGAGCGTCCCCAGCCCAAGCGGCCCGTTGCCCTCCTCCCCAACCTGTGGGATTGGCGCAGGCACCTGTGGGGGGCTGGGGGGGGAGCGCTCTGCGTGCGTCCCCCTGAGGGGTCCCCAGCACTGCCCCTCCATTTGTCCCATCTGCCCCTTCCTCTCCCTGCCCTGCAGGACTCAGAGGAGCAGTGACGGGGTTCTGTAGTGCTGTGGGAACAACTTCATACACATCCACTGGGCTGATGGCAGCCACAACACAATTTATGGAAACCATGAACGCCCAGAATTGGGTAGTAAAACCGGATAAATTGTCTCTCTCTGTAAAGCAAATTCTCACCAACTACCAGCCAGATCATAACATATGAGGAACATTGCTCTTCACCCAGATGCACCTGCCCCCTAAAAATGAAGTGCCTTGATTCCTCTGAGAATTATGCAAATGTAGGCAGTGTTTATACATCTGGGTGATGCAATGAAGATCAGAAGGTGTCTCCAGGCATGAGTTACAAGGCCTCTAAACGCAAAGACTCTTTTATAGGGTTTTAGATTATGGTGCTTTTCTGTAAATCCAGCCTGAGTCACACAGTAGGCCAAGAGCAATTAACATTAATTAAGCAATCCCCATAAAAGGTTGCTGTGCGGACACATTGATAACCTCTAAAGGCACCCAGCCTGCGAGCATCCTTGAGGGGGTTCTTTCAGCTGCAACTGCAGGTGCTGGTCTGGCCCCGACTGCACGGGGCAGCCGCCCACTCCAGGGTGACCCCGCTTGGCTCCCACACAGCCACGAGGACCACCGCCGCTCACGCTGACCCACCTGGACACCCTGGGGAGGTGAGGTCGAGATTCAGCAGGCCTCAGTGAGGCCTGCGAGCCTGCGTTTCTAACAAGCTCCCTGGTGACGCCAAGGATGCCCCCCCCGCACCAGACCGCGCTTCGAGAAGCGATGCTTTACATAATCCCTGGAAAGAGGCCTGAGGTGAAGTGGCCCGAGGTGAGGATGGTGAGAGCCACCCAAACTGCCCAGCACACTCCTAATGTGCTGGCCTTTCTACCCTGCTTTTCTAAACCCCAGGGAACTACCCGCGATCATAAGCAGGCAGGATATTAGGCAGGCACTGAAGTGAACCTCCAAGTCATCGCAGATTCTAGAAGCTCGTTTATTGAAAGGAGCAGAACTGAAAACCAGCCTCTGAGAAAGCTGAGCCGGGAATGTCTCCCTCCATGCTCCGGGCCTCTGTGTTGTGCACCTGCCAGGAAAAGGGACCCCCTGGTGACATCTGTGCATCGCCATGATGAGGGACTTCATTGAGGTGCAGCTTTTTCAGAAATGGAAGGGTCGGGAATCAAAATATGAACCTCTCAGTGGGACCGAGAACGCCTGTCCCTAGGCACAGCCTCCCTTCTCTGTCTTTACACCATGGGGCACAAGGGAGGAGCTGGATTTAAAGGCTGGCAAGTGACCAATAATGAGGACCAGGCTCAGGGAGGGGCAACTGACTGTGCAGGGTAGGGAGTGTGTGTGTGTGTGTGTGTGTGTGTGTGTGTGTGTAGAAGGAGCAGGAAGAATCTGAGCAGTGGGTACAAGAGGAAATGGGCAAAGGTCAAACATTAAAAAAAGAGCGTGAGAAGCTTTAGCAGGAACCAGCTGTGGGATGGCGACAGGCATGAGGAGTGGACCCCAGTGGAGAGCCAACAGGAGGAAAGGCTACTCCGTCAGGGCAGGCAAGAGGGGTCAGAGGACATAGTGCAGAGAACAGGACACAGAAATTAGGAAGCTCCAGGGCCCTTCTCTGAGAGGAAATGTGACGTTTGTAGCAGCACTATAAAATTGCAGGCCAATTGGTCATAAAATTATATTATGATATTATAACGATGCGGCTGCAGAAAGCATTAGTAACAATGTGGTGTCTATGGACGGTTTCCATTTTAATTCATCAATAATGTGATTGAAATTAGTGTGCCATGAGGCCACAGAAAAGGGCCTGTGTACTTTTCTTAAAGTAGCCTCATAGCAATTTCCTGATACAAAATAAATTCAAGTGTAAAAAAAAATTGGGGAAGGTAAAGGGAAATATTCACGTTGGTGGATATGAGCTCAGCACAGGAAGTCACAAGGGAAGCCGAAGAGAGGCCTCCTTTACACAGAGAATTTTTGGGATTCCTCAGAGACTGGAGTCATCTGACCAAGAAATTCGCCCTTGAATCTGTGGCCTTCCCTTTTTCTTCCCTCTGACACCCTTCCTCTGTAACATTTTCAGTACAGCTCAAGCCAAGTCAGCTATTTATAGAGCAAGTACAATTTTACCACAGGGTGTGGTGTTTAATTTGAAGAGACGTCAAAGAGCGAGGGGCAGATGGCTAGGCAGGCAGTGCCTCCAAGCGACCTTGATGGGGCACCAGAGCCCACTGGCTCATCCTGGTTTCTGCAGACCCAAAAATGTGCGCTGATGCACAAACCCTCAGTTGATCCAACTCTAGGGACAAAAGGATAAATTGACAAGCCAGATGCCTGCTTATTAACTTCTAATGGGTCTATGGGTAGCTAGAGAAAATGGGACCGGTTCAATGATTCTTTCTGGAAAGTTGTTGAGTTCAAAAGACTCAATTATCTCTCACAAGATCACCTGGATTTGAAAGATCCCAAACATTAAAGCTTAAAAGGGGAGAAAGAGAGAGCAAAAGAGCGAGGGAGGGAGGGAGGGAGGGAGGAAGGACGGAAGGAAGGAAGGAAGGAAGGAAGGAAGGAAGGAAGGAAGGAAGGAAGGAAGGAAGGAAGGAAGGAAGGAAAGGAGGGATGGAGGAAAGGATAGAAAGCAATTCTCAAGACATTCCTGAAATCATACTGAAAGACCAGTTCTTGTTTGCCTGCCTTTACCTTCCCATAAATGGAATGCAGACCATTCTCCTAAAGCCTCTTTTCTTAACTGATTGTTGAGTTGGTTCCTAGGTCTGCCATAATAAGGCACCACAGACTGAGTGACCTAAAACAGAAATTCATTGTCTCGCAGTTTTGGAGGCCAGAGGTCAGAAACCAAGGTGCCGGTAGCATGGTGTGCCCTCTGAAACATGCAGTGGGAATTTCTCCTCTCCTCTTCCTAGCTTCCCTCTGCTGGCCTCCTGGCAACATTTGGCATTCTCTGGCTTGTAACTGCATCCCTCCAACCCCGCCTCTGTCTTCACATGGCGTTTTCCCTGTGTGTCTATGTAACCTGTCTCTTTAAGGGCACAAGTTGCATTAGATTAGGAGCCCCCTCTACTCCATTACACCTCATATTAACTTTTGGGCTGGCTGAAAAGTCAGTTTAGTTTTTTTCTATTAAATAAAAGATACATTTTTCATTTTCACCAATTACTTTATTGATTGGACTATTTTGAGTATGTCAGGTATCTCCCACTATTGGCTTTTAGTGGGTAGAGGCCGGGGGTGCTGCTAAACATCTTCCAATGCCTAGGACAGCCCCACAACAAAGGCGTATTTAGCCAAAATGTTAATGGTATGAAGAAACTTTGCAAACCACTTTTGATACGTTCAATCAGTCACAGCACCATCTTCATATACTGCACAAATCTTTTCTTGCATTTCAGTTGCGTTTTTACTTTTCTTGAAATAATAAAGCATCATACACCAAAAATGTTGCATATATTCTGCCATCTGCAATATTAAAGTGGGTGCAAAAAATTCACCAATTTTGATAAATTTTTAAAAAACGCACACCCATATGACAGCTGTCACAATACAACCTAACGAAATTGTTTCGAATGAAGTTAAAGACAACTAAGCACTACTAGAGCCGTTATATGGAAAAAACTAAATGAAATTTTTGGTCAACCCAATAATTACATCTGCAGCCACCCTAAAACCAAACAAGATCACAAGGTAGCATTCTGAGGTACTGGGGGTTAAGACTTCAACATATCTTGCTGGGAGGACATAGTTCAACCCATACTACTTATGCTATAGTCTGGTACAATTGAGCTTTAAGCATCAATTCAGCATCCGCTACCAGCTACCATGGAGTAGGGATTGAGGTAACCATGTAAGGTCAGCCCTTGCCCTCCCCACTGCTTGCAGGAGAAAGTTTTAAACCTGTTGATGCCCAGGTACCACTCCTGACCAATAAAATCGAAACCCCTGGGGCCCAGCGATATTAGCATATTTTTAATAGTTCCCCAAGTGTGAAGGTAAATTTTATATGTCAACTTGACTGGGCCACAGAATGCTTGCATATTTAGTCTAACATTATTCTGGGGGTTTCTGTGAGGGTAGATCTCATCTAGTTCACTGAAAGAGTGAATAGAATAAAACAAGAGAGAATTCCTCCTGACCGCCTTCATGTTGGGACACTAGGTTTTTTTCCTTGGCTTTAAACATAAACTAAAACGTTGGCTCTCCTGGGCCTCCAGCTTGCCGACTCACCCTGCAGATATCGGGACTTGCCAGCCTCCACAGTCATGGGAGCCGATTCCTTATTGTATATATGTAAATAGGTAGATATTATATTGTATCTATTTTGGTTCTGTTTCTCTGGGGAATCCTACAATACGCCAGGTGATTCTCATATGTAACAAGCATGAAGAACCACTGACCTATAAATCCCAGACAAGGAAATGATTAATTCTGCCTGGGTAGAAGGCTTCACAGAAGCCATCAGTTTTGAACTGGGCCAGAAAGAATGAGCAGTTTTTGCTTTGCCAAGCAGATGCGGCCAGAGGAAAGAGTATTATTAGCAAGGGAGGCAAGGAAGAGAGGATGGGAAGAAGTAAGGGATAATTGGAGATGAGGCTAAAATAGAAGGGTCGGCCCCGTCCTGACCCACTGTGAATGCCACAGCTCAGTATTACAAGGGCCTATTGATGAGTTCTACAGACTCGGGCTCCCAAAAGCCACCCCTGCCAACCTTGTGTTGGGTGCCCTAAATACTAAGTAGTAACACCTTTGGCTTTAAGCTAAAAAGTCCCTGTTAAAATGCAAATAAATGAGCTAGAATGGTTAACACCTTACACTATTAGCAGCATTAACACCTTAGCTCAAATGAGCTTCTCAAGTTGCTGGAGTCGCCTACCAGGAAGGCCCCAAGGAAGGACCAGAGTGGGCGATGTTGTGCAGAGGCCCAAGTCAGCGCAGGGGCGCAGGCAGCAAAGAAATGTCCTGGATGAGTGGGGGACAGGAGGACAGCACTGGTGGCCAAAGGGACAACACAGGGTATTTCTGAGGACCCGGAGGTAAGAATCTTCAAGGGAAATGTTCAGTGGGGTTCAGGCGATTAATTGGATTTGTTGGACTGAAACAGAGTGCCATTCCCTGCTGGTCTCTAGTTCTTTAAATCATTTTTCATTGTTATTCTATTACAGTTGTCCCAATTTTTTTACCCCTTTGCCCTCCTCTGCCCATCCCCCCCCCCCACAGTCATCCCACAGGGAATAGAGCAGCCTCTATTCCCAGCACCAGAAGAACTTCCAGCAAATTACTCCAGGGGGCGCACCTCTTCCCCTTCCTCCCTGAGGGGTACGGACCTGCACAGACCTGGCCACCTCCATTAACACAGCACTGGTTTTATCTGCAGCAACCCTGAGGAGATTTCCCTGTGCTGAGGTAAGGCACTAAAGATAATATAGCCTCTTAACTGGCACCTTGTTATCAGTATCAGTATGGCTTTCTCTTCATGCCTGTCACTGGATTATGGTAATTTTTCTTAGTCATGGGTTTTAATCAGAGTTGAAGTCTCTGAGTTACTGACAGCTCAGGAGCACTGCAGCTGCTCTAAGGCCGACTTCACACTGTCACGAAATCATAACCCAAGCAGAAAGCTGGAGGCTCTCACGAGCCTCCTCCCACCAATTAAACACAGAGCAGCCTTCTAACCAGCAGGCTCCTTTTCCAGGCTTCTCACTCAAGGGAGGGAAGCAGAGGGCACTTACTTCTCCCTCCTCCTCCCCCCAAAGTTCAAAGCAAGAAACAATGATCCTGGCAAAGGAGGTTCTAAAAGCAGAGATTGCAATTTAGTTAATGGTGTCTACAGGAAGTGAGAAATCACTCCTTTGACACGCTGTGGCACTTAAACAGCATCGGGCCTTATTGCGTTCTTCCGACCTTGTGGTACCTCCTTGTGGACGTTGCCTGAGCCCAGGCCTTTGAATAACTGTGACAGATCTGGGCAAATGGGGCATACCCGCCTCCCCCTTTGGAGGTTACAAGACGGAGACATCGGTACCTCCGGCCTTGCGTCCTGTCATCACATGTAAGGGAGATTCCCTGATGACCACCTGGGACCCCAGCTGCAAGGCACCGAGCATGAAGCTGTGTGTTGTTGGGCAAAAATCACTAAATTGTTTTTCTGTCACCATGGAGAAGCCAGAAGAGATCATAGTATGAACCTTGGACAAACCCTAGCTATTTCAGAATTTTGCCTTCAGGATCCTTCTACTCCTTCATTTGCAGCCCTGCTCCCCTTTCTGGTACCAGCATCCTGAGGAACCCCATGACCAGCAGGGGCCGCTCTGGCACCTAACTCAGGCTTGTCCTCTGCATCCATCCAAACCAGCATCGCCTAAGGTGCTGTTCTTAAATAACTATCACAGACAGATGACCTGAATACATCAGGCAGGATAGACTAGGTTCTGCTGCAGTAATAAAAAACGAAACCCTCAAGGATTTCTCCCTCATGTTACATATCCATCACGGGTTGCTAAGGGGCTCTGCTTCTCAGAGTCATTCAGTGACCTGGGTCACAGCGCTGACCCAGGCTGACATCTCCACAGTTGCAGTCATCATCTCCAAGGGAAAGAAGGCTCTAGTCTTTTCCTGGCAATTATAAATATTATTTCCACTGTCTAGTCTTTGGCCAGGATTAGCCACATTGTGTTATCCTACCAAAAAAGAGGCCAGGAAATACAATCCTCTTTTGTCCCTCACAACAAGAGAATTATTTGGTGGATTACATCAATGACTAACCCAGCAATTAATTAATTTACACTAAGAAGAAAAATAAAGGCGCACAGAATGAAGGGTGACCCTCCCAGTAGCATGACTAGGACAGTGAAGCTTACAACGGTCAGTTCTCTAGGGCAGAGCAGGGGTGAGCAGATAATGGAAATAGTGAAAACCTCTCCCTGGTCCAGACCCTGTGTTTGCTTTGTTTGCTCACCATCCTCAAAGTGGCTTGCAAGAGTGAATCCAAAATTACATAGATACATGCTGAAGATAAAAAGGGTGCGGTGAGAACGTTTACCAAAGAACGTGTAAATCATCTAAATTGAGGAGGGGGAGTGGGGATGGGAAGAATTGGAAGCCAAGACTGGAGTCCGAAAGGGAGTGTGGGGGGATGAAAAAGAGGCTGGACAAGGACAATTTTTGCTGCCAGCTCCTAGCTTTCTGGAAGGAAAAACAAAAACAGCCAGTACGAAAATTATTGCATCAGCCTAATGGGAGGCAGGTAAGGCTTGGAGCAGAGTCTGGAAGAAAGAGCCATCTGAGATCTGGCCGAGGAGTAACTGACAGACTGAGATGGCGGTGTGGGGAGGACCGGCACCCTCTTTGCTCTTGGATCCAGGAGACCTGCTGAGTGATGGCAGGAGCTCCTTGCAAAGGCAGCAGGAAGCTGAGTTTCAGAAAACAGAGGGCAGCGGAATAAAGTTCTTGTGCCCTAGCAAATGCCATATGTGGGCCCAGGGCAAAAGCGAGCGCCGGAGGAAGCAATCTGATGAAGGGCACGAGTGTTGAAAACTCGCCATCAGAGCCAAAGCAGGAGGGAGGAGGAATGTCAAAGATCTCCCTGGCACCTCGGCAGCAGTCCCGTGAAACCACATTCAGTCCGTCAGCAAACTGCTGGCTCTACCTCCCACCTATTACCAAAGGTAGACTACACCTTTACCAACTCCACCTACCACCTACCCGCTCACCACTCCAATCTCTTGCCTGGATTGTGGCAGTAGCCTCCTAACTTCTCCTCTCTAAACCCCTGCCTATTGACCATCTATTTGCCCTGAAGTAGCCACAACGATCCTCTCGTAATATAATCATTTCTCTGCTCAAAACTCTCCAATGGCTCCCCATTCTACTCTGAGACTCTCAAGGCCTTCCATTGACCTTGAAGGCTTTGTAGGATCCACCCCGAGGGACTCTTCTGGGGCCTCATCCTCCATCGCTCCCTATACCCCCTTGGCTTTGGTCACACTGGCATCGCTGCTCCCTCTGCTCAGCCTTCCATCTCAGGTCCTTTGCACAAACTGGTCTCCCTTCCTGAAAGGCTCTCCCATGGAGGTTGGCATCTGGCCTTGCTCCCATGCCTCCTTCAGCTCTCTGCTCAAATACCACGATGTCAGTGAGGTCTTTCTTATCCTTTCTATTTTGTAACAGCTTACATTCTACTTGTTTAGTTGCAGTGTAAGTCAGCTCCAAGGGGGCGGGAGGGCTTCTTGCCTGATGTGTAACCCCAGCATCTAGAACAAGCCCTGTCATAGAGTATGAGCTCAACAAATACCTGTTAAGTGAGTAAACTAAAAATGTATCCCAACCTACCACCACATGGATTCGGTGTCAAAGAGATATTCAAAGGACAAGGCGTCCCTTTTTCTTGAAACGCACTGTGAAGTTTCAGGGCCTCCTCTCCCTACTACCTGGCCTCAGCTGCCATGGATACAGGGTTCTTAAAGGGGTCAAGGATGTGATAAATGCTTTACATTAGCTTTTATGTCTTCCATAAAATTAACAACAAGCAAACCTTGAATACAATGGAGCTATAATTCTGTCTTGCAATTCTGATCCGATACAGAGCATAAGAGCTTGCCTCTTGAGGCTAACACTGTTTCCAGAACCCTCAATGGAATTATACCTCTGTAATTTATTTACTGTCTTTTTTTGTATATGTTTACAGATAGAGCCCGCAAATCACCCAGCCAGCAAAACCAAAGCAAAAAAGAAAAGATACCTACTGGTTTTCAGTTTTAAATTACAATCATTATGTAGGATATACTATTTTGCCACACTATGTCACTTCTAGGCTAAATAAGAAATACACTGAAACAGCAAGGTAAACATAATAAGATAGTTTTTTAAAAAAATGAATATTACCTTGCTCTGTCTTCGGGGATGTTATTTTCAATAACAATATCAATTCACAAAGAAAAGTCAAGAGAATAATTATGGCTTTTTAGCCAATGGGGCTGATAAATGCAAAGTTATTATCCCACCACAGCTATTTCAACAACACAACCAAAAACAACCCAGTAAGCCTTTATCATGTATGTCCAAATTTCTAATGAAACAATTCCCATGAAAAATAAACAAGTGTAAAGATGGGCTTGGAGATATCTGGCATCAAATCTACCTTTTATATTCATTTTCTTTTATTTTAAAACCATTTAAAGTAATCAAAAGTGGCTGTGAGAAAGAAACATGGGGGGGGAATGGCATTTTTCATGCAGCAGACACAGCTCAATAAAGCTAAGGCAGATACCATTTCTGCAGCCAGTGAGCTGAGACTTCATCAGAAAGGGAGTGCTGAGGATCCAGCCAGCTCTCTCGGTCTTGATTTCTATTCACAGGACACTTGGCTGCCACTTACGACCCACTTCATGCACAGGCTGCAGAACAGCCTGCAGACGGGGTGTGTGAGATTTTACAAATGTTTTTCTTGTTCCATTCAGACATGACCTTTCAAATATATAAAAGTGTACACAAGAAAACTGCCCACAAGACTTCTAGAAAAGTTCAGCAAATTCAGTTCACAAATATTTTTGAGCACATACGAAGTATGAAACGTTCTAGGTATGAGGACACAGTTATGAGCAAAATAATTTTTAAATCCTGCTTTCATAAAGCTTCTATTCCTGTGGTGTCTGTAAGCAAAATAAATCAATTACATATTTTTAAGGTGATAAATGCTACGTGCTGTCGCAACAAAATCAAGTGGGGGAGGACCCGGGAAGGCAGGAGTGGAAGGTGCACTTCTCAATAGAATAGGGTAGCTGGGAAGGAGACATTTAAGCAAAGACTTGGTAGATGCCAATATCTGGAAGAGTCTTCCAAGCAGGGAAAACTGCAAGTGCAAATTCCTGAGGTGGAAGCATGTGACTAGAACAGAGTGAATGAGGGGAGCAGCGAATGAAGTTGTGGAAATAGCGGGGGCCATGCCTGCAAGCGATTCTGCAAGCGATTCTGCAAGTGATTCCCCAGTGAGGAGAACCACGGATGTAAGACGGGTGGGTAACCCGTCTGTGGCATGACCAATGTGTTCAAAGCATCGCTCTGGCTGTTCTGTTGAGACTACCTGCCTTTGGAGGTCGGGGGCGGGGACGGTGATGGGGGCAAAAGTAGAAGCAGAGAGAGCAGTCAGAAAGCTATAGCATGGACGCAGTTGGGGGGGTGGCTCCCACCCTTGGACCAAGGGCATAGCCATGTAAATGATACGAGGTGGTCAGATCCCAAATAGATTTTGAAGGTATATAAAATAGGATGAGGGCAACAGATCAGGCCATTTCCATGGAGTCATGTGGCCGCATTAAATATGCATGATCCTCTCCTAACTAGGTTCAGAGCAGTGTTATTTATATCACTCACCCACCAACCAACCACTCACTGGCATTAACGACCATTTTGAAGGATAGTTCAGAAATGTGGATTCTTTTAGGAGATTAAGAACCACGTTAGAATTAAAGAGTTTCTGCGTCAGTTGAAGGTGTCACATCTCTGCTGCTCAGTATGTTCACGGTGAGGGTTTGGGATCACTCTGTCTCTCCTGTCTGATCACCCTACCTGTTCTCTCACTCACTGGTCACCATGCTGGGAACTGTGAACAATAGCCATAGCATACAATTCCCAGTCTACTTGGGGCGACACATGGAGCTACCTCCTCCTTTCTTCTTCTGCTCTTCCTCTTCCCTGTCTTTTCCCTCCTCCTCTGCCTCCGCCAGGTCTCCCTGGGGCCCTCGAGACACCAAGCATTAAAGAGAAGCTGTCTCACGATCCTGACAATAGAGAACTCCATGGAGACTGCTCTTGTTTTGGGGTTTTTTTTTTGTGGGTTTTTTTTCCTGTTTTCTTGTCTGTTGTTTCATGCCTGTGTACGTACACTTTCTTCTCCAGGGTGTTATGGTCCTGTCTTTGACTTTCTTCTATCTCTTCTATTGGCTTGCAGATAAGGCAAAGCCCCAAACTAAACAGGATCCAGCCCTATAAACTCCAGGATCAACCTAAGATTATTGACAGTATGTGATCTTCCACGGGGCCTTTAACTTCGATACTCATGGATCTGTTCCCACCAGAGAGAAGGGAGAGTAGATCATTCTTTTCTCAGCAGCTGTGTACCATCATCCAAGTAGGCTGGACCTTTCAATAAATGTGCTCTCACAGTGCCAGGGACCTACAGAAGGTCATTATTGTTTTGGTTCCTGATGCTTTTGAATACACAGCAAAGGTTTTGTATAGAGACCATGTGAGCCTCAAAAACCTGAGTTTCACTGTCTACTTAGTAAACCATGTCTTTTAAGCATATGCTGTGGCAGATGGTAGGTGACACTGTGTTGTATTTAGCTAGATGGGATTCTTGCCAAAGTTCACCCGTCCTCCCTGTATACTGTAGAGTCCTGAACTTCTAGTACCAGTGTTAAGAAATTCATCAAAACCAAGAAGACTTTTCAAAATGTTAAGGAACAGTCATGGGTCTGCACTGATGAGAAACAGAGCTTCTCTGCCCAGAGTGGGGAAAAACCAAGTGGGACCCAGTAGGGACAATTTCCCGGTTGAGGCTGTCACTGTGATCTGTGATGCACTATCAAGATGGAACTGGAACCAGGTGTACTTTATTCAGGGCATCTGTGAGATAAAAAAATATAATGCTCCCTTTCTATCTCGGTGACATTGTTCGCAAAGATGTGATTTGGCTGTTAAAAGCACTTGTGCTATATCTCAAGGCTAAGGCTGACAATTCAAATAAAAGCCTCTCTTTCTCTTTGGTTTGTTATCTGAACCAGGTTTAGTGGTCATGGCCATTCCGTGTTCTGGCGCACTTGCAGAGGGTGATGCATTTGACTGACCTGCCAACAAGGGTGTCCAACCCCCGGCCCACAGGCCGCATGAGGCCCAGGATGGCTATGAATGCAGCCCAACACAAAATCGTAAATTCACTTAAAACCTTTTCTTTGCCCATTGGTGTTCATTAGTGTTTGTGTATTTAATGTGTGGCCCAAGACAACCCCTTTTCTTACAGTGGGGCCCAGAGATGCCAAAAGGTTGGACACCCACAGCTTCCCAACTGACTCCATGCTTCCGGTCACCATTTCATTTCCTGGAATTCCAGGAAATTTTTTTTTAATGACCTCAAAACCAGATGCAGACAAACAATGATATTTAATTTTTAACAATTTTATTCTATGCACTTTGTAGAAAATTTAGAATGCACATAATAGCACAAAAAAGAAAACAGGACGCTGCCATTTTAGATTAACGTTATCAACACGTCAATGAATTTCCTTCCAATTTTTTTCTGTGTGTGTGTGTGTGTGTGTGTGTGTGTGTGTGTGTGTGTGTGTGTGTGTGGTTGGTTTGAGTTTGTTTTAAACAAAGGGGGAGGGCTGAATGAATTAATTTGTGAACTCCTCTTTAACAATTTATGACAAACATTTTCCCAACAACCTTTAATTCTTAAAAAGATGTGGCACACTATTTTTTGCCATCATCATTACTCTGCAAAGAACACCATTCCAGATGAATGTCTCTCTGAATTGTCATAAATCACATTAGAGTATGCATCGAAAGAAACTCTGTGAAATATCTCTCTCTACAGAGATGCGATGTGGCCAACCTAGACTCTTACCTAAAATACTAAAGCTTACTGGCCGTTCTGGCTTGAGTTTAAGCAAGCACTGTATTCTTGTTTGCTCAGATTCAAGCCCTTGAGAACCTCGCATCTGCCTGGCATGTGGGGCCACCTCGTTTGCAAAGGGTCCCCCTAAAAATGTCCTATTTACTACCCCTTTTCCCCGCAAAGGGTGCCTCTGGCTTTCTGCAGAATAAGTCATTCTTAAATGAAATCCAAGGGAACTAGCAACCTATAAGAAGGGAACTTTCAGAAAAATACATCTGTCCATTTTCACTGGAGACTCTAGGTTATTGAATTAGTATTGAGTGTCCATTAAAGGCTTGTGGTGCCAAGGGGAAGAAAGGGTCACAGTTTAAATCTGAGGAAAAGGAACACTATGAAGTCACTCATTGGGATTTAGAATTGGGTGACGGCTATTTGGTGAGCTCCAATATTTGGTATTCATTGGTTCGTGGCATTGTCTTGTAACTATGGCACATTCCCATAAAGAACCCTCAGGGAAAACTGTAGTGGTTTGGCGAGGAGCAGCATGACTTCCTTGAAAGAAATTTCACTTTTGGAACAGAAAACAGTGTGCAGTGCACTCACTTGTCTTTTGTCCTCTGAGTTGACCTTGCATCAAATTCAGGCCAACCAGAGTTCGGCCAAGAGTTCCATCTGGGAAGCAGAGCAGTTAGAACAGGGCCAGGGACAGCCAGGTCAGCTGCAGGTGCCCAAGACCAATGTTCACAATGGAGCTTTATACAGAGGGTTGATTACTTATTTTCTTTTTTTCTACAGTCAATGCAGATATCCATTCTCAATTACATACAATTTTTTAAAAACATTTTGAAAGGTAGATGCAGAGGGAATGAGAACACAATCATTGTTTCTTAAGAGCTAGAAATCACAGTGTACTATGAAGCAGATCTAAAAATCTCATCCGCATCAGCAGGAGATGAAGAAAATCTTGTATTAAGTTCTTATGAAATTCCCCTTTCCTGGGTTGTGAAAGGCAAGTAAAAAGGAGGGATACTTAAACTTCACTGGGACATTTAGAAAAAAATCCAGCTAAGCTGGGGCTCAATTATTGCTACTAGAAGAAGCTGCATATGTATTTAAGTCTGTACGAGTCTTGTTGTTTTAGGGTAACCACAAGCCTGCAATGGCTTTTCTACCTCAGACCCCTATTCCTTTCATCATTAAGTTATTTATAAGTAACTACTGCCACACAATAGGCAAATTTCAGGCTTCTGAGCAATGAGAGTTAATTTTTAGATTGAGATATGCAAGCTAAAGCAAACTCATTGACTTTATAGATAAAAACCCATAGCCACTAATGGCAATCTCTTAGTCAACTGATCATACTTTGTTATGCCAGTTGTCTTATGAAAGTAAACTGAAGATCCACGTAAAACTGTCAATATAAGTCAGAGGGAAAAAAGCTAGAAAACACAGCTTTCAACTATAAAAATATTGCGTTCAAGACCTGGCACAAACATAAGAGAAAATAAAGCAAAATTTCATTTTAACAGAACAGGTCAGTGTCAAGGTCCCTTGCATTGCAAATAATATTGTATAAACATGGAAATCAGCTCGTTGTTCTGAGAGAATGTGAGAGCTAGGAAGAAGCTCCCAGGTGTTGACATTCCCTTTGGATAACAAATGCTGACCACGGAGGAAATACATCAACAAATGCCTAACACAGAAAAGGAGAAAAGCGAACTCCGGAAGAGAAAGGCTCATCTCCAGAGAGAAACAGGAGCAGTTCTTGCAAACTGAGGAAGAGGGAGGTGGCAGGGAAGCTTGAGTAGAGAAGGAAATCTCAAGCTGACCACAGGCGTGAGGGTCAAAGAAGCCGAAGAGAACAGGAAACTATATGAAACGAACAAGCTCTCCAGACAGAAATCTGAAGTAATGCATGTGATCAAGGGTATTTTAAAAGGCAGCTCACGGAAGGGCAATGCCTGAGACACTGATGCAGTGCCTCTTCTGTCGCTGAGTGGAAGGCGGGTCCTCCACTACAGGTTGAAACAGTCACTCATTTCGTAAAGCCTACAGCCCAGGAAAACTGGGTTCCATAAATTGAGCCTTTTTTTGTTGTTACATAAAACTTTACTACTAACTCTCCAGTAGTTTTTAGTGGTGTAATTTACTTGAACCATTTGGAGGTACAGAATAAGCTTATAAGAAAAAAATGAGTCAAAAGGTTGAACATTAATTGAATAAATCAATTTGACTAGCACCCAAACAACACTGATTTTTCAGAAAAATAAATTGCATATCGATTAACAAATTTAAAATTAAATGTAGTCAATTTTCAATGCTAATAGAGAAAAGGCAGAAATGAGAAACAAGATGCAGGGAAAATGTTAAAATCTCATTTCCATTTTAATCTTTCCATTAACTAATTTGAGTTTTTAAAAGCCTCCTGTATGCAGGCCCTCAATGGGGCATCCAGGTGAAAGAGACCAAGGCCAAGGGGGTGGCTGGAACCCTAACGATACTGTGACTGGTTTCAGTCATTTTCTTTTATCACCTCAGCAAAGTGCATAGCATAAATTAGAATTAATAAAAAGAAAAAAAACATGCTCAGTAAATATGAACATCCTTATCACAATTTTTCTCTAAAATAGTTTTCCACTAGCTCTCATTCTTAATCCTGATCTATGTATGAACAAGAAAATAGCAACTGGGGAAAATGGAAGAAGGACAGAAATGAAGCCAAAAGCAACTAGAAAGTACACAGAAAATTAAGACACAAATAGAAAAGCAGACTATAATTCATTTATGAACAATAATGAAGTTAAGCCCAATTTTTTTCTAGTAAATGACGAGCTACAAAAATAGATTTACAAATTTGAATGTCATGATTGTCAAGCTCAAGACTTAATGTGGACAGGATGAAGGGTAAGACAGAAATGATGCCACTCCTGCAACTCTCCAAGAGGCAAAAGTAGCTGGAGAAATCAGGAAGCAGGAGCATTTGACCCACACTCATTACAGAAGTGACCAGTCAAGGAGTCTACGACACAGTGACAGATCAGGCCATTCACAAGGAGCTCCTTCTACAGATCATTATCTTATTTATTCCATAAACATTCAAGGTGCACGTATTCCATCAGCCAGGCACCCACAGAGCCTATCCAATTCACTGGTGTACAATAAATGTTTTTTAGATGATAAACAAAAGAAGAAAATAATGAGTGATCAAGCCAATGCTTCTGTAAATCCGCACATCCTTTAGCAGAACAGCCCTTTGCTGGGTGCTTCCTTGTCTTAGTTCGTGTGGGCTTCTTCTCATCTGCCCATTAATAAGGAACTCTTAAATCCCAGTTGCCATCAAGTCAAACTTTTATGGGCCACACCAACCAAGTGAAACCAAGTGAGTCTGGTCTATTAATTTTAAGGAATCTGAATAAATGCAGGCTGTAGAATTTCAAGAAATAAGATTAATGATCTTATTCTTCATTCTATTTCTCAAGGACAAAGTAGAAATGTGAGCATTATCTTGCCACATACCTCAGGGACAGTAGATAGCTTCACAGCAGGGCCCCTCTCTGGGGCCCTCGCACTTGGCACCACACCTTTCTGCTGCAACAGGACACGCACCGTGCGTGATGTGGTCGTGGGAGCAGGGTTCACACAGGCATCCGTCACACTGGGCGGGATGACACTGCAGGTCTTGGCACAGCTGCCCCTTCTGTCTAGTGGGATAGAACCCGCTTCATGCTGAAGTCAAGTATGCGATGCCAAATGCTGAGAAGAGAGGGTGGAGGTAGCACAGCCTTAGAGCATCTCTCAAACACAGGCCAGTGCCAATACCTGGAAAAGAAGTAGCACAGAGCTAACGGCACTACAGAAATCCAGTAGGTATTCTTCCAGAATTCCCTGTCTAATCAATGCTGTGCCAGAAGCCAGGGCTTAAGTAATAATGATAAACTCTTACGTGTGTGTGTTTGTGTGTGTGTGTGTGTGTGTGTGTGTGTGTGTGTGTCTCCCCAGGTGATTCTAAGGAGCAGCCAAGCCAGCATCTCAAAACCTTCCAGTTCCTCCTCCTCCGCCCTCCTCCTGAATTCATCATGAAAATGACAGGTTCTTAGAACAAAATAAAAGTCACTAGATAAAGGTACCTGAGAGTGTCACAAGACTTGCCCAAGACTAAATGCTCAGGAATATGCTAATCAATCTGAAATAAATGGGGGAAATTGCAGAGTAAAATTAAGCGGATGACTAGTCAAATTAAGTGGTGAAATGTGTCCCATACCTTAATAAGGAAAAACACATGGTCTCTTTGGAGCCCTTCCCTTAAGTTTTTTCCCCTGTAGGGGAGGAAGAAACTTTTTCCTTTATCCACCTTTAGCTCATTGGCTGAGCCCTGCAAACTAGACCAACAAAAAACAGATTAGCAAGAGAAAACCAAACAGAACTTTACTAACACAGGCATTGCACAGACACAGAGGAGTTACTCGACAGTAACTAACTCAAAGCAGCGGTTAGAACTTGGGATTAGATAGCATCTCAACAAAACAACAATAAATTTTATAGAGAAGTGACAAGACAAAAGGAAGGGACTTTAGACCTTTAGGGTTGGCAAAGGGTGGAAAGGTAAGTGTATGGGGGGTTACTAATGGAAGATAAGGATTATTCTGGCAAGGTTTGTAATTCCCCTGGCGCTGTGGTCTCCGGGTTGACGAGTCTAGAGATGTCTCCAGTGATTAACATCGTTGTGGCCTTCCTGGTGGGGAGGGGAAGGACAGAGAGCTTTTCTTGTGTCTCTGTTAAATTGCATTCCGCTACAAATAATCTTTATGCCAGAGCGGCATATGTTGGGGCGGCACGCTCTGAACCCTAACACCCCTTCAGGGCTGTCTGATGGCTTGGACAGCCCTCTGTGAATTCCCCCACCAAGTTCCTCTATCTCATCACCCAGTTGACTTCCTCTTCGGCACTTGTCACTGAGTTACTTGTAATTACTTAGTATATAAGAAGTGATATTTTGAAAATGATTTAATTAGCTTTTCCAGTTTGCTTTTGTGCGAGCAGGGCCCAAGGTGACTGACTGCCACGGGAGAGATTAGAATTTGTTGTAAAAGTAACAAAGAAAAAGGATCCGGGTAGTATTCACTTCTGACATGCAAATTAGAATTACACAGCAAAACAACAATTTTACTAGACAGACATTTGTATTGAGGAGTCTCCAAAGTCTTTGACATCCACCTGAGTCAGGGGTTGGTAGTAATGGAGCTTGTCTGCTGTGCTGAGAAGCTATCCCTTTCCCCCTAAGAGTGGAAGCTGGTGAGGCTTGTTGCTCAGTGGGAGGGGGATATAATGCAGAAAAAGTTAAAGAACAAATACAAAAAATGATTGAGGGGTGGGGGGAAAGAGAAGGTAGAGTTGGTAGACCAGCTTTGACCCAGAGAAGAGTGGTTGCTGTGGATCAATGAAAACAGCAAGAGCAACACCAGGGGCGAATGTGAGCTCCTGTTCCCACCTTCTGCTTAGTGTTCTGGAAGAGACGACTCAGCTTAGCACCCAGCTCTGGAAAACTGGCTCCGAAATGCCACAGGGCTCTGAGCTTTAGCTTTTCTGAGCCACTCTCCGTTCCTATTTAATAAAATTCTGAGTTAAGAGAGCAAAAAAACTTGACATTTTGGTTAGCCTCCACAGCCTTTCTGTGGATACATATGCCATTTCTGCCAGTTTTATTGAAATACTGAAACTAGTTTTACAAAGTAAAACTGTAGTATTTGTACCCACTGAGTCAATAATCTGAAGGATAATAAATTCTAGACACCAAAGCAAGAGTTGGGGGTCCTTTTCTGTCAAGTAGCAATGTGGTCAACAGTTAGACAGACATAAGCAGAGCAAGGGCGATGGGCCAGGCACAGAAGGTCACCAGAGCAAAAAGTCATGAGTGCCTAGTGACAAGCAAAACTGGAAAAACAAGGACCTCACCCCCAGGGTAAATGTTCCTCCCCTGTCATATTGCTAGTCATGCAGTTAGGACCCTCCCTGGAGCTTTCTTCCCCTGGTATGTTGCTAGACACATGGTAGACACACTTGGAGGGGGAACAAGTGGCCTAAGAGTGGCCTCCTGTGGCTTCTATGCAGGCCCTTGCACAACCACTCCCTTAAGCATTAGCTCCTAGGGATACCATCCAGGCCTCAGGTGCATTTCAGCTCCAAGCCCACAGACAGCAGCAAACCCACATAAGCAATGCCATGGCGGACATCAGGACCAGATGCATTGACCAAAGATGGACTCCCTGCCCTGGCGCTGACCAATCAGTAGAGACCATGGCCCGGAAAGACACACCTGGAAAGCTGATGAATATTCTATTGAGACCATGCCCCCCTTTTGCTGCCCCCCCAGACCACCTCTAAAATCCCCACCCTTAAAAGCCCCTAGGAAGGAGGACCTAGTGGCCCTCCCCTGCAGGAGCACACCTGCACCTCTCCCCTCCCCATCCCTTCCCCCCCGGGGCATGTTACCATTGACTTTCCTAAGCTCCAAGAGCCTTTCTTTTGCCTCTGTATCTGGCTTCCTGAGTCCATTTCTTCTACAGCTCACTTTTTCTACCTCTTTGACTTCCTAACTAAACTTTCTCTTATGGTTGAGTCTTGGCTCTGAATCCTTTCTTAGCCAGCACTCAAGTACTGAGGTTGCTGACAGACACCCCCAGTCCAACGCCTGGCGCTGTTTTTACTGCTGCCAACAGCAACATCTCCCAAATTCCCCCCCAAGGAATTACAAATACACAAAACCTTACTTATTCGTTAATTAGTGATTATTTATTGAGCACAGTGAGGTACCAGGTGCTGAGACAGAACTGTCCTCGAGGAGGTCACAGTGCAGTAAGAAAAGGTGGCAATATAAATAAAGATTATAGCACTGTCGTGGATGAAAAAGAGACCACATACTAAACCTGCCAAGCTCAGGGGAGGCCTGCATGGTGGCCTTACAAACTCAGAGACCTAGAGTGACCACACAGGATGGACTTATATTAAAACACTGTAAGTCAAAGTGAGTCATGACCTGGGCTGGTATCTTTCTTGACAAAGGTCAATCTTTACCTTAACTGAGCCTGTCTATTGTCTTTTTGCATCTACCATAGCCTACCTTTGGAATGTCAGGGCAATTTCCTTTCTCTAGATCCCTCAGGGCAGGATCTCCCACCAGAGCAAAAGACCACAGAGCACCTCATTGTTATTGCTGTTGTATTAATTGTTAACTATTAACTATCCTATACCCACACATGTAAAAGAAGCATGTGTCTATTCTGTTTATCCACTCCCAGAGATTGCTCTGCTTTGCTTTCTCCCACCTTCCTAATCTATCACCAATGAATATCATGTAAGCCCCTTGCATCTTCCCCTTTGATCCTGATGTATATTCCAGAACATTTTCTCAATCCATTGAGATTTTGCTTCCCGGCAATTGCCATCAGAAGGGTAGAGGAAAAATCATATTTTTCTCCTCTACACAAGCAAAGATGAGGTCATACGGAGGAGGACGGGCCCTCAGCCAATATGACTGGTGTCCTTAGAAGAGAGGAAGAGACACAGACACACACAGGGGAGGACCCCATGTGAGAAAATTGACAGAGATTGGATTAATGCTGCCACAAGCCAAGGAAGACCAAGGATTGCCAGCAACCCCTAGGACGTGGGAGACAGACATGGAACAGATTCTCCCTCAGAACTTCCAGTGGGAACCAACCCCACTGACACCCTGATGTGGGACTTCTAGCTTCCAGAGCTGCACGAGAATAAATTCCCATTGTTTTAAACTGCCGTTTGTGGTGATTTTTCCCAGCAGCCCTGGGGAGCGAGCATAAGCACCATGTGAGGAGATCTTCGACAGGGCGTTCACACACACTGGGAAGCACAGTGGAGGGAGCAAAGCCCCCACACAGAAGGTGGGAGGCTGTGGCAGGAAGAGCGGTCCGAGGCAGCAGCTGCATCGAAGTTGCTAGCTCAGCCAGAATGATGCAGGAGACCGAGAAAAGACACTTCCTCAAACTCGAAAACTGTTCAGTGGCTCCAACAGGAAACCGAGCCGAGAGTGGACTAAGACAGAATTCTGTCTTCAGATGTAGGCAGGAAGCTTTCCAATGGTATATGTGAAGGAAGTGAACAGCTTGAAACAGGAGATAGAACAATGATTCTCCACATAAGCCAGAGATGACTTAGGCCCCTAAGTATAGGATCCCTCGGACATGAGACATAAAGGAACAATGAAAATTCATAATCTGTACATGCAGTACGACTGCCCATGGGTATTCTGTAGGGGAAAAAAAAAGAAATGAAATGTTGCTCAACCTGTTTCTCAATGAGATGTTATCATATTATTACTTCCACCAAGTTGACACTTTATCTACCAAGCTGATATTTCAAGAAAGGTTTTCTCAGTTGAAATGGATTCCTATCTTCTTCTACCAGATTCTGAAAATATATGGATATCCCAGAGAATGTGTATTTGAAATTCCAAGGGGTTTTCTAAGTAAAATCTACTCTGCCATCTTTTAAAACAAATGAGTTTGGTTGCACAAATACATTCATGTCAAAACATTTCTAAAAGAAATGCATTTTAAGCTCCATAGATCATATTTGAGTTTTTATTCCAATATTAGATGTTACTGTAAATCACAGTAAGAGTAGAGGTGAAAACGCTCAAGCTATTGTTTCACATTGCCGGAAATGTTATTTTCTTCTAATTCTGGTTTAATTGAAATTATTTATGAAGGTAAATGTATTTACCTTTCAGGAAAATGTTTTAGGATATAGGTAGGAGGAAACACATTTTCCTCAGACTATTGAGCAAGATCTTTGGTGAGTCTTGCAGGAAAAAAATATATTAATGTTCTATTTTTCAGAGACCGGTTATCCAGGCCTGTCCTCTTTCTCCTGCTACGGACTGATCAAAGCCGGAGAGAGGAGCTGGGTGAGCACGGAGCTTCCCAGGTCCTTTTCAGTCCTCGCTTCTGATATATTTGCATTTTAAGCTTTGCCTCTATTGAAGGATATTTCTTTCAGCAAGAGCTATTTTATGTGGCATAACATCAGATCTCAGCACCCAGTGAGCGACAATTCTCCTCTTATGGGTACGGCCAGCTCTGTAAACCCAGGAATAAGTGATATAAAAGGAAAGAAGCAAAACAGAAAATTTACATGCAATTAAGGACCTGAAGTCCAAATGGCTGGTTTTGATTAACATGTACTCTTTTCCTAATGCTTATTCATTTGTTCATTTATTGGATTTCAAAACTGCACCCTATGCCCTCCAGTCTCGGCAAACAAAGACATAATTTAAAATACCACAACACAAATGTGCTATTTATTACTGTGTAAAAGAGCCATTATTACAGTGACTTATTTCTTTTTTCTTCAGGAAACCAGCTCTCTTCAAGTTATTTACCATGCTGTCAATTATTACCATCATTAATAATGGTAATGCTAATCACTGCAAAGTAGCAATGTGTGGAGGGATACATGGATCACAGAGCCAGGCATGGACCCAGCCCAGCGGAACAAGGGCGATTCTGTTTCGCCCCAGATTTCACAAAGTGAGGATGGCAGATACCAGGAAAGCCTTCACCCGGTATGCCCCCCATCTCCTTAGTTTCAAAGCCCCCCTTTTGCAATCCCCTGGGCATATAGAGGGCGTGACTCCACTGTTGCCCTTTTATTCGGGACCTGGGACATGCGCACCCCAACCCTTGCAGCTCTTCAGGCTGGCACCAGTTGCCAGATTCCCCCAGCTGCGAGGGAGTGGGTGTCGCAGTAAGTACCGCTGGATATGCTATTAGTGGAATCTGCTATCGAGTCACAAGACCACATGCCAGTCTGGCACTTGCCTGCAAACTGGAAGTGCATGGGGGAAACACAGACACCCTGTCTGACGATGAATAGCTAAGCTGTGAAACCAACTGACTGGGGACCTATGACAAATTAGCCTGTCAAAAATGATTGCGCTGTATGAGAGGAAGCATCCCCTGCTCCTCTGTCTGTCTGTCTGTCTATTTGCATGCATGTGCTCCCTTTGGCTTCATAAGTACATGTGTAAGTATAAAAGGAGAGCAAATAATAACCAAAATTTTTGGTAAGTATCTTGCCTGGATTAATGTGTTCTGATAACATTCTGAGTATAAATCTAAGTGAAGCATTAAGGGCAAGAGTAGAAATTGGATAATAGCTCTTTTCTAAGGAGTAATCTCGGGAATAATTTATTCTCACTATTTTTATGGATGTCTAGAATGAAATATGTCATTTATTTTTATCATATTATAGAATTTGACTTAATACAAACTTAATGGTACACCTATCCCCACGAATGCCACTGCTTTTCATCATAAGATGCTGAGGCCTAATTTTAACCAGGAGAAATATGGCTATGGAGGAAAAATAGCAGCCTTTCTCATTTTCTTCCTGCCCCTCCGTGGCTCAGCCGTCTGCGGGGCAGGGGTCGGAAAGGAAACCGGGCACTGTGGGGGGGGAAGCACGGGGGGAATGTACCCTGGTTGGTGGCATTTCTGTTTCATGGCCCTGTTTCCTATTTATCCCACTTCTTGGCCTCCTGGGGACTAGTCACAGAGGAACCAGACCGAAGTGGATCTCCCTTCAAACGCGTGCCCACGCGCACACCTAAAACACAAGCTTTTCTGAGAGCGACAAGTCGAGATCATTTAACAAGAAGGAAGGTGAATACACATCCTCTTGGCCCTAATTTTTACCCAGGCATTCGAGTCTCAATACTTTTCTTTTCCGAGGTACTGGATAGAGACCCTGAAACTCCACACATATATACCAACATTATATATGGATACAGAAGGCATGTACACATGCTAAAGATTAACTTCTGCCCTTGGAAAAACAGATATTATGCTTAGATCCAAATACAGGCTTGGCTTCTGTATGATTTTCTCAGCAGGAGTCATCTCTATGTATCAAAGGGTGAAATTGGGTCTAGGCTAATTAAGTGTATTTTCCTTTTATCATTTAGACATGAAGAGTAGTATTTCCAAAATACATTTATCATGTTTTAAAGAAAGAATTTTTTCTGACATACACTTACAAGTTAAAAAGTGCTATGGGTAAAGGCTTAGTTGTGAATCGCTGGTAATTTTTGCTCCACTGAGAGTTATAGACCAATATCAGCTTATTTCTTACAGAGATGTTTTCCTTCGGTTTGTAGAAGAGCAAGAAAGTAGAAGGAACATTCAGCTTTTTATTTAAATTACCTGAGATGTGTGACTTTAAACTTCCAATTACAGAGCGCAGATTTGCTGTTGAACCTTCTGTAAGCCTATCAGTTAAAAGCTTATGCGGTTTCATGACATGTCACCTCCAGCCTCTGATTAGCAAATTGTAGGCCAAGCTAAAACACTTAAGCAATGCTGCTGCTTGTCTCAGTTTGGAGGACTAGATCATCACAGTTTAGTAATTTAGATAAATCTTTTCAGTCTACACTTCTTCTTTCTGTAGAAACCTGTTGCAGAGAGAAGACACTCAGGGCCAAATTAGCACTGCACTTTCCTTATGAGAAAATGCCAAAAAAATTGCATGGATAGAACTTAAGAAGGGTTTATTGCATTCACGACCTGAAATTACCTTGTTCATTTACTCACTTACGGGTTGTCTCCTCCTCTGAAATGTAAGCTCTATGAGAGATCGCAGACCTCTTCTGTCTTGAGAACTGCTGTATCTCCAGATCATTGCTTGGAGCTCAGCAAATATTTGTTGAATGCATAATTCGTTTATTCATCTGTTCCTCAAATATTACAGATGAGAAAAATAAGTCCCCTGCCTTTAAGAGGTCCGTGGTCTTTTAGAGGAGACAGAACCACTAAAACAACTACAAGGCAAGACATGAGACTAGGGGAGGGAAGCAGACACTAGGAATTACCATTAAAAATACAAGCTATATATTATCTTCACGTATCATAAATATGCTATGATACAAACGCAGACATATTTGCTAGACTGCCCCCCACTCTGATCAGCTGTTCATTTAACAAATAGGCATTGAATGCTGGGGCAATGCTGCCGTCCTCATATTTGGAACCACACCAGAGCGTGAAGCTGGCAGTCCGAGGGCAGAGGCAGCTTCGAGTCAAAGGCACGCGGAGGTAGAGTCAGGGCTGCTGAGTGGGTTGGGAGGCCTCTCTCCAGAGCCAATCTCGTCATCGGGTAGGGTAGGCAACTAGTACTGGAATATTTGAAGTGAGGAGGGTAAAGTTCAGTAAGCTCTGTAAGTTCTCACCTTTTGCATTAAATGGAAAGGCCATGATGTTTTGAGGCTACTCAGGGATGCCCATGAAGTCGGGTAGGAGATAATTCATCCTTCTTCCCCTTCTTGTCTCCCAATTTAGGGCTTTTATTTTTCAGGGTAGAATCAGGACTTGTCCCAGAGCCCTGGCATGAGAATGTCTTCAAATGTTCTTGCTACAGCCACTCCTGGCTTAAGGACACATGGCACCAGGGACACAGGACTGGAGACCCTTTAGATAATGAGCCACCTAGTGCCAGGACAAGTCATCTCTATTTATTTATTATGTGCAAATTTATTAACACAGAAATTAAATTACATCTGTGACTTTGGACTCTGAACATTGACTCAATGCATAGCTGAAACAGTTGCTTTGTTGTTTCGTAGCTAATAAAAATAATAATAGCTAATATTTATTGAGCAGTGATGAAGTGTCAGGGCTTCATTGTATATATTTTCCAATGACTAACCTATTTATTATTCGTAAACACCCTATATGGTGGCTACTATTACTATCCCATTACCGATGAGGAAACAGGCCCAAAGAGGCTGAGTAATTTGCCCAAAATTGTACCTAAAACGCAGGTTCGGCTGCCTGCCACAATGAAAGCCAAACTCATGAGGCAGATACTGGTGCAAAAGGGAAGAGGTTTATTCAGTTTCCATGATCTGGGAGGATGGTAAACTCCTATCTCAAAGACCATCCCCCTCTTGCTGCTCAAGCCTGTGGTTCCTATAGGGATGGGGAGGGGAAGGCCTTTTTTCCTATCCAATTATTTTGCCAGCTTTTGGAGCCCTCTGGGCTCTGTCCATTCATCTTCCTAGCTTTTGGCACGCTCAATGTAAGAGCCTCCCCCTGCGCTGTCTTGGCCGATGGAGGAGACTCACCCCGTCTCCTTGACTATCACAGTGGGGAGGGGGTTGCTGCAGGACCCGCCATCAGGAAGTCTGGAGATGCCAAAGCCCTCAGCCCACCTCCCAATGCTGGACGCCACCTGTACTTCCAGGGAAGCTGGTTAGAGTCCTCAGGGCACCGCCCACCCCGGAACCTGGTGTGCCCACGTCTTCTGTGCAGCTCTCCTGGGTGGCTTGCTCCTCAGAAGTGGCCGCCAGGCCCACACTCTGACTGATAGCTGCCTACAGAGGCAAAATCACACAACTCATAAAAGGTAGGATGAGAGAGCCTAGACAGATGGCTCCAGAGGCAGCAACCCCCTCACCGCTGATAATTGCTATAGTTTATTGAATGCCAGCTATGCTCAAGGAGCTCTCTCCCTGTTTTTATCTCTGTAAGTCTATTCTTACAGCAACATTACAAGGTGTGCATTATTTTTCTCATTTTGCAGACAAAGACACTTACGGATAGCCCAATAAGTTCTGAAATCAGGGTGTGAACCCTACCTGTCGGTCTGTCTGTCGGCCTTGAAGACCTCTGCTCTGTCCACAGCCCAGAGCTTTCTCCGTGACCTTCCTTTCCACAGAATTCAAAAAAAGCAAATTACCTTATTCTTGCTTTTTCTATTCTTGCTTTATTTAGTTTTTCCTGGTCAAAAATAACAAAAAGTTCTTAACTGAGTGTTTATTAGCAGGCTCTGTGTTCCTTTCAGAGAGTTATAATCTTTCACATTCACAAACTACTATGTATCTTTCCAATAATGTTCCTTTACATGCCCTCATATGATTATCACAACAACCATGAGCTATAAAAGATGGGTATTAATGTCCTTTATTTCTGAAATGAATAAACTTTATGAGAGAGTAAATAACACGCCCAAGGGGCTTGCACCTGGTCTTGCTCTGCTTTCATTTACTTCCCTTTGTTTCTACTTTGTGTAAACAACCTGAAGCAAAGCTTAAGAGGTAGGAGAATCAGACCAAAAAAATGAAATCTGGTTCTCATCTTAGAGAGACCATATGGATTTATACAATAGTTTCTCTACTTGCAATAAAAATATCTAAAAAGAGATCAGAGGATTACAGTTGCATACAGAAGGCTGGACACAAGTCTTTGACATTACTTTTTTCTTGAAATTATATAAAAATGACAGAAAATGCACAAACAGAGCATAAATCCACAATAACAAAGATATTGGAAGAGTTGACCCATCTAGGAGGCCCAACATCTGAATAGCAGAAGCCCCAGGAAGAGAGAACAGAGAGAGGTATTTCCAAAAAAATTCAAAAATTTTATCCAGAACTGAAAGATATAAAATTTCAGATTGAGATAATCAATGAATATCTTGCTCAATGGATGAGAAGGACCCAAATAAAGAGTCATTGTTATGAAATTTCATAACACTAGAAATAAAGAAAATATCTAAAAAGTATCCAACAGAAAAAAAAAAACAGGTGACAGGAAAGGACCAAGAATCTGGCCCTGGTTGGTGTGGCTTGGTTGGAGCGTCGTACCCATAACTGAAAGGTTGTGGGTTCATTCTCAGTCAGGGCACCTACCTAGGTTGTAGGTTCAATCCCCAGTCCATGTACATATAGAAGACAATCAATTGATATTCCTATCTCACATTGATGTTTCTCTCTCTCTCCCTTCCTCTCTCTCTAAAAAAGCAATGAAAAAAAATGTCCTTGGGTGAGGATTAAAAAAAAAAAGGACCGAGAATCTGAATGGCACATTTCTCAGTAGTAACATATAGTAACATTAAAAACTAGAATGAAGCAATGCCTTTAAAAAGTTTAGGGGGGAAAAGAAAAAAACTCTGGGGTAAATTTTTTCCAGTCTAGAATTTTAAGCTGATACACATTATCAATCAATAATGACATTAGAACAAAGATGCTGTCAGATACACATCTCAAAAATATTTACTGCCAATGTGTACTCCCTAAGGGAGCTACTAGAGAATGTGCCTTACTGAAACAAGGGAATAAACCAAGAAAGAAGACATAGGATGGGAACAAGGAAATAGGAGACTAACACATTCACAAAGCGAAGGGAATCCCCAGGATAACGATGACAGGGTTGTTTAGGAAGACAGTTGTATATCAGGACCAGGGAGCAACCAGCCCAGGTTGGAACAACAGGAAATAGAGGGTTCCAGAAGCATGTCTCCAAAACAAAGAAAAAAATGACAGAGACATAGATGTTTGACTGTAATGAGATGCAATTTACACTTCAGTTAAAAGTTTAGAAATAAATTAGGGACATACAAAACTAAGCAAAGGAAAAAAAGATTAAATGAAAAGTTTTTAAAAATTTAAATGCTGTATAACTATAATATACTACATTATGCAGCTTTCAATAATATTAATATGGTGATAACAATGTAAACACTGAGTACTGCATGAATAAAATTACGGCAGAATTATAGGGAGAATGGGTAAAGGGAAGAAAGAGCTGTATATATATATATATATATATATATATATAGGTAAATTTCTCATTTTGACAGTAAAATAAGTAGATAATATTTAAAACAAGAAAATAATAGCACAATGCTGGGTTTTTTTTCTGAATATGAAGGTATATGCTACAGGAAGCAGATAAAAAAGTGGAAAATAGTTGCTTTGAGGGAATGAATTTGGGGCAAGGAGGAAGATGGTTCTTAGACACTATGACAGAGATGGTATTGCCTACCATTTTCACCTTTTTTCTTGGCAATGAAATACCAATTCAGGAGAGCATATGGCCAAAGCAGTAAGCCATGCTTCTCAGTCACTCTTGCAACTAGATGTGGCTGAGTGACTTCCGTGGATAATGGGATGTAAGCAGAAGTTGCTGGGAATGACATGCCTTTTGTCCTTCTAGTGCCTGGAATGCAAATGTAAATGGCTGAAGCTTGTTGTGACTAAAGACAGAGAAGCAGAAGCTAGAAGAAGCCTATATTTCTGATAACTTCAGAAAGTGCCAAACAAGCCCTGGACTATGTAGCACTAAACAGCCTTTACTACAAAAGAACAAGCCTTTTGTATTTAATATACTGTTATTTTGGGTTTCTGTTAAATGTAGCTGAAATTTCATTCTAACTAATGCATATACCTTAAGTGTCTATATGGCTTATTAAATTTTGTATGTGTGACTTGGATAAAAATTAAATTTGGGAAAAAAAAAAAGAAAGGAAGGCCAGGAAAGAAGAGAATTGCCATGCATGTTCACTTGATAAATGACGCTCTACCTTCACAGGCTTCATTGTTAAAGGCATGTCTGAGATGAAAAGTACACTGAATGAAACTCATGACAGATGAGATATTGCAGAGAAAAGATTAGTTATTTGAAAATATGGTAATAAAAACTATCCCACAAAATACACAGAGAAAAAAGAAATTTGAAAAATGGAGCAACCCTCACTATGTTGTGGAATATTTTAAGAAGCCTAATATCTATGCAACTGGATCCTCTGAAGGGGAGGTGGGAGAAGGAGCTAATGGTCAGGAAAAAATGTTTAGAGAAATAATGGCTACAAATTCTCCATTTGTGGTGAAACTTATAAATCCAAATATGTAAGAAGTTAAACAAATCTCATGCTCAAGGCACATCAAATAACATTGCTCAAAGTCAATGATAATGAGAAATATTAAAATCAGAGGGAAAAAAAGACATTAGGTACAGAAGAACAATAAGGATTACACAGATTTCTTATAAGAAACAATGGAGTGAGAAGACACTGGAACAACATCTGTAATAGGGAAAAAACCCAACTGTTAATCGAGAATTCTACACTCAGGAAAAAAAAAGTAATAAAGCCAAAATTTAAAAAATGTTTGTTTACATATAAATGATGCAATAATTCATCAGAGGCAGACCTGGAAAATAAGAGATGTTAAGGACGTCCTCAGGCAGAAGGAAAATGATAACAGATGGAAATATGTATCTACACAAAGGAACAAAGAGAACTAGAACTGGCAATTAAGTGGATAAATTTATTTAAAATATTTTTCCTTTATAATTGAGAACAAAGCAAGAATGGACATTCTTATGACTTCTGCTCAAAGTTGTCCCAGAAGTTGGTGAATAACACAAGAAAAAAAAATGCACCTGGACTTAAAAGGAAAAATTAAAACTAACTTTACTTCATTCAACATGATTGTCAGCGTAGAAAATCTGATAAAATCTTCAAAAAAGCTAATAAGCTAATAAATGATTTTAGTAAGGTTGTAGAATGCATGATAATATGCAAAATAATCTATTGTATTTCTATATACTAGTGACATCAGAAATTAAAATTTTAAAACAACACTCTTTACAACAACACCAAAAATCTAACATTCTTAGGCATAAATCTGACAAAATCGTGCCAGACACGTACATGGAAAATTAACATTGCTGAGAGAAATTAAAGAGGAACTAAATAAACTAATCTATACTCAATACTGTTAAGATATTCGTGCTCCCCAAATTAATCTATACAATTCAAGGAAATCCCAATCAAAATCCCTGCAATGATTTTTGTAGAAACTGACCAATGGATTCTAAAATTTATATGAAATTAAAAAGGACCTAGACTAGCCAAACAACTTTGAAAAAGACCAAAATTGGATAAGTAACACAAACCAATTTCAAGGTTTATTATAAAGCTGTAATAACCAACACAGTGCTGTGCCAGAGTAAAGACAAAGAAATCAACCAGACAAAAGGGTGACTCCAGAAAGAGATCCACATATACGTGAACAACTGATTTTTCTCTTACAACGTTGCAAAAGAAATGCAGTAGAGAAACAATAGTCTTTTTCCATAAATGGTGCTGGAATAACTGAATATCCACTTTAAAAAAAAGAACTTTAATCCATACCGTGTACCATATGAAAAAATTACCTGAGATTATATCATAAACCTAAATGTAAAATCTAAAACAATAAAATGTCCAGAAGAAAACAGATGAGAAAAGTCTGTGACTGATTTCAGATTCCTAATTTTGGAGTTCCCCTGCTATAGTGCAAAAACACTTTTGCACACACAAGGTGACCTCCGGCTTTCATAGCCCATCCTGAAAAGGGAGGGAGGGACATAAGCAACCCGTGTGGCTATAGTAACTCTGCCTCCAATCCAGAAACCTCAGGTTTGCTCTCAGGAATTCCAGGCCAGAGGCAGAGGTCTGCTCCACGCAGGTCTCTCCATCACTCTCATGGCTTTTACCACCACTTACATTCTTGTGATGCCCAAATTTCTACTTCCAGCCTAGACTTTTTGGTGTTCAGACTGGAATTTTCTACCAGTCCTGCAATACATCCACCTAGATGCCTCACTGACATCTCAAATTCAATGTGTCCAAAGCTGCACTTAATGCCCTGCCCTACACATCGGCTTATTTTTCCATGGAAGCATCATCTCCGCCCAGTCACCGAGGCCAGAAAACCTGGCAATCACCAAACACGTGTAACAGTACAGGAGAGGCAAGAGTCACATGTAATTTCAACATTTGGAGCCGGAATGACTGTGAGTGCTTTATTAACTGGAAAACATCCAGGAAAGGAACATCACATTCAGGAGGGAAGATGCTGAGATTGTGGACATGTTGATTTCAAGGTGCTGGCAGGGCATCCGGGTGGGGGTTTCTAACAGTCAGTTGGAAATGACACTGTACATGACAGATTGCTGATCTCAGTTACAGAAAGGAAAGCTCAAGAGCTTTTCTGAAAAGTTGAAGCTGTGGTTTGACAGGAATCATACTGTTTCTGAGAGTGAGAACACTCGGAAGCTTTCAGGTGTGGAGGACAGACCATAGGGAGGAAGAAAAAGAGAAGCGCATGGAGGAGAAGGAGTGGCATGTGGAGTATGCTTTTCCGGCTAAAGGACAGGCAGCGCCAGTCGAGATTTATGTGCTAGGTCCTTTACTAGAGAGTTCTTGGCTATGTGACTTCTTCCCTGCCTGAGGAAATCTCTTCCCAGTCTTCCCTGCTCCCTCTCTTACCTTATGTTTTTTCTAGCCTGGAAGCGCCTGCACGGTGGAAGGCAGTGTGCGGAAGCGAGGCCTGGCTGTGAGTTTTTCCCTCCAGTGCATTCGAAAGACAGGCGGTATGGGACAGGTTCGCAGGGAAAGTCTTCAGACTCTGGCTACCCCTTTTGATTTGTGCTGTGGAGTTAGTTGACAGCCTGCCTGAGAGAGGCTGAGGGGGTGTGCGTTCTGCATGTCTGGAATTTATTCCTTTGGCTCCATAAGATGTGACACTGCATAATGGCCATGAAGAAAGGATTTTGATCCTCTGACTATCTTGGCAACAGGTCCAGAAAAACATATGGACCTAATCTTCAGGACATTCGTAGAAGCCCCTTCCCTTAGGGGTTGTCTTCGCAGCCTTTCTTTCACTTCTAAGTCTTGTGGCTCTCACCTTAGTTTTATTCTGTTTTTACTTGAGATGAAAAGTTAAATTTTATTCAATTTGAAGAACTAAAAATATTAATGTAAGAGCAAGTCATCATTATGACACACATCAATTTCTCACCTCCGAGGCAGTGCACAGGGCAGGGCTCTGGATGTTAACCCAGCCAGGGCTCAGGAAAAAGAGATCTGGGTGGATCTTGGTAGAGTTTTACCATCCTGGGACCTAGCGTCTTCATCTTTAAATTTACAAAGAGGTGGCACAAACAAAAAAGTCTTTCTAGGAATGATAAGTTGCTTCAATATCATTCTGTGACAAACTGTTTGGTTTTTTTATGAATTTGAGGAATTATTCATTTATCTTTGGAACAGATTTCACTCTATATACATTTTTATTTAAAAATAGTTGAGATAGTGCACTAAATCCAGCTAAGTTTCCCCGAAGTTTCTCTGTGCGTTTGGGAAGTGCCACTTGTTCAATTTAAATTTCACTCGTGGCCTTCATTTAATCCCGATCCTTTTTTCTTTCCTTGAAGAGTCTGACTAATGGGATGATTTAAAAAAAAAAAAAAAAGATTCAGAAAATGCCAAAGCCCAGACCTCAGTCCATGGAAATTGACTGTGCTTTGCCCCTAAACTTGCCTTTGAAAACCAGCTCCCAGAAGAACGCCAGTTAAGAGGTCTGCCAGGACCTCTTTAATCATTTACCAGTGTTTCCTGAATGCTCTCTGAGAAAATCCTTTGGAGTTGTTCTACTGGGAAAAGGAGAAAGAGACCAAAGCTATGGAGAAGGCAGTTTTCTGGGGAATGAGGTCTTCTTTGCTTAGACCTAAATGATTTTTCCCCTAAAGGATCTCTCAGAATCGCCTTGCTAAAAAAAATTGCTTGGCTGATGGCCAGCCTGAAACGGCCAGTTTTTTAAAAATCTCAGTGGTCACTACACTGTCAAGGTCTAAGCAAATGACTGTCCTCTGAACCCTGCCTAAGGGAAATAAGTAATTACGCACTCTTCTGTGTTCCAACACATTATGGTTACAGATGAGGTCAGTCTTACAAATCTGATTATACGAGTATACATAAAATGGAATATTATTCAGCCTTAAAAAGAAGAAAATCCTGTCATTTGCGACCACAGGGACAAAAGTGAAGGACATTAGGCTGAATGAAATAAGCCACTCAGAAAAAGACAGCCACTGCATGGTACCACTTGTGCGTGGCATCTAAGTTTAAAAAAAAAAAAATTGAACTCATACAAACAGAGAGTAGAAAAGTGATTCCCAGGGGCTAGGGAGTGAGGGTAGTAGAGAGAGGCTGGTAGAAGAGTACAAACTTGCAGTCATAAAATGAGCAAACTTGAGCATCTAATGTAGAACATAGCAACCATAGTTGATAATACTGTATTGTTTAAGTGCAATTTGCTAAGGGGATAGAACTTAAATGTTCCCCCAAAGAAGGTAAATATGTGAGGTAATGGGTGTGTTAATTAACTTGATGGTGTGATTATTTTACAATGTAGACATATATCAAATCGTCATGTTGTATACTTTAATGTCTTATAATTTTAGTTATACTTCAATAAAGCTGAAAATGTTTCTTAAAAAGGAAAGAAAGTTTGGGGAGAATGTCCACCTTTGCTTTCAACATCACAAACACTAGTTTTTCTAAAATTATTAGCTCGTCTATGATTACAGATGGAATTAAGAGTCTTTTGTACAAGAGTGTTACCATTCTAGCAGCAGTGACTGCTTGTTAAAAATATTCATTCTACCAATACCCATAAAGAATAGAATACAGTAAACCCTGGATGGGTGTCTGTAGCCTAGTAAGAAGCAGTGCGTGGATGGAGAATAAATAGAAGGAAGTTGAGAGAAGGAAAAAAGGAAGGAGCGAACAGGAAGGAGGGAGGTAAGTTGCCAATACTCAGTTTTTCAAGATAGGTTCTCCAGAATTGGTGAATAGAAATCATAAAAATAAAGGGTAAGCCATATCTAGAGCAATAAATTTTATGAAATGTTAATTGGGTTTACTCTCAGAACTCTTCCTTTTATTATTACGTTTAACACCAAACACTAAAAAATTAATCAGGAAATTCCATCTGGCCAACAATTTTAATTTACGAAATTCCTTTCGCTTCAGAAGATTAAAAGCAATCCTCTGAGTAAATTGAGCATTCTAAGAGAGCCCCAAACAGCCCTGAACAAAAGCTCTAGAGTGTCATTTCCTTTTAGATTGTAACATCTTTGAGTCACTTGCAATCTATAAATAAACCTACATTTTACAGAAATGGCTCTACGAAAAGCATCATCATGCTAGAATTCAATACCAAAGGCTATTTTTAAAAGTGTTTTGATTTTAAAAAATTAATTATAGGCCCCAGATAATACAGGAGTTAGTTATAACTTGACTTACTATAAGTTTTATGTTGGTTAACAACTCTTTAAAACAATTTTTCTACATCTGTGCTTTATTTCAAATGCAAGTCAATGTTAATTGAGGATTTTGTTGTTTATGGCTGCCCTGCTCTGTAGTGGGGAAAAGGAAATCACTAATATTTGGAAATCAGCAATAAATGTTGTTTGCCTTTAAAAATACCCACTTGGTCTTTAGATATTTGTGGTTTCCCTTGGTATAAGAAGTTATCTGACCCCAAAGTGAATCTTGTAAACAAAAACCCTCCACTTAAGAACATATGAAAAAGAAAAGCAAAGGAAATTTGGGGACAATGTTTATCTTGGCAGAAAGGCATGTTTGACTGTAAATCTATGAAAATCTATGAACATTATGTAAGAATGAAAACTTCAGTCCTAGATATGTTACAGTAAGAAGCTAGTTAGATACTAACAAAAGAGAAGGGAGCAAAGCTTGGCTCAGTTGGGAAATGACAGCTTCCCAGATGCCCCAGAGGACAGCCACATCCTTGGCCAAACAGATGCTGATCCCAAGCATCTCTCCAGTCTCCCTAGGGAACAGCTGGCCCCTTCCCATGGATCGCGGGGAATGGGCAGGAACAGTGAGGGCAAACTCCTTTGCTGGAGCATGTGCAGTAGAAGCCAGAATGGCACAGTTCTTCTACTATGAGTTATGTGCAGCAGGAGCTACAATGATGACAATAAAGGGGAGGAGTCTAGCCTGGGAAAATCTGGGGAAAAGATCAGACAGGGTAAGGGCACAGACCCAGAAGATCCAGAAAATGGCTTGGATGAGGGGAGGGCCCAGCACAAGCCCGTGAAGAATTAGGAAGAAGATTGGTTAGTATGAAAGAAAGTGTACCTCTCCCCAAACCCAAGGAGATATAATCCAAGTTTAACAAAGGCCACAGGCTCATTTGTTTGGCGCACTCTCTCTGTAGCAGCTGCATGGGCCCAAGCGGAGTGCCAGTCGCGGCCCAGGCACCACGGCCTTGGCTGCATATGTGCAGATGGGAAAATGAGACACAGAGGGATTCTGCATGCTTGGGTCCTGGCCCGTGGGCCTGTGGTCTCAGAGGCTGAACTTCCGCTGCAGTGAGATGGAGCTGAGGCACCTGGTCATGGATGAACCACTGGGCACCTGGGGGCAGTCCTTTGCTTTCACTCCAGTAAGTCTTGCCACAATTGCTCATATCCTCCTATGTGACAGTGCATGCAGTGCTTTCCCCATGACTCTGTGGAAGAGTCCTATTTCCACTGGCAACAGGTGTATTTGTCCAACTGAACTTGTTCGTTGATTTTATATCAGTGGGTAACAGAGAAGATATCTTGATGTAGATGAGACTTATGTGAAACCACATGCCTGGGAAACATAATAACTTTTATATCAAAAGGCACAGATAGTATGATGTAGAAGCTGTAGTGTTTGGCAATTTTAGGTCTCAGAAAATAAATGTTAACTGCTCTTTCGAGAGTATGTGGTTTAAAAATAGAGGAAACGAAGTGATCATTTCTACTTCTACCTTAATTAACAAAGATTAAGTGCTAGGTTGTATCTGGTTTTAGCTCTAGAAAAATCATCTTTGGGTGGCTTCCTCCTAAGAATTCCTCTGAAGAGGAGCAGACCTTAGTTATAGACAGAACTAGAGACAGAACAGGACCTCAGACACATGACTCTTGCGACAGAAACTAATTTATTTTCCATAATTTGGCCTGTCTTACCACATTATATTCCAGACAGAGTAAAAATGACCACTTCAAGCTTGTTGTTTCTTGACAACTGAAAATAAATAATAGCGTTTTTTGAAAGAAGAAACACAATATTTGATTCAATGGTACTACAGAAATCCAACAAAAAAACATACAAAGTTATATTTTTCAACTCCATGGATGACAACTAGTAACTTGCACAGTGAGAGCACAGTTCATATGATCCATTGCGCAGCAGAACCAATGCTAAGGGATATTATCACTTTGAAATAAGTTACACCTTAGATCTCTGTTGGGTAAAGAGAACACAAGGGCATAAGGATAAGTGTAGTTGACATTTCTAGAAGAGATAATAAACAATGTAGGCCAACAGCAAAATACTCTCAGTCTTCCTTGGGGAAGTGAGCTAGTACTCGAGTAAACAGAATTTCTCTGAGGGAGGTTGTTACATAGCAACCAACGTCCTCTTACCATAGATCCCAAGAGAAAGGCCCCAGGCGTCTAAAACGTTCACTGGTCTAGAGAGCTAAGCAAGACAAATATTTTCTTTCCTAAACTCAAGATTCTTCATTTTGACATCTGCTAAGGACACTAAACTCTGAGAGATCGTGAAATGTCAAACTGACCCTCATGAATTGTGAGAACATTTCATGAGATGATGTGAGTTTTGGTGTGGCAAATAGAAGGTATTGCATTTATTTAATAAATCTATATAAAATTTTTAAAGTTATGGGCTCTGAATCACTGCAAAAATGTTTCCCAGAGACACTAGACCAATGTACTATAGCAACCAAAATAAAGATAACAGCTTTATAGAACGAACACAGATAGAATGTTAGGCTAGATGGGTCCTTATTTGCTAGAGTGGCATTTTATATAATCTTACTTCTTTGGCCTTTTGAAAAACCCAGTATCTAGTCCCATTCTTAACAGCATTTCTTTTCATTTTTACTACATGTGAGATGAATGAAAATGTCTTTTAGTAGCAAAACTGGTCTAAGTGTGAAATCAGCATCAACTTCAAATCACCGTTGGGTCAAGCTGTCAAATTTCATTGAATTAGGCTCTGGAGTCAGACTCCAAGGAGACATGAGTAATGTCCGCGCCCGTCTTTCCCTCCCGAATCAGTATTCATGAGTCACTGGGAACGTTTTGCTGTCTCTCTCTTTGCATTTATCTCAGTAGTTGTGTCATTTGATTGCTAATGTGTTTGAATGGAGCTGCTTGATTTTAATTCAATCTGGCACCTGGTCACGGAGCACTAAATTTTCTCTCAATGGCCATTCGTTAAATGTTGGTGGGCCCTGAAGGCTCTCCCACCAATGAGATTTCAGCCTTTATTGCTTTGTGCAGCCCATCCATTCTTGGTTCAATGGCAGCCTAGATTACAGAGACCCAAGTTCAGAGACTCACAGGTGCTGACACGGATTACCTGGCAGGATGTGTTCTCTTCTACACCACCCCGGTGGATTCTGATATATATTCCTTTCACGTAACAAGTAGTTCACCCACTGAGGGAAAAGTGTCATTGAAGCTCATGTGTCTTGGTGGCATGGTTCTTTAATGTCAGACTTTTGCTCCTCAAAATCTTTAGATTTAAAATGAACAGAACCATCTGACATACGAAAATTGCATCTGTTTTGAAACCTAAAAGCTCTCAATCATTATTTGTGTATTATTCTGCAATATGATACTGCTTAGAAGTGTGTGTGTATATGTACAAGCTCCTTAGCTTTCAATGCCAAATACCCAATTCCCAAACACAGAAGTTAGAGCTTCTTAGTGTATGTCAGCTCTCTGACCACATGCTAAACACGGTTTACAGGGACATGGAGCTTAACATGTTCTACAACTCATTCCTTTTGATGAGGAGTGCCTTCTTTCAAGTAAGTGGTGAGTCATGGGGATGTGTAGAGGCAGAACTTCTTTCTTACACATAATACTGGTTTGCTTCCAGGACTAGCCAGATTTCTAGAAAATAAAAAGCCTGGGAAAACAGGAAACCATCCCTTAAGACCAGAATGAAGAAGGCAGGGCATGGAGAGATTACAGCTATGGGCTGGGCAAACCTAACAGCAGCAATGTGCTGGCCTCACCTTCCCCAAGCAGCACTTCACTTCTACAAAGGCATTGGACAGGGTGCTCTATTCCCTGCCTCGGAAAGGAAGAAAAAGTTATAGATTTTTTTTTTTGTTTGCTTCAAAGCAATCTTCAGAGGAGGCAATTGTTACCCCCACATCAATATTTTATCAGAATCAAGACTTAATGGTAAAATTAAAGGAAATGAAGCCTGTTCTCTCGATTGCCCAGCATGCACATAGTCCCAGTCTTTCTTCTACTCATAATGACACTTAACTGGGTCTTAAAATGTGGTTTTTCTAAGAAGAAACTTTATGTTTTTAGAGTGCTTTTTCAAAAACATGACTTCCTCTAGTACCACTGTTCTTCCAACCTGAAAGTTTTTACTGCCAATTTTTCTTGTATGTACATCATCTTCAGTGGCTTTTTTTCTCTTTTTAAAGAGAGTTTATATTGACCCAGCTACCCTCACTCCCTCCCCACATAGCATAAAATGTCAACAGCAGGCTGGGTGCTACAGCCTCAGAAAAGACGGGAACAACCAGTCCCACAAAGGGACCAAACTCACAACTGTGTAAAGAAGTATTAAGGTAAGCACTCATATCCAGCGCTGTTACACTGCAAGGAACATATTGTTTATTAGTCTTCTATATGCCTTTAAAGCACTGACTTTGTTTCTACAAGACAAAAGTAGTTTAAAAATAGTCATGACACATTGTTAAAATAAATAATAGAAATAATCTCCTTTTAATTTTACCTGAAATTTTAATGTTTCCTATAAAACTGTTTACTTGATTTAAAAAAATGGTAACTTAGAACCACTTGTATCATTCCCTCAATTGTACCCAGGTTACTGAAGATGTTATACACCCTAAAATACCATGTTTCACATCATACCCCCACTCCCAAACCAGTGAAAGGATGAGAGAGTGATTCCAATTAAACACAACTTAGGAGTGATTTGTGTTCAGAAATCAACGTGTTCATATAGATACCTGGGGATTTTCAGTCAAAGACAGAGGCAAGCCAGTGCGTTCCAGCTCTGACATTCAAAGACTCTCCGAAGAATACTAAACAAAACCAAGCATGATATTTTAGATATACTTCCTAACCACTGATGTTTATAAATAACAACTTGAAATTCAGCTCTGGTTTACATCTCTTTAAAAAAAAAAACTTGCTCTAAATTTATTTGTACTCTGTCAATTGTGTGAATAAAATAAGATCTGAGAAACTCTCCCAAAGAAAATGTTTTTGCTAGAAACCCTGTCCTGCTACCTTCTGAGCTTCTTGAAAATGAAAATCTCTGCATCTTCCAGATGACAGACACCTTTTCGGTGGAACCAAAATAGTTCTCTCAGGTAGAAAGCTGTCTGTCAGTCAAGGATTCTGACAGATAGCAGATCTGGCATGCAGGAGGAAGGCAAGAAGCAGTCCCGTGGTGGGAAGCTCAGCAACTAGCTAAGGAGCAAGACAAGGAGGGGCAACCTGGAAAACAGTTCACTGCTAGACACCTGATCCAGCACGAGGAAACCAATGGGCACTTCTGGAAATGACAGGTAACCTAGAGGGAGAAGGGAGCCACTAACTCTTGTGGGATTTTGAAAGGGCTGTGCAGTTTGTGAAAGGAATCAAATACACTCGCATGCATAGGAGTTTCTCTCCCTCTAGCGGTGGGGTGGGAGCCTTTGAAGGGATACACTGTCCCTGCATTATACTGCTTCATAAACACAGATGAGTTTCCATTAGAGTACACCGTGCACATAAAATTAGGATTTTCATTAGGTGTGCTGCTGTCTCTTATGGGGGTTTTCAAAAACACCCCCAACTCTTCTTGTTAGGGAGGGAATTGCCTCCTAAGTATGCTGATTACCAGCGGTAAGGTAGCAAGGCACTCCCTTTCCTTTTGGCTGAAGGGCGGCCATGCTCACTTCTGAGATGCAGGATTTCCCTCTCCTCTAATGTCCTTTTAGAGGTGGAATGCTCCTAAGCCCAAGTCTGGGCCAGAAAAATCTAAGGAGCTAAATGAGAAAGAGAAAGCAAGCTGACCTAGAGTAAAGGTGGGAAATATGGACGCTTAAAGGAGAGAAACTGTGGAAGGATCTAAAGAGTGAACTGAGCATGATAGAAAAGGCAATAGAGATCAATTATGAGAGAACAAATCTCCACCTCTACCTTGCAGTCCCTGCCATTTCTCTCATTTTCAGTCTTGGTCATGTGAAAATACTTCTGGTATAGCAATTGGGATCAATGATAGAGGGTGAGAAAATCAAATGGATGGGAAAGTAAATAGTGGCAATTTTAAGGACAGTAACTAAAACTGGCTCCATGAAGAAAGTAAAGAACATAGTATCATAACTGTATAGGAGTATTAATGTGAATAATTGTAGGTTGACTGTCTAATTAATTGGTTTTTTCATTGATCAATAACTGGAAATCAGTGTGAAGTATGCAGACTGTGCAGTTTTCCCCCCTGCTCCATACTGTTAGGTATCAAAGATGCCTACTTGACTTCTCCTCCTGTATGTCTCCAAGGCAACCAAACTCATATTTTTCTGCAAACACTTTTCTTTTCTAGTGTCCTTATTTCAGTGAACAACTCCATCACTCATCCACTGTTACAAGCCAGGTATCTAGGAGTTACTTGACCCCACCTAGCCTTCCACCATTATATCCAATCTGTCACCAAGTCCTTCGATCTTACTAAGGCTGTCTCACATAGGTCAATTTCTCTTCGCTTCCATCACCATACTTTTTCATCGTCTCCCTACTAAGCAAAGGGCATCCGCTTTATCCTTTGTCGAAGGCATTCTCCACACTGCACTACTTCATCCCACAAATATTTGTGAGGGGCCTGCTTTGTACTCTGGTAACACTGGGTTGAATAAGACAAATTCTCCATAAACATCGGGTGTTCATAAATACTATGTGGAGAACTAAAATAAGGTAACATACTAAAGAATGGCTGAATGGCTATTCTGAATTGTACGTCCAAATGCAAGAAATAAGTTGTAGTTTCAACAAGGGAGGGGTGTGAGCTTGCAAGCAGAAAATAAAGGAAGTTGGCTGGGATGATGGTATCAGCTATCAATGCTTCCTAGCCTGTAAGAAGACTGTTCCAAATGCCGGCCAAGAGCAAAAAGAATACAGGCATACCCCGGGGACATTGCAGGTTCGATTCCAGACCACCACAATAAAGGGAGTACAGGAGTACTTCAGAAATATTGTGGGTTTGAGTTCCAGACCACCATAATGAAGTGGAGTATCCCAGTGGGCCGCCATCATTTTGCTCTTGGAGGGGCTTCACTCCCGGTTATAAAAAATGCAACACTTGTGAAGTGCAAGGGAACAAAGTGCAATAAAATGAGTTATGCTTCTAAGTGAAATGCACCAGCAGGTTCAATTTTGGTCTGTCTCCAAGCACCTTTCCTTAAATATAGCACTTAACCCGTGCATGAAAGTATCCCATTTTTGTTCTTTTCTTTGTCTCCTCTCCCAAGTGTATAACTCACTGCTGCATCCCCAGTGCTTAAAAACTGTGCCTGGCATACAATGGACATGCAAATGAGTATTTGTTTCATTAATGAACAAATAGGTGTGAGAAGGGGGGCAGAGAAAATAACTGGGCGAGTCTGGGGGTTCAAGAAGTCTCCAAGACATGTCAAGGACACTAACTTAATCTCGATAGAGCAATTCAGTGTCTAAGATCCCAGCCAGGTTTCTCAGCTTTGGATCCCCTCGCTCAAACTCATACACATGCTCAGAGTCACAAAACTCTCCTAACCCCAGCTAGGAGGAGTCACCCTTTCCGACCCGGAAACCCTCATACGCTCTCCTCTATTTCTCCTTCCCTCCCCTCTTCGCCAGGGTTCCGGCAGCCTTCTATTCGCAGGGCTCACCGGGAATAGAAGTCTTCCGGTCAGAGACTATAGAGTTTTACACTTTTGGAGAACTACGCTTCCCAGAGACCCTCGCGGCGGAGGGAGGCTGTATCACCTGACCAGGACGTCGGAGGAGCAATGGCGGCGCCCATGCTACGGCAGTGCTGCCTTGGAAGGCTTTGGGCTTTAACCTGCATTGTCCGCGGTTCTCGCCACGGGAGAGGGGCTCCAAGAGGGTCCAGGTGCAGCGGGAAAAGGGGGCAGAGTTCAGTGGCTCTGCAGCACCTCACCACGGCCCAGAAGCCGAGAAAAGGGTATACTATTTCATCCCATACTGCCCACTTCAGTGTGAGATGGACCTGCGGGGCTGGGGAGATGATGGCCGCTCAGCCCAGCGTTCAGTGTAGATGATTTTGGGTTTGTTTTTGGTTTGTTTTTTTTTTAAAGTTTTGAGCGGGAAGGTGTTGGGCTGTAAGTTGGAGCCCTGAAAGCACAAAACTTGCCACTTGTTAGCCTCGCCTCCACACAGAAACCGTTCTCCAATAGATTCGCAGGTGTAAAATCGCACCAGGTGTTTTCTTGACAAACACAACACAGAACGCTGGTTTCAGTCACTTTGCTAATAACACCAGCAGTGGGGTCTGTGACACTAGAAGCGGGACCGTATTTAGCTGACATTTAGCGCTACGCTAGGCCAGCGGTGTTCTAAAGGTAGAAAGGGAGCCTTTACCTACAAGCTCTGGAGAGTGGTGGCTTAATGTCGTTAGTCAGAAAGCACCACCTATCTGTGGAGGCGTTTCGTGTTGAACATATATGTCTAGACCTGAGAGTATGCAGCCAATACAAGAAATCTTTCCTCTGGTTGTGCAGAGAGCTTTGTTCATTTTGCTACCTATCCTCTGAACAGCTAGCTAGCTGTTTATACTTCACTATAGAAGACAGTTTCTTTTTAAATACGTAAATGAAAGGCACCTGTCTAATGTTCTATGAATCCTTTGAGATAGTTAGGTTGGTATTACTTTTGTTTTTCAGTTGGAGGAACAGAGGGAAAGTGTCCAGAAGCATTCAGTTTCTATACTTTTCATAAGTTAGATCATCTCTCTGTGAATGCAATGTATTTTTTTCCTCCCATGTAATGAAACTACAAAAATACTTTGAATAATGTTTTAGTGACATGCAGAATTTTTAACAAAGTCTTTGTTTAATTCTTCCAATTACATGCTGTAAAAAAAAAAAAAAAAGCGGATTAATCTCACAATACTATCGATATAGAACTTTATATGTTGAAATGATTGAATCAAAATCCAATACATGTAAACAAAAATCTAGGTAATACAGAAAATTGCTTGGGAGAAGAGCAGGGTAGGAACAGACAAAATTTGGGGAGAGTATGTATGAACAGGCTATCTGCAAATTGTCCAGGATACGTGGGTTTCAGAGGGACCAGTATGTGGAATGCTCATAGAGACCCAACAGAGGAGTGACCAGATAAGAAAAATTGGAGCATTTAACAGCTTCTTGATAGCGAATCAAGCATATACAAACCAGCAAAGGAACCTGAAACCAGATCTTGGGAACAGAAAGTGATTTGGTTACCAGAAAATGCCAAATCTGATGGTTTAATGTTCCTTTGCACAAAATTTCCAGGAGAGTATCATTTCCAGGAGAGTAGTGATTGATTATATTCATGTCACTCTGATCATTTCACTTGCATGTCATTGTTATAAAATGAACTTGAAACATAACTGAGAATTTCTTTTTAAAATAATGAGATGTGCAACTATGTACTATTATTTCTCTGGTAGTAGAATTCTGATGTCTGTTAATTTAAAAAAGTTTGCAAGTTCAGCTTTCTTCATTTGCTGAGTAATTAATTGATAACAGACAGTTAATTTAGAAAAGGCTGCTTTTCACCGAAGTCAGCCAAACAGTGCTGCTACCTGATAACCCATTTCTAAATTGTTTTAAGATGTCTAATTTTTCCTTTTTCTATCACCTTATCATTTGTATAGTGAACTCTATGCCCCATTGTAAATGGATTTTATTTTGCCAGTCTTGTAGGGGTTCAGTATGAATTGCCTTTGATTTAGTCACTAAGACAAGATGATACACTTTTCAATGTAAGGAGATAAAATTTTAATAAATTAAAAACAAATAGGAAATTAACATTAGTGGTTTAGGCTTATAGAAATTTATGTATGGTAACAGATCTAACTATTTCTTAACCCTTATATCTTTCTCCCTAGTGAACATGAATGGGCAGCTGTGGTAGGTTTGGAAATTCATGCCCAGATTTCCTCAAACTCTAAACTCTTCTCTGGATCTCAAGTCCTCTTTGCAGCACCTCCAAATTCTTTGGTATCTTTTTTCGATGCATCTCTGCCTGGAACTCTGCCGGTAAGGTTTTTATTTAATCCTCTTTACATTAATAAATCTCTCCTGTCTATTTGAAAATGTTTATGTTTTATTTAACATAGATAATGATTTCTTTGTTTTAATATTTTGGCATAGCTCTTAGGAAATACTTGTTTGGGGAATTTTGGATGAAGTAGGATGGACTAAATGTTTTCTAAAGACCCATCTCTAGAATTCTATTTTTAAGTCTAAGTATCATGTGTTTATTCATATATTTATTCACTCATTTCACACACATTTTAGAATATCTACTAAATATCAGCTATAAACTGGAAAATAAAAATGAGCAATGATCCTTGCCTTTGAGATCAAAGACTGTTTGGGGAGGTGTTTCATACCATGCACCGAAAGGTTACTGTCAGTTCCTGGTCAGGGCACATGCTAGGTTTTGGATTCAGTCCCCAGCTGGGGCGTGTATGGGAACCAGCTGATCGATGTTTCTCTCTCTTTCCCTTCCTCTTTCTCTCTAATATCAGTGGAAACATGTCCTCGCATGAGGATTAAAAATTAAAAAGAAGAATAAACTTGGCTTTAAAGGAAAAGAGAATACAGTAGGTAAAAGGAGACATGCATTCACGGGAAATTTTTTTATTAGTCCTAATTTCCTTCATATCGAAGAGGCTTGAGAATATTTAAATGCTGCTTAGTTATAGTCAACGGTAATGTATTGAACACTTAAAAATGTGTTTTAAGAGGGTAGATCTTATGTTGCATGTTCTTACTGCAGTAATTTTATTAAAATCCTGATGAGTAGGAGCCAATGAAGAAAGGGCATTTAAAGAGGCATTTGATACGGCAAATCAAACATGTACATTTATTCTGTCTCCTCACCCCAGAGAAATCCTACTGAAATAATGGTAAAAATTTAAAAGTTAAAAACCTCCAAGAGACTATGAGAGAAGACCAGAGTGCATGAGAGATGGTAGATGAAGGAGGACCTGACTTAGCAGAGCAGGGTTCACTACAACCCAAGGAGAGGGACATAAAGCCCTCAGAAAGAGACGCTGGTGAGAAGTGAGATGCTGCGCCTTATGCAGCCTCAGAAAGGATGTGAGCTTCAGGCATTGTGGAAAGCCAGAGGGATGGAAAAACAAAGCGGTAAATTCAGTCTGGATACAGAGCAGTTAGACCTAAGGTCTCTCCCTGGCCCTTTGCAGCTGTACCACCCCCACAGGAGTCTGTAGTTTTGGGAGAAGTTCAACTGGTGAAACAGTCCTCCTGAAGACCCCAGGCAGAGCAAGAGGCACTGGTGTCAGACAGTTTCTGCACTCTGAACTCTGGGGCCTACTCAGTCCTCCACCCTGCCCAGTATGAGGAGCTCAGGTGACCTGACACAGCCATCTCTCCTCCTCCCCTCCTCACCCAAGCGGGAATCTGCAGGAACTCGTTTGAAAATCAGGTGTCTCTAGAGGAAAGAATTGGGAGTTGGGGTTGAGGTCGCTCAGTAACAAAGTTACCTGCTCACCCCACTGTCCTGGAATGAAGATCACCAGACAGCAGGCCCTGAACATTAACATAGAACTTTTAATCAACATTTTAGGACCTTTAAAACATAAATTGACAGCCAAAAATCACCAGATATTTGAGGAAATTCTCCAACAAAATGGACAAAGCCAAAATTAAAAGGAAAACTAAAATAAGAGGCAACAGATAAGGAACAAGGTAAAAGAACACTTTAAACTTTTACAAATATCCTCAAGATAAGAGAAGGTAACTGCATCTTTGAAATAAGAACATGATGCTACTTTTTAAAAATGAACAGTCAGTAAAAATGATCTCTTAGTTGAAGTTATGATGGACCCCCAAACCCAAAGTTAGAAGATGAATCAAGAAAGTCTTCCAGAAAGCAAAACACATATACAAAGAATTGAACAGTAGGGGAAAAAGAACATGAGATCAATCCAGCATGTCCAACATTAATAGGAGTTCAGAAGAGACAAGATAGACATGAGGAAACTATCAAACAGTAATACAGAGTAATTTCCCAGAACTGAAGGACACACATCTCCAAACGGAAAGGGCCTGCCAACAACCCAGAGCTAGGAGTAAAAATAGTCTCCCAGGCTGGCACGTCATCATGAAGTGTAGGAATGCCAGGGATAAAGATACTAGAACTTACAGAGAAGTGAAGGGTCACATACAAAGGATGAGGAATCAGGCATTGGACTTAAAATCAGCACTTAATGCTAGAAGAAAATGGAGCAGGGCCTTAAAAAATCTTAGGAAAAAATTATTCAAATCTAGAATTCTGTACCCAGCACTATAAATCAAATGTTGACAGTAAAATAATGATATTTTCAGATAAGCATGTTCTCAAAAAAAATTCCCGTTATCATGGGAACTTGCTGGAGCAATGGAGAGGATCCAGACTGTTAGCTCTGCAGCAGGCCCCGAGGGCCTGATGGGAGAGGAGGATGGAAGACTCCAGAACAGGGAGGTTTCAAGAAGAAAGGGCGGCGGGGTGGGAACAGAAGATTTCTAATGTTTGTATATAAAAGAGATTTTACATATAAACTGGAGTCTCTGAGAATAATAAGCAATAAATAATAAAAAGTGAAGCAAATGAAAGAGACCTGTTAGCTCCAGGTAAAACTAAACATTCAAGGAAGGAAACATAGGCAGAGTATACTTACCAGCTCAGCAGAGAAACATATTTACCTAATAATAATAGAAGAAGCACCAACTACTGATTTAACAAAAACTGTGATATAACTGGGATATTGGGAAATAAAAGAACTAAATTCTTATCCACTGTAACTAGAAGTCATGTTCTACATTGATAAAGTAAGAAGAAAGTAACGTAACATTTTTGGCTGCAGATGAGGGGAGGCCTCTTTCTTCCTTTTTGATCCTAAGTTGGTCAGTTGTTTTTTGGCTAGTAAATATTTCTTTTTACTTAAAAAAAAAAGGCAATGAGTGGAAGATTTAGAACTCTCAAGCATCAAAACTGTTTTCAGCAAAGTTTTTAACATTTTATGTAAAGATAATATTAATGATTAAATATTACCTCTGCTGGTTCCTCAGCCTTCCGCTGGTGGCATTTTTATTTTTTCTTCCAAACAGTGGCAGGCTCACCTTTCTGATTCCTGTAACACCCCTGTAGACTGCCCTTGGGAGGAGTATGCTCATCCACATTCTAGATCATTCACGCTCAAGCTCACGCATGTGGTGGGTTTCCCTTTTTCCCCTGAGGGTGAAGTGACCGACCTGCCTACCAACCTGGCTGTTTGGACTTCAGTGTAACCCAGCTTACCTTGGAGTTGCTCTTAGGAGCGGCGTATTTTGTTCTTACATAGAAATGCAGTCAAGTAGCAAGCATGGGTAAATTATTATGAGGCAGAGTAAGATATGAAAGTATTGCAAAGTATCTCGCCTTGTAACTTACTTAAATGATCTCTTAGGAATGGAATGGGCCGAGTCTGGTGGCTCCATGTTCGAAAAACCAGAACGCTGTCATTGGGACAGTGTATCCAGTCCACGTTTTTCCCAGATTAAGGAAGGATTGTCACAATGCACATGGCCGCGAGCCTTGGCAAGAAGGTGATGGATTTTCCAAAAGTCCCTGGCACAGCATTTTTTTTTTTTAAATAGGGAAATAGACACCAGACAAGACAGCTCAAAGCTCTGAGGGGGGCTGTGCCAGGAAACAGGATGGCAAGGGAGGGCGGTGGGGACGCCTGCCTTTCGTTAGGGATTATTTCAAGATCCATGTCTGCAATATTTGGTTCACCAACTAAACATTAGCTTTAAGGGAGTACCATCGGGGGAGGAGATTATTAATAGAATCAGTTCCTGAGAAATCAGAGGGTGTCCCCAGAGAAGAGGGAGATAGATGGCTCTCCCACGTCAGCCCCAGGGAAGACCTGCCCCTTTGCGCCAGTAGAGGCAACTTTTTAGGTTGGGTTGTGGAAGTTCAAGGAAACTCCCATCGAATTTCCTCCCTTTCTGGCAACTCTGTTTCTTACATCTCGCTCCCCTTTTTGGCTCTCTTTCCCACCAGTGTTAGTATCTCTCGCTTCTGGGTCTGTGGATGGTACACTTGCTCTTTTTTGTGGTGGGGGGGGCCTCCAATGTTTCCGTTTCTCCCTAGCTCTCGAGTGATAGTATAGAATTCTAATTTAGCAGTTATTTCCCCGTAGTACTTGAGGGACATGATTCCATTGTCCTCAGGCATCTGTTACTGCTCATGAGACACATGCACGCTTTGTAGGTAACCTGTTTATTCTCTCTGATCGTTTTATCCAGGATATGTCCGGGTGTGGATTTGTTTTTATTTCTTCTGCTCAGTATTCTGTGTGATTCTGCCCCTTGAAGACTCTGCTCTGGACTGTGGAGGTGGCTCTGTGGGATGAATTGATGGTGGCCTCTACCAGGGCCCCCTTGGCTTTCTTGAACTAGCAGGTTCTATGTTAATTTCTTTGTCCCCAACTGTCACACAGTTTGGATAGTGCCAATGTTCAAGCTCCGCACCCCAGCCAGGGCCCGGTCCAGGGACTCTGATTTCTCAAGACTCTTTTCATCCATGTCTTGAGTCAGGCGGCCTTTTCCATATCAGCCGCTCCAGTTGGTGGCGGATTCTGTGATTGTACCAGGAGTCTGTGGCTCCCACACATCACAGTGGGCTCACAGCCTTGACTTCTTTTCCCAAGGTGCTTTAAATTGCCAGCATCTGGCATCTCTTCAGCCTAGTAAACAATAATGAAAGCAATAAAATCAACTAATATTTACTGAGTGCTTGTTACATGCGAGGCCACTGTACAGGTGCTTTTTATATGTGCTAACTTACTTTAACCTCGTAACAGTTCTGTGAGGTGCAGTTCCTATCATTATCCCAGGTAGAAACTGGAGAAGCCAGAGCAAGTCCAGTGCGGGCATGCTTCGTTTTGCTGTTTCATTTTTTTAAGCTGTACAGATGGGGTTCTTTGTTTGTTTTGTTTTTTGTTTTTATAAACTGAAGGCAAGATCCTCCACCAGCATAAAGTTTATTACTCGCTTTGTTGCAGTGGCGTGGAACCAAACCTACAGTATCTCTGAGGTATGTCTGTGGTCCGGCTTTTAAGTTCACACTCTTAACCCCTTTGCAGGTCCTGCCTCTTGTAGGTCGCACTGGATGATAGATGTCTTAAACCCCGCTACTGCTGTGAGCTTAGCTATGTGTATTTACTTGTAAATGTATATGCATCTATAAATGTCTGTGTTTGTAGATATAATGTTCATTTCTATCCCCCCGTTTCAACCACCCTCCCATTCTGATTTGTGACACTTTTTCTGAATGTCTCTTAGTACCACAAGCATTTTATCTTCTTGCTTTACCTTTAGTTTTAGAATTACATGGAATCCCATCATAAATCCTCAGACTGGAAAGGTCCTTCAGTGCATTTCCCTGCTCGTAGGCAGGGTTTCAGCTAAACTAAGAACAGTGTTCTTTGTGTTTATGACAGGGATTCCGCCTCACTCGTTATTTTGCCCTGGTTTAAAAAAAAACAAACCAAAACTCTTACTCTGATACACAGTCTTCTTTAATTTATTAAATAATTAGTTGTCTATGGAACTACAGGCAGGATCCTAGGCTATTTGCCTAGAGTTCGTTGCTTCCTATTTATGAATGTCATTTTAATTTTTATACTTGCAATACTTGGCACATGGATGTGAAATAGAAAGAAAATATATTTGTTTGATGAAATGTCATGGGATTTACAAGTCTATTTGTTCCGTGGTTTGTCAGTGTTTCCAGTAGTGGTGCGAATCTGGCGAAACGCCCAGTTTGACGCTCATGCACGTGCACATCGGCTTGCCCTCACACGCACGCGCTCGGCATCGTTTGAAATTCTTGCCCAGTCTTGGTGCCAGTCCCTATGCAGGAGAAAGCGAAGAAGACATTTTTTGCCTCTGCCGATGCCCACGGATAGGTGGCTTAGCTGTAGCCAGCAGGTAACTTTTGGTAAAGTCAGGCTGTGCCACACTAGTTTTGGATATTAATTAGATTAATTAGAAACTAGTGACTCTGCCCTTGTTTGGATTATCTGGAGGTGCGTTTCTACAGGTAACACAGAACCCCTTGCTAAGCATGCGTGCTGCTTGTTTTCAGAGCTGGGGGAAGGGCTCTAGACGCTGCTTTCCGCACACAAGAATATGCTCCTCTTGTCCCAGGATGGGCCTGTCGCACAGAGAGAGCATCCAAGGCTTTCCGTATCAGAGGGGTTTGAAATTGGTCCTGGCAGCTGCAGGATGAAAACTGAACCGCTGCTTACCTCATTTCATGAAGCTTTCTTTTATTCACAAGAGTCTATAACACTGTTAGCAAGAAGAAGGGAAGTAAAGAGAGGGAAAATATGATGTGAGTAAATGTGACGTGAAGCCCGCCCTGCGGGAACTGACAGACAACGCAGACACCATGCTTTATGCTGGAGACTCGTTCTCAAACACGTCTGCAGGTTGCACCATACAGCGTCTTGTCCCCTGAAGGAATGGTAATGTGAATGCTTTTGTAAAGCACTTTGCGATTAATTTATTCTTTAAATTTCTTTTGACAGATTTATTTAAAGCTAGGTAAATCTGCAATATTCTAGCTCTGAGCAGAGCAGATACTGGTAATGACTTTTGTTTTGAAGGACCTAACAGGTTTAGAAATACTTGACTGGCTCTAGAGAGCATCAGGCTGAAACGCTTTCCTGGCCCTTAATTCTAAACATTGTTATAAAAGTTTTTAACTCAAAACTGCTAAGCAAAGTAGAAATTCAGGAAAACAGCAATAGGGAAAAGCATTTAAATGCATACATTTATAATCAGATCTATATTTACCTCTCTATTCGCACTTTGATGATGTTTCGTTATTTGACTAAGAAGACAAAATGTGACAGTTTTCTATTAATTTTTTTTCCATTTCAGTGATTTGCTTTAATGTAATCTGTAGAACTTATAATTACATTGTGTTCTCAGACTTTAGTCTTGCCAGTTACTCTCTGAAGCACTTTTATATCATTCTCCATTCGTTTGTACAGCAGCGTGTTCAGGGGTGCGGGGTTTTGCCCCGTGACCCTCGCCTCTTTGAAAGAGCTGTGTCTGGGAGCTCATGCACGCAGAGGGGGAAGGTTTCCTTTCAGCTCGTAAACTCTGATGTCTTCACTCTCTCTTGCCTTATGATGTCATTAGCTGGACGTCTCCCATGCACTCAGATGACTTGTGACGATGATGGACTTGCACACTCAGTGGACAGCATGACCTCACCTCCCCTCCCGGGCAAAGCATTTGACTCCTTCCCTGCCACGCATAGCTTTCCAGATTTCGGTGGATTTTTGGAAGCCTTCCCCTTCACAGCCATCTTCCCCCCCGCTGCCAGCCACATGCAATATTCCCCACATGAAATCTAATTGTATTAATTATAATGCTTCTCCTTTGTATCAGTATATATTTGTTACATACGGTTGATGGACCATCCTTTCATGTATGTTGTTTATAGTAAATCTGTGTCTGATTATAAGGTTCTAAAAAGCAATTCATGGATCTTTCTTGGGCCACTAGACAGTATCTTGCATAAAACTTGTATATAACACCCTTACTAAATATTTCTCTATGTAATTGCACACACTTCCATGGGGAGTCCCCTCTGAAAGAATTTTTCAGGTGTCTGAAACATTTTTGATATTTTTTAACCTCTTTACAGGTATCTTTCTGAAATGCATTTTATACTTGCCTACTTTTAAATAGGGTATATTGAATGTAAGCTAACCTTTTCTTGATTACTCAGGGTTGTCAGCAGCATCAGTTAGTACTTCATGTTGTAATATAATGGTTCCTTCAGGGTGGTTGAGGTGTGGAAAGCTATTGGATCCTACAGTAAATGGCTAACGATAGCCATTCTTTTTAGGTTTCATCATCTACCCCTCGCCTATGAAGCTACTGTCAGTATATTTGCCTCTAGGATCCATTCTTACTCATTTTTCACTGCCCAGTTATTATTTCTGACCTACTCTGGTACAGAGTCAGATTTTCACATTTGTTACTGTAAATAAGAACAAGTCCCTGAATAGAGAATGGTCCTACGAAATAAAGTACATGGATGGTATGAAAGATGGTTAACTTCCTGAAGTTAGAAACCGTATCTAAATATATTAGGAAGAGATCTTGGAAATCATTTTGTTTAGTCCTTTTAAAATATAGATGAGAAAATAGCTGTACTTTGCCCATGGTCACACAATTACTTAGTGCCCCAGTCAGATTAGAATTTGGGTTTTTCACTCCTAGTTCTTTGCTCAGCTTCTAGTCTGTGTTCCACCATAGTCAGAGTTACTGGAAATCTGATATATGTAGATGCTTTTATTTTGGAAGTATGTATATATCTCAAAACATTAACCCCATTAAACATGTATGTAATACAGAGGTGGGCAAAAGTAGGTTTATAGCTGTAATACCAATAAATAATACAGTAAATAATAAGTAACAATACAAGAATGAACTCTGTGTTTCACATCTGTGATCCTGCTTTTGCCCACCCCCTGTATGTTTAAAGATACACACTCACATGCTTATACACACATAGAGACATTGACTGGTCAGTATGGACACTGACTCTGTGTACTGTTTATTACAATGTCTGCTAGGGGAGAGGTCTAAGCCTGGGGTGGATTCAGCAAAAGGAATGGGCAAAAGGAGGTCTAACCTAATTAGCCACGACAGTGTGCCAAGTGCTGGATTTCCCCTGATCCACCACTAAGAGAGCAGCCCTGCCTGTGGGTAGCTCTTAGCCCCAAATATCACCATGCAAATAGTGGGCATAACAGAAAGTTCTTTTAGGACTTTTTTCTCTGTGCTTCATCCTGAGAAATTTTCTCTACATTTTCTTCCAGTTCACTAATCCTCTCTTCATTAAGTCTACTCTCTGTCTCTTTAACTACCCACTGAGTTTTCTTATTTCACTGAGAATACCTTTTCGTTATAGACATCCTGGTTTTTTTCTTTTTAATCTCTTCTATTTGAAAATATCTTGTTCCTTTCTTAGGTATTCAGTTATTTATTTCCTTAACAGCTTTAAATCTACTTATTTTGTAGTCTGCATTTAGTAATTCTGTTACCTGAAGTTCTTGGGCTCTCTTTTCTGCTTTTCTGTCTGTCTGCTGATTCTGCCTAATGGCATGTGTTCTTGTGCATTTTGTAACTTTGGATTATGAAGTCATGGTTGACAGGGATTTATTTGTAAGACTGTTATGATTGGCTGAATGCAAATCTCACCAAAGAGCTTTTACATTGTCTTTTGCCAGATGCCCCAGGTCAAAGCCAGGGCCGTTTTTCATATTTATCTCTTAGCTTTGGGGTACCTGGATCACAGAGTTAGTGCTTTTGAACCCCAAGCCTTCCTTACTGCAAATTTATGAGTCAATTCTTAGAGCAGACTTTTTTGTTTTGTTTTAACCTGAAGTCTGGGCTAAGACTTTACTAAGAGGGAAACCTTACAGAAGGGAGCAGAGACTGTGACCATGTAGCTGGGGGCAGTGCCCGAGGCTGTGCATGGGGGTGACTCAGACTCAGAGTAGGAGTCTTTGCACCTCTCTGACTTCCTTTCCTCTGCCACCAATATACCCCTCCCTCCTGACTGCAGTTCTTCGACGTCATTTTGTGTGTAGTGCAGTTCTGCACACCCGTTGAGGCTGGTGTCTGTACACATCTCAGCTCCTCTTACCCTCTTGTGATTGAGCTCTTTCCACATTCCCTCGAGTTGTGCAGGGTTGCACACACTCACCCACAGTCTTCAAAGGCTGTCATTTCCCCCCCAAATTTCGTCCTTAATGAATCACTCCCTTCACCTTTATGTGGAAATGATGATGCCATCGCACTTCTGTCAAGGAACAACAGAAAGCAATAGTGTAGAACTGAGAGGAGCTGTCCAGCCGTGGTGGCTGAACCCATGGGGGACCTGGGGGACCTCATCTGCCCTCTTCCTGGGTGACTTCCCCAGGCCTGCAGAGCATCTCTCTGACCTGGCCCCGTGTTCCTCCTGGTGAGGGAACGTCTCAAAGCAGCATTTCCTCTCCCTGGAGATTCATTTCTGAGCCTGAAACCTTCAGTGTTGTGTTTGGAAAGCGCTTTGCTCACAGTTCCATCCCCCTTCACACAGATTTGTTTTCTCCTCAAAATACGCCCTTGGACAAGAGATTAAGTACAAAAACGGGCCATTGTTAAGGAGATAGTGCTATACCTAGAACTCGTAGCTCTAAAATAACATAGTACACTACTGCTCTCAAAAGTCTGTAACACTAGAAAGTGAGGTGGAAATGTGTAGAATATAAAATATAAACACGTAACCAAAGATGCCTGGGGGGATGAAGGCTTAGGGATCTTTTGTTGATATAAATATGTAGTAGTTTAAAAAAATTGCCCAGCAGTATTCTCTGACACTGTTTTTGTCTCTGACATTCAGGCAACTCATACAGGCTTTGTTCGGGTGATTTATACTAGATGCCTGTAATAAAAATGCAGCCTGAAATCATGCAGCTGGGTACCATTCATTTTTCTTCCATGGACAGTTTCAGAACTTAAAAAACTGCAGCAGACCTGGAAAAGCTCTTCCCTCCCTAGAAATGTACGCCTGGGCGTGGCAGCTGGTCCTTGTGGTTTTCTGTTTTGTGGAGTCATTGGTGATGGAGGTTTCTAGGTTTGGTTTATGAGTACTAGAAAAGAGTTTCCAGGATGATACTGTGTGATTTTAGGGAGTCAGTGAAAAAACATACTCTCGTCCCCTCTAGAGTCAGAACCTGTTGGCTTTATGACTGATAATAGCTTAATTAAAAAATGCAACTTGATAGATAGCAAATGGCTTCTAGTACTCTCTCTCTGAGTTGCACTCCACTACCCCAAACTGTAGGCCTTCCACTTGGAGAAAGCTTATCATATCGCTAGAGTAGACCAGACTATGCCCTATCTGTGGGCATGCTGACGAAAAAGCACTCATGGAGGCTTTGTTTTGATGATTTATACTAAAAGCTATAGTATCAATAAAAATGCTCAGTTAGAAGGGACTGACCCACATGGGCTCAGTTCCTTTTCCCAAAGTCACTAGTCAGAAAAGTCTCTCTTCTTTGGGGGACAAAACAATTTGAGGTCCAGAGCAAAATCCAGCCACACGGAAACATGGGGGCAGGAGAATGGAGCATGCCCAGCTGTGCCCCCAAATGCATGAACCAGTTGTATTGTGTCTGGGAGTAGAGATGTGATGCTCTTTGTGAAGGGGTTCTGTGGAATTCTTTCTGCACACCACAAGTAGACAAGGTCTGTCTGGAAGAAGTCCAGCCATTGTTAATATAATGAGAGCAGTTTCTATTACACTGATGTAACCTGGCAGCCAAGAAAAGTGGACTGGAATGTACGTGTGTGAACAATGACCACTTCACTGTACTAAGCAGTGGCAGTTGTAGATGCTATTGAGTGAGCATGTGTACTGTGTGGCTGTTGCATTCAAAATGACTGAGCAAGTAGAGCAATGAATCTGCATCATATTTTGTGTTAAGCTTGAACATTCCTCCGTGGAAACTATTTGGATGATTCAGGAGGCCACAGCTATGGGCAACTGGTGATTGGCAGCTTCGTCATGACAATGTGCCCACTCATGCATCACGTTTCGCGCAGAGTTTTTTGGCGAAACATCAAGTCACCCAGGTGACTGAGCTCCCCTACAGCCCAGATTTGGTGCCCTGTGACTTCTGGTTTTTCCCAAAACTAAAATCACCTTTGAAAGGGAAGAGATTTCAGACCATCGATGAGATTCAGGAAACTACAGTGGGGCAGCTGATGGCGACTGGGAGAACTGTGTGAGGTCCTAAGGTGCCTACTTTGAAGAGGACTGAGGTGTCATTGTCCTATGCACAGTGTTTCTTGTTTGTTGTATCTTCTTCAATAAATATTTCTATTTTTCATAGTACATGGCTGGATACCTTCTGGACAGACATCATATACTTGTCCTCTGAGGCCATTAAAATATACGCCTTTTTTACTTCGTCATTTTTTTATGTATTTTCAGCCTCACATTAAGAATGGAGGAAAGAGTCGGCTATTCTCTCCACTGCAGCATCTTGGGAGGTTTTTTTCCCTTAGCTCTTTTTAAAATCTTGGCAAAGTTAGGAAGTCATTTTGCCATTGGCATCCCTGAAATGACAAGCATAGGCTTGGTGATGTTGGCATAGCTAGTGTAGTCAGGCTGGGCCCCTCTGAAGAACATTCTGTTACTCATGGCAGAGGGTTCTTGCTAGTGAGCCTTCGTGTTCCCCAGCCTTCCACCACTGGTTGCATCCTGATATTATAAGGCCTGGAGTTGCGGCAGGGAACGTAAGTTAGAGTCCAAAAACATTGGTGTTCCCAGGAGCCTTTAAAGTATTGTATGCCAAAATTTGATACATGAATGTCCATTCACAAGTATAAAAGCAAGAAGCATAATCAGTCAGGGGTCTTTGTTGTACTCTGCATCTTTCTTAGGAGATGCAGACAGGCAGTAATCTGTGATTACCAACAGTGTCTTTAATTTTCGGTGATGTTTGCCCATTCATAGGCTACCCCTCAATCAAGGTCAGGGGCTCCAACCCCAATTGATAGAAGAAACTGAGGGCCTTATTGACTTTCCCAAGAACACAGGGAGGTCAGGGCCCAGTTAAAAAAAGCAAGAATTGCCTGGTTCCCGTTGTTAGCTTAAAGCACCAGACTGCACTGCCTTCTGCAGTGTGTGCTAATTGTTCATTTCCGACAAAACACAACAGGGGATTTTTCCTTTATAGCTGGTTGTAAACGTTCAAGATGCCTGTAGTCACTCATAACCATTGTTTACTTATCACAGCCAGCAAGCGATCTTATCTGTCTTCTTGCTTGTTCTCGTTCATTGTTACCTCTCTGCTAAGAAGTTAGATATATATGATAACACTTCCTAAACTCTCAGTGGCATGTAAATGTTATTTACTATTACTGTGGTAGTCATATTCTTCACTTTGCATCATTAAAAGGTAAATAAATACATTTACATTTCAAAATTGGGCAGGGAATGTTACTTGTGTACCACTCACCTGAAATAACTTAAGGTGGCACATACCACAACAGCATGAGTAGCAATAATATGAAGTCCTCAGTCACGGAAGTCTTCCAGGGAAACACAAATTGAAAAATTGCATTTACATTGATAGCATGAGACAACAGAATAGAAGCATTAACAGAAAACAAGGTACATAGACAACCTTAGGGGGAGATAAAAGTATTTTCAAGCAGAAACGATAATATTGAGGAAAATTATTTTTTTACCAGGTAAAAGAGCAAATCTTTCTTTCATATTCTTGATTTTATATATGTGTTGTCTATGTGCAGGATATGTATATAGGGAATTCCCTAATGGATTTTTCACACCTTACTAAGAGGGGTGCGCCATAGTTACGCTTTGGACAGGCATGGTATGTGCAGTGTTTCTTTTCCACAACTGATTTTCAGCAACAGGGAACGAAAGCTGCTCACCCACATGTGTCATTTCCCACTAACACCTGTAGCTCCAGCCTCCTCTAGGCTTTTAACTGCCTTAAGGCTTGTTAACATCTCACCATCCTTGCAGGTGGAGAATTATTTACTCCTTCTCCCTCCCCCATACTTTTTACCTAAAAACATTCAAACTCACAGAAAAAGCCAAAAGAATAATACAGCGAATGTCCATCCTGTTCCTAGAATATTTTTCCCTTTGGGTGAGCCATTTGAGAGTAAGTTCAACACTCATGGCACTTCATCCCTAAATATTTCCGCATCTACCTCCTAGGAAGAAAAAATTCTCTTATATGACCACTGTATAATTATCACACTCAAGAAAGCTAAGATGAATACAATACTGTTATCTAAGACCCAGTTGACATTCAGGTTTGCACAGTTGTCTTAGTATTAGCCTTTATTTTCTTCTCCCCAATCAAGGATCCAATCTAAGATCATACATTGTATTCAGTTGTCCTGACTCTTTAGTCTCATTTTTTCTGTTTCTTTTTTTCCCCCTTTCCTTTCCTTTTCTTTCTCTTGCCCTCCTCCCTCTTTCTTTTTCCCCCTGTCCCCTTTCCTTTTTTTCATGACATTGACAATTTTTAAAAGTTCAAATCAGTTTTTTGGTCTTATGTACTCTTGAAGGAAACATAATTAAGGTATTAGGAGATTTTGCCCTATGACAGTGTGGCTTGATGCCTTTTTTTTTTGTTGTTGTTGTTTTGGTAGTTTTATTAACAAAAGAAAAATTTAAGTTTATGAAATAGTCTTTTTAGTTTTAGACACACGTGTTTGATGATTGAAGACTTAAGTTTGGGCTTTTATTATTTTTATTGAATTTATTGGGGTTACATTGATTAACAGAATTACATAGGTATAAGGTGTACAATTCTTTCTTCCTTTTAACCTCCAGGATTTTGTGGCTTGCTATTAAGCTTCTTAGGGGATGTATTCCTATTAGTTCCGTAAAATTCAAAATAAGTTTTACTTTCTAAATATGGGTCCTGATAGACTCTTTCAAAGGTTGTCTTCAGGATATTCCTGAGACTGATGAACATAAGTAGGTGCACTTTTGACGGAGTGGCAGGTGTCTCTGGATTTGCTTTTGACATTCACAGGCCTTGTACTATTGAATTTTCTACCCATACCAGTAGCGAATACCTAGCCAGCATTCCTCAGAGTTCCACTGATTCAAGCCAGTTGTTTCATTTCTCAGCAAAAGTCAGATCTTTCAATTTAATACTGATCTTTTATATAAAGATGAAAGTAGATTTCTTTGGGATCATTAGAGGCTTTCACTCATGAAATTAATGTTTCTTATCACCATCGCTGATTACTCCTGAGGTTTCAGTAATATGAAATAGTTTGTCATTCCCTTGAATCTCTCTCTTCAGGTGTAGAGCCTTCTGAGTGAATTTTAGGATAGGTTAGAAAAGACTTGGCAGTGTAAGTGTGGGGGCAGTCTATAATGAATGGATTTATATGGTTTGGCCTTTGTGATATTAATATGTTTTTCTTAAAAGCTATAAATAAGAGAGAGAGACAAATACTCGCCAAAGGTAAAGGAGGGGGGATTTTTCTCTGTTAGAGATCCCAGCCCCATCCCAAAGTTTTATTCAAAAACAGTCAGAAGAACAATGATTTTTCTTAAAATCTGATTCCCATGTCTAGTCCATGCCTTCATGTATCTCTTCTCTACAGCCTCTCTTCGAATTTCAAAAGTTGCTACTGTTTGAGAAGACAAGAAGTCATCAATGTGTGATGGGCAACAATGAGATGGGACTGAAAATGGGCTCAATGAACTAGTTTATAACTGTCACCTTGTTAGAAGGTGGTCTCTTTCACCTGAGAATGGGAGCCTTTCGCAGCCATAGGCAAGCATACAGTGTTATCCAGGAAAATTTGCTTCACTATAAAACAGAAAATGCAGTAATATAAGCTTCCTGAGATAAGAAATATGATCTCTATTCCACCAGAGATAACACACTAATTATCACAAAATGCGTGGGCTGTCCTTTAAGGGGGAAATATTATGTTGACATAATGCATAATTTCAGCATCTGTTGTGCCTTACCTTGAATTATAAATCCAGACTAACGGAGCTGGGGAGCTGTTTAAACCCTTTGGTATTCCCTTGCCTCCTAGAAGAGCTTGTTTATAAAGCATTTGATAGAGATGGGCGTTTTCCATTTAATAACACTTCCATCCTGAAACTAGTATTTCCTAAATGTCTACCGTCTGTTGAGAAATTTTACTTAATTCACAGAACAGTCCTGAAAAGTTACTATTTTTTACCTAAAGGCTAAGGAAACCGAGGCCCAGAGAGGTTTGATAATTTGTGCAAGGTCACATAGCTAGTAAGTAGCAGAGATGAGATTTCGGCTCAGGCCTTGCGCAGTTTTGCCTGCCTCGTTTGTCAATCAGTAGAGGTCTTGGAGATCAGGCTAATTGCCAGTGAGTAATGCCAAATTAGTAACCAGTGGGAATGTTGTGGGGAAAAGGAACAGAGACCAGTTAACCTGCACACCCAGTCTTGCTTTTTACTGGTTGCAAATAACTCTCAAGCCTTCCTATCTAACCTAGCTAACTGGCCAAATGTGAGGCCCCACAAAGGAAGACTAGTCATGGGGCCATTGGCCTCCAGCCCAAAGTGAAGTCCAAATAAATCAGGCTGTGTCATGTGAGAGCTGTTTTAAATACCTAGGACAAGGCAGGCCTAGCGCTGCCAAGGCCAAGGGCTTCTCCTTTCTCCTGCAAGCCCAGAGGTGAACGTCGGATCTTAGTAATCCAGTGGCCCGTGGACACGCAGCAGAGCCGGTCTAGGCTGCCCTCCCCATCAGGTAGACAGAAGCAGGAGGGCAGTGAAATCCCAAGTGAGAAGAATGGGCCTCTGACACTGTAGACCAAGAAAATACCCTTGCGCTTGATCCTGACCAGCCTGGGCACAGACAGGAACACTGGAGCTCAAGGAGGCTGAAGCCAACAGGCGACACTCCTTTTGAACATGAATTATTTCCTGTGAAATGGGTATTTGGTTTTTTCCTCCATTCTGAAAGAGGGATTTAAACCAAAGAGAAAATGTAGCATTCCTTTCTCCTTTTCCCTAGACAATGTCCATGTTTAGGCATAAAGGACATACATATTTATGTAGGTACATCTACATAAATATTTAATATCTTCATAAAACTAGCAACTTTTGATGGTAAAATTTCACTTTAAAAATTATCTTCATTGACCACTTTTAGGAAGCTTAATTATCATAGCTCAAGAGTGTTCGTATTTGTTTTGGCTGATGATAAAAGGGCTCAATGGTGAGAAAGGATGTAGGGGGTAGGAAATGGGGGAACAATTTTCTCTACCATAATGAAAATTTATCTGTGTGGCAACTTTTGCTTTGCATACGAATCAGAGTAAGTTCATGCTTTGAAACAAATTTATGGTTCGCAGTAAGATAAAGGCCCATTTTACTGCCTTGTTTTTACTTAATAAATCTTAATTACTTTCTCTTCATAAATTAAAGCATTTACCATGCTATATCTCAGTCATCAGATCTGTCATATATAGCATTAGTATCACAGAATAATTGCCTTTTGGGCTTTTTGTAAAACATCACTTTATATCCTTTGTTTTAATACTCCAGAGGAATGACTAACTGGATATTCAGGGAGCACAGTAGTCTTGTGACATTGCCTCAGGTTTTTAAGGAGGTGCTGATCCCAGCTGGACCACCTCTGGTTATCACAGTATCCTAAGCTCACCAGTTGAAGGTAAAATAGGAAGGGGAGAGAAATGGAGTGAATTACAGACTATTTTGAAAGACATGGAGTTTTATTCCTTTGATGTACATCACAAAATAGTTCCTGGTATAGGTCCCAGAGACTAACTTTGGTGAATAGATTCATTTGTGATTAGTAGAATTTGACATGAATATGCTAAAATATAGAGGAATATTTTATTGACCTAAGTAGAATATGCAGTCTTCTTTCTGTTAATTTGCTTCGCAAATCCTTTCCTAACAGTTAATGTAGACTTGGAGTTCGGGCCAACCCAGGTTATCACAAATGACCCTTATAAATTAGTAGCATTTATTATTCTTGGCTCCCAGTATGTGAAAAAGGAGTCCACAAAATGTTTAATTTTATGTTGCTTGGACAGACGTGAGAGGGGCACCAATTTATTGATGAGCTATTTATCAAAAGACAAAGTCACAGAAGTGGATAAAAAAATGTATGTATGTGCTGTGCGGTCATGGTCCGCATGTCCTTACGTCCATACCTCACTGTTACCCTGCTCCTCTGAGTTTCACGTTGGGACGGGGGGAGGCTGCTCCCCAAGGCTGCAGTTCCTGGGGGCTCCGGTCACCTGGCTTCCGACTGGTGAGGCCAATGGCCAGCTCCGATGGAGGACTGGAGGTGGGAGGGGAGAAGCTACAGCGTATTTCTCCTTCCCTGTCCTCCTCTGACGGCTTCTCTGGTAGTGGATGGACCTTGCCCTGGGCTGCAGCCACTGGGAGACAGACCCTCCCTGTGGCCAGCATCCCCTGGGTGCGTCCTGCCCCGGCTCTAGTAGCCCTGCTTCTCTGCGGCCCGCCCTGCAGCCCTGGGGTGGGGGTGGCTTCCTGCTGTTGGGAATCTCCTAAGCCGCCTCCCTGGGTGCTGACCTCTCAGCTCTCCCATCACCTGTGTGAAGTCTCTGCAGTAAATGTGTTGTATATTGCATACTAAGAGTGGTTTCTTTTTCCTGACACGTATATTTTATAGAACAATTTTGCTTTTATTTATAGCTTACGGATGTTGAGAAAGGGAATGTTAAATAATTCATTACCTTGGTTAATGTATAATAAACTTCGTGTTGCATGTAGGAAATGGGGCAAAGAGGAATGAGATACAGGGGCCTGCGTGCCCTCAGGGGGCTCAGTCAAGTTGGGGAGACAGAGCTCTGGCGGGGTGTTGGGAGCCGAGAAGGACTAGACGAGGCTGTGGTAGGACATCCAGGGGTCTTGCCAGGTGCTGGGATCTGGGTGAAGTGCATGAGGAAGGAGGGCAGTGCTGGCAGAAGCAGCAGTTTGGACAGCAGCTCATCACATGCGCAGTTGGGTCTGCTGGCTTAGGGGCAAGGGAGGCGGAGGAAGCTGGAGAGGTCGTTGGGGCTCAGCCACCACGGGCAGTGAGGACTCCACCAAGCACGTGGACTTTATCCTTTCGTGGCGGGGAACACTGAGGAGGATTTAAGCAGGGGAATTATGCGAGCAGATTTATCTCTTAGAAAGGTCACTCTTGAGCATGGAGGAGAGATTAGGGGGCTAACAGGAGGCACAGAAGACTAGCCAGGTAGTTAGTGCAGAAGTCTTGGTTGGAGGGGTGATGTTTGAATGGAGGCCTGAATTTAATGAGGGGATTTGGGAAGAGGAGAAAATCAGATACACTAAAAAAATAGAACGTGTAGAACATGGTTTTTTGGCGGGGGATTATGTTGGGGGAGTTGTCATTAAATGATGGTCCATTGTACTGGGACACCAGAATGCGTGTGTTTGGTCAGGCTAAATAAGACAAAATTAGAAGACCATTTCTTAAATTGGGGTCACAAAGTGTCCTGGGGGCTCTCTTGCAGGTTTTTGCTGCCTTATGCTCTGGATGTATTTTAGGTCCCAAAGAATTTAGGAATGCAGCACTACTCATGTTTTACGAAAAAGTAATTCTTTTTAAAAACCATTCACTATTCCCCCTCCCCACCCTCTTTTCCTGTTCCTGGCCATGATTTCCCAGTCTCTGCTAATCATAAAATTTATTGACAGTCTCATCTCCTGCCTCCACCTATCTTACCTTCCTTATCTTCTGATTAAATAAAAGAATTATCCTCTTTATTTATTTGATAAATCATTTCATGGGTGCTTGTGTCTAGGGGTTTTGGAAGTCTGGCAATAAAACATCACCTGCTAATGGAGGAAACCTATAGATCTGTTCATTATCAAACATCCACATGCCAAAGACTGAGCATTGAGTGTTTTACAAAGTTAAAAGAACAGCATTTGCTCTTTAGAAGATTAATGTAAGAAAACAAACCTGCAGAGGTAGAAACTGGCAAGAAGGAAATGTCAGAAACAACATCTACCTTAAGCCTTCTGCAGTGGGGTTTGATTTGAGTTGCAGCTCTGGAGTTATGGCTACGTGGTGGTAGGCCTGGTAGCTATAACACCAGCACTCTCTATTCTTTGAAAGTTTAAGATGGAGTGTAGCTGTTGAGAGTCTGGGTTCTGGATGCCTGACTTCCTGGCTCTGCCTCTTATTATAAGTGTCACCTTGACCAAATGACTTGATCTCCGTGATTCCTATCACTATCCATAAGATGAGGATCATACTAGTGCCTGCCCTGGGATTGAGAAGTAAATAGCAAACGTAGGCGATGTGCATGATAAACACTCGTTCCTAAAGCCAAAGCGCGCTGTCATAAGGCTCCGCTGAGAGAGGGGTGCCGTGTGAGTTCCAAGGATCATCGCTTTCCCACCACATGGAAGCCATGTGGCGAACCCTGGGATCCTTTGCACTCAGCTCATGCTAGTTGCACAGAAAACCCCGGACCATACTTTCTTCAGGACGAGTTAGTCTTCCGAGTTTTCAAGTCACTTCTTCAGTCACATCATATACATGCTTGGTTGTCGCTTCAGGTGTCTTACAGAAACAAGTTTGAAGCTAACAGGTGACAAGTAATACCTTAGAGGAAATGCAGGCAACACTGCCTCTCTGAAACCTTCCCTTGATATCTGTCATCTCCCTCCTCACTTGAGTTCAACACATATTAATTGAGCACCACTGTTTTTTTGTTCTATATTAGGCTCCAGAGAAACAAAGATGAACAGACAATTCCATCCTCGTGAAACTTACTGTAATGGAAATACATGTAAACAAGTTCAATGCGAACACAAATGGAAGTGTGTAGAAAGTCAGAGTGGTACTGGGGAAGACTAGTAAGGAAACTTTCACAGATTTGGTAACATCTTAGTAGATTTTGCATGGAATAAGAATAGGCAGAGTCAGCAGGTCAGCATGGTTTGTACAAGAGAACTGGCCATATATGTGTGTGGGGGCGGTGATAGGAGATGAAATTAAAGGTGCAGGCAGGAGCTGGATCCTGTAAGAACCTGGTCTTTGTCACGTGGGCCTTGGGGGCTGCGGAGTGACTGTAGGCAATGGAATGCTGTAAGGTTTGCATTTTTAGCAGGATCTTCCTAGTATGGAAGATGAACTTGAGAAGGATGTTGGAGATGCTGGCAGGTTCATGTCCCCACCGCAGATTTATTCAGGCCAGTGACAAGAGTCCTATTTACTCCTGTATCCTTGAAGCCTAATACTTCTTAGACATTTCAGAAGTGTTTTAGAATAAAGACAGCCCAAGTTGAATTTCCCGATTCTGCATCCTATCCTCAGAACATGCTGACCTAGACCTCCATCTGTCATAAGCAGCTTGACTAAGATCATAATAAATTCTTTTTTTCTTGGCATTCTTTTAACTGGTACTCCGTATTTACTAGCCCCTCTGTGCAGCCATAGTGTGGTGATGATTGATGCTTATAATTCTGACCCTGAAGGACTCCAAGCCTTCTAAATCATCCGAAGCAGATTAAAGTATATTCAATATCGCTGTAATGTTTGTGTGTCTTACTGCATTCTTATTCTTTGGAAATGCGTGGTTGAACTATGTGCCTGTGCACTCATTTGCACGTGGGCACGGTGAGAGTCTGTGGTCACCCACAACTCTGGCCTCCCTCTCAAAGCCTGCCAGGCGCAGCAACTTTGTTAGCAGTGCATGCTTAGAAATACGCACGCAGAACAAACCTGGGCTTGCTTCTTTCCCAGGAGGAAGAGGGTTGGCCCTAAAGGGGCAGATTGGACAGAGATGAGAGAGAAAGCAGGGGTTTAAAAAATAGTGGGAGTGAAAGCGCAAGCTCCGGTACAGACTCGCGGGTCAAGCGGTTTACTGCGAGCCCAGGCCCGGGCCCTGCCCCGGAAGAGCCCGGACAGCAGCTCCGCAGTCACGCGTGCCTCCGCCCGAATCTTCAGGCCTGAGCTCGGCAGCCGTCTGCACTGGCCCTATTTGTCGTACAGTAGCAAGCGCTCGGTAAAATGCCAAACAGCAAGTGAAATCATCAATAATTAGGGCATCCTTTTCCCCACACTCGCACCTCTTTTCATGGAAACTGTTATTACTGCAGAGCTGATGGCGTGCTCGGCCCAGAAGGAAGAGCTCCAAACGGAGGCTGTGAGGGGCTGGCAGCGTTTGGTAGCCTGGCTTCTGAAAGAAAGGCATTCACGCTGTCACCAGAAGGGAGGCTGGCGGTTTGGATTATCTTCTGGGGGTTGTACGTTGCAGTAAGGAGAGAGGCCTCTTATATTTTGTTGTACGGACTTGTTTTTCAAATCTGTGTTGGATCAACAAGTCGTGCCTGTGTGGAGGCCTCGCTCATGGTCCCAGCCCGGAGAGCCCTCTCCGCAAGGGCGCAGGTGGGCTTTAGAGCTACCAGCTTCACCATTTGCCAACTCTGTGATCTGGGCGGGTGTCTTAGTGTCTCTGGATCTTACTTGTCATTTTGTGAACTACTGGAATATGTAATTTCCTTCTTCACAGAGTTGCTCTGAGGCTGAAATACAGTGCTGGACGTGAAAATGCTTAACTGGGAAGCCATATATACATAATAGTATACTAAATATACTGAAACACATGATAAATATTCTAATAAAAGTAGAAAAGTTTCATCAGCAAGCAGTGTCCTCAAAATTTTCCCCAGGTACAGTGGGGAAAATGAACTATTTATTGAATTCCTACTATAGAGTGTAAGTTCTGGCTGTTACTTTATCCATTCCATCAGCTGGCTGTTAAATCCCTATTTCAGAGATGAGAAAACTGAGCCTCTGGTCGCACAGCTATATATACACACAGCACACGTGGGATTTGGACCTGACTCCGGAACTTAGTGCTCTTTCTCCTTATGTCAAGTTATCTCTCTTATTCCAACCCTCCTTCCTCCAGCGTTCTTAAAAGCTGGGAAGTTGCTAGCCATCTCTTAGCTGTCCACTCCTGCAAGTAAGAACTCCTGAGCTCCAAGAGCCCCTGCAGGGACCGGCCCCTCAGGGAGAGTCGGGGCGTGGGGCACTCAGACTCCACCTTGAGAGAGTCGGCCAGGCCTGGACCGGAGGCAAGTGGGCCACACTTCCCAGCCCTTGAGGAAATGGCTATGGCCCTGTAGTGTCTGGAAACTCATTCTCTCTCTGTCACAGTGTTTCCCACCCTCACGGAGGCTGTTTGGTGAGCCGCTGCTTGGGTCCTTCCCCCACCAGAATCAGTGCCTCTCATGCCTTCTGACCGGCTTCTTGTTCGGCTTGCAGAGGGAGTGAGATTACAGTGATGCCATGCAGAAACCACCCTGCTGAGCTTTTCTGGGGCCCTCCCTGTTAACTTTGATGCCAGGTATTGGGGGAAAGCATTCCTGGGGTGGCAGTTCATTAACTGCCCAGTGGGACCCACTGCCACATGCATTCTCTTTCATAGATAAAGTTTGCCCGGTTGCGGACAGACAGGCGGCTTATGAACTGGAGCTGCCCACACAGAGAACCAGAGATAATGCCTGCTGAAGGGCCAAATTGGATATTCCGGGAGGGTGTCAGTGTGTGGGAGAAGCATTTGTTCAGACTGTGGATCTGAGAGGAGCTGTGTGTCATGTTTCCATAGGTTCTCAACAGGAGGTGCGTAGAGGCGGCAGTGATGACAGGCCTGGCACTGAACTGCCACATAAACAAGAAGTCCTTGTTTGACAGGAAACACTACTTCTATGCAGACCTCCCTGTAAGTACGCTTTGTGCTCCACCCTCGGCAAGTTCTCAAGAGCCGCAAGTTCTTGGAGCCAGGAGGAGGGCCGAGCCTCTCATGTTTTCCATCAGAACTCTGTCCCCCTCAGCGGGGAGTGCTGCCCAGCCCGGCGAAGACAGGAGCCCCCCGATGTTTACTAGATTGGATGCGATTGTCCTGATTGCTGACTCCTTGCTTAGCCTCATGCTTCTGGTGGCTCGCTTATAATTGAGCGGGGAGTAGAAGCCACCATTCCCAGGCTCAGTCCAGCCGTGGTGTTTGGCGCTAATTGCCTGTTAGGACAAAAGTGAACTCTGGGGCTGATGCAATGGCAAACGCGTACTGTAGCTCTGTCGACACAGGGAGGGCTTCGCTCTTTTAAGTTGAAGTTCCCAATAATAGGACTGTCACCTTTGGAGACATTTCTGTCATCTCACAAGGAGCAAGTAAGTGGACAATAGTAAGCAGGAACATGAACCAGAGGCCTCGACTAACAGCAGTAATCGGCTGAGCAGTAAACCCAACATTAACCTGCTTTTTCCTTAACATTAGGAAGTGTTTTCTTTCAGAGAAGCCAGTGGGAACTAGAGTCAATTTTTTATAATGCTGAACAGAACGGAAACTGTAATGATGGGTTTCCCCAAATGATGTCTTGTTTGATCAGAGCCTCTGATACTCAGTATGGCCCTTCTTCAGATTTAGAAGAATGGCAGTGACATTGCTTCGCGTTCTTCTTGATTGGAGGTTGGGGTGAGCTGTTTCTTAGTGGGTGAGAGCAGGAGGAAAAGTAAACAAGAAATACAACTAGAACCTGAACTCTCCAATTGCTGCTGCTTTATCCTCTGGCCCCCAGCCTGTTACCATATTCTACTGTTTCGAAGGGTGGAGAGAATGAACCTGAGGATTTTGCATCTTTTAAGAGTGATAACCAGTTAGGTTAAAGTGGGAGACTTAGCAATATGTGACTAAAGTGAGATGTTTTGATTATCTGTGGTTTTCTTTTCTTTCTGGCCCAGGTAGCGCAGATAAATTCAGAATTAGTGTTGCCAAATATTACATGGGACATACTTGCACTAAAAAAGTATTCATTATATCTGAATAAACTATTTATTCAGATTATTCAAATTTGAATTTAGCTGAGCATCCTGTATTTTATTTGGCAGCCCTACTCAGAGTTTAATTTTTACAAATTGAGACTTCCTGTTTTCACACAGAGAATGAGGCGGCCTAAAGCAGTGGTCTTTAACATCTGGTTCTCTGGGCAACTAGCAGCAGCTTCTCCTACGACCTTATTAGAAATTCTCAGACACCACCACAGACCTGCCAAATCGGAAAGTCTTTAGATGGGGCCATTCTGGGTTTTGACCAGTCTGCCAGGTGATGCTGAAATGGTTAAAGTCTGAAAAATGGTGGCCTCGTGTCTAGGATTACTGACTGGTTCTGGGGCCAGACCATCCCAGTTCAAACCCTGACACTGATCCTTACTAGCTCGGTGAGGTTGGGCAAGGCCCCTGATCCTTTCCATGCCCTGCACCCCCTGCCGAGGATTGCCGTGAGGGTTAGGAGGTAGGAAGTGCTGAGAACACGGTGTCAGAGGCCCTAGTACACTCCGGCTATTACTCTCTGCTCTTTGCCCGTTCTCCAGTATTGATCTGCCGCCTCTTTAGCATGTGTTGCTGCGTGTGTGCATTTGAAAGTAATTCTTCCTCTCCACTTAGAAGGGGTGAGGGAGTCTTGTAAAATCCGTCCATATTTTACTACTGCATGCTTTCGTTAGCTGAGTGCGAGTGTCCCAGCAGTTTCTGGCTGGCGGAACAAGGAAAGTTGGGTCAGGGAGGGCAGCTGGCATGACTGGGTAGCTTAAAGAACAGGAACAAAACAAGCTTATGCACACTAGCAACTGCTGTCAGCCATGCCGAGAGCAGACAGCAAGTGCTTAGCCAGCACTTCCCAATAAGGAGGGTCTGTCAGGAGCCCAGTAATCAGATGCAGGGTGTAGGCTAATGAGCTAAGTGGAAACAATACATTCTTTTCTTAGAGGCCTCTGACAATGAGATTATTGTTATTCTTCAAAATGGTACTTCAGTAGGGAAGATGGGATTTGTGTTAATTAATTGCATCATTATTTTGGGATAGGGGGCCCAAGGAAGGTTTAAGGGAGATGGGAAAAGCCAGAAGAGGCCAGCTGAATTATCGCTGCAAGGCATAAACTAATTTTTCTTCTCCTTTTCCTTTTTTCCCTTTTTGTTTAGTTATGTTTTTATGAAAGCCTACAGTTCTATGACATTAAAAGGAATGGTAAACCGGACGCCGCTTTCATTGCTAGACCAGTGACTATGTAACACATGTTTGTGCACAGGCAGGCTACCAAATCACCCAGCAGAGACTCCCAATCGCTGTGAACGGGAGCCTCACGTACAGTGTCTGTGCGGGGACGAAGCGGAACCAGGTGATCAACAAGACAGTGAGGATCAAGCAGATCCAGCTGGAGCAAGACAGTGGCAAAAGCCTCCATGATGACCTGCGGGCTCAGACGCTCATTGACTTGAACAGAGCAGGTAGGCTTAGAGGTTTTCTGTCACTCTTCCTCGCAGCATCCCCGCCTCCCCTCCAGTTCCCTAAACCAACGGAGGACCCAGGCCTAGGATCCTGTCGGATGGAGATGAGAGTGTCAGTGTTGGCACTGGCACAGCGGGTCCAAGAGCCAGGATCACTGTCGGGCTTGCTCACAGCAGATCCCTAAAATGACACAGACCGAGCCATCTAGTCACGTACTCAACAGCTCGATATCTTAAGTAGAATTTAAAAGAAGTGAATCAAAGTTAAAAGTCAAAAAAGTGAGTGGAAAGAGAGAAGCAATTCAGAGGCTAGGACCCTCTTTGACAGTCCTTCAGTAACACAGGGCCTGGTTTTCCAAAGACCGCAGCTGACTTATCTGCTGGCCAGATCAGAGAGCTCCAGTCAGGCTGACTCTGCCTCTCATTTGGTAGGAGTTGGCCTTCTGGAAGTGGTCCTGGAGCCAGACATGTCCTGTGGAGAAGAGGCGGCAACAGCCGTCAGGGAGCTGCAGCTGATTCTTCAGGCCCTGGGGACCAGCCAGGCCAACATGGCAGGTAGAAGCCACTCAAGCAGTGGCCCTCCTTCTCTGCCTTCTCTCTTTCTGCTTCATGGGTCTCTTTGCACTTGGGTGTTATTCTCTGCATCAGCTACATTGAGGTGGTTTACATCCTTTTTTCAGCTTTTTGCATTGTTTTGTTTTGTTTTGTTTTGTTTTCTTAGAATTTTCCTTGGGTTCTTTTCTGAGCTCTTAGCCAAAATACACAGCAGCAGTTCAGGGGCACTGAGCTGAAGAATGTGAGATTAGTAGTCACAGGAGTAGATGCTTTTTCTCTGGCTTCGTGCATCAAAATGTTGTGAGGATCAGTGAAATGATGTTTTTGAACTGTTTCATCTTTCTCAGCAAGAAGACACTGTGTTTATCCAGGATAACTCTCAGTGAGTGCTATGTGGGTGGTACTTCTTTGTTAGGTGATGCTTTTCCTTTAGGTTTCTTTCTTTTCCTTCTTTTGTAGAATTTTCATCTATGTGTAGCTGAAACCAAATTATATAAACTAAGCCAAGGTTGTGATTTCACAAAACTTTAACTTTTGAGATAAAATCTTAAGTTCAGTAGAAATATGGTAGGAACTTAAAATAAACAAAAAAACCCCACTTCCAACTTGTACCCTTGGGACCAAACAAACTCTACATTTCAAGTATTTGCACATTGCACATAAAGATAACAAGGAGCAGTCAGGCTCAGTTTGCCATGGCTCGATCACCCGGCCGCTTCTTAGTGCAGCTTTGCTGACCCAGGAGCTCCTGGAAGCTAGTTGCTTCGGTGGTTTTCTACCTATTTTCTGTTCCCAGGGACTTCAAAAAAACCTTCCGCCTCCTGCAGAGCATTCCCTAACAGAGTGGAGGAAGGATACCGATTCTGCATGTACAATTGTTACTCTGTAGCTCACGACAGTGGTGTACTAGGGTTTTCCACAGAAACAGAAACAGTAGAATGTGCATATGTTACACATATGTTTGTATATAATGAGATTTATTATAAGGAACTGGCACATGCGATTATGGAGGCTGAAAAGTTCCAAGGTCTGTGGTCAGGAGGCTGCAGGAGAGCTCCTGAAGAGAGCAAGCTCCAGGAGAACTGATAGTATAGTCCAGTTCAGGTCCAAAGGCCTGAGAACTAGGAGAGCCAGTGGTATAAGGTCCAGTCTGAGCCCAAGTGTAAAGACAGGCGAGTGCAAATTCCCCCCAACCCTGTCCTTTGTTTTATGTAGGCCTTCAATGGACTGAATGAGGCCCACCCGCAGTGGGGAGGGCCCTCTGCTTTACTCAGTCGGTGGATTCAGATGCTCATCTCATCCAGCAACTCCGTCACAGACACACCCAGAACAATACTTAACCAAATATCTGGGCAACCCATGGCTCAGGCAAGTTGACTCATAAAATTAGCCACATGAGCCCTGGGCATTGTGGCTTAACTGGTTGGAGCATCGTCCTATACAACAAAAGGTCATGGGTTCAGTTCCTGGTCAGGGCACATACCTAGCTTATGGGTTCATTCCCTGGTCAGGGTACATACCTAGGTTGTAAGTTCACTCCCTGGTCGGGGCACAGACCTAGGTTGTGAGTTCAGTCCCTGGTCAGGGCACAGACCTAGGTTGCAGGTTCAGTCCTAGTTAGGCACATATGGGAGGAAACTGATCAATATTTCTCTAACATCCATGCTTTTCTCTCTCTCCCCCTCCTCTCTCCCTCCCTCTCTTCCTTCCTCTCTCTCTAGAATCAGTACATATATCATTGGGTGAGGATTAAAAAATTAAAAAAAAAAAAACTGTTAGCCATCATGAGTGTTCACAGTGGATACAAGTAAATACCATTGAGGATGATGAATCATTTCCCTACCAGTTTATAATGCCATTTACCAACATTTTTATGTCATGTAATATGTTTGCATGGTACAAAAGGAGTTCTGAATTTGTAATACCACATTTGTTACATAGGACATCTTACAAGCAACAAATTGTTATATCAGAGCACTGGTACAAGTTGACTCTGAAGACAGAATGTGGTGATTTGCTATCTTCTTGAAGCTAAAGACTGGAAAAGCACTACCCACATGAGCGAGCGGTGTAAAGGTTAGCTGCCTACAAGTCTGCTTTGGAGAAATGAGGCTCTGTTCTAGAGGAAGAAAACTCTCCATTTCAGATTTATGACTCATGCTGCTCTTTACCCACAGAAATAAATGAAATATGGGCAGGTTGGATGGTTATCCGTTTATGCACTAAGTGTTGATTCTCTATTGCTTTAAAAAAAAGTTTTTATTATTCCATTCTTCTTCAAAATAACTGTGCTTTCTTCCAAACCTATGGAATAATAAACAGGCCACCTGTTAGCTAAAAAATAGCCCCACCTGGGTCCTTGCCAAGAGATAAACCATAACGGCAAGAATGCATCAGTTCAGTGACAGCTGAGAGGGCTCATTAAATCGCATTTCTTGTGACACTTTGTGTTGCTTTTAAATACAAATCTACCAGCTTTGCCCGTGGCACAGCAGCAGCATGGCTGCGGCGGTTCCAGCGTGCTGTGGGGAGGGGGGGAGGGCCGCCAGGCGTCTGCAGGGGCCCAGCTTTGTGTGCTGCGCGTGTGCGTTTCCTCAGCCCCAACCCCTCTGTTCCCACCACCCGGGACAGCTGTGTCAGCACAGGACCTGCAGCCTGGGAGCTGGGGGCCGCTCCAGGGAGGACCAGTGGACCTCCAGGGTGCTTTGGGAGTGACTCTTAAATTCCTCTGGGCTGTGACTCAGTGAGCCCCAGATAGTTTTCTGATGAGCATAGATGAGCTAGGCCTGGGTTCCAAATGTCATTTCCTTCTCAGTGGACATCTGCCAGTGGTGAGACCCTCAAAGCTGTTGGATAATTGTGTACCTACGTAGACATCCTGTGTCTCAATGGTAATAATTTTCAGCTTGAACATTTAGCATGTGCTCATTGATTCACTAGGCATTTTTAAAATTAATTCATCATCTCATTCAAACTTGACGTCATTCCTGCAAGAGGTGTTACTGTGCCTGTTGTACAGACGAGGGAACCGAGGCTCAAGGAGGAGGGAACTGAAGCTCAAGGAGGTTGGACTCTTTGCCCAAAGCTCACAGGAAGTGACTGAGGTAGAATTTGAGCCCAGGTGTGTCCGACCCCAGAAGCCCTTTCCGTAAGCACTGCCACACTGCCTCCTAGTGGCAACCACGACAGTGTTGGAGCTGCCATAGACAACAGCTTTGAAAGACCGTGTAGCAGGGCCTGGGTGCTGTGGGCGCTGATGGCACCCAGGTCCCAGCCCTGGGTTGGAATCCTGTCCTACCACCTCTGACTGTAGGAACCGGGGCAACGATTGAGTTCTCTGAGCCTCACTTTGCACACTCACAGAATGAGTCCCCAAACAATTGTGTAGGGAAATGGAAAGGCAGAAAGCAGTCATCCGCGTCTTCAGGTCAAGCCGGGGCAGCTGGACAGTGTCCCTGAGACTGGGACAGAGGTTGACGGAGGCAGGGAACATTGGGAGAGCAGTCCTTTTGTGGGGGAAAATCCGGAATTCCACTTGGAATGTGTTCATCTGAAATGCCTAAAGGGTGTCTCGGTGGCTTTTTCATTAAGACTAGATTGTAGGGAATGAATGTGATAATGAGTATAAATCTTACCACAGGTCCTGACAAATAGCCTGTGCTCACTAACTTGAGTATTTTCAACAATCCTAAATAGTATTACTTTTACAGAACCACCACTCATCTGAGATGAGTACGCCTTGTGAAATATGTTTGATAAAATTTGGTCACTTTTTCTCTTTGTCAAACCTTGTCATTTAAGTTCTGGAGAGTATTCAGTGATCAGAACGAGATAGCTTAACAGACTCCTCACCAAATCCTCAGGCCCCTGCTGTTTACGGAAACAGCTTTCTGTTCTGATGTTTCCGATGTGTGAATGTGTTTTAGAAAAAATACATGTAATGGTAGCATATCACTGTGCTCAGTGGTATAGTTTCTTAGCTTTGCTGTTACAAATCGGTACTTCTCAAGGGTAGAAATTGAGCTTGGTAACACTCATGATATGTGAGATCAGGCTCTCCCTCCATGTTGCAGAATACAGGGAAGTAAGCCGGACTGGTAAAGCTTTTGTGCACTTGAGGCAATTTAACTTAATTTGTTTAAAAGGTATTTTGTCTTCACGGGCTAGAATGTCTTTTGTTAATGTTTGATACTCTATTTGAATCCAGGCTAGGGAGCTCTCTTTCAACACTGCAGGATACTAAACGATTCCTCTCAAACATTTATATAGTATGGTCTTCTCTGGGAGAGACTAAAATTCGTGCTTTTATTCCATTTTCGAATTAGAATTCTGAATTGTGAAAGATAGTTTTGTTCTTAAAAGCAAGTGAGGTCCAATTCAGGGTCCCTGAGTTCCAACAAAGTTGTATCTCAAGAATTGAGATTTGGTTGAATAGAGCTCAGCGTACTTGGAAGATTTTTGGTGGGGTTTTTTTTTTGTTTGTTTTTGTTTTTGTTTTTGTTTTTTTTTTGAGCTGAATGGGCCTTTCAAATGATTCTAGCTATAGATTAGTCCTATTTAGACAAAACTGTAGAATTTATCAGGAACCTACTGTGAGACAGTAACCAGCCTGCTTATTACTCATTGCCCAGGAGAATACCAGCATTGGCCTGTTCAACAAGGTATCAATTTATTGAACAATTACCATGTGCCAGACCCAGCTCTGAGTCCTGAATATAGCAGTGACAAAGACATTGTTCCTGCTGTATTCACAAGCTTATATTCAAGAGGGAGAAGTCACTAACAAACAAAACAAAACAATTATAGTGATATGTGCAGTAAGGAAAGAAATAGATGCCATGGTCAAGAACAAAGTTGGAAGGCAAAGGCCTCTCAGAGGAGGCAGCCTTTACTGGAGACCTGAAGCATAACTTCACGCCCAGCCAGCAAAGAGCCAGGGGGATTAGCGGTCCAGGGAAACACTGAGGCAAAGTCCCTGAACAGGAAAAAGCGTAGCAGAAGCCCGGAGTTCACACAGGTGACAGAAGGCCACTGCAGGAAATGCGTAACAAGCAGGGGATGTGGCATCATGTGAACCTGGAAAGGGAGGCAAGGGATAGATTATGGACAATGGTAACAAGTTTGGATTTTGTTCCACCTGCAGTGGGAAGCCATGGAAGGGTTTGTAAGCATGGGGATGACTTAGTCTATGTAATGTTCTAGAAAAACCACTCTGGCTGCTTGGTGGAAAGTGGATTCAGAAGGGTAAGAGGAAGCAAGGAGACCAGGTAAGAAGCTTTGGTAATGGTTCAGCCCTGGGTTGGAATCCTCTCCTATGGCCTCTGACTGTAGGAACCGGGCAAGTATTGAGTTCTTTTGTGGACAGGGCTAGTGTCAGTGACAATGCACAGCTTAAGATTCGTAGATTCAAGACAGTTTTTAAAAATAATAAAACTTATTACCAGGCTGGAATGGAAGGCAAGGGACAGGAAGAAATCAAAGGTGCCTTTAGGGAAGGCTGAGAAAATAGGTGGTGGTTCTATTTATTGACATTGCAAAGGTAAGGATAAGAATGGCTTTGTGGGTTGGGGGGCAAATCAGGATTTAGTGTTAGATATTAAAATACCTATGAGACCTCCAAGTGAAGGTGTCAGGTAGACACTGGAGGTCAGTGTGGAGCTCAGAGCAGAGGTCTGAGCTAAAGAGATAAATTTAGGAGTCAACAGCAATCAATGTTATTTAAACCATATACCCCCACAGTGAGAGTGTAAGTAAAGACTAGTCCTGAGTCTGGGTGGGAAAGAAAGCCCCAGCAAATGAAGGGGAGATAGAGCTCCCTGGGGAGGCCAGAGATCGTAAGGTCCCAGGAGCCAAGAGAGGAAGGTGTTCGAGGAAGGAAGGATTGGTTGGTATCTCATATGCCTCTGAGAGCTCCCACAAGGTGAAGGTAGAACGCGTCCCTTGTCCATTGGATTTGGTGGTGACTCTGACAAGGCATTTTCTGAGAGGTAGGGATAGAAGCCGAGCTGAAATAGGCTTAGAAGTAAATGGGAGGTGAGATCATGGGGACAATGTGTGCACCAAACAAAACTTGTTTGCGAGGATTTGCTGAATAGGAAAGTAGAGAAACAATAGCTTAATGATGGAGAGAGAACTGGGTTTAAGGCAGTAGGGTGTTGGTTTTTGGGTTTTTTTTAATGAGAAATACTGTTGTGTAGGTACATATCAGAAGTAGTGCTGAGAAAGGGGGATCAGTGGCTGACACGGGAGAAGGGAGATGGCCGAGAGAGTGATGTCTGTCGGAAGGCAAGAAGGGTGGGGACTTAAAATCTGGGCCCACTTTTCAAAGGCCTGCCATCCTGGCCTTAAAGATAAGATTAATTCATTTAAAAAAAAAAAAAAAAAAAAAAAAGCCCTGGCTAGTGTGGCTCAATGGATTGAGCGCCAGTCTGTGAACCAAAGGGTCACCTGTTCAGTTCCCAGTCAGGGCACATGCCTGGGTTGCAGGCCAGGTTCCCCAGTAGGGAGCACTCGAGAGACAACCACACATTGCTGTTTCTCTCCCTCTTTCTCCCTTCCCCTCTGCCTAACAATACATAAATTTTTTTAAAAAAATTAATTCAAAATGGGCTACAGACATGTGCTAAATTCTGTGGTATTGGTTGTGTATATTCTGATAACTCAGAGGAGCCAGCAGTGGAGGCCAGCTCCCTGATAAAGGTTTTTAGGAGGAGAAGGCAGTAACACTTCAGTGGGACCTTGAAGGATGAACAGAGGTTGAAGAAGGGACAGTAACACTAATGAAGAGGACGTGTGGGAGCAGCAGAGCAGACAGGGCCTCGTGTGGAGGCTGCTTCCCTGCCTGGAGGAGAGCCCCCTCATGGAGGGTGCAGCGGGGCAATGTGGGTCGTGCCCACCGGGTCCGGATGCGAGGGCTCTTGAACACCAGGCAGAGGACGTGCAGGGTCCAGGAGGAGCTGGCCGTGCACTCGAGCAGGCAGCGGGATTGCAGCGACGACACTGCAGCAGGCGGAGAGTCGGAGCTGCCTGGCGGGCGGCTGCACGGGGAGAGCTGCTGTGGGGCAGGTCTGGGTGCAGTCCTGTCATCCGGGGCTGAGGTTCCGGGCCCTCAGGAGAGCGTGGCGACAGTGGACATAGGGGGCAAGAGACAGGTACGAGGGATTTTGGAGGGAAGAACCGATAGGATATAGGTGTCAGTTTCGACAAAGAAAACTGAAGCAGAAGGTGACTTCAGGTATCCCAGACCAAGCGTCTGATGATGTCAGGAATAGTGGGAACTTTGTGCAATTTGAGGAAGCACAGATTGTCCAAAAGGGGCTTCCTAGGGTTTTGTAAAAGTGTTGAGATGTCCACACTAGAGACAGGGTAACTTCTGAGCTGAAAGGGGCCTTTTCCCTGACCGTCAGCCTGGGTCGAGTTGCCTTTGCAGAGTGGGGAGCTCCTCCATCTCCTGAGAGAATTGATGGGGCGGGGGGCGGGCAGGCAGTAGCAGCCATTGGTCTCGGCTTGGAGATCAAGCTCCACAGCTCAGCCCTGGGACGATGACAGAGGCCAGGTCTCCTTGCTTAGCCTGGAATTTATTTATATCATTTTATTATTTTAATGTGCATTTGCTGTGGAATCTGGGGAAATATATTTCTTTATTTAGCCTATCAGAACACTTAGGTTTGGCAGATTATTTTTCAATTTAAAAACCTGCCTAAGAAAATAAAAATCCAGCATTTTGTCTTCTTATTCTGTCTGTTTTGAATATTGTAAATGAAAATGGAGAACAGAGAATCTGAGCTTTACTGAGTGTTTCCTGCCTTCACCTCCCTATTTGTTTTGGGATTTTGCCTCCCACCAGCTCCTCCTCAAGAGCCTCCTAGTCCTCTCCGCAAACCAGCTGCTTCCTTCGGGGTTATTGCTCCTAATGCGAAGGGGCCTCCAGGGTCAGAGAAGGTTCTCCGAGGTGGGGGACAGCTCCCGCTGAGCCCCACTGCAGGCTCTGCCCTTCCCAGCAGCTCTGTCTGCTGCAGCAGACCCTTACAGCAATCAGGGAGGGTTCAGAGTCATGTTAGTGGGAGGGAGGGATTATTACAGTACAGGTTGCTGGCTCTTGCCCGTGTGCTGTGAATGCTCAAGGACTCTCTTATAAATCTTCCGGAATCGCTGCGGAAAATCCACATGCCATTGGAGAGCAGTGTAGGGTTATCCGACAGTCATTTCTGAGACCTTCCAACAGCCCAGCTCTGACGCTTTGGAGAAAGCTTGAGAATAAAACTGCTGAGTGAGCCTCCATTTGAACAGTGTTGTTTTTCTTATTTGGCACAAAAGAAATGAGATTTCCCCAGCTGGTGTGTCCAGAATTTCTCCTCTCTTCTGCGTGTGCATAAGTGCACACAAACACGCACATGCACATACTTCAGAAGCTTTAGGACCAGAACCCTCTTAAGCAGACAGAAGTACCAGCCGCGCACTGCAGGACCACCCGTGCCTTCTCTAAAGTTAGCTCGCTGTGACAAGACAGCAGGTAGAGTTAGATAGCATTTGCCTAGACTCTTGTCTTTAAAAGACCATGCGGCCTCAGAGAATTTCTAAAGAATTGTCTGTTCTCTCTCCTTCCAGAGGGCCAGTTGAGAGTAGACACCAATATATCCATGCATCACCCTGGGGAGCCTTTGGGTGTTCGAACAGAAGTGAAGAAGAGAATTTCTAAAGAATTGTCTGTTCTCCTTCCAGAGGGCCAGTTGAGAGTAGACGCCAATATATCCGTGCATCGCCCTGGGGAGCCTTTGGGTGTTCGAACAGAAGTGAAGAATCTCAATAGTGCCAGGTTCTTAGCCAAAGCGATAAGTGAGTACCAGCTGCTACTCCTTTGTGCACATCTTTGTGTCGGTTCTCTATTGCTGTGTAACAAGCCATCCCAGACCTTCTCGTATCCCAGACCAGGTGACTTGTACAGCCATATAATTTCCAGCAGTGCTGTGGATTGGGTGGTTTTCCGGCTGGTCCTGCCTCAGCTCACTCATGTGGCTGTGGAAGCTGGCAGCTCAGCTGAAACAGAGGGCCCGAGGTGACCTCCCTCACGTGCCGGGGCCTTGGTGCTGGAGGTCTACTAGGCTTCTCTGCCCCAGATCTTCCTCCATTTGCTGGCCTAGCCCAGGCCCAGGCATTGGGGGATCCCAGGATAAGAGCTCCTGACAGGCAACAATTCTAGGTCTGGAGTCACTCGGCCTGGAGAGAGGTCCCAGCCCTTCTTCGGCCGAGTTGTGTGACCTATACTGGGTCACTTGATCCCTCCGAACCCAAGTTTTCTCAAAAAGGGAGGAGTAGAGTTTCCTAAAAGACCCTTTTAAGCACCGTTATTCTATGATAGCAACAAGAAGAAAATAGAATGTGTGGTAGTCCCTCCTTGTCCTCAGGATATATTCCAAGACCCACTGTGGGTGCCTGTAACTGTGGATAGTACCAAACCCTATAAATACTATATTTTCTTCTATCTATTAATTAGGCACAGTAAGAGATTAATAATAATAACTAATAATAAAGTTTAAAACGAGTATAACAATATACCACGATGAAAGTTTTGTGGATATAGTGCCTGTCTCTCTCTCAAAATACCTTGTTGTACTGTGTTCACTCTTAACTTGTGGCCATGTGAGATGATCCAGTGCCTAGGGGTTGAGATGAAGTGAGACAAATAATTTTTAGTTGAAGATTTCAGAAGGTTTTTTAAATATTGCTTGGTTGGATGAAAGGAATCAAAAACATAATACTAAATTACTGTGTTTTCCTTAGACTATGAAATCCAGAGGCAAATCAGAGAACTTGAGAATGGCGGTGAAATCCTGAATGAAACTCGCTCCTTTGACTACAAGCTGGGGTGAGTCTGCCCCGACGAGGGCCGGGAGTGCGGCTGGCGGGGCTGCAGTTTGGGCAGGCGACTCGGGGGAAGGTGCTTGGCTTCTCTGCGCTTCAGTTTCCTCGTTAGTAAAATTAAGAAAATACTGTGTCCTACAGCAGTGGTTGCTAACCTTCTTGTCACGAGGGTTCGTGGAAGACAGTTTTTCCACAGATGGGGGGCGCGGGGAGAGTTCAGGCGGCAACACCAGCAACCGCTGCTCACCGCCTGCCTGTGGCCTGGTTCCTAAGAGGCCAGGGACGGACCAATAAGGGCCCGAAACCCGGGCGCCGGGCCCGTCCTGCAGGATTGCGATATACCCTGCAGGGCTGGTAGAAGGGTTAGGCTGACCCACACTTGTCGTAGTGCTTACTCTCAGGTCCTGTTCCTGCCCTTGCTTCCAAGTTACTTGCTTTGCAGCAAGAAGTTTTATTTTCTCAAATTCTATCCAACTAGAGCTCTACCAATTTAAGATAGACGTAGAAGACATTGAGAGCTGGTTGTAGAGGTGCCCTTTTTGTTTGGATAACACTGACTTTCATTTTTCTAACGCAGAAATTTTGAGGATTTTATGCTTTTAACAGAAGACTAAGCAAAGCTCAAAAGCCTAGACTTAGAGCTGGTTAAAAGCTCTTTGCATTGAAGAAGCTTCTTTTTTTAAAATTAGCATTCTAAACATTTTTCTTTTTTGATATTATTTCTTAATGTAGTCATAAAGTGTCTCCCAAGGTAGACTGAAGAGCTGGAATTTGCCTGCGCCCCTTATGGGTAGGGAATCCCCTCTCTGCATGTGTGCCAGCCGCTGTCGCATGCAGTCTCTGTTTAACATTTTCTTACTTAACGATCATAGGTGCACCGTGCCGATGAGAGACAAAGAAGGAAAACAAGACTACAGGTGATTACTCATCTTGTCAGCAGCATTATGTGTTGGGGGTTAGAGGCATATTTCAAATCGACTTGCAGATCAACCTAATGATCCTGGGTAGTTTTTTAAGAACCACTTTTTGTTATTATTGTTGCATGATGGAAAATCTAGACTTCCTTTCTTAGTGTACACTGAGAGAAAGAATATATCCTTAATGTGGTCACCTTGGAGTGCCATATTAGACGGGATTCAGCTGTTGGAAGACACTCGTTCACTCGCCCCTGTGCGAGAGTTGTTCCAGTTGAGCTGAGAGGGGGCAGTGAGGGTGGGGCCCGGCCTGTTCTTAGTCTCCCATTCAGCAGCACATTCAGCAAGGCCCCGCAGTCCCGCGGGAAGAAGCGAGGAGAGAGCTGTTTGTGTTCCTGGCACTGCCCTTCAGACCTCAGGTGATGCTATTTAGTTGGTAAATTAAACAGGTTGGACTTACTATGAGACCAGAAATAAAGCAAACAATAAGGGCAGACTTAAGATAAATGAACCTTTCGTTTTTTTCCCCATTGCATTTAGCAGATTGCAGAGATCGAAGTTTTGTGCATCGAAGTTGTTAAGGGTAACCCCCCTTTCCTTGGTGACGTGCAGGAAGATGTAAATGTAGCTGCTCCTGTCCTTGAGGATGTGGGAAAAAAGCAGCTCGTAAACCTTTAGAGTGAACTTCCCCTCCAGACCCCTCTCGTGCTATCTGTCCGAGTGGAGACGGTGGTCATTACTGTGGTCGTCTAGGTTCAGTCTGTTCTTCCCAAGGGCTTTCTGTCCCCCAGTGTTGCCCCCACTCTGTTCCTGCTGCTCTCTGTCGCAGCGCAGAGTAGGGTTTTGGTTTAACCAGTGGTTTCCGCTCAGTCCCTCAGGTTAATAGACAGGATTCATTGTTACTTAGAGAAGTCACACTGATTCATAGCACTGGTTCGCCATCCAGGTGACGGGTTGCTTATACTTCTACTCTGTCACCTCGGGGGCCACCGTTTGTTCTGCATTATCCTGCACCAGCATAAGCCCTTTGACAAGTAGAAGCAGAGAGAAAACAATAGATTCTGGAATAAAACAGAGGGAAGGACATCTTTGTTTCATAAGATTATATGCAATGGTGTAGCTTCACATTTTTAAAAAACTGTTTTTTAGAGCAGTGTTAGGTTTTGAGCAGAATTGAGTGGTAATTACAGAGCATTCCTATATGTTCCTTGGTATATGCCAGATACCATATACTTTCCCTTCCTCCACAGTTTCCCCTAATAACATCCTGCATTAGTGCGCAGTGTGGTATATCTGTTACAATTGATGGACTGAAATTGATACCTTATTATTAACTGAAATTCATAGTGTACATTAGGGTTTGCTCCTTATGTTGGACATTCTCTGGGTTTGACAAATGTCTAATGACATTTATCTGGTATTACAGTGACATACAGAAGAGTTCCACTGCCCTGACCATCCCCTGTCTGTGCTTCATCTCTCTCTCCCTCCTTCCCCTCTAGCTTCTACCTTTTATTTAAGCAAAATCCACTCATTTCTCCTACTTCCCAAGAAAATGTTTTCTTATTGTTTGACTTTTCACTTATTACACAAATACCGCTAAAAATAGTGGAAATTTTAAAATCGAGGAAGTCATCTTTCTCCCTAATAAGTCGTTGTCATTTGGTCATATGTCCTCATGGATATATACTGTACCCACAGTTACACATCACAGCGTGGCACGAACCGCCCTGTGCCTTTTTCACTCATCACTAGTTCACAAGCACAGAGAGCGGCAGCATTGGTGTCTCCAGCTGTAGTTTACACTTGTGCAAAGACCAGTTCCTAGGGAACAAGGGGCCGCCATTGCTATTGGAAGGTATTAGAAAATATCTGCAAGTAAATGGCCTATATACACAGAAACTTTCATATTGATGATAGTTTTGGGGTTTTTTTGTTTTTTTTAAATTAAACTAAATACTTCGGAGTCAGGCCCTGTCTCCTTCCTGCCTAGGTTTATTCCTGAACCCAACCTGCCTCCCCTGCTGCTCTACGACTCAGCGTCTCTGCCTGCGGGCACAGACCCACAGCAGGTGATCAACATTGACCAGATTCGGGAGCAGCTCCCCGAGCTCCCCAGCGCGACCCGGGAGAAGCTCATTCAGCAGTACGGGATGCTGCCAGAACAGAGCCTCACCTTACTGGTGAGTATCCATCAGGACTCGGACCAGCTCAGCGGGTGGGGTAGCGCTGTTCAGCGGGCTCCAGGTGAAGGGAGCCGGCAGCTTGCGCTGGTTGTACGGCAGGTGCTCCTGAGCAGAACAAGGGGCGCTGACCTTCGCTTACTGCTCTTAACTGTAATGCTCATCAGACCTGAAGCAGAATCTCGCATCTCATTTCTTTTGTGTAGAAACAATCGGCTGCTCACAGCAGCCATGAGGCTTCTTGAAGAGCCTTCAGACAGTAGGGGTTTCCTCTGTGTCTGTGGGACAACAGAAGATCCATGTATATAGTCTCTAGCCATGTTGAACCACGACAGAGTCTGGCAAGAAGTTAGGTTCTCAAAAGCCAGCTCGTCACTTTACCGATTGTAGAAGAAAACAGTCATTCCACACGAAGTGCTGAAAACTCACTAAAAGCATTGGTCCTGTGAGACTTGAGGGTATGTCTGAAGGGGGCATTAGAGAACCTGACACCTCTGAGACCTGCATGGGGATTCAGAGCTTCTTGGGGCTTTGCAGTTTTCTTTGTCATGGCGACATTAAAGTGAAACGGCACCAGTGAGCGTAGCGTGTGGTCCCTGTTGTCTTCTGCTTGTCTGTAGGAGGAAATGGAGCATTTTGCTGCTTCCATCTTTTAGGGACTAGGTGTAGCGGAAGAATCTGTGGAAGTCTGCATTTTTTTTTTCCATTTTAATTGACCAACAATAAGTATCTGAGGATGTTAGGATATACATATGTTTGTGAAAATTTGTACAGTTCAATAACAGCAACCCAGGCATTTCTGGTACAAAGTACTCTGTCGAATGTTTGGTGAATGAATGATTTTTCTCTTTACCATCTATAAGTCAGTTAATTTGACTTACAGTGTGGAGTCTCATGTGAAAACGCCTTTTCCACTACCAGTGCTGGTTAGGCACGGTTCTTTTTTTTTTTTTTTTTTTTTTTCATGGCTTTAGACAGAGTTGATCACTGTCTCCTACAAGCTGCCGGTCTATCTTATTCCTACCTCTGTGGCACTTTTATCATTGTATTTTAATTATTTATTGGTGTATCTCGTTCGGCGCCTTGAAGGCAAGGGCGGCTGCGTCCTCTCGCTCTGTTACGCAGCACAGATGAGCACAGCCGCAGCGCTTCCAGCCAGACCTTTGCATGAATCCGTGTGTCAGTTCCTCGTACCGCCCACCTCTTAACCTGTGTTCTTCCTGGGTCAATTTAACAAAACTTGAGTTTCAGTCTTACACATCTTCCCCACCAGCTTGATCACTTGACTTTTCAGCCCACTCCAGATAAATTCCAGAATAAAAACTAAATGCCAAATTCTGGCCCTGCACTTCCTGACCTATCTGCCAAGCTCAGCAGGGGACCTGAGGCCGGGGACCTGAGGCCGCTCGGCCTCCAGGCATCGGTTCCCGCTCCCACGTGGCGATCCACCAGGTGGACGGGCCGCCACTGGCAGTGGGGAATGAGGAACTCAGGGTACTTGGCCATTTTTTTCCCCCTAAGACTGATTTCTGAGAAGAATCCACTAAATAGAACGTTAAATGTTGTTTGTGTACACCAGCTTTCTTCATAAGAGAAGCGAAAGGGCCCTTCTGCATCTCCTCTCGTGAGTGTGGCCACTTCTCTTTGAGGCACTGCCTGGAAATCAATGCTCCCTTCTGAGCACGTCTCTGGGGCGTTGTCGCACTCGCCCCTGAGGAGCCCGTAGCACATTCTCTGAGGGCAGGCCATTGTCATATCCCTGTCTGTGTCCCTGCTCCCCTCACCTGTCCTTCACAGGGCCAGAACCCAGGAGGCCTTGAATGAACGCTTGCTGAGGGGTGGCAGATGCATGAGTTTATGTTTTCATACTTGAAGGCCCCTTCTAGAGGAACCTACTTTCTGTCTATTCACTTCAACACTCTTATTGGCATCTCTTAGGTAGCAGGTACTGAGACAAGGGCAAAGTTAAAAAGAAAAGAAAAAGAAAAAGAAAAAAAGATGTTTTCTTTGCTTTCCAAGAATTTACTTATACACACACAACACTGCAGTGAGCCAGCCCCGGAGGCGGATTGCAGCATGTAAATGTACAGTGTGGAAGGGGAGCCCAGAGGGGCAGTGAGTGCCTTCATTAGGACAAAAGAGGAAACCCTCAAGAAGGTGATTTTTGAGCCATTTTTGAAGGGACTCATTTTTTGATATCTTAAAACTATGCTTATTTTTATAGCTTGAAAATAACTTATTAGGTGGTTGGTTTTATGGGTTTGTTTTGTGTTTTTTTTAAGGGCTAATACTTGAAATCTTCGAGATGGGGAAGAAGAGAGCTCAATAGGAATGGGAAGAGAATGATTCAGACAGATTGTTTTCCTGAAATTAGGCATCCTGAGCTCTTTATGACTTTGCAATCATTGGAAGCTGAGTTCCTCCTAACGTACCCAAAATGAGATGTTCGTGTTTTTTCCTGCCTTTATCAGAAACACAGCAGATTGCTGAGAAGGGCAGATGCACAAATCTAATGAACCATCTTTCAATTTAAAGAGTGCCCAGGAGTATTCATTAAATAAATAACAGTGGTGGAGGTGTGCTTTGCAGAGCTCCAGCCCCACGCACTGGGCCTTTGCATGGCTTATTAAATGAAGCATAAAGCGCAGACCCACCCACCCGCACACACATGCCTGACCCCCAAATAATGACTTCAGAATTTAACTCTAGTCTTTAATTTGTCCTGTCATTTTAGTATGCAGTAAGCACTGAATTATTTATTGCTAGCTTATCCTTGATATTTGTGGAACTCTAATATTGTATCTTAGCATCCGCCACAATGGCTGGCACATAGGAGGCAGTCAGTGAATATGTGCTCAGTGAGTGGAGGACAGATGAGTAAATGCATGGGATACCATGACAATACCCACAGAAGTCCTGGGGGAAGCAGTGCTCCTCATAAAAGCACCCCTGTTTCTAAAGGTCAGATGCATTAACCGCCCTTGCGACAACCAGCAAATCAAGGAATGAGCCCTGCTCACTGAGCTCTGGGTGAAGAGACCTGGCTTACTGCTTCGGCCACGCCCTGCACCAGGACCAGATGCCAGTCACGTGGTCTCTCTGACTCGTTTTCTGAACTGACTTCATTAGGACATTAAATCAAACCTATGTTCTGATCCTCTCTCTCAAAGCATCCTGATGTTCCTCTCCCAACCAATACCTGTTTTAACTTTTTTTCTCCTGAGCCACTTAGAAAGTGTCATGCTCCACCTGAACTTCACCCTAGTTGGCTAACCTTGGTTCCCTATCTTTTGTCAAATTGCCTTGACTTCCGACCTGATAGGTAAGGAATAAGGAACAGAAATGTGGAGGCCGAGCTTCAGGTATTAGAAAACGGGAGAATTCTAATAGCATAGCAAGTCCTTCTCTGAGTCATTATATCCAAGAGTAATTATTAGAATGATCAAGATTATGTGCATGTGCATTTTTCTTAATAAACAATCCCAGGGCGATGTCTTCAGGGGCATCCTGCCTTACCTGACTCAGCCAACGCAAACAAATTGCAGTCATTTGCCTAAGCAGCACATAAACCAGGCCATTCACTTACAGCCTGCCCTGCGGTTTACAACGGCCCACTTCTTAATCTCTCCTCCAGCAACCCTCTCCGGGTGCGTACAGTTGTTCTACCCATTTTACAAGGGAAGAAGCATAACCTCTGGGGTTGAGTGGTTGCGTGTAAGGCGTTCAGTAACTTTCCCAAGTCCGCGGGGAGCCGCGGTCGGGCCGGGCTGACTTCAGGGCCAAGGCCGTTCTTTTCTAAGCTCCACCACCTGCCCACACCTACGTTGTGCCGCCGTGCCCAGTAGAGAGAACGTTTCATGTTCTTTGCTGTTTTGGAGAGAAGACAGAATTTTTACTTTCATTAACAGTAATGTTTTATCAATCCCACTGGTGCTTCATGAAGCACAGTCATAGCACATCAGTTCATTTAAAGCTTTTGACCACTTCTCTTGGTTTTTAAGATTCCTAACTACCTTATAAATAAACAGAAAGTGCTGTCTGCTAAATTTAGTCAAAATCAGTCAACACTAAGGAAAAGCAGAAATTATGTCCATTTTCCAAGTAGAAAACTTCAGTCAGAAAAGAAATATCAGCTCTCCTCTTGCAGCTTTGTTTCTTAAACTTCCTGCAGTAGGCGCTTGGCGCCTTCTCCCGGTGTCATTGAGAAGGGTCTCCATGTAGGGCCGGGTGTGTGTGAGGTCTGCGGGGTTTGTGGGTGTGTGGGATGATTTGGCCTGGACCCTCACATCACGTGGCTCAGCACATGGAAGGAACGGGTATGAGCTTACAGGGTGACTCGCTGTGTATGAAGCCAATAGAAGGTTTCAGTCTCCTCCGTTGTGGGAGTTCACAGAGAAGGAAAGGCATAGCATCCCAGCTTAACGTTTTTTGAGAGCCTGCTGTCCTCGCCACATGCCCTTTGCTATTGTCAAATGTAAGAGCTTTTTTCTTTTCCACGTTGCTTTTAACTCCCTTGAGTAGCCCCCCCCCCCCCGCCAGGGCAGGGGATTAAAACTGACTAAGGGATAGATACTCCTGATTCCAGGTCTCACTTCTGACACTTAGGAGCGGGGGCAGGGCTCTGCCGAGGTAGCCGGAGCCGTAGCTTCCCCAGCTGAAGGAAGAAGGGAATGATCTACTTTCCCCAAAGATAATAGATACAGAAGAGCCCTCACTGAATCTAAAAAGAAGTCAAAATACGGCCAAGCAGACTCCCAAGAAAACGCTGCCCAAGAGAACAGCACTGCTAATGCATAGGGAGCCAGGTGGGGCAGAGAGTCAGGGAAAGTCCCCGTGGCCACATCGGCGACCCGTGCCGCCACATGTTCTGTCTGTCTTTGGGTGCAGCCTCGAGACGTGTAGTCAGTAGTCTTTGAACAACTTCATTTCTCCCCAGCTGGTTATTCCCCACTTAAAGTCATAATCTTTGTTTCTGACATCATAGAAAAGGTTAAGGTGTCTCCAAGGAGCAAAGAAACAGGAAAGATATCATGAGTGTGGTTGATTGTTAAATGGATTGTTTTCCAAGAGTTTTGCTTCAAGTCTCTAGTAAGCTTGAAATGGCCTGGGTTTTTTTCTGGATGAATTGCCTATAAAATAATTTTCCTAGGTAAATACCTGTGTATCCCATAGGCAGTGCTACTTTAATAGTTTGAAAAAGCATCTGAAACACTATTGACTGGTGTTAGACTGCCCAAACCTACTGAGATGCAAAGGACTCACCCTCTAATGACTGAAGGAAAATACATTTGGTCAGCATCATCTCCCACCCTATGTCAGCTCCATGCAATTTTCGAAATTGATTTTATTCTTCATTGTATAACATGGCATCCGCTGCCTGCCCATTTTGGATGCTTTCATGTTCAGTCTATTCACTGGAAAAATAACCAGTATTTTGTTCTGGTAAAGTTGAATAAAAAGGTGCATCTTCACATCTTCAGCATAACCCCTGCAAAACCAACAGTCCGTTTCAGATGTGTCATAGGGCTTTCGGAGGTGAGGATCCGCTGGGCTCAGTGCCGTTTGACCCTGCAGGGACCTGTGCGCGGGAACAAAGTGCAGGGGGGAGCGAAGGTCCCGAGTGCCTGACGCTGGGAGCCCCCGGGTGCTCTGTCTCTAATCCATCCTAAAGCCTGGGCTCCTGCACACGGCACGCTTTCCTCCGGGGGGCAGCTGACAGAGACGTTGTTGAGTAATGCTCGCTCCCTCCGCGGGGGCCCCTTGGACGGCAGTGTGTTTAAGGACATTGAAATGTGATTACAGTCAGGATTGATTTCTTGATGACGTGTTTTTTTGTGGCCCATTTTTGCATATGTAGCCATCTAACTATTCCTGTCTGCTGTCAATTTTTACTTCCTAAAGTATATGAATTTCGATTATCCAGGGGCAAGTCTTACTATGTCCGAGCTGGCTCCCCTCAACATCTCCCTTAGGGTCACTGCATCAGAGAATGTGAACTCATTTTCACACTCAGCTCTGGGGGAGCGCGCGCCCTGCATGGGACTCGGCCTTGCACTCGGGGGCTTCCCAGCTTTGCTGGGGAAACAGCACAAGTGAAATTGTTAGGATCAGAGTTTTGCTCAGATTTTAGGGGTTCCCAGGCCCTGCTGGGAACATGACCGAGGGGTGGAAATTGTGGGGACCAAATCAGGACTACAGAACCCTCTAGCTGTGTATTTGTTGAGACAATCTAGAGGGCGCACCCTGGGTGTTGCTGGGTCGATTTCAGAGCCTCTGCAGATCCTTATGGTCTTGAAAGTGGCAGTGACGGTTCTGGCTTCTGGCTTCCGGCTTCCTCCTGACACACTCCAGGGGGAATGGCATCTTCTCCGCAGGCCTCACACCACCAGCTGACTACCTTTGGTTTTTCCCCACTGTAGGCTCCTCTGATGAGTCATTTCTTTTCCGGTTTGCTCACTGAAATGTCCACAGTCGGCTCTGTTTCCACCAAAAGCAGCGGCGGATTCATCTGCAGCACAGATCCCAGCCACGGCCCGCTGTGCATCCCAGTCCTTAGCCCAGCCACGACTTCTGTTTTCTGCCCGGGCCACCGCTCTCTCGGACCCCCTTGCCTCACTTTCATTTCCATCCCAACACTACCATTTGGTGTTATTTCCAGGGCCATTTATCACAGAGTTGGTGGGTCTGCGTTCTGTTTTTGTCACATTTTAAGAATGGCCAAATTCACAGGGATAATGAGGGAACAACAGAGCCCCCATTGATATGCACACGCTGGGCCTTCTAACAGTGTCTCCAGAAATTCTCGGTGGCTGTGCACTCTGTCACCCCGCCACACAGCAGAGAAAGATGGATGCAGTTTGTGGTTGTACTTCCACAAAATAACACATAGCATGTGCGCACCTTGCCCAGCTGGAGCCACTGTCGTTCAGTCCACAGATGGAGGGTCTCCTGTACAACCCGTGGCACCCACCACCGGCAGACTATGCCCGGTTAGGTGTAAACCCACCGTGTGACCCTCACTTGGGAGGAGTTAGAATGTAGTGAAACACAGTACGCTTAATGTCAAAACTATGAGCGATAATGGGGTTTATCTGGTAATGTCAGAGGTATTCCAGAAGTGGGCATTGTCTTGGTTTGGATGTGCTCGCTGTGACGTCCCTAAGGAGAGGGTGCAGAGGGGACGCAGCAGAAAGGCCGGGGGAGCTCTGGGCCCCGGGAGGGCAGTGCCGCCCTCTTCCTCCGTGGCCTGGGAGCAGATGTGCATCGTGCCGCAGCAGAGTTCCATGTAGTCTTGTGTGCATTGGCAAAGGCAGGAAGTGAACTTGCCATTTTCTCCTAATTTCTAAGCCAATTGCCAAGGGCCTTTGCAACATTTTTAATATGTTAAGAACATTTGAACGGCTGGCAGGTATCATATAAAATAAAGGAAATGGTGGGAAAGTGCATTCTTTTGATGAGCAAGTTGCTTCACCTCACACCTGGCACTGCTGCCCAGTCTGGGCCCCGGGAAGGCATGAAAGTTAGGAGCGTAGGCCACAGAGGTCGAAACCCCAGCTCAACTGCTTTCAGGCTCTGTGACCTCCTGCGCATTAGTGCATCAGTGTCCTCATTTGTAAAAGAAAATTCTGCCACCTGCCTCCGAGGGTCGTTTTTGGAATTAAATGAGCTAATATAGAGAAAACGCTTAGAACAGTGTGTGACACCTACTAATCGCTGTGAAAGTTTATTATTATTAATATCAACTGCAGCAGCAGCCGTGTGCAGCTTCCCCCCAGGGCTGGCTACTGGTCCCCGTGTCTCCCACGTATTCTCGTCCGAATTGCTGATCTAGGGTCGCTCTTCCGCCAGGTCGCCCGCCACGTAACCAGCTGGTCCTCGACTTGCACTCTGGGCTGCTACTTCTCTGAATCTGCCCCTGGGAAGCTGTCTCTGTCCGGTTTCATTCAGCTTCTAAATATAGCCCCACTCATGCCTGCCCTGCTGTCAGGTTCACTGGGTGTGGCAGTTGAGAAATCAGCCTTCATCCTATTCCAGCTGGATAGTCTTCCGACATTTTATCATCGCTGAAGGCAGAATGCAAAGGCAGTGGTGGGGCACACTGCCTCCAGGGCCCGATGCCAGGGCACATCGGGGCTCCTTCCCAGAGCAGGCAGTGAGGCGGGGTGACTGATGCCCCCGCCTGGCCTCACACCAGCACCGACCAGCTGACAGATCCATTAGCAGAGGAGGGTTCTGGGAGCATTTAAGAGGCTGACCTGGCATTGGCTCTGGTGTAATTGAATGCTGTGGGAAATTTTGATAAAATGTGAAAAGGATGCTTCCTGGCGTAGAGCTGTAAAGACTGTCTGGTATTATCCCAAAGACAGGATCACTGGTCTCTGCTGCTCTAGCTGTCTCTGTCTCTGCCAAAGGTACAGGGGAGATGAGCGCTACATTGAAGTCTTGCTTGATGCCTTTGAGAAGGACGCTAAGGGTCCCCTAATGCAGTGGCCTTTCTGCCTTACTCTTATTCTGGTTTTTATGTAAGGGAATTACTGGCCCACTGTCATTCTGAGAAGACCAGATGGCTGCCCTGCCACATTCACAAGAGACCGCTGAGATTTGTGCCAAGTGTATTAACATTTGCCTGTCTCAGAAAAACCAAGAAGAACTTACCTAGAATGTTTTGGGGTTTTTTTTTCCTGAAAAGCTGGCTTCTGATTTAAAGAAGCAGAGCAGGCACCCATAGGTGCCTTTTTACTGATCCGTTATCACCGGGCGGCGGCAGCTCAGCCTTCTTCGGCCCCATCTGCAGCTGCCCGGTCACGACTGCAGGTTTCCGTGTCCACTGCAGGCTGTGTGCGGAAACCATGGATTCTTCCAGGGGAGCACAGGACCAGCTCCAGGAGGCTTCATCACAGCACTGACACGAAAAGACAAACAGAAATCTGACTTGCCAAGTTATCCATCCAATAAAAAACCACCCAAGGGGAGAGGAATAGATATTCATCACGTCCCAGCAACTCAGCCAAGCCTGCGAGTTCAAGCGCAATATTTCTAGGTGAATTTAGAAAACCTTTCCTTGGCAGAGAGTTCTCCTGACAGCTCTTTTCACCAGCGGCCAGCCAGTCTGGGATAGAACAAAGGGTTTCTTCCTGTCTGATTTGGGCTGGATAGCAGTTTTCTACTTCCCCAGCGGTTTGTGCAGCATTATGGAGGTTAGAATACTTTTCCATAAGTTAAGCAGAACTCCCTCTTCATGCTCTCTGCCTCTGCCTTTATCTGTAGTCAAGCATTGGCTGTTGAGGTGGCCTCTGCCCTGGTTTAGCATGAGCAGAATAACAGCATGGGCTTGAAAAGAGATTCTAGAGATGATCACGGGATTATTCAGTTGGCTTGTCACCAGAGAATTTTTCTGTTACAAAGGGCATGTAGAATTTTTTATTTTGAAATTTCTACTTTAGCAACTGTGTGCCTGTGTATATATTACAGAATCTACAATAGCTAAAATTTCAGAACCTTTTTGTTACTATGTCTTGCTTCTTCCTAGTATCTTATTTTTTCCAGAAAGTTCTTTTGTTTGGTGAAAGTTCTCCAAAAGGGGCAAAGATGAGGAGCTTATCTATAGTATAAAGTGAAAAAGGAATACGAGGTCTGTCCAGAAGGTATCTGGCCAAATACTATGAAAAATAGAGACATTTATTGAAGAAGATACAAGAAACATTGTACATAGGCCATATACTATGTAAAATAGAGACATTTATTGAAGAAGATACAAGAAACATTGTATATAGGGCTCAGTCCCCTTCAGAGTCATCATCTTGGGACCTCACATGGTTCTCCAATCACCATCAGCTACCCTATCATATTTTCCTGGATCTCATCAACGGTCTGAAATCTCTTTCCTTTCAAAGATGATTTTAGTTTTGGGAAAAATCAGAAGTCACAGGGCACCAAATCTGGGCTATAGAGGAGCTGAGTGACCTGGGTGATTTGATGTTTCACCAAAAAACTCTGCACAAGACATGATGCAGGAGCAGGCATGTTGTCGTGATGAAGCTGCCAGTCACTAGTCGCCCATAGATGTGGCCTTCTGAATCATCCAAATAATTTCCGCAGAGGAATGTTCAATCTTAACGCAAAACATGATGCAGGTTCATTGCTCTTCCCACTCAGTCATATTGAATGCCATGACCACACAGTACATATGCTCACTTAGGGTCTACTGCCCCCACAGACTAATACAGTGATGTCATCATTGTTCACTCATGCGCATTCCAGTCCACTGTCCCTGGCTGCCAGGTTACATCTGTGTTATGCAAACCATTTTCGTTATATTAACAATGGCTGGACTTTTTTCTGGACAGACCTCGTATTTCAAGGAAAGAGTGGTTTGATTTGAATTTCAGCAGGCTGGGGAAATCTGCTTAAAATGTGTCCCCTCTGCATTTGGAAGCTTCAGCCTCCCCTGTGCAAGTAGGACATGTTTTTCTTTTTCTTACTGAAAAACAAAGGCCAGACATAGCCAGATTTCTTGGTTCTGCCAGATCTATCTGAGCTGGCATTTAGCCATAGTGTATACCTGCATGAGTGCCTTGGGGTTATTCTTGTGCATAATGGTGGCACTTCTCATATTGAAAGGTAAATATGATAAGATAAAGAATGAGTGTTCACATGTGATTTTGTAAAATACCTGTGGTGATGGAGACATTGATTCCATCTACTGACACCTACCAAGCAGCTGCCGTGGCCCAGCACTGACTTAGCTCTAGTTACAGTGTGAACAGGCAGCATGGCCCCTGACCCATGGCGCTGACAACTCGGAGCAGGGAAGCAAAGTCTTCAAACAGACTCCTCGACAAGTCAACCCAGTTTATGGCTTTCACGGAGCAAAATGACAGGCAGGGTCAGCTGCGCCTAGCTTGATTCAGAAGGCTAGAAGCTGCTGCTCCCTCCACCAGTTATGTGGACTAAGTGGGTCACATGTACCCATGTTCTTCCTCTTTCGGAAAACCACTTTTGTCACCTTTTGGGATGACGTGGAGATGAACACAGTTATAAACGACTCATGGTTTTTCAGAGATGGAATATTCTGTTTGTTTCTTCTTGATTTGCTTTCCTTGTTATTCTAGCAGTCACTAAGACTTCCAGCAGAAGACAGGACAGTAAACTCAGGCCAAACATTATGGGCCCCAGGATGAAGGATGCAGGGTACACAAGGCTGACATTGAGAGGGAAGTGAGTTTAGGGGATGGTGAATGTCACTGTCCTCTGGTCCATAAAGTCACAGCTCTGAAATATGCTCATTCCTTTAAGAAAATGCTATATAAATGCATGACTACAATAGAAGAATCCTTGCTATTTACTGGAAGTGATCAGAATTTTCTGGCGACATCTTCGTGTTTAGGAAATAACAAGTTAATGTCTCAGAGGAGTCCAAGGTAGGCAGTTTGATTTGTCTTCTGAATGCTGATCTTTCACTTTTTTGGAGGTTTTATACAATTTTCCTTTCTTTACAGAATGAAGTTGGCCTACTGGAGTTCTTCCAAAATGTGATAAAAGAAACTAGGGCAGAGCCCAAAAAAGTGACTAGTTGGGTGCTCAACATTTTTCTGGGTTTTTTAAAGCAACAGAACCTTGCCGTCAGTGAGAGGTGAGTGGGGTCGGGATTTCTTCTTCCTTTGTAAATGAACTCTGTGTCCAGGAGCAGTTGAAATAGGGCAGGGCCAGTGTATTACTCTCCCTGTTCACCCTCAAGATCTCCTGACAAGAGGCAAGCATCCCCTGGGAATTCCAAATTCTAGAAATTCCATCACACCTGAAAATGCATTCATTTGTTCAAATCTCTGACTGTCCATACTGTCCTTTGTACTGTGCTGGGGCCTGTGTATGAGTAAGATAGGAGTTTACAAGTTTGAGGGGACTACAGACCTACAAGAAAACAGACAGTGGGAGACACCCAACAGCAGCAGAGTAGATGGAAGCTACACTCGCCTCCTCACAGGACCAAACTGAAACTACAACTAAAATACAGAGCAATCAACATGAATAACTAACTGAAGACTAGGTAAAGAGTAGTCTTATAACCAAGGATTTACAGGAAAAGCCACATCAAGATGATAGGAAGGGCAGAGATGGAAAAAGGGCTGGCCCCACTCCCACGAGCAGTGGCTGACATTCTGGAGGGATATCTCAACTGCAGAGGTTTCCCCTGAGGAGAGCGGGATCTCAACCCCAAGCCAGGCTCCACAGCCCAGAGTGCCAGAGCTAGGAAGAGGCACCCATATAACATCAGACTGAAAACTGGCAGGGATTCTGTCCACCAGGGAGAGACAGGAGTCTACTAGAGACACAGGTGCTCTCTTAAAGGGCAAGTGCACAAAATCTCAGTCACAGCCACTCGCCCTGGGCTCCAGCAAAGGGAGGGCTGAGCAGATCAGTTGTGTGAGGAGAGACTGGGGTTTGTGGCTCTGGAGAGAGAGCCAAAGGGATAGCCACCAGGATCCCTGTGCTTGAGTCCCTTACCCACACCACAAATGCCATCATTCTTGGGTGGAGCACTCCCTTCCATACAACATCAGCTGGGAGGAATGCATAGCCCCACCCCCTGGACACCCTGTTGCCCCACCCTGCAGAATTCACACCCTACTGGAGAGTCAGCTGCCTGAGCAGGGATGTAGAGGTCTGAGCAGACTCAGGGAACGTCAGTGACTGAATGGTATGGTTTTGGGACAGAGGCCATTTCCCCCCCACTTTCCTGTGAACCTTACTGGTGTCTTCTCCTCATGGGAGATCCACTAGCCCCACTCTCTGGGCTTCCGGTGGCCTCACCTCCTGACTTCCTGGTGGCTCTGCCCTGCTGAGATCTGGGCAGAATCAAGAAAAGACCAAATTATGTGGCTCTGGGGCAGGAGCTACTCCCCCAGCCTTCCCCCAAGCCTGACCGGCACCTCCCCGTCATGGGAGATTGATCCACTAGCTCCATCTTTTCCACCCCTGGCAGCCATGTCCTGCTGAGATCAGCTCCTGGCAGAATCTGGGAGAGACTGAGTTGTGTGGCTCTAGCACAGGGGCCATTTTTCCTTTGCATGCCCAACCGATGCAGAGACCTCCCTTCACTTGCCAAATCGTGGTCTCTTTGGACCTGATGATTCCCTGATACCCTGCCCCTCACAAAGGTGTGTAAACACCTAGCAGGTGGCAGCTAGACTTGGTATACCCTCAGTGGCCTCAGATCCAGCACTGGCACCAAGTTTGAACCTGCATCAATCTGGTGAACACCACTTGCCCATATCTGGTGACTCACTTAGAGCCTGTCTCATGCAACTTGAGTATGACCAGAGGCTCTTTCAGCAACTGAGCCTAACAGACAAGTGGAGGTGGATCTCAGGGTACCCTGGGACTCTTGCTGACCTGCGCCTGGGCCTGCTGCTGGTAAAAGCTGGTCTTGGTGTGCAGCTTGGTCCTTCCCGTACACATCCAGGCCCAGCAGAGACAGCCACAAACTGTAGATTGCTTTATGGATCTAAACAGGTTGCTCAGGACCAGTTACAGGCAGTGTCTGACATTGGGCTGCACCAGAGTCCCTCCCAAGAAGCCCCAGAACAAATACACCCAATGGTCAGCTTCAGGAGACATCAGAGTAGGAACCAATAAACTTCACAAGCAGCATATCCAAAGGGAGATCTCAGCAGGTACCAAACCTTGCTGAGGCAGATTCTGCTTTGTGTGGTCAACACCTGCACACAGCAGCTCATGCACCATAGTTGGGGTTGATCTTCACAGTCAGCCTGAGGGTCGACCCCTCACACGAACTGGCCAATAGCAATCAAGACTCAATTACTACAGGAAAGTGCTGCCCATAAGCCACACAAGGAACCAGAGCACCCTACTCAGGTGATCAAGGAGACTGGGCCCCATAGGACACCTACTACATTAAGGCCACCCTACCAAGACTGGGAGCAGCTCATGTAGCAGATCAACCTAATACATAAAAACAAGCACAAAGAGGCAGCCAAAGTGGAAGACAAACATGCCCCAAATGAAAGAACAGGAGAAATCTCCAGAATGATATGAAATCAAGCAATTTATCAGATACAGAGTTCAAAAAATGGTTGTAAGGATGCTCAGGGAATTTAGTGAGAACTAAAACAGCATGAGAAAGGACAGAGAAACCATAAAAAAAGACCAATCAGAAATGAAGAATACAATATCTGAAATGAAGAATACACTAGGAGGAATAAACAGTAGGTTGGATGAAGAAAAGGACTGCATCAGCGATTTGGAAGACAAGGTAGCAGAAAACACCCAATCCAAGCAGCAAAAAGAAAAAAGAACTTTAAAAAGTGAGAGTTTAAGGGGCCTTTGGGACAACATGAGGTGTAACAACATCTGCATCATAGGGGATACCAGAAGAAGAGAGAGCAAGGGGTTGAGAACCTATATGAAGAAATAATGACCAAAAATTTCCCTAGCCTAGTGAAGGAAAAAGACACACAAGCCCAGGGAGTGCAGAGAGTCCCAAATAAGATGAACTCAAAGAGACTCGCACCATGACACATCATAAACGGCCAAAGGTTTTAAGACAAAATTGTAAAAGTATAGGAGAAAAGCAGTTACCTACAAGGGAGCTTCCACGAGGCTGTCATCTGATTTCTCAACTGAAACATTTCAGGGAAAAAGGGCTTGACATGAAATACTCAAAATGATGAAAAGCAAGGACCTACAACCGAGACTACTTTACCAAGCAAGGCTATTATTTAATATTGAAGGAGAAAAGAAGAACTTTCCATACAAGAAAAAGCTAAAGGAGTTCATTAAATCAAAGCATTATTACAAGAAATGTTCAAGGATCTTCTTTAAGGAGAAGGCAGGGGGGACATGGTTAAAAGTTAATTGTAATAAATACATACTTATAAATAATCACTTTAAATGTAAATGGCTTAAATGCTATAGTCAAAAGACGTATGAAATACAGTAGCTGAATGGATAAGAAAACAAGACCCATATATATGCTGTCTGCAAGAGACCCACCTCAGAACAAAAGATACACAGCAGACTAAAAGTAAAGGGATGGAAAAAGATATTTCATGCAAATAGAAATGAAAAAGAAAAGGCCAGGGTAGCAGTACTTCATATGTGACAAAACAGACTTTAAAACAAAGGCTATAGTAAGACAAAAAAAGGATACTATATAATAATAAAGGGAGCAATCCAAAAAGAGGATATAACCTTAGTAAACACTTATGCACCCAACATAAATGGAGCACCTAAATATATAAAGCAAATCTTGATGAAAATTAAAGCCACAATGAGATATCACTTCACACCTGTCAGAATGACTGTCAGCAGTAAATCAACAAACAAGTGTTGGCGAGGATATGGAGAAAAGGGAACCCTCGTGCACTGTTGGTGGGAATGCAGACTGGTGCAGCCACTGCAGAAAGCAGTATGGAATTTCCTCAAAAAAACTAAAACTGGAACTGCCTTATCACCCAGTGATTCCAATTCTGAGGATTTATTTGCAGAAACCTGAAAACACTAATTAGAAGGGGTATATGCACCCCTAAGTTCATGGCAGCATTATTTATAATAGCCAGTCCACTCAGTGGATGAGTGGATAAAAAAGTGGTGGTACATTCACCCATGGAATATGACTCAGCCATAAAAAGAAGCAAATCTCACTTTTTGAGACAGCATGGATGATTATGCTGAGTGAAATAAGCCAGTCAGAGAAAGCCAAATACCAAATTATTTCACTTATAGGAAGTCTCTCCATAAGGTATCAGGCATGTAATATGAAAAATAGAGACCTTTATTGAAGAAGATGGTCAATAAAGGGTAATCGACAGCAGGACTAATGCGAGAGGAGCTGACAGAGAGCAGTCATCTCATATCAGCACCTCCTGCTTGGGCAGTGGGAGGAACAGAAAGGACTAAGTTGAGAAGGACAGGGTAAGGGGTACCACGTTCCTTTTTGGACATGCTGAGCTGGAGCTGCCAGTAGAACAGATAGCCCCCTCATGGGGATAACCAACAGGCAGCCCGACATGTGGATCTGCAGTTGGCAGGTACGTGGGAGGTAAAGATCTGGGCATTCGCATTTGTTCATTATTCAGCACATGTTAATTCAGACCGTGCTGTGTGAGGCCTGGGGAGAACCAGTCAATGTGACAGACGCCGTCTCTGCTTTCAGAGCTGACAGCCTAGAAGCTGGTGGTTACAGAGCAGCGGGTCAGGTGCTCTGAGAAAGAAAGGTAGCAGCAAGGCTAAGACCTGAGCACAGGGTGTGTAGGGTGCTCAGGTGAAATCTCTGGATAACAGTGTTCCAGGCATAAGGAGCAGCACGTGGAAAAATCTTCAGGCCAATCTGAACATGGCATCTCTGGGAATGCAAACACACAGGCAGGTGCAAGTGGAACGTGGGAGCAGATGAGACCTGTCAGAGGGTGGAGCGTGGGAAGGTGGCTGAGGAGGGGCCGGAGACTCCAGACTTTAACTGAGAAGTGTGGACTCATTTAGAACATGTTGGGTTGTGATGGGGCCTCTCCAGAGGTGCTTGAATTCCGTGAGCAGAGAGAATTCAACAAGCAGTGACAGTCTTGAGAAGAGAAGCGCCCCCTCCTCTACCAGACTGAGGGGAATAAAGCCCGGGGACCACAGAACGCAGCACGAGGCCAGGCGTGCACGTCCTTAGCAGGCAGGAAGTAGAGGAGGCACAGTCAAGGAGGAGGAAGAGACCCTGGAGGCCCAGGGCGAGGATTTTCACAAGGGGGTCTGATGTAGCCCATGCGGTGCAGCAGGATGGGGGAAAGCTGGACCTTCAGCAACACAGCGAGGGGAGGGGATTTTTTAACAGAACAGCTTTAGGTATAGGGTTAGAATCCAGACACCATGTGCTGACAAGGGTCAGTAGTAGCTACTGATGCCAGATCTTTATGGGCAAGAAATAAGGTACAAAACCATGCAGAAGCAACTGACCGCAAGATCACTTGGAGGCATTTTCAAGACAGAGCAGATCTCAGCAGTTGTAACGGTGTGGGGTTAAAGCCCCAGGAGAGGAGGCAGGCGTCCAGGTCCAGGGGGGTTCTGAGGAGTGGCGAGGGGTGGGATCGAGAGCGCGGCTGCAGGGGGTTGTCTGACGGAAGAGGAGGCGGGCGCCTGTGGAGGGTCTGGGTTCTGCATCAGCTGATGTTCTAATGAAGTGGAAGGTGAGGTATGCGCCCCGAGGAGACCAGCCGCCTCAGTCGGGGCGCTGGTCAGGGTGCTGTGACATTAGGGAGACGAAAGGGATATTGAGCAGCAGTGGCCCCCTGGATGTCCAGTCCCAGTGTCTTCCTCCAGGGGCTTCTTGCGTCCCACCTTACCAGAAGCGGGGTGGGGGGAGGGCGGCGCTGCGGGCCCAAAATGGGCTTGGGGATTGAGGTGGGCAGCACATTTCTCAAGCACAGCTTAGCCAGGTCACGGTTGTAGAGGTGTCTGTCCCCACAGTCCAAGCTGGAGATGGAGTTGTGACCCTAAAAGGGCTCTGGGCGAGGTGGGGAGATGTGAAATAGCCCACTCTCCCTGCCCTGTAGGTGCGCTGGCCTCGGGGCTGGGGACAGGCGCACAGAGCTTAGGCCTTCGGTGTCAGATTGCCCTTCAGGGGAGATGCGCTCACTGTCCAGAAACTCCTGTTATCTGACAGCAGCAAACTAGTTGCTGGTGCTTTGGCTGCCATTGTGCTCTGTATCTGACATTTATGTGCTCATCTGATAAGTGGCATCTGTCAGATCGAGTGAGACGGGGACTGGTCTTTGCCATCGCCTCACTTCAGGTTAGCCCTGGCATATCCGGAACTGGCACGTGCAGAAAACCAGATATCCCTGTTGGGGGCAAGGATCCCATGACACAAATACTACTGACCTCCTATGCGTCAAGCATCATGGGTATAAAAAGATGATGGAGAAATCCCAAGGGCTGTTAGGTCAGGGGAGATGTTTTATAGTGTGAAGTTATGACCTAACTAATGAGTTAAGGTCATTAGATGAAGGGCAAAGTATTTTTAATTATGTTATGTTCTCTTTCTGTCCCAACATCCCTTATACTGTCAACTCATATGGGAGTGGGGACTCTTTTTTTTTTTTGCATGCTCTAGAAACCTGGCCCAACCTTGATGCTGGTTAGGGTTCTATACAGTATACACTCTAATTGGCCATCGTGTTTTCTAGAATTGCAGAAAATCCCAGAAACCTGCATTTAAAAAACAAACAACAACAACAACAAAAAAACCTGATTCCATGTTGCTTGGCAGTGAGGGTGGGAGGTGGGGAGAGGGTCTCCGTTCCCTCCCCAGACCGCTGCCCCTCCTGTCGCCAAGAGTTTGTCGGCACGCTTCACAGATATTCCAGGCACCAGCTTAATAACAGCAGATACTCTCCAAACCTAATTTCCACTTGGAATGACCTTTGTCCTTACACAGTTTAGGACAAAGGGCACTTTAAAGATGATGTGTGCCTCGGTGCGTTAGCTGTCCTGAATGAACACCCCTAACGAGGTTTCACCGTACGTACCAGACCACAGCGGGCATACCTGCTTAACTTGCGCTTGATTAGTTTGAAACTCATCGAAAGTGGCAGGGGCCAAGCAGTGGTTTCCTTTTTATTATATAAGAGCTTACCAAGAAATTAATAGTGAACGATGGCAACTGAGACTTCAACAGAAGGCGTTTCCAAGTGGCATTGAGTGTTTTGGAAGCTTTCATTTACAGACACACTAATGTGCTATGTATAAGTTGTTCCTAGCTATTTAAAACCAGCCCCTAATGACCTCAGACAGACAGCGTTTCATTAGTCTAGTTGCTGTATGTGTTTGCAACTAGCAAAACCGTGTATTTTAAAAGAAATAATCTGTTAGTCAGTCTTGGCTTTTGATTCATCTAGGCACTCACTACCACTCCCCAGCTCCTACCCCTGAATGTGAATTAATGACATTTTATGTGTTTGTTTGATCCTTGGCCTTTATATCTCTGAAACTTGGTAAACAAATCATGGCCCACGAGCACAGATGAGGAACTCGGGGCCCTTCTGCGTGCCACAGGCTGCCGTGGGCCTGCAGGGAGAGCAGTCTCCAGAGAGGCCCGTGGGGGCGGCTAACGACGTGGTGGGCCGTCCTTGGGCTCCCGTAAACAAAAGCTCGCACAATGAAAAAGAATTTATATTTGCACGGAAACACTCAAAAAAGTGACCTTGTTAGCTGTTCTGTCTCATGTAGTTTTTAGGCTGATCTTTCCGTTGAAAATATGTAATTACTGGGTTTTTTCTTTCTGTGTCACGGTTCATGAATTTTGGAGCCACCTCCTTTCTTTGACTAATTAAACTGAGCAGTTGCTACAACTTCTGCCAAACAGCTGTTATTGTTGGGTGGTAAAACAAAGAAAAACACCACTCACAAAAATTTGTTACATCCTAAAATACAAAATAGATGGATAAAGTAGAACACAATTTGGCCTGTTGTTTTCATTGCTGGGTGGGGGTTTAATTATTTAAACCTATAAAATCAAGTGTTCCAGTCCTGAACTACTGTAAAGGGATGTGCTGACAGTGTGAAATGAAAATGTCTTCTCTCTCCTTTTGGGGGCTGCTAGTCCTGTCACGCCCTCTGCGCTGGCCGAGCTTCTCAACCTGCTGGACAGGAAAGCCATTTCTTCAGCCGCAGCCAAACAGGTATGTCCACACTTCCCAAAGCTTCTGGCTGCTCTGCTATCCAGTAAAAATTTTATGTCAAACGCAAATGCCATCACTAAGTGAATTTCATAATTGAAGTGCTAAATGCTTGTATATGCTATTTTTGTCCTGAAAGGTAGAAATGGCTTATTTAGCAAATGAAATAAAACCAGCATGAGCTGGGCAGGTGATTTGCTTCTCATCTTTGCTGACCTGAGGGAATAGTTCTTGTTTGGCTTTGCCTGGAATGTTTCCCAAACATTTGTTTATGTAAAAAGTCTGGGCCCTGAAGTTCCAGGGCTTCCAACTGCCTCCCAGCCTTCTAGTCCTCCCTCTTAGCAGGGGCTCATTTTTTCTTGTGTGGTTGCCCCTGAAAGTCAGTCTTTCAGCAACGAGGGTGAGGTCAGACAGCCTGCCTCACGTGAACTTGGAGAAAATTTTACACACGTACCCAGTGTGTGTGAAAAACAGCATCATCATCCAAGGTGGCCTGTGCTTCATCCCCACCTCCGCCTCACAGTCTTAGGGAGATGAACGATTCCTGGAATCCTGAAAACTCAGACAGATAAGGACCCAGAGGATAAAGAACACCAAGGCGGCCGCCTGATCTCAACCTCAGATGTCTGCATCTGTCAGTGCATCCACCAGAAACTTAATGCTATTTTAATGGTGCCTTTTGCATTTAATATTTATACACACCGACAGTAGTGGTAGATCACAAAGGGAGGCTTTGGAAAGTGGCTGCTTTTGGCTAATTGTGAGGCACCGTGCAGCACACGCCGGCTTCTTCACTGTGAAACTGGAGACGGGAACTAATAAAGGCTCTGTGTACCCACCACCAGGCGAGGCTGTCAACCACAGGGCCCTCGCCACACTTAGGAAAGGGTTTCAGCTGCCTGGGTGTCGGAAGAATACAAATGTTTATGACATTGCTCAGCAGTAGCAGAAAGATTGGATGGCCCAAGGGCAGGGCATATCTGTATGTATATAAAAGAACACATGAATTGCAGCATTCGAAATGAGGGGGAAAACATCTTCCCCTTTCCACTTATCTTGCCCTGCCAAAAAAAGAAAGAAAAAGAAAAGAAAAAAAAAACAGTGCAGTGCATATGATACCTTCAGTAGAAGAAATGGAAAATGCTGGAAGGTGCTGACAGCTGGGTTCCAAACAAATTTCCAGCGTGTCTGAGGGAGGTGAAGTGAACCCTGGCTTTTGCAAGGCAGCCAGAAGAAAACAAGAGTCTGATCGGAAAGGTGTCATTGGCGTGCTGCCTGAGGAAATCTCCCTTATTTATCACTGCCTTGGTAGTTTTGTGTTTTGTTTTTCTTTTTTGTTTTCTGAATTCTGGTGGGGGGGAAAAAAGGTATTTTTTAAAATAAAGAATCCATTCTTCAGTTGGTACATATGTATGGAAAGATGCCTGGAATAGTATTCATCTAATATTAATGGTAGTTATTTCAAGGTGGTAGAATTTGAAAATCTTTGTATCTGTCTGTATTAAACTTTTTTGATTACTATAGCTTTGTAGTATAGTTTGAAATCAGGGAATGTGATGCCTCCAGCTTTGTCCTTTTTTCTCAGGATTGCTTTGGCTGCTACAGTCTTCTAAGGGACCATTACAAATTTCAGGATTTTTTGTTGTTGTTGTTCTGTGAAAAATGCCATTGATATTTTGATAGGAATTGCATTGAATCTGTATATTCCTTGGGTAATATGAATGTTTTAACAACGTTAATTCTTCCAGTCCATGAACATGGAGTATGGTTCCATTTTTGTCTCTTCAGTTTCTTTCAGAATTGCCTTATAGTTTTCAGTGTATAGATCTTTCACATCCTTTGTTTATTTCTAGGTGTTTTATTCCTTTTGTTGCAATTGTAAATGGGATTGGTTTTCTTCATTTCTCTTTCTGATAGTTTGCTGTTAGTATATAGAAATGCAACAGATTTTGCATGTTGATTTTGTATCCTGCAACTTTACTGTATTTATTATTTCTTACAGTTTTTTGGTGGATCTTCTAAGGTCATCTTCATATAAATTCATGTTATCCACAAATAGTGATTGTTTTACTTCTTTGTTCCCAGTTTGGATGCCTTTTATTTATTTTTCCTTGCCTAACTGCTGTGGCTGGGACTTCCAGTATTACGTGACTAGAAGTAGCAAGAGTGGGCATCCTTCTCGTGTTCCTGACCCTGAGGAAAGACTTTCAGTTTTTCACCTTTGAGTAGGACATCAGCTGTTGGGTAGTCGTGTGGCCTTTATTGTGTTGAGGTACTTTCCTTCTAAACCCATTTTGAGAGTTTTCATTATAGATGGATGTTGTCTCTTGTCAAATGCTTTCAGTATATCTATTGAAATTATCATGAGCTTTTTATCTTTCATTTTGTCACTTCCTCTTGTCTACTTTGAGGTCTGCTTTAAACAAAAATCAGCAAAATCCTTTGTAGACAGTTTTACGTCATGCATACCAATGATTGTATGTTTTACTCCCTTTCAGTGCTTCAGTCCTTTGCACATTTTCCTTTGCCCGGCTTCTCTTAGGGTCTTGGGTTGACGTTTGTTCCTTTCTAGAAGGACGGCCTTCCACCATTACTTGCCGTGGACTAGAAGGGATGCCCCTCCCTGTAACAGTCACAGCCCCCTCCCTGCCGTCGCCCTTGAACAGGTCTTTCCTCCGTGCTCTGACCCCGAAAGCCCCCAGGATACATGAGGGACCTGCCTGCTTTCCTTCCATCTGTCCTTCCAGATACTTTAAAAATAGCTTTAGCTAGAGAAGCACTTGGGTAGTAGGTAAGAAGATGTGTGAATTCCGGCCCCGGGGAACTGAGGGCCGAGTTTCTGTCCCCGTTTCAGAGCTGCCTCCGTGGTGGTCAGCTGTAATCAGGGGTTCCCAGTCTGCGATACGCCTTACTTTCGGCAGGCATTCATGGATACACGCGGCCAGCGCCGCGCTGGGAGATCCTTGTTCCGGGTGTGTGTTTGTATCAGGCGGGCAGCAGCAGGGCCTGGGAGCTGCATGTTTGGCCAGAAACATTTGTACTTTGATGGCACTTCCCAGGGTGGCGATTAAACACAGACAGAAGCTGAGGATTTGTGCTGCAGCAGGAGGCTGGCAGCAACAGAGGCCATTGCCATCTCTGCAAGAGGGCCGGGGGAGGGAGCCCTGCAGAGGCCGGCCGCCCCCGCCAGGGGCTCCCACCCTGCAGGGCTCCAGCGCAAAGCGCAGCCTGTCTTCTGTAGCGGCGAGCAGAGGGTTGCACCAGGGGAGCCCGCTGTGTCATCCCGGGGGCCTAGAGCTGATAGTGGCCACTAGACTAGTTTGGGATGTTAATAAGCTGATGTGTTCTAATGCCAAGAGTAGAGAACAGTTTAGCCACCAGGTTCCCATTTGTTCCTGGAGGCCACTGAGATGTATTTCTACAGTGTTCCTCCTTTGTCCCCCAATCTTTCTCAGGGAGCAGCCAGTCTCTCTGCATTTAAAAGCGCCCTGGCCTTGCCCTGCTTTTCCATCTGCGTGGTGTGTGTGGTTTGGCAATGATCCCCAAGCTGCCTCAGGCACAGCCGGCCAGCGTTTGAGCCGCTGGGTCCCCACCACATGAGTGTCAGGCGAGACCTGCTCAGACCTGCCCTGCGCCCTCAGCCGCAGGTGCTGTAGCAGAAAAGCAGAAGTGCCGCGGGCCTTGGAGCAGGCCCTGAGACGGGCAGGCGCGCCGAGGCAAGGCTGTGCCTGCTGGGCTTCCCCGTCTCCCTTTCCTGTAAAGGGTTGCTGCATAGAGTCTTTATGAGCAAGTCCTCGCAGGTGACTGTCGCTTTGAGCCAGAGATACGGAGTTTCTTGAGACCTCCACTCTCTTCCTGAGTGTTGGACATTTTCAGCTAGGAACTTTATTAGGACACTATAGAGATGAACAAAATGAACACTGATCTAAACACCTACCACTAGGGGATAATTTAATTATCATAAGTATATTTGATGGACATTAATCTTTTATTAATATAAGAAAGCACTTATTTTAATAAGTGAAACGAAAGCAGGTCAGTATATACATTACAATCACAACTGTGTTACAAAACAAAGAAAAAGATGGGAAGGGAAAACCCCAAACTACTACCATTGGTTATCTTGCCGGAATGGAAATACAGGTGATTTCTTCTTATCTTTTCTGTATTTCCTTATTTTCTATAGTGATCATGTATGAACTTTTATAATTAGAAACAATGCTATAAGTTTAAGGCTTAAAATATTAAGTCTTAATTCAAGAAAAACATGTCAGGGAAGGGACAGAGAAACTTGTCAGACGTGCTGTGGCGGCCCCAAGAATGACCGTGTTATGGGCGGTTCCGTTGCCCCTTCCTGTGGTGCTCACACTCCATCAGTAAGTGTGTTGTGGGCAGAGGAAGATCTTACGCACCTTTGTGCCCTTCTCGCAGTGCCTTGCTCATTATTAAGCTGGATGAATATTTGAAAAATCGAGATAGAGGCACATATGTTCCATATTTTTCCTAAGAGGAGGGACAGGTTTTCCCTGAGCAGTCAGGGCTGTTCGAGGGTGGCCAGAGAGGATGTAGCAGGACCCACCAAAGGCACCTCTTGACCCCAGGCCCTGTGGGCCGACAGCCAGGCCCAAGGCACCTGGCCATCGTAGCCATGATAAATATTCGTAATTTGTTTCTGTCCAGATTGGGGAAAACTTAGAGCCCTGCTGAGACTCCAAGCACCTTCCCCTTCATTTGCTTTGCATGTGGTGATTTTTTTTTTCAATTGTAATTGACATTAAATATATTCATTTGAGGTGTACAACATAGTGATTAGACATCTTGCAAAATCATGGCCCCAGTAAGTCTAGTGCCCACCTGACGCCAAACGTAGTTCTCAACAGTATTATTGACTATATTTGCTATGCTGTTCTTTACCTCCCCGTGACTGTTTTTATAACTGCCAATTTGTACTTCTTAATCCCTTCCCCTTTTGCACCCGTATCCCCACTCACCCCAAATCTGGCAACCATCAGTTCTCTGTATCTGTGAGTTTGTTCATTTATTTTCTTTTTTAGATTCCACATAAATGAAATCATACAGTTTTTGTCTTTGGCTTATCTCACTTAGCATAATACTCTAGGTTCATCCATGTTGTGTGAGTGGCAAGATTTCCTTCTTTTTATTGCTGAGTGGTAGTCCATTGTATATATGCACCACATCTTCCTTCGCTCATTGACCGCCGGTGGCCCCCGAGGTTACCTCTGCAGCCCGGCCGTGGGAAACAGGGCGGCAGTGAACACAGGGGCGGCACACAGCCTCTCAGGCTAGCGTTTTGGACTCCTCTGCATAAATACCCAGAAGTGGACCCACTGGGTCATCTGGCAGTTCCATTGCCAGTATTTCGAGGAACTTCCATGCTGCCCTCTGCAGGGGCTGCACCAGGTTACGGTCGCACCAACAGTGTGGGTGGCTCCCTGCTGCCCACATCCTGCCAGCAGTTGTTTGTTGATTTATTGATGAGAGGCATTTTCGACAGGTGCGAGGTGATCTCATCGTGGCTATGACCTGCCTTCCCTCAATGACTGGCAACGCTGAGCATTCCCTTTATCTGTGCATTGGCCATCCGCATGCCCATTCAGGACATTTTTCAATCAGGTTGTTTGTTTTATGGGTGTTAAGTTGGACGAGTTCCTCTTATATTGAGTATATTAACTACTCATTGGATGCTCATTCATCATTGGTGAATGTCTTTTCTTATTCAGTAGGTTGTCGCCTCGTTCTCTTGATGATTTCCTTCTGTACAGAAACTTTTTAGTTGGCGGGGGGGTTATTTTTTTCCTTTTGTTTCCCTTGCCTGAGGAGACATATGCAGAAAAATACTGCTGAGAGATATGTCAAAGAATTTACAGGATTTACTGCCTACATTTTCCTTAGGAGCTCCGTGGTCTCAGGTCCTACCACCCAAGTCCCCAATCCATTCTGAGTTTATTCTTGCATATACAGTAAGAAAGCGGTCCAGCCTCACTCTGTGCTATCTGTCCAGCTTTCTCAACACCATCCACTTGAGACACTGTTTTCATGCCACTATACACCCCTGCCTCCCCATCATAGATCAGTCAGTGATCGAGATGTGGGCTTACCTTTGGGCTCACCTTTGGGCTCTCCCCCCTGGCCCCTCAACCCACACATCTGTCCCCTTGCCACTGTACCACTCTGCCTTGACCACCGTAGCCCTGCAGCACACCCCATGGGCTGGTAGTGCGATACCTCCAACTCTGTTCCTTCTCGACACTGCTTTGGCTATTTGGGGGCTGTTGTGCAGGGGTTGACCCCATGGAGCGGAAGTTGCTTTGGCAGGGTTGTGTTACCAGCCAAGTTGGCCCTTCAGGTGTGTCATTTGTGGAGCTGGTTGGGTGGTGCTCTGGTGTTGTGTGAAGCCGGCCACTGTGTGTGTGGGTTCTGGAGCCTCTTGGGAGGGGCTTTGGAGCTGGCCAAGGTCGGCCACTGCTTCTGCTGGGCTTGAGGCTCCCGAGCCATCTGCAGGTGGCTGCCGCTTGTGCTGAGCACGAGACCCTTCGGTGGGCCCCACAGTGTGAGCGGAGGCCAGCCACCGCTTGTGTCAGGCTTGGGGCTGCTGAGCTGAGGCCACGTCCCAAGGCCCGCGGCAGCTTATCCTCAGGCTTGGAGCTACCTGAGGAGAGTTAAAGTGCAAGTTGAGACCGGTCTTCACTTGTGCCAGGCTTGGGGCCACTGAGCAAGAGGTACAGGACATGCCAAGGCCGGCTGCTGCCGCCTCTTTGGGGTTTGGGTACCTTTGAGAGACTTTAGGAAAGTTCATAGCATGAGCTAAGGCAGGCCACTTGTGTGGAGGGACCACTAGAAGTGGCTCAGGCCAGACGAGCAAGTTGGGTGGGGAGGGGGCTCAAGGAATCCCCAGGGCAGGGCGAGCAGTGGCAGCCAGGTCGATGGAGGGTTCGGGGCCAGCGCCACCTCTGCAGGCTGGCTGCGTGGGAGAAGAGCTCCACGAAGAGCAATGCTTCTGCCAGCCCTTCTGTCTCTGGCAAGAGCTGGTGAGAGCTGCCACCGGCCCTGAAGCCAGTCAGTGTAGCCCCTCACCGTATGTCCCTGCTGCATTTTGAGCTGCTGCCACTGTGCTGGAGCCCAGAGCGAGCGAGCCCGTGAGCAAGCGAGTCCACGCACGGCCCGCTGAGGAATGCCCTGGGCTCCAGCAGCCCTCCATCGCACTCTGGTGCAGTCCCTGCTGGTTTTCCTCAGCCAGGTGTTATCGAGACTCCTCTTCCGGGAGCTGGTATCCTGGGCTGGGGATCCCAGTGTTGGACTGGGACCTCTTGCTCCCCGGGGTGGGGGTGGGAACCAGTGCAGCCAAGATATCCCTCTGATTCCTAGTCTCCACACCATGGATGTGGAACCTACCCATCTGTGTCTCCGCGGCGCCCGCCCTTCTCAACGTGGCGACTTCTGTTCAGCTAGTCTTCAGGTAGTTCTCAGTGATAGCTGTTCTATAATTTAGTTGTCATTTTGATGTGGTCATGGGAGAAGGCAAGCACAGCTTTTACCCACTCTGCCATTTGACAGGAAGTCCTATGTGTTAGTTATGGACCAGCTGTTTTTCTGAGAGGGATGCTTGTCCTTGGCCAGAATGGTCTTGGGGGTGCTCAGTGCTCAATGCTGACCGCAGGCTGAGGAGGAGGAGGTGCCACAGCAGACTCAGGGGACCACCACCCCTTCCAGCTTGTTCTAGACGAAAAGAGGAATGAGGAAAACTACCCTAGGAAATGCCTTCTTTAAAAATATTTTTCCCCAACTTTGATCAATTAGGGATTTGTTATTGTTATCATTTTTAAGTAGAAAAACCACACCACTTACTCTTGCTTATCCTGGCCCGGTTTGGGGCCAGGTCCCTGTGGTTCTGATCTGCGGTTTTATTTTCCATTTTGTATATTCATTTTGGGACCATTTTCCAGCTGCCGTGAAGTCAGGTTTCCCCGCAGGCAGGCTTTAATGGACCTCATCTGGGTGCGTGGTTACCTCCTACAGCCTGTGGGACCCCATCCCTCACCAGAACGTGACTTCAGTTAACTCAGGGGACACAGGACAGAGCTGTGCCCGGCCCTCTGAGCCCTGTCAGCAGGAGCCCTGTGAGTGACCGCCTCAGGCCTCCCGCGCCCCCGCTGCGCAGTGGGAGTGGGCTCGCAGGCAGGCCCCAGTGTGCGGGTGGGGCTCCTCCTCTCTTCCGAGGGAGCAGCTCAGCTTGGGGAGACTCCCGGTGTGTCTGCACACCCTGTACAGTGGCGTCGTCCCCGGGGGTTCAGGAGAGACGTCCCTCCTCTTTGGCCCGCAGGTGTTTCAGGAGCTGTGGAGGAGCGAAGGGAAGACGCCAGCGCAGATCATGTCGGAAAAGCAGCTGGAACTGATGCAGGACCGAGAGGCCCTGGAGCGGCTCTGCCAGGCCACGCTGGAGGAGCATCCCCAAGTGGTAACTGCCACCGCGGTGGGAGGGTCTCCACGTGGGGCGGGGCGGGGCCACCTGCTGGCCGGCGGGGGGCCAGCCTGGGGACATGGCCAAGAACCTGTCCTCAGCTCCCTGCCGCAGCCCAGAGGCGCTGCCTAATAACAGCTGATCCAGTTTCAGCAGTAGTTCCCTATTTTTGTCAGTTTTTACCTAAGGTCAAGAGATGAAATCAGGTGAATATTACAAAAATACAGCTTTTCCCAAGGAAAAGGAAAATCCGCTCCTGCGGTTTAATCTCATGGAGCTTCAGTGTGAAGGTGGTTCTCTGACTCGCTGGAGCTGCGTTCCCAGGCTGCCGCCCCCTCCGCCCCCCGCCCCCCGCCCGGGGGACTGGCGTTCTGAGTGGGCTGAGGCTGGCTCTGCTTTATGAGGGGCCCCCTCAGCAGAAGCCAGCAGGCATGACTGCAGAGCGGGAGGACAGGCAGGGTGACACCTCAGCTTCATGCCTTTAAGAGGTGGGAAGAAAAGCAGAAAGGAATATTATTCTTAAATGATGGAGAAAAGCCTTAACAGGAGCATAGCTGAAAACCAAGTCATTTTGTGTTCTGAGCATAGAAAATAGAAAAGCTACGATGAGCAGCATCCCGCCCTCCCCAACTCCAACCACGTTGTCTAGATATATTTTCAGTGGGGGGAATAGTATTGCACCTCTTTTAGAATAATACCTACCCATCAGCTTGCCAGGAACACTTAACAGATCTGGAAAGAGCTCTTGATAAGGCAAAGGAGCCTGCAGGGGGGCTTGGCAGTCTGTCCTCCTGCCTCAGCCATGCTGACCGACAAAAGCACACTTCTGCCGCCGGGAGTGCAGGCACTCGCGGGCGTCATTGCTCATCGAGACGCTGCAGAGCGGGTGGTGTTCGGCGCCTCCTGCTTTCATTGTCCCCGTCCTGCCCACCACAGTGTATGCCTCCCCTCATCCAAATGCTCCGGGAGAGTCGCCGTTCTGTGCATTTGTCTTTATAATAACCGGGAGGCTCATCCTTCGGGGGGGCGAAGGAAATCCATGCATTTCAGTGCCTGCTGACCTCCACTGGAGGAACCGGGAGGCTCCTTCCTCGCCGAGGGCTGGCGCTCCCCCGCCACGGCGGCGCCGGCGCCGGGAGGAGCGCGCGCTGCAGTGGGCGGTGGCGCGGGACACAGTCCTCTGGTCCATTTTCCTGGGAAGGCAGAGTATCAGTCTCTCTGACGGGAGCCTGGAAACCGCCCCAGAAGGTCACCCCTCCCTTTTTCCTTTTCTCATTGTATGTCTAATACTAAGAGAAAAGAAGAAACAATTTAAATTTCGGTTAAGTATAAACCTTAGTTTAGGTGTGAGTCTCTGTATTTTCCTTCTCTAAAACAATTTCTGTCTTGTAAGGTAATGGATGTGAAGAAGGGAAACCCCAGAGCTATAAACAAACTGATTGGCTTGGTCCGAAAAGTGACTCTCAGCCGAGCAGATCCGACCGTGATAAAGGAGATACTGGAGAAGCAGCTGTCGTCATGAGATATTCCGGGTCCCTCTGCCTGAGGGAGTGCGGCCATGACCCAGGCCAGAGCCTTGAAACCCAGCGCCCACGAGCTCGATGAGCCGGCCTCTCCCAGCCCCAGGGCCCCGGCTCCATCATGGCTGCAACAGGGGCTAAGAAATAGCACATTCTAGTGCTTAGTAATTCTGAACTGAAGGAAACATACTGTTTCAAATATTGTTCCCTAAGAAAAATTCATTCTGCAGTATTGTAGACCTAAAAATAAGTTGATGGAGAGGAAGACATCAAAATGAATCCACTGGCCGTGTAAACACGTTCGTTCAGAGAGGCCTCCTGAGGGCAGGGCCGGAGGCCCCCAGTCCCGTGCGGGGTGGCGGCGCCATGCACCGTCCACAGGGGCAGGCCGTGGCGCCCCTTCCACTCCCTGCGGCCCCCGAGGGCGGTGCTCTGAGAATACAAGAACTTTTTGGTAAAATAGACAACAGACATTTTCAAATAAATTTAATGAATAAAATATATACTGAAATATCACATAAAAAATTAACTTACACTTCAAAGATTGTGCAGTTGACAATTTCCCCCCATCCCACCCTTAGGCCAGAAAGAGATAAAAGGAAAAAAATAAGCTGTAACATTAAATTGATTTGTTTTGCCTGCAAAGAATAAGATTATAAACTAGCATATCAGAATCTTGACCTTTAACAGTAATTGTGGTGCAGTTACCAGCGTCCCCACGCCGCGGGCTGCCTGCACTGCCATGCTTGTGACAATAATGCCATTTCTGTCGCAGTGGGACACCCCTTTTTGTTCATTCGTTTTGTTACCTCCGACTCACAATGCTTAAAGACCAGTTTTGCAAATGGTATTTTTGAAAAGCATGTGTCAAATTCTGACATAAATAAGAGAACAAAATGTTTGGAAGCCCTGATTTTACACTGAATCTTTAGCCCACGAGGAAGAGTAAGCATTTCCGCCAGGAAGGGCGCTCCTGCGGCGGCTGGAGGAGCAGGCCTTCGCCCGTCGCCCTCCTGCAGGCAGTGGGTGCAGCCGCTCACTCGGGGCCCGCACTGGAGTGATGGCAGTGTCTGCCCCCTTCCTGGTGTAGAATTAGGAGAGAGGACATCACCCAGGAAGCCTTGTGCCCCTCACACATTCTGTCACAATACTGACAACTGGGCCCAACATAAATGTTTTCATAAAGCCTCTTTTCAAGAGAGGAAGGCGGAGTCCCTTCTCTCTCCTCACCCCACACGTCTCGATTCCACGCGGGTAAAGGCAGCAGGAGGTCAGACCCGAGTGGGATCACTGCCTCGCAAGGCCTGGCGTCTCAGTCACGCGCCCGTCCAGAAAGCTCTGGAGGATCTGTCCAGACTGCTGTACACCAGGGGCTTACTGCAGTGGGGCGAGGGGCCGCTGGAGGGAGAGGGTTACCAAAACTAGCATGTCCAGTGCGAACTGTATTATGGACTGACCATTTCCAGAGAAACATGCCACCGTTAAATCACTTGATGTTTACATGCAGATGGTCACCCTGCTCTCATGGTTGCCCATGGTCTTGAAATCCCAAAGATCAAACTGTTATGTAGTTATAATTGCTTATAAGGGGGGGGGAAAAATCAAGTCACCGCTCAGCTCAGCTATCTTACTCAGGACCTGACTAGATATTCGAAAGATATGCTCACATTACACCCTAAGAAATTCATCAAGTAGGGCTCTGCTCATAAATGGGCCTCAGTGAAATACAATCTTAAATACTTTTTTGCATGAGTATGAATTTGGTCTGGTTCTTTGTTTGCTATTGAGGGACAAATCTCATTAAAATGTATGAGTTGGCACCATAGGTGAAGCTACTGCCATCTGTCACTGGAACCCACACATCTGTAAGCTGGGAGGGGAATATGCTAGAAAACTGGCTGTCCCCCAGGCCGGGCTGAACCAGCTCTGCCTGGTCAGGCCCAAGCCATGCGCTCTGTTGCTGGAGGAGACTGGCTGGCTGGCTGGCTGGTTGGGTGGTTAAGGCGGGAGGGTGGGACCATCAGCCGCAGAACCCAGCGTGCCACCTGGCACAGAAGTTTTTAGTAAAAGTTCACTAGATTTATAAAACCAAATGGGCAGCCTTTGTAGAGAGGTTGGTGCTGCTTTTTTTTACTGGGCTTGTAAACTCAGTATCTCGGTCTAAGAAGGAGCTTCTTGACTGTCCAGGCTTGTGCGCGAAGGTGAACTTCTGTCTTTCAGGGTGTAGGTAGCCCAGGAGAAAGAACTTTGATCATTATTTATACCAAGTCAAGGATGTTTCCGTTGAGCTCCACATCCTCCCCACTTCTTTTTTGTAGTTATTGCTAATCTGGAAGAAGCTATGAAATTGTTGGGTGTACACACCCTCCTAGAGCTTTGAGATAGTTGGTCAGTTGAATAGCTCATGGCCACGACCCACAATTTATATTCTAGTTTTCATTTCTACTGAATTTAGCCGCATCATTTCAAGGATTCTACTGAGTGACTCTTTGGGAAAACCCACTAATTCCATCTGAAAGGCCGCACTGCATACCCATTAGCAAAGGAGCAGTGTGAAGAAGGTGGCTGCCACGCTGCTGCAGCAGGTTTCAGGCCCACGTGTTGATTATTTGAGGAGAGAGCTGACCCCAGATTGTGAGGTGGAAAGCATCAGGCTGAAACCTTCACTGGCGCTGCCTCCCTCAGTCAAACAATTTAGGAAAAATCAATTAAGATTGTCAACAGCACATTCCCTCTTTTAAAACATCTCCAGGGCAAAAAGGGGCCTAGTTATAGGAGGGCCCTTCGTAGACCTGTCCCAATTAAAAGTCAGCTGGTTTGCTAACACAGACTTCTGCAGCCTCAGCACTACGAAATTTACAATCTGGCCTAAGAACTATCACTCTTGCCAGGTTCTGAAAGGACATAGTAAATCTAAGCTCCCCCAAAAGGTGCCTGAAATACGTCTCAAACTCCTGCTGACAGAGCCTGCTAGCAGTCTTCCTGCTTGTGGGGGTGATGGTGGGTTAGGGTTACTCACGTACACAGAAGCAAAATTCACAACAACCCAGCGGGGCAGGAAGGGACGGGGCCACCGAAAATCATTATTCATTTTAGGACTAAGTGCCGAGGCCAGAGAACCGAGGGCTCCCTCGCCACCGTGTCCCTGTGCTTCCCCTACAGAACCTCACCAAAAACCTTTTGTAAAGCCCCACTTATCCAGTTAATGAGCTGCCTGGGTAATCTGTCCTCCAAAACAAGTAACGGCCTAATAAACGCTTGGACGGAGAGAGGATTTACTGGCAAAATTATCCTGAGAATGACTCTTCATCTTCCGAGAGCTCTTTCTTAAAAAAGCATTAGGTAGGTTTATGATGGTCATTCGAACAGAAAGACGGCTTCAACTCCATTTTCTTTCAGTATTTCCTCAACGTGATTTAAGAATGGAGTATAAACCGACTTGACAGTGTTCTGTTTTAAGCTGCTATTTGATGGAGAATTAGTGCTGTGTGATTTATAGACCGATGGCTGAAGTGAGAAGGGGCCTGAGAGCATCTTCTTAACAACCCAAAGCTGCCGTGGCCTCAGCTACCGGAGGCCTGCCGTCCCCAGGAAGGGCTAACCCTGCAGAGCTGGCGGAGATGCGCAGCCTGCCTCGAGTGACACGGGCCAGGGCCCATGACTTGAAGGGGCATGTGCAGTAATAGCTGCCCTACAATAAGCTGTTTCATAAAAATAGCAAGCACGACGGCCATTTCAGTAAACACAGGGCTGGCTGGTAATTAGCAATTAAATTGAACTGCCCTTCAATGAGAACTGGAGGGGAGGCTGTGGATATTGAACACCACCCCAGTGACACGTCCCAGACCTCTACACGGGTCTGGAAATCAACCCACACGCCCGCTGCCACCAAGCTGACACGGAGACACCCACAACAGCTTTCAACCCTGAGCACCACAGGCGGCCTAAATTCAACAGGCAACCAACCATTCACATACCCTGTTTCTAGATTCTACTGCTAATAGGAGGCTGTCCCGACAGCTACATCTGACCAACATGACAGCCGCTTGCTAAGAAAAAGATACACCTGGGGCCCATGAAAGACTGGAACACACCCCCCTACAGGTGACAGAGACGTTAATTCCCAGCCCAGGAGATCAAAGTAGCTTCCAAAATACAGGAGCAGACAAAGTAGGTTTACAGTTATGAGTACATAAAACAGGTTTTTCCTTGTATTATTAATTATTCATTGGTATTACAGCTGTAAACCTACATTTGCCCACCCCTGTAATACTAAGAAAAATGGGGCCAATTTCATCATTAAATACCAGGAAAAGGAAGTATCCACTGAGAAGGAAAATCCCACCTTTAATTGGTTACTCTGGCATCCCCATGCCATGGCTGAGAAATTGTCATTTATCCCGCTGAAGTTATATTTTAGACTAAACCTGAAATTCTTTGTTTAAAAATTTAAGACCATTTCCAAGAATCAATTTTAAATATCCCAGGGCTCTCATATACTTTATACCACAAAATTCACTCCATCCGAACTTAATCTCAGCCCCTGAATAATGAACTGAGGTTAATGCTGCGATGCTCTGAGAACCCTGGACTCGCCCTCACTGCCGGGACCGTCAGGCTGGACACAGCGGCGCCCGCCTCCGCGGCTGCGCCAAAGGCTCCGTCCGCCGCCTGCCCGGCGCAGCTCAGCGTTGGGCAGACGAGCCCGGCCACGTGGGGAAGAGTCTCTCCCCTTGGGCCCCTTTTTAAAGTACGCCAGGTAGCTCTAAATTTTTCCCCCCAAACTTATTACAGAAAAGATCTTTCTAAGGGCCTCACCTACTGTATGACGTCATTCTACTTCATTGCCAGGATTTTTCCCCACCCAGGAGTCCCCACATCACCCACCTGCTGTGCAGTGGCGTATCCACCCGGACAGCGTTCGCTCCTCCAGGGTTGGCGCGTCCCCGGTTTCTAGCCCCGGAGTCCTGCTGCTTCCCCCACCCGCGCACACCCACACCTTTCCCTGAACCACCTTCCCTAACCCACCCGGCTGTGTCCCTCAGCCAAATGAGTTTTCCGGTTTTCTATGAAGTACTTCCAGGTCGACTTTCTGAATTCCTGTGAAAAGCCCTGGACACAGGACCCTGGGGGAGGGCTGCAGCGGCCCGCTTCCAGTTTCCGGTGGGGGGGGTATCCCTGGGAGTCTGCTGCCAGCGCCCCGCCACCGGCGTTCATTTTCCTGCCTCTTGCCCCAGACAGTGGTCATCTCTCTCTCCTGAAAGGTCCATCTATTCAATACCTATTTTAAAAAAATACTGAGCGGCACAAGATCAATCTCTTTCCCAAAGGGCACCTTCCACAAAGGGGTCTATGGCGTTCTATCACAAAGCCATGTGGCCACAGGAAGAATCGACGCTACCACCAGATAATGGAGAGGACTGTAAATCCAACTTAAAGGCTTAAAGAATACAGTTTCCAGATGCAACTTTAGCATTTCCTATACCTGGCAAGTCCAAACCGGAAGATAAATAGTTGTGCAAAACAAAGGGAGAGGGTAACAATAACTTAAGAGCTTAAATTCCGCCTTTCTGTTCCTCCTTCTCTTTCCCCTCCCTTAAGCCACCTTCTTTGCCAGTGGAGACTTGCTGATCGTGCAAATACAAGCAGGTGCCAGGGAGCCCGGAACACGCCGGTCTGCCGGGCCTCATCGGTTCTGACCGCTGCACCAGAGCTGGGCAAACCACCTCTCGAGACAGACAAATTTGGAGGCAGAAATAGACCAAAAATTGGTATCTTTGGTTTCTTGCTTAGACCCGGAAACACTTGAGAGGTTGGCCCCTCAGAGCCACCCAGCCCAAGCCAGGTCCCCTGGCGTCACCATCCCTGCGCGAGCGCTGGCCCGCTCTCAACACAAAGCTCCTCCGCGATCCCTAAACACTAAAGGGCAGGCTCTGCTCTGCAAGGTCTCAGATGTAACTGTTTCCTCCACTACCCTCCTGTGCGAGAGGCTGATTAAAACGAAACCAGTGCCCCGGAGACCACCTCCCCTCCCCCTTCCCTGGGCTCTGCAGTGCCACCCACAGAGAGAGCTGGGGCTTCCAACTCCACTCCAAACAGAGGCTCATTCTGTAGAAGCTTCTCACCTGCCCCAAGGAGAGGGGAGTAGAATTGAATATCCATAAATACTAGTTGTTTGCAGTCTCCTTTTCAGCCCAGTGATTTTGTGTTTCTCCCTTCGGTGGCGGCATAGGAGGCGGTGGCTCTAGGTGTAACTGGAGCAGGCTGAGAGCGGCAGAGGGGCACTAATGCACCCCACCGGGGCCTTCTAAGGAAGCCCACCACTCAGCAGGCGAAGGCGGCGGCTGTGTGTGGAGCCGGTCGCCAGCAGGCACTTGGCTTTGCTGGGCTCCCTGCGACCTGTTTGCATTTGTATCCCAGTTCCCCGAGTGCCTGTACAGTTCCTGGTTCCCCACAAAGTGCAACTTGTTAGGAAAAGCAAACAAAATTTAAAATAATTACCAGTGATTTTATGGGCTGTATTTAGTTTACCTTTATCCTTTCCCCTCACTCCATATTCCCCAACCACCACCACCACCACCAAAAAAAAAAAAAAAAAAAAAACAAACAAAAAAACCTTACTATATGAAATAGCTTCACAAATTAATCTGTTTTTCATAAAATACTTTAAAAATTAATGATGCCCATCTTCTTATATAAGTAGGTATATGACAGCATGCTCTCTCCCGAGCAAACTCCTAAAAACCAAAGACACAGCTTGCATAGGTATGTTTCAGTTTGTGCAAATCTTACTAAGATAAGGCTACTGTCAGTGTTCAGGCAGTGCTCCACTGAATAAAGTAATCTCTCCAGCAGCAAGAAAACCTCCCTGCATCACACATTCTCTCCGGCCACATCTGACTTCCCAGGCAGACAGCCGAGACCGATGGGTTTGCCTGCACCATAAGGCAGTACATGTTGGGCAGAAAATGAGTCTTGGATGTAAAATGCAAAGGGACACAAGATACACACTTACATGATGGAGGCAAGGGAGGCTCCAGCGCTACTCTTCCCTTTTATGAAACAGAAGCCAAAATGCAGGAGGCACCAGGAGCAGATGTGTTTTCTACACATGCCCTTGAAGAGCCAACCTTCGGACACAGGGTACTTCCAGAAAGACTGAGCCCTAACATTCGCTTGGTGTGAGCTACACTGCAAGATGAGCTGACTCAAAGGGATGGGAGAGTAGCAATCAAAAAATCTGAGGGGGAAAAATTGAGCAAAGAGAATCTGCCAAAGGAGCAACCAGCTTATGAGACTTACATTCTACATCACGCAGGGTGGAGAGACCCGGCTAGAGAGAGAGGAGGTGTAGAGAAAATCCCCTCCCCCAAAATCAAGTATTATCAGGAAATATCAAAGTAGAAATTTTTGTAAGCAGCTTTGCATTTAACATTCAGTCAAGACACTAAAATCTTTTTTTAAAAAACCCTAACAGTAGGAGTCCTCAAAGTCGCCCAGGACCTGGTAGCAGAGGATGGAGTGTTCCTGGGCCAAGGCGGCCAGCTCCTTCAGGAACTCCGGGAAGAGCGCCGCAGCCAGCATGGTGTTCCTCACCGGCAGGGGCAGGCTGGGGGGCACCCCGGCTGCCTTGGCTCTGTTCGTCAGGAAGGGCTGAAGCACCCTTGGCGGACCATCCAAAAGGCTCTTGCCAGTCCCTGTCCTGGAAGCATCCTGAGTGGAATCTGAAACGAGAAAGCAGACGGTCAGGGTGACCCTCCACAGCGCTTTACAGCACCCTCCTAAGTGTGTGTTGGAGGGGAGGTGGCGGCTGGAGGCACAGCCCTGAGCACGCACGTTAGCCGGCTCGGTGGCACACAGATCCTGCCCAGCAGGCGACCTCCAGCACAAGGCGGGTGATACGAGACTGGCATCCCAAAGCCTGTAGAAGGGGCCTGGTGCAGAGGTCGTGATGAGAACTGAGGTCTCTCAGGAGCCTCCGTGCCCAGGATGTGGATGGGAAACCCTGACAAAGGCATCTCCTGCCCCTGTGTCACCCAAGTGAAGGAGTGGCTCACCACCATGGTCACTGGGCCTCCCGAAGCCCCGCCTGCTCGCCCGACCTGCCGGTGTCGGGCGCCGGCCCCTGTGCCCGCACAGCCCTGATCACACAGCACCGCTGCGGGGGGCGGGGGGGTGCTGGGCCCCACGAGCCGCGCCGGGCGCTCTGCCACTCCTGCCCCGGCCTCGAGGGCTCCGTGGTGGCCCCCCAGCCCATTCTGGCCTCGGCCTCCGGCCGTTGGTGGAGCACGGAACAGAAGAAGCCAGTTAAAGGTTGGAAACAATGGAGAGGAAGCTGGGCACTGGTAAGGCCGGGCTGGGCTCTCCCTGTAACTGCGGGCACCTAGAGGCAGCAGGGGGCTTGGAAGCCGCCATGTAAGGACGGTTTCCAGGGGTTTTGATCTCAGTTTCAGTAACATGGGTCTAAGGTGCTATCAGCCCAAACTTGACCCTATTCAAGCAATTTGCATTTTTGTATCAAAGCAGATTCACTAATTAAAATGGTTCAACTTTCCAGACCATTTAATGCCTGAACGTCTCCAGCCTTTTGTAAATATAGGAATTATTTCTGCCTTCTTTTGCCCCCTACTCCACCAGTCTCATTACTCCTCATAAATCATGATATTCAAACTCTTCATTATTTTGGCAGCTTTTCAGAATTCAGCCCCATTTTTTAACACTCTTCTCAGAGTGTCGCTTAACTACAGTACTAAAAATTCTTGACATTTATAATACTTTCCATATCTCACTACTATAGCTTCAGTGTTAAAAAAAAAATCCTTCACTCGACTGCTTTAAATATCCTCTTAGACGAAAGCTTATCACAGTTCGTGCCATGAGGAACTGGAGTTGTTGAGAATCTGTCTGCTGCCACCTTTCCGCAGGAACCCACCGCATGTCCTGACGTTAGAGTGAGGACCACAGCGCTGACGTCACTGAAGTGCACTCGCCCACCACGGAGGGCGCACCCTCAGCCCACCCTCCCCAGCCCTCCAGCAGTGCCCTTCTCCAGAGGGTCCCGGATATGATGGGGAATGGGGCCCGCAGGCACTAATCCCAGACCGAGGTCCGCTCTGTCCATGCTGGTCCCCCAGCTGGAACCGCCTCCCGCCACGTCTCTGCTCGCCCACACCTTACTGGCTGAGAGACACCAGGACAGTGGCTAAGAGCCCAGGCTCTGCCATGTACTGGCTGAGCAGCATCGGGCAAGTTGCTTTACTTCTCTGTCCTTTAATGTCCTCCCCTGTGCAAAGCTCATAGAGGTGTTGTAAGGATTCAACGAGCCAATAGGTATAACCCACACAGGAACGTCTTGATAAGCATCAGCCACGTGTCACCATCAGTTCAGCTGCCCCTGACTCCACACTCCTGCCCCGGGAGGGAATTCCCCGTTTAGCCTCCCACCCCATTTTATTTCCCAACCGACGCCCGCCCTGCCCTTTAGCCTGTGCAGCTGCTTATGCTTTTCCTCCTCTAGCGGCTGAGATTTCTGAGAACTGAGCCCCTGTGCAGCCCCAGCACTCTTCCCTATTCATGGTAGAAGCTAACAAACATTTGCTGAAGGAATGAGAGGAGAAACTGACCAACGCCAGGTCTTCCTTATACCCGGTCTCCCTGGAGCTGGTTCATATTCTTTATGTCCATCTTTCTGTTTCAAGCTCACTCCTCTTTTTCCCTCACAAGGGTTTTCGTGGCTCATTTACCATTTAGCTAGCCTGATCCATGAACTTAAAAAATGTCACCGCCGAGGCTCATGTGCTCAGCTTGAACCCGAGACGCACACTGTCCTCACTGGGGAAGGCAGCAGAGCAGGCGGCGCCGCGATGCGGCCTGCGGGGGAGTCATCGCCTCCAGCGCGTCCCAAAGCCCGCGGAGCACGGCCTCAACTCGAAAGCAACAAAACCAGTGTCATGGGCGCTGCCTGGCAACAGGCTTATCATAGAACATCTCAGTTTCCTTTTCTGTAAAATGGGATTAACACCTACTTCACCTCCCTCCCAGAACTGGAGGCCAGGGAAAGAGCTCTGAATATAAATACAACCTCAGGGACTCAGAAAGTGCTCAAGGGGAAAATGAAAAGCCGGGCAAGTGGCTGAGCCGCAAAGATAGGGTGATGATGTAATCACTGGCACCGGAGGCCCCCGGCTGTGCAGCGGCGGTCACATCATGTGGACCCTCGCCTCTGTCGCAGGGTTAGTGAGGAGGCTCTCTTCCTCCCCCGCCGCCAGGAGGCCGAGACCGCCGGGCCTGTGAGCCGGAGCAGAGCTGGCTGTGGGCCCAAGTGCCGGCAAGCACCTGCTCGCACCTGCTCGCACCTGCTCAGAGGGCTGACGCAAGGGAAGCACAAATCCACGTCAGCGTGGGGGTGGTTTTCTGACATGTTGCCTAGGATATGAAAAGCTGCAACAGCATTTTCAATACTGATACTGGGAAGACTTCAGAAGTTAGGAGGGAAATCGTTACACATGCCTCTCCCATCAGCAACGTCAGACAAAGCCCACAGCACGCAGTCGCTGGAACCCTGGTCGCTGGCCTTTTACCAGGATTCTCAATTACAAATTGTCCTGTGTACCCATGAGAATGGGGCTCCTAGATTTGATTCATTTATAGGCAGTCGCCTCGCATGCATGCACAAGGGCACAGGAATCGCTCTCTCCTGTGAGTCTGGACTCTTCTCAAGCTGAGGGGAGGGCGTCGCCCTGCTAACCTGAAGGAAGTCAGGAAGTTAACATGGAAGGGGTGCACAAAAGGCAAGTCATCTCTCCCAAGAGAAGCCCTGCAAGTTAAAGTCCCCTGAGTGCCACAGACTTTCAAGAGCATCAGCCACAGGTGGCTGACTTGACAACCTCACATGGTAGGAACGAGTTCCACCGAGCGCCTGCCTGGCAGCCACAGCCATCAGACAGTCTGAAGCCAGAAAACAAAGCGTCAGGGACATTTCGTCAAGGAAAGCCCCCAAAGCCAGTGGGTGGGCGCTCGGCCCTGTGAACCGGGCAGGACGGTCTTGGGCACCTGGGCTACGTGGTCTTGTCTGACCACCTGGGCCCCTGATGTCGGCTTCCTGATACAAAAGTGAACCCAGCAGCACCTTTCTTGCCCGTTATGCAGGGCTGTTTGAAAATAAAAATCAACCGTCTGGGAAAGCACTTTACAAATTTTAAAGTGCAAGTGAGGACCAAGCCAGGGGTGCCATGTAAGGGCACTGAAGTCACCTCCCATCTGGTGGACTGCAAAAATGGCCACAATTCTTTGCAGCTCTTTCCCCCAAGAGGTGGGGGTTTTACTCCTTTCTTGAACCCGGGCTGGCCCAGGGACTTGCTTTTGCCAACAGAAGGCAGCAGAATTTCTGAGCCACAAACCATCTTTTATGTTCCTGCTCTCACTCTGCAACCCTGTGGCCGTGACATTGGCAAGCAGGGTTAACCTGCTGGGTGATGAGAGACACAGCCCCCCCATCACCCCGTCCACCCACCCAGCAGCCACCGGCGTGACTGGGGCCACCCCAGACATCCAGCCTCCAGCTGACAGCAGCAACACGGGCCAAAATCAGCCGAGCCTGGCCCAGGTCAGAACGCCCACGTAGCCGCAGGCCCCCAGCACCTCACAAATGGTTTCATTACGCCCCTGTTGGTGTGGTGGCCTGTTGCGCTCAGAGGCTAGCTCACTGACGCACCTTCTCCCACGGGGTCAGTTAGGGCGGCCCGCTCCCTGTTCAGGAGGAACACTGTCCAGGTGGCTGGAGAGGCCACGCGGGCCTGCCGTCTACCTTCCCATGGAGATGCGGGCTCCTCTCCCTCCATGAACGGCCGGCCTGCTCTCCTCCAGGGCCCACGCTGGAAGCCTTGCCTCCTCCACGCCCCCCGACCCTGACTCCCTCCCCACCAAGGCCCATCATTCCTGCAAAATCCGCCCTGCGACGCCCCAAGAGCTCTGACTCCAGAGATGGAAAACAAATCCTTCACTTAAGAGTCAAGACACCTGAGGCCCCGGAGGCAAAGTGACTAAGAACAAATAGCTACACAAAGGCAAGGTCAAGCCTTCTGAGTCCCAGGCTCTCTTCAGCTTCCTTTAAAGGTTTAACCATTACCTTGAGTTACATTTTAGCCTCTCAAAGCCAGTTTCTCTCATATGCCTTTAGCCCAGCACTGAGAGCCCCACTCTTGCCATTGGTCACCTGGTCACTTGCCCCAAAGGAACCTGACTTGTCTCGAGATAAGCAAACACGGGGGCAACAGGGGCATTTCCTGGTTTCCACTCACCAAGGCCAAGGTCATAGGTTGGAGGACAACCGGCCGTTCAAGCCGTCCACGCTGAGTTTAAACTAAGCAAAGTGGCATAGCGCACGCGCCCCCCACCCCCGCCCCAGGCCTAGCAAGCCAGCAGGACCATCCTCAGCCCTCCTGCTGAGACCCCCCTCGCCCACCTGGCCTGGCCAGGCCAGATGCCTCCTGAGCTGATGAAAAGTCACTCTCGGGAATTTTAAGCTGAGCATACACTTTGCCCAGTCCCAAAGAACAGGCTTTACTTTTTAGAGCCCTAAAGCACATTTATTTTGGGTCCAAGAGTCTGAAAACATGGTGAAGAGGACAGACGTCCTCTCCAGGGCAGGGCAGCGCAGGCCCAGAATCGGCTCAGGCTGCGCACGGAATGCCTCCTTCTGACCCACGGGCACCATTATTCCCTCCAGCCTGGCACCAACGCACACATCAATCCTTCCCTACGTCACTCTCAGGGAAAAAAATGCCCACTAGACCCCCGAAGTGAGGGCAGGCCGGGTGTGGGCAAGGCACACCTACACCCTTCTCTCGGCTCTCCCACACCAACAGAAGGAGGCTCCTCACTATTGGGTAAAAAGAAAATGCATTGAACATTTAGATACTTTTAGAGCCCAGGAGCCTATGCAGCATCTTTGACCCCAAACCGGGAGGCAGGTAAAGGAGAGACGCAAGGGAGAAACCTGGCTCACCTTTGGTTAGTGACTCAAGTGTCACATCAGACATGTCCACTCGGAAGAGCAGGTATTTCTGGGCTTGTATGAGGAGTCCTGGGAAGTCTCTCTCCACAGAGGCAAACTGTTCAATCTTGTTTTTCACAGATGCTAGGACCTGTCAGAAACAACATTAATGACGTTAATGCTTCAAACAGAATCCCGCCTTCAGTTGTCAATCTATGTTTCAGGGCCAGCCCCCCTTACAGGAACTATATCACACAAGGCGTTTGTTCATTTTTAACTGCCAGGGTGTTTTGGTAGGGCACCCTGGAAACATCCAACTAAATGAAGCTTTGCAGTTCGTCTAGAATAATCTACACACAACTGGTGATGTGGGATGAGAAAGGAGAGCAAATGGACTAGAGGAATTTTTTTAAAACAATGCAATAACAGGGGAAGAGGAGGAGCCCCGCCCACGAGCACCCCTAAGGTCCACGGGTAAGGACACGGGCCGAGCTGACGCACCTGATAGAGAGAGCGGACGCTCGGCTGGAAGACCATGTTGGTGTTGAGCAGGAAGGAGCGCAGGAGAGGCTGGGGGTAGCTGGCCAGCTGTGTAATGATTCCAATAAGCAGCAAATTCACGTGCAAAGAATTCTCCAGCATGTTCTCCAGCTTCGACAGGACCACGCTGATGAAGGGGCCTGCGGGAAGGAATATAGGGCTTCAGGGCCGGCTGGGCCCTGGGGCCACGGCTCCCTTCCCAGCGCCCCAGCAGGTACCAGGCAAATCCAGACCCAGGAAAGGCAGCCCATCTTCCCCTGCCTCAGACCAAAACAGACAGACCGCAGCCACACAAAGGAAGCAGGGCATGTGCGTGGGAGCCAGTGCTTCGACTCCCGGAGCAGCCTTAACACTCGGAAGAGTATCATAGACCTGGACAAACAATGTAGTTTTTAAAATTAAAGTATACTTCTCCTGCTTCTGTACTTCTTGGTGCTGCCAGGGCTCAAAACCATGACCTTTATCAGCTCGTGATCCTGCGTGCTGGAGAGCGGCCTGCACGCCCTGGGGGCCGTCCAGAGGGTGACAACGAAAAATCTTTGTTATGAAAAAACACCAAACACACGTGAACTATGTCTATCAAATAGTAACAGTGTGGACAGGGACTGTCTGTCCCCAACAAGCACTGCGAGCAAGGTTGTCTTGTCAAATGTCATGATGTGGAAGGGCAAGGAGGGACACACAACGACCAGCGGGGCCGGGCTGTGATTTTAGCAGCCCTGAGCGGCTTGGTGGCCACGCCTCACTTTTCAGATGGGAGGAGGGGAGGGAAGGGACTTGGTCTGCAGAGAGAGAGTTTGGTAGGTCCTCGGTTCCTTAAAAAAGAAAATCCATATCTCATTTTAAAAAAAAAACAGTTCATAAAAAAAATATTAAGAAAAAAAGAGCTTTAACTAATTTGGGTCACCAGAAAATTAATACACTTTATGTTTGAGTTCAATGAAGACAGGGGGAAAAAAAATCAAGAAAATTAATCTGGCATTAATAAAATTACTGGAAGATGTTTTCAATTTTTACCATAAAAGTGGCCCATTAAACAAAATCAATGAGGACTTTGTATTCCCCCAGTGGAGCTTTGGGGAGGCCACTACGCCACAGTATTTTTACAACAAAGCCCACATCCCTGGATGGATAGACATGTCTTATGAAGATGTCACCAACGCTAATATGAGTCTATCAAAACCACACTTCATCACAAGATGCTTCATTCAGAAACCCTGGTAACGAGAAATGGAACACCAAACAGGACCCTCTCACCCAGCAGGTGAGTAATGGGGTAATGGCAATAGTCCTGTTGCCAGGCCACAAAGCATGTCTCTAAGGGGCCTCGAAACACAGAAAAGGCACATCATGTGCCGAACTTAGGAAAGAGAACTAACCCCCTCCTTGAGATGGGGGCTGGGGTTCCTCCGTCACATTCCGCGACCCAGCAGGTCAATGAGCTCCTGGCACAGACAGCCTGTGCAGAGCCCTTTCTTGCAAAACAACACAGGCAGAGTTTGCCAAGCGTATTCAGAAACTCTGGATTGGAACCCCAGTTTGAAAACAACTTGAGGGGGTTCCATCGAGAACACCAGAAATGTCTCCAGTAACTCTCCTTAAACTGTCACTGTGCAATTCCAGCTTTCCAGGTAGACCCACAAGAAGGCTGCCGCCCTCGCCCTCCACAGTGCAGACTCAGCCCCGCCCCTGCCCCTCCCGCCCGCTCCTCTGCAGTCCCAGGCTCAGCATCCATGTCCTTGCGGAGGGGACAGGCAGGTGGGTTAGGCCATACATGGGGGGTAGAGTCTCCTGTAACACATGCGGCCTTCACATGAGCCCTCGACTTCCCTGGCACCGAGGCCTCATCTGGCCGTCCTGCCACACGGCAGTTGCTGGCCATGCCGTGGGCGGAGGAGGATAATCTGTAGTCCGTCACCGCTACGAGGGCAGAAAGGAAGCCAGTTTAACCCACACCTGTGCAGACTGCCATCACTTAGGTCGAGGCCAGAAGACTGTCATCATAGCCCACTGATGACATTCATGATAACTTCTTTGCCATGTGCAACAAGAAATATATATTAAACCCTTGCAAATTCCCATTTTATACTTAGTTGATTTCTACTACTTAAAAAAAAAAAAAACAAAAAAACTTCACAGCGAAAAGCAGTTGCTGCCCTAACTGGTGTGGAGCATCATCGCATGGATTCACAGGTTCGGTTCCATCAGAGCACATGCCTGCGCTGTGTATTTGGTTCCCAGTTGGGGTGTGCATGAGAGGCAACCGATCAATGTTTCTCTCTCACATCGATGCTTTTCCCTCTCTCCCTCTCCCCCTTCCTCTCTCTAAAATCAATAAGCACGTCCTTGGGTGAGGATTAAAAAAAAAACAACAGTTGCTAAGGGAAACTGGTAAGCCGCTGAAAATCAGAAAACTCAGCTGCAATTCAGAAAGCCACAGGTGTGTATGGAGGATGGAGAGTGTATTTTCCCTTCTCTTCTAGGAGGACAGACCAACTCCGCAGCCGTAACATACTTAACTTTTCAGAACTAAGACGCTCTCCACTGTCCCTCCCTGTCATGCACTTCTCTCTCCTCCAGTGCCCCCTTCCCGGACGTCAGCATGCGCTCCACCCCCCGCCCCCCGCCCTGTGGTTCCTGGATCGGAGCTGCCACCAAACCTGTCCTCCGCTCTGCCACTTCCAGGGTGGAAATCGCTCCCGGTGCGGTCCTTTACCTCCCCCTCCCCTGCCAGCACTGCCCCAGGTCATGGTCTCATCCCTTCTCGTCTGGACTTCAACAACAGCTTCTTTGTTTTAATAGAGAGTGAAATGATTTTATTTTTTTTTCTTCAAACAGGAGTATAAAGTAAACAACAGGCCTCCACCCTGGAGGCAATTCCTCTGAAGAGAGTCCAGTGTATTCTTCCAGAAATGTTTTATGTCTATAATTAAATAATAATTGACTTATTATTAACAAGCATTTATTAGTCACTTACGTGCCAGGCAGTGTTCTAAGCACTTACTCTTGTATCAACTTACTTAAATACTCACAACTCTACAAAGTATGTTTATTATTTTTCCCCATGTAAAGAGGAGGCGAAATGCAAAGCACACACAGCTTGTAAATGGGAGAGCCCCAACTTTAATTCAGACCATCTCTTTCTGGTGCCTGTACTCTTAACTAGCACACCATCTTGCCTCTCAGGGGTGTCAGAGTGCACATATGTGTGTGCGCGCGCGCCTGTCTGTCTCCTGGCATTTTTTTTCAGTGATGACATTCTGTACACACTGCTTCTCATCTTGCTCTTCCACCTAACAATACTTCCCGGAGACTGTCCCTCAGCAGCACACACAGAGCTCTTACATTCATTTCAGGGCAAAAAGATACCCAATTGCTGTGGGACTCGCTTTACTACAACAGCCTCCTCCTGGGAGACAGCGGCTGTTTACAGCCCTTTCCCATTACAAACAATGCTGCAATGAACATCTCTGAATACACACGTTGGCACATAAATGTGAAACTTCCTGGAAGCCGAGTTCCGGTCCCAGCCTTGGTGCATTCAGAACTCCAGCTCCAAGACAGCAGTCTCTGACCTGACCTTCCTGGCCCCGCCCTGACCCTACCCAGGGCTCTCCCTGCTGCTCCAAGACCGGCCTTTTCACACGCGGACCCAGGCACGTCCCTGCCAGCTCTAATACTTCCAGGGCATCTTCAGTGCCAGCAGCACGAGGTCCCCAGCTGGGCCCGAAGGTCCCCCGTAGGCCGGCACGCGCCAAGCTCTCCGGCTTCCTCTCCCTCTCACGCAGGCCCCCCAGCTGCCCACACAGCCACGCCTTGTCAGACCCCGTGCGCTGTCAGTCCCGTTTGTCCTCTGCCCGCTGCCTCCTCGGCCAGCCGGGACCACTGTGCCGGGCACTCTCCTGGCTCCACCCACACCATCCGTGTCCCTCCTCCGTGAGGCCTCCCTGACGCCCCGCCCTGAGTCCCCACAGGACCCGGCATTCAGTGACTAGCAAGCAGTGCACTGCTCAGTAAGAGAGTACGATTCTGCACTGATATCACCTCTAAAAGCCTGCAAACACCTTCATTTTTGTGTCTTTAGTACCCAGCCTAGAACCTGCCAAGCAGAGGTTGCTACTAAAATTAATTAGATGAGCGACATGGAGTGCTTTGATTTTTCTGAGAGGCAAGCTCATTTCAGCAGGAACCCGGATTCCCCGGCAGGTAACCCTAACACTGCAGAACACGCTCGGAAGTGCAGAAGCTACAAAGCTCTCAGACATGAAAAGAGTCAAGATGTTTCCTGAAGCTGTGTACCAGTTTCAAAGGGGAAAAGGGCAGGTGTGAGTCGAAATTACCTATATACTTCAGAAAACTCGCATTGTTTTGTTGGCTCTCAGGTGTATCATAGGCAAAACACAGATGTTATTTAATAAGATATTGTATCAGCTTTTTCTTTTTTTGGCCCTAAGCTATACTTTGTTTCCTCAGTTTACATATTTCCCAGGGATGAAGCTCCTTTATCAGAAAGCTGGCGTTCCAAAGAAGGATGGTCATTAGCCAGGGGCCCTCATGTCCCCGAGGACAGTGCAGACCCCGCTGGGATCTGCCGCCAGGTGGCGGGGCTTCAAGAAAACTGGGGCCTGTGCACGTTACTTCTGCCCCTGCCCCTCCTCCCTTATCAACTGGGAAAATTGAGATTGTTTAATCCTTTTTACTTATGATGGACTGATTGAATTTTAATTAAAACCCATTCACACTGAAATGCTATCTCAACTAGAACCTCCAACCTTTTAATTGTGGAATTAAAAGCTTTCTCCCCGGTTTAAATAAACATTCAGGCATCAGTAAATAAATGAATAAATATTGGCGGGGGCGGGGGGGGGTGGCCTTGCTCCTGGAACCCGCAGTAAGCCTGCTTGGCAGCCCAGCAGGCAGTGTGGCTGCCTCGCCTGTGCTGACTCCAGGAGTCTGTCCCGCCCAGGGAGGGACAAGCCTCAGTAGGGGCTGCCGGGGGCTGCCTGTGATCATCTAATGACCCCCCCAGCATGACATTCAGTTCACATGGGGGAGAGGGGAGGGCCAGGGACACCAAGGCCCCATAGCTGAAAGTGCCGAGCCAGGGCTGCCCACTCGGCCTGACGCCAAGGCCACCATCTGTCCCTCTGTGATGCCACCTCCTTGAGGGACCTCCGGTGCTACCTGATCAGCATTCAGGGGCCCCGCCCAGCCGTCCCTGAGCTCAGCGAACCCTCCTCTGAGCCATTCCCTTGGCACCACGACCTGCAGATTCAGACTTTGCTGGCTGATGTTTCACGCCGTTCGTCATCCTAATCCCTCACCCCAGTCCACTCATCTGACACCCTGCCCCGTCGTCCCCTTGCCCCTTCCAGGATGTGTGCCTGCTCTGAGGGGTGCAGCACTGAACGCCCATTCTTTCGTAGAGTTTCCAGTTCACGCGGGTCTGCTGTGCTTATTTTTGGGCCAAGATTTTGGCATTATCAGAAACGAGCTCCCAGGCGAAGGCCCGACTAACCCAGCGGCCTCTGCCGTGTGCCCAGCAGGAACCCAAGAGCCTCCCTGTGCTCTGGTCACTGCCCAGGTGCTGGGGACAAAGCAGAGAACAAGCCAGCACCTGGCGCACATTCTGATGGCGGGGCTGGGAGATGTACTTTTTAAAAAATCACATAAAAGCTAAGAAGAAAAATAGACTAAAGGGAATGAGGCTGTTAAATGATGAGACTGGATTTCTGGTGCGGTTGCATCAGTCCTATTACCTTGTCACAGGCACAGCGAGGGAGGTTCCTCAACAGCGAAATTTAACCTCTAACTTGCTGTTGAGGGGGGAAAAAACCCCAATCACTGGCAAGAATGACAGAACAAAATAAAAATGAAACCAGCCCCTCCAGTCTTTACAAAAATCCTTCCACCCCTCTGCTAGGTAAAGGGCCAACGCTCCTCACCTCCACCTGCCTCACTCTCCCGCGGTCATAGGTGCAAGTACTTTCAAAAGCAGAAACCACAAAGCAAGCTAAGACGGTCACCTGTGAACGGGATGCTCTGAGTCCTCACGGGCCGGTGGCTGGCAAAGTCAGCCTCCTCTCTCACCCCGAACGGGTACGGCACGGCCTCTACGGCAGGGGCTTCCGCTATAAAAGAGTCGAAGTCATCCTCCTCCTCTTCTAGGTCCTTCTTCGCTGCCGCCTCCTCCTCCCCTTCGCCTCTGCTGTCTTCCTTTCCCTCTGGCTCATTTGTGAGGAGCGAGGGATCAGGTGCAGAAAAATTCTGTCCCATCAAGCCCTCCGTGCCGGAGTCCAGTTCCTTAATGATTTGGTCGTACTGGGCAATGAAGTCTTCTCCCTCTGGGTCAATATCCACCAGGTCTGAATTGTGCTCTGCCTCAGAGACACATGGTGCTGACTCTGCGTGTGATTCTGGGGCTACTGCAGGCTCAGGCTCCCCTTGTGGTTCCTTGGACACGTTTGGAAACATGTCTGAGTTGTCCCTGTTACGGTCCCCCTCTGAGTCTGTTTCCGGCTGGGGGCTGGGCAGGAGGCCGTTGTTCACGGGGTCGCTCTGACCCTCGGCCGGGTCCTGGGCAGTGGGCCTCGCAGGTTCCTCCTGTGAACTTCTGGCATCCTCAGAGTCCTTCTCGGCACACAGCCTGTACACCATCACGTCGTCCTGAAAGTCAGACTCTTCGATGTAGGTCCCTTTGAAGCGGAGGATGGCGTTCTTCTTCATCTCCTGGATGTGTTTGGGGGGATCCATCGGCATCGGCGGGCCAGCGTTCTCCAGGTCGTCGTAGGGCCCGGGGGAGCCCGCGTCCGCCCCGGAGGAGATGCCGGTGTCGTAGCTGTCGTCCCACTCCAGGTCCGTCTGGTTCTTGTCCTTCCTCGTGGCCGGCGGAGGCCCCGTCTTCCCGAGGGGCGGCGGCGGCGGCCGGAACGCGGGGCAGGTGGAGCTGGGAGCGCTCTCCTCCGTCGGGCTCTGCAGAAACGTCTCCGGGTCCGGCGAGTCCCCGTCGTAGAGGGCGGACCAGGCGCGGCAGTCCCGCATGCACTGGAGGATGTTGGCGCGGGCCTCCCAGAGGTACTGCAGGTAGCTGATGTCCAGGGCTCTGCCGCGCTCCACGATGCAGGCGGCCGGAGGGGACGCCTCGGGGCGCGGCTGCTCCAGGGGCCCTGCCGCGGGAGGCAGACACAGGTCAGAATGGAGGGGCCCCTTCTGACACTTCGGAGAAGGGGTGGGGAACACAGGCAGTGGGAGGGGATGTGGCTCAGGGGGCTGCGGAGACCTTCTCTCGCCAGCTACTGTGGTTCTGGCCGTTTCTGAGTAATAAAAGAGCTTAGATTTTAAGAAGGAAAGATGAGAACAGAAAGTCTACCCTCACAGGAGATGCGGAACCATCACGGCCAGTCAGACACCGCTGCCTCCCCCGCCCCCAAAGCTGCCATGAGGGGTGGTCCTGAGGGAGGTGCGATCTAGCAGCAGCGAGCTCAGGCTCGCCTCGCATCCAGCGCGGCCACGCGCAGGTCATGACTGCAGAGACTTCTCTTTGATTCTAAAGTGGAAGGCCCGTAATCCATGAATTTGGGGAAGAGATTTTCTCTAGGAAATCGGGGTTTTTAGAAAAGCCTGTAGACTCCGGCCTTCCTGGGAACTACTCGAGGGTTGACATGGGCCAGACAGTCTCGTAGCATAAAGTCCTATTCACTCCCAAATAGTCTTTTTAACGGAAGAATGTTCCAAATGTTATCAAGTTCTCAACTGCATAATGGGGGGGGGGGAGGGCTCAAGGCAAAATACATATTCTACAGTTTTCTTAAAACATCTACCACATGGCAGGCGCTTTATCAGTGCTGTCTGATTTAACCCTCACAACAACCTACACAGCAGATATTTTCTCTGTTTACAAATGAAGTTAATTGAGGCTCAGAGACAAAAGCTCACTGACTCACTAGTCAGTGGCGGAGCCACAGCTCAAGCACAGGGCGTCCTATGCCAACTCCCGGCTTGTTTCACCCGATGCCACACCCTGGCAAGCTTCCTGTCCCCACGCTATCTAAATCTCCACCAGGCTGGCCCAGAACTGAACCTTCAAGATTATACATGTTCAGGTCATTATGGTAGACATAATCCATTTTTTACAGACCTGCTAAACAGTTAGTGTGTATCTCTTATCCACTTTAAAGAGAAAGACATTTAAAAAAAAAGATACTGGCAATATTTATTTAGCACCTACTGCAAGCCAGGTAGTCCTCTAAGAGCTTTTACACGCCCAAGGTCACTTAACCTTGGAACAACACCTTTAGGTAGGTATTACTTTACATAGGAGGGAAACAGTTTAAAATGTTAAGTAATTTGCCCAGGAAAATAGCAGAGCCCAAGATTCAGAATCCTAGCTCTTAACCACTGCACAATAATTATATTATCTGTGCATCTACCTACCTGCCCGCCCACCCACCCTTCTGCCTGTGTAACATCCCCCCATTAGAGCATCTGTCTGCTGTGAGGCAGCAAAGTGGAAAGACCTTGGAACTTGGAATCAGAGGACCTACCGGCTCGATAACTTTAACAAGCCAATCCCTCTCTCTGAGACCGTCACCTCTACACTGGGAATGCCACCTTCTTCAAAGAACTAAATGTGACCACACGGGAAAGCAAGCTGCAGGCACTCCGCAGTTGTCTGTGTAACTCGAACTTTGACTTCTGCGGCAAGGCCAGCCACAGAGTCGTTCTTGAGATAACTTTTTTAGTAAATAAAAAAAAAGATGTCAATTTTAAAATATGCTTTTAAAAAATAACTATTGGGTAGGAAAAATATAAGAAAGCCACACTAGTTTAACCAACAGGGTAATATATTTAAAATCCAGTCTATTATACTGCCACAAAAAATGATTAATTTTCATGCATACACTGTATCTTTAAATACCAAGAAACAGTAAGACAACCCTACTTTCTAAAAATTACATGTATACCAAATATGCTGATACTTTCTCAGTCATGCAGCCTATGTGCAGTCTAACAGAAGTGCACCCAAATGAGCAGAATGGCATTGCTTGGGGAGTATCAGAACACAGATGGGGCCGCCTGAGTCAACGCCAGGACTGGATGGACCATTTCCCGGTGGTCACAGGACAGGCGGGATCTCCCTGAACCACCACAGCCTGCCGACCTCCAGATACACACCAGCGCCCCCTTGTTGCAGCTGCCTGCGGAGAGCCAGGGCGGACAGAGGTGACCATTTCAATTTTACTTGTACAAGATCAAGTGCAGCCGGCAAATAGCACATGAGCGCTCTAACTCCTGCAAAAACAGAGTGTTTCTGAAACACCCCTCATTAGGTGAATCAAATGAATCAGATACTGTTGCCATACCACGAATTTCAAGTTTTACGATGATATATTTTTGACAGGCAAGTATCCACAAATGGGTCATTTTGAAAAGTAAAATAGGGCTAATTCTACCTCAGCTATACCACCTCCACATCCCTTGCCCCTATTTTGTTTTAGCAGATGCACTGGCACACGTCTTCCCGTTTGGATTCTGAGGGCGACACTAGAAATCCTCATTAAAGTAAAGGTCTTGGGGGTCCAGATTCAGTGACACTGGGCACAAAGATGAACGCTGATTACCAAGTGTCCATATCTCCTTATGAAGCAGAAAAGGACCCCCAACTAGACATTCATGAAAGAAATGGAACTCACTGTCTTATTCCCTGTCTCCTCAAAGACACACCCCTCCCAGGGGGAGGCGGAGTCTGGCATCCTTCTGTGGAAAGACCACAACCAGGGAGTTCCTACCTGCACCATCGTGCGTGCACTTGGACCAGAGAATATAATCCCTCTCTTGGTTCCCAAGGGTCAGGGTGATCCCGCTGGAGCAGCAGACTGGGGTCAGGGCGAGCAACTTGGCCGCGGACACAGAGTAACAGTCTCTCTCCTTCACAGCCCACCTCTGACTCAGCATCATGTGATTGCAGGGGATCAGGTACCTGGAACGACATAAAAAAGGGCCACCTTCAGTCTCCACAGGGTCGACTCCCTGTCAGCCGCCTCCTGAGCTATACTCCCAGGGGTGGCCCACCCTCTCCCCACTCTCCACCCAGGCACCCCGCCAGCCCCCAGCATTCCCTCTCTTGCTTAAAATCTTTCAAGGGCTCCTTTCCTCTGACAGAACAAACCCTGAGCAGAGCATCTGAGGGCCTTCACCATGTAAGCGCCACAGACCTCCTCATCTCTTAATAAACCCACTGTCCCTCCTTGCCTCCATGCCTCTGCACCCGCTGTCACCTTCACCTGGGACGTGCTTTCCCCTTTCCGGGCCTGACAAATGCCTTGTCATCACACAAAGTCCAGCGTCCGTGCCACCTTCTCCAGGAAGGCCTCCAGGCCTCCTACTCCAAGATAGAGCTACCCTCTCCCTCCACTGTGCTCACAGGCCTCCACTAAAGCACTATTGCTTAGTCTTATTTCAGTGTTTGCCTCCTCAACGCAATGTGCTCAGAGAGCAAGGACCTCCTTCAATAATTTTGAAATGTCACCCCAGGAACTCAGACTCCTAGTGGCCACTGAAGGAGAGTGGAACCACGGCCTAGTGCAAACCTCCTCTCATAGTCTCCTGGGTGACCGTGAGAGAATGCAGGGGGCCAAAGACGTGCCGAGGAGCCCCGGGCCCCATTTCACACAAGGCGCTTTGGGTTGGCGATTAAAAGCACCTTGGTATCATTATAACCATGGAGACAAGAAAATCTGCACAATCATTTCTGACACACGTGGAACGCATTGTGGGCTCCACGGCTAGGAGAAAGTGTGTTTAAATGACTGACTTTTTATTTTTTTAATCCTCACTCAAGGACATTTTTTTAGTGCTTCTTTAGAGAGAGGAAGAGAGAAAGAAACATCGATGTGAGAGAGAAACCTCAATCGATTGCCTTCTCATATGTGCCAGGGCTGGGCTATGTTTGCACAGGTGAGAGAAGGCCTCTCTCCCCTGCGTCCTTCCAAGTCACCAAAACATCTCTGCACAGGGAGGCCCTCGTGAAAAGAGCGCCTTCATTTGCTACCCACAGCAGCCGCTCCTCCCCAGCCAGGCTCAGATACAAGTCCCCACAGCTGCACCAGGAATCAGGACAGACCTGCCCCCTTTCCCATCCGGGACCCTTCACCTCCCCTGTCTACCCCTGTGACCTCTGACCGTCGTGAAACTGAACTGACGAAAGCGGGTGTGCCGTGCCCGACAGCAGGGTGTGCCTGGGCCTCAGTGGGCGCAGCTGAGGCTGCAGGTGCGCGTGTCTGCCCAGGGGTGTGGGGAGGGCCGCCGGGATCAAACCTGCAATCTGGGTATTTGCCCTGATGGGGGACCTGAACCCGTGACTTTTCTGCCAGTGGAACAACGCTCCGACCGACTGAGCCAACCGGCCCAGGTGTAAACAGCTTCCTTTCCTAACACGGAGAAGACTACGCTGTTTAACAAGGATGGAAAAACGGGGACGGAGCCCCCACAGCCAAAGCCAAGCATCACGCATGTGAGCAGGAGCCAGTTCCGGGGGAACCTGCATTCTACAGGAACAACCACGATCTCAGTCAACCAGAATGCCTGCATTTCGCTACTTGACTTTAGAGAAAGAGGCAGGGTAGGGGGAAACAAGCTATGATCAAGGAGTCAGTGAAAAAGAAAAAGTACAGCTCCCAGGGTATGTCTTGAGGCCTACAGGTAGGTGCTACGCCATCTCCCATATCTGGTCACCCAAAGGAGGAAAACCTACGTTCTTGTTAACGACGTACCTGCTGCAAGAGCCTGAGCTGTGGAGGGAAAAGATCTAATTCTCTTCCCGGTACTTCCCACCAAACATCTTAATAACTTTCAAGGTATGAAGTGACAGGTCTGTCACTCAACCCTCCATTCCCCAAAACAATCAAGCACTCCATCCAAGCGGCCCTCCCCACACCCCTGGGTAGACACGCGCACCTGCAGCCTCAGCTGCGCCCACTGAGGCCCAGGCACACCCTGCTGTCGGGCACAGCACACCCGCTTTCGTCAGTTCAGTTTCACGATGGTCAGAAGTCACAGGGGTAGACAGGGGAGGTGAAGGGGCCCGGATGGGAAAGGGGGCAGGTCTGTCCTGATTCCTGGTGCAGCTGTGGGGACTTGTATCTGAGCCTGGCTGGGGAGGAGCGGCTGCTGTGGGTAGCAAATGAAGGCGCTCTTTTCACGAGGGCCTCCCTGCGCAGAGATGTTTTGGTGACTCGGAAGGATGCGGGGGAAAGAGGCCTTCTCCCGGGGGCACAAGGGAGGGCAGAGCCTCTCTAGCGCCATGGCACCCTGGCGCCCAGGAGGGGCGAGGGCCCAGCAGGGGCGGAGGTGAGGCAGCACCTACCAGAGCAGCCTCAGCCAGGGAGGAGACCGCAGCAGAGGCTGCTGCAGCAACGTATGGGGACAGACTTGTTCACAAATGAACCGCACCCTGACCAACCCCCAGAAGTCATGGCTGCTGCTTTGCAGGGGCCAAGGTCGTGGGGGAGGGGCAGAGGAGAGCCGGGGAAGCCTGTCCCAGGGTTGCTGATGTCAGCGCTCCTGTTCCCATAGGCTGATGGGGCCTAGGGAAATTCAGATTACACAGCATGTATTGTATCTTTAGTCTCATCATTAATTATTTAAGAATAAACTGTTTCACTGCTTGCACCTACTGCAGGAACTCAATGACTGCTTACAGCTCAGACCAAGAGTATTTCATGACTTAAGCTGATACAGCCAAAGATTTCTACTCTTTGTGCGAAGTATTTTTAAAAATGGCACCCACCCTGGATGAAACCTAATAAAGCTATTTATCAAGTATCACCAGTGAGTAGCTTGAAATTATGTTAGAATAAAGAGGTATTGAGAATTTGCAACTTTGCAAATACATGCTTTCAGGAGAAACTAAGAATTTTCTTCTGCGTAAATCAAATAAAGGGAGATCCCCTATCGGGTGAAGGAGAGGTTCCACCACAGTGGACGTGGGGGAGTCCGTTGAAATGAATAAGCCTCGTGCAGTCTATGCAGTGCCTCCCCTGCGCCTTTGTAACGAAGGCTTGTGCCAGAGGGAAGAGCAGGAAAACCACGCACAGACCCGCTGCCTTCCCCTCATTTACAGGGAAAGATAGAAAGCAAAACAAATGTTCACTGCAGCATCATTTACAGCAGCCGAGCTGTGAAAGCGACCTGGGTGGCCAGCGATGGATGGGCAACGAAAGGAGAGGTGGTGCGCGCACACAATGGACTGTTACTCAGCTGTGGAAAGAATGCTGTCCTGCCCTGTGTAACAATATGGACGGACCTGGGGGTGTTATGCTAAGTGAAATAAGTCAGACAGAAATAAGAGCACCATAGGACCACGCTTGCATTTTGAATTAAAAAAAAAATCAAAACAAATGAACAAACAAAACAAACTCACAGAAACACAGAACTGACTGATGGTTGCCAGGGAGAGAGCCTTGTGGGGCAGGTGAAAAAGGTGACAGGCGGTTACTAGTGTGGTGATCACAGCGCAGACGTATAAACAATGAATCACTGTGCTGTACACCGGAAACAAGTGTCATATTACATGCCAACTATACTTTAACTTTAAAAAGGAAACAGAACAAATGTCAGAAGCTCCTCAAATGTCAAATATCAATTGTGGTCGATAGCAGAAAAATCAGTTAGAAATTTGGTATAAATATTTGTTATCAAACTATCTTTTCATTTTTACTATATTTTCTTTGGGGATTTTATTTAAATTCAGAAGGTGGTAAATATCCCAAAATAATCAATATCTAATTTTAGGAGTCCTGATTACTTGAAGCCATCCCACAATAAGAGCAGGGGGAAAAAATATATATTGTCCCTTTTGTCCTCCCTCTTTCCACTATTTCCCCAACTCTCTGCAACCCTAGGTCTATTTTCCATTTTCCTGGATGTCATTCATTAAAATAAATCATCAGCGGTGACAACCAGTCAATAACAGAGCATACTCATTGCCTGTCGCTACATCCACAATAAAAACCAGCAGAACAAAGCAGTGAAGTACAATGACGTGAGCAAGGTGCTTCTTATGAGCTGAGGAAAACCTGAATAATGCATCACTAGGCAAAAACCTAAAAAGCAATGTTGGTGAATTTCAAAACGGTCATCTGGTTTTCAAAGACAGTAGGGGCCTATTTCTCCTATTCACCTTGCCCTGGGCTGGCTGGCTTTTATTTGCTCCTCTCCACCTATTCCCATGCTAAACGGAAATGTTCCTGAAGTTTGCACACAGCTTCTCTGTGGGCAAAACAGCCCCTCTCTGAACACAACAGGCAATGCAGTTCACATAGCTGACAATGGACCAGCACTTCTGAAAGAAATACCTTCACCAGAAAGAATATGCATAAATAGCATTCAGAGTATTAAGCAATTAAATTTTGCCCAAACTGGGAAGCACCAGGCACAGGGGGGTGATCCGTCACTTCCCTGCCTGTCGGTATTTCCTGCCTGCCTTTGGTCTATCATATGTCACTTCCAAGGAGATGCGCAATTTCTCCTTGGTTTTCTGCTCACTAAAATAGCCACTCTTTTGGGAGTATCTTATTGCAACTTGCTTTTCTAATATTTTGCTAAATGAAAGAAACATATCAGTTACAAATGGATTATCACTCTGAGATGTCAATATTTAAGAGTACTTGGGTTGCAACAAAAACTGGTGTATGGTTGTTAGTTATTTATCACATAACAGCGCCATTAAAAGGATTCACATAGCTTCACTACTCTATTGCCTCCCAGTTCTACAAATTTATCACATACATTCGAATGGCAACAGTAGCAACAACAAAGGAATGAATTACACATCCTTTTTTTTTTTTTATGTCCCTTAAGATGAAGTTTAAATGAATAACAGATTAAGGATTTTTCATTGTCTTTTCTTTTGGTACAGATCCTAAGTCAGAAGAGACATTGTTTTCATTACTTTAAAATATATTTTCTAGAAAATCCCACTCCCTTAAATTTGTGTAACACTTTATAGCCTTGCGACACATTTTCACAGATAGCACCAGAGTTGATCCTCCCAAAACCCTGTGAGGTAGCAAATTCCAAAACCAGAATAGGTCCCGTCCAATCAGCAGTTCGCTCTCCCTCTGAGGCTCTCACTGGATTCTCGCCTCCACTGTTCACAGGCTTGTTTCCATATTTTTTATCTCTTTTTCTGCTGCAAATTTAGTAACTTCCTCAATCTATCTTCTAGTTCATTAATTCTCTCTTAATCTGTGTCTTAAATGCTATTTACCCCCAAATAGTTTTTCATTTTAATAACAACAGTGTTTATTTCTAAGGGATGTAGGTGGCTCTTCCTCAAATCTGCCTCATTTTTGTTTGATTAAAAATATCCATTTTCTTAAAAGGAAGTAACCAATGTTGGTGAGGATATGGAGAAACTGGAAGCTCTATGCATAGTTAGTAGGCATGTAAAATGGTGCAACTGCTATAGAAAACAATGAAAAGTTTAAAATAGAATTGCCATATGATCTAGCAATTCCACGTCTGGGTACATACTCAAAGAATTGCTGGCAGGGTCTTTAGGAGATACTTGTACCCCCATGTTCATCGCAACGTTACTCACAATAGCCAAAACCTGGAAGCAATCAGTGTCCATCAATAGATGAATGGATTAAAAATTGTGGTGTAAACAATGGAATAGTGTTTAGCCTTAAAAACAAAATTAATTCTGACACATGGGACAGCATGGATGAACCTTGAAGACACTATGCTAAATAAAATAAGTCAGGTACAAAAAGGCAAACATTGTATGATTCCACTTCCGTAAGGGGCCTAGAGGAGTCAAATTCATAGACAGAAACAGAATGGCGGCTGCCAGGGGCTGGGGGAGGGAGAAGCGGGGAGTTAGTGTGTATCAAATACCCAGTATCGGTGCTGCAGGGTAAAGGCAGTTCTGAGGTGGATGGTGGTGATCGCTGCATAACAACGTGAATGTTCTTCATACGGCAGAACTGTGCGCGTAAAAACAGTTAAGACGGCAAATTTTGTGTGTATTTTACCACAATGAAAAAAATTTTTAAATATTAGGGGTCAGGGGGGGATCAGCAGTTCAGAGGACAGAGGCCAGGAAGTGGCGGTTCCCTGTGCGTCTACCACGTGCCCCAGTTCTGCGTGAGTCCTCTTACTGCTCTTCTCCTGGGCGCCCCGGGCAGCGCGGCGGAATCAGAAACAAAGCATTCGACAGAAGGCGGCGTCATCGTCATCATCACCAGCCCCCAAAGAAACAGAGAAGAAAGCAAGCTTAGGGCCGGGTGGTGACGTCTGCCGTTTTCCCATTATTCAGAACCCGTGATAATGTGTCCCTCAGGCATCTTCCTGGTAATTCCTAGGAAATTACCAGTCCTCACCCTGGAAATAACTAGTCCTGGCTTGAACATGTAAACATTTCACCCAGGCGCTGATTTCTTCCCCTTCAGGAAGTACAGATCTGCATTTCAAATGAAGCCTTAACTACTATCTCTAAGGACAGTTTTTAACAAATGCCACTTTGTAAACAAACCAAAGGTGATGAGAGGTCACCTTGTAAAGGTAAACAGCCGGCTTCCACCGCCCAGGCTAGCCTGGCCTGACGACCCAGCATCAGGAACTCTGCTCCGCCTGAGCAGGGCCCGGCTTCCAGGCACACTAAAAAACACATCTGTGTTTCACGCCATCCAAGAAGCAGTATTCAAGAGTTTAACATTTAAACATAATCGGGTTTTACTCTTGTTGGAGGCGAAGTCTCTTTTTTGGCAAGAGAGATGGCTTTCACGAGTCGCCCAGATGGAGTTCATGCCGGCCTGGCTCATGCACCTGTCAGAGCAGCAGAGGCTTCACGGAGCTAACGCAGCCCTTCTAGGTCAGACAACCGACGCTCACCCCAGGCATCCACTCGTGACAGGGTTTGCTCTTGGCTAACACCTTGCTGACGACCTGATCTAGACTGTTGAAAAATCCAAAAACTCATTCTAAACTGAGAAAATGAAGAGGTGGCACTCTCCCACAGAAGGGTGGCTCTGTGCGGCCCCCACCATGATGCCACCACCATCGTTCCCAGCCTGTTCCCAGCCTGTTCGCCGTCACCCCCTCTGCAGGGAGCTCAGGCGCAGGACACCATCCTTCAGCCAGGGGCTCTCAAAGGCAGCCAGGCTCCAGGGTCCCCGGAGAGTTTGTGGAAACACGCCCATCCCCAGCCGCGCAATCGGCAGGTCTGGGAGCAGGCCAGGAGTGTGCGTTTCTAACTACTTCCCGGGCAGTGCCGCCGCCGCGGTCCCCGTCCCCATGATGACACTTTGCCATCCCCTTTCTTTTCCATGACTACCACTTTCAAAATGCTGTTACACCTACTGGGAATGCCATCTTCCTGGCAACTCTACCCTCAACGTGTCAACACACCCACAGGGACCAGGGACAGCCCAAGTCTCCTCCCTCGTCCCCCTGCTCGGGCTTCTTCCACTCTCATTCCCAAAGGGAGGAAGGGTCAGGAGGCCCAGTTAGGGGGGAGCCAGTGGGGAGCGTGCCCAGGGGCCCCGGCGGGCTTTTCCACACCACCAGAGGGGAGTGTGGGGGCACGAGCCCAGCCAGCTCTCCCCTTCTTCCTTTACAAAACAGCTGCTGCCCTCAGGGACCCTAGAAGGAGAGGCAGACCTGGGCCGAGACAGGATTTGGGGCTCCTGAGTCCCCTTGCCAAACGACCAAATTAATATCACCTTAATAGTCATCTTCTCCTACTCCCAACACCTGTTACCAAATACCACCAGCCACTTGATGAAAACCTTCCCACCTGTACTTCTGAAGGACATACCTTTTCTACCTTGTATGTAAGTCCTTTGCGATTCATCTACTCCATACCTTCCTCCCTTCACAACTGTACACAGACAGTACTCATTAAATATTTACTGAATTTAATGGAACCATACACAGAGGTCAAAGAATGCACGTTGTATGTGCACCATCACCAAAGCAAGTGCCATAGGAATTAGATACCAACAGCATTTCCAAATAACACAGGTCCCCTAAAAATGTATGTGAGGAAAAAGACATTAAGCCATGGACCAGAAGAATGATCATAGTAATTTTGAAAATTTCCAAACATTCTATCTATTCTTTCCAGGAGCATATTTATAACATAATGCATTTAGCACCCTGAAAACTTTTAACAGTAAAACCAAAATTAACTTTGGGAAATAATGCATAAATTAAATTGCTTTTCTTGATGACTTTCTTCCTTAGAAGCAAGGCCCCCTATTCAGCTTATATTACCAGAGAAATATATAACAGCAATAGTATAGAGTGAATATTTCTTCAAAGGGAACGAAAGATGACAACTCACCTCAGAACTAGCTGTAACATCACATCTTCACAGTGTAAACCGATGAGAGTTCTAAACAATGCCAGGGACACCACACAGAGCTGAAGAGCAACAGACACATTCTGTTTCAGATATTGGAAGGACGGCTCTGCTCTCCACAGATGGTAAATACATCAGACTCACAAAACAAAAATGGCCTCTTCTCTTCAGCAGGTTTGATAAGAAGCAGGCAGCTGCCAGGGGGAAGGTGTACCCGGGCCATCGGCTCTCCTAGAGGCTTGGCTTAGAAGGACCAAGCCTGGGAGTGCACCATCTTGCAGAACTACCCTCCTATAAGATGCCTCGCTCCTATCTCCAACTTTTTAAGATCCACATAAAGACACCTCTACAACTCTCCAATACATACTTATGCATGGATGTGCAGGCACACATGAGATCTCTGCTTGTCACCTGTTTTCGTAAGTTATTTTCAAATATGCCATTAGTTATCGACAAGACAGGGCTAACAGGAAGTTGTATGTACCCTGGCCAACTTTGCCTCCGGAGTCCTCAGCCCCAAGCCTCAGCTCCTCTTGCCCTGTCTCTGGGCTTTGGGGCAAACCTTCTCTTCGGTTCCATTTTCAGTGGTGCTCAGGGTGTGATAATATACTTTTCTAGAAGTTCATTAAAAAAAAAAAAAGCAAGACTTCTTTCACTCTGATTTTCCAAATGGAAAGATGAACAGGAAAGAAACCCAAAGGTATATTATAAAATCGTCATGCCCTTTAAGGAGTAAGATTTTATCATTTTATCAGTCCACTTAAGGAATTTATGGGCAAGTTTGTCTGGATCTTCATAAGCTGAATAGGTGCACATGGCATTTTGTAGGAGGGTAATTCTGCAGAATGGCTTAATTACCTGCTTTGACTTCCTAATCAAATCCTGTAGAACTGATAGCTTGAATACACATTCTCGGTATACTCCTACAGTTCAGTGACAAAAAGACCAATACACCATGCTAAACACTCCAGACATAGATCTGAAAGGGTTACTATGGTAATACTATATATAACATATTGTATACAATAGTGTTAACTATAATCACCTTGCTGTATGTTAGATCCCCAGAACTAATTCATCTTATAACTGGAAGTTTATACTCTTTGACCAACACTGTGCAGTTTTATAAACTATAGTACGTATTTTAGCTTTTATCTTTAGAGTAAGTATATTGTCTCATAAGCTTAACTTGTTATTTCAAATGGTTATTCTATGTGCATTATCAATTATTTGGTTCAGTTCAGGTTTAGGAACTTAACTTTCAATCTCTGAATCTAAAGTGTATCTCTTGTAGATAGCATATAGCTGGGTCTCCTTTTCTAATACAGTTTGACAATCTCTGCCTTTTGATTAAGTTTTTAACCTATTCACATTTAATATTATTTTTATAACTGGATTTGTCTACTGTTTTAATTTTTGTTTTCTATATGTCTCATGATGTTTTGTTCTCCTATTTTACTTTTACTGTCTTGTTTTGCACTGAGTGAATATTTTCCCTAGTATAACATTTTCATTCCTTTAATAATTTTTTTCACCATATAGTTATTTTATTAGTGGTCCCTCTAGGCTTACCGTATACACCTTAACTTACTAGATTTTACTTCAGACTTATACTAAATTAGTGCCAGTGACCTAGAGATAGCTCTATTCCTTCTAACCCCCTTTTGTGCTATTATTGTTACATATTATAGCTATACGTTCTGCCCGGACCGGACACGCTCTCGTTCCCGGCTCCGCCCGCACCGCGCCCCCGCGGCCCCCGCACTGGGCCTCCCCAGAGTGCAGTCTGCTGGTCCCACAGCAGGACGTGCCAGTCCAGGCGGACGGACAAAAATGTCCTACGAAAGGCCGTCAGCGCCTGACAAGAGGGCTCCTAATAACAAGATGCATCATCTAGTTCCAAGATAGAAAAGGCAAGGGCTGCAAGAAATAAAAAGGGGGAGAGAGGAAAGAGAATATACATAATCTTACTCCAAAAAGAGACTCTCCTGAAATCTTACCCGAAACGGGGTGTTGATTCGGCTGGTGAGAGTGTCTAGGATGTGGACGTTCTCGTGCTGGTGCAGCAGGATGAAGCGGAGGAAGATCTGCAGTAGCGCCGGCTCGGAGATGCTGCGCAGAAAGAGGTCCAGGTACGCAGTGGTGGTCATGACTTCCTCCACGGTCACCTGCGGCCAACGACAAGGCGGGCACAGGTGAGCGCCCTCTGGGAGCCGTGACACCTGCCTCCCCAGCAGCCCCTGGCCGCACCACAGTGACCCCGTCGAGGCCAGGCCACCCCCACCACAAGGACGCACTCCGGAGCTGTGTCTGCAGCCTATGCCACAACACCCCGTGCGGCTCCCGCCCCTGAACCAGCAAGGGGAAAGCAAAGGCTCAAGGATGCCGTTCAAGGGTTCAGGCAACTCTAATCATCAAGTGCAGCTCACACGGCATACAGATTTTAGTGTGTAATCACAGTGGGGAGAGAAAAGGGATACTGGAAAGTATTTACATGGTCAGTAAATGAGTAATTAGATGGCTCAGCACCACTTGTTTCATTATTGGTCATTCAACGAGCATTTATTGAGACCTGCTATGTACAAGGAGCCAGGAACATTAAGAACCCCTTTTTTTTTTTTTTTTTTTTTTGGTCCAGGAAGATGGGTCGTATATATGATCTAGCAAACAAGATAATACAATAATAAATGGCAAATGAGAGATAGATACAAAGTGATTCAAATGTTTGGATATGTTTCTGAAAAGTTGCAAGTCACAATTTATAACTGCATAACATACATAAAGTGTTATTTATATAGTGCTATACCAGTTTACTGCTTATAAAGTAACTGTGACTTTTTACAATACAAATTAGCATTTTCTACCTGGTGTGACTTCCCCATGCAGTAAAATGTCAATCTTTCAGGAAACAGAACACTCTGGCAGGTCGAGTTTTTCAAAGAGCTGAGGATGTGATGTTTGAAGTATCAAAAAACTAATTTTAACATTGTGGTTGGGAATATTTTAAGAGCTAGGTTACACATGTCTTCCTAAAAGCAGAATAGAACATCTCTTGATGAATGAAGGTCATCCATTGCCTTTTTGCCTATGGTATAGAAATACTCAGACAGGGCTCCGTGGAACTCACCAGGGAAATAGTTCAAACCTTCAGATTCCCACCCTCTACCCTAGACATCTTTGGACTCTCTGCCCTGAGTCTAAAGCACTCGTTGATAAACGAAATGGATGGCAGTACTTTTAGCGTGATTACATCTTCTCTTTTTCAGTTTTCTATCTTTTTTATTTCTCCCTTTAAAACTGTTAACTGTCACTTTAACATACTGTTCCTGGGCCCATCCTTTTATACACATTTCTCTTCCCCTTGCAATTTTCTGCTTTAAAAATCCACAAAGCAGTTTAGGAGCTAGATCTCCATATCTGCTTATATAAGTGTAGACAGGCCTTGCGTGGATGCATCTGCGCATAAAAGCTTCAATTGCTTCTGCAAATTTCTTGGTTCTTAGGTATTTCCTAGATAGATGAGTCCAGATGGCTGAGTGATCACCAAGCCAGTCTTGCCTGTTTTCTTTACTCTAAGCAAGGCATGCCTGCATGCTGCATTTCAGCCCACCCTCTCAGATCCTGCTGACAACGCCCCCCCCCTCCCCTCAGTCCCCTGGGTGGTCTGAGCACTGCATCAGCGAGCAAACACCCCTCCCCCACCAGCTCGGTGGTGCCAATGCTGTGAGATCCTCAAACAGTCCACACATCACCGTGTCATCTGACCAACTTCAAAGGGCTCTCTGTGGCCCAAATACAGCAAAGGAAACAGGGAACATTGCCCCAAGGACAGAGCTTCTCATGGGCTTCACCAGCTTCTGAAACAAACTGCTTCTCTCCTTGGGTTTCCAGGGTTCTCCAGTCACAAACTCAGGGCACTCTTAATCCTGCTCCAGGGCACGGGCGCTGTCCTTCTCTTTATTACTCCAGCGCAACGTGCGGATCTAGCACATAGGCCGCACTTCATAAGCGTTTCTTGAATAAATGACATCCCCTTAGGATCCAGTGATTCATATGGCCAGAGTCAAGCTTAATTTTTAATTCTCCCCTCTTCTCTGTGTGTGTTCTGAAGGCCCCAGAGAATGGGGACATTTTTAATAAAGACATAAAATAACGGATGTCACCAAGTAGCTATGGGGGAAATGACTCATAACACCTAACAGGTAGTTTCATTAGCTCACACCCACTCCACTCCTGCGATCTTAGGCCCTTCAGCAGAAATTTAATGCAAAATCACTTAGGCTGAAGTCTAATTCCCCAACACTCTGGATCAGTAGAAGAAGTAGCACTAATCACTCCAAATGGGCCACGTGTGTAGTTCCTGCAAGACCGTATTTTCACCTTACCTACTGAGCACTGCTGAGTGGGCGTGCCGTGCAGAATTCCAGGAGCTGCCTTGGCACCAATAATGCACCATCAGCTTGTCCCACCCCTTAAGTTGCAGATGGCCTTAATAAGCTCAAAAGCGCAGCAATCAACTCTTCAGAATGTAAGCCTCAATCTTTGGGGGGCTGACAGGGAAAGAGGGCACTAAGCATTTATTGTTTGTTACTCTTAGGCCGGATAAATGAAAGATTTTTCTAAAAGAAATCAAAGCTGTCATTTATACCCTAAGAGGATTTAAGAAAGCACTTGGAGGGGCAACATTTACATAATGCGGCATAAATATGAAAGACCCAATTCTATTAAGCATCAAGTTGCACACTCTTTATAAATCAAGGTCACGCTCACTTTAAACTAATACCTGACGCCAGGAATATCGGGTCCCCTCTCTTTCCATTCCTTCCCTCCCCATGTTGTCAGAGCCCTTTGGAGCCTTGTATCCCGGAGAATCTTCTCCTGCCCCATCAGCTTACTTTTCAGAATCGTCGTCCAATCCCCCCAGTAGGCAACCTCCACCACGAGGATGAGCCAGAGCCTAAGTGTGATCGCTTGAAAGCCGACGGGAAGCCGGGGGAGCAGCTCCCTCGTGCAGAAGGCCAAGCTGAAGCTTCCACTAACACCCCTAAGGGGACGCAGGGGCCCAGCGGGAGAGCAGCCCCCTCCTCACGACCCAATCACAAACGATAATCAGCTGTCGGTGTAAGAGGTTTTGTCTCATAGATAACTGTCTATGTTTATTTACCTTGTTCTATAAAGGATGGCAGTAAGCTAAAAATTTACATAGAAATTCCAGAACTGGTAGATGAGGTTCTATTTTACCACCATGTAATAATAAAGGTTAAGTACAGTAAAGCTTAGGAATGCTGTTCCTTACTAAAAGTAGAACAAGATGACTACAAGAGCCCAAGGAAAATTCCTTTCTACAGAAAAAAAAATTCTCCGTGAAAGGTAAGTACAACTGTGAACCAAAACAGTGTGCCTGCTTAGGCACTCTTTTTTTTTTTTCTTAGTTGAGGCAAAATTGGTATATAGCATCATGTTAGCTTGAGGTCTACGGCATAATAATTCAATCTCTGTATCACTGCAGTGATTACCACAATAAGTCTAGTTACCATCCATCACCACACAGTTGACCCCTTTCACCCGTCTCATCCACCCTCTTAACCCCCTTCCCCTCTGATAGTCACCAATCTGCTCTCAGTATCTATGAGTTCTGTTGCTTTGTGTGTTCCTGTGTTTGGGTTTTTAGATTACACACGTAAGTGAAATCATATGAGGTATCTGTCTGCCTGTCTGACTTATTTCACTTAGTGTAGTACCCTCAAGGTCCATCCACACGGTTGCAAATGCCAAGATTTCCTTCTTTCTATGGCCGACTAATATTCCAATGTATATACGCATATACACCACATCTTCTTTATCCATTCACCTACAGATGGGCACTTAGGCACTCAGGTTGTTTCCATATCTGGCCTATCATAAATAATGTTCATACTACCCAAAGCAATCTCTATCAATATGTCAATAGCATTCTTCATAGAACCAGAACAAATCATTCTAAAACTTGTATGGAACCACAAAAGACCCTGAAGAGCCAAAGCAGTCTTGAGAAAGAAGAGCAAAGTCAAAGGTACCACACTCTCCAATTTCAAACTAATACTACAAAGCTATAATACTCCAGTACAATACTATAGTATAGTATTGGCATTAAAAAAAAAGAACAGAATAGAGAGCCCAGAAATAAAACCACACATCTATGGTCTATTAATTTATAAAAAAAGTAGCCAAGAATAAACAAAGGGGAAAGGACAGTCTCTTTAATAAATGGTGGTGGGAAAACTGGGCAGATGCATGCAAAAGAATGAAACTGGGCCACTGTCTGGTGTCATACAAAAAAATTAACTCAAAATGAATTAAAGACTTGAGTGTAAGACTTGAAATCATAAAATTCCCAGAAGGAAACATAGGCAGTAAGCTCCTTGCCATAGTCTCAGGAATGATTTTTGGGGTCTGACTCTAAAAGCAAAGACAACAAAAGCAAAATTAAACAAGTGAGACTATATCAAACTAAAAGCTTCTGCAAAGCAAAGGAAACCATCAACAAAATAGAAAGGTAACCTACTGAAGTGGAGAAAATATTTGCAAATCATAAATCTGATAGGGGGTTAATATCCAAAACATATAAGGAACTCAAGCCATTGCTGGTGTGGCTCAGTGGACCACAGCACCATCCTGTGAACCAAAAGGCCGCTGGTTTGAATCCTGGTCGAGGGCACAGGGCTGGGCTGCGGGCCAGGTCCCCAGCTGGGGGCGTGCAAGAGCCCACCAATGTTTCTTTCCTTCTCTTTCTCCCTCCCTTTCCCTCTCTCAAAAAAAATAAACAAAGTCTTTAAAAAAAACATTTAATCCATTAATTTTTTTAAAAAAGAACTCAAACAACTCAATAGCAAAAAAAAAAAAAAAAAAAAACCAATGAAAAAATGGGCAAAGGATGTAAATAGACATTTTTCCAAAGAAGACATGCAGATGGCCAACAGGCAATCAAAAGATGTTCAACATTACTAATTATCAGGGAAATGAAAATCAAAAAACCAAAATGAGATATTACCTCATACCTGTTAGAATATCTATTATCCAAAAAAGAAATAAGTGTTGAAGAGGATGTGAAGAACAGGGAACCATTGTTGGTGGGAATGTAAATTGGTATAGTCACTATGGAAAACAGTATGGAGGTTCTTCAAGAAATCAAAAATAGAATTATCATACAACCCAGCCAGTTCCACTTTGGATACTTACACAAAGGAAACAACAACACTAGTTTGAGAAGCTGTATCTGTCCCTATGTTCCTCGTAGCATTATTTACAATAGCTTAGGCACTCTTATGTGCTTACTTTTCAGCCCAAGTTGTAGAACAGAGCCCTGATTCCGGTACTTAATTTTACTGCTCTCAAGGCAGTTTAGGATATCCTTTGAAACAAATCTCTTTCTTCACCTCCCTTTCCACCCTCCGCTAGGCGTCACCTGAGACCTCTTTCATGCCGAGCACTCTTCGCCAATCCCTTACACTGGTGTTTTCCAAACTATACTTTGAGACCCAAAAGTGGGCAGTGAAATCAACTTATTGGTTCCCTAATGGTTTAGACCAAATCCAAACAGAAACTACTGGAATACATTCCATGTAATAAGTAAGTACTGTGTTGTCAAACTTTTATATTCATATTTTATTCATGTATATTCATTATATATATATATGTGCCTTATTATATATTCAGTAAAACACACAAAATGCATAAAATAAATTTCTGGCTGTGCATGACAGTCAAAAACATCTGAACAACACTGAAGCAGCACTGCAGTACCCAAGCCAACCCACAGTCCTTCCCGCCGCCCTGTCACCTGCCGGTTCCCATCGCCAGTGGCCCGTACCCCAGGCTGTGACCCAGCACGGTCTGGTCTGCGAGACACGCGTGAATAACTGCGACCAGTTCTCTGAGCAGGATGGCAACTGAATTTACAGTAAATTTACTCCTTTTTATCTTAGCCTAAGAGCTCCGACAGTACATTTTTCAAAATTAAACTTTCAAGCTCCTCAGAAGTGGGCAAAATAAAGAGTTTGCTTTCTTTTAAAAAGGGGGTGGGTGGGAAGGGAGGTGTTGACACCGTGAGTCACATTCCACTCTATAAACCCTCTCAGAAAAGGAGGCCAGAGCCCAGCCCAGCTGCCATGCCCACGACCGCAGCAGCACATTAACTTAATGCACAGCGTGGGAGTGAAATTGAGCATATAGACATTCCGACCTTTCTGTAATCAGCTCTCATTGGGAAATTCCATTTGCATCTAAATTAGCACCAGAGCCCTCCCTGTAATGGCAGGATTACATGTGTCCTGAAAAATAAAGTTCCCACCTACTAACTGTGTGTGTGTGTGTGTGTGTGTGTGTGTGAGAGAGAGAGAGAGAGAGAGAGAGAGAGAGAGAGATATCCACTTGCATTGGGACAAATGGATCCTAACTTCTGTCACTCAGGCAGGTGGCAGGCAGTAGGGTCAGGTGACTATTGCACCCTCTCCAAGTTAGAAGCCACACTTCCTTGGCTTTTCCTTTGATTAAGAGGAGAAGACAAGCAAACCGAGGTTCAGCCGGATCATCTGTGAGCCCTCAGCACCAGCAGTTCCAACCAGAAAGTTAGGGAACAAGACCCGGACGAACACTGCCCACTAAAACCAGCGGTGGGGACAGGAATGGGGGGGCTGGATTGTCTGAAACAGGGAGGAAGCAGTCTTTTCAGGGAACACAGGCTGCCCCTGCGCGCTGCTGCCAGAGCCTGACAGGATGACGGACAGGCAGGAGGCACGTCCGCCCGGGTGCAGCCGAGGGCAGCAGCTGAATGGGCTCCTCACAGCCACCCTCTTCTCTCCAAGGACACAGAGCTCGAAGAACATCCAAGCACAGAAGGGATGACAGACACCCTGGTTCGCAGCGAGCAGCCCCACTGTTTCAGCCAAAAACTCAAGCGGAACACGTTCATTTGTTCCAAGTCTGAAAAGAGCCTGCAGTTGACAATTCAGGCTCGCTCCCTCGTGGGCCCCTCATGCCTCCCTCTCTTCTGCTCCTGGGCCCCACTTCACAGACACTCCACCGCCGGAGGGAGGCTGGGGAGGCCAATGGTGGTGACATCTCAAGCTGGTGAGTTCAGCTATTTGTTCCCGAAATATTTAAGGAAGGAGGAAATTAACAGGATAGCTACAATGACTTCAACAACATATCTTAAGGAAAAGGTGTTGAAAATAAAGCCAGTCTCTGCCCTTCTTCCCCAGCATTTCTTCAGTGTATCTGCAATGCATTAAACATAATAATTAAATCAATTAAGTATAAATTAGTGGATGAATTAAATATCATTAACTCGTACTTTCTGAGGGAAAGGGGGAGGAGTAAACAAATGGCCTCTCAGAGTTCTTCCAGACCCCACACCCCAAGGGGCCTCACCGACTTTCAGACAGAAGGCAAAGGCATGGGGTCTGGGGAGGGCCTCCCCGTCACAACGCGAAGGACCATGAAAACAACTCGAACATCACTGATCCGTTTTTAAGCACCTACTGTGTAATTAAAGACTGTTCTCAGCATGTTGCTCCAGCTCTTTGGGTCCTCACAGACGTATGAGAACTGACTCAACCTAAACAGAAAGTGTATTCATTGTAAGGACACTGGGGTAAACTACCCAACTCACCGCAAGGCTGAAGGAGCAGGCTTGGAAGGAAGGGCGGTTGCAGCCAAGACGCTAATAGCCACTAACCCTTCTTCTAATCTCAGGCAGGGCCACACGGCTTCCTTCGGCAAGACAGTGCAGTAGGTCGCTCCCATTGGAAAGTTCCCTCATTGTTAAAAAAAAAAAAAAAAAGATTCTGCCTGCTGCAATTTGAGGTTACCCTGAAGGTAAACTGTCATTGAAAAAGAAAAAAAAAAGCTTCCGTCTATAAATGAAATAATCTATGTAAAGAATATAGCACTCTATTTGGAGCCCAGGAAAAATCCAATAAATTTTAGTTATTAGTAAAAATAAAATAGTTCACCTGCCCTCACATTAAGAAGTGGTGATAAAGGAACATCGTCCTCCCAAAACCCAATTTTCTTCCCTCCTCTGAAATCCCTACGAAGCCTCCCAGCTCCCTTTCCTAGACTAAGCCCATTCCCTTTTCCCGTTTTCTAAATGCATTTCTCCTTCCCTAAAGATTGCAAAGTTCCCGCAGAAATGACTCTGTCTGACCTACAGTGTGAATTCTCATAGCACCTGGTGCACCGGCAGGCACTCAGAGGGTAATCAATAAATGTGTCAAGAAGGAAATCAGCAGCCCTGTAACTAATAAAAACACAACCCATGTTGGGATGCCTTCATTAGCAAAATAGATTAATTTGACAGTACGTGAACGGCAGAGGAAATTTTTCTTTTACAGTGAATAACATTTCATTGAAAATACAGAGCCTAACTGATGTGATGCTCTTGAATTAAGGCAACCTAGTCAACAGATCCTTTGGGGGGAAAAAGAAATGCTTCCTCAGGCTTCTCCCTAATTTCTCTTCTTGATTAATAAGACAGCACTACTGACTTCTGATGAGACTGACCTTCAACCCAACAGCAGAGGGGAAATGATTTATGGGCCAGAGTCTCAACCAGCAGCTTCTCTAGAATGAAGTATCTGAGGACAATTATCAGAAGGTGGCATCTCAAGCCTGCCACCCTCGCCCCCAATTCAATTTGTCTGCTGGGTTAAATGGATCGCTCGGGGGTGGAATTTTATACACAGACCAATTTTCCTAGACACCAAAACTATAACAAAGGCGAGTTCTGATGATAAAAGACAGATTTCACTCCTGGCTTATTTTCCATGGGAGATGGAAAGACCTCAGCACAATGCAAGACCGAGAAACGCAGAGGTGTCTGTCCCGGCAAACTCTGTAACTCCAGTCTTTCTGGTCGCTTTTCTCTGTTATCCCAAACCCACTCATCACCTGGCGCCGGGAGGTCACAGGCGAGCCACACCAAGGGGCACCCTGCTCCTCTCACCTGCGGGGCAAGTCCCACACAAACAACGCAGGGAGCTGGGCCCTTAAAGCAAGTCAGTGGGGGTCAGAGGAGAATTATACCAGGAAGGTGAAATAAGCGGGCTATTACCTTCCTTTCTGTTTTCCTCACTTTTGGGGTTTCCTTCAACTGCTTAAAGAAAAACTTGCAGGGCATTGGTTGCTGATAAATTGTTCCAGTTCCCTCGGGAGAGTGCAGGGAAAGCAAAAAAGATTCAGGTTCAGACCAGAGCCTCCTCCCCGCAGGACACTTGTTTCTGAGACCACCACCGCCCGGCTGCCTTAGACTAGGCGGGGCCTGTGTGAGCTCCTTCTGCATTTCTCTGTGCAGGGAGGGTGGGACCCTTCCTATCTTTTCATAATTCGGATGCTTAAGACCCAAGTCCTTGGTACGGCACTATCTCCTTCACACTCTTGTTGAAAGCAAAAGGAAAGGAATCTAATTTTCCATTGCCAATCAAAAGTAAAGGACAGCCTAATTTGTAACCTGAATTTTCCTCCTGCACAAGGGGAGAGAAGTGACATGAAGGACTGAGGAGAGGTCGGAACTGAGGGGGCTTCTGGTTCCTGAGCTGGTTCAGACTCCAAAAAACGTACTCTGTGTGTATGTGTGCGTTAAGACAATGAATATAGTTTTGTTTCCTAACTTCTATTACTTTTAAAGTAGTAAAAACCAGGTGAGAAGGGCTATGCTAGGAGAAGAGGCAGAGCCAGTTAGGTCTGTACTGAGTCAAATACTTAAGGCCGCTGCTAGGCTTTCTGGGACCTAGCCACTGACCCAAAACCACCGCACACAGGGCACCCCTGCAAATTCATAAAAGGGTCCCTGTCCGGGACCACAAGTGGGTGAGTAGATGGCTTGGCCAGAGCAGAAGATGCCCTCTGCCGACTAGCGAACAGCGCCCCTTCCTGTGGGGGGACCCAGGCCGTGCCCAGCACGCAGTCTGATGAGCAGAATGGGAGCCTTGTCCCTCCCACTCGCCCCCGCGGCAGGGCACGCGTGCGCACTGGACGACCTGTGCAACCCTGGACCGGTCCAGCCCGTGGTTGCCCAATAATGAGAGTAACAGAAACGTCTAGCTTCCCACTGTTAAAAACAGAATGTCTTCCTTAGGAATAAACTCAAGTTTGTAACTAAAAACTACAGTTCCCTACTTCCTTTGCATCCAGGTGTGGCCTTATATATCCTGGCAAGTGAAGTGTAAGCACAACTGGTGTATGGAATAGGAAAGGGCCATTAAAGTGAGTTTTCCTTTACATAAAGGAGTTTTCTGTTATCTACAGATATCCCTTATGTAAACTGACCAGTGTTTTCTCTGAAAATAAAATGATTTGCTTTGTGAGTAAATTGCTATAGAGGTATCATCCTCAGCATATAGAACAGTGGCTGGCATATACTGGGTGCTCAGCATTTATTTGTTGAATGAATTAAGTCAATAAATGAATGTTTCCCATCGAGAGAAGACTAAATAACATTTGCAGCCCCTTACGATAAAGCAGAAATGTCATGTCAAGACTAATCTCATAACCCATTTTCCAAATAATCCTCCAAAGCATGAGAACAGTAGCTTTCAAAATTTTTAAAATCATGACCCATCATAAGAATTGCATTTCACAATAATACATAACATTTACCCTTGCTAAGTACAATGCAATGTATTTCCTGATATGTTGAGTTCTGTTTTTAAGTGTTAATTGGCACCTACCAAACTGACGTTTTGATTCATTAATGTGACAAGATTCAGTGTTTGAAAACTACTTTTTATATATATTTATCCATTAACTTGCTTATCTGTTAACACTTCTGTTAACTAATAAACAAGAGCCAATACTACAGTTTAATTTTTTAACTGAAAACTTAAATATTTAAAATTTAATGGAAAGAAATAGTGGTAGAAGCAACCAAAATATTGTGCTTATTTTGTCTGACATTCTTATGCAATAGTGCCATATGATCACTCACATCTTGGGGGTCTCTACAGCACAAAGCAAACACTGACCCTGCTCTGGGGAAGCCTGCGCGGCCCGGGAGGTGCTGAGAGCATGGCCGTCCCCACCCCCGCCCCCTGGCCTGCTCTTTGTGGCACCCGCACATCGAGCAGTACCCGCTCTCAGCACGCGTCAGTCAAAGCCAGGCTGTCCTTCCTCCCAGACTGGCTCCTAACCTCCTACCCTGGAGGGGCAAGTACTTGTATTAGCTGTTGCTTCTCTTTGCTGATAAGGGAGTGTAAATGGGCTTCCTTTTCCAAGCTGGAATTCTCCAACTGCACAGATAAAAATTGAAGGGGGAAAGAGGCATTGCAGGCTAGTAGAAAATGGACTGCCATGGATCTGTATCAAACACTTGTGTTCTAATCCTTAGTATCTGGTGACCTTGGGTCCGTGACCTTTGGCGTCTCAACTGCCACAGCTGTGAAACCAGTGTGGCGTCCAGTGGGCCATGCAACCTAGTCCAGAAGTTTACACGTGTGAAGGTTTGCCTTGGTAAGTTTACCTCCCAGCACAATCAACACAGAGCTCTGTTCTAACGTTGTAATGACGGTGCTGGCCACCTTCTTTTGATACATTTATTTAACCAATCGCATAATTGCATGTTTTTCCTCTGTACAATGTACTAGCAGCTCGGCATATACAACCAAAGTACACTGCATGGTCCCAGGGACAGCTCAGCGACAGAGGAGAGCAGGGTGTGCCTAAGTGCAAGGCTTTGGCCCACTAGGGGCACTCTCCTGGGACTTAACAGATGACTACGTTTTGGACGGACAGGCACAAAGTAGAAAGAATGATCCAGCAGGAACATGGCGGTAAGACTGCAGGACAACGAGGGTACTACCCTGACTGCAGATGGCATTTGAAAATCATGGAGAAGGGAGGTTAACAGGCCAGAGCAGGTCCCATTAGGAGCAATCTTCAAAAACCGCTGAAGGAGGCTGGATTCTCCTCTGCAGGTAACAGAGACCCAGGAGAGCATCTTGAGCATGGGCATGATGATTAAACTACCCCTATTTAGTTTTTTAAATATGAATTACTACTTCTAAATTTGCCAGAATTTAAAAAGGTAGGATTTTTGTTCAGCTGACAGAGAATCCAAATGTTTCCTCCCTCAAGCAGGACTTGCCCGTGGAGTTCTGGCCTCTCTCCATCTCTCTCAGTAACTCTTACTGCGGGGAGGGGGGGGGGGGGGGGGGGTCTTGTCATTTCGAGGACCCTGTCCCTTCCTCTCTTTTGTCTGCAAGGAGCCAGGCTGCTGGCAGGATACATGTTCTTCTTTGCCCCTCCCCTCACTGGCTCCATGGAGTACCTGGGTGGGTTTGTCTAATTCTGGGCTTCACTATTAGGAAATCTTGCCACAGGTATAAACCCTATTCTCCAGCACCAGTTGAATTGGTAATAAAAGGGCTCTTTCGATCTTCCGTCTGCCCCACTCATTTCCCATAATCCTCTGGTCAGAACTCCACTTTATTCCTCAATGGAACACACTGACTTTTCTGAAACCGCAGTACAGGCCCCTCGGCTATGCATAGTCAGTCCATTCTGATTCATACAAATGCTTTACACCCTAGGCCCAGGGCTTCAGGGACGCGGCGCTGCACTCCAGACAAGCCAATTTACGGCAAATGAGACCAGCGTGGCGGCACACGGGCAGCCCCACCAGGGGACTCGGCACAGCAATCAGGGCTGATGGCTGTTGCAGTCGGGCCCTTGCCACCTGCCAGGCGCAATCCCCCTGCATCGTATTTTCCCTTCTTCCCTAATGGCCCCCTTCCACACTTTAAATAAAAATCTGCATTCTTTACCCTCTGCGATAAATAAGCAGGATACACACAGCACGCATGATCAGTGAAATGAACTCTTAGGGAACAGCTATTGCATTTTGCGTGGTTAACGTGTGATGAAACTAAGTGAGACGCTGCTTGTATGAGGATGAAAACTGAGTTCGCCTTTCCTGGCGGGGACCTCTATCAACCCCCCTTTGCCATCCCCGTTCCCAGCCCACCAGAAGGACAACTGGACATACAGGCCACGGGGCTGCGCACATCTCAGGTACCTTTCCAAAGGAGGAAAAAGAGGAAACTATTATTATCATGATCATTAATTATGACTGCTATTAATAGTAGTTCTAGAAACAGCTACCATTGAGGGAGTCCCGTTTTTGTGTCAAGCACGGCGCAGGTGCTCTCCATGTTTCATCCGAGCTAGTTCACCTTGGCCCTGTAAGGTAGGTATCCGGGTTCTTATCTGACAGTAAAACTGAGTCTCAAAACACTTGCGCCAAAAGTACACAAGAAGTGGCAGGGATCAGAGTCGTCAGAGACCAGGTCTACCTGGTACCAAATTTCATGTTCTTCTTGCTATTTTGAGAAGCCAGGACAAGAATTCTAACAATTCTTTAACACTCCCATCCCCTGCCCTCTGAAAGTAGAGCTGAAATACTTCAAAATTAAACAGTTGTATCAACTGTGTGGACTGATTAAGGTCAAAGATACTGTCTCCCATTACAGGAGTTAAAGTTATAGCCCTTTGAGGTATTTATACCCCTATCTGCCCTTTGACCACCCCATCCCTCCTCCAGCCAGTTCAGCTACATGTCTTAGGAGCAAGCTGCTCCCAGGGACAGATCAGGATGTTACTCCAGAAAACCACTTCTCCAAACAACTCCCCGAGCACCTTCCTTCTGGAAACCACAGAGAGAAGTGAAATTCATCATTAAGCCAATAAAAGGGGAAAAAAATGCTCTGAAAACCAACAAGAGAAAAAAAAGATCTAATGTGAGACCTCGACTTTCCTACTGTCACTAGGACAAGTGCCAACAACATGGAATCAATGCTCTCGGGTGAGCACGACTGCAATGATACATTAAACTGCCACTCACAAAAGCACTGACCGCTGGCCCTCACTGCTCCTGGCTGTCCCAGAAGTATTTCCCCTCCTCAGATGGATCATGCCCCGGACTGACTCCGCCAGCACTGACCAGAGATGTAATCATGGAATCACTTAGGTGCACTGGTTCCTTTCATTACTTCAATCACAACACAGTATAACTTCTGTCCCCGAGGAGAGTGCTCGTTTTCAAATATGTATCTCCAATGGTCAAACTTGATTTGGAATCCAACAATACACAACACTTGGAAGGATATACAGCAGTGGTTCTCAACGCTGGCTACACATTAGAATCGGCTGGGGAGCGTTTTAAAAAGAGCTGTGCTCACACCCAGCTTGGACCGAGGTAAATCAGAATCCCCGAAAGGGGGCCAGGATTCCCTTTTTGATTCTATCACAAAGACCCACCACTGTGAAGCATGACCGTACTGCATGCGGGCTAAGGTGCCACTTAAAATATTTCAGCTGATAAGTGTGACAAAAGTTAAACAACAAAACAAAACAAAAAACCCAGTTGACCAGTCCTTTGTAAATAAAAAGATGACCGACCACATTCTTCCCAAAGAAATCTCGGGCCTGGGAGGTAAGTGAGCATTTTAGATCACAGGGCCAAGTCAGGGGTGAGATCATTCGGTCACCAATCATCCTGCTTGACAGGCACCGTCTCCTGCCACCACCACGTGAGGTGAGTATTTTGGAGAGTTTATGGAAATATTAAAAATCTCTATTGGAGGAAAACAAAGAAGTAATTTGGAAGCTTTCATAAACTGCATTTATCCAATTGGCTAGTAGGTTACTGTATATTATGGAATAGTATGCTCATTGCCCCAATAAGTCCTACAGGATTTCCCAGGAATAATAGCAGGATTGGACTAATTCTCATTTCTAATGGGAAGGCCCATGACAGAAGAGGTATATTTGAATTAACAACCAAAAGAATCCAAGCACTGGTTGAAAAATCAAGGTTGATATAGTGCCCACTTCCTTCCCCTCTTTCTACCATTAAGAAAGGAGGGGGAGGAGGACCAGTGGGCGGGGTCCGTACGGTGCCTTGGCTCCGGCACTGTGAGGCAGGAAGTAACGCTGCCGCCATTCTGAGCTGTCAACCCCACTCCCGCGATATGAACAAAGGATTGCATGTGACAGTCTACAGATTAATTACATAAAAATATTGTTCCTTTCTTCCTTTTAAAGTAGAACCACCAAAAAAATCAGACCCGAGAGCCTGTTGGATCCACTAGATGGTGCAAGCTCTCCTTTTCGAGGAGACTCCGAAGGAGGAGAGGCTCCAGCAGGACATCAGGAACTTGGATGGGCTCCCCCAGGCAGCCCGTGCCCTGCAAAGGAGCCTTACGGGGAAGGGGATTTGCTCTCTCCGAAATCTTTCCATTTTCAAATCAACAAAAGCATAAGGGGAATTTTCCCCTGAATTCTGCATTAGGAGCTCAGAAGTTAAGTTCTGCCATGGAAGGGATCATGGGACTAAGATTTACTTCAGAGCAGGGTCGTGAAAAGAGATGATACTGAGGCCTTGAGACTTGGGGATTTGGGTTTCGGTGCGAGCTTGGCTGGTATCAGCTGTGCGAGCCTGGCAAGTCACTTACCCTCTTTAGTCCTCAATGTCTTTATGGGGAAAATGAGGAGCTAGGATGAGACAATCTCCAAAATTATGTCTAGCACTAGAATTCTATGAGAACACAACATACAATGTTTCTACCTCCAATTTAATCTCTCCACGTAGATTCGGGAAGAACTTTCAAGTGTTAGTAATTCATTTACTGAAAAAAGTGAGATGTTACTGATTCATTTACTGGAAAACATTTATGGAGTACCTATTGGGTGCCAAGCATTGGGCTAACACTGTGTCAGGAAATAAGGACACAGAGACAAATGAGAAAGTCCCCCACCCTCACTCCACATAGAGCTCCTCTGTGACACTGAAATCTAACGGGCTTCAAATCTCTGAGCTAAATTCTGACAGCATAATACCTTCAAAGGAAAAACTGGACAGCAAAATCTACTAGTTGTAGTAAAGCATTTAAAGCAAATACATATATCTCACATGCACGTATCAAGGTAGTTGATGTCTTGATAAGTAACTATGGTGTGACATATTGCCAATCATAGGCAACACATGCCAAAAGCAGTAAAGAAAGTTTGTCTATTTCATACAATTTCATTCCTAGACGTGGAGAGCACATTTCCAGCATGAATCTCAGAGTCATCACTGATCTTCTGATCATATTTTTTTGTTCATATTCCTTCTGCTTTTTCCTATGAAATATCTATATCTTCCTTTCTATTTTTCCAGCAGTATCTGTCTCAAGCCCTTCCTCTGGACTTCCACAGCAGGTAAGAGCTGTCCCCCTTCCAGCAGCAGCCCCCCCCCAGCCAATGCTAACCACCCCTCCCCGCAGCGGCTCCCTTCCCTCCCGCTCCGCGCCGCCCCCAGTGCCAGCTCTCAGCCGAACATCAGTTCCTCACCCTGACTGGACCCCAGCAGCTCTGAACTATTTAATCTCTCCCTAGCTTTCTTCACATTTGCTCCACACACACACCCCCCTACCTAGTTGCCATATCCCTGTTCACACACTCAGTCATTTAGAAACCATAAAAATATCTATTATGTACAAGGAGGTGCACACACATGCTGCTATAATATTAGTTCAATGGCCGAATGACTGAGAAAATATGCGTGGTCTCTACTCTCATAGTATTTACCAGCTGGTAGAAGGAGGACCCATCAAACCCATAGTGGTCATATAAATTGATCTTAAGTGTCACATGGGTGACACCAACCAAACTCTGAAGGAGTGAAGAGTGATCGGCTAATCCTGGCTTGATCAGGAAGACTTTCAGAAGGAGGCGGCATGTGGTCTGGAGAGTATTTGGATGGGCATAGTTGGAGGAGAAAGGCACCTGAAGTAGAGGCAAAGCTTGAGTAGAGGCCTTTAGCGGGAAGGCTAACTCACACTCACTGTGTAGCAAATGGTCCAGGATGGCTGGAGAAGGGAGTCTGCGAGAGACCAAGTGGTGGGAGGAATTTTGGTATTAACCCAAAAAAAAGTTAAAATAGTTGGACTCTGCAGTCTATATCTCTGTTTCTCTTAATACCTTGATGTCTATAGTTCTTGGCCTATTTCCTCCTGGCAATATGCCACATTTTATATTATTACAGATAAAATAATAGTAGCACAGTATTGTATTACATATCAATGAAAGGACTGCTCGGTCATCTAAAATTAGGATTTTTCTAACAAGTATACAATGAGAACACGAACAGTAATAATAGAGTTAACACACACATAGCCCTTACTCTGTGTTAAGCACCATTGTAGAGTATCAACTCATTTCAGCTTCACAGATTCTAGAAGGTAGACACTATCATCATCACCCCCATTTTATAATTGAGGAAAACAGCTCCGTGAGGGTAAAGGTTCTGTCCAAGAGCACACGGCCACCGAGTGGCAGCTGGGACAGCAATGATGGCAGCCAGACACTGAAGTCTACACCATATTAAATCCTTTGCCAAAGAAAGTATTCGCTGGACACCATGACATTGAGGTTTCTGTTAATGAATAAATTGGCCTTCCCTTTTGCTGCCTATTCGAAGCCTATTTACTTAGGCCAGTGTGTTTGTTGATTTGTTTGTTTGGGCACAGCATGAGATCTAGCATTATAGAGACACTCCAGGCATGGTAACAAGCACAGTGTGTAAGAACAAGCAGAGCTCAGCGTCACTACAGGAAGAGAAGTAGGGATGCCCTCAAGGCACCATGAGGTTGGCTTTAAGCCCAGGGGATGGTATCGTGGATCCTATGGCCAATTAGTTCCCTATTTGTTCTGTGACTATGCAAAATAAGAGGAAAGGTTCAGGTTTCCATCCTTATAACAATGTGCCAAGGTCTCAGCTGAATATACATCATGTGCCCAATTTGGAACCACCCTGTCTACAAAATTGATTCAAAGATATGGTGCTTAAAGTAGGCTAGAAGCTTAGCATGAGACTGTAGATATTAATTAAAAGATTTTCTTTAGAAAAAAAAAAGTGCATGTTCCAACAGCTTCTGTGACTACCTACTTCCACACTCGCAGAGGCTTTCTGCAGTGAACAGGAGGCATTGCATTATGTTCCACAGTTGGTCCACATGTGGTAGCTCCAGGATCAACCACAGACTCTCTCAGGCTTTTCTATATATTGACGGGAAAAGTATACTTGTATGTGAGTCTGAACATCTGTGTGCATCATCTTTCCACTTAATACCCCAGAATATGAAAAGTGAAAAAAAGTAACAACGTTACAGTCAACTGGCAACGCCATATTTCTTGTGTAAGCTGCCGTTACAAGGAGCACTTGTTTTCCCTTCTGCCCACAGTACCAAGGCTCTGGTGGGTCTAGCGCAGCAGCAGAACGATGCTCTTCTGTGCTCTTCTTACAACATTCTGTGATGTACAAGACATCCATGAGCAGCCAGGATTCCCACTGCCGCACTGACAACATTTCCAATTGAGTTTTTATGGTAGCGGTATCACTCACTGTCCACCTACTTGACAGCATCACATAGGAGAGCAGAGTTGATGTCAGAGTAATAATGGCACCTGTCTAGCATCCTGAGCAATGGGAGGTACTCCCCTCAATCAAACACCGTACACACATCAGGGGCAGAAACACACTCTTAGGACCAATAAGAGCCCAACAATCTCCCTTCACTACTCACCTTAAGATACTACTACCGCCAAGTCCTTCAATTTTGCACAGTATTTTGACCTGTGTTATCTGTTTTGATGGCTAAAACAGCTCCATAGGGAAACAGAGCAGGCCGTATCTCCATTTTAATACCTCTCGCCTTTGGGAAAGGCTCTACCACTTCCCAAAGTGCCATCATCTGCTGTTCACCAGTCCTGGGAGGCCAACACAGTGGGCTACCACAGATGAAAACACCGGATCCTTAACTGGGCTAAGATCCTTGAGATCACACACAAAGCTAGGACCCATGTCATCAAAGTCCTCAATCAATGAACGAGCACAAACAGCCGAAGTGCCAGCAGCAGGTCTCGGATCAGTGGGATCCTGCAAACGCCGCCCTTGAAGCACCTGGGTGCCAGCTGGAGGGCCGCCTCCGGCGCCCCGGCTCTGCCTACTCAGCCAGGCTCCCCAGCAGTGGGGAGTTCCCCAGGGACCAGTGTCCGGGAACTGTCTTGGCATGTTTAGGTTTCAGAACCTCTGGCACTGAGAATTAGAATAAAAAGGAAAATAATTTGAGGAACTGAGTTGACATCACATTCTGGGAGAAATGAAGAAAGAGTCAATCCAAAGTCATGCTATGAAGTAATATACAAATGCGTTAAGGAACAATGAGCGTGTTATCAAAAATCAAAATACTATACCACTAAAAATGGCATAAAGTTTACTGTCCAGTAACACATGGTATCATACAAAGGAGGTTCATTTCAGAAATTCAGTTGGTCAATAGGTAGTATGTGTTCAGTACAAAGTGCCAGAGACAATAAGCACTTAAGGGCAGTATCTCATTTATTCTTCACAAGAGCCCAGTGAGAGAGGTGTTATTATCAATAGATAATACAAACTCACAGATGAAGAAACTTGCCACAGTCATATTGCTAGTTAAATAGCAGAGTCGGAACCCAAACTAAGTCTCTCTAACCTCAAATCCCACTTTTTTTAAATGTTAATTAAGCTGCTTCTCAAAATTGTATTAATCAAATACAATGCCTTAATTGGATGTATTAGATGACACAAGCTGATTTTCAGTTTTCAATTAATACATCAAGTGTTTCCGGCCAAAGACTTATAACTATCACGAAAATCTCCTAGGTCTACAAATATCTGGCTCTCATTGGATAGAGCAATTATTAATTTAGGCTGTCTAGAGCAGGCCTGCTTAATATGATTTTTCAACCAAGTTTAATAGTGCCACTGCCGATGCACGTTCCGGAGCTGCAGGCCCGCGGCAAGACTGGGCTTTTTAATTACCTCGTTCAACTGCCATTACTGACGGACTACAGTGATCCTTGCATCCAGCCTCTCCGCTTCCCTGGTACTCTTCTGTTTACGTTCGGGGTAACTGAGGAGGCAGAATGATTGTTTTGGGCCCCACCACTGCCATCCCTGCTCCTCGCTCACAACCGGATCTCCAGCATCCAATGGGAACCACAGCACAGTGTGAGCTTGAGGCGCGCCAGGTGCATCAAGCACCCCTGCTGAGCCCAGGGGCTACACCAGTGCGCGTGCCCCAGCAGCCAGGCAGCCCCAGCGCATCCCTGCCCTGGAGCCCACTGCCACCTGCCCACCTGAGAGGCCGGAGCAGCCGCAGCGGCTTCTGTGAGACACAACAGAACTGCTCCAGGGCATCCGTGAGACCCTTTCACCTCGCACCAGGCCAGCAGCCTGTGGGCCCAGGTGGCCACCTGGGGGCGCTTTCAGCAAAGCGCAGGGCAGAGTCACTTAAGTGACTTGTCTAGTCCAGGCATGGTAATAAACAAAGTTCCCCATGAACAAGGAGAACTTTCCATTACAGGAAAAGGAATAAGGAGCCAGCAAAAAACCATGAGCAGGGCAACATGCGGGGGCCTCCAGTCGAACATCTTGGGTCAATAATCCAGGGAATGGGTTTTAAGAAGCAAATTACTGAAATGCAGAAGTAGAAATATGGAATGGAGGGATCAAAATACTCTCCCATTACAGTTTTTAATATGGTCCTCACCAGGGCGAGAGTCGACTGGCGAACCTCCATAACTCAAGAAAAACTAGAACAGATTTAGCAAATAACCACCAGATTTGAAAGATAAAATCTGAAAGTGCCAGAGCCAAGATGGCATCCTAGTTCCAGGGTTCGATTCCTTCTTTCTTCTAATTTCCTGCTGAAAGGAGCGGCCTGGCCAATGAAATTTTACAGTGTTCATGGAAACCAGATGGAAAACTTCAAGGTGTTTTTCATTAGGAAGTGACACAGATGACAGCAGAGTGACAAAGAGCACCAACATGCTCAGCATCTAAAAATGCAACAGGAAGTCTGCTCAAAGAGCAAGAAGGAGACATGCCCCTGCCCCTCACCCTCCAGAGCCCCCACCACCATGCCCCAGATTAGAGACACACGAGGGACGATGGACAGAAGTGGAGCTCAGGTAAGTGACAGGCTGCTCTGGAAACTAAAAACAGCAGGACCTAAGGGGGTAAGTATTCCTCCCATAAACTCGACACCCAATTATAGCTCATTAACATTTATTAATGATGATCATTTGAAGACTCGTTTCATGGGGCATAAAAGTCAAAAACACCCCTCGCTAGTGAGAGCCCAGCTGGGCTCAAAGGGGTCCCAGCCCACTCCCACCCACAGACACATAAACCGCAAGCAGGCAACTCACAAGTGTGGCTGCTCCCACACTCTCAAAATTTCCATCTTTTCTTCTCTAGTCTCCAAAAAACGTCCATCCATCAACCTAAGTCAATAAGCCATGAATTACTGAGCTCACAGGATATCGCTCATGAATATGTATATGTATATTTGGAAGACAAGATTGTAAAACAAATGGCCTCCTTTGCGGCTTAGAGGAAGCCAGCACAAGTGCCTTTAAGGAAACGTCTGGAATTATTCCACCCGTGTATCCTGTTCCAGCATGGTTGCAGCACACAAGACGTGGCGGAAAAACCAGCTCTCCTGGTAGACGTTTTTGCTTGTTTTTCCAGGTACACCCATACGGAATAACTTGCTGAATGAGACACAGCTAGCTGCTCTTTGCAAAAACCAAAGGGACAGGCTTTCTTTGAGGTCTCAGTTATTACTGCTAATGCCTGTGAGCTGACTGCAGGAAAGGACAGTGTGCGATTATTCTTCCTTCCATCTATCCCTTACTTCACCACCCTCGATGTCCCTGCCTTCAACTACTACAGATAGCCCCCAAATTTCTTCCTTAATTTCTTACCAATCTCCAAATAAAGGAGCCAATGTAACCCACAAAACATAAGACCATCCTAGTTCACAGGACACGTGACAGAAATAAAATGACTGAGCCCAGAGTGCTATTTATGCAACCCCTGCCCCGCCAGACACCCTCCAGTCCCTGCTGGAGCCATCTCTGCCTGCGGGTCTCCCGCCAGCTCCTGGTCCCTAAATAACACACGTGTGCAAAGGCAATGAGCCCGCTTCACTTCTGTGTTTGTCCGCGTGGCACAACATGAAGGGTGAGTGAGAGGAAATATTCAAGAAGAATCAGTCAAGGCTTCTGGGCAGGTAACTAGGAAAACAATGTTAGTGACACAAACAAAATATGCAGAGGATGAGGTAAGGTGGCCTGGGGAGAAAGACATGGTGAGTTTGGCTCTCAATGGTCTAAGTTTGAGGGTGCAGCAGGTCATTCGGGCAAAGAGAGCCAGCCAGCGGTTGAATATCCACGCCGAGCAGATGTGCAGAGCTGCTCTGTGTAGAGCTGATCAGCAGAAGCCCCAGCCTGGGCGCATCCACCGGCAGGGAAGGACGGGAGAGAGGTAGGCCGGGAGAGCAGACAAGGAGCACAGGGGAGCCTGGAGCGTGGATGTCAGGGCGAAAAGAGGCAGCTCTGGTCCAGGAGTCAGAAGCCTCAGGTTTGTTAATAAAGTGATTCTTTAAAATCCCCATCTTTAAAAACAGATACTGAAGAGCACTTAATGGCGCGGTGAGGAAAGGCCGGCGCGTTACCTAAGGGAGAGGGGCCGCCGTCTGCGTGCAGTCTGGAAGGGTTCCTGGAGCGTGAGCAGCATGATTCCTTCTCTTCGGCACCTTCCCCTCTGTACCCTCTATTTTCCCCAGCCCCCTCCTCTCAGCGGTCCCCTTGCCTGGACCCCCTTGCTTTCTGTGTATTCTTTGCTCACCACCACACTTCCCCAAAGGCCAGGCCACCCTTGCCACTTTTTGTCACCACCAGGTTGTCCTGGAGCCCCTCATCATCTGACCCCCTGTGCACTGCAAATACTTACTATGAATGTCACTGCTCATCTGCCCGGGGGGTGCAGTTAGGGTCCTTTCTCAGTCCCTTGGCCCCTGACCTCTTGCGCACTCCGCAGCGCTCCTGCACGCTTTATCCAAACGCAGGTCTCCGAGCCTCGGCTCCTGCTTGAGCGCTCTCTGCCTGAACCGCCTCCCCATCCACTGAGGTCAAGGGTCAGCACCCGGTCCCTCTCTCTCTAACCACCCTGTGCCAGCCTCACACCCTTCTGCCACCTGCCCTGGCTTCTTTCTCTGTTACAGCCCTTCTTTTAGCCCATCTTGCTTTAAGTTCATGACTAACGTGTCAGTCTCCTGGGTCCCGGGTTATAAACTCCATGGAGACAAGAAGGTTTCTCAATCAGCTCCATCTCCCCACAGGGTCCAGTGAAGTGCTTTGCACCCAGGGCAGGCTCACTCTATGGTCTTCGAATAAACGATATTACCCTTCCACTACACCTGAGACGGTAGAATGTGTCCTGGAACAATTAGGAAAATACCTTTGCATATAACATGCATGCTTTTCAGAACACCCTCATGTCTGAGCTTCATGCCCCGTAAGCAGGAAAGAGGAGAATCACTACACCCATTGTGCAGATGAGGAAACGCCGACTCAGAGGCTGAAAGCTTCGGACGAGGCCACACAGCAGTAAATACAAGAGCCAGGACTGGAACCCACATCTTCGGACTCACGGTCCGGCATTATTCCACTGCACACTCTGCCTCTCTGCGAATCCATGCAACAGTAAGCCCGGCCCAAACATGGCTACCTGTGCTTTAGACATTCCTTCACTGTTAATGCATGTCTAGTATGTTGTTAGCATACCTGCCTGCCGCATTCGAGTCTAACTATGATTTTAGGTTCCAGAGGATAAGGATCAATACATAGAGTTGGGCAGTAACTATAACTGTAAAAAGTAGACTTTATGTGTTTCTAGAAAATTTTAAGCCTCAATTTACTGAAGCATCACCAAACACACTCTATAGATGCCTTCTACACCTGCTAATTAACACTCCAAAATGCCGGCCTCATAAATGAGTGTGCTGGGTGCCTCCCATCTGCCCCTCCCCCTCTTGTCGCTCTGCTCTGAGCCCCAGTGGACCCACAAGGACCACTTTTTTCCCATGATTCCCTCACCACCTGGTTTCCATTTGGGTTCACCCAACAGGCATCTGGCAGGACATCAGAGGAAGAAAGGAGAGTAAAGTTTTGCTATTTACTTTATTCCGCTGACTTCCTTTCTGAGGGGTTGCCTCAGGTTTGGCTGTTAACCATGACAGAAGTTCGTGGTTCCTATCAGGTGGCCCTTTCTATATAGTTCCCTGATCCTTAAACATTCAGTCCCAGGGGTGGTAACCATGGTAACCCTGCCCAGAATGTGGCACAAATTCTTTGATGCTGCTGTCATCGGTAGGTGGGGTCTCTCTCCTCTGCCCTCGAATGTGGGTGGGCTCTGAGACTACTATGAGCAATAAGATAGGTCAGAAGCAACACTGCTTCACCTCCCAGACTGGCCGTGTTTACCTCCTGCATCTTGGAGTTCTGGGCCCACATACAGGAAGTTCAACTACCCGAGGCTGCCGTGCGGTGAGGAAGCCCAAGCCAGCCCTGCGGAGAGGCTTTGTGGAGTTGTTCGGGCCCCGGCCATCGTACCATCCCAGCGGAGCCCCAGGCCTCACGGAACAGAAATGAACATCCCCTCTGTGCCGCCCTAATTCCTGAACCTGAGGACTGTACATTAGACTAATGAGAAATGACTGTTTTAAGTCTTTGAGGTTGAGGGCAGCTTATCACACAGCAATAGGTCACTGAAACATCATCCTCTAAGGAGTCCCCTCACTACTCAGTTTGAGTGCCACCTGTTCCTTCTGGGGCCCTGACTGACAAAATATGTATGACCGTCATTAAGGCTGACAACTGCCTTCGACACTTCTCTTCTCCTGGGAAGGTGAAACTGCACTTGCCTTTGAGGTTGGGCAGGGCCTGGTGATCGGCTTTGCGTTAGACAATGAAATGTGCATGTGGTCACTTCCAGACAAGGGCTTCGAAACCCGGGGGCCATTCACTACAGTCCCTCCCCTCTAACCTCATGACCAGTGATATCAGATGGCGAAGGTTCTATCGACCTGGGACCCCGAATGAGGATACCACGGAGAAGCTGCTCATTCCACTCCTCAGATGGATAAGCCGTTGGAACAAAGACATAAACATCTGGCACTTCAGCCCCTGAGATGCTGGTATTGTTTGCGCCTGTAGTGTCATCAATAGTGACTGATACAGTAAGTTCTTTTTTCTCAAGCTAATCCTGGCCAACACGGCCCCCTGCAGGAGGAGAGCACTGGAACTCCTAAATATTCTGCACCAAAAAGAGGAAGTCTATAAATTAAGCAAATATACATGTCAATCTTTTTAACATCTACAATCAGGGAAACCACGGAAATCGACCATGTGGGAACGCGGTAGCCATGGGAATGAGCATGCCCCCTAGACCTCCAGCTATGGCGACAGAAGTGACCCAGGGCCCCCGTGGCTACACTGCAACCTCAGGACGCCGGCCACAGGCAGCTCAGAGGCCCGGCTGAGGGCCGCCGGGCAGTTCCGGCAGGCCTGTTGGTGGGGGCATGCGCAGGGGCCTCCTCACAGCAGTCCGGGACACGCCCAGTCAAGCTGACCTTCCGCTGCACGGTGGGGGGGGGCGGCCAGGTCCCCCCGTGCAGCGTGACAACGCCGCAGCCAGCCGTCCCCACCCTGCGTCTGGTTTCTCTCTCACCAGCAGGTCCGCTGGCAAAACCCTCGCACATGTAATCCCATTCTGCATCCGCTCCACTGAGAACTCAGACTAATACAACCACATCGATGAATATTCAGCCTTGAAAATTTAGCTTTGATAAATTAAACATACATAGACAACAGAACTAGCTCATGCTGGATAATTAATGGCTGCTCTGTGAATCTAAAGTCATAAATAACTATTTTTGTACAACGTGATGTCCATGGCTATGGCTAGACCTCATTCCTCAATGACCTATATTAACACGGTATCATTTTCTTTAATGTGACTTTTTACAAAGTGTGATTTTAACCTATCTCCAAAAATCTATCCTTCCCTAAATGACCAAAACAGGCTTCCAATCTCTTATCCAAAATACTACAGACCGTCCATTTTGGAATTCAAACCCTTGTCCTTTAGAAAAACAATATTACATCTGCCATACTTGACACAACCAAGCAGGTCGGGAGCAGACCTCTACAATCCAATACATTAATGTTTCTTCACAAAATATACACGTATTAACACAAGTGAGATAAAAACAGCCTCGAGACAATTCGGGGGGGTTGGGGGTTGCCACCAAAGAGCCCAGCAAAGGTTACGTGGTCCCGCTATACCAATTACTTAAAAAAAATTCAGTTTTCAGAGGTTTTTGAATTTTTGAGTTGCGAATAAGGGATTGTATTTCCACACTACAGAAAGCCTTGCAGCCCTATTTTTTTTTTTTTTTTTTTCCTAAAGCCAAACCAAGCCACACGACAAAAACCCAGACACGCCTTCGGGCTAACGCAGGAGAACAAACGACCACCCGGTGGCTCTGGGTGAAGACAGCCACAGCAGAGCAGCCTGCACAGGCGGTGTGACGTTCAGCCAGCACAGGGCAGGGAGGGGAAAGGTGGAGACACTCTGCGCCTGTCAGGCACCCGCAACTCCTCTCCTCTTACGAGCCACAACCCTTTGTAATGACTTACGGAATGCTGTCAAGATATTGTTTATGAGCATCGACTGTGATGTAGTAAAGTTTCTAAGTATAAATTTATTTATATTATTTATGAGACAGAGAGACTAAATTCACCTCTGCAAACTGCCTACACTGATGGCGCGTAACTAGAATGTTTTGCATAAACTGGGGGCTGAGACAGTGCACAAAGGGAATTTACTGAGGATATTAAATGAGGCTCTTCCGTAGAAGCAAGGGAGCCGCCTGTGAAAACAACAGACAGGAGCCCCCACAGCAGATGTGAGAGTCCCAAGTCTCCCTTCCTACACCAAAGGAGAGGGTACAGGCTATGGGGTGTCACTGTTCCCCCTGGGAACTCCTCAAGAAACACCCAATTCTGGACTCTTTTCCTCCTCTGCTTCTGAGCACCTGTCCTGCCCTTCCGGAAGGCTCTTTTCTTCATCAACCATTCAGACAGCCGAGAGCCAGAGGAGAGGCTGGCTAGCCACCTCCCCCTGCCCCCCTTCCTTCCTACGCCTTTAATTTTAAATGGCAAAAACACAAACAAAATAAAAAGATGAAGAGCAGGAAGAAAAATCAATTAAGGAGGAAATATTCTCCCTAGTCACTCAGTAGCCCTGGGAGAAATGATCCTCGATGAATAAAAGTTAAGGAATCTTAATTAGGGATTGGAAATCTAATCTAGTAATGTTCACTTTGCATTTCAAATACTCAGTATTGACTGTATTTTCTCACAATAAGCATGCATTAAAATAACTCCATGATTTTAAACATCTCACTTTAATTATGGGCATTACTGAGAACAATATTAGTTAATATATATAAAGCACTATTATTATACTCTGTGAACCAATGTCTGAGAATGTACCAAGTGCAATCACTCTGTGTGGCACTTTGACAAACATCATTCCATTTGTATGCTGTTTATTCAACCTCCAATTCTAAGGTACTGTGCTTGGCAGAAGAGATGCCCCAGGAAACAAAACAAGGGTGAACCCTACCCCCAAGAAGCAGGCACACCACTGGGGAGACAGCCATTAAGCAAGCCATTGCACATCTAATGATTTGATTCCCCTAGCGGTGAGAAAGGAGAAGCACAGCGACCCAGCAGATCCTCACAGCAGCTCTCTGAGTTGGGTCACATCCTCAATGATGGATAAAGAGTTATTAACATTTGTTACCTTATGGTGTGCTAATTATAATAACAAAACACACTGAACAAATAATAATTTCATAATTATAGCTATTATGGCAATGACTTGGGGAATTATTTTCTATCAACCGGTCAATGAGGAAAAGGATGGAAAAAAATGTGGAAGGAAGTCTAAATGCATGAGAGCGTATGTGGATAGTTGCACCAAAGGACTCCCCAGCACTGCTGTGTCCCTCCGCAGGGGAAAGTCGCTCCGTGCAGAGACCTGGAGACCTTCACTTCAAACCCGTATCCCAATCTGAGAAGGGCAAGATAGAAACAGAAAGATGACCTGGAGGCAAATTCAAGACGTGTATTTTCCAAAGATATGTTCCATATTTTAAAAGACATTTTTAATTTCAAATACTTGGTCCCTTTGTGCCCATAAACCACTAAACTGGAAGTCTCAATATTTAGATGCTCAAACCACATCTAAGATTACCTCTTGAATGTAGAAGAAACACAAAAATCCTAACCAGAGCAAGCACCCTGTTTGGAAAACATTGTCACTGTGCTCAAAAGCCACTAAGTGGCAAGGCATGAACATCTTCCATCAAGACCTACTGCTCTAAGAGACGAGCATGCAAAAAGGCTGGCTAGAGTTGTAATGATAACCATGGTATCTGTGGTGTGGAATTACCTCGAAGGTAACATCTCCTCAAAACAAAATACTTTGGAAATTTGGGGAAGGGAAAAAAAAGACCTGGTGCTCTCTCGGCTAAAACTCTCATCAGCTTGTGCAGTCAGGCTTCAAAGTTGCCACAATCAGGCAACCTCAGATACTGTGAAATGAGAACCCATGGAAATGGAACTCGGCAGGTGTAGAAAGGTGGGCGTTCCACCAAAAAAGCGTGTGATGAGTAACTCCTTGCTTCTCTCTCAACCCGGGCTGGCAATTTCAATAACTTGACAAAGATCCTCTTGAACTAAATACTGTATATGTCTCCTTACTTAGTGAAAAAAAAAAGGTCTTAAAATTAGAATTCCAGGTCCATAGCTGTCTCCTGACAGCTCACAATGGAAAAGCTATCAGCCAACTTATTACACAGAACGAGAGTGTTGCAGGGGAATCAGAGTGGGTGCTAAGGAGGCAGCCAACCTCTGATGGGACCTTAATTTGGCTTCACTTCAATTTTTTCCTGGCACAAAATTTTTATAATAAAAAATTATGTTCTAAGAGATGGCACATCCAAGGGACTTGTGCTACCAGCACCCCTCTCCGCATCCCCAGGAAACCTTGCGCCCTCTATGACAGACTTGGCCTCGAGTGCCAAGTAGCCACTACCCATGAAGCACGTAAGCACAAGGGTCCATCTGTTTGCCAGTCCTGGCTTAGACTATCTTCCTTGACATTCAAAATGCCGTGTTCTATGACACCAAATGGATCCCATCAGGCTTTCGGTGTTGCCACTGTTAAGACCTGTGTTTGACACGGAACACGGATATAACAAGAGATAAAACTGAAGTCACCATCAAGTCAATTACACCACATTTGCCTTCTTCAGTTTCCATCAGTTGTACCACAGACAAAGGTTAATCAGCCAATCACTGACCTTATGGAGTGCAGGAGCCAAGACTGGTACCAAGAACCCATTGTAAATATAACTTACAAGCTGATTACGAATCAAGGGATGAGCCACCTAAGAGAGAAATAAGTAGTTATGAAAAATACAAAGAATTCACATTTTAGGTCTTCTTAAAAATCAAACATTTCTGTGTATACTCTGGATTCAAAAAAGAAATACAAATTTTGGCCATTTATTTCACGGTAAAAAAATAATTCAGATTTTAAGCCACCATGGAATTTTTTTCAGATGGTTTATTCCAGTATAAATAGCTTGGACATTCTAATTTTTTAAAAGTGGTAATTTTAAGTTTCTACTTTAAAAAATAGACAATAAATAGACTGAGATGCACAAGGAGTCATAACATAAAATTCACAAGCTGGAAAGTATAATTTTTACCCCATAATTTCATCTATGTCTCATCTCAAATTGTTACTAATTTAAAAAAGAAACTGTCAAAATGGACAATTAAATACATTTTGTTCACAGAAAAACTTTCTCATTTTGAAGGTACATTTTCTGCTCCTCATTTAATTGTGGAGGAAGGCATTTAGGAAACCTTTTCATAAAAAATAGATCTGATTCAAAAGCAGAAAAGATTATCAGAGGTACAAGACTTCCTATATTTGATTTACAAAATATATTTAGCATGGATAACCTTTCCTAATATCTTTTATATGTAATCTTTTCAATTGTACAACCACACAAAAAATGTCTTAAAAGTACCATATTTTGCTGTCTATAATGCGCACCCACATTTCTGTGCGCATTACACAGCATTATTACACCAATTATTATGCGGGTGGTATGTAATCACTATACCCATGTATAATGTGCTTCTTTATTTTTCCCTCAAAATTTTGGACAACAAAATGCACATTATACACAGCAAAATATGGTATATGGCCTCAATTTCAAAATATAGTATGAAATATATCACTTTTCTGTTCTTAACCATGCCTGCTAGCTTTACTTTTCTTTGTTAAAAAAATAATAAAGTCAAATAAAATAAAAAGCAATTTCTAGGAAAGTGGGGCTATATCTTTAAATTACTAATAATCTCTGTGTGTGTGTACATTTGGAGAGAAACTAATAGCTCTATCTCTTTTATTTCCACACAATTCTTCAGGAAAATGTTGATAGACTGTAATATTAAAGAAGAAAATAACTTAAGATGTAATCCACTTATATATAAACAAAACTTCCTTTGACTTAGCAATAAAAATGAGATGGGAACCAAAGCAATTTACTTGCATTTTCTTCCAGAAGCTATTTCTTTATTTGGTAGATAAACAGATTATCACTAACATTTTTCACCTTACAATCACCATAAAGAAAATTTGATATCTTAATAAATCCAATATTAAGGTGATGTTTAAGCTGTACAGAAATAAAACATTGTTTGACAAATATTTACTACATCCTTAAATGTATATAAAATCTGATTTTCATTGAAAACAATAACAAGAAATCTGAAAGTAAAAATCCAATCAAGAAGCCAAATATAGTAGAGTTCAGTGGTGTTTTTCCCCCCGAAGCAGGCCAATTTCAAAGCAAATTTAATTTGTGTTGCTAAGAAAATGCTTAAGTTCTTCTAAATTCAATTGGGATAACAATATTCTTTATGTAGTATGCGCCATTAAGCAAAATAAAGTGTTTTCCTTTGTAGACTCCCAAAAAGACCTTGAAATAAAAGTGGTATAATTTGAAGTGCTTAAAAGCCTAAAAATATCTATTTAATGAGGCAGGCATTGAACTTATTTTTTGATGGTTAAGTGGATAATCAAAACAGAATTATCATTTTTATAAGGAAGATAAAGAAAATCTACTTATCTTTTCTCAATTAAAACTTCCCAGAAACCCATACACTAGCACTTTTACTCATTCAAGGATACTCAGTGTGCTTCATGTAAAGCATCAATAGTCCACAAACATTAAAATAAAAAAGGGACTGTTTCTAACTGCTCCGTGGCCAGGCCTGTGCTCAGAGCGGACCAGTACAAAGGCCCCGCGCCGCTCAGTACCTGTATGACGGCATTGCAGAACTCCAGGGAGTTCATGAACTGCACGAGGGAAGGCAGCAGGAGCCAGTCATCTCTGAGAAGGCAGTGCCACTCTTCGCCTTTCTCTTCCAGCTTGGTAGGCAGGGAAGAGTAGAGTCCACTGAGCCCAGTTGCAAGCACCTGTGTTCAGAAACAAAATTGTCCTCAGCTCTCTTCCAAAGTCTCACCCTGCAACCCAACAGCCCCCAGGGAGGCCCATGCCGCTGGTCCCAAGACTGCCCTGGAAGCATTGAAGTGTTAAAGTATGAGAGGGTGTTTGGCCAGATAGGAGGGATTCGACAGGTGGAGACAGACAAGAGGGAAGAGCAGCACCCAGGTATTGGGTTAACATGTACACCAATGATATAGGTTGCTTATCTCTTATGTACCAGGCATATGCTGGTCTAGGGGTAGGGAGAGTGAGGCAATCACAGGCAAAGGTGAAGAAAACATGATGCCTCCCCTCAATATGTTCCAGAGAGGAGCAAACTCAAACACAATGCATTACAGCACACGGCACTGAGTGTAAATACAGAGAAGGCACACACCGCAGTCTGTGGGAGGAAGCCCCGGGCTACGGCGGTCATTCCAGGACAGAAAGTCTCACAGTACGAACCTTGAGTGGCTTTATGAAAAACATTCCTGCACCCTGACTGGTGTGGCTCAGTGCATTGAGGGCCAGCCTACGAACCAAAAGGTTGCAGGTTCAATTCCCAGTCAGGGCACATGCCTGGGTTGCAGGCCAGCTCCCCAGTTGGGGGCATGCAAGAGGCAACCAGTCAATGTATCTCTTGCACATCGATGTTTCCCTCACTTTCTCCTCTCCTTCCTCCCCCTGTCTCTAAAAATAAATAAATAAAATCTTCAAAAAGAAAGATTCCTGCAAACATGTTATAGGCCATGACTGACACATACATATTTATAGTTCAAAGAGCACTTTAATCTGATCTTCACGAAAGATATAGTGAAAGCAAAGAACTGGGGGTCATGGGGCAGTTGGCGTGTGAGTTAGGTGTGACAGCAATAGTTCAAACAGAGCTACAGTGAGTCTAAGCTAAAGAAGCATCAGCAGTAGGGAAAGGGAAGAGGAAATAAACTTGAGGTTCACGTGTAAGTGGATGTGAGGGTGAGCTAGCTATGACATCTACCGATCCAGTATTAATCCAAAGCTCTGTTTTAGGGTTTACTTCCCCCTTCGGTGTTCTGTTCCCAAAATGACAGCATTTGGGCTTCAAAAGTGAGGGTGAGCGGGAACTCAAAACTATGAAGTTATCCAGCTTGGTCATTAAGAACATGGCGACGCCTTTGACAGAGGCAGAAATGTGGGGATGGAACCACCTGTGCTGCATGCCTGTTGATTTTCTTGGGGAGCGTGAGACCGAGGGAAACTATGAACGTCGCAGTTGGGAAGCCGTCCAGCTGGGAAGCAGTGCTAGCCAAACAGCACCTCAGAGATCCCGACCTGCCAGGTGTGCTAAGGGCGGGCAGGGCCAGCGCAGAACAGAGGCAAGGAAGTTCTCTATGAAAGGCGTTCCTTTAGGGTAAACCCTGAGGTTCTGGGGAACTCCAGTGGACTGGAGACATTCAAGAAAACACTCAATCCTAACTTAGGCCCAGAAAAGAAACAGCAAAGTATCCATTGATCTCAGCATCTCATAAGAGGTGAAAAGGCAATTAGAGTAGTATAATAAATGTTCAGAATACATAATAGAAAACATATGATGCTGTGAATATACAAAGGCCCTTAATCCAGACTTGGGGTGGGAGGGAGCAGGAAACGTTCTCAGAAGAAGTAATGCCCAAGCTGCTACAGAACAAACAGTAGATAGCCAGAAAAGGAATGTCCAAAGGAAGAATATTCTAAGCAGAGGGTGTACAAAAGCTCAAAGGAAAAGGAAAAGAGGGTATCTTAGAGGAACTAAGAGAAGTGCAGTGTGACTGGAGTATAGAATTAGAGGTGTTAACAGCCCCGCAAGGTAAGCAGGAGTCAGGTCCTGCGGGGTTTCCAGGCCAGGATGAAAAGAGCTTGTGGGACATCCCACTAGAGAGCCGAGCAGGCAGCTGTGTGGGGCTGATGCTTAGGAGAGGGGCCTGGACTGGGGGTGGAGACCTGGAACCGTCCGCATGCAAACGGTACCTTAGGCCCTACAAGACCAGAGGGAGAAGGAAAGGGAGGTTTCGGCCAATGAGATATGAAAAAATAACCCATAGTGCCTGGCATCAGAAACAGAGTCAGAAGGAAGTGTGGGTCCAAGTATGTTGAACTTGGAAAAAATATCCACAAACTCATTGCTGCCTCTCCCTTCCCCGTGCCCTGTTCCCACAGCACCCTCTGGGTCCCTTTGTGTAGCAGCTGTCATTCTGGCATTTACTCGCTCATCAGCTGTCTTCCCCATCTCATCTGGCCTCGCTTGTTCAGGCCGGTCCACACTGGGGGTGCGTGATGTGTGCAGGCAGGTATGTGGAGTGTCGGAGGCTAGCAGTGCTTACCGTGAGTCACACATCAAGCTCAGCAGCAGCACGCAGGCCTGGCCTGAGAAATGGGAGCCCGTGGGTGGCACAGAGAAACCAGATGACACCACGGGAATGAGGGGGTGGGGTCGCGTGAAGCAGGAGCCCACGGTGGAGTAGGAAGGGCAGCAAGAGAAACAGAGGGACCATTTCAGTATGTGAGGAACCAAAAGATTATATCTGTTTCTCTGTCCTGTTTCCTAGTGACCTTTACTCACTCATTCATTCACTCGCTCATTAAAAAGGAATTACTGAGCACCTTCAGGCCCGGTACTAGGGTAAGTACAGGGACTACAACAGCAAACAAGACAGTGCATTTATCACTTTTTCAAAATCGAAGCATCTGTGGTCCCAAAAGAGAATGTCCCCTATTTAAAGTACTTAACTCCTTGTCAACATGCCCAAACAAATCACTTTAATTCCAGTTTAAAATGTGACCCAAGTGGGTTGCATGTAAAAAATTTAAAACCTTCGCCAAGAGAGAACAGAGACCAAAAGTTCTCCTTGAAGGGAAATCTAACCTCGATGCCACATTTCAAAAATCAATTACATTTGCTAACTCATGCTAAATTAACCACAGGACAAAAGGCTTTAATTCTGCATACTCGATTCTTTAACCACTTTGAGGCTTTGAAGATGAATTCATAAAGACAGGCCTAATTTGTCTGACTAAAAAGCTGGGAATAACTATTTAGTATATCAATATAATTACAGCAACATTAATCTCCAAATTACATACATCAGTGACAGTAATTAAAAATAACACATACCTAATATTCACTTTTTAAAAAGCATATTCTTAAAAAGGCACGGCTAAGACGCAAACAGAAGCCCGCCTGCGCAGGACCGTGCCTGCCGCGCTCCAGCCACTCTGAGTGGGGCTAGAGAATGTCTCTGCTATGTTCTCCAGCCAAAGAAACACGGAAGGAAATATTCTGCAGGATAAAGAGTATTACACAGTCTTAAGACCAAAGTTTCGAATCTTTACTGCTCCATGTTTATATTCCCCTTCCTAAGACTTCGCTCAGAGTTCAGATGCAGTCACCCAATCCACATGTATTTCTAGAACAATGACTATGGGCCAGGTGCTGGAGAAAGAGAAGTGAACAAGTCAGACCAGGCGAGATGGAGGGGACAGACGATAAACTAATAAATGCAAGAAAGACGACTGATACACATAGGGATGCAGCGGGTACTGCGGGCGCGGCACACGGGGAAAGGAGAGGCAGCAACAGGTTTGCAGGTGATTTTTCCAAGAGTTTCATGGCGCAGTCTATTTGCTTTTTAATTTCATTTTCAACTTAATTTAAAATATGTGGACATTCAACAGCTAATTAAAAAACAAAACGCCCATCCACTATTTCAGCCTTTCATTGACCCTGACCACACGAAAGTAATTATAAAACATATTTATTCCTAACACATTAAGTATTGACCCAATATTTTTAATCTATTTGCTCTCAAGAGTCTTCTTAAAAGAAACGAGTCGCCATCTAGAACTATAAGGATAACGACAGATCATTTCAAAAGCAACCACTTCCCTGAAAGCAGCAGACCGCAGTTGGTGCTGAGACCATGCATTTCAGTACCAGACTAATGCAGTCGGAGAACCCGACTCTGCCATTGCCAGGCAGCGATGGGGTCCTCTAGGATTCAGCTTCGTTCCTGAGCTGCTGCAAGGATTAACACAAGTAATGCGTGCAAAAAGGTGACCATCACTGGTTTACACGTTGCAATGTGTAAAATGGAGGGAAGAAGAAGGTCACATGCACAGAGCACAAAACAAGTCAGGGAAGGTCCATCTTTAACGTGAAGCCCCTGAAAGTGCCCAGTTAATTTTAGCAAAAACAAAAGGATTTTTAGCAGATGGCTTCAGTCTGAAGCGAGCAGCAGAACACCTGGTGGGGACCATTTGATACACCTTGCCAACATAAAAAGCCTCATAAATTTTAGATATGGGATAAATAATGTTCTACCTGAGGCTGTGTACCTAAAGGTTGCTTATTTCAATTTGCATTTCCAAATTTATGTATAGGCTACTTTCTACCTTTGCCAATATGGAACAAGTGACAAGGGCTTAATCATCAATATTTGGTTTTAAAAAATCAAAAGAAGACAAGGTCAAAGATTCCCCAGTCATTTATTTGCTGGCACCGAATTGTTCCCTAGTGTATCCTCATTCTCCTTCTTTTCCTGGAAAAGAACATCTTGACGTGAGAGGCAGTGGAACCAGAGAGCTCTTCCTATAACTACAGCAGAAGTTTCCAAAAGTGGTCTAGTTTCCTGAAAGAGTCATTACTCTTCCCCACGCCTGACGCTAACACACTTTGACAATCACACTAATTAGAGAAAGCTTTTTGTCATTTGCGATCCTTAGCCGGATGGTTAATAGAGTATGCTTTTATATTCAACACAAAGAGGCCCCCATTTTAAATTATGTTGTCAGATGTAATTATAGAAAACTGGGTACAAATGAGATTACGGGATCCATCCTGAGGGGGCAACTTAACACAACAGACCTGTGTGTTCCACTCCAGAAAATAAGGTCAGCTGTGGCTGTTCTTTCTCTTCCAATTTTTATTAACTGCACCGTGTTTGAAAAGACTTTTTTATAAACGCAACAGTTACTCAGTAAAATCTGCTGTCAACGTAAGCAGCCCTAATAAATTTAAATGTTTAAGTGTGAAATATTACAAACACATAAAACATCCCAAGATTTAAAGGATTTTAACACTTGCCCATAATTTCTTTAGGGCACTCTTTATTTTTGTTAAAAAATAAAACATAACAAATAGAAATAAACCCTACTCTTCTCTTCTCCTTCCTTCACCCCAAAAAGCAATCACAGTCTTGAAGTTAGTACATGTTATTTATATACTCATTTTTGTGCTTTTGCTGTATTCATATATATCAAAAAACGGCATACACTCAGATTCTGTCTTTATGTAAATTTTAGGTAAATACCAACATACTATGTAACCTTTTGTTACTCCTTTCACTCAACATGTTTTTAGATTTACAGGTATTCACACTTGCATAGTTACATGTGATTCATTCATTTTGAATGCTGAGTAGTATTCCATTGATGTAGAGCAAACCAGTTTATTTACCTTTCCCTTAATATATTTCTATTTTTCTCTTCTCAAATCAGTACTCTATTGAATATCTTTGTGCGTGTATCCTCGCTAACATGCCAGACTGCTCTAGGGCAGGTACCTTGAAGATGCACAATTGCATGGCACACAAATATTCAATGTTATTAAATGTTTCCTGATTTATTGTACCAGCTTATATTCTCAAGAGCTCCTGTTTTCCACACCCCTGACAATACTTGGTGTTGCCAGAGGCCTAACAGTTAGCCACTCTGACAAGCATTACCTGGTGTCTCTATGTGGGATGATTTGAATCTCCAGTGTTAAGGAAGAGGAGTATATCTTCATGTATTGGCTTTGGGTGCCTTTTGGGAATTGTCTGTTCACATCCTTTGCCCATTTTTCTAATGCATTATTTCATCACTTTCTTATTAATTTGTAGCATTATAAACATTTTTGTATATTTTGGGTACCAATCACTTGTAGTTATGTGTGTTGCAAGCATCTTCTCCCAATCTGTGTTTTTTGTTCTTAATTCTAGTCTTTTCTTTATGGTTGGTGTTTTATAGTAAGTCTTGATATTTTATTACTTATGTACAAGGTAGTGGTTAAGCACATGGGTCCTTGAGTCAGACTGCCCAGGTTCAAATCCTGACACTATCTCTCACTAGCCATTCTTCACAGGTTCAAGGAGTAGTATGCAGACAGTTGGGGGGTGCGGGGAGCATTATTCTGCACACCACAGTCGCTATATTCAGTTTGGAAAATTTCCCTTGAAGAAACTTAAGCAATAAAACAGCAAAATCAGAATTCTCTTAGGAGTTTAATTTGACAATATAAGATGGTGAGTTTGGTAGATGCTTAGGAAGTGGGGAAACACATTACGGTCTAGAAACAAGAGTGGTAGGAATGAGAATGAAAAGGAGGAGCTGCATATGAGCAACATTGTGAGAGGAGAAGCTTATTAAAGGATACACATTTTTTTCGGAGGGCACAAAGGAAGGGAAACTTAACATGCTGGCACAGATTAATGGAATCGGTTCTTCACTTTCCATCTGACTATCAATCTTTGTACAATTTCTTATTCCATTGGTCACAACCCAGAAGGGAAGAGCTACTTGGTACCCTGAATTTCTTCACTGAAATTCTATTTTTCAAAAAATTTTATTTGTTTGCCCTGAAATAACTATTCACCAGATGCTAGGTGACCCTGGATTCTTAGTAAAAATAAGAATTTAGTAATATAAAGAAGATTACCGCTTTTGAACCGCAGAGTAAAACACACTGTGCTACTCACTAGGATTGCTATTAGCATTTTGAGCAGGTCAGTTCTTTACTGGGCAAGACTATTCATACAAACCACCGGACACTGAGCATCCTTGGCCCGCTCACACTACATGGCAGCTGACCCTCCTCCCCAGCCACCCCATATCCCTATCACAACCAAACACACCCCTCACGCCTCTCTAAATGCCCTCTAAATGCCCTCACCCTGGTCAAAAACGACCCATATAATGTTAATTAACAATGAATCTAATCTACTTATGTCAGCTTGCCTAGCCTGTTCCAAAAAATTTACTAATGGTATTGTATACTATTCCAGCAGAATCAGGCGTATTGAAGGCAATATAGTTTATAAATAAATATAAGGATGCAACTGTGAAAAGAAACAGACAATGGAAATAAACAGGAAATGCTCACTGAGTTGGGGAAATAAAAATAGCTGTTGCCCAACATAACTGACAAACGAAAAGAAGACATAAATCTGTTATCTAGATCCCCTTCCGAAGACAAGGCTAACACAAGAATAATAATAAGAGCCCTAAGGTATCTTGAGAGCCCCAAATAGCTACCATTATTTTCTGGAACTGTGGCAGGACCTGGACCACTCCAGCGTCTGCAAAGGAGCTTACGCTTTCTTTCTCACCATACCAGTGATTAAGAACCTACACAGAATAGAGAAGTTCTTGCTACCTCAAATTATAAATATGTATTTTTTTAAAATAAAATCCATGCTTTGTATCTACAAGTATGGTCATTATCTTACTGAGAAACAAATTAATTTGTGAAACCAGCTGTGAGAGGGCTCACCACATGCTCTGATCTGTTGGGGCAAAATAAACCTGGAAGCTGAAAATATAGAAAATGCAGGTCTTACTAATTGCTCAGGACATGCTCTTAGGAAAAACTAAAACAGCTGCAAACCCAACAGAAATGAACCAAGACCTGATAACACATATAGTTGCCTCTGTTGGTTTATCTTGAGCTGACACTGCTCAGCCAAATAGCCTCTCAGCTTAGGATTGCACTGGTCCCTCCAAAAGATTTCCTGTAAATATCTTTCCATAGACAGTGCCAAGTACCACTTTCTGAAAAGGAATATTAATTCATTACTAGCACAAGACAGGAAAAGAGGAGTGGATGAAAAACATGGCAATAAGGGGACTTACTGGACAAAAGTAGGTGTTCTCTACGATGTGATGGGCCACCATACTGTTCTCGGCAGAGAGAGACATGATGAAAAGCAAAGCATCCCGGGCCTGCTGACCCACTGTCCCCTCTCGGTGAATGAAAGGAATCAGAAGGGAGAAGATGAGGAAGTTGGCCGCCCCTTGGTCCTCGCTCGTGTGGAAGAAGAGTTCCAGAATGGATGGATCTTTGGCAAGGATGCAACACAGCTGATTGAGCAGGACAACCAGCTTCTCTTCCACGACGGGGGTGGCTGTCCCTGAACAAGAGCTCAGCAACATCATCAGGGGCTTCAGAATGGGCTTGTGGTGGAGCAGTGGCTGGTGTGACTGGGTGACCAGCATCTCATACATCTTGAGCTGCTCGATTTTAGTGTCATCAGTAAATTCCCGTCTCAAGCTCCAGAGGAAGAGTTTCTCCATAATGTTCTCAGAGACCACAAATTCCAGAATTGGCCCCATTGCAGCATCCTTGGCTTGTTCTTCAATCAGCAGGAAGAGCATGTGTTCTACATAATTCTGCACAGCACTGGCCTCATCTGGGGGGATGGATCCATATTTTGCCTGGGAGTTCTTCAAGGGGTCGTGCTTCTCTAAGATCTTTACAACCTGCAACCCAACCAAACATCTGTCATCCAACTGATGTGTATCACAACAACAAAAACACACTACCACTGATTGTACCAAAGCTTCTCAGGAGACACAGGGGCCATGGCCCACAACAAGATACGTGTGAACTTTGTGTTCATCTCTCCCATAAGAACAAAATGAAGGGGTTCGACTATAGAAAGAAGATGTTTGAAGATGTTCATTTATAATAGTTATAAATTTTGGCAACCTGTCAAAGAAAGTAGTATGGTTATGTCAATTAAGCTACATGTGTTTATTGGTCTATTTTCATGAAGACTACTGAGGAAAACAAAAACTAGTAAATGATATGTTAGATGAAACAATAAGTTACTTTATATAGTTAGATCCATCATTGTCAACGATGTCGAAAACATGTGAAAAAAGACTGAAAGAAATATAAAAAACAATAACTGTTTTTGTATGCAAAGTGATGTTCTTAATTTTTTTAAACTGTTGAGAATATTGCTCTTTAAATTTAAAATACATTAAATAAGTAAGACTGTCCATGTTCTCCTATAAATAGAGTTGATTTGGGGATTTCAAAAGAGGAATATAGCTCCTCACGTGCCCCTGACAGCACATTACCCGCCCCTCCTCTACTCGGACGGGCGCCCTTTCCAACCAGGCAAGCAGCATTAGGAAGGGTGAAAGGACGCTGGTGAACAAAAGACACACGCCTGGCAGAATCAACCCTGACATACGACAGGTATCTGCATTTCTTCAAGCCAGAAAAAGTCTGAAATAACCAATTACGAAATAAATTCCTAATGTACAGAATTCCTGTTTGGGATAATGAAAGAGTATTGGAAATAGCGGTGATGGTTGCACAACATTGTGAATGTGGTCAATGCCATTGAATTACACACTTAAAAAGACCAAGATGGCAAACTCTGTTTCTATTTATTTATTTTTATCCTCACCCAAGGAAATTTTTTCATTGCTTTCAGAGAGAGAGAGAGAGAAGTGGCGGGGTGGGGGGGAGACAGAGAGAAAGACAGAGCGAAACATTCATATGAAAAAGAAACATCAATCAGTTGCCCTCTCATACTCCTCAACCTGGGATTGAACCTGCAACCTGGGCATGTGCCCTGACCAAGAACCGAACCTGTGACCCTTCGGTCTATGGGATGATGCTCCAACCAGCTAAGACACATCAGCCAGGACTCATTATATATATATTTTACCACCAAAAAGAAAAAGTCACCTGACAGTAAAAAAATAAATAAAGCCCTGAATAGGTCACACGACAGTCTGAGTGTTTCTCTCCCTTACCACTGCTGGCCCAGGAGTGCTTCCCACCTCTCTCTGCCCATCAATACTGACATCTACTTCGGGACCTGGAAGTTAAAACACTTTTTTAGTCTCAGCTTCCATGTAACTTTATGACTTGGGATTTCTATGGTAATATGCATTCATTCCTTTGAAATGCATATACACAGTAATTTTTAAACAATCAGAGACTGATGGCTTAATCGCAATTCCTTTTTGCCTGTCTCAGCTGCATGCTGTATGAAATATGTTGTGTTCTGCAGTACCCTCCTGGCCCAGTTCTATAACGTGCTGCTACATGTTCTGCATTTAGGTTACAGAATTTTTGCAAGTCACTGGGGAAGCTGGCAAACGTACAATGCTCTGTCAGCAAGAATGAGAGCAATGACAGAATTTTACTTCTCAGGGAAAGGTCTAAGTTCTTCCCCTGTCAGAAGCAGGGCAAAGGAACCTGTATAACCCAGGCAAGTTATATCCTTATAGAGTGAACAGAATGCACAGAATCTGTCATCTCTATCAGCTTCCACTAAAAAATTAATACTCCTGTCACAAAGGGAAAAAAATCACCCCAGCACCCCTGAACTGACATTTTCAATGAGGAAGGCCTTCAGTTAGCTGCTGCCCGCGAGGTACTTGGCTCCATGACTGTGGCCCCATGACTGTGGCCCCAGCGCGCCCACTGGACATGCCTTCTCCTTCTGACTGAGGGTCCCGCCCTTCCCAAGAAGCCGCCCACAATTCCCCAAAGACTGACAACGCCACTGGCAGAAATGCTGGGACCCGACCTTCCACGTTTCCCTTTGCTCCGGCCTTAGTGACGCCTCACAGAGGTCACAGTACCACACTTGTCCAAAAGGGGGCTCCACCTCAACACAGCATCGTTTGCAGCCCCAAAGCCCTAACTTTTTTTAAAAGGCTCCACATTCTGAAGAACGAAATTAGCTACATGCTGTATCAATTCTATAATTTCAACCTCCACGTATTAAATTTCTTTAGGAGAGTCATCTATACAGTTAGGCCCTGGGGTAGAAATGTAATTATACTTGTCATGTGTGCTCAGGCTAAGCTGTCTAAACTCGGGACAGTTCTTCATATATCAATAGTGGCACAGCAAATTAGCTCAATCTTTCTGGAAAAAAATCTGGAAATTTGTAGAGAAGCTACAAAATTGTTCCTGCCCTTGGACTTGTTAATCTCACTTTGGGGAAAAGGCCTAAAGGAAACAACCCCAAAATAATTTGTTAAAAAATGTTCACACCAGTGATATTTTTAATGATGAAAAAAAATATTATTGGCCCAAATGGTTAAAAATAAGAGAATTATAATCAAAATGTTACATCACCATACAATAAAGCTATTAAAGATAAGTTCTAAGTGACTTATATTAATTACCTACTAATGTACACATGAAATAATTTAAGTTGAAAACTAAATATTTGACAAAGATGTGATTATAAGTGTCAAGTTAATTACTTCTTCTTTCCTGTAAATTGATCTAATTTCATAATATAAATAAAAAGTAGATAAAGTATTGAATAATTTTTTACTAATGTCTTTTAAAAAGGACCAAAACACTGAGTTAAAGACAATTAATAACTGAAAATCTCATCCTCAGAAATTCCTAAGCAACATATATTTATGCATATGTATTTATACTATCTGCAATGCATGTAAATATTTATTATATATCTAAATGTACATATGTACTACACACCAAAACTATATACATGATCAGAAGTTATATTTTTCTCATGAATTAATCTTCACTTAAATTATTTATTCCAATGCATTTCTTTGCAAACAAATTCTACTTTTTTTTGCTGTGAAAAACCTAAAAAAGAGAACTGAGATTTTTCTATAGAATGTAAACTATTTAGCAGCTTTTAAGCCAAAGCATCTTTTAAAAAAAAATTTTGTTGTTATTCTATTATAGTTGTCCCAATTTTCCCCCCTTGGCCCCCCTCTGCCCTGCCCACCCCCCGCTCCCACAGTCAGTCCCCACACTGCTGTCCGCGTCCATGGGTCAGTCCTACGTGTTCTTTAACTAGCCCCTTCCCCTTCTTTCCACCGTTATCCCCCTCCCCCACCCCTCTGGTCGTGGTAAGTCAAAGCATCTTTATAGTAGCTCCTCTACACTGCCCTCGGGGTTAATGAGCTAGGAAACATGAGAACAGAGCTATAAAAACCCATGAAGTTACAAGGTTGTTGATCATCTGGAATAGAGCAGACCCACTCAAAGCCCTCTCTTCATCCCCGGCCCTGGCTGGGGCAGCTCAGCTGCCTGGAATTCTGATGGGTGTGTTGCAACAAGGCCCGTGAGTCAGGGAGCACACAAAGCTCAGCAAAGTGCTGATTATGCCTGTCTTGCCACACTTCCTTAACCTCTCTCCTTAGGTGTCAGGCCCCTCCCAGGCCACCTCCCTTTCCCTTCCAGGCAGACAGGCCCATGGCCTGCTTTTAGGAGTGGGTTCTGGGGGAGCCTGGCTCCTATCCTAACTGGGAATGCCTTCCAAGCTTCTTGGCTAGAGCACAACTTGCACTGAAATGCCAAAGAACTTCTGTTCTCATGTTCCAAGTCTGCTGCCCAGACGGTGCCATAGCTCTTTCCATTCCTGTAGGCTGATTCCTGATGGGATTGGGAATTTTCCTTACTTTTTCCTTTAATGCCCACCAAACTCCACTATTCCTGCGTCCCTGATTTTTGCTTGCTGCCTAGTTTTGCCTGTTGATTGACTCCGACCTTCCAGTCCTATGGATCCATGACCCCGTACTGCTCACAGGAGCATCCCCAGCGTTGTCCATTCTCTGATTATATGCTCTCTCTTCTACTCTCAACCTTGCCTCAGATTTCCCAGGCCCAGCTTCTTCTCAACTACGTATACTTTTGGTCTCAGGGATTCAATTCAGGGAGAAAAAGACACAATTAAGGGGGCTGAAAGGATCCAAGAAGGGAAGAGAGTTTTAAAAGCAAGCAAAATACACTTTGCAAGTATTTCCTTTACTAAACAAGTTCACATCATTAGGCTGCAAATATCATGTAAGAAACCAATCAAGCCCTGATAAAGCCTGTGGTCATTAAGTGAGTAAGCCAACTGAGATCAGAAATTATACTTACTATCAGTAAATATTTTGCTGGTCACAACCAGGCATTTTGTTGATCTACACACTTTAACAAATGCTAGCTGGTATATATGTATGTGAATCATGAGCCCAGATCACATATAGATTCACATGCAAATTATTACAATTCTTAAAAAAAAAACAATAAACAAAAAATCCATAGTGTGAACAATGGTATACAAATTATCATCTAACCAATCTAGCTAAATCTTAACCTATTTCAAGTCATTTGACCTTATACATAAGGATTAGTGGGGTTAAATAGATGGAACAAATAGCACATTTCTTTCACTAAGGAACATCAGCTACTCCTATCCTCAGCTGTAATAATGATCCCATCAGTCAATGAAAATGGGCCTGAATTTCAAATATTTACAAATTCTAAATAGAAAACTCAAATGCTTTCAGAACTGAAAGATCTACATAAATCACATAATCATACCTCAAGCTAACAAATGATAATTCTTCATAAGAAACACAAATGTTTCTCAGGAGATTAGCTTTGACTCCATTTAACATTGTTCTATGATTGTTCGTGTGTGTGTATATGTGTGTGCGTGTGTGTGTGTGTATACAATAGATGATTATTTATGCTACTTTGGTTAGAGCCTAGTTATTTCAAGAAAGTCACATGAGTACAACCTATACTTCCAAATCCTCTGGAATGCTAAAGTGGTATTGTAGAAAAAAACAAGTTACTAAGCAACATTTTCCATCACACAGAAGAAGGGCAGGATTTAGCAACCTTAAGCCAAATTCCACTTAATGAACAAATAACTACAACAAATATAAGTTCCCACCCAGTCCTTGTTCACTACTTAATAGGTATGTCTTGTCTTTCAGTATGAGGTGTTCCTTGCACACCTATTCCCATAGGAGACCTTTACTAAGTCATTTCTTTTTGTATTATGATAACATAAAATAATAACATGGAATCTTGCAGAGATTGGTTAATGGGAGCTCCAGTCCCAAACTCCAGAGATTTGTTCAAATCTGGGATAAACCAGGACCAAGCAGGAGCTATGCCCTTGAGACCAAAGATAGTCCAAGTAATTACCATAATACTCAAACATGGTAGGCACATCAGCTGACAAAATAACAACATAAACTAATGCTACATTAATTATGCATTTTTTAATTTAGGTATTAGGTGAAGGGCTTAAGAGTAGTGATCTATGTAAAAAATATTCCAGAGAACCCTGTAGTTTCAACTGCAGCAAAAGTAGACATCACTGAGCACACAGTGGGAGAGTGGCTGACATTTCAATGTGCTCAGCCACTTCAGAGTCTAACAGAAACACAAGCTAACACCTTGGCCCTCTGAAGAAGTACAGCTTTTGTTCTGCTGTACTTCCTACTGTCAAGTTTAGAGTTACCTGAAAAGCTAAAACAGATACAAATTTTTAAAATGTTAATAAACCTCACTCCACTAAGATATGAAGATTAATCAGAGTTCCCTAATACTTCACAACTTTTCATCTCTCAAAGACTTTACTTAATTTCTCTCTGTCACTGGTCAATGACAAGGTACAGATTAAAAGAATGAAGATGAACAGAACAAGAGAATGCATGTCATGGGGAACAGACTGAAATGTCCATCCCGAATCCCGTAAGTTCTCTACACTTTTTTTAGTAGAGTCAGGCTACTTGGAGCTATATACACAGGCACTATACTTAAAACGTATTATCTATTTTTTATTACAGTATTGGGGGAACACCTTGACTTAATTAACTAACCTAGATGAATCAGTGTTTCGTATCACCCCCCACCTCCAAGAAGAAAAAGGCTAATAAACATACTAGCTCTTCTTCATCTGTCACCATTACACTGGTTGAGCTCTGAAATTTTCTTAGCTTAACAAAATTGTGTAACAGCTTTTTTTTTGCAGGTGGAGGATGGTAAGGAGGAGCTTGGGCTATTAACTGACTAGGAAAACAAAGAAATATGCATTTCTAATTGATTTCTTTATAACCCATCACCCCTGTTCTCCTGGCTCTAAGAGCAGACACCTTTAAGTACATAACTAATACTGATTCAATGCGTGAAAGGAGACAGAGAATGAGTGGAGCAAAGTCATGAAGCCTCGCAAAGTACAGCTATGCCATTAAGAATAACGAGTGTGTGTGTGGGGGTGGGGGGATGGGGGTTGATTTACATGGCAATATAGTTGAATAGTTTATTATCTAGAGGACCAATGCTTCTTGCTCCTTACTTGCACTTCCTTCCATTCAGAAGCAAAGGCAAAAGGTAAAAAAACAACAATCAACTAGACTGTAAACTGTTCTTATAGACTACTGATAAAAATTAAACATTCTCTCTCCCCGCCCCCCTCCAGATCATTGATTATGGAGTACAAGTCCAAAGATCTTACTGGTAGCAAATTATAAAGTGTTTTAATATGAGTGTATGTTCAAAGTTGTTTTCTAAGTTGCCTAGCTTTTCTAAAGTTGTATTTCATACTTCCTGTGTTTCAGTTCAACAAGTTATTGAATTCTGCACTGTGCCTACAATATTCTTGGTACTGAAGATGTCGGTTAAATTACTAATGGCCTCTGCTCCTGAGGTGCTTCTGCAGTGAGAGAAACTCGGGATGCTGTTAGAGCACAGAGCGGGAGCACAAAGGAGGGCAGGGAAGGTTTCCGGGAGGAAATGATGCCCCAGATGAGTCCTACAAAAGGCGAGGCATTAACCAGGGGGAGGGACAGTCCAGGCAGAAAGAAGAGGAAGTGCCCAAGGCAGAGATGCAGGACAAAGCATGATGCCACTGCCAGGAGTGGGGGTGGCTGAGAACTCCAAGTCATTTTGCATTTCCAGAGACTAAGTAAGAAATGAGGAGCGAAAGAGGCCAGGACATAAAGAACCCTGTGTGTCATCTGGCCTGTGGCTAGAATGCCACTGGAACGTCCAACTAAAGGAATTACGCAGACAGATCTGGGTTCTAGATTCGTTGCTCTGTCAACTTATGATGGAAGATGGCATCTAAGGTGAGAGGAAGTACAGGCCAGAGGCTACTTCCCACAGCCTGGATTCTCCAGGGTTACTATCAGCAATGCAGCTATTCCTGAATGTCCTCTATGGAACAGATCTGGGGATGTCGTGAGATCCCTAAATCCAGGGAACAGTTTGGAAACTCAAGTGCATTGCTGGGCCATTCAAGGACTCTTCCCTGGAGATCCCCCTGAATCACAGACTGCCTTGGGTGATGGTTACATAACAAGTTGTCCCTGATACCCTGCAAGTCGTAGGTGAGCAAGCAGATACCACCCCCGCCCCCCGCCCACCGCCATCGAAGTGTGCTCTGCAACGCAAGTTCTGGAAAAGAAGCTACTAGTAAACAGTAGAACAGAACCTGTCATCATTCAGCTAATTATGCCGAATTTGTACTGCAGCGTACTACCAAAAAGCAGCACTCTGGATAAAAAAATGTTGCCTTGCCAGCTGCTGGAACATTTCCGTAAATAACACGTTGTCACTAGCCCTGTCTCTGCCACGTTCTTACCAGCTTCACCGGTTTTCCTGCGTTGCCTGAGGGAGCCCAGGGGCTGCAGGCACACTAGTCAGAGGCGCTCCTGTGGGCTGTGAGCGCATCTCTGGCCCCCGCAGCTCTCTTCATCCGCCCCAGCCTGAAGGACTCAGAAAACCGATGCTGTGTGAAACGCCAAACAATAAATACATAGCATCTATTCCTGTCACTGAAAGTCTCATTCCTTACCTCACACTTAGTCCTACATCTCTTCCTTGCTCCGACTTCCTCACTTTATTTTTTACCATCCCCCCCCCAAAAAAAAGCCAGAGAGGAGCATTTGTTTCTAGTACCCCTTCTCTAAAGTGTCCTCTATGTTTCTGTCATCAACACCTTCTTTTCCCCCAGTCATGCCAGCAAAATCTAACTGCCTCCACTCCCCAGGTCATTTCCGTCCGTAAGAGTCCTTTCCCTTTGACTTAATTCCTGTGATCATTATTGTTCATTTTATAATCATGTATCCCACATTGGCATCCAAATTAACTTCTACGTTCTTTAAAAGCCCAGAGCAAGGCTTAGGCTTTCCTGTGTCCCATCTGTGACGCCTGCAGTAATATATCTGAGGTGTAGACTCAGGAATTCTGAACAACAATCACATTGATATCCACGTGGATTTCTTCAACCGGCATTTTTATCCGTAAAGGTAACTGAAAGCCCCCAAGAGCCTTTGGAAGTAGACAGAAACTGAGGACATATTCCAAGTCGGTTAAAAAGGAAAAGTCAAAGCTAAAGAGGCAAGAAACTTGACCAAAGTTAAATAAATGGCTGAAACAACAAGAACAAGAGTGTCCGCACTTTATGAAAGAAGTATTTATTCACTAAACACCATTCTCTCTGACAAAGTTATCCTTACCCTCAACTCAATATTTTTCTGCACTAGAAAGAGGGTGCTATGCTTCAAATAACCCAAGATGTCCGCTAATGCTGAAGTCATTCATATTGGATATGGAAATGGATAATATGATTATGGAGTCAATATCTACCCCTTCACTAATGTGAAGAGTTTTTACACCTTCCTGAATTAAGACATTCTAACAGCGCTCCAACAGCCTTGGAGAAAGCTTGCCCAGGACGATATCTGAAAGCGCAAATGATTCATCTACATAAAATCAAGAGGCTGGTGATATATCATGTCTTTGAAAGGGGTACAGAATACTAAATGGATCGCATCAGAGATATCCCAGCAGGAATGATTACAATCAAAGGCATTCTACACAAACAAATAAACAAAACGAAGCCCAGAGCAAAGGGTACACATTAGAATGATAGACTTCTTCAACCAAATGGAATAACTGTGGCTGAAATATTCTCAGTATAAAACATTTGACTGCGTACCCTTCAAGTTAAAAAAATTAGGACAAATAATTAAATTAATAAACATATAGACACACTAATATGCAGATATATTATGTACACTATAAACATGAAAATTTTAAAAGATAAAGATAGAATAGATCCTCTAAAATGTTCTTCCCTCATGCAATAGCTTACTGGGCACAACCCTTATAAAAGTACAAAGCCAAAGGTAATTACTCTATTATCTGGAAAAGTCCAGAATTGTTTTCGTCCCTTTGCTAAAGCAGATGTGCTTTTAATATCCAGAGAAAACCAATTAAGTTTCTAATAGTAAAAAGTCATAGAGTGGGAAATGCATAAGAATTTTTGGAAGCTTTACACTGGTTGGTGACAAGAAGCTACAAAGTGTAAATGACCCAAAGGCAGAATTGATTTTGTTTTTGATCTAAACTGTGTCCCCTATAATTGCTGTGATTTACAGGCTCAGTGCTTTAACCCATACGTTGTTTCCATCCACAGGAAGGTACTGGGTAGTCATTAAAAAACTGTCACATAAATAGCCACTTACCAGATCACCTGGGAGTGTAATGTTGGACAAGTACTAAAGAAGCCAATTTTATTTATTTTACTACTTGTAAACTCCCTGAGTAAAGGGTGAGCAAAATTTTCTAAACACTCCACCCTTAATTATCCATACAAACAGATCAGAGGAGAGCCACAGAGAAGTCAGAATGAATAATCAAAAAAACTTTTATATAATCAGTTTTGTAATGTGTTCAGATACCAGCTGGCACCTCTTTCCTTAAATTACACTGGACCTCAGCCCGAAAAATGGTAGATTACAGAGGTCAAGGGACAAAGATCTAAGTACTTGCTTGAAAACTCACTCAATCTCGAGCAAGTTACTTAACTTCTATAATTTTCTATTCCCTCATCTGTAAAATGAGGAAGCTAATACTAACTGCCTTGTGGGTTTCTGGAAAGATTAAATGATGTTCAGCACTTGAGGTAATCAGCAGAATACTTGGTAAACAGCCAAAAACTGTGTGCTTTAGTATTGTTAGAGTGTAAGTAAGTTCTGGATAAAAATCAGCACAGCGGAGGGAAAGAGAGAGAGGATGTAAACATGGTCGAGTACATTGAAAGTGATGTTCAAATTCACTGTAAGGCCAACTGCTGTTCCTCCAAAAACATCTGAGGAACATAATGTTCCCCAACTGCTTTTGGGAAAAGCATGGTTTTTAACCAGATACCTCTACGGGGAAAGCAAGAAGAGAGTTGCTTTTCTTCCCATCTGAAGGGGTTTTCCTGCTTCAGTGTCTGGAAGCCTGGTTACTGCCACAGAGGTCAGAAACCCTGCTTTGGTGTGACGGAGGCCTCTGACCAGCAGAGAAGGCAGCGCTCATACATTACCTGTGCCCAGTGGTTTTTAAACACGATCATGCATGTTTCCGGGTCCACTCCCTGAAGGCTCACAGCCTGCTGGAGTTTGCTTTCAGTCGCAACCGATGACATCATAAAACTTCATAAACCAATGCTTCTAAGTCATATTTAATTTTCATGAAAATTTCAAAAGCAGTCACTAACTTTCAAGTATCACATTAGAAATGTAACTTCTTCACATTTCACTGTCACCTTCCAAAACCTGTAATGACAATGAAAAAACACATCTCATTATGTTCATATATTGAATAGGACACTGACTGCTATATTTAAATCAAAGCACAGACATTCTCAAAGTCCAACATAGAACAAAATATATGCAACATAGACATTGCTACTCAATCGAAAGGCTTCCTTATTTTCTCTCATCTTGCTACTAAAAATATAAACAAATGATGCTACCAAAGCTATGTGCATAAATTAAGCAATTAAGGTTTATTTTCTCCACTACCAACAACCACAACCCCTTAGATTATAATTCTGTGTCACTCAAATCTAGTTTTATAATCAAGCAAGAAACTATGATGCCAATGCCTGTAGAGTTTAAAAACATCCAGAAACAGGAAAACCGTTAGTTAATAGCAATGTACATAAAAGGCCTGATGAAACCTGAGGTAGTTATAAAACAGCACACAGACTCCTGGATCCAATATTATTGAATTTTTTTTTAAATCAATGACTGTCATATGGAACTGAAAGCATTCTCGGTCATATTGTAGCTACAAACAAAGCAAAGGTTTCTAGGTTTTTCTGAAAAATAATAGAATTCCAAGTAATCTCAACAAATCAGAGACAGAAAGGATCCATCAAAAACAAGACAGTGCACACTTACAAATGAAAGGTGAATTATGCAGATAAGATATGAAGAAAGTCAGACTACAAAAGTCTGCCAGTAGGGAGAGAACAAGACTGAGGTCACAGAATGAACGGCGGGTGTGACCCAGCCACCTGGCACTCACTCTGACGAAGGCGCAAGCAGTGCGGTCCTATCTCACCCACAACGAACTGGGCACCGTTCAAAATATTAGTTTATTAGTGCGCAGACTGGAGAAAGATCAGAGAAAAGTAATTACGCATAATTATCAAAGCGCTGGAAAACAAAATCCATAATAAAATTTCCAACCTTGCAGAGCCAAAAGAAAAATAAAAACAACTATTTTCAATAGATGGATATGAATGGTATTACAAGGAGAACACTGACCAATAAACAAGCAATAAGGTGTCAGAAAGAAAGCTCGAGGTGATGATTCAGGCTATACTTGAGGGCCAAGTTCTTTGTAGGGAGTGGAATTCAACACTGGAAAACAGTTAAGGAATATTCAAGTGCTTCTGCTGGCAGGTGGGAGGCTAACCAGTTATCATTAAAGGATCATTAGAAAACATGAGGACAGAAGGACAGAAGACTTGCAAGAATTAGTAATTCTAAAGAAAGAAACATTTTTTAAAGGAGAATGAAAGGGGACTAAACTATTTAAAAAGTGGAAGGCCTGTTAGAAGGAGGACTGTACACACAACATACCTAAGGGACGCAGCTGTGTGTATCTTCTGTGATTGTATTTTATTATTTAAATTGGTGAATTCCCCAATGTATAATTGCTAATAATACAAAGTTGTTGTTTTCAACTTCCTCGTTATCCTAAAAATAATATTTCTGTGAAGAATGTCCAGGTCTTTTACTCAGATGATGTAAAGATACTAATAAGGAAATCAGAATATTTGGGTTTAGCCCTGGCCAGTGTGGCTCGGTTGGTTGGGCGTCATCTCGCAAGCCAAAAGGTCACGGGTTTGATTCCCCGTCAAGGCACATACCTAGATTGTGGGTTTGATCCCGGGTCTGGGTGCATACAGAAGGCAGCCAATCAAGATGTTTCTCTCTCACATCAATGTTTCTCTCCCTCTCATTCTCCCTTCCCCTCTCTCTAAAAAAAGAAATAAATAATTTTTTAAAAAAGAATATTTTGATTTATCCTAGAGGTTGAAAAAGTAGAGGACTCCTGGAGATTCCTTCAAGCTCCAGGATTCTCAGATTGTTCTTCAAAGCTTTGAGGGAGACAGACACCATGCCAACCGCCCCTAAATCAAAATCAGAGACATGCTCTCTAAGATCCTCTAAGTCAGTTCTCAAAGGGACTTTACATGCAGCCTTTCAGAGAGTGAGATGCACCACAGAGAAGATAAATATCTCAGTGAAGGTCATAAATTTACTAGTTGGTTTTGATGGAAACAGAATGTAAGTCTCTCTCGATTCCCAGTCCAGTGTTCTTTCTAGGAAACCATATTCTCCTTTCTCCTGGCTAGAATCCCCAACCGTATTCCCTTAAGGTAGCTGAACCTTCTCTAAGAAAAATGTATCACATTTGGCTGATACTGATCCGATCATACTTTTGAGGCAGATGCTGGAAGAATCTAAACGTGTCATGAATACAGAAACCACAGCATGGAGAAAACTTGGTGGAGAAAGGAGGTGTATGAGGTAAGTCAAGCGAGCCACATCTGAGGACAGAACACTGTGCCAGATGATCCTAGAAATGAAAACACTCCCTAACACACCCAGAGACCAAAGAGCTGAATAGTTCCACTGTTTCCCTTATTCCCAGGTCAGGGTATCAACACACAGGCATGTCCCCAAGGCAATACACACCTAAAAGGAAGAGACAGCACTGTGTTTATGAGAGATGTTTGAAGATCTATTTCCTCAAATACCAGGACTTCCAATATATTTCTGCCTTTGCCTGTTATCAGGCTTTACTTTTTCCTTTTCTTGCCTTTTTTCAATTCCAAGCTTTTTATTTAACTCTCAGATTACAGCGACAAGACCCAAGTAAAGAACAGAGAAGGACAGCACTAAGCAAAAAGCTGTGAATAGGCAAAAGACGCACGAGTCACCAGAATGCGCCCTGTGTCACGGGCAGGACATTACTGGACACGTCCCCGCTCTTGCCCTGTTCCCTCTTCAGCCTGAGGCATCAAGTTCAGCTGGGAACACTGGCTACGCTTGGCACATAGTAGCCTGCTCTTCCCGTAAATACACACACGCACTTCAAGTCCAATTTCATGCCTAAGAGAGAGCTCTATAAACCATCCAGACCCTAGCAAGTAATTTTTTTTTCTTCTTCAAACAAACAAACCGCCATCACCAAAAAATATCCAAAGGGCTCTTTCTCCGACAGTGGTTGCATGTGGTTTTGTGGTGTGGTTGTTGAGTTTTCTGGCGTGGGAGTGGGGGTGGGAGAGGGGCTATCAAAATACATAAGTAACAGACTGCTAGGTCAGCACAAATTCTATACTGAAAGGACAGACCTGCCTATATTATTTACAAAGAGAACTGAGTATATTATTTACAGAGACATTATTGGTAGTCAAATTATACATCTCAAGATTATATATAAAAATATTTTCCATCAATTAGGAAAGAAAAATTCTATTGTTGGAGACAGAGATAACTGATGTAAAACTTATACATATTTTTACTGGCCCTTTTTGGAAAGTATATGATATCTTTCATTTCACTGTGAGAAAAGCATTAGCATATGCTCCACATCACAGAATTATAAAATACACCATATGGTCACAAAAGCTTAGCTTCCAGTCATCTAGATCACACCTCTTCCCAATGTAAAAATTCCTTCAGCCTCACTCCCAAATAAACAAATATCTAATTTCAATCTCTTTCAAAAACTAATACTTAGGAGAGCTATAAATGTGTCAAAATTACATTTTTTCCTGAAATACATTTCCTGAATGACTGTATTTTAATATACTCTCTCTCTCTCTTCTCCTATCAGACTGAACTTACAATGTAAACATTTTGGCATTTAGTTCTCTATTATCTCACACCATCCTTCAATTATTGTATCTGTTTCAATATAATATCCTCTAAGAACAAATTATAAAATATTCCTTAAGGGAAAGAACTGGATGGCCACCTTAAGGGGAGACAGAGCAAAGAGAACACTTTTGTTGAGAAAAGAGCAATCATATTTGCAGGCCTCGTGGGAAAGAGCCCATAGCATGAGAATTTGAAGATTTTTTTTAAAAAAGGATCTGATGGTGCTCCAAGAGAAGAAAGGTGATGTGAAGCTCACAGGCAACTGGGCCTAGAGAAAAGAGGAGCTGGGTCGTGTCTTTTCACAGTGAGTTGCCAAAGCATATGTCTTCACCTTGAAGGAAAGAAATGGCAGGTTCCCTTCCTGCCTTTCCTTCTTCTTCCCACCTACTTATTTCTATGGTTGGTTTGTGGAAATGGTTACAGAGTCTAGGAGGATTTAAAGTGCGGGACAAAGGGCAAAGGCTAAGAGTTTTGAGCTTGGTTTTCCCACTGTGGAAGTGGGAAAACTTCAAGTTCTCTCTTGGAGACTTGCACTTCGAACTGGGAAAAGAGGCCCCCAGGCTCTGCCTCCAGCTCGAATCAGCTGTGATACCGTAAGTTAAAAATAGGGCTCTTGGTTTGGGACCTCACTTAGGTGAGTAGTTAGGATTAAATGAGTGTTTCTTAGGTCTCTCCCAGCTCTAAAGTCATTATTTTATGTACTTTGTTACAACGGTGATACTAATTGGGAAAAGGTAATCAGATAATCATTAAAGAAGGACACTGGCCATTGTACAAAAATCTTTGTAAGAATTCTGGTTGAAAATGGAATTCTGTCTGATTGCTTTTTTCTATTGAAGCGTATTTCACTTAAGGAATCAACCATCTCAAACACACAAACAAACAAACCAAATTCATGGCTGGTCTGAGCAACTGCCAGTATAAAATCTCATTGTTACAGAATGCACTCTGAAATGCCCTGAATTGGCTACTGCTAAACACATAAAAAATCTATTACTATAAAAGTGCTTATCATGAAAAATTGCATTAAGGGTGAAGATTCTTCAAATATTGGGAACACCTGAAAGAGGGGCACCTTATGCCCTCAATTATAACTAATAGTAGTGAGGGGAATTCATTTTGGGTCAAACTACCTCAGACAACCTCGACTTAGAGCCTAATAAGATCCTATTAAACCAAAATCCTCCTTGTGCTCAAATCCTCTGGCCCAGTTTCCTTTTCTCTCTTGCTGCCATATCACATGGCAACGCTGGGCTGTGGAAAAGAAAGCAGGCACCTAACCGCCCTGACTCCCCTGGACCTTGTCCCGAGCCTCCCTCAGCTGCCTTAGAGTTTGACTCTGGCTCCTTCATTGTTCACTGTCCATCACTTCAGCGAAGCCGGATCTGGTTTTGTTCCACCAAGTTGTAGGTCACCAGGTCGCTCACAGAAAAATTCTCCAGAAGTTCCAGTGCACAGAGAAAATGCTCTTAATATGTATATTCCAAATGGTTGCAGGCTTTGATAAATGCATACTTTAAAATAGTAACAAAATGGAGGAAAACTGTTAATGCCCTGAAATAATTCCCCCACGTTTCACATCTCCATTTCACCCGAGCAGGCTGCCAACTAGGTCAGACGCAAGTGCCGTGCAACTGGCTGATAAACAGAACAAGTGGAAAAGAAAAATTAAAATTAATATTCAAATTCATACCTGAAATTTGTTTGGGGACTTAATTTTTAATGCTATTTAAGAAACTAAGCCCCTGTTGGCAAGGCTTTGGAATATAAAAATTATAGCTTTTGAAAGTTACAGAAGTGTCGAGACATCAGCTCGTTAGTGACTAAACAGAAAAGTTTCTTGTACACATGGAGAGATTCGTTGAAATATGACCTCTGGGTCATTCCTGGTGAAAGCGGGCCCCCAACAATCCAATCAACCAATACAATCTTAGCAGTATGACCAACATGTCTTGGTCATTTTCTCTGGAAAAGTCGGTACCTTTGGGAAGCTATGCTGTTCAGTCTAACACCCGCCTTACACCTGCATCGCTCAGAATTAGTCTCCTACCAGCAGTCTTGCAAACGCCTCATGTGAGAATTCTCAGATATGCAACCTGCAGTGTAATCAAGATGATGGCAGGACTACCTTTTGGAATAACCACACAAACAGCCTCCTTTTCAAAAATGTTCTCCATCCGTGCATGGCATAAGATGTACGAAGTGCAATGAGTCAGGTAACAATAAAATTCTACAAAATGTGGGCCTATTTTTCTAAAGAGAGGTGGCTATAGTTTTCAGCCAGTTCTAAAAAGGCCCAGGAATTGCCCCCTTCAAAAGAGTTTAAAAGCCAATTTAAAGATGCATTCATGGTAAAACTGTGAGGAGTCCCAAAACAGAGGCAAATAGCCTGTTCAGATTCTAAAGGTATTACTGAAGAGATAATTGTGGGGCTTCTGTGACTTTGGTGATAACAAAAAGTTCCGTTTCAGCAGCTTGGGGGTTGTTCCAGCCTATGAGTAATCATGCTCTTGAATAATAATCAGTTCAGGCCTCGGAGCCTTACAAATTTCATGGCTGGCTAAGCACTTCCACTCCTACCCAAAGCACTGCAAGGTGACTTGTCAAAGGTAAAAAATGATTAGCATTTATTATAATTTAGTAACAGGCTCAAAAGTCAACAAACTCCTGGTCTCCTCGAACGTAATCCTATGCCAATTAGCACATAACACCTTTCCCCTACCGCCTCCTGGCCTCTGAAACAGGCCACGAAGACTTAGATGCCTAGTGTGTGCTATAGACAGGGCAGAAAGGGAGCGAACTGCTAAAGGCAGCCTGCCTTCACGTGCGGGAACCTCAGACCAGGAAGTTCTAATTGCACGTTTATTTTCTGTAAACATAAAAATAATATAAGACTTCCTTACATGGAAATATTATAATCCCTCTCAAAAAGGGTACTATGGTTTAAAAGACACTACACTACACTTTCTCATCCTTGAGTAGGTAAAAGATTCTAAGTACATAATAAAAATCTACTGGTTCAAAGTAATTTACCACTCACATATATATTATTGGCATGATCAGTTTATCATCGAGATAAGACACCCTATGGGTAAAAATAAAAAGCAAGACCTTCTAAAAGTACTGGAAATGTCCAGGGGGAAGAAAACTTTAACTTGAAATCTCTCCTCTTGAGCAACAATACATGGGCCTCAGCGGTGCGCAGTCATGGCCCAGACGTCCACACATCAAGACATGACTCACAGAAGTAAAAACGGGTGCATCTCATGCACCCCAGGTGAGGGCATAAACTGATGTTCTCCCTACAAAGTTAAATTTGAGCATCAAAACCACTGCTGTGCGTTTCTCCTACCAATTCTCTTTCACGGTACAAAATGGCATACGGATTAACAGTAAGAGTTGACACTTATCGAGCACTTCCCTGTGCCAGGTCCCAGTCTAAATACACTACACCGCTAACTCTTTAAGTCTGTAAGCTATAGTACTCTCTTTCACAGGTAAGGAAACTGAGGCACAGAGAGGCAGAGGCGGTGGTCTAATCAAGATCTCACAGACTGCCTGGGGTCTGACCCAGGCACATTCTCTGAGCCACCAGCACCTCTACGAGTAGAGTGAAGTCTTTTGTGGAACTGTTTAGAGAGAGAACAATTGGAAAATCCTAAATACCCATCAGCAATGGTCTGGTTATATAAATGAGGGCACTCCTATATAACAGAATACTATGTCACAATTTTCAAAGGACACAGATATGAAATGCACTGACATGGAAAGGCTGAGAGGATACGTGCAGAACAGCAAGCCGAGTATGCCACCCCTGTGTAAGAGATACATGTTTGTAATGCACAGAGGACCTCAGTGCAGACACATGAGAACGCTGGGGCAGCTGCCTCGGCGGGGGCCACGGGGCGGCCCGGGCAGGGGAGGCAGGGAAACTTGTTTTCATTGTGCACCCTTCTTCACTTTTTGAATTTGGTACCATGTGTATGTACTACTTAGCAAAATCATTTTTTAATTTAACAAAATACAAGAAAAATCCTAAACAAAAGTAAAGTACTAAAGTCCAGAGTGAAGTGTAGCAGTTGCAGTGTACCTGATGTCTCTCCTTGTCCTAATATGAGAGGAAGTGTCTGCACAATGATTAAGTCTGATGGGTATGAGGAGGGATAAAAGAGTACCTTAATATGCTATTTGAATCAACTACAAGGATCACAAAATGAAAATATTTCATAGAAAACACGTAAAGGAAAACCAACTACATCTCTAGTTATATGTTTAAACTTCCAATGGAATAAATATGAATGAAAATAAATTCAGGAGAACAGTAGTGTTATTTTAAAGGACCATGTCTTTAATGCTTATTTTAATGTTATTGTGAAATTATACTTACTGGATTAAATGTATGCAGTTTACCTTCAGCTTATGAGGTTCACAGCTCAAGGACTTTGGAAAGTTAATGTTCTATCAGAAAATTTTTCAGTCTGTTCAGGTCCTCTGCCCATTTTTAAATCTGATCATTGGGTTTCTTTTTTTTTTAATGTTGAATAGTATGAGTTCTTTATATATTTTGTATATTCACCCTTTATCAGATATATTATTTGCAAATATCTTCTCCCATTCCATTTTCACTGTGTTGATGGTTTCCTTCACTGTGCAAAGAATTTTTGGTTCGATTTAATCCCATTTATTTATTTTTGCTTTCGTTGTCCTAGCCTAGGGAGACATATGCAAAAAGATGTTTCTAAGACCAATGCCAAAGAGCTTACTGCATATGTTTTCTTCTAGGGGGTTTCATGGATTTTGGTCTTACATTTAAGTGTTTACTCAATTTTTGAGTTTAGTTTAGTATATGGTTTAAGAAAGTCATCTAGGTCCATTTTTCACTATATATCTACCCAACTTTCCCAACACCATTTTCTAAAGAGACTATATTTTCCCCATTTATAGTCTTGCCTCCTTTGTTGTAGGTTAATTGACCATATAGGCCCACGCCTATTTATTTCTGGGCTCTCTATTCATTCCATTGATCTATGTGCCTTTTTGTGCCAGTACCATGCTGTTCTGATTACTCCAGCTTCATCTAGATCAGTGGCTCTCCAGATGTCGCTGAGGAACCCTGGAGTTCCCCAAGACCCTTCCCAGGGCACCTCGATGTTCTCAATAAGTTTTAAGGACCGCTCCAAAAAACACAATCAGTCAAAGTAAATATAGCTCACTATGAAGATTTCTGATGTTCGAAAAAGCTTCCAGCATTGCAATTTGCTGTAGTTACACTTGAGCAGTTTCACCGCTACTCACTACAATGTTTTCAAATTATTTTGATTTTTTTCAATAGGTTTTTTTCCTACTTGTAGAAAGCCCTGAAAATAAAAAATCGTTATACGCCAGTAGATAAGCTTCTTCAACTTTGTTTTTAAAATACTGCTCTCTCGTTCACAGCAGATCTCACTGCTCTGAATCCCTCGTTTTGCCACAAACATGATTCTGTGGAATTCTGAAGCAAGACTTGGTAAGAGACAGGCTGCCCCTGAATGGAGCAGCACTTTGCCTCCATGGGAGGTGCACGCATCCTCTCTCTCCCGCCCCCTGTGCGTGCAGATGCCCACACGAGCAGGCACACACGGAAGTCTAGCTCTGTGCCCACATGTAAATGCTAATCATTAGTTGTTGCCTTTTCAGAGGCTCCACAATAGGAAAGCCAAATGTGATTTGCAATTAACAAAAGGTAATGAGGGCTCTAATTTCTGCTTGTGGGTCCAGAAGTTAGGCTTACTGTGATGCCTTTCCAAGAAATAAAACTAAAAGCTGAAACGACTTGTGTTAAGCGGTTGGTTCCTTTGCCACAGCAAGGATGGCTTATTGACTGGACGGCTGCCAGTGCCTGAGCAGGCCTGCAGAGAGCCTGTCCTCATGGGGAGGAAGGCATTAATTTATCCATCAGCCTCCACAAGCAACTGGGTAGATCATGTGTCTCCATATTCTGCTTCAGTTCATCTCCACTTGCCCCTAGAGTGACTGGCAGACTTGGAATGGTTTCAGGCTATCTAGACTCCTTTAATTAAAATTTTTTCTCCACAAATTAACATGTGTGTATCAATGTCTTTTGTACAGAGGGGAAAGAAAGAGAAAGCAAAAGAAAAAAAATCAAAGACAGTGTTTAAAATTAAGTTTTGTTTCAGATAACTTTTGCATCTGGCCCAATTTCTCCCTAGAGGTGGTGCTTCATGTAGAAAATGATGAACAAGAAAAGAAGCCAAGGATTCCTCTGTTCCCCTCAAAAATATCCTGCACTTTAGAGCTAATAGCTTCTAAAACCAAAGGAGTTATATGGAAGGTAAAGTGGAATTTGGCTACTTCCTTTTTTGGCAAGACTAATTTTATATATTGAGATAGATATAGATATAGATGATATAGATACATAATACTTCACTTCCATTCTATACACTGGGGGATTACCAAAAATTGATGCTCTGACTCAATACTTACTGGAATGGAAATGCAACTTATCTGGAGATCAAGGTCTAATGTCAGTGCTTAAGGCAAGGCATGCAAATACTCAAAACCACTACTTAGCAAGGCACTTGTTGGAAAGCAACCTACTTTTTCTCGTTAAATGGGTGAAGTAGTTGAGTATCCAACAAAGCAGTAGGTATTTGGGGGCCAGGTGTACCAAAAATACTGTGTGCCTTCAAACGCAAGGATTACTTTCAGCACAGTGAGATGCTCGCACTATGAGAGGCAGGTAGAAACTGGGACCCAGCAAGGAAAGAGCAGTGGGAATGCATCTACAGTTCACCAAGAGTGAACCCCAAAATAGCTGAACCTTCTAAAAAGTACTATTCTCTCTTTCCCTTTCTGTTTTCTTTTCTGTGAGGTGTCAAGGACATACGCAGTGGGTGAAGTTACTACACAACCCTGGAGCTTTCTTTAGAATAACTGCCCTGAAGGAGCTGCACAAACAGTAGCTAATTATACAGCAAGTCTGCACTAAGTTCTAAGGAAATTGTATTTCCTGCTCTCATAGAAAAGAAGTCTCATATAGGTAAATCATCCAGGAGACAACAGATCGTCCATTAAGTAAACATGCCTCTGTTTCTAAAATATTTCAAATTTACCCCTACAAATACAGCACACAAATATTGTTCATTAGAAATTCAGTAATAAACATCATACTCTGGAGAAGGATTTCTCAAAAGTGAGGAAAAGGATGATGATAGAATGGGAACCAAGCAAATATAAATAGTTGGGTTTCAGTTAGACCTGATCATGGTATTATTAGTATCCACCTAATAAACTGGTAGGGAAAACAGTAGCAATAATTCTGGTTCTGCCCCACAGACTGTTCGTTTCTAGGTTCTTTCTGTAAGACACCCAAAGAGGATTTCAGCTTTACATCTGACCGCATTAGTTCTGAGGCTTCCAAAAGTATGCTTTTTATAATTAAAGTACATTTAAAATATAAGTATATAACTTAACAACAGAGAATCTTCAACTTGTTTATGTATCATTTTGGAAAAAGTAAAATAATTTTCTCCAAAAAGTTACCACAACCTTTTCTTATAGTACGTTCTGAGAATTTAATCCTTAAAGTAAAAAACAGTAAAGGACTGCTTTAATGCTAGAATTAAATATTTTATATGATTATATCCCAATAGCATCTCCTTTAGTCTGACATAATCAGTATTCTATATTTGTTGCCTGCACAAAACTATAATTACTCATTGATTTGATCAAAATTACTAGTTGACTAGAGCAATTCAATCTGCCAGCCAACCTTCAGGGTAATTAGTCAAATCAACAGTATATCAAAATGACTAATATGTTTCTGAATCAAGGATTAGTCTATCTACAACATCATGGCAATGCTTAGATTCAGTTCCAAAACCTCAGTTCATCTTGTTTAACTCTGTAGACTATCTTCCTCGTAATTGAATTTACTCTGTACACAGTTGAGAGTTTTTCCTCCCCTTTAAGGGATGAAGGAAAGTGACAATAAAAGCCAAAGGACAAAATTCAATGAACTCAGATACTCTTGTTTAAAAAAACGAGGAGGTGGAGAGTTGTTTCCTTCTTGTGTGGCGGGAGTAGAGGCAAGAAGAAAGAAACAAATATGGATTCTTCCCAATCAAACCACTTCTCAGTGCATCCAATTCTATTAAAGGCACAGTTCTGTTGATCTGATGCCAAATGCCTCTAAAATGTTCTTACCCAAAAAAAAAAGTGTGTTTTTTGAAAGAACAAGAAAAGCAACACATTTGAAGGCTGGAGAAAATTCTCTTCCATTTACTTGGGTCACTGAAACATCCATGTACAGAGACACAAACACCTTTCAGAATAAAAGATCAGAGGAGCCACACTAGTCGAAGATCAAAGAGCCAGTGCCTGGGTGGGGGTGGCGGGGAATCGAACAAGTACCTGAGCAGGTCCCCCAGGGCTTTCTCTCCAAACCCCAGCTTACATGACTGGGGGGAGAATAACAAAGTGGAACATTCCAGTCCCCAAAAAATGTGATTGGAAAAACAATAATTCTAGTGTTGCGCTTTCTCTCTGGAGGAAGAAATATTTTCAAAGTCCTTAAACAAAATAATTACAAAACAAAAAATTTTTTAAGTAAAAATGCTCAAATTATCTACACACTGACTACAACCAAGCCAATGAAATTAGCACAGCCTCAGCATAACAGTACACCCCATATAAATGATGACACGTTCAACAAATGATTACAGAAGTGTCAAAAGGACCTAGACGCATTAAACTGAGCCCTCAGATCTAATTCTGCCTACCTGGGCTAAAAAAAGTACTTTGTCCATCCCTGTCACACGTACAGTTCAAAGAACAGGTTGTCATTAAAAGTTGAGGGGGCTAGAATTCAGAGCTGAAATGTAACGTGTCAGTATTATTTAGCAAAAATTTTCAGCACCCCAAAGCCTTTGGTTGCCAGGATAAGGAGCATGCTGAATACCTATGAAGTGCCTGCCATAAACCTGCCCTGTTAATCTCTTTCTTCTCTAAACCTCTTAGTTTTGTTACATCTCCATATGGCGACATCGTTTCTGCTTTGTGTTGTGGTTATTTCAACTCTGGTCTGTTTGAGGGTAGGGCGGTCATGCCTTCTGTTATTGATGGGTGATTTTCCAAGCATTTACCGGCTGCCCAAGGTGTGCAGTGCGAAGCATGTGAGTAAGACCCAGTCCCAGGCCTCAGGGAATAAGCAGTTCACAGTAGGGGGAGGAGTGGGGGCGTATACGTATTCACCTGGCTAAGCAATAGGAAGAACCACCAGTGGGAAGGGCTGCCATTTTGGGGGCACTTTCTCTGTACCAGGTACCACATTAGACTGTCTATTTTGTTCCCACAACCACTCAGTGAAGTAAGGATTATTATACCCAGTTTACAGATGAAGAAACTGAAAAAAATTTCTTCAGCGAAAAGTGAATAGTCATGTAGCCAACGTGAAGAAGCACCTGGAGGGCCAGGAGAGCTGGGAGGACGGAACAGGGGAGAGGAGGACTCAATTTACAGTCCTAATCAAAAGAGGGAATTAGGAGCGGCTTCACCAAGGAGGGGCTCCTTCATTGATACCCCACCTGCATAGGACAGTTTCTGAGGTAACAAAGGGAAGCAATTCACCCAAGCAAACGAGACACGTGTTGATAAAAATATGATGTGATTCACTGCATTCTAGTCCCTCATGAAATATGGCCGTCTGTTTATTGTTTTACCATAAGTTCAGCAGACCAAGGTCATGGAACTTGTACCTGTCACGAGTTTACCTTTTAGGGAAATTAAGAGTTTAAGGCAAAATAATGGTGCAAAGAACTGTAAGAAGCTCCAGTCAACTAGCCATTGCTACCACAACGCGTCACTCAAACTATCTAGACAACTTGGGGTTTCAGTCACTGGAGACGCTGGTACAATTTCCTGCTTACACAAGTCTAGCTATGCAAATGAATCCAACTGGTTAGTAATTCCAATTCACATTAGAAACATGAACAAAACTGATTATCCCACCAGTTTAAAAGGAACACTAAATATTAGCCATTTAATATGTACCGATTTATCACTATAGTTCTAGGAGAAGAGATATGTTAGCATCCATTGGAAAATGCATCACACCAAAAATGCTGATTCAAAATATGTGTGTGCTTTTCTTTACATGTAGCATATACTGATCAGTAATGCAAGGAGCAGCTCATAAATTCAGCTATTTATCTGCTGCAGTCTTTGTATACAATTTAAATTGGCAAATTAAGATGTCACTATGTTTTTTAAATTATTTTTATTTTTTATTTTTATTAAATGTATTGAGGTGACATTGGTTAAGAAAATTATATGGGTTTCAGCTGTACAATTCTATAGCACATCATCTGTATATTGCATTGTGTGTTCATCACCCAAGTCAAGTCTCCTTCCGTCACCACTTCTCCCCTCTGCATCCTCTTCTACCGCCTTCCACCCCCGCTTTTCCTCTGGCTGTCACCATGCTGTTGGCTATTATAATTTCCTTTCTTGTAGTGTCTTTATCTGGTTTTGGAATTAGGATAATTTTGGCCTCATAAGATGAGCTCGGGAGTCTTTCTTCCTCTTGAATTTTTTGGAATAGTTTGAGAAGGGTAGGTGTTTTAAATATTTTAAATAAAATTCAGATCTTTAAGTCTTACCTTATTTCCACCCTATGGATCAGATTCTGCAACTTGGCGCCTGGTTTTTAATAAGATTTCTGTAGACCATGCTCACCGTCTCCATGCAGCATGGTCCCAGACTTTTCCTCAGGTAATCAGAGTACGAAGCGCATTCCTCTGTGAACAATTTAAGGATCTATGACTTAGCCAGACTGGGAACTTAATACTAGAATAAATCACGCCATGAATTAGGTAAATTGAATTTTTTAAAAAGTGGTTCTATTCTTACAAGGTTATATATCAAACTCTCTTCTCTCTCACACACACACAGGAAAACAGAAATTGTCAACAGATTACATCTTGTACAACTACGCATCTACTGTGAAACCATATTCATCACACAAAGATTTTTGGATGACCTTCATTCCGCCTTCCCCTACTCTTTCATGGATCTCAAGAATTAACAACACTGTCCTGGATGCTGCGACATCCACCTGGTCCCTCTGGAATGGAGAGATTTATTCTCCCAGCTACTACAATTGCTGCTGGCTGACAGCCCTCTCTAGAAATTGCCCTCTGCCGAAGACAGCCACTTCGCCCAAGACTAAACTCTCCCGTTGAAGGTCGCCCAGGTCTGTGTCTGGACTGAGGGAAGTGTAACCTCCCATCCCCGGGCCCAAACTCAGGACAGCTCCAGAGCCCCTCTGTAAGGTCAGCTCAGGCCTTTGTTCAGACTTCATGGCAGTTGACCATCTCTCTGCCCAGTCCTGCTTCCTTCTCTCCCCACAGGTATTGATTCAAAAGGCACCTACCAAACCCCTGCACACAAACCTCCACCTCTCAGTCTGCACCCCGGGACAGCCTTCAACAAGCACCACCACAGTCAGCTACAAGAAACTACTTATCTAAGGTTATTAAAGACACTTAGAAAGTAAGAAAATCGTATTTTTTAAAATAATAAAAATTCTTTCAAATGTTACAAGCCTTTAAACAGAGAAGAAGCATTGTCTTGGTAGGCAAACTAACAAAAACAGTACAAAGGTTACCTCCATAAGCTCAATCAATACTTTTTAATATTCAGTCTTTTATAATATTAAATGATTCCCAAACCAATCTTAAGAATTAACACAAAAAGTGGCTTTTACTCTGCGTGTTTACACTGCCATTTAAAAAAACTTGTATCCCTTATATTAGGCTGATAGGTGATTTAGCTAATTTAAAATAAATAAATACCAACAACCTGGTGAAAAGACAAATTCAGCCAGCTCCTAACTTCTTCTTTTACAAATATACCCCTTTCAACGATTTTTTGAGTTGTCCGATTACAGAAGAGAATAAGGAAGCAGGAGAGGAGGAAGGAGAAACTTACCCCTTTGTGTTTAATACACGGTCATTTTCCTTTAAAAAGAAAATGTCCTTAAGCTACATGAAAGAAGGACTTGTGTCCTCCACTACATTTTGTTTTAAGGGAACGTGTCCCCAGGAAATAACCTCATCTATTAAATATCACTCTGTTATTTCCAAAGCAGTCATCGCTATACTATAACACAAAGAACACTGACTGGACCAGGGGTCAGAACTCCTGGGTCCCAACCCTGGTGCTGGCTCTGACCACACGTGTGACCCCAGGAAGGTCATGACAATATCCTGTGGCAGCGGGTGCTGAGAACCCATGAGGTCAGCAATCAAGGGCACTGGCTGCTGGTTCGCCAGGGATAGCCAGGTTCATGGCCGATTCCTATCACTTCCTAGCCAAGTGACCTGGGACAGGACGTTAAACCTCTTTCAGCCTAAAGCCTCATCAGCAAACCAGAGAAGATCAGGATGGTACCTACCCTCAGGGCTGCCCGGGAGATTAAGCAGGACTCTCAGCACAGTGTCTCTCTGTCGCAAGCACTCACAGAAGTGAGCTATTGCCATGAAAATCCATCTGTGCCTGCCAGAACCCAAGAGCTTTGTGGAGAAGCAGTGCTTCGGGCATTTTAAAAATAACGAAAATTAAAACTCTCTCAGGTGTCCATTGCTTTTATCAGGTTTATATTCTAGATTTTGACAGAAGATCTCGTTGGAGGGGAAAAAAAGGGTCTAAGAAAGTTCAAAGAACTTAAGATCTTGGCACTTTAAACCGTCGCTGTCTGTGAGTCTGTGGCCTGCTCCAAAGGGTGACCTTTCCCCGAGAGCCACCTACACACTAAAATAGAGAAATGAGTCCTGGCTGTTTCAGGGAGATTTTCTTTCTAATCACCTCCAGTACAGTATCGGCAGGTTCTTCTGCCACTTGTCACACAATGTAGGAGTCAACGGAGGGCCTACAGTCCTTTATGATAACTTTTCAGGGGACAAGATACAGCCCAAATCAATGGCACCATCCCACAAAAGCACGTCACAACTTTTTCCTGGTTTCTGTGTAGAAATAATCCAGTTACTCTAATCAGATCTGCCAACCTAGAGAAAGAATCACGAGGCAGTTTTCAAACTAAAGGAACGAGAGGCCAGGCCCGGAGTAACTAGAACTGCTGAAGCTGCTGAAGCAGCTCCCAGAAAGAATATTTCTGTGATTGTAACCAGAGACTCTGAACTTCCCTCTGGCTAATGAGGCCTGGCTACCAGAAGAAACATGGCCTAGGCTCTAAAATAACAGCAAATGGTGTGTGTCTTTGAGATGAGGACTCTGTAATTACACCTGAGCATGTCTGTGGCCCTTTTTTTTTAACATGACGTACTTGTGCCCCGACTTGCCTGTGGCATTTCTGGGTCTATTCACATCAGGTGGTACGTTCTTCAGTGCTGGGTGGCTAAGATTTGTTCTCATTCCTCAGGTTTCAGCTCACAAATCTCCACCACTAGCAAGTCTTCCCAGATGGACTTGACGTTCTGTCCCACAAGACGACCAACTCCATGAAAGCAAGGCTACATTTTGTTCCCCCACTATGTCCCCAGTGATTTACAAGTCACATAGTAGACCCATAAGAAATACCTGTTGAGTGAGTGAATGAATGAATGAATGAATGAATGAATGAAACAAAGGGAAGGAGTGTTGTTTTGCCAAAAACATAAGCCTGGTTTCAGCTATCATTTCCATGATATTTAAACAACAGTAACAGAGAGCTTCACTGCCCGAGGTAAGTGGCTGAACAGGCGCTGCTCCCAAGCGAATCTGCCCCCAGAGCCCAAGCTCTTAACTATGCACTGTCCATAGGAAGGAGTGAACATGCTTACCCAGGGCAGATGACTTACTTTCGAAGAGGAGAGGATCTACCGCTCTCAGAGGGCATGGAACTTGATAAGGAAAGCCAGGCCAGGAGTTAAAGTCTCATTCATTATCGACTGGGGGCTGATAAAGAATTCTGAGCCAAGTAGTCACAGGACAAAAGAGGCATGTAAGAAAACTGGTCTGGCAGATAAACATGGTATATGTTGGAATGAGGCAAAAGGAGACTGTGAGAGAGAAAGAGAGAGAGAGAGAGAGACTGATTAGAGACAAAGCAGGTGGCATGGTGATAAAGGACTGGCCAGGTGTTGGACAAAGGGATAGCAGAGCTGAGCAAGTTTAAAAAAATGCTTTGAATAGTGCGAGTAAAAACAGGTGGGGAGAAACAAGCCACGTTTCACAACCCTCTGAGGGCTGGACAAGAGATGTTTCCTTTTATGTTGATTTCTATAAATTTTGTGAAATGTTTAGTGCAATTACTTATGTGTACAGCATTTTTTTAAAACCTAACCCCTAGTAGCACAAAACAAAGCATCACCCTGCCATGCGCTCTAAGCAAGTATATGGTGACTGAAAAGGTATAGTATGTAAGTGACAAAAGTGATTGGCAAGGAATCATAGAGTGTAAGCATCTATTGTATAAAGGAAGTGGCTATTTACAGAATCAAGATAAAAAGCCCACTAATGGCTAATTCTGACAAAGAGCCCAGGTCTGATAACATCTCCCAGCACAAAGCCAAGCTGATTTATCCCTTGTTTCAAAGAGGCACCCTGAGCTTGCCAACAAAAATATGTGATTGATCTAATTAGCTTACTGATCTGAGGAAAAGAGCGTGCCAAAATCATGTGTATTCACGGATTAGTCCTTCCAAGACAAAGAAGTGTTGCATAAAAGCCAATCCTTCAACTTAAACATTCATGCTCATTAAAAGGGACAAAACCCAGCCCTACTTAGCATGTAGGAGCTTAATAAATATTATTGGATGGTGATGTCACAGACATGAGTGTCAAAAGAATGAGCTCTCGTGGTATAAAAGAGGAGGAAACATAAAAGGTCTACAAAAAGTGTACGTGCTGTGGCTCAAGTCCAATGACTAGCTCAGGCCAGGCAATTTTCCCACATCAGGCCCATATTAACATTCCCAATCTCAACTTAATGCTTCATTAACCTGACTGATAATGTCTGTCTTCAACTTGGGTTATGAACAAATATAAGCCATGTCTGTTGAGACTGGCAAAGTCATTTATTCATTCAACAAACATTCTTGGGCACCATGATGTGCAGGTAATGCGTGATTATCTAGTCATTTGCTACAAAGGCAAGAGAGGGTCATAAAACCAGTTTAGTTGGGGTGGGGGGCGGAAACCGTAATGAAAAGAAATGAACAACCTAGAGAAAAGTGGCAACACTTGGCTTCATCTCATAGTTCGCAGGTCACAAAGGGCAGCTGACTCATTGGTTACAGTTAGGGGGTATATATATATCCAAAAAGCAAATTTTCTTCTTCGAGGAGGCTATTAATGAACTGTATCTCTCTCATGGACTGGAGCCAAAAGACAGTTTCTCCAAAATGTCTTGCCTATTCTACCTTCAAACATCCCTGCTTAGAAGGATCCTTGGCCCAGGAGGCGGTGGATGCCCCGCACCCCGGAGCCCTGGGTTGGCAGGATGCGGCCTCAGCACCCTGGCGGCCGGCTGACTTGAGGGAGCAGGACGCACCCAGAGGCTAGAGTTGGAAGAGAGCAGAAGAGTCGGCCAGATAAGCGGACTGTTAAAATTTTTTATTTTCTAAATTTCATATTTTTATCACTAAGATCTTATATAAAACAATTTATCAGTTCATGTCGAAAGTAAGGACAATTTATTATACCCAATTTTACTGTCATACAGTATTCTGAATACCCTTGAACTTGAAAAATGAAATCACTTCGCATCACCTTACATTAAATAATGAGCATCATTTATATGAGAAAATTTTCACAGGAAGAGAAAATAAATGTTGATTACCAAATCTACAATTACTAATATTTAAGTAGTTGTAAAACTAGATGGAGCTACAGTATAAAGTAAAAGAGTCAAACTTTAAATTTCAGTAAGAATTTTAAGGTATTTATACATACTTTGCTTTTAGAGCATTGTTTGTTTTCTAAAAAGGGAACTTACCCCTCCACCCCGGCTTGGCTGCCAGCTAGTCTTAGTCAACCACTTAATTCTGTCAACATACAGAAGAGCAACTGCAAAAATCCTCCTGCATTTGAGATGGTGGTCAGTAGATAATTAGAAAATGTCATTTAAGCCACAGAATTATAAAAAAATGACCTAGATGATGCCCATGTTAAATGCCTTATTTTATCATGGACCTTTAAAAAAACAAATTTATTTGCCAATTGTTTTCACATAGGCCAAAGCTATGTCTGCAAGTACAGGTCTACTGATTGAAGTTCAAAGTTGTCTTTCTTGCATAAACCATACTCATAACGTACAATATATAACTTCCGGTTTGGCTATTTGAAGTTGAGAAAAATCTCAGTGTGACTCAATCTAAGTGTGGGATCATTCCACCTTTTAAACAGCCCCCCAATCTTTCAGTTATCTCTTCCCCATCCAATTTGACAGCAAGGTCTTAGAGCAAGTTACCTTTATCTAGTCGTTCCAAAGAACTCCATTTCCTAGAAACAAACAACTTTATTTCACACATATATTTCATCAGTGTATGTGTTCTTTGATGGAATTATATCATTACTGTAACAATGCACACGACTCAGCAGTGGGAGGAGAAGTTTGAACCTCAAGAGCCTGGGGACAGCCACTCACCAAGGAGTAAGGACAAGCCAGTGTGTTTCCTGGAGTGAGTAGGAAGAACTGGCAATCCAGTGAAGTGCTTAGATTGGTCGAGAGAACTCCCACGGTGGGTTTTTTTTTTTCTTTTTTTTTTAAAGCCAGTTGTGCTGCAAGAGCTAGGCTCTAGCTTGAAAGGGTATCTCCAGGCAAAGTTCTGTCTTGTTTAGAGGAAATGCCATTTAAACCTCTCAAGGAGAGACCTTCTGTGTCTCTGCATCATCGCTTTTGGGAGAAATCTTGGAGAGTTATTCTTCTTGAGAAAGGAAGTATGTGCTGTTATCTCTGCAGCCTATGGTTATCCCTGGAGTTCAGTTTCCAGTATTTACATTGGACAGTAATCCTTAACAAACAAACTAGTAAAAAAAAAAAAAAAATGCTGTCCTTGAGCAGTCCATTTACAAGAAAATTCATACAAATATGGAAATAAGCCTCCTATACAGCCCCCTCCAAAGACACTGCTCCACACCTATGCAAGACCATTAAAATTGCCAGCCAAAATACTACATCCAGCTTATAGACTTACTTTTCTCATTACTATTATTTTCATTTGGAAATCATTAGGCATGGTGCTCAAGCTTTAGATGATCACAGACTCCGCAACTCCCTATGGTCTCACATCTGCTTCCCCCAAGTGGGCATGGCACTAAATCAGCTGGGTCTACAGTACCACTGTAACTTGATTCTGTATAGAATCTTCGGTCGGCATCCGGCAACACTAGGGGTGCTCTTAGAGAAAAGACATTTGCCTTGGCGGAAGCACCCAACCACACCACTAAAAGAAAGACCAGAGGGTTCGCTTACCATGGAAAAATAGAAATAGTTGACAGCCTGAGTAACAACTGTTCAAAAACTTTAGCCTTCTGAAAACCATGTGGGAACCTTGCTGCAATGCAGGTTCCTGCAGGTCTAGCCCTCAGACGTTCCTTCAGTAGGTCTGGGAGTGGAGATCCAGGGATCTGCACTTTAACAAGCATCCAAGCTGGTACCGATGCAGGAGTTGTAATACTAAAACCACTAAAACAACCATAAGTGCTTATCAAGGCACTGTCATAAGCACTGTACATGTAATGACCTAATCCTTGGAACGCCCTCTGAGGTAGATACTATTATTACCTCCATTTAATAAATGACAAAATTGAAGAAGAGAGTGATTAGGAAACAGGCCTCTACTTACTCCCTTAGTAAGCAGATGAGCCAGAGTGAAAGACTCGGCCGTCCACCTAAAGAGTCCAACGTCAGCCCCCGGGCTGTGCCACTGCATTACGACTTTGACCTACAGGGAGCGGTAAACCATAAACTGGGTTTGCAGCTTCCAACTCAGTAAAATCCCTTTTCTCTTTGAGGGAGCACATGAGTCCCAAGATTCCCCGTGTTCACGTTCATCATCATCATCCTTTGTGCTATAATGAGAGAAACTGTAGAAGAATTAGCAAAAAGGGACTCAGATGCCCCCAAGTTTTGCAGCATTTTATAGCTCTTCAGAGCATGAAATAAAAGGGGAGTCTTGATGGTCTGTCAACTAAAGATACAAGAAAAGGAAAGACAAAATCCTAGTTATTAATAAAGCTCAAGCTACTTCAAGCAAATTCCTACACAGGTATCTCAAGCTGCAAAACTATAGTCAACTCTAGAGAGTCTCTGAGAAACAAATCAAAAGTCCACACTGCAAGGAGTTCTGAGCCTTGATATAAAAATCACAGTCCACAAAAGAAAAAACTGATAAACTAAACTTCATAAAATTTTTAAAAACCTTTGCTTTATAAAGGCCTGTATGAAGATGAAAAAATAACTGGCAAAAAATATCTGCAAGTTACATACCAGACAAAGGACTAGTGTCTAGAATATTAAAGAACTCTCAAAACTCAACAGTAAAAAAAACAAACAAAAATAAATAAATAAAACCAACAAATAATCCAATTAGAAAATAAGCAAAAGATATGAACAGACATTTCACCAAAGAGGATATACAGAAGGCACATAAGCACATGAGATGATGTTCAACATTATTAACTATTCAGGAAATACAAATTAAAAGCACAACGATGTGTCACTACACAACTATCAGAATAAAAAAGTGACAACACTAAATATTGACAAGGATGCAGAGAAACTGGGTCACTCATACATTGCTGGTGGAAATGTAAGATGGGACAGCCACTCTGGAAAACAGTTTGGCAGTTTCTTAAAAAACTAAACATGTAACCATCATACAGCCCAGCAACTGACCAACTACAGGTGGTAAACACATGAATCTACACAGGTGGTGAACTTGTAGAGAACTGAATACAGTAGTGCAGGCACATACAAACGAGCACAAGTGAAACGGGGGAAGAGCTCTGGATTATGTCGATATCCTGGTTATAATATTATATACCACAGTTTTGCAAAATGTCTCCATTGAGGGAAAATGGGCAAAGTGTACAAGAGATTTCTCTTTTATTTTTTACAACAGCATGTGAATTTACAACTATCTCAATAAAAATTTCAATTAAAAAAAAAAGTCCATGATCCCAACTGTATAGGTGAAATCAGGCAGTGCATTCTTTCAGTGGGAATATAAAATGGCACAACTTTTGTGGAGGAATTTGGCAATGAAACACATAATACCCTTTGATCCAACTAGTAACTCTTTAGGATAGTAATTGTAATGAATAATTTATGATGTGTCAAACATTTAGTTACGAAAGCATTTATTTCAGCAGGGCTTTTTTCATAGGTAAAGACTAGAAACAATTAAATGTGATATATCCACACTGTGAGGTTCTATATAGTCATCAAAATAATCTTTGGAAGTAAAAGTTGACCTGAAAGATAATCAAAATATATGTAGTTGTTCTGTGAATTCAATCCCTGCTATGTGCCAGGCACTGCTGTTGCACTGGGAATGTTGATTTACCCAACATGCCATGTTCCCTGAGCCATGTCCCTGTGCTCATTAAAATATACAGCCTGGTGGACTGTCCTCTCCTGGTAAATAAACAAATGGGAGAGCACTATACATATACACATGTATACAAGGGGGAAACCCCCCCAAAAAGGAATTATCTTCTAGAGGGCAGACCTCTTGTAGCACAGGCTTCCCCCACTAGGTGAGTGTTCTAGAAACCCATCTGTATCAGTGTACCAGTTGGTGGTGTTGTGAGAGGCTGTGTCTGGCTTCAGTAAAATTTTTTGAAGACTCTTTCAACACTTTTGCCCATTTCTTGATGGGTGATTTACAAGCGCACCTGCCCACACTGCGCTGAGTTCCCCCAAAACTGAGTCTTGAGCAGCTTTGACCAAAAACAGCATGACCTCCAGACCCCGCCCCCCCATTTATCCCATCTTGCCCCAAGCAACTTTTATGTGTTTCCCCAGTTTTAAAAAAAGTCCTCAAAGGAAAACACTTTGTCAAAATGGAAGAGGTGAAACCAAAAATGGCAGAAGCACTAAAAGGCATCAAAACCAAGAGTTCAAAAACTGCTCTGAGCAGTGGAAAAAACTTCTCAATGTGTACATTGCATCAAATGGAGAGGACTTTGAAGGTGACTGAGGTTTAAACATGTAAAGATAAATACACAATTTTTTATAACTAAATTCCAGGGTTTGTTTTTTTTTTCGTCTCTTTATATGTATATATAATATAAATTCTGGAAAGATATACTCATAATAATGTTAATAGAAGTTATTTCTAAAAGGTTGGATTGTATGTGTGTGTGTTTTGTTTAGTTTTGTTTTACTTATTTGAAATGTTCTAAATTTCTACAATTAATGAGTTTCACTGGTATTAATTTTAATTATTGGAGGAAAAAAGGCTGGTCCCCAGAGAGTGCCTTTTTTTTTCTTTTTAGTGTTTTTTTGATTTCTGAGTACAAGCAGAGTGAAATTTTTCTAAATCCTGATTCAAAAAACTCAGACTTTTCCAATTAACAATGTGAATAAAGACAAGTTAACCATACTGGATTACCACAGGATAAAAAAATTGTGCACATTCATAACAATTATAAAATTCAGGTTTGTAAGCAATTTCTAGCCCTTGGATTGAGCTGTGGTTTCTAGTTTAAGAGGTCTGTATTGTTTGCTTCTGTTAATTTCTTTTTTCTTACCATAAAAACAATGCAGATTCATTATAGAAAAAAATTAATGAAGGTATGCAAAAAAACCTAATTGTACTATCACGGAACCAGACAAAAATAACTATTTTAGTCCCTAGACATACAACCTTAATACCTATATGTGTGTATTTGCTAGTTCATGCTGTTATACTATAATGAGCTCACACAGCACGTACTGCTACTTAAACTGCATAAATTTTATTTGCTTAACAATACATGCCATTTTAATGACATATCTTAACATTAAATATGTTTCTTTAAACAATCTACTTAATGGTTGGGCACTTAATGTCATCAACAGTAAACAATGAACATCTTTTTAAAACTAAACATTTGAGCATTACTTGGTTTTGTCCTTCAGGTAAAATCCTGTAAGTAAAAATGTCAGCTCAAAGGGTACACACACCTGAAGGCTTTTGATACAAGCGGGCTCTCAAAAAGCCATATCAGTGTGCACTCCCAACAATGAGCACGGAAATGGAAGTGACCCAGTTTCCTCACGCTCAGTAACGCTGCAGACCAACAAGGGGGACACCTGGTTCTTGGATTCTCTAGAACTTCACTTTTGAAAAAAAAAATTATTTTAACAGATCAAAATGGCAGATTTGTTTAGCTGTCAGTTAAAAAATGTTCATTTGTCAATTTTCACTTTGTGGAATTTTGTCAGACCCACGAAGGCAAACAAAAGATCATCTCTGTAGAACTCTGCATTCAATTCAATGATCTTTATTTAGATCATCATTGTGGTCACACACCTGACATCTTCAAACCTTTGGCCTACAAAGATCAGCCTTTCCACCACGAACTCCCAGGCTAAGACAGAGGTGGACTTTGCAGTGACTATCGCATGGGGAGACGTAGGGTAAACGAGACATGCCCCTTCACGTGCCTGATCCAAGGCACAGTACTGCTGCCCAGCACCCAGCACGTAGCAAATGGTCCAAAAATGTTTTTTACTATTTGTGTTCTATGACAAGTAATGTGACTTAAACATGATATAACAAAGACTTAAATAATAGCTATTTCAATCCTCTCTTATTTTTACAGATGAGGAAAGTGATTTGCAAGGTTAGGCCTAGAACTAAGGTCTCTTTGATGCCAGTCTGATATGCTTTCTCTCCCATTATTTTGTCTGTTGGTAGGTTTTCTCCGTGCAGACTGAAAGTGAGAGACAACTTAATTCACACAATTACACTTAATCAAAGCAATCTGCAATTTGAGATTTAAGTCTCCATGCTCAAAATATAGTACTTGGTTTATAGAGACCTGCCTAGTTAAATAATAATTCTCTAAAGCAAGTATTTTAAGTTACAGGCTAAAAGCAAATGGGTTTAGTTTAATACCCACCTCAGAAGATGATGAATGATTGATTATAAATCTCTACTCTGATAGAGGTTTTCTGATTGCATTAGACAGAGGGTTGAAGACTAATTAAAAATGCTCATACATTCATCACTGTTGATTGTGCATAATCCACTGCTCAGGGTACGAGTGCAGCACCTTCTCTAAAATGACAGAGGAAGCAGACGAAGTTCCCCTCGGAATTCCCAGAGGCTGTCTGTCTTGATTTCAAGGTAAACGGGCTTTCCCCAACAGCTTAAATCACAAACAGAATGACAGTTCAAAAACCCTGGGCCAAACTGTACTCTACTACCTGAGCAGGGGCTGGCCGGCCCGGGCCATGCCGTATATGATCAATAAGTAATTACAGATGGATTGACAAATAGGTCCTTGGGCATACTTTAAGGATTTTCAAAACTAATTTTTCTAAGTGTCTACATAATTGGAAGTCATAATGTGTGTTCCAGTGAGCTGAAGGAAATAGACCCTATGTGCCATTCCAAACAGCCCTAAACTGGTTCTTTCCCATGTGTGCCCCAGCCCTAGCACTGCCCTCTCCCCATCCCTCAGAGGCTACAATTATCTAACGGTCCGCAGCGTTGCAATCTCCCAGGAAGACATCACCAAGGGAAAGCGGTGACAGGTCGTTTCTAACAAGGAAAGATGGGTGGTCCTCACTTCCGCTCACCACACATCACAACCATAATACGTGGCCTGAGCTGTAAAGGGAAGGATGGGAGGAGGCTGGCGGTCAGTCTGTGCTCTCCACACTCCTCAGGAAATATCTGTCCCCGCACCCCACCGCATCCCAGGAACCCACCACCAGCAGTCCCTCTCTGGCCTGACTCAGGAGTTGGAATCCTCACCCACCTTCAGGATGTGAGGGTGGGAGAATCCACCCGTCACGCTGCCTGGAAGCACCCCAGTGCTTAAGGACCACTCACCCACTATTCCTCAGGAGGCCCCTGTGGCACCTCTGCGTGCCTTCAGTGCGAACGGCCAGGGGAGCGGGGACAGGAACAGTAGGTGGCCCATGGAATCTGCACAGAGGAGGGCATATTTGGGGAACTGGGCTTAAAACTCTAAATCTTGTTGAGGATGTTTGTCATACTAGCTTTTGATCCACTTGCTGTAGAGAGGATCTAACAAATCTAAATGGATTAGAAATTACATAATCTACCTTAATAGCAAGGAAAAGAGTTTTTAAATTAATGGTAGTTCTGCACAACAATTATAAACCAAAAGTGGAAAAGGGAGGAAAAAAAGGAGATTCTGAGTTTGAAAAGTCACCCTAGTTTGATCAATAAAAGGACAATACCAAGAAAAGATCAGCCAAACAATAGCAAAATTACTACGCTGCTGCCGAACCTCTGCTTTCTGAAAAACAACCAAATGGCAGCACTGAATTATGCAATGCCACACACCATACCTGCCACACTCCTTCCATATGAAATAGCAGCCAGTGAAATTTACATTTTTTATTTTGTAAATTTCTTAATATAGTCCTATGTTGATTTTTTTTAAAAATTCTTGGCTGCCCTGGCTGGTGTGGCTCAGTGGATTGAGCACTAGACAGCAAAGCAAAGGGTCACTGGTTCGATTCCCAGTCATGGCACATGCCTGGGTTGCAGGCCAGGGCCCCCATAGGGGGGCGTGTAAGAGGCCACCACACATTGATGTTTCTCTCCTTCTCTTTCTCCCTCTCTTCCTCTCTCTCTAAAAATAAATAAAATCTTTTTTTAAAAAATTCTTGCCTTCTTTACCTTATTCCCTTCTTTACACTGGACCCTGGACACCCAGACTCTGGCTCAGGCTCTGTCCCTATAAAGATCAATGTAGTTTACATAAGTATCCATGGGCCTCCATTTTCTCATTGATTTATTCAGCAAATTCTACTGAGCACCAGGGTCTGTGCTAAGTACAAGGAATATAACACAGAACAAGTCAAACATGTTCCCTGTTCTTATGGAGCTCAGAGTCTATAAAAATGAGGGTTAAATATGAAATCAACCATCCCTTTTAAATTCTCAAGTTTCTGGCCTTACTTTTCTCCTTCTTTCTTCTGACTCTCATGGCTCTACCTTCACCTTTTTCATTTCCACTGTTAATCACCTTCCATACTCCCAAAACAGCCAGTGCCGAGGGAAAACTTTATTCTCCAACATAGGGATTTAGCCAGATTGGTTCACAAAACAAGAGAGGAATGTGCAGTAGGGGAAGCCCATAAAATCAAGGCCTCAAAAGAATGGACGGCAGTCCTGTGTTTGATGACCACCGAGTGTGAATCAAGGATACAGGTAGAAAATGGGCAGGGAGAAGAGAAAGCATAGCCAGCTCCTCCTCCTCAAAAAGTGGAACCTGCTCCCCTGAAAGACTGGGTCAGTCGATCCTGATTGCTTAATGAAAGTGTACAAATCAGCATATAGTATGCCTGAGTGTGCCAAATGTCCCTAATTATAACCAAGTAGATAGAGGCCTTAAAAAATCGCACTTCACCTTATTGAAAGGGTTGCTGGCACATCTTTAATTAAAATACCTCGGCTCCCAACTACATTAGAAACATGATAATTATCTTCATTCAAAATTTGCTTTACAGCACTTGGAATGCTTCACCAAACTCTAGGATGACAACAGAATATAAACAAAAGGGCTGTACTTTGCTGGGTTGCTGCAGCTCAATGTTAAGAGCTCCCCCTTTGGGAATAATGAGCATTAACAGTCCAGAGTAGAAAACACAATGATTATCATCATTATCATTATAATAATATTTAGCAGCACCTAACTTTTCTTGGGTCATTACCACGTGCCATGCACTGTACTAAGCACTTTTTACATGCCCCAAGCTCAGAGAGACTGAGTAACTTGCTCAAGGTCATCCAGCCAGGATGTGTCAGAGCAGGGAACTGAACCCAGATCTGTCTGGCTCCCAAATCTACACTGTTACCCATTATACTGCTACCAAAGAGGCAATGTCGAAGGAAGGAAGGAGGAGGCAAAAAGAAGAAAGAGTTGGCAACGTTTGCAATGTGTTGCCCAAAGCACGGTTTACAAGACTAAAAACCATTAGAATCACAGAGGTTGAGCCACTAGAGAAACCCCTAACAGAATTCCTAAGAATTCCCCTAACAGGTATCAGAAAGCCTGCCTTCTCTCCTGGGACTGGTAAAATTTGAACAAAGGGAAATTGTCAGCCTATTGCATGAAGAAAAGTGATTCACCAAGAAGCTGTCTACCTGAGGACAGGCCATGGAGCCACAAGTCATGCAACCAACATGTACTGTATGCCTTCTGTGTGCTGGATGCCGAGCCACCACCCTGGTTACAGTCTCCAGCCTCCACGTGCTGAAGAGAAATCACAAAGCCCAAGCAAGGAGGAGCACCTGTACACAGACCCTGCAAAGGGGAGGTGAGCCAGACTGATAGAATCGATTCCAGGGGATCCTCAGCTCAGAGGAACACGTCTCAGTTTGAGACCCACCTACCCAACCCCAAGTCCAGTTGTATGATAGTTAGAACAGTATCAACGCCAAAAAGTTCTACCTCTTTCTTTTCAGTAACTGAAAACTCAGAATCTTTCTTGGATCTTTCCTTTAAGAGGGAAAAATGAGAAGCTATCTGGTTATCAAGCATGGGAAAAAGCCCCAGCCCCTCCAAAAACAAGACAGGGCTAGTATTATTTCAAGGGTCAACATAGCCTTGCCTCATCTTTGAAGAGCTCAGAAGTAAAAAGACAAGGCATGACCCAGGGGACTCAAATAAACCTGGCTTCACATCCCAGCTCTACCACCTCCTGTATCTACTACTTTCAGCAAAGTACTGAAGCTCTTCTAGCCCCATTTCCTCAGTTATAAAACAAGGGATAATAACCTTGTCCTCTCACTGGTACCTTGTGAGCATGATATGAGAATGTACTCTTCATCCCACTGTGGTGTGTGCCCTGCCCACAGGCCCTGCTAAAGGAAGTCAGTAATATTCCCACCCAATGCTTGAGGGTGGCATGAGGCAATGATTTTATGCGCACGTGCGCACACACAATCCACCTGCTAGTCTATGGAACGGAACATGACAGGACCAGGGGCAAGAACTTATCCCTAGATCGGCCATCAAGGCGTGCAATGGTGTAATCTCAGTGATAATGGGTAATTAACTCAACGTCTCTCAGATATTTGAACTAGGAAGTATAGCTAACCTGTAGGGCAGTGAAGGACATAGGCCCGAAGGCAGACTAGCAACTAGGACAGAAGCTGTGTCAACAGTGCGGGATGGCTCCGGGATGACACACCACAGGCCGTCAGCAGACGCTCCTGGAACTTGTGGGAACTCCATCGACCTTCTGCTTCCAGCCCCCATGTGTCCAGATCCCCCGGGGCCCTGTCTTTCCTGAAGCCCGGCTGTTCCCCCTTCCTAGCACCTAAGAGTAAACATCCTACAACCTGAGCTAACAGGAGTGTGTGTCTCTGCTCTTTGCAGCCAGATATGAGGCAGTTACGGGGCCTACACCCGCCTGTGAAATAGGCATGAGGGGCAGAGATCATGTACCAGGCCACCTGGTTGGAGCTCACTGACCAGACTGGGAGAGAGAAGGGATAGGATCCACCCCGCAAAGAGAGGCGCAGATGCCTTGTACAGACTGGGGCTGCCGAGGAAACGACCAGGTGAGGGAACAGCCCGGGGAACACGCAGCACGCATCTCTAAGACGCTCCCTGAAGTGAAGCACCCAGTGAAACCCAAAATCCCTCATACCTTTGCCACCATGGATAGTCCCCTTTGAGGGGGGAAAAATAACACTAACACTTCTTAAGACTGAAACAAAGACAACTGTGACTAGTTTGCTCTTTGAGATAAACTCTCATTAAGGCACAAAAAAACAAACCAGACTATTCAATCCCCCTCAAAGCAAAAAACAAAACAACCACCAAAATCTGTACATCAGAGGCTCCCAGTGTCCCCCACCCCAATTCATAACTCAGAAAGTGACACTTAAAATAACCAGCCACATCAATCACCTAGGAGCCGTTAACTGAAGCCTTTCCCAACACCCACCTCTCCCTGGCCTGGCTTCCAATCCCATGCCAGCTTTTCAGGAGCACCTTTGGGGTCCCTTTCTAGTTATCATTTATTTTATTATCTGGCTTGCAACCCAATTTGTTCCACTTCATGTTTCTGGTTTAAATATGTGTTTTATATCTCAACAGAATGGACAATGGGCTTCAGCAGACACCACCAACGTGTACTTCATAGCTACCTGCTTCGGTGCCTCTCTCAAATCTGCGTATAACATAGAACATTTGTTCGCTGTAAATTATTTCACAGAGGCAGCAGACAAGCACTTCTGCATAAATCAACCCTGGAGAAGGAGTCAGGGGCACACTAACAGGCCAAGGCATAATTTATCTAGATTTACTCTGCGTCAGACCACTACTCAGCTAAGCTTGAAAACTGTTATTGCTGTTAGCTTTTCCTCTAACCACCAAAATAACTGGGCTCGAAGCAGCTGCTGTTTTGATAAAGTGTTCACTTCTCCCAGGGGTGGGAGTGAGCAGAAAGATTCAGATCTAAAGACACTGACCTGGGTCCCTGCAAAACGTTATGAGAAACACCTGAGATAACACCACTTAGGCTTCTGTTGTGGGCTACAAGGCTTTTATGCCGTCCGCTCATTGTACAAGATTCAATGCCTTTCTGGTATTGAATGGCAATAGCTCAAGGTGATAAGCAGTGAATCAAAACAAACTTCATTGAGCATTTCCTTGCAGCCTTGAAAAATAGAATCAGAACTTTTAAAGCTAGTAAACCTTCTGAGGGATGAACATCTCAAGGTTATTCATTTCTAAATTTCACTGGGAAGGATATAAACACAATCAAAAGAAATGTGGTTCGTGATGAACAAAACTTCTTAATGCACGAAAGTTCACATCTTAATTGTTGGGGCCTAACAGTGCCGCATTTCAGACCTTCAGCTTCTCACCCACTACGCGCTCAAAAAAAGGGCGCATTTGCCAATACGGTTTGAAAAATGCAGAGGTGAGAAGCAAAAGACAGCTTGAAGGAAAAGCTAGGGTTTTGAACTATTTTTAGATGATGAAATTGATAAATGGACTGAATAGATTTAATTCCGCATTATGCCACAAAGAAACATTTTCCAAACATTTATGCAACAAATGACAAATAAGATTTTAGGAACTTGGGTAACTTCAAAGGGGGATTTTCCATTTTCTGGGAGTGTCTGCCCAGGCCCCCTACTCTGCCTCCAACGCCCCCGTTCAAGGGCACTTTGGGTCATGTGAGCCAGGCCGCCCTGGTCCCACCTTGACTGACCGGTCTGCTGTAAGGGCTGAGCCCATCAGATTGTTCCCCCCAGGAATTTAAATCAGAATGGAAACGCGCCACATGAGTTTCTCTAGCTGCTTCAAGAACTGGGATGTAAACTCAGGAGGTACAAAGCGGCCGCAGTTGAACTATGTGGAAAGAAAGCAAGTTCAGCGAGAGAAAGAAAAGACAGAATTGAGCGCTGAGTGGACAGTCCAGTCTCTGGACTGCGGGCAGGCTGAGCCTGAGTTCCCTAAGACACAGGATCTTTCCCATAAATTCCCCTTTTCATTTCACCTACTAGAGGTTTCTCTTAATTTCAAGCTATTTCAATCCGGGCTAGGGCTAGAATAGCATAAGCCTGGCATGAAGGTTAAGTGAAGCTAGAATGATCCTTCAGCAAGTGGAGATAAAAGAATCATCAAATTTCAGAGTCAGAAAACTTACTTTCATCAAAAGAGATGGAGCTGACATGCTATTTGAGAATCTGATTTCTATTTTTGTCATGTATTTATTATACCATCTTAGTTCATAATCAAAGAGCCTCAAGTTTCTATGTGTCAAATGGGTAACACCTCCCTTCCAAGGTCATTTCCTGCTGTCTCTGCTGCTCCCAATAGTACTGACACACAGCAGCAAGAATCTCTTGCACCTTCCCTTGACTGTTAGTTTACTCCTGTTAAGCTTCCAACTGCTTGAGGTGTCAAATTAAAGTACCCAATAAAGTGCTGCATCCATTAGTTCTGCATTGTTTAACCGCTGTCATAACCCATTATGCCCAAACTCATAGTCCAGCCTAAAGCCAGCAGCCAGCCTCCGGTGCATAGTCCCACAGTGACCAAACCCTCTCACGCTCTGAGTTGAAGGCATGGCATTCACTGGTGCCTCCTCTCAGAAATGAGGGACAAGAAGAGTCAAGAGAAATGATCCTGGAGTGTGGACACTTGGATACCAATCGTGATTCTTCTAATAACCAGTTACCTTTTAATTTCTATAGGCCCGATCCTTCTCTATAAAATAAAAATACTGGGACTTGACCACTGACTTGTAGCTTTTTTTCCTACCCCAACACACCTAAGAGGTATAGCAACAACACAAGAAAAATTGAGTAATAACGTAAGAAAACCAGATAAAACATGTCACATTAACTAAGCAGAATAACCAAAACAAGGCTGCTCTGGCTTGGCTGGCACCGCAGCCAAGCTAGAATTTGAGCTCAGCCACGAAGGAAAGAAGAACATGGACCAATGGAGGTACGTGTGCTCACATCACGTAAGCTTTCACTTCTGTGTTTGTTGTTAACAAATGGTATTAATATACCACTGAGGGGGTGGCAGCACATATTAAGAGATTATAGTGGGAAGGAAGAAGAAAGGAATTATTCTAAAAATGTATCAAGCACTTAATGAGACAGCTTTGTATAAGGCAAAGGATAGTGTGAAAGGGGGAGTCCAGACATAAGAGGGCCTGGTCCACCAGCGTCTGACCTTTGAGGACAGGGACTACGTCTGCTTTGCTCACACGGACCCACAAACCCTAACAGCTTCTAGCTGAATGCTCAATAAATTCTTGTTGAAAGAATACATAAATATAGCCCCTACTTCTATGGGCTTGTGGTTTTAAAAACAAAAAAAAAAACAAAAATAAAAAGAATAAATGAGAGAAAATACATTGTTCTTTCCTCCCAAGATCCCTACTAAATGTGGCATCAATTTCACGTAAAGGGAGCCCTCCTTGGGATAATGGAAGAAAGAACGTAAACCTCACATAATAACCATTTTATACAATAAATGATCAAATCCCACCATGTTAGCAAGTAAACAAATCTGTCACTTGACTCATTCTCTATGCTGATGCATTAGCTAAGAATGAGTCTTTTAATAAAAAAAGAGTAAGTCACTCCACAGCATAAGCCCAAGAACTCCCTGAAATATATATTAATTTGCTTCAAAATGCCACCACCTCTCACGCTGATTTTCCCCTCCACCCGCCTCAACCACAGGCAATTATGTCGCTCGCACAGATCCATGAGGTCCGAATGACGAACAGTCCCCTTAAACCAAAAGTATTACCATAGCAACAAAAAGACTCCATTCGCTGTTCTCTACCTGCCATGGCCCAATCAATTATTTAACATGACTACACTACAGTGACACCGTATAAATGATCATGTTCATTAGCAACAAGAGTTGGCTCTGAGAAAACCACCATCGCCAGACAGCTAAATCGATCACAAACCAAACACACACACACACACACGCACACGCACACGCACACGCACACACACACAACCACCACCACCACCACCCCCCCCTTGATGGAGATGTTAAAGATCACAGTGCAAAGGGAAGGAGGGAGAACAAAATGTTCTTCATTTTAAACTTTCACTTTAAAATTATAAGAGCATACAAATCTCTCAGCTTTTATTTTTAAAAACACGCAAAACACATACACTGATTTTACAGATATAACAGATGTCATCAAAAGTTGCTAAAACACAGGACGATTAGATGAGAAGATTAGAGAGCCAAAGGATGAAATTCATCCTAAACTCGTTTCACAGTTTTCGTTTGGGGTTTTGTTCTGCCCTATTTTCTGGCTTATTTCTCATTAGGAGAATAGGCAGGGGACTGGAAAATTGGATACTGAAGGGAATGTGCAGCAGCCAGCTGTAACCGCCTTCCCATTCAACCTGGTTAAATCTCTCCCGACTTCCCCCGGGGAGGTTCCCAAACAGAGACCAGGACAGCCAGACGGTTCCACGGCAAGGGAGGGGGAGTCCTTCATCAAGAAGCAACAAGCAACAGAGACTGAGTTCCCTCCGCGACCTCTGCAATTCACTCAGGGACATGCCTCAAAATCTTAAGGCCAACAACAACAAAAACCAACAATTCTCTCTTAACGGCCCGGGTGAGTTTAACCCAGGTAGGAGCTGGCAGGGAGAGCGGGGCCGCTGCACCTTGCGTCCTGCGTCCGCAGCGGCCAGCTCCCAGGATCAGCACTGAGATCGGCGCTGGGATCGGCACTGGGGCTGGGATGGAGGGTTACTGGCTTTTTGATTCACTTTGCTGTGCTCTTTCTTATCGCCCCTCAGAAAGAGGGGGAAAGAGAAAAAAAGACTAACCCTCTGAAAGATTGTAATTCTTTATAATAGGCCAAGAGCTGATAATGAAAGCTTCACACAGACAAGAGTTCATATTTGGTTAAAAATAACTAACATGGCCCAGAAAGAAAAGGCCTATAAAGAAGTCTGAATACCCCATTCCTACAGAGTTCCTATGATACTCTTCTAGGTATAGCCCTCTGACTTCCTGCTTTGCTAAAATCTAGTTTGCCCCACGCTGCAGCTTCCAAACTTTGAAGACTGCAGCGGTGACTTAATGATTTATGAAAACTGTACTTCTCCAGTACAGTAGTCTCACCGTCACACATACTAACTTTTATTACTGTAAACACCAGGAAGCCTCTTAAAATATTATGACATACAACTATGTCACTGTCCATATGGAAAAGTTTTGCGAACATAAAAAAATACTTCATGTTTAACCCAAAAATAACCATTTTCCCCTTAAATCTATGTTCCCTGAGAAAAGCACCACAAATACTTGAAATGATGTCTAAGGTGGCCTACACACCGCAACTTCCTCCTGTAAATGGATAAATGATCAAGTAAAGAAGCTAAGCATTTACAAACACTTCACACCCTGGTGTAGTTTTATTTATATACCCACATAAAATTAAAGTGTGTGTCCTGGGTATCATTTACACAACTAAATGTCTTGCTGATTATGCTATAAAAATGCTTAAGACAGATAACCTCTCACATCATGACACCGGACGTGAGTTATGACCGCTGTCCTGTTTCCATAATTGAGTGACTGCCTTTAGACAACTGGTCAAATATCTGCCTCTCGTTTCCCATCACTTGACATGCAAGCAAATACATATTTACAGTATATTAGGGGACCCATGAAAAGCAATAAGCTCTAAGAAAATCCTTTAGAAGTTTTTACTCTTTATACTTCTCTACTCTAATAATGCTAGTTGACAATATAATAAAACCAATCCATGAATGACAATTAGAAGCAAAGTGACTTTTCTTCTCTCACCCGATAAGGACATCATAGCTGCTGGTCACAGTACTCACTCTACCTTCTTGCCAAGTGCAGACACACTCATTTGTCACAGAACTAAAAATTAGAATATACTATAGAAAGCTAAATAACAACATTATACTTTTACATATTTGCCTTGAATTTTGCTTATAAATTATTTCTACCACTTACAATGAAGTAACGAATAAACAACAGAAGTGATATGCATAACAGCATTGTTTTTATTAGCAAAAATTATCAACTTCATAATGTCCGGCAATGACAAAGAGACTCTACATTATTGTGGACATCTGTATAGAATACAACTATTAAAAATGGTACACAACAAGAGTAATCAAAGTAGATCAAAAAAACAGACTAGAGAGCCAAGAAATGGACCCCCACATATACTGTCAGGATTTCAACAACTGCACCAAAGCAATCAATGGGTAAAGAAAAACGTTTTCAACAAATGGTGCTGAAATAACTGGGTATCGATACGGAAAAATATTAACCTCGACCTCTACCTCATATCATTCATACAAACTGATTTGCACTGTAATGCAGATATAAACATAAAAGCTAAAACTATAAAGTTTTAGAGGGAAATATAGACTATCATCATGACTTAGGGGTGGACAAAGTTTTCTCAGATTACAAAAAAGCAGTAATATAGGGAAAAAAATAAATGTAACTGTCAAAATTTAGAAATTCTCAAGGACACAGTTAAGAAGAGTCAAGTCACAGGCTGGGAGCAAAGATCCATAAAACATACATCTGACAAAGGACTGGTACACAGATATATAAAGAACTCCAACGACACAAGAGAGAAATACAAAATGGGGGCGGGGGGATATCTCTTTAAATGTATCAATATGGATTACACAAAACATAAGGAGTGGCTGTACCAAGTAGAGTATTTTAAAAAGAAACGTAGAGCGAACAAGGAAGCAAGGAGCCCTGCAGTGCAGCCTGCCCCCATGCTAGCCCTAGCCTCGCTTGGCCACGTTTATTCTTTCCTCCAACTGCTATTTATTTATTTGTCAGCCAAGAATGACGACAGGGGTAAATTTCACACAAGAATAAGTTCACAAGTGGGGCTCTCAGTCTCCAAAGGCAGAAGTTACACCTGCTACTGGGTTTTGTAGCATCGCTGGCTCAGTGCCCCATGAAGGTAAGGAGCCTCATAAAAGCTTCCCATGTTGCCAATGGCTGAAAGAGTTGGCTTCCCATTTCATCTACTCTCCTCACATAACGTTTATTAAATATTCATTTGTACAAGGGTAGCTCCACAGTAGGGACTATTTGTTTTCCTCCCAAAGAATGCCACAGGGAAGAACGTCATCCAAATATAAAAGGATGGAAAACTGTCGTCTTTAAGGGTTTCCTGGACGTATCTTGGGGCAGAAGTCGTAGGAGGAATTTCCCTTCATAGCGATAGGTAGCTTTTAGGAACGGCTGGCTGGGGAGAGGGAAGTGCATAGCTGGCTGGTTGGGAAACGAGCTTTTCCAAACTCGGAGCTGCCTGTTCATTCTGTTCTGACTCTGCCAGGGTCCAGACACTCCCAAGCGACTGGCCTTGCCTGGTTCCAGGACTTACTGGGTTCCAGTTCCCAATGGCGAGTATTTGTTTAGCTCCATAATTCTAAGCTTTGCAAGAGTAATAAAGTCACACCTTCACCCTGAGAGCCCTTCTACATAAGTATACTGCGGAACTTTTGGTTCAGCCAATGATTGCAGATCAATGTTGTGTTGCTGTTTACCTGCAGGGCAAGTAGAAGGCCGCCTGTTCCTTCTCACCCCCAATTCTTCCACCCAAAGCTCCAACCTGGGCCCACACACAGCCATTCACTTATTCTTAGTTCCTGTGCTCTGGTGAAGAACCTCTAGACAGGCCAGATCCCACCCCAAGATATCAGGCTAAGAAGTCCAGGTTCAGCAACCTGAGGAGACTGTACGGGTCAGCGGTGAGACCTCAGCACACTTAACATTACCATCCTGCCCACAAGAGAAGGTCCCAGGGCCTTTGTCCCTGAAGCTACCATGCCTGCCTTGGTCTTTCCTAGATCTTAGGTTCCCAAGGGGTTCTTTTTCATTTGTAAATGTTGCACCTCTCTGAGACATTCTAATATTAAATAAATACTGAGTTACACAAAAGCAAGGAGCTGGAGAAAATTATGCAAACCTGTTACATAACCGCTACCTTAGCTCGCTAGTTTCATCTTTGTGCCTCTTCTGAACCTTTTCATAAACCTGCCTGGTAGGGCCTAGCTGCCTGCTCAGCCTGCCTACGGCACCTCCTGGGGCCTTCACCTTGAAATGGCCCTTCAGTTTTTATTTCATATTCTCTGTCTTCTCCTTCTGAATCATTCAGACTGAAGTGTCTTGGGAAAGAGACTCTAATTTCCGTACCACTCCTGCTTCTAGGATCAGCAACATTTACCTTCACTGTTTAAATAATATATAACGTAATCTCCCTGGAAGCACCAGCCTCTACCGTCCTTCCAGCCCCCGATCTCCCCCTCCCTGTAAATGTCTCCATCTCTCTCTCAGAGTCAAAACTTTGCTTCTCAAAGAATTTCAGTTCATGGTGGGGACAGGAAAGAGCAGTGGGGGCTTTCAACAAGTTGCTATAATTTTGAATATAAATAGTATAAAGATCATAGATGCCCCTTGTTCCTTTAATAGTCCAAGAAAGCATTTCCTACAAAATATGACGTGGATATAAGGTCATCTACCACATCATTTAACAATCTATAATGATATGTAAGTAAAAATATATTAGATAACTCCTTAATTATCAAATACTAATATATGCATACACTGGTTGGAAGAAGTAATAAGTGGAGAATATGGGTTAAAAATAATAAATGTTTTAACGTTTTTAAAAACTTTTTTCTTAATTTTCTAGTTCCCACCTCACTCCTTACTGTCTTTCTCTTAAAAAATTAGTCATAGCTCTCCTATCTAGGGAGAGTGGTACAAATTGCTGAATTAGGCCGTGCTACTTTGGGTAGGATCTCAGTTAAAAAAACAGGTAATTGTTCTTCCTTTGTATTGAATTTACTGGGATGACATTGGTTAATAAAACTATACAGGTTTCAGGTGTACCGTTCTATATAATACATGATCTGTACAAGGTGCTGTGTGTTTGCCGCTCCGAGCCAAGCGCCCCGCTATCACCATTTACCTCCCCCCCCCCACCCTCTGCTCCTCGCTCTACCTCCCTTCCCCCTGGGAGTCACCACACTGAAGTAAGTACTTCTTGCTGAAGATTGTGGAAGTCTCATTTTTGCCTTACATGTTAATGGAATGTCATATTTTATTTCCCTTTTGTGGAGGAGGGAAGATGTGTCCTCTGCTTCAGGTAACAAAGTTGGTTTGTGAATAAACTTAAGAAATAATTACCACAGTTTTAAACCTCATCTCATATTACATAACTGGTTCCATATTTTTGTTTTGAAATTTAGCACTCTATTAAGTTATATCTGTTTATTTGTTTCTTTTAGTGGAAATGCTTCCCTGGCAAAGGTCACAGAAAATTTGGTGGAGCCTTAATAGTCACAGCAAATATTTTATTAACCATCTTGTCCCAAAAAATTATGCCTCTCTACATAATCTCCACCCAAGTCACTTCCTTCCACCCATTTCCTATAACCCATTCAAATTCTACCCCAAAATATATGTTGTGCACGCCCTCGTTCAAAAACCTGATTTATTAATGCAAATATGCGAGAATCTGAGACCTGATCTTTAGCTTTCTGAGAAAACCATACGACAAACACCTTTAAATAGGTCTGACCAAGCCTTGGCTACTATCAGTCTCTTGAGCATCGTATAATATTTCCTACTTTATTAAGAAAGCTTTTTCAAGTCTGACTACAAATTCTCTCAATATCTCGCCCTACCTAAATGCTGCTGGTTTGTAGGTATGCAGAGCTCGGAATGTTGTTACACTGTTCCACAGTTTTAGAAACTGTTTACAAGTTTTACCCAAAATGATTCAGTGCTAGGGAGCCATTAAGTACATAAGATTTTTGTGGCCACTCAGTTTACCGTTAACGGCCTCGAACAACACCCATCTTTGTTGTCGGCCCACAGAGCACCGGGGCAACCAAAAACCCTCTCCTGTGTCCACACCAAGCAGTGCTGAGGTGTAAGGAGAAATGGGTCATCTGAATGGACTATATCCAGCAAACCAATAATTAATAACCTTCCAAAACAGGAACACCAGGCCCAGATGGGTTCACTGATGAATTCTACCGAGTATTTAAAAAGAAAATTATACCAATTCTCTACAATCTCTTCCAGAAGATAAAAGCAGAGAATACTGCTTAACTTATTCTATAGGCGAGTATTACCCCCTAATATTAAAACCAGGCAAAGATATTACAAGAAAGAAAAACTATAGGCCAACATTTCTCATGAACATAGATGTAAAAATTCTGAACAAAATATTAACAAATCAAATCCAGTGATTTATAAAAACGCATGTGGTACAGAAGATGGGCAACAAGCTTGGGCTCAAAATGCCTGGGTTTGAGATCAGTCTGTCATATGCTATTTAATGGCCTTGGGCAAGTCACTGAACCTTACTTTATCATAATTGACACCTGCCTACGTACCATACAGTATTAAAGAAATCAAATGAGAAAAAGATTGTGCAAAAGCATGTCAAATTATACTGTGACTCCAAATTAGGAAGCACTGATTTAATGAATAAAAACAATGGTACCCTGAGTGATTAGAGGCAAGAGTAGGAGTTACCAAAAATCAAAGCCATAGATTTAATCTTGTGTTGGCTTCAAATCTACACTGGTATTTATGGCAACAGACTGCAGCTCCCAGCCAAAGCAGCCGGCTCGAGGATGCATAGGTACCCCCAGCACCGGACACAAACTCCCAGGAAGGGTCCTGGACAGGTCAGATCCTTGAGGCAGTGGCAGGACACCTCATCGCTCAGGTGCTACCTGCGTGCTTTACAGCACTGCCCTCCCAGGCTGTTGCAGAAGCTGCCTTGCCTAAGTGTCCTGGCAGACTGCTTTACTGGAACCGGGTACGTAGCTACCGATTTATTTGAAAAAGGGAGAAAACAGATTCACAACAAAATTCATTACCCATGGGATATGTCACAGTTAATGATAATTAATCAAACTTTTTTCACTTCGTGTAGAAACCGGCCCTATAAATAAACCGTATCAGGAATCAATGAAGCATTTATTTCATCCTGTAAAAAAAAATTAACCAGCAGAATGACGCTCAGATTTTCTGGTGTGTTTCAAGAAAACCATTTTTAGAGAAAGGTGCTGTATTTTTATTTTAAAAAGAAATCCATAATCTTTTCTCTGTATTTGTTATCTCCACCAGAATTGCATTCATTTATATATGCGTGCACGCCCATTAACACAGGTGCACTTGATTAGAATCACACACATAAAAAATTTAGGCTTGTGTCATAAAATGTGAAGACGGAGCTTCAGGAATTTCTTTTGTTATGTTAGGAAAGCAAATTTCATTTGGAAATGTTTCTGTACATCTAAATGTCTAATCTTCTCAACTCGTGTTTACTGATCATAATTAAGGAAAATTGGCCCCTCCATCAACGGCCAATTTATCCTGTCAGCTGACCTAAATTTGGGTGTTTGTATTACCTTTATTGCTGCTGGTATCACCAAAATTCAAATTCCATGTATTTTGTTCTCCTCTCCCAAACTAAACGCCATAGGGAGCTTCACTTCTCTGCTCTTCAACAAATCAGTATTTGCACAGCAAATGCTGATTTGAATGGGTGCCATTTAAGCCAACATTCCTGACAGACACCCGGGCTGCAGAAGTCCTCCTGAGTGCCTTAGCGCCGTATGTCACCTAAAAACACCTTAAACAGAAAGGTGTGTATATATTAAAGTGCCTGTGGTAAGTAACCTATTTAAAAAACACTTAATTTAACACTGCCAACTATTTCATTTATCTTAATTTAATTTAAGGTATATCAAAGAATTATGCTTAGACTTTTCTTTCTTGAAATGTCTGAACATATTTCCTTCAATTCCCTAAAAATGCATTTGGCTCGATTAGGTCATTAACTCCAAGGACACAATAAATGCTACTGATAACAGCTCAGTCTTCAATAGCAGTTACCATGTGGCCTACACTGTTTTAAGTACTTTACATGTAAACTAATATAGTCCTTACAACACTCTACAAGGTAAGTACGCTATTATTTTCTGTTTCACAGCTGAGAAAACTGAGGCAGAGAGAGATTAAGTAACTGCCCCAGGTGAGAGAGGGCTGTCTCTAAAGTCAGTATTCTTCTTCTTTTTTAATTTTACTTTTCAATTACAGTTTACCATTCAGTATTATTTTGTATTGATTTCAAGTACACAGCACAGTGATTAGACAATCATACAAATTATTCCCCCCAATTTTCCCCCCAATATTTCCAGTCCAAAGTCAGCATTCTTCTGTCTAGATTATACAGTATTTCTTAGAATAGGTTAGCAGATTTAATTTTTTTATGGAAGGATTTTATTTGAAGAGAATGACTGATCTTGATCCAATTCAGGAAAGAAAAATATTTTTCTATGTGTATTAACAAATAGTTAGGTTCCACTGACCAACAGTTGCCTTCTTTTATCGAGTTGCTAGTACATTTAAATGGTCCTTTGGGAGCCTAGAAAAATAAGGAGTGACCACAAAGTCCATTACGCTACCAGTTAGAAATCCCTATATACTGCCCTCCTTTTTCTGCACAGATTTTAAAGTTTTCCCATGTCCTTCTGGACATCTTCTATCTTGGCAATTATAAATTATTAATACAGTCTCCAATAACAGCCTGATAGTGGCCATGAAGTCTCTATGAGAAGACTTCACCTGACAAGAGTAGAAGACCTACAAACAGTATCGGGGTCTATTCTATGACTTCCAATCATCAAAACGAAAGATCTCCAGGGGAAAAAGTTAAAATCTATGTAGAAAATGGAAGGAAATACAAAGGTAAGTTCCAACTGGCATGCATAAGGACTTTGTGGCCGTTTTGGAACTATGTTTACTTTATTGGAATCCTGTCAGAAATAACAAGATCCAAGAAAATTAAGATGTGAAAGAAAATCAGAGCTGTGGAACCGTCTGAACCGTCAGCTGTAGTGGTTCAGTTGACCAGGCTGGACTTGGGACAGGCAGGTCTGGCTTCACATGAAAAAGAGAGATGTCCAGACCAGCAGGAAAGACACAGTGTCCAAAGGTTTCTGCCAGAGAAAGAAGCTTTAATTAATAGCAAAGCCACATGGATAGAACAGATGTTCTTAGGACCCCAGGTCTTAGGAAGCTAGCAGGCAAAAGAAAAGGGGGCTGGGACTCGGGTATATAAGGAGGGTGAAGCGAAGCTACAGCTTTGAACTTTACTCTCTGTCTTTAGCTTTCTCGTGTCTCTCACTCACCAATGCAGATCTCCAGCCTCCCTAACTTCTACTCCGAAATAGAGAAACACATTTTTAAGCCCTGTGTGCACTCTTCGTTTCAACCACACCTCTACATGAGAACCAGGAAAGATACACTAATCAATTCTGTTTATTGCTTAATAACTGTCTCAACCTGTTTTAACAACTTCATATATTTGCCTTTTAGCATTTTACTTCGAACTGAAGATTGCAGTATTTCATCTTCTAATAAAGAAACCAACAGGTCAAAAATTATCGGGGAAGGAAGAGGTTGATAATGAAATCCCCACAGACAGAGTCAACCTTATTTCACTTTTAAGGAAACCCAAGGAATAGAGCCAGGGCCAGACGCAGCATGGCCACCCCTATCCACACTGCCCTCCTCTGTTCTTGGAGTCAAATATCTTTACAAACTGGCCTTTTCCAAGTCCTGAAGGCAACTGTTCCCTAGGTAATGTTTGTGCTGGCCAGGTCCTCTTCCTTATAAAACAATTGAACCCCAGAGGGGGAAGGGAGCCTCCACAAAGTCATTTGAGGATGTGGTTCCTGAATTCATACATGTACCAAACATTACTTTAGCCCAACGTTGCTCAACCTCTATACCACTGATGTTGATAAAGAAAGAATATTCCGACACACATTAAACCTATAAGGAAGATTTCATTCAGGACTATTGTAATAGGTGTCAAGACTATTGCAATAAGGGAGCAAGATCAGGCTGAACTCCAAATACGGCAAATAAATAGAGCACAAAGCAGGGGTCCCCAAAAATATTCCCCACAGACCGTGATTGGGGGGTAAGGGGAGTGAATGATATGGTACTTCAGATACTTTGCATACCTATGGCAAGTTGATAGCTGTGGTGCCACCCCAGGCGAAATGTGGATGTGACTCTGAGAGCATTCAGTGACTCCTGGTGACATGGCTGGAGAGGAGCTTATACAGCACCTGTGCTAGAGGTAGGGAGGCAGAGGCCCATGGATCACTGAGAATGCTTGCCCTGACTAAAGATGGCAGCCGAAAGAAGGTAAAAGGTACAGGTGAATTGGCAAAAGTAACACGTTGTAGGAGGGGCCGGATATGAGGTAACATAGGAAGCTCCAGGTAAGCATTTAAAATAAGGGCAGGCTGAGAAGCCATGCAGTTTGAAAGGGTGTAGGAGGGCCACCCCAAAGGCCATGAGGAAGGAGCCATGATTTCGCCATAATGTCTGGTGTGTAAGGAGGTGCCACATGGTTTGAAGGAAGGATATGCCACACAGTTTTGTAGTAAGAGCTGGAGTGAGAAAGAGGAGACCCACTGGGAAACCCATTTAGAGAACATGGCACATGTTTTCCTGGACTACTACATGGAGGCTGAGGACCACATGCCCCAGATCCTGAAGGAGAGAGCTGCTGCAAGAGGATGGAGGCTCTGCAACTCACAAGTGCACATTCCAGAGGGGATGGAGAGTTGTTTGTGCAGCAAGCTTAAGAATAAATAAGGATATGGGGAATTTGGGGACATGTTTTACTTACAGCCTGGTGGGGAGTAAGGGAAGTTCTAGGTCTCATGGGAGAACAGGGCTCTGAGCAGGAGTGCTCTTAGTCCCCACCCCCGAGGTTGGAATCCTGAAAATAAAAACCGATTTCCCTCAACACTATTTGTTGGGTCAGGCATCAAGTTGCCACATGGACGGGCCCAGGTTTGATTGGTTACACAAATACAGCTGGGAATTTACACCAACAAGCAGAGGGAGAGGGGCAGTGGGTAGAAAATTAGGAGGCAGGATATCAAGGGTAGAAAGATTCTTATTAAACTGATGTATCAGGATTCTTGCTAAATGCAGGTCAAAGTGATCAGATAGGAATGGTGGGGGATAAAGAATTTGACCAGACATCAAGGGTTATCAGATATGAAGAGTCAGGGGGATTTTCACTAAACTGACTCAACAAAATTCTTGCTAAACCTAGGTTAGGCAGGACAAACACAGGACAGGGACCAAGGTTGAGGCCTACTCAAGAAGAAGACCCAGAAAAGCCTAACTCTGGGCAAGGAGACAATCTCAGTCAACATTGTGGATCAGTTAACTCTTTGTCTTAAGGGGCCATTCTGTGCATTGTAGCTGTTGAATTGCACTCTGGCTTCTACCCAATGATCGCCAGCAGCATCCCTACCCCAACCTCCACTACCTTGTAACAAACAAAAATGTCTTGAGACAAAGTCAAAAGTTCCCTGGGGGCAAAATTTCCTCTGGTTGAAAACCACAGCTTTAAACCAAAGGTTAGCAAACATTTTCTGTAAAATCAGATGGTAAATATTTCAGGCTTTGCAGGATCCATTTATGCTGTCTATGCATTTTCTTCTTTGACTTTTTTTTTTAACCACTTAGAAATATACAAACTATGCTTATCTGGTGGAGCATTAAAAAGACATGCTGGAGGCCAGATCTGGTCCATGGGCCACTGTTTGTCAAACTCTACTTCAAACTAAATACCACTTTTCAAATAAATATAGACAGTATACTAATAATTGTATTTAACAACTTTCTATCACTATTATCTTCTTAACTGAGAGAAACAGAATTAGAAGCAGAATGTGGTAGCAGTTCAAAGTATGTTTTTACATGAGAAAAGTGTGCTCATTCTCAATAGCCTGGGGAAAACTGCTCAAAATTGTTCCCACAAATCTGCCCTCTTTCCCCTCAACATAACCCAAACCTTATTCCCATCCCCTGGTTCCAAATCTCCAACAGTATATTGTTGATACAGGGATTTGTCATCATTGTTGTTTTTTAACTGACACTATTTTTGGTATATAATTAACATGTTTTTCATTCTCTCCTTATCTAACCTAACATTCTGGAAGGTATCTCTAAAATTAATCTATTCCTGGCTACGGAGTCTGTGAACAAGAAATAGGTCACTGGGGCACCTTAGCTTATTTCAGCGTCCATTATACGAACTTATATGCTCTGCGATCCTCTCAGCTTTGCCCCTTATAAACAAACATACACTCGTATATTAGTAGGAGCGCCTTGGAACGACAGCATGCTAAAAATGGCCCTGGGACTAGATAGGGGTGATACCACAGTCCGGCTACTGAATAGGAGAATTTAAGTTTTGCGGTGCTTTTATTTTTTTTAATTTGTTTTCATTTTTATTAAATGTATTGGGGTGACATTGGTTAATAAAATTATATAGGTTTCAGGTGTACAATTCTATAACACATCATCTATATATTGTATTGTGTGTTCACCAATCCAAGGGTGCTTTTGTTTTTAATAGCTACAACAAATGGCACTAAGAAAAAAAATACTGGTCTAAATTGCTAGGAAAAATGAAGAAAATGTATCTCCAAACAAATTCAGGATAGCATGTTGAATATGTAAATTACAAACCCTATAGGATACATCTGCCATATGCTTATTCTCCTTTGATTAAAACATCAATGTTAAAATTTCAGCTTTGATACCAAAACCCTAAATGGCAAAGCAGTAGTTGATCATCAAACAAAATATTTATTTTCAACTGAATTTATTTTTAAATCATAAAAACAATATTTAATCACTGCAAAAAATATACAGAAATATAAAGATAGTAAAAATCATTCAAAGTGCCATTAAAAGAGAACAATTATTTTTAAAGCTTTAATATATTCTTCCTACCCTTTTTCTACACTTTTTAATAGTTCATAAATTTTACAAAATCAGAAGAATAATATACGTGTTTATACACATTTGACAAAAAAACTTGGCAATCAATATCAACAAATACAAGATCTGTATCTTTAATCTATTCTGTTCATTCTTCTATAAATCTAACCTAAAAAAACCCAGAAATCCAAACAAAATTATGTAAAAATGTAATGTCATTCGTCAAAGAATATTCCTCATAGTGAAAAATTAGAATAAGCTAAATGTTCAATAATAAGACAAGGAACAAATCTATAATATATATGGGAATCCATGTAGTGGAATGAAGGACAACTAATACAACTGGATTTTTCTAAAGTATTTAATTACTTGGGATTAAATTTTGATTCCTGCTCCTTGCATTTAACGCTGTCCTGAGTATTTTTCCAAGTTATTAAATGTTCCAAAAAATCCAATTTATAGAATTTAGGTTTTAGATTTATAGGAGATTGAACAAAAGGAGATTCCTTTTCTTTCCTTGATATTATTGCCACATCTTTTGCCAAATGTTCTAGTAATTTACACTTCCACCAGCAGATTCTGGGGACATCTCAATGAGACCCTGAGAAGATATCCTCTTACATCAACAAATGCAAACACCCCCCAAAAAGCATAATAAAGGTTCATAATAGTAATGATTTAGATTTCCTTAGAGGCCTATAATTAAATCTCCTAAAATATAAAAAAGACTGATAATTTTATGTAAAGTGACTAGAGACAAAAAAAGGTAAAACCCTTTCGAATCCATTTTATCTATTTTTCTAAGGAAGTGCTGACATACTGATCTGCAAACTATTTACTAAAACTATCTGTGATCTCTTAAGAAGAAATCATCCTAAGCTATGCAGAGATTTCTAGTTACCACTCAATAACCATTCTCTCTTTCCTTATTAACAGAACCCAAATTTGGTACCACGCAACAAAGAACTAAAGGAAAAACAACTATCTCCTAGCCTCCTTTGCAGACAGAAGTGATGCCAAAATCTACTTCAAACTGAATACCCCTTTTTACCCAGAAGTCTGAACAAAATTATGAGTATGAGTATGAGGGGACACCTTGGAAGACCTTTCAGGAGAATCCCAAAAAGGGTGGAGGGTGGGTAGAAGGCAGGCTGCAGACGAAGCTCCCTTTGGCCTTTGGACCTTTCCCATCTTTCCTCGAATGAGGACCTGCAGGAGCCTGGACTCTGGCAGCCATGCTGACAGGAGAACAGGGGGCAAGGGTCACGCCCAGAATAGTGGAGCAAGAAGACACTGGGTCTCTGATATTCAGGAACCACTCTACTAAGCCTGGGTAGCCTACTTCCAGACTTATTTTACGTGGAAGAAAAATAATCTCCTAAATTATTTATACCATTGATCCTGGTAGTTACGTATGGATAACTAATCTTCATTGTACAAATAAAAGAAGTAGATAGAATCGGCAGAAATCAATTAGCTCATGTAAATACTCATTTAATCTTCTGTACAATCAACATCTCTTTAACACTTATGCTGAGTGACAGAGACACAGAAATAAATAAGATACAATTTACAGTCCAAAAGCAGCAACTGAAGAGACAATTAAGACAAAGTTTGGTGAGTCATATGGTGGGGAAAGAATGGTGTGCAACGGCAGCATATACGAAAAAGCACTCAACCCAAACTGTTGGAAGGTATATAGGATCAGCAAAGTCTTTCCAGTTGTTGTGAAATTTAAGCTGAGACCTGAAAACAGTAGTGTTAGCCAGGCAAATGGGCCAGTGGAGTAAGGTCATTTCAGGGAGAGGGAAGAGCATATACAAATGCTCAGGAGGGAGAAGAGAGAACGGGACAGGCTGCAGGGGGTACAAGTAGTTTGCTATGGCTGGAGCGCAGCTGGCACGGGAGTGAGATCACTCTTCTTGGCAATCCCTCTCTCGGCCAGACCAGACTCTGATTTTTTTAATTACAATAAGTCGAAATTAAGGACTAAAAGAGGCAAAGAGTAATCAAAAGAGAACATTTCTCTTTTATTTCCTAACCCTCAAAATGCCAGGTGCCACCCAGGTATTGCCTGCACTCTTCCAGCAACGTGACTCATGGTGAGATTCTTCAAATGTCTGAACCATCCCAGTCCTCAGAACGGGTGGGGCCTGCCGGGCAGTGAAGTGGGTATTGGAAGGTTTGCCCAACGCTGGGTGGCTGATGGTGGGGGCGGTGAGGCTGGCGAATGCAGAAGGGCCTCGATGAGATTTACCACTAGGAAGAACAAGACTCTGGCAATGATAGAAAGGAACGGATGGGAAGAGGACACCAGTCATAACAGTGGGGGCACAAGGCACGGATCAGAACACTTAAAATGAAACCAGAAGTACGCTTTAAAGAGAGATGTAGAAGGTGGGCTTAGGAGGCCGGGCAGATATGCAGGGGGAAAGAGGGCAAAGTGAAGGGTAATCCCAGACTTCTGCCTTGGGCTACAGAGAGGGGAAGCCCCCAGAGCAGAATAATTAGGCCTACGTGTTCTGGGAGTCCATCTCCACCAACCAATAGTTTTGTAAGCTTTGCAAAGTTACTTAAACTCCACGTGCTTCAGTTTCCACATCGGTATAATAAGAATAATAATAGAATCTGTCTCGAAGGCTTTTGTGAGGAGTTACATCAAAGTTCTGAGAACGGTACCTGACATGTAGGAAATGCCCGGTAAATGTGAGCTATGTAAAGGGTGGCGGAGAGGCCATTCACTGAGATGGAGAGCATGAGAGAAGGCGCAGACGGCAGGGGAGGAGAAGGACAAGCTCAGTTTCGGGTACGATAACCTGGCCTGCCTGTGGGACACTCAGTAGGCAGTTGCTATATGGGGCTAAAGTTCAGATGAGAGCTGTGAGAGTCAGCCGCTACTTTTTAAAGGGTGGTTGGTGTTGGGACGACCCTTGAACAGGGACTTCACAGATATGAAGAAGCAAGGCCATGAGGGAAGAGCAGTCGGTGAGACCGAAGGAAAAAAAAAACCTTGGGTCTCTCCTAGAGCCCACTGGCATTCAAGGGATAGAGGGATAAAAGAAGTCTGAGAAAGAGCAGCCAATGAGACAAGAGGGACACTCACAAAAAATAGTTCTCATTAAGTTGTAGCATAAAAATTAAAAGAACAAACAAAAACATGAATGTCAGTGAGATGAGGGAGAAATGTCATTCATAGGGAAGAAGCTTAGAGATTGGAAATAAGGGCAAGGACAAAAAGATCTCTAAAGTAGTACTTTTTAAGGATCAGTTTTTAAAGTTTATTAATAATTTCTATAAATTACATTTAAAAAACCACCTAATGAGGTCTCTAAATTGACAAGTGTCAGAAAGCTCTTTTAGTGAGCAAATCGGCCTTGCCAATGAGGATAAGCCTCAGAAAAACCTCAGACAGTGATCTGGGGAAGCAAGAAAGAATCATATTTTTCAAGGACATAATGGCATGAGTAAAAAGTAATCCAAACTGTATTTTGCAAATAAAGTTCTGGACCCAAGCTTTCAGCTCAAAACCTCAAAAAAAAAAACCTCAAAAAAAAAAAAAAAGCGCAATTTTAAATCACATCACTCTGGGGTTTGAATGAAACTAAAGAGATATCCATTGGTCCAGATCATAGGTAGAACTATTAGGGGGAGCTGGCTGAAAAGCAGAAACTGAGTCATTCAAGACCTACTGAATCAGATTCTCAGGGCAGGAGGTTAGGAAAAAGTGCTTCCTGAAAATACTGAAACAAGCTCAGCAGATAATTCATGGGCACACCAACATTTGTGAACCCTAATCTGTCTCACTGGGAGACCAAGGGCTGGAGAAAACGATGGGCTTGGACAATAGCACATACCTAATGAGAGTGTCCAAAACACTTCTCAAACTTCAACATGCATCAGAATCGCTTGTTAAATACAAATTTCTGGGCTCTACCCTCAGAGTTTCTGATCCAAGAGTTTACATCTCTCACAAAGTTTCCTAAGAGAGGCCTTTGCTGCTCACCTTCGGACCACAGTTTGAGACCCCCTGATCTCTAGTGAAGTCATCAGAGACTTTTCTCGGAGTTCAATTCAATGCAGCCCTGTACCCTCAGAGACCAAGAAAGGCAAAGTATTCCAAAATGATGTTGAAAATGAAACAGAAAACATGACCAAACATAAATAATATACATTTATCCTAAGCCATTCTGGTCAATTAGAAGACATAAGAATGGTAGAAGAGCTCTGAACAGCATGGCTCAGTTGGATGGGCATTGTCCCGCTAAGCAAAAAGTCTCCAGTTCGATTCCTGGTCAGGGTACACGCCTGGGTTGCGGGTTCGGTCCCTAGTCAGGGCACATTGGAAAAGCAGCCAGTTGGTGTTTCTCTCCCTCTATTTCTCCCTCCCTTCCCCTCGCTCCAAAAATAAATAAATACTTTTTTTTTAACGTGGAGAAGATCCAAACCAAGTTAAAATGAAATTATAAGGATGATGAAACATGGTTAGAGACAAAAATGACCGAGTTCACGAGAAAAAGACTGAGTACACAAGAAAAATGTAAAGATAGATTATACCTTTAAAATCTATAAAATTTTGAAAACATGTGGGCCGAATGAACAAATTTTAGAATGATAGCATTAGACAGCTGATTGGATGATCTGACTCTCGGAAGTCATTTTTAGGTATCTTTGTGTTGTTCACTTAGAAAATCTAGTCCCGTACCCATCTTGAGACAAGATTTTTACTCCCAACCACTTTTGGAAATGGCTCCCTAGTCCCACACCAAGCCAGGGAAACTGCAGGGAAACACTGCTCACTCGCCACCCCAAGTCTGCATGACTCAGGCAGGCCGCATCACATTGGAAAAGATGGCCTTCTGATACTGCTTGACTGCCACTCCTTTCTTACGCGGACCGCTCTTGACCCTGAAATACTCTATTCAAATAATCCTCGCAACAGCTCAGAGTATCTGTAATTGCCGCTGTCTACCTGCTGTTTGCCTCACATCCAAAATCCGTAACCGGTGAAGTCCACGGACAGTACCCCCACCACAGGACTACCATACACATTTCACATCAAATTGTCTTCAACTCTTTTCAAGCCCGTTTTTCACTTGCGGCCCTTGCTGCACTACCCTTAGTATCGGCGATGATTTCCTCCGAAGAAACCAGCACACCTGAGTGTCAGAGCCTTCTGGTATCCCTGTTACGCCCCCGCGCACCTAGGCCGCTCCCTCTACATTCGAAGGATTTCGGCCCAGGCGTTCCTCCTAGTTACACACACTCGCTTCTGTCCTCTCCCAACCCCACCCTCAACACCATCCTGTCCTTCCCAAAATAACCACACTTCTAAGGGCACGGTGCTTGGTTTTTGACCTTTTCAAAGTCAGTGTAAATATCATTCTGTCAACATACACTTTGGTTTTTACAGCAAAAAGGCAAAAAACAGATTCCAAGTAACTTTTGCTGCACAGACAGGTAAATGATTCAAGCTGGCTAGAGACTTTCCCAGGATTTATGACTGGCTATTCTTTGTTATGAAAATGCGGATTCTGTCTGTGGCCTTAAAACTAACACTCCCTAAAATATTAGAGGAGCTCTTGTTGGCTGGAGCTTACTGGGAAAAACCGTGTAAGAGGAGATATATACACCTCTACCTGAAGACTAAACTTAAGAGTCTGCCATAATCAAATCCCAAATATATGAAGTCACTGCCCACTGAATAACTAACACAAAATGTAAACAAAGGCTCTATGCCTACCTACAATTATTAAATCTTACTTTAAGCTGAGCTTCAAATCCATGTAATGCCCTGTAGTTTCTGAAATTATCTTCTTAATTAGAAAAGGGACATTATAAGAATTCTTACATATTCACAACATAACCATTTATGCCTGCCTGCTCTTCCTTATATTAAACTGTTTTTAAAAGTACAAACTTTTCTTAAATCAGTCGAGCTAGGAAAACTGGATATCTACATACAGAGGAATAAAGCTGGATCCTTCCATTACATCATATACAAAAATTAACTCAAAATGGATCAAAGACCTAAACATAAGAGTTAAAACTATAAAACTCTTAGAGGAAAACATAGAAGAAAGGCTTCAAAACTGGATTTGGCAATGATTTTTTGGATATGACACCAAAAGAACAGGCCACAAAAGTGAAAATAAGTTGAACTACATCAAAACTTAAAACTTCTGTGCAAAGGACATAATCAACAGAATAACAAGGCAAACTACAGAATGGGAGAAAGTACCTGTCAATTATATATCTGATAAAGGATTGATATCCAGAATATATAAACAACTCCCATAACTCAACAATAAGAAGACAAATGATCTGATTTTAAAAATGAGCAAGAGACTTTACTAGACACTTCTCCAAAGAAGATATACAAATGGTCAATAAGCATATGAAGAAATGTTTAACATGACTCATTACTAGGGAAATACAAATCAAAACCCCAATAAGATAAGCACCTCACACACATTAGGATAGCTACCATCAAAAACAAAGAAACAAAAACAAAAAAACAAAAAAAACCCCTCAGTGCTGGCGAGGGAGTGGAGAACCTGGAACTCCTGTGTACAATTGGTGGGAATGTAAAGTGGTGTAGCCACTGAGGAAAATAGGGTGGCAGTTAGTAAAAAATTGAAAAATAGAATTACCATATGATCCAACAATCCCACTTTTAGAGATAGACCCAAAAGATGTGAAAACAGGAACTTGAACAGATATGAGTACATCCATGTAGAACAGCACTTTTCCCATAGCCAAAAGGTGGAAGCAACCCAAACGTCCATCAGCAAACAAACGGGTAAACAAAATGTGGCATATGCGTACAATGGGATACTATCCAGCCTTAAAAAGAAATTCTGGCATATGCTACAATATGAATGACCCTTGAGGACATTATTCAAAGTGAAATAAGTCAGTCACAAAAAGGCAAACACTGTATGATTCCCCTTATATGGATACCTAGAATAGTTCAATTCATAGACAGAAAGTAGAGCAGTGGTTGCCAGGGGCTGGGGGCGGGGCAAAGGAGAAGTTCTGTCATGTGCACAAAGATTCAGTTTTGCAAGACGAAAGCTTTCTGGAGATTGACTGCACAACAATGTAAATATACTCAGCATTTTAAATGGTTAAAATGGTAAGTTTGTGTTATGTGTATTTTAACACAATTTTTGAAAGTACAAACCTAATGGAATATTTTACGCCAATAAATTAAATATGTTAATAAAGAAACAAGTATATGAATAGCCTTAATTTATAAATCTATTGCCACATGTTTATTTTACATAAAGTATATTATCTCTCAATATCAACATGCACAGAATGCTATAACATTGTAAATATCTTTTAAAGTAAAGGAATAATTAATAGGATTGAAATGATCTATAAAATAACACTTTATACACAATGCTTATATTCTCTAAAATTAATAAATTTATATGAATGTAAAGAATGTATATGGTAATGAAAATAATTTCATAGCAAAGCCTCCTGCTTCATTTCACGTTAATACTTCCTTGGAAGGTTTCAAAGAGCTTCACAAATCTCAGGGCACTAGCAAGAAAGGATTTCCTCTGCTTGAACCACAAATTGCACAGTAAAACCTTCATCACACGTTTACTGAAAGCACTGGATTGGATGATAAACATAGGGTAGCTCAGGCCCCAAGGGCCTCTGGTGCTCAGCTACCTCATTACTCTGTAGCCCCAATTTGAGTAAGAAACCTGAAGTACAACTTATTAGCAAATTTGAAGAGAAGGTATTTCATAAAAGTTACTATATGGCATCTAGATCTCAAAAACAGATTTATCCATTTATACCCAGGAAAAAATAGGTACATTTTTAATTTAGACTTAAAGTTCAAAGTGCAGTTATATTCAATTACAGTCTTAATTTGATCTAATAATAAGCTGCTTGAGAACACAACCTTGTGTCAAAACCATATGCTAAGAATACTGGCATTGTTTTATTTAATGCTAAAATCAAGGAACTAACTAAATAAAGAACGCAAAGCTTAGTTAGAAGGAAGACGTCTGTGGAGATGCTTGTAAAAGGCAAACTTCTGGACCCCACCCCCCACCGTTCTGCTCTGACACACTAGATTGGGGCCTAGTCGTTTGAACTTTTAATGTGCATTTTTAACAAGCACTTTTAATGTGCATTTTTAACAAGCACTCTAATAACATTTTAGGGGAAAATGCAAAACATACCACCAGTAAGATGCGAATTACAGCGTCTTAGAGGTATACCTCCTAAGGAAGTTCAGACCTTATCTTATTTACCTGATTAATACAGGAACCCTTTTACAATACTGACAGATTGATTGATATTGATCGATTGTACTAAGAAAGAACACCGACATATACATAGTCAAATAAATGCATGTACTTCTCTATAAGGTATGAAGCCTAATCACTTATTTTAACAATACAATTGTTTAAAACTTAGAGTCACCTCTTCCTAGAATTAACTTTCAATACAACATATGGGCCTTCAAACACATATGCAAATTACAAAATGAAAAATTGGTTTCATTGCATGATTGCTCCTTTTGGTTTTTCACTGAAGTCAGAGGTCCCCAGGTTCATCATCCTAGTTCTAAACAAGTTCATACTACTTTCCAAATACACCCTCACGGGGCTGAGATTTGCCACCACCGAAAATGGGATGCTTTAAAGAATAGTGCCAGAAGATCAAGATACAGAAAAAAGTGTTTAACGTTTTCAGTAGAAGATAGAGAACGGCCTATCCAAAAGACTATTTTGAACAAGACAATACTCACCTGGATATGTAAATTCAACCAGGCTTTTTCAAAGTCTATTATTAAACATTACTGAACGTGGATCAACAGTAATAAGAAAAGCAGACACCGCCTGTAACTGTGCTCTTCACCCCGCTGCTGGGCTGTCCCTGTGCTCTCTCCACTCTGTCCGAGGAGCAGGAAAAATTTCTCCAATGCTGGGCAATGCTGGAAACTCCAAGTCTCTCAAAATCTATAGAAATGAATAAAAAATGTTCAACAATCACGAATAAGCTACAAAAACCCAACCTCAGTGTTCCTAGATTTTTCCTCCTCCCATTTGTTGTGCACTGAATAGGCTCTCCTCAGATGGCACACACTTTATCATTTAAAAAATAAGCAAAAAGTAAATCTTTATTTAGAATCTGAATGCCAGCCAAAAATGAGAGACTCTCATTGGGTAATAGAGAGCAGAGAGGCGGATTCCTCTGTCCTCTAAAAGATGTTAAATAATTATATGGTTCTTTCACAAGAGAAAAAAGAAATGTGAAACTAAATAAATCCATATCCAAGCATCAGTAGCATCATATTAGTTAATGACAACAAAATATAAAATAGCAAAGAGAGGACGACATGACACTTTCTAAAACAACTTTTAAAAATATGTAATTGCTCCCAAAAATATTCCCAGATACCTCTGACCTATCTAGACATTGACAGTTCCAAGTTCAGGGTGCTTGCCATCCCCTGGGCAAAGTTTAATTTGAATTGGCGTTAGGAACATTTCATATCATCAGGCCTAAGTGGGAAGATGAGTTTCACAACACAAATACTGGCTTATTCTCTTGTACAAACTCAGAAAACATGAGTTGGAAGAAGTTTGGGAAATTATCCTACCTGAGAGAAATCCAGGGAACACCTAGAGACAACCAGACAGCACAGCAAGAAGACTAACCCCAAACACTCAGGGATACAAAAGGCAGAAACTAATGCAAATGCTGAACAAAACCACAAGAAGCCATGATTCAATGTCAAAATAGGTGGAAGCTAGAGAAAATTTCCAAGAAAGATGATTTAAAAACAAACAATAAATACTATACTTATATTTAAAGCATGGAAACCATTTCTTTGCCCAATGACTGGGGAGTAAGTTAAATAAACTTGATACAATAGACATAATTTGCTTAACCACAATTTTGTCAACCATCAAAAAATTGTATATTTATAATAAACTAGGGAAATGCCAATTATCATATAAAAAAGAAAAAGACAGGGTACAATCTTGTAATTATAAATGATCATAATTGTTACATAAAAGCAAGAAACAAGATGCAACTTGTTCTGATATAGTTCTAAGTATTAGGTAAAATATTTCCCCCACTTTAGATGGACTAAGGTGAGCAATTCAAGTCAGAGTCTAATATAAATATGTCTTTTCAAGATTTCTGTTTAAAGATTCCCCAAGCCCCAAAGGATGGGCCACTCATTAATGTGATAATTTGTCTGCAATAGTCCAATATATTTAAAGATGGCTCCCTAAAAAGTTACTGTAAGAGGGTATGAGTGTGTGTTTTTTGACCTATATATGTCTTACAGGCTTGGACTTTAATACCTTTTCTTATAACAAACGTTTCATGAAAGGAAAAAATGGGGTGAGGGGAACTGCAATGTGACCTAAATCTTCAAAACAAGGCACCGCAGAGGTAGTTACCAGGCACAGGAGGAGGGAGTATGAGACGGGAACAGTTAAGGATAACATGTGAGGTGCCTGGTGGGTACTAGACTTGTCGGGGGATCACGCCATAAAAATCATGTCTGAGCATGACGCTGCACACCTGAAACTAATGTAAAATAATACTGCGTGTCAACTGTAATTGAAAAAACTAAAAATAAATCAAAAGTAAAGGATAATATTTCACATGCAAATAAACAAACTCTTCATATTAAAATTTCCTCAGTACCTTCAAATCTGCCTTCTTCACACTAATCAATGGATCATTTATTAAGCACCTGGGACCTTGCAGTATATTTCATAATCAAATCTCTGGGCATTTAACTGCAAGAGGTTTTACAAGTAAAAGAACTCTCCCTCTTCCATTAACCCACGGGAACGGTGCTATCACCACGTACTGGAGCGACGCAGGCTCCCCTGCTGCCTCTGAAGGATTACAGAGTGCTCCCAGACGCTTCTGGGGCGATTTCAAGCCTCTCCTCATGCGGTGACTCTTGAATTATGAAAGGGCATCTCTTATTCATGAGAAATACTTCTCCCATCTTGGTGTTCATTATCACACACACACCCCCTTACATGCTGCATTTTAGGCACCCCCACACAAGCTCTGACTTAGGTAATGAGGCATCGCTGTGTATCACTAAGGGCTTTGCTGGGAACCCCTCTTATATTTTCCCATCATGATTTCCCCCAGCAGCAGCTTCAAAGGAAGCTGAGCCCTTTGACAGTAATGCTCAGAATGACATGGAAAGCAAGGTTAAACGGAACCCAAGTAAATTAAAAGGACTCTCTAAAACTTCACTGGGTCTTGACAATTCACTTGGTTGTCATTTCCTTTAAAAACAAAATATGTCTCCTGTTAAAAAAGGGGAGGGAAGTTGACAGTTTACAACTCAGTCACTCTCAAATCTCTCCCCAGGCAAGTGCTTTCCTTCTAACAAAATGTTCTACCTCCGCATAATCAAATCATATCCATGCTTACAATCCTTCCATGTAACAGCTATGTCACATCCCTAATTTTAACAGAGGAACAAAATTGAAAGCTCCTTTCCAGATGGTATAAATTCAGTGAATTTAGACTCCTATTGTGCTGAGTTCAGAAATCCGCTAACAGGCAGGGAGTGTGCAAAAGACACAGCAAAGCCACCAAAGACCACGGGGTGGGGGTGGGGGGGGACAGGATAATTAAATCTACATCATGGATTTCTCCCTATATCAGTAAAACAAATGCAGGAGGTGTAGATTTACTCATAGCACTGAATTAATTGACCCGTGTTATAATCAAGTGCTTTCCTATAGGGTAATTAACAAATCAATCAAGGAAGACAAAAGTCTCAAACAATTCAACAAGTTTTCAAATACCTGGAGTGGACAATGAGCTAATTTATTGAATAATTTCATTCTCCAAAAGAGCTGAACTGAGACACAAGGTTATCGTTACATGTGGAAACTTGCAGAGTGGAACAAAATATTCTACATCAGCCCTCATTCATCACTGATTTAAGTGTATTAGCGGTAACTCTGCATCTTATAATGGATGCACCTAAATCCAATCCCTGAATTTTACAGACGACAAAATTGAAGCAAAGGGAGGCTAAGTGACCTGCTCAAAATTAAGTAACTGGTAAATGGTGAAGACAAAGGTAGAACCCTTATTCTCCAGCCCACATAATGCTCTTCTCTACATTAAGTTTACGATTCCTCAACTAGCTACCTCTTCAGTTGATTTAATTCCTCCCACTGAACAGCAAAACTTTTAAAAGCTTCAGGAAACGCTCAGTCAAACAAACATTCAATCTTTAATTTCCATTCAATCAATCCCTAAGATTTTTGCATTAATCATGTAGAATTCTCTTCCTTACCCAAGAAACCCAATGTAATTTAGATGACTTTGAGAGGCTCGATCTCAGCCACAAAATAATTAGTGAGTTGCAGAATATCACAGAGGAAAAAGCAGGCAAAGAGAGAGAGAATAGGCATTTTAAAAATAAATCAAGAGTACTGATTCATTAAAATAAATAATGGAGATGAACAAAAGCAAAATTCAAGTACCGAAGTGATGTTTCCCCAACATGACAACTACTTATAAGAATTCTTATGTTTCTTAAAGAAAAAAAATAGTAGTCATTGTTTAAGGTTCTATATTCAAATAAATTATGACAATGCTGCATTTTAAATCTCTCTCTTGAATATTCACAAAGTACATAATGTGGATTAAGGGTCTACAAAGGCCTGTAGTAGAGAACCATGCTTAGTTTGGCTTAACCCAACATTTCCCCATGGTATCTGACAACTTTGGTTTGCAGAGCTTGTAGAGACAGCCTCCAAGAAACAGTTCCTACTATATTTTGAGGTGTTTGTTTTTAAATCAATAATCAATATTAAATTTTATCAGATGTCTTTTCTATAAAAATGATCATATGATTTCTTTCCTACTTGTATTTAATAAGACGGTGAATGTCATTAATAAAGTGTATACTACTGAACCCTTCTTTCATTCCTAAAATAATCCTCACTTGTGATGGTGCATTAATCCTTTAATGTGTGAGAGTGAACAGTAAATGTGTTATCTCACTCAATTTTCTACACAGAACCTACAAGGCAGCCACTCCCACGGCCGCTCTGGCTCCCACGCGCTGTCCTCCAGGTGACCCCGCTGCTCCTCACACACCTCGCGGCTCTCACTTCAGGGGCTGTGCAGGGTCTGCTGGGGACTTGCTGCCCCTGAGGTCCCCTGCCCTCAGAGATCCTCACATATCACTCCTCTCCCATGTACGTCTCTGCTTACACATCACCTCAGCACAGAGGCCTGCCCGGTCTATCCCACGTAAAAGAGAAACTGCCTCTCAATCTGGTCGCTCAGTCTTGTCACCCCTGACCCTGTTTTATTTTTGTTTGTAGCAACTGTCACCATTTAATACATATATTTGGAGAGAGGGGTTGGCGGGGAGAAAGAGTGAGAAACATGGGTTTATTGTTCCACCTACCGATGCACTCGCTGGTTGAGTCTTGAATGTGTTCTGACTGGGGATCAAACTGCAACCTTGGCGTATCGGGACAATGTTGTAACTGGCTGAGCTACCCGGCCAGGGGCTAACATATATTATATTGAACTTGTATTAATTTACATTCCATTTCCCAGAGTAGAATGTAAGCACCATGAGAGCAGGGGTTTTGTCTGCTTTGCTCATTCCCACTTCCCAGCACAAAGAATAGGCTTGGCACATAGAAATTACTAGTTAATATTTGTTTGATGCATGAATCAATAGCCATTTTACAGACAACCAACTGACGCTTAAGAGATTACGTAACTAAAATCACACAGGGGCAGGGCTGAAACTCAAACTTAAGTCTAACTTTCAATTCTCTACCCTTAACCATGAAAAAAAAAAATGACAGGTGATCTTAGGCCATACAAAATGTTCATATGACCTTATGAATACTGAAGCACAAGTCAGTGAGTCCAGTAAAAGTCGGACAGAAGCTGTGTAGATGGTCCCTGTACAAGGTAAGCAAAATAATCATACGATAGACTCCAAAGAATTCCTTGAAAATTATGGGCATTATATTAAGGCAGCTCTGCTCTCTCGATACCCATGAACCTCACAGCAAGTATCATGAAGTTCTGACCTTCATCCTTAAGTGTCCTTCCATACCCAGAAGATAAAACTGGATGCTTCCGGGCCGAAAGGCCATTAAACATGCGTTTACTACCAGCACAAACAGACACAGTCCTAAAAGTGCACTCCCCGTGAGACTGGTGATATTACAGCCGGATACACTCACCAAGGACCTGGCTTTGAAAAATTATTTGCTCTTTCTTGGTTTCTTTTTTGGTCTCAAAAGGCAATTTACAATTAGATATTCTTCATGTTCTTCCCCTCTACTGTCATCGGAGTACTTTCTTGAACCAACTTTAGGCTAAAAACAAAATTTCAGAAATCTCCATTTCTGACAGTAAACAGCATCTTTAACTTTTTCCCAGAATTCAATCAAACCCTGCATTTTAGAGCTGTGGAGCTGATCCAGCACTGCCATGTGTCACGTTTAATTCCATCAGTGTAAAGCATAATGAGCAAAGATTGAGCTAGCGAGGCATGACTAAATGTTTTGAACCTGCGAATCTAAAAAGCAAGGCTCATTTATGTTATTTCTAAATAGTAAATAAAATTGTTTTCCAACACGTTGCTGTCAAATTACAGTAATTTTTCCACCAGCACACACTTGAGGAATGCCACAAAAGCCCCTTTCTAACAGTTTGTTCTATTGTTGCTTATAACCTTCTAAATATTTCTCCAGTTGGCTTCTGTTCAAAGGTAAATGGGAGGCAGTAAATTTTATGGAAAATGTATGCAACTGCTTAAAATACATCAACCAAAAGAAAAAAGATTTTAGAGCTACATTACGAGTTGTGAAATTATTTCTCCTTCACTTAGTCTCCGGTTTCAATGATAGGTAAGAAAACTGACAGACTGGTCAAGTTCCAAGTCACCTCCTATGTATACAGAGCCCAACTCTTCCATTTCAAATTCTCACCTTGCCCAAGGCCAGAGTAAACACCTGTCCTTCACATTTTACACAACGTCACTTTGCAGGTCACAAATACAGGCTTTCACACCAGGGAGGAAGCAAATTCCAGCGCACTGGACAAATTTCCGCTCTCTTACACTGATCTGCTGATTGTTCCCTTAATTTTCTCAGCTGTCAAGATAGTGAAAGGAGGGAAGGACCTTTCTATTAAACCATAAAGTAGAACCAGATACATTTGCCCTTTAAGTAATTTACACCAAGAGAGAGAAAATAAAACTCTTGTTAAGGTTTAAAAATTTAGCTATGAAAATTATATTCTCGCACTTGACCAACATGTTGCAAGATTTTAATTTAACAGATTATTAAAATAAAGTCAATTGACATTAATTTGTACATATCATGGGCCAAAAATGAGACATTAAAGAATTTTTCAAAGTAACATTTTAAAGATACTCTATAAAATTAATGGGGAAAAAATGACAACTGTGCCACTTCAGAAATGCCTCAAAATAGGGACATTAGAATGTGTAAACAGCATTAACTATATTTTAAAAGTCTTAAAATTGAAAATATATATATATTAGCATTTAGCATATAATTCACCTTAATAAAACTCAGATTTATTCAAGAAAATAACTTATTTACCTTACTTAATACTATTTCATTTTATTTAGTCCTTCCTCTAAGAGTCCTAGAGCTCTATATAAATACTGCTCATTAAATCCTTCATTTACTAGTATAAATAGGAAAGGCATTGTTATCATCATTTGCAAACATGCAAGAGATTTTAATAACAAGAAAAGAAACGATAGAAAGTTTCAGGAAAGTTCAAAGCAAAGAAGACAGGAAGTATACTCCTTTTTGGCTTGGGGTTTTGGAGGAGATGGGGTGAGACACAATAGAAAAAAGAAATGTATGGAATATAAGACTGGCTTAAGTAAGCAAACAGCCCTGGAGTTTACTGGACAACAGAATCCCAGTTTACTCTCCAACATTCAAAAATACCTTTTTTCATACTAACATTTATATCAAGTTATATCAAGCACATTTTATAATTCCAACAAACAGATTAACATTGGGCATCACCACTTATATTTATATCTGAATCTGAGACGCAAGAAACATTCAGAAGCACAAAGCAGTTGACAAAACTTTCATATGAAATTCTTAACAGAAAACATGAACACAATGAAGACAAGTCACTACAAAAAAAACAAGAGCAAGAGGAAAAGATTCCTCTTTCAGAGGGACGCTTAAAAAGGAAAGTGCAGCAAACGTCCTTTGCAATCACACGGCACCTTCTACGTGTCCCTGTTAATATTTGTTTATGGTTTTATCCCCTTAGGAGGCTGTGATCTTAAAGGAAAGGATCTGGCTTTATATCATTCTAGCCTATCAGCCACTGAATTCAAATACATGAACGAAGTGGTCAGTCAATTAACCTTTCTTAAATTCTCTTGACAAAAAAAAAAATATTCACAGTGTTTGTGTTATGTAAGTTTATCTCAATTATAAGGCAGAAAACAACAAAAAAGGGCTTTTTTAAATTATTAAAGCAAAGCTATTTTGAAGTCAGACCCTAAGTCACTGGACTGTAATGCAAGGGTAATATGTTTTACCATAAACAACAAGCCTTATAATCACACAGGTATTTCCTAACCCTACATATATCCAAAGTCCTCAATTGTCCAGACACAACCTCAAAATACCCATCAGGTTCCTGGGTCAGCTGATTGGCATGCTGTTAAAACTGATTTACCTTCTTTATTTAGATACAAACAGATTCTATAACACTAGGTTCCACCACAGGAAGCCCAGATTCAGGTGCTGTTGTTTTTTCTCATAAGAAAATAAATACACTAAAGGTAAAAAAGGAAGAAAGAACGACAGATACCAGGAGAGACCTGGAGTTTAAAAAACAAACAAACAAACAAACAAACAAACAAACAAAAAACTTCAGGGAAGTCCAGAGACCTGCCCTGCCCCAGGTTCCTTTCTGGTCTCAATTACACGACTCTATTCTGCTTCTTCCAAGAAACGCCCACCAGCCTGGGCTGGGGGACTAATGGGTGGGCACAGGGCCTTGAGCTCCTGAGCCAAGCCCCACCCCTTGATCTCCTCTGTGTCTGCACTCATCAGTTTCCCTGAAAGAGAAGCAACAAGAAAATCTCATTCAAGCACAAATGTGATCTTTGGCATCATGCTCGGATTTTGAAAGGTCAAGTCCATACCAGCCAGCACCTGAGGTAATTAGCTAACATCATGCCCACTGTCTTTGCCCCACAAATTAAAATCCTGGAACAAAACTGCAACATGGCCAAAGGCCAAAGAAAGAAAACAGAAACTTCAGTAGAAGAATAAAGAGGGCAAAGATATCATTATTATTATTATTATTAAACTCTTAATACTGCCATCAATGGCTTGAAGAACACAGAGTTTTCACGTGATCCACTGGGTTTCACTGGATAGGGCAGGAATCCTCTTCTCCTTATGCTCATTACTGTTCAACGAATCATAGATGTACGAAATCCTAAAATTAATGTAGTCTAAATGACATTAATATGCATGTTCCTCAGACATATGGAGTCACCCGCTCAAAGTTATCATAGTCAAACCCTTGACTTGTTGAGAGAAAGAACAACCACCCCACTGGCTAATGACTTTTCTACCCAACCAATGCCAGGGAACTAAATACGTGGCTGACATCTTGATGTCCTCTGCAGTGACCCCACTAAAGTAAAAGAGTAATTCAAGTCAGAACAAGATCGTTGTAAGTTTTCTACGCACAATTATTCCTTTTGTAAAATGTGTCATCCCCAAGCCCTCAGCACAGACACCTTCAGATGCCAGCCTGCATTATTAACACACATACTCTCGCTGCCGACCGAGCCACAGATGCAATGCAGTTGCAAAATAAAAGTAAATTAAATATCCACATACACACCTTGCTTTTCTACACTACTGGACAATGGCACAAGTAAAATAAGCAGGTCACTGACCTCTGGCTTGAACACAAATGGTATTACCCTCGCATACATTACTTAAAAATGCAAAGCACTATCTCAGGTTAATTTGTCACTTGGAGAAATCTCTGTGCTTTTATGACAATTCATTTATGAGAAGCTCTTAGCACAGTTTTCCCCTTGACCTTCTCAATTTACCTCACATTTGCCACTCTTCCACAGCAAACTTTTATGAGCAATTTTAAGGCTCTGTAATATAAGTTACAAGGACACTAGTCTTTGAAACCCAAAGAACAATCTAATGAAAATGAGGCAATGCGACCAGTTGCCAATGACTTGCTCTCTCCTGACCCGACATGCTTAAAAAATATAATCAGGTAGAGTTTTCTATGATCTTTGAGGAGAGGGAAAGAATTGGGGCTGGAGCCAGTTTTTATTTGACTGTGGAGAAATTATGTCTATAAAAAGTTGTTTTACAATCACTAAAATAAGGAACAGCAAAAAAAAAAAAAAAACCCCACAATTTGAACGTGATTTATTTCCTTTAGAGAGAGAATAATGATGTTAGCTTAGTTAAACAACTGTTTTTTTTTAATCCACAATAAACTTTTAGGACATTTCTAGGCATCATACAAATGTACTTAGAAGTAATCAGAGCATGAACTAGTGGGAAGGTCCAATGCTTTCGGATAACAGGCAAACTAGTGACATGGTTTCATGCTTTTCTCTATGCCTCAGTGTCATCGACTCTAAGTAGAGATAATATCCTCCTGCTCTATATACGTCACAGGATTGCTTTTTTAAAAACTATACCTGAAACTACTATATAAACACGAGTATGTGTCCCTCCCACCAGCAGAAACAGAAACACGGGATTGCACGAGTTAAAGGACCAATCCTACTCTGCTCCATGTATACAATCACAGCTGAGGAGACCCCAAAGCAGGCCAAAAGATGGTCACCAATCCCCCTGGAAGCTCTTCCATCTCAAATGACTGCAAATCTTTTATCCAAAAGTAGCTAAAGCGACAATTAATCAGCATTTGGTGGGGGCGGGAAGGGGCAGTGCATAGATTTTTTCCCAAATTCTGATGAAAACTATGGACCTTCTATCCACAAAATATCGTATCCATACAAACAAGCAAAGTTTATTTTTCTGTTTTCATGGGTAGTTCTTGGGTCTTACATCAGGAATCCCCAGCTCCAGGCTGCTGGGTGACAGCCTAGTTAACCAGAAAGACACAAGACAAAAGAAAGTGGTGCATAATGTTGACATGGATAAGCTGATTATGGTCACCTAAGGGCTCCACTTGGGAAAGGCCCCCTCACAGTCTCCCCAGAGAGGAGAGACTGAAAGGCCTCTGATTCTGGGTTCCCTCAGCAATATTCAGACAAATAAGGCCCTGACTGCACAAGCAGAAAATCCCTTCCTTCCATAGACAATGGGGGACTTCCAACTAACATCTAAAAATAGTGTCCATATACTTCCAGCGGCTGCCTCCCAATCTCCATGTGAAAGGGACCAAGGGATGGGAATCTAATTGAAAGGTAGCCCTAGGGTATTTGTTTTGAAGATAAAGTTGCTTAGGATGTCACGGAAGATTGAGAAAACATCAAATTTCCATAGCGAAGCAAGAAGTTTGCTGGAGGAAGGGGGCGGGAGGGCAGGAAGCAGCCCTCGCCTGGCACCGTCGCTGCCTTGTCCAGCTCCTGTGGCTCCCAGACTTCAGTGGGCAGCGGAGTCACCAAGGAGGCTTGTTCAGGACAATTGCTGGGCTCCGCCGTCGAAGTTTCTGATGCAGCAGGTCTGAGGCAGAGGCCAAGGATTTTAACAAGTTTTAGGGGATGTTGCCGCTGCTGTTGGCTGGGGGGCCACACTTTGAGAATCAATGATCTACAATTAAAGCCTGTTCCAGGTAGGACATCCTAACTTCTTAAGCATATTCATAGCCTCATCCAGATACCACCGTTGTCAAAGAGAAAGAGCAGGTCCACTCTGTGACTCAGGTCAGCTCTCGACCTGTGGTACTCGACAGTGCACGCTGGCTGGGCTGCACATTCACGGCACACAATAAGCTCCACGATGACGGGGGAGAGTCGCTAGGGGACTCGCACCCAGAGAAATGCAGACGAAAAACTTGAGCAGTTCTGTTTTAAAGTTTCGCTTTCAGGAAGCAATAAACAGCAAATTGGGGCTAAGGAGATTTGCCTAAGACTTAGAAAAACACCCTTTACACCAGAGCTGCGGTTTTCAAATTGAGTTCTGCAGAGCCCTGGATGTTCCATCCAGATACCTCAATGCAGGGGTGGAAAGGGAGTAAAGAAACAATAGAGGATTTGAAGCTCCCATTTTAGTCTCTCTCCGAACTGGAAGTTCAGCTTTTCTCTGATGTACATATTGGCATAAATTATATTTTATGAGTGGTTTTACTCATAAAGAAAGTTTAAAGAACACTGGATCTGATTACCTCTACAAGTCCCTCCATTTCTGTGATTCTATTCAATGCAACAGAGGTGGGGTGGCATATTAAAAATGTAAAAAGATCAAACTGGCCCAAGAGGCTGACAAAACACTAAAAACATTATCAGAATGAGTGCTTAGCAGTGAGATCCCATTTGTGTCTGGTATGAAGGTCTGGGTTCATACACAGGAGCTTCCAAACTCACTGAGGGCCACAGAACATCTGTGAATGGCAAACAACAAACAGACAGGCTCCAACGGTAATTATCTTCACTTAACCCTACCCCATCAAGCAGACAGCTTGCAGTAAGTGCCATGGTGATACTCGTGAGATACAGCACAAGACGCCACATGCTCAGGATTGTTATCAGCAGGGCCACCTGCTAAACTGGTAAAACTTTTCTTTATGAAACACATTTGTAAGCTGCCAGGCAAGTCACACATAAAGTTACTGGGATCATAACCGCAGTCCGCAACGGACCACAGGGGAAAAGACAGAACAGAGCTGGGGAGGGATAGGGGAAGACAGTGACTTCGGGGAGATGGATGGCACATCTTCTATTAGGCTTTGATTTGTAAGTCACTCATAATTCCAGTATTCAAAACCACCTTTAAGGAGCAAATGAGGAAATAGAACCTTCTAAGTGGGGGTGGGAGGGTAAGCGGAGTGAGGCATCCATTCTTCGGGTGCTAAAACTGCATGCAATGACCACATGTCCTATCGTGGAATGGAAAATATGGGTTTGTTTTGGGGGGTTTTTTCCAAGGATAGTAATAGCACCTTCCAAGCCACCAGGGTCTCATATACACACCATCGTCCTACTCTCTACCAATCCCCATAGCTACCTTCTTTGGTTAGGGCAGGAACCGAGGGGCAGGAAGGAAAGACCGCACAGCAAGTCAGAACCTTGCAATCCAGTTCCAGCAGACGATCTAAACCACTCAACAAGAACCATCTGCTCCACACCCAAGCGGCCATAATGTCCCCACTCATGCCTGTCCCGGGGACCACGAGGGGAAGAGAGGGCACCAGGCACAGGTGTTACGTATTCATTATTTCATTCAACAAAAATGTTATCGAAGCTCCTTTGGCTAAGATGAGCAACAGAGTCCCAAATCTCAAAAGGAGCTTACAGGAGTCTTGAAAGAACTACCCTTGGCCAACCAACACTGTACAGTCATGTCTACTGGCACAGGGAACCACGTTAGAGCCCAGGTCAAACTCAAGGCAGCAATTACAAACAGTTAAAACTATCCTTGAAAACTCCCTGAAATTCTTCATAAACTTCAACATTATGCTGGCTCTCACTAAGTCTAAGATAACCAGTTTTCCTGGCCCTTTTGGGCAAGACTATTTAACTCTTCAGGTAATTACTAAATAAAGTATTTTGCTTGCATTTTATGGGTCACACCATTAAACCCAATGCTCAAGCTCTGAGAGGAAATGAAATCTCCCTACAAGCTGCAGGCTCGTATCTCCAATCTCATGTTCACTCCAGGACTCTGCTTATCATATTTCAATTGTTACTTCTTGTCCTTTCTTTTTTCTTTTAGCCAAGTGTGTGAGTTTAATTTCCATGAGTAAAATATATGCATACAAAGACTCCATTGTAATATCACCATATTATTTACCCAAAGATATGCCCAAAATGTCACCATTTCTTAGAGTCAACATAATGCGAATCCTTCTTTTGCATGCAAACATATAACAAAGAAGGAGTTATATTTATATTAACTCTCAACAAGAGAACAAAGGGTTTTTGTTGTTGTTGTTGTTGTTTTAACCAAATTAGTTCCAGTTACTTGGAGAGAATAGGGATACCAGAGAGTAAACAAGTAAATTTTGGTAAGTGGGAAGACAATCAAGAAAGATCCAGACTATGAAATACATTTCCAGCAAATTGGGTCCTGTCACCGAACAATGTGAACCCACGGTGCACCCCAGGAAGAGGGCGGAGGAAACAAAAAGAGAGTTCTAATGACACAAGTCCAAAGTTCCTCATGGTCAGCCCTACCCTCACACATTACAAAGCAAATCCCATCCCCAAGTCCTCCAGGGGTGGAATGATTCCCTGGAAAGAGACGGGCCTGTTAGGCTGCTCTGATTTGACTCAACTAGATTACCCAGTCAATCACAGAGTCCCACCTGCTATTGTCTTCCAGCCCCGCAAGGTCACGCACAAGACGCTGAGGCTCTAAACATATCCCTGGAGGCTCATAGACCCCCAACCTCCTTTTCCACATCTGTTCCCTCTCACAGGCATAATGAGTGCCACAGACTCCACACCTCAGACTGCCAGACGCATGGACAACAGGAGCCTGACCCTTTGCCGGGGAACTTGGCCTCTCCTATTCCCAGAGGCACCTGTAGACATTCTACTCAACAGAACTGTTTTCTCTTCCTGCCTCTTCCTAAACGTCTCTCCTCCTCGGCTCTTTTTTAGCCATTTCTCCTCTCTCTGTTGTACTGTAGGTTCTTTTGACATCACCCCTGAGCAGGTAACGCCTTTGGCTCACGAGACAACCCCTCTCTTTTGTCTGCTCCAGATTCTACCTTGTCTTCAGCAGTTTTTCCTCAACTTTCTAATACTTAGCCTCCCATTCTCCAGAAGAATAGGTGGCACATTTAAATGCAACAACAACAAAAAAAATGCACAAAACTGTTTATACTAGAGTCAAATAAATACCATATACGTTTCATTCAACTGCACAATTGAAACTCTGTTCTAGATACAAAAGCTTGAGCAACCCTCCGCTCCTCCACAAGAGCCATAAAATCATCCATCTCTGCATTTCCCTCCTTCCATGGATTCCTGATCTACTCAGAGCTTTTACTTGACTTCAGTCCACATTTATCACCATCTTAAATTCTTTATCTGATTTTGGAAATGAAAAAATTTAAGCAATTAAAAAAGACTAGTAAACCTGCTCTTGACAGGACCAGACTTCACTCTAACAAGCTAAAATGACAAGTGCATGGCTCGCTGCCAAGCCGTCAGGAACAGTTTCAGAGTTAGATTCAAAATAGCTGATAGAACCTGAAAGACAGAGTGACCTCTAAACGTTTCATCTTTTGCTTGGTGTGCACTGTGTGTAAGATATAAAACTCAAAATATTAAGATAACCAGTTTAGGAAAAGACCTTTAATTTAAGATTTAGGAAGAGGTTTTAGAGGAAGTTACTATAGCAGAATACTTACTAACTTAATGTAACTATTTTTATATCTTCAGTGACTCTGAAATACATACTATATGGTTTTCCTAAATTATGTGCTCTGAAACACTTCATTAGTATTTTTTGTCTTGCAGAATAAAATTACCATTTCTTTGCTAAAATGCTTACCTCTCTCCCATAAATATTTTAAACCTAATAATTAGAAGAATTTAACAGGGGACCTATAAAAATAATTTAAATGTAAAACATTAACATTTTCTCCGCATTTCAAAAAACAGTGCCTCAGTATTCACATTTTCACAATAATGTCTCCTCAAACATCAAAATGAAATGTCATTTTTTACTAGATACCCACCATTTCAGAGAGAAATGTTTTCCCATATTAGGAGAAAAAGTAAACTCTTAACACATGAAAAATCATAAGCATTCAAAAGAGCTGACTTGAAATTCCCCTATGTCATTTGTCCATAAAACTAAAAGCATCTTTCCTGAAATATGAAAAACAAAAAAAGCTGAGTTTTAAGTTTCTGCAAAAGCTGTGTCTCACTCCCCCACCACCAACCTTAAGAACAGGTGGGGCTTTGGTGGCTCTCCAACAAGGGTACTCATCGCCTAAGCCGTTCTAACTTCCACCACTGTTCTGATTTCTTGCTTCAGAAACACGGTCACAAACCGAACACTGGAGATGAATAATGGAGATTAACGCAGTATTACCTTGGACAAGCAATGAAAAGAGACTGAAAAGCAGCAACTATACCCCAAACCATTTGCTCTTTCACAATAGGAAGCTGAAGACAGTCTTGTTTACTAAACATAAATCACTTGAGATCTGGCCAAATTCTTAAATGATATTCCAGATGGAAACTGTTGCAAAGCCAGGAGCTGCTTACATAAGTATTTTCTTCCAATTCTGAAAACAAACTGGACCAGTTTTTCTTGTTGCTTCTAGGAAAGCGATCATTTAAAGCCAATGAAACAACTCAACAAAAGGGCTTCCCTAGACCCGGCTCCTGCTCTATTTTTGGTCCCACGTCTCCCCCTTCTTCCAGCAGTATTAGGTTTCTTGCAACTAAGTTTGCTTCCTCCTCCTTCAGTGTCTATTTAAAAGTCTTCAGGCTGCAGAAAGCAAACTCTATTCATCAATCTTAACTTCTCACATATTTTTGTAGTATATTCACATTTTTTCAGGGAAAACAGTCAAGATACAGCCCTTTAACTATGTGTGTGTATATATATATTTTTTTTAATTCTTAAAAAATTTAGGGGTCTGTAAGGGTTATACAGACAGGTCTCTCACAGAGGCTGCTGTGTTTCCTAAGGTTCATGTTCACGTGTTGCCAGTTAGGAATAGCTAGACTTTACTTTTCACTTCCTTGAGTTCAATTCATTTAGACAGAGGGGCTTTGAGAGCTACAATGTGCAACAAGTCAGTGGCTTGTTTGTTTAAAGGTGCTATGTTAACAGACAAACATTTCTGTGCTGCTGGTTAAGTCAACAACCAAAGGTTCTTCCCAGCATTCTTTCTTTATGACTCTCTTTCTACTAAATGCCACGGGAAATGCCAGTGATCCTGATAGAGATCCACTACGCCCCAGAAAATCCACCTGAGGTGAGTGAGGGGCGCCTGCGGAGATAACTGAACAAAAGCCAGCGGAGAAAAGTCAGTCCCCTCCACCCAGACGAAAACCTCATTTAGTTTTAAAGCATATTGTAACAGGAAGCCCTGGATTAAATCTCAGACCCCAGGCGTTTAAATTCTTTATGCTACAGCCCTAGATAGTCCCTCATACGCTGCTAAACCAACGGCACCTAATATCCCTGTAGACATTACTCACATCTGCCAACACCATTACAAGCTCCTACTAAACTTCCATTTAGCCTGAGTTTCCACCTCTGTATGCTGCACACACCCCGCACTCCCAACCCCCCACACACCTTCTGCACCTTGCAGGGACTGTCTCTTCCCTTAGTCACTTCCCCGGGCACCGGGTGAAGACTCCTCTCCAGCCTGGCCACACGGCTGCACACTGACACGGCACTTCCCTCTTCCTCTAGGACCAAGAACACTGCCCTTTCTCCCAGGCTTGGCTGCCTCCTCCAAGGTCACAAAGCTGGCCGGTGCCCACACTGAGTAACTTAACCACTGACTGACAATTTTCTTCCTACCCAATGCAATTCAAAGTTCTGTGGCCTAAAATCAAAACACATCGCAGAGCTCAACATCCAGAGTCAAACAAACCTGGCTTTGACTTGCTGCTTACCATCCCTGTGCCGTGGCCAAATGCCGTCTCTCCGCCTCAGTTTTATGTCTAAGTGGGTTAATAAGGGTATTTACCTTTATTGTGGAGACAGAGTGAGATAATGCATGTGCCTGGCGCAGAGTAAGCGATCAAAAATTGTTAGCTATTTTTACTGTATTATACTACTACTCTGCTACTGTTGTTACTCCAGGCATAACTGTCCTAAGCAGACATAGACTGTAGGCTCAGGCTGCACTGAACCTGCACTGTCTGTTCGGCTGTCACAGGGTGTTTCGTTTTTTCATTGCCTTTGGGGAGGTGAGCGTTCTCTCGTCTGCCGCAGTCCTCGTCACTCCGCATCGCTCCTCCTTAGAATCGTATGTTCTCGTTACCCTGGTCCCTCAGTTTGTAACAGCCCTTCCCTCGCAAACAAAAGGTCTCAGAGTCACACAGAACTTTTTTTTAAAAAAACAAAGACATTCTAGAACTAGAGCAACTAGACATTATATAAAAACAATGCCTTTTTAAAAACCATAGCATGGAGCCAGCCATCAATTTCCAAAAAGGTTAAGACCTCTCAATCAGTCAAAGGGCACACACTCTACTTTGTAGTTTTATGGACAGTGACAACTTCCAAAACACGGAGAATTCATACAGTTTTTCCAAAACACAGGATCCCACTGTTAGCTTTCATGGTCTGGCACAAATGGGCAGAGCAAACATAATAGTGGCAGATCAGAAAACATGCTTCAAAAGCCAGGCTCTTCCCAAAGTGCAGAAGGCCATTTCCCAGGCAATTTCTTGTTCCAAATGCACCTGTCAGAGGCCAAGATCTTAAATTCACCTATAGCTTAGCACATACCAAAAAGTAAATTGTCTGACATCTCATAGTTTTCTTTCCTTACCAACTTAACCCACATAGACTTTCCATTAATGATAAAAAGAGACAAATAATAATTAAGAAATATACATGCACCTTCTTAATTACATACATCATTTCTGGGAAAAAATACACTGTAAAACATACAAAAATTCAACATTATAAGACTGTAAAGATATTTACCTAGTATAGGTATTATCATAGGTAAATATCTTATAGACTTATAGATAAAAATTTTAAAAATCATAACTTCTATTTAATTTATGAGAAAATCTCCATCTCCTATCATTCCCAAAAGTCTATCCATTAAAAACATTCTCTTCATAATAAAATCATTTGCTTTCAAATACTCTACAATGAAAACAAATGGACTTTTTTTCCCAAGGGTGATAAAAAATTTCCAAAATAACTGCAAAATTAAAGGTAGAGGTCAAAATTATCATCACAAAAACCAATTCAGTGGTCTTCTATGAATCCAACCCAAATTTATCCTTTACGAAATCTATTCACCTTCTGGCCTGAGAATCCATTTACATAGGAAAAAAAGAGTAAGGGCGTATTCCACAATAAGGGTGATTTATTTTCTCCGTGTCTCTGTGTCTTTTACAAGTCTTCTACCCTACAAAAAAAAAGTTATTATTTTCATTATCAAATGAAAAATATTTATATATTTTAACAATACTGAACCTAACTACTATTGGAGAGTTAGGATATATTTTCTAAAGAGCTGAGGCCCTTAAGGAATCAGCAATCATTGTGCAGAAAGTATTGGGTGGCCAGAAAGCCCATTAGATTTTTTCCATAAAAGACACATTTTTTTCATTTTAACCAATAACTTTATTGATTTGGATGTTTTGAGTATGTAGGGTATCTCCCATTATTGTCTTCCAGTGAGCAGAGGTCAGGGGTGCTGCTAAACACCTTGCAATGTATAAGAAAGCCCCACAGCAAAGAAATATTTAGCCAAAATATCAATAGTACCAAGGAACTTCACAAACCAATTTGACATATTTGATCGGTCACAGCATCCTCTTCCATACACTGCACAAATCTTTTTATTTTTTGCATTTCAGTTGCATTTTTACCTGTCTTGAAATAACAAACATAATATGCCAACAATTTTCTATATATTCTTCCATCTTCAGTATTAAAATGACTGCACAAAAATTCACCAATTTGGTTAAGTTTTTTTTTAATGCACTCTGATATGACAGCTGCCACAATACACTCTAACAAAACTGTTTTAAATGACACTAAAAACAACAAAGCACTACTAGAACCATTATACAGAAAAAAACATAATGGACTTTTTGGCCAACCCAGTAACTCTCTACCTGGCATTCCCCATTTGCTTTGCCTTTATTTCCTCTTCTGCTCGGTTTCATGGCCAGCTCCCTTCCCTGGAGTTCGCTGGCACATATGCTCTGCACACGCGATGCAGTCCATGCTGCTGCCAGCTGGGCATCTTCTCTGTCCTCCCTGCTTCCATCTTATACTCTGGACGACTTTAATAGAAACTGCATTGTACATTTGTTTTATAGCCCTTTACAGAGCTTAGCACAGCTCTCTCAACACACAGCAGACTTTTTAATATCTATTTGTTAAACATAAAGGGTACAACTCATCAATCAATTAATTAACAGTAAAGTAAACCCGGCCTTCTGCCTTTTTGCCTTCAGAGGCAGTGCCGTATTTTATGTGAATAACAAAGACTGAGATGCGGTCCCACTGACCGTGATCAGGACCAGTGATGTTGAAGCGGCTTCTCCCTGAGTCAGCTCTGAACTTACAAAGTAAAAAGACAGAGCTGGGGGACAGGAGGTACCACACCTCAAGAAAGCAATGAAGTTGACCCCTGTTCCTTGTACCATGCCTATGGAAAGGCATGCGATGTTAGCTGTGGACTCCTAATCCAGCTTTACTATTCCGAAGAGATTAAATCAGCCAACAGTAGGAGGCAGGAGTGGCTGATCCCTGCTGGGGGTGACTGGCCTGCCCCTGTTGACAAGCAGTGGTTATCTCACTTTACAAAGCCTATGAAGCACTGGCAGAGTTTTCAGGGTTCTTAGACAAAGCGCCATTATTACAGTGACATTGAAGACTGGCTAATAATAGAGGGAACATCCTTATATGCTTTGGCTTCAATAGCTTTAATTATATTTACTGTGAAGGCTCTAACCAGTGGGGGTACAAACAGCACAAAGAAAAATATGAGATGTAAAATGAAGTGTACTGGGTACTATGATGCTACTTAATGCTATTAACTCCTGATTATTAAACCAAGCTGCTTCTGAGTCAAATTTTCATCTCTACAAGCCGGAGTTTAGAATGGCAAAATGGGGGGGCGGGGGGAGGGGTGACTGGAATATGACCTCCCAATGCAACCACATGCTTCTGTCTGTCCCAAGCCATTGTAAAGAATGGTTTTTCTTTTGTGTTCACTGTAAGCCATCAAGAACTGCTGTTGCGGAGAAGAAAAATCCACACAAGTGGACAAGGAAAAAAATAAGTTAACCCACACAGAAGTTCCATTTTTACACACAAACTAAAGTTAAGGGATCCATTTATAAATATTCCTTACTCAACCTCTTTGACCCTATAATCTTGCAGGCAGCTGTAATGCAACATTTATGGTTAAACATATAACTCTTCCATGGTTTCAAAAATGCCCTTCAGAAAGCACTTGTGCATCTCTCAGGCCCCTCGTGTTTTACTGCAAACTCTTCTGGAGACTTCAGAAGCCTAATACGCCGAACGTGCTCTGTTTCCTTCACCAAACTGTAATTGTTAGGTACAGGAGTGTTTCATGCAAACACAGCTGTCAACACTTAGGAAAATGAAAATTTTCCCTGTAGGAAAAAGCTAAACCTACTAGCCTCTTTGGTTCTGCAAAAGAACTATTTCACTGAGTCTCTGTAATGAGAAATACCTACAATTTGGCATGGCTGGTCCTGTATCACACAAGCAAACCCAAAGTTATTTACAGGAGTGAAGTTCCTGGCCCAAATAGGAAAAAAAAAAATGCCTGCCAGTCCTTTACACCAATAACTCCAAAGCCACCTGCGAGCTCCCAGGTGAAACACCTGAATTCAGAGGCATGTGAATGCCACCTCACAACCCTTTGATAATTGGCTCCCTTTGACTGAACCCAGTGATAATTAAAAGCCATATTTTAAGATCACCTTCCTCCAACAAAATCAGAAGAGCACTGCATTATCACTGAAAGCCTTCTTACCTAGTAATACTGTGTCTACTATTAAAAAAACAAAAAGATAACAAGTGTTGACGAGGATGTGGAGAAACTGAAACCCTTGGGAATGTAAAATGATGCAGCCAGTATGGAAAACAGTATGGTGCTTCCTCAAAAAATTAGGTAGTAATTAACAGAATTGCCATATGATCCCACAATTCCACTTCTAGACATATATCCAAAAGAAATGAAAGTAGGTTCTTAAAGAGATATGTGTATACATACCTTCATAGCAACATTCACAATACCCAAAAGGTAGAAGCAACAGAAATGTCTATCGATGGATGAATTGATAAAACAAAATGTGCAAAATGTGGTGTGTACACACACACACACACACACACGCACGCACAAATAGAACATTATTTAATCATAAAAGGAAGGAAATTCTTACAAATGCTATAACATGGATGAACCTTAAGACATTATACAAAGTGAAATAAGCCAGTCACGAAAGAACACATACTGTATGATTTGTTCTTTCGTATATGAGGTACACAGGGTAGTCAAATCTGTGGAGACAGAAAGTAGAATTGTGGTTTCCAGAGATGAGGAGGCAGCGAGATTGGGGTGTGTGTTTGGCATGATGACAACAGTTCTGGAGATTGATGGTGGTCAGAGTTGTACAACAATGTGGATGTACTTAATGCCACTGGTTAAAATAGTAAATTTTACTTTCTGTATTACATTAGTTTGCAGGGACTACCATAACAAAGTTCCAGAAATCCATTTTCTCACAATCCTGGAGGCCGGAAGTATGAGATCAAGGGAAGGTGCCCGCAGGGTGGCTTTCTCCTGAGAACTCTCACATTGGCTCATCAGTGACCATCTTCTCCTTGCGTCTCCACATGGTCTTCCTTCTGCCACTGCCTGTGTCCAAACTCCCTCTTCCTATCAGGATGCCATTCATATGGAATTAGGGCCCCCCCCCAAATTATCTCATTTCAACTTAATTACCTCTTTAAAGACCCTGTCCCCAAATAGTCACATTCTGAGGTATTACAGGCTAGGGCTTCGACACGTGAATTTGGGGGGATTACAATTCAGCCCATAACATGCATATTTTAGCACAATTTTTAAAAATAACAAGATAAATGGAAGCAGGCAGAGGGAAAAGAACAACCTGTGTGAGGGCCCTGAGGAAGGAGAAGGATGGAGATTAGAGGGAAGGAAAGCAGGCCCAGAGGCTGCAGCTGCAGCAAACGGGGAGTGAGAGCGAGGATTAGGGACAGAAGATAGAGGAAAATATAATCCTTGAAATTCACTCCAAAATTTACAAAAACTCAAAAAAAGTTAAACCTTCTTAAAAGAATATTATTCATGACAAAAAATAAGCAGCTTATGTAAAAGAGGTATTGCTAATTACCATACATTAGTAATTAACTTTTGAAAGACAGCTCTGCACTCAAAAACAAATACACTACTTCAAAGTGTCACCTTTGCACTTTATTAGTAGAGTCCTAAGTCTTCCAGAAAGTTTTCTTTCCAGCCTTTGGGGGATTTGTTTTTTATTATGATTGTGGTAAAACATACATAAAATCTCCCATTCCAACCATTTCATAGAGTTTTGACGTATAGAACTATCACCACTTAAAAGAAAATGCCCCTTAAGTTAACTTCAGGGTACACTGTCAAACGGAGAAAAGAACGAGTAGTGATTAAAGCTATCATTTTGTAAAGTCAACTCACGAAACATTAAATTTCAGAGATGTGTTAACCAAAGCCGGAGCTCCCCGGCCAGAGAAGTGGGCCAGCACTCACAGCAGCCTAACCCTCTCTGGGCCCAGGGGCGGGCGGGCGGCCCGCGTCCGGCGGGGCTGACACAGGTCTGTCAGCGTCCCGCGCCACCAGCACTGTGCTCCCACATGAACAGCGTGCACGCCAAAGAAAACATTCTGAGTTACTGAAGCTCAGGATACTTTTTCAACCAAAACTGTTTCACAATGGGGGTAGATGAGGGGGTGGGCCAGGGGAAAAAAGAGTCCAAAAATTTTAAGGTGCCAAAAAGTACGTCTCAGTTTTGTCAAAGATTAACCACAACCAAAAGGAGAGTGCCATAATTATATTTGCAGAACATTGAATACTGCCCCCACACAGAAAAATAAATAAATTCTGTCACATGTTTTATACACACACACGCGCACACGCACACGCACATACACACACACCCCCACACACCCCAGGATACATAAGGAACACCCACCAATCAATAAGATAAAACTAACTGGAAAAAAAATGTACGGCAAACTCATGGGAGAGAAAGTTTGAAAGGTTAATAGCTCTATGAAAATGTATCTTTAACCTCGTTCATAATCAGGAAAATAAAAATCAAAGTCACACTAAGGCAAATTACACTACACATAAATCACATCTCAATTTTAAAAACGCACAAGATATAATTTCACACCCACCAAGCAGACAAAAATTTTTAAAAATCTGATCACCCCAAGGGTGGTCGAGCCACAGGCAATTCCACGCTCCCCTGCAGACTATCCTGGCACAGCCACCTTGGCAAAGAAAAACTGGAACTGAGAAAAGACAATTCAGGAAACAGATGAGCACTTTAAAAAGAAGAATCTCTAAAACAATTCAAAGAGATTCAAGATGATACTACAACCATTAAACAAGAATGAGACACAAAGAAAATAAAACGATTAGAGAACAATGAAGAACTTTGTAAATATTTTTGAAAATAGGATTACCAGGAAAAAAAAAATTCAAGTCAAAGTACCACAAGGTCATGGTGAGGAAATCCCTCCAAGTATGTAATGAAAAGATAAAAGGATAGAAAATAGGGAAGAATAATTTAGAAACAAAGAACCAATGCAGGAGGTGGAATATCCAACTAAAAGCCACCCAGTTTGTCTGTACCACATTAATCCCTCCCCCAACCCCAACACTAACACGTCATTGAACCCAGGGTAGCTATTGATCCCAGGGAAATGGATTCATAGGCTGAATTAAAGCAATGAAATTGTCTGAAAATGTGGCTTAAGAAAAATATAAACAAAATCATGGGCCTAAAACCAAAAGGTCACGTCAATGCTGGCGCTCTGCTTGTATATACGTTGGCCCACGTGAAAGAGAAGGAAAGAGAAGCCGAGAAAGGCAGAACATGAGAGGGGGCGATGTGCCATTCCATATTCTCCCTGGGTGCACTGGTGTCACTGAGATTGGCTGGTAAATCCGACATGATTCAGGTTTTTTCTGTTATAAGTTAACTTGAAAAACTTTTGTTTTTTGCAACCAACAAACTCTAAGAAAGTAGGCACCTCTTGTGTGGAACGGCACGGTAACCCAGAGGTACCGCATTGTGTCTGGTAACGTGGGAACGCCCTGCCTCTCCCTTCACCCATCGGTTCAGCAACACGCAGTACTGGCCTGCCACCGCCTGTCATTCTGTCAGCCTTCCGCACAAGCGTGAATCATGGGGTATTGTTGAACATTATTAAGATTATATGTGATCAAACACTCCTCGTAATTAAAACGTCGAACCCCAAGAGTAAACATATACATTCAATGAAAACATGAAATCGTGGAACAACTTAAAAAAGGAGAACGTTATCTTGCCTTACAATGCCGAACAAGAGAACCAAACGGTTTAAGATTTTAAATGAAAATGAAGAAATTTATGTCCTCTGTATCCTGAGTTTTTCCATCAGCCTAAAAAATTAGAAAACCATAAAAATTCCTCTTTCGATGACATGAATAAAGCTGATTTACTTATAAAGGGGATGGAGTGCATTGTCTAGATTAATCTGCAGTATACAAAAAAAGAATTATTTGAAATTCAACGGATGGAAGGAAATTCTTTTGCACATGAAGAAGGTAGCTTTCATGCATTCTCAGGCTCCAGGGCCAGAGTCGAACCACAGCATGAGGATCTTGAGCCAACACCTGAGACCCTGAAAAGTGAATACTGTGCAACTGAGCAGGGCAGGGAGAACGGCCACCGGATGAAGGGTGAAGGGACGGGGTTGTAAGCTCCCGTGATGAGCAGCCAGCAAGACTTGTCTTTCCTAGACTTTCTGATTTCACAAACCAGTAAAATTATACACACGCACACAAGCAATTGCCAATTTTGTATTTTTTCCAAATATAGATAATTTATTCAAAGCCATCATTATTACTAGATGTTATCACCATCATTTAATTTTTAAAAAGGGCATTGTGCTAAAAAATGTAGAAAGTACTCAATCTTGGCATTTTCTGAAGCCCTTGGAAACTTCATCACAGGCTAGGATATGCACTTACATTAAGTCAATTTTGTTCCAGTTTGGCAGGCTTGGCTTTTGCTTTGATTTGTGATTCATCCCCTAACCCCCAATGCCATTATTCCATTAGTTCCTTCCCTCAGAAAGGTGATCATAAAATAGGGAAAGCAATAAAGATGCAAATGGAATGTTTAAGAATAATGCAACATTCGAGAGCCCAAAAACATGGTACAGGTGGCTTCACATAAGAGCTGAAAGCTTCCCTGGTGGATTAAGAAAGATGGATTTGGAAGAGTGAAAAAGGGGAAAAACCTTACCACGTGGATAAGGACAGCACAGTTTGAACTGAGGGGCTTTAAAGCAGGAATAACAATGCTGTAGAAACCACCAGGGAAGATGCCTCAGCTGGGCAGAGAACTGGCAAGGGGCTCTAGCGTGATCTAGAACTAGAAAGTTTTGTGTGGTTTCACTGGATGCCAAGCTGCAGAGATGGGACTTCGTTTAGAAGCAACAAGGAATCTCCAATGGACAAAGCATGACAAAGGAAGTGTATCAGGAATATCAATCCAGCAGAAGCTGTGACTTCAGGAATAACTTTTAGTAACTCTTAGTAATTTCCCTGGCAGTTCTGGCTCAGAAGTTTCCATCCGAGAAGATTCAGGTCCACTTACGTTATATGAAATTGTCACTGCTTCTGCACCTAAAGCCTTGGTGGCAGTGACTCTCTAAATCCCCTTGAAAATCATCTAATTTTTTCTGTCTAAAGTATGGCTGCCCATCCCTTTGGGATTTTGCTTTTCGTAACATGAAAGTAGTTTCACTGATAGAAATAAGAAAATCGTGAAAGGGAGTTGTTTTAAAGGAGTCAGGCATGATTAGTTAGTAGAAATATCCAATAGGCAATTGAGGATTCATTCATTTATCCAGTAATATTTACTGAGCTCCTACTTGGCACCTACCATGTACCAGGCACTTGAACCAAAAAAAGAAAAGAAAAGAAAAAGATAAATATCCCTGCCCTTGTGAGGCTTGTATTCAAGCAGGGGGATAGACAAATAAGCATTTATTATGTTTACAGGTATATAAAAAGTACAAGTATAAAATGAAAGGAAAAATAAAGACTGGTAATAACCTACAAAAAAAAAAAAGTAGCCCTGGCTAATGTGGCTCAGTGGATTGAGCAGCGGCTGCTAACCAAAGGGTCGCAGGTTCGATTCCCAGTCAGGGCACATCCCTGGGTTGTGGGCCAGGTCACCAGTTGGAGGCACTCAAGAGGCAACCACACATTGATATTTCTCTCCCTCTCTTTCTCCATCCCTTTCTCTAAAAATAAATATATAAATAATTTTTTAAAAAAATTAATTGAAGCTAAAGAAGGGATGAGTTCCCCAAAGAGTACAAAGGGTAGACTATTTGGTTAATGCCCCTTCCACTTCTGAAATCCTACCATTCCAGATGCCCACCACCATGGATCTATCATCTTAGATGGGGAAATGGAAGCCCACAAAATTAAGTAAGGTCATCTTAAAGTAAAAGAGGGCTGGAGGTGGAAGGGGAGTTCCAGAACTCTCTAGTTTTCTTGTAACTTTTAACAGTAGAAGCCTTTTCAATTGCTTCAGAAGAACTTCAAACCCAATTGCAGGGAATGAAAATTATTGTTTAATTACAAAAATAAATGTCTTGGCCATATAACAGTAGTAATAAACAGAAGCAGCAACACTTGCACAGAGCACCTACTTTATGCCAGACACTCTTCTCCATCTTTGTCATGACTAACAAACTCATTTAGCCCTATGGGAAACCACAGTCGGTGCTTCTAAGGCCATGGCCTCCCCCTCTAACAAAGTCAACTAATTAAGTTTCATTTGGAGAGAACGTGCCTTAAAAGTAAAGAAAATTTAAAGTAAAACTAAATAATATAATCAGTATTATGCTAAATAATTGGTACTGCATTAATTCAATAAAGAATCCTTAAAGATATGTTTTCAACTACAGACTAACTTCGAAGGCACTCTTTCAAGACCAAAAAAAATTTTTTTAAATAAAATAAAATTCTTGTAAGACGGGGTTTCTGTTTTTGTTTTTAATTGAACAAATCTTATGATTTTGTTATCAGAGGAGGGAAAAGGAAAGAGAAATACAAGGAAAAATGTTTTCTCTAGTTAGTAGTTTTCCTAAGCATCTGATATTTAAAGTTTTACCATTAGAACTATAGTGCTTACTAATAACATGATAATGGGTAGAACACAAATTTTCTTTAATTTTTAAAAACCAAACCTTTCCTTTTTCAATATACCAATACAGATTTTTTTTATTTAATTATAACATAAAGTGTTACTATGTATTGGATAATCTTTAGCCTTCATAAGTAGGTTCATTTGCATTTCAATGGACTTTCTTGTTAAAGAGTTTTGACTGTGCGTCACAAACCATTACAATTCACTGCCTGGGTCTGTCCACATTCTTTGGTTGCCCCGGAATTTAATCATACATAATAATAGCTGAATACATGGATCATTGGCTGCAGCTCACAACCGTTTTAGAGGTGATGTAATCTGCATTACAGAGTAGTTGTTTCTACATTATTTGTATGCAGAGATCTTCTTCTAAACGTTCAGAGATTAAATTGTTTCTCTCCTAACAAACTCCTTATCTTTTGTTTAGGAGAGAGGAGAATTGATCTTTTTTACTGGAGCAAAGTTAGGAGATGCCAGGCTACCAGCTGTGATACAGCAGTATATTTAGATATGACACAAAGACGAAAATAGCATGCACTGGTTCCTATAGTCAACATTCTTTTCTCATTCGTAGGAGCATCCCGACTCACTGGGCCATATTTTCCAACACACAATCCCTCTGACCCTCGGCATATTTCACAAGCTTCACTGGCATACTTCATATTTCTTTCTCCTTCCCCATATCACTAGGCAGGACCCAACATGAAGCTATTTTTGAATGGCCTAATAATGCCCGATTCAGCTATTAGTTGATTGTCAAATGTGTGCAAGTCACTGTGATAGCACTGTAAAGAATATCTTTAAAAAGCAGTAGAATCCCTGTCTTCAAACAGCTTTTAACACTAGTAGTATATGATCAGTACCAATCACGGGAGCCACAGGTGGAATGAGAGCCAGAAGAGAGGTGCTGTAGACAGTTGGGGGGAAAAGGGAGGAAAAGAGGGGCGGGACTCCAAGCTGTGCTACAGCCAACATGCAGAGCGGGGAACATGATCTCTTACAACATTCAATGTCCGTGGGGTAAAAATAACCCAGTCGCTCAGGGAAAGAGCAACTATTTTTGATTCCGAGATCAGAAGGCAATTCAACCTATGATTCCTTATTGAAGATTCTGTTGAAAGTAATAAAAACCCTAAGGATATTTATTTTTAACAGTAAACAATAAGTTTGAGTAGGGCTGAAAAGCTCTAATGAAAATCAAGACATTTAACATGGACCGAAGGCAGAAGGGCAGGCCCAGCTCTGCCATGATTGCTGACTCCATGCCTGCAGCGTTCACGAAGAAACTGAAGCATTACTGTCACATCGAGAAGGACTGTATTTCTTTTAGGGGAATGAGATGGGTCTAAATAAGTAAATGCCACTGTTGATTAACTAAATTTATTTATCCTTATACAAATTGAGTCACAAGGTACTTTGATATCAATCCACTCCACGTAAATAGAAAATAGATAATCAGTCGGAAACAAAAATGACTGACATCTAAAAATTACTGTTTTTAAGACAAAGTTCCTAAAAATTTCTCATTTGGTAGTCATTTGAGTCTACAAAGTTTTTTGTACCAGTTGAACTTACATCAGCACAGGTTTGTAGTCTTCCTACTTTATAAGAACGGACAGAGTGGTTTGAGGGAAGGTCGACACTTTATAGAGTTTCAAACTGGGGGAAATTTTCTATTGGAGGCTACATAGGTCAAATTCGTTAATCACAGATATCCCTTCAATTATTGGCTATTTTAATTTAACAGATTTTTGTTATAAAAGAGTCTGGTTCCTCACCTAGTCACTGTAAGCGAAAGTTTCCCTCTATAGGATGAAAGGGCAAAGACCTTTCCTTAGACAACAGAATCTAGGAATGATAGGTGGTAAGAGGCCAGTGCCCTTCACCGAACTGGTGACCTATAATCATTGCTCAACAGTGAACAACCCCAAGCACTACAGTCTCCTGAGGCATAGTTCGCATACATTGATAAGACATAAAAGCATTACTAGATCACATTGTTCAGTCAGTCCCAGGCCATTAGTAATATCCACTCCAAGTTTCCAAGTGGGCCAACCACTAAAATTTATGAATGACCAACCAAAAAATTCCAGTTCGCATTGCAAAGATTTGTATACCTGGGGAAGACTAACCGATCAAGAGGCAGAGTGGACTGAGTGATTGTGGATATTTACTCATGAACTTGGCTGTCACTGTTGTATCATTTTTCATTTAGTTTTATATTCTCTGATTATATGTACCACTTGCCTGAAAATTTTTGATGAAGACGCAGATCACAGAGAACAAAGAGCATAAACATTTAAAATATGTCCTTGTATGCCTGTACTGATGTTCTTGTATTTATGTATTGATCCATAACATTCCGTTCTTGTTCAAAGAGTAAACAGCATAGTGGCATTATTTATTTAGCCCTCATCTCATTCTACAGTGAATCTGAAGGTGGCTTATGAGAAATGTGTGTATTACGGAAGACAATTAAAAATCATGACCAAAGAGAATATAAATTAGAGAAGATAATGAAGGCTGTGGCTGGGGTAAGAGATACCAGAAAAGAGAATAAATATGGAGACCTATTTGAATCCTACACAATTACTACAGTTGAGTAGAGAGTTTGATTCTGCACTTCCTAGCAGCCAAGGTGAAAAAGGAAAACATGATGAGTTAAGTGATTTTCCACACAGAACAAACATTTGCACTCCTCCAGGGAAGCAAAGCATTTAACTATCATTTACTATGAAATAGCTGGTCTAGGAGACACTGGAAGATATGACAGGAAAATTTCCCAGTAACATCACTATAGCAAATGAGGTCACAAAGCTGTTTATGTTGTCTCTGATTAAAACTGAACTCTACTTAGTGTTAAGACAATGTGGCCCAGGTGCATAATTTTTCAAGCAACATCATGAATTGAACTGGGAGTGAAGGGGTAAAAGCCAAACAGTGTAGTTTCATTAAGAGACTATTGGCGGTAAAGTACAAGGACACAAATTATAATAAAGAGCCAAAATTACAATGTTTCTAAATTCCCATCCTTGCCTCCTTTCTTTGAACAAGTCAGTCCCTGGCCAAAGTCATCTTTCCTACAACTGGAGCAACTTAATTACCACCCCAGTCTAATATTCAAACCCAGAGCTAAACTCTCACGTTCATTTACTTATCTGATACTTTTACCTCAAGGTTCCCACCACACTAACTCCATAACTTCCAAAGTAATCTAAGGGAATCTGTCCTCTCAAACACATTTTTCCTTCTGCCATTCCTCATTTGTCACAGAAATCGTCTCAGTCGTCGGGGCTTACATTCTTGGAATCGATTTTTCTCCTTCCTGTCCTCACACAACCATCCACCCGCACAACCGCCCCAGGATCTCTAATCCAGCCCGGGGCCATCTGCCTGGCTCAGCTCCCTAATTCAGTCGGGGCCCTCTCAACAGCTCCTGAACCATCTCCTAGCTGCCTCAGCATCCCCACTCCGGTTTATCTTGTATGCTTCTGCAAGAACAATGCTCCTAAGGCTGAGATTATGTCAGGCTACTAAACGCCTTCGGCAGCTCCCCTCTGCTTACCTGAAGCACCCCGTTCCTCACGCCTACCCCCTTGGCTTTCTCTCTCAGAGAGCATAGGATCCAGCCAGTCCCTAAGGTTAGCCACTGCCAAAGTAGGCCGCAACCTCCCTCTTTCGTTCATCGTAATGTAACCCCAAGATGCCCTCTCCTTCATCTCTGCATGTTTAAAGACCAAGTTTAATTGTCACTTCACTCAGGAAGCCTTCCCAGTTCTCTCAGCGAGAACTGACACTTCCTCCTCTCCCCTCCCCCCTGCACTCGTCTGGGGCTGTAATTCCAGAGAGTGATGACCACATCCTCGCACCAGCCTCTCCCCTGTCAAGCCTGAATGTCAGAATGCTCCACAATTACCACCTAAGCATGCCTCTGGCCCGGCCACCAGACTGCTTACGGTCACCCCTCAGTCCTCACAGGACACGTGCAAGGCCCTTCACAGTCGGCCTCACCCAAGCACTCTGTTCACACGTCAATCCCTGCACACAGTGAATCATACTGCAGTTAACTGTTTACAGGTCTGTCTGCTCCAGGGCAAAGATCAGGTCGTACTCACCGTGGCAATCTAATGAAGCCACCTGGTTTCTCTCTGCACACCCTCCTATTTTAATTCTCTACAGAGCAGGTCTTTACTTGCTTGCTTATTGTCCGTCTCCTTCCTACTAAAATGAACACTCAGTGAGAATCCAGACCTCGTCTGCTTTGTTCTCAACTATATTCCCAGGATCTAGAACACTGCCTGGCACATAGTAGGCTGAACTGACAAGCAGACGAATGTTTCGCAGTGTCCAGCCCAGCCCCGGCACAGTACCACAGGTGTGAAAAATTATCTGCCAAGGCAATGAATTCTGCCTTGTACAAAAGTTACTTTTATATATACTTCACAAGCTCAGACAGTTGGCAATCTTGATATCCTGTCTAGCTCAGAGCACAGTGCTTCTTCCGTGCTTGGCCCTTGATATATTCCTATTAGATGAATTGCCAGTTCAATAAAAACTCCAGTGATTTATTAGTTTATCTTTTAAATCTGAATTTGTCTCCTCTTGCCAACAAGAAGAGTCTGTGTTATTTGTTATGGCAGAGAACACCTCCCCCCAAAGAACAGACAGCGCGGCTCAGGGGTCAAGGGCACCAGCCAAGCTGTCCCGGAGGTCTGGGTTCCAGCCCGATCCCAGCCTGGCAGTGATTACCCAGCGGACAGGGAGCGCAGATTTAACCTCTCTCTGCTTCAGCTTCCTCTCTGAGAGAGGATTAGGAAACCTGTCATGCAAAGCGGCCTATTTCCTTCACAGGTAAATGAATAATCAGTCCTAAATCCTTTATTACCCCTTCTTTATCAGCTTTAAATTGTTCAACTCCAGTTAGAATATTTTAATATGTGTTGCCTGAACTTAGTAGGTCATTATTTAAAATAGGAGGGGATTATGTTTACAAGGTATTAATTCTCCATTAACTTTTCATTACCTTACGGCATTTCCGTACTCATCCAGTGAGCACAGGTGACTTGTGCACATTACTGCAAGCATTGCTAAGACTTCCTGGAGCCGCAGCAAAAACGTCCCAAGATGGCACTACCTCACACAAAAGAGTAATTCTTTCCTGTAACACCCCGCACAGGAAGGAGCGCGACAACCCAGTGAGTGATGAAGGGGAGAACTGTACCCCTTAAATACACTACATAATAACATGACTCCAGATTAAGACTGGATGATTTATTAAACATAACAATAGAGGGCTTAATGCTAAAGTAAGTGCATCTCAGTCAAAATGCACTTGACATGATTTAAATCCCTCTGGGGACAATAATTCCACTTGGGAGGTCAGTGTGGTTGGCCAAGGCTGACACAGATGACTGTCACTGATTCAGATACAAAGTTATGACTCGGATTCACTGATACCCCCCGAGACAGACAGAGAACACAGCTACTCTTCTGCACAAACGTTGAAAGGTCTTTCTCTAAGACCCTTATTTAACAAAAAGCATATACAAATTAGCAAAAGTCAAATTCAAAAGGTTGTTCTCTCACAAATCTTGATCTTTAGCACTAACAGGGATTTTTGTACTCAGCACACAACATCTGAAAAAATTAAAGCACTTTATAATGGTTAACTCAATTCCCTATTACATTCCTTTCTGGAAGGAAGGAAGGAAGGAAGGAAGGAAGGAAGGAAGGAAGGAAGGAAGGAAGGAAGGAAGGAAGGAAGGGGAGGGGCTTGGGGGAAGGAAGGGAAAAGAAAAGTCCCAAGACCCTCTGTGCCTGTGGAGGTTAGCACAAAGAAGACGTGAATGGCTTCAGAAAGTGAAATGTATCCCTCTGCCTCATGGCCAGAAGCAAAAAGGGGACCATCTTTATAAAAAGAAAAGTGACTTCGTGGAAGATTTTAACAGAAACAGCAGAACCCACACATCCATCAGAGTATGAGTCCCTTCAAAGATTACACACTTATTACAAAATGTCCACCAATGCTGAAAGTATTTTAGGGACAATTCTTTTAACATTGCCTTCATGCTTATGACATTCTTTTGAAATTTTCAACTGTGGCAAATTTGGTTCTTTTGAAAGTGGAACTTGATATCTATACTTTGGAAGTACATTTAGAAAATAAAAAGAATAGTCAAGCTAGATATTATTTTTAACAAAAACTTAGGTGATTTTCTTATGTGGCTTATAAACTACTTCTAAAGACAATTCTTTAAAATCATTCCAAAATTTCTTTCAAACAACAGCACTGTGGAGTAAGCAGGCACCCTCTCTGTATGACCTCTTTGTAGGGCACATTTCACTTTCACGAAGAGTATCTTTGGTCTTGGCAATGAATATCTTTGGTAGGTGCATCAATCAACTAGGTAACGGCGATATCTGATTCTATTTTTTCATGTCATTCATTCATTCACAAATATTTACGTTCACCTAATACATGGTAGGCACTGTGCTAAGTCTCAGGGATCTAATGGTGAACAAAAATGGATTATTACCTGCTCTCATTAAGATGATTTATATAAACACATAAATAAGAATAGTAAGTCCAATGGGGGAGAAAAGAAACATGATGATGGAAAAAGCTTATCAGAGTGAGACCCACCCAACTAAGTGTAAAGAAGCTTCCCTGAGGAAATGAGGTTGAGCTAAAGATAAATAGGAGTTAACCAATTAAGCAAAGGGAGGGATTGAGAAAAGCATGGATATAGTGGAGGTAGGGAGAAATGGTGTTCTGAGTGGTCAATAGCATGTGCAAAGGCTCTGTGGTTTTTTTTTTTAATTAGCATGTGGTTTTTTTTAAAAGCTTGTGGGCGCATTAAGAACTGAAAGAAAGACAGAGGTGCTAAAGTATTGAGAGCAAGTGAGAGAATGGTATGACATGAGGTTGGCCAGGTGGTCAGGCTGGATTCCACAGAACCTGGCACACATTAAGGATCTTTATTTACCTTAAGAGCGATGAGAAGGTGGGGGAAGGAAAATGACACCATGAAATCTACATTCTTTAAAAATTACTAAGGCTGGAGTGAAGAACCAATTAGGGAGTAGATAGAGTAGAAGCAGGAAGACCAGTGAAGAAGCTACTACATATTATAACCTAGAAGAGAGAGTGGAGTTAATACAGATAAGTGAGTGGATTTGAGAGATACCAAGGATGTAAAATCAGTAAAGGGTTGAATGGTATTCTACATTCATTACTGAGTCAAAGGCAATTCTGTGGTTTTGCCTAAGAGTTCCTTATTTGTTAATTATTTGCAAACCCAAAAGCATCATGCAAATATTAAGTGCCTTTTTTTAATCAGCTTTCTGCATCATATTTTATCTTTTTTATATAAAGAAAAAGCAATAAAGAGAAAAACAAAACTTAAGAAGTACTTTATTTCATGTAAAAATATGTGTTCCTGCAAAATTGTGCTATACCTTGGTAATAAAGGAACTTATATCTTAAAGAATATTACTGCGTAAATAGGTCTTCCTTGCACAAAAACAAACAATAAAAAATGCAGGAACAGATTATCGTGATACTATATCAACGGAAATGTAAACCACTATCTTGATTATTTCCATACATCACTTCTCCTTTATTACAAGGTACATAAATTGGATGATTTTACAACTTTAAAAGGATGAAATGCCTGAGAAATTTAATAATCACCATCAAGTTTTATAATAAGCCATTTAGTAAGCAACCAGAATGGCCAAGGGGCTCACAAAGATTTAAAGCTCTTCTTTCACCAATGACTTTGCCCACATGGAAAAGTCATTTTTATATATATATCACTATAAGAAGCCATCTCTAGTCCACTCCCTTCATAAAAATACAGCTTTCCCATATGCCTGAATTACAATGTCATAGTAATACAATAAAAAGTTCAATGTAGTCAGCCTTGTATACTTTATCAACATATACAGCACAAAAAGTCTAATTTTGTACCAAATTGGTGACACACTTTTGTGTCTGGCACAGACAGACCAATTTGTAGCACAGCTCAGGACAAACATAAATGAGGGACCTGGGTTTAGTAGTCTAGTACATCAACAACAAATGTACCAGCTACATTCTAATTCCAGAAGCTAAAAGAATACAGTCTAATTTTGAGATTTTGCAACTAGAGTTTATACCACTCCTACAAAATGCAGCTTTTAACTTGGAAAGAACGAAATTCAATACAAAAAACACTAACACTAAGCAAAAATATAAAGCCACTCTATGTCAATAAACTGACTTAAGGCTAAAATGCACTTTTAAACATGCTGCTTTTGGCAATTTAAGTCACAACCCAGGCATTAGTACTCAGTTCCTCTCAGAATCTGGACAATTGATCAAAGATTCTGCATATGAATTCCTGTGTTCCTTCCTTTAAAAAAAATCATTAAAATACTAAGTATATGTGAAGTCAATTGAATAGTCTAACAACAGTATCTTGAAAGTCATTATCATTTCTAACACATTTACTTAATCCTGAATTGGGTATATAATGGTGTTTTGCATCTAATATACCACAAAAGCTCTTTGAGAAATGCTGTGTTCTGCTCCCTGTGGTTATTTTTAACTCTGTACCTTAAAATGTTTCCAGCATGGGAGTGAGAAAGAGAAATCATGAAAATCTCATTGTTTTTTGGTTTTTATGGAAAAAACAAAATAAAATACACTGGATTTAGGAATTAAAATCTCAAGCCTTACAACACTGTAGCACTATCTAAAAGAGTTATTTGCAGAAAAATAGTAATTACTACAGAGCTATGCCAAGGAATGTACTCAATGTGCCAAGCTGCAGTTCACTTGGACAGTGTAGGATCACATCAAAACACAGTTGAAAGATGGGCCCTACAGTAAAAATGTTGACCCTTTCATTTCATCTGTTTGACAAAGATGTCATGATAAGTTACCTTGCCTGTAAGTCTCCAAAATAACCATGCCACATCAGGCACTCACCAGTATTTTAGTAAGGAAGAGAAAAAGGAGTTACCATATCTAAGCCTCAAGTCACCTTACATCTTAGAATTTCTGAATGTCAAGTGAAGAGATTTTCATTCCCCCTGTACTTTTTTTGAGAAGCACAAAGAAATGGCTAAAAAAGTAGTGAAGTGCTGGCCAGTGTGGCTCAGATGGTTGGAGCATTGTCCCGTAAACCAAAAGTTTGCGGGTTTGATTCCTGGTCAGGGCACATGTCTAGGTCGTGGGTCCAGTCCCCAGTCGGGGCGTATAGGAGGCAACCAATGGATGCTTCTCTCTCACATCAATGCTTCTCTCTCCCCACTTCCTCTCTCTAAAACCAATAAACATTTTTTTTAAGTATAAAAAAATTTAAAAGTAGTGAAAGGATTAGAAGTCTCATACTTAATTTATGAACAGAAAAAACGGTTGAGGTTTGTACTGATATTATCAGGGGTTAACATGGTATTTTCCAGATTCTGAGACAAACTGATTACTAAGGAATCTTGGTATGAGAGAATATACAATGAACTGTCAATGAGTCGCTTCAAAAATTAACAATCAAATTCAGCGAGTCAGAATCTCTCATTTCAATCCCTTGCTTCTGCTGGATTATTTAAAAAGCAAATCTCAGATACCATATCTGAGATAAGAAAAAAATGGCCCCCAAAGATATATCATTTTGTAACCCTCAGAAGCTGTGATTATTAACTTATATGGCAAAGATGTGACTATGATTTGGGATCTTAAGAAGGAATTTACCTTGGATTATACACGTACATCTAAATGCAATCACACATGTCCTTATAAGAGTGAGGGAGAGGGAGATTCATCACAGCCACATGTAGAGGCGAAGGCTATGTGAGACTGGGCAGAGATGCAGCCTCGACCAAGGACAGGTACAAGAAGCTAGAAGAGACAAGAATTCTCCCCTAGAATCTCAGGGGAAGCATGGCCTTGCCTACACCTTGATTTTTGATTTCTGGCCTCCAGAACTAAGAGAGAACAAATTCTGTTGTTTAATCCACCCAGCCTGTGGCAATTTGTTAAGGTAGCCATAGGAAACTAATACAATATCATACAATCTGGAAATAATTCTATATAAATATTTATATATATTTAAGATATAAGGAGTCTTTTTAAAATAATACTATCCTAATTCCTTTTATTTTATTTTAGAGAGAGAGGGAGAAGAAGGAAGGGGCGGGGAGAGAGAAAGAGAGAGAGAGACATCAATGTGAGAAACATCAACTGGTTGCCTACCATACACGCCCCAGCCAGGAATCAAACCTGCAACCTAGGTATGTGCCCTGACCAGGAATTTAACCAACAACACTTTGGTGTGTGGGTCAACGCTCCAACCAACTAAGCTACCGGCCAGGACTATCATTCCTTTTCAAAAGTCCTTTAATCTATTTAATCTCCAATCGCAGTTTAAATTTTTCCCAAATTGCCTCATAAATTATAACTTTATAGTTGATTTATCTAAATCAAGATCCAAAGAAGGTTGATATGTATCTTAAGTCTCTTAGTAATCATTTCTCTTCCCTCTTTGTTTTTCTTGTCATTTATTTGTTCAGTAAACTGAGTAATGTGCCCTATAGAAATTTCTACATTCTGGATTTGGCTAATGACACCTCTGTTGTTTAACATGGTCCTCTTTCTCCCATGCTTCTTATAAACTAGCAGTTAGATCTAAAGGCTTGATCAGAAGCACATTCAATTTTTGGCAAGAAACTTCACAGATAGTTCTGTATATTTCCTATTGCATCAAATTCAGGGGCATGTAATATCTACTTCTTTCTCTTTTTGTGACATTAAGATTCATCAGTGGGTTCAGGGGTTATTAGCCTAATGAGTCAATTATCAAGTTCTCCTCAGCCTTTGACCTAATAGTTTTACAGTCATTGATGATTATGTTATTTCATCGGGGGCAACAAAATGGTAAAATTTTATTTGTGTCATTCTTTCTGCATTGACTAGCATTTAGAAGAATTAGGAATTCTTCTGAAAACAAGATTTTGTCCAAACCATCTATTTGGTTTCTCTGAAATGCCTCTCTGGCGGGGAAAAAACCACCACTACCACCACCACCACCAACAACAACAAAAAAAACCCTGTAAGATAAATGCTTGATAATATCTAATTTTTCAGGGAGTGCCAGGATGGACATCTTTCTCTTGAAAACACAGACCGCCTTGTGTATACTCAGTGAGTGTAACCTCTCAACTGCACTCAACTTAGTCCTCAAGTTACCAGTTCAAATACTCAGCCTACAATAGGGAACTTATTTTTAAAGAATAAAAGAAAGCCAGGATCCAACATAACTATGTTAATTTGATATCAGTTCTTAGGATTTATGCCCTATCAGATCAGTCCAAACTCCTCAACCAGCTTCTCCAAACCATTCACTATGAGTCTACCTTGTCCTGTTTGACTAATACAAAGTCTACTTTGTCCTATTTGACTTGTTCTCCACTGTGCCTTTGGTTGAGTGTTCTACACACCTGCCTCTCTCCCTGCAAAGAGCTTAAGCCATCTTTATCCTGCCCCGCACCCCCCGTCAGGAGTCAAGAGTAAGCATACCTCCTGCTCCTGCTGTCCAGCACCCTTTTTTCTGAAGAGGAACCAATTCTTCTCTTAGAAAACTGTTCCTCCTCCCCACCATATGTATTTCCAGACAGGGTTGCCAATTACCAGATAACACGTACCCCTGGCCACTAGTACAAGGATGTCACCCAAGTGAGGCCAATCGAAGCCACTCCTGGGATTTTGAGATTTAGACCAGGGGGAAGAAGGGCAGGACCTGGCAGATCCTTGGTTGCTGGCAGCCACACCCCAGCCACTCAGAGGAAACCGACAGGGAAGCAGATCTGAGAGACAGAGAGTCTCCGTGGTAAGGAAGTTTTCAGTTTGAGCTTCCCTGAGACTCACCTCACTTCCTGGCCATATAAACCAATAAATAACCCTCTACACAGTTTAATTTCTATAATTTACAACCAAGAGGCACAATTTATGACACAATCTTTACCATGATTCTTGAAGGCTATGACCGCAACAACCTCTACCTTTCTGGTTACTTGTACTTACTTTCTGTACAAATGACACTTCATCTCACACTGTCCTGATTTTTTGTATGTCAAATACGTATATGTTGCCATCTTTTGTGGCCTTGCAGACATATATTTTACACACCTTTGGAAAGCCTCCTGACAGTCCCTAGAGGAAGTGCTAACAGAGCCTCAGTACAGAAATGACAATGGTCCTGGTTTGAGCATTGCTTACATGTTAAGCACTGCACATCTGTTATTTTATTTAACCCTCACAGAAACTCCCTGGGATGAGCATTATTATCTCCACTTCAAGATGAGGAAACTAAGGGTCATCAAAGCAAACTTACTTGTCCAAAGTCACACATTTACTAAATGGTAGAGCAGGGTTTCGAACCGGAATTCATCCAAATGTTTCCCTCTTTCCACTCTGCCCATGCTGCCTCCCACAATAATAAATACTTGCTTATTAACTTACCAGAGAGAACAGTTGACCCAAACCTCCATTTAACCTCTGACTTTCCACTAATCTCAAAGTGCATGTTCCTCTATCATTAAAAATAATATTAATATGTTAATGCATAAATAAATGAGCCACATGAAAAATAAGAATCTTGAAGAAAATTATAATATAATTTCTCCAAAATCACTACTGGCAGCCTAAAGACTAAATGCTAGCTTTTCTCTTAAAGTAATAGGTAAAAGGAATGAATATTTAAGACCACTCTGTCAAAACAAGTTGTATACAACTCCCCTGGCAGTGATATTTCAAAACAGCAAAAAGAGATTTGTGAGTACCTGTCAGTGGGTGACATGCCTACAGCTCTCCGACTGCTCAGAGGAATATTCCTGTGTCATTATTAGACACTAATAGTTATTGAACACTCCCATGGCTAACAGGCAAGAACAGAAGGCCTTTAAGAAGAAAATGGCTCTGTGTTCATAGCTTAGCAGGGAAAGAGGACAGGAGGACAGTAATGGCAATTTACTGGGGGAGAATTTGAAAGTAACGGTTCTCATTTCTTCACGGATTACATCCTTCAGCCAAACTTACATTTCCATGCTTGTGTTTCCACTTCCTGCCGGACAGGTCCACATGGACCTCCGGCTAGTAAATTAACTTTGAGGCAACAACAGTTGTTCAGCACCTAGCTGGGTCCCTTCCGTTGAAGTGTTCCTTAAATGCACTTATTGGTTCTTTGTTTTCTTTTATTTTTTCCTTTCTCATTTTTCTCACTCTACCTGAGGCCCTTATACCACATAGGCACTCTTCTGGGGGTTAAAATGATTGATTCTAGAAGGCCAGAAGACATCAAAGAGGCACAGTCCTTATATATAATTTAGCAACAGCAAAGCCAAGGGGAGTGTATGTTTGGCACATAATGAAGAATGGGCTCATCTCTGGTAGGACAAGATTTTACGAACTTGAATACTTTGGTTGAACAGCAGGCCCTGAAGAACACATTGCTGCCATGGACTTAAGAATACCTCAGATGAGACCATGTATGTGAAAGTGCTCTTTCCAACCAAGGGATGGTAAATTTCTTCTGTTACTGACATGGCTATTACAAAGGCACAGGCCTGGGGAACAGGTGGTTGTGTGGTTTGAAAGAACTAATTAGCTCTGGATAGAAAGGATCTTCAGTTAAAAAAAAAAAAGTTAAACAAGAAACGGAGGCCTTTCAGAGGGTACAACAGAAAAAAAAAAAAAGAAAGACTAAACAACCAAGGGATGGGGGGGTGAAAGACTTCAAGTTATCCAGCTCCCACTCAATTCAATAAATTCTTACTGAATGTCAGGCACTGGTCTACATGTTGGGACATATAGTCAAAAATAGCCAATAGTAATTTAGCCAAAGATCCCAGCCCTTCATGGAGCTTTATATTCTTTTTCAGGGAGACAGTCAATAAACAATACACCTGATAAGCAAGTAAGGTGTAATATGTTAGAAGGTAAGGGCAGGAGGCAGGGTAAGGAGGTGGGAAAGTGTGGGGCAGAGAGTTCGCCATACTTTGAGCTTAAAAGAGAAGCCAAAGAGCAGAATGAGGCCCAATAGCTAATAATGTTCCCCATCAACTACATCAATTACAGGAAAATCATACTGTGCTTGCACAGAATTTGGAAAATCCAAAATGCCTGGAAATATATAGCTCATTTTCCATATCTCTTCCCCTTCATCCTTGTTAAAAATTATTGACACAAGTATGCAACATAACATATTGACAGAGGAAGATATGAAAGACTTAGCCAGAGGCCAAGAAAAGGAATTACAAGAGATAAGAGCAAAGCAGAGGACAGCAAAATAGTTGCAAACCAGTACCTCAGGAAAGGGCTAATTCAACGGGACTTAAAATATGACTAAATTTTTTTTTTAGGAAAAGTTGGCTCTAGGTCAGTGATGATATATGGGTTTCATTTCTAATAACAACCCCAAACAACCAGCAGTCTGTCTAGAGCACTGCATTGATAAAGAGTTCTAGGCCCTGTGGGAAATGAATTAGACACTTCTTCCACAGGCTCAAGATGGGGGAGTGCAAGCACACAAGCACCGCACTCACCTTTTCTTTCCTAGGCAGATCTTAGTGCTTTAAAATGTATATATATAGCAGTAAATAATTCACTGGCCACCTGCTAAGTGTAAGGCAATGCCAAAAGCAGTAGAGGATTTGGTAGTATGGAGCTTGGTCCAAGCCCTAAAGGAGTTTATAATCTAGTTGGAAGGAAGGACAAATGTATAAAAGATAACACTAGAAGTCAGAAAATGACTAAGTTTCTAAAATTTCAGTAGAGATTCAGATATCAGGAAATTACCACAGGAAAAGAAAGCCAAGAAAGGCTTGAGAGGGTACAGCCTCTGAACTAGGCTTTGAAGAATGCACATTACTGAAATAACTGGAAAGAAGAAGGGTCAGTCCCAGGAGAAATGGAGAAAAGGAATAGGAAGGGTGTGGCGCAGGAATGAGGAACAGACGCACAGGCAGCCAGAGCAGAGACCTGCACAGGGCACCAGAGCACAGATGCCTCCTGGATTAGTCAGGGTTCTCCAGAGGAACGGAGCCCATAGGAGACATACACAGAAAGGAAAAGGAAACCAGAGACAGACACAGAGGGACTGACGTATTACAAGGAATTGCTTCCTGCAATTAGGAAGGCTGAGAAGTCCCAACATCTGCAGTTAGCAAGCAGAAAAGAGGGAGAGCCTATAGTATAGTTCAAGGTCAGGTCCAAGTTTGAGTCCAAAGGCAGAAAAGATCAATGTCCTAGCTCAAACACAGTGAGGCAAAGAGAGAAATTCTCCCTTCCTCAGACTTTTTGTTCAATTCAGGTCTTCAACAGATTGGATAAAGACCGCCCACAATAGGAAAGGCAATCCTCTGTATTAAGTCTACAGAATCAAACGTTAATGTCATTCAGAAACACCTTCACAGACACACCCAGAATAATGCTGACAAAATATCTGGGCACCCTAAGGCCCAGTCAAGTTGGTGCATAAAATAAATTATCACACCTTGAGTTGAGTCACTACCCAGTAGGCAACAAGTACCATGATCAGCAAAATGGGCAAAGCTGTGCATTATAAAATCAAACTGCCTATGGCATGGAATGGATTAGAGAATGAAAAACTGGGACCAGAAACAAGATTTAAAAAATTACAATTGCCCATGTAATAAAAAGAGGCAGATCATTAACAAGCATACATGGGAATTCTATTCAATATAAAGGTTCTCTGCTAGATGATTAAGATGCAGAGTTACTCTTGTCATTCTATAGTTTTATTGATGTCAGGATCCAAATCTAGACCTATCCAGCAGAAACTGGAGAAGCAAGCCTAGGATTACAAAAATCAGCAATGAGGATGCAGATTTAGAAATTATCCACACAGGGAAGAGAGCCAGGATGAGAGCTTGCCCCTGGCTTCCTATGCTGACAGGGTCTCAGAGGACAGCAGGTTGGGTCGGTCCAGCTTGAGTCAGGAAGCCTCATCGCACCTAACAGTTGTGTGACTTGCTGGGAAAAAGTGATCGCTCTTCAGTGACAAACTAACTCTAAAATATGACCAAGAGGTAGATTACTTTAAAAGAAAAACAAAGGAAAGCAGAAACAAAACCAGTCTGTAGACACCTAAACAAAAGTTACAAACTTATTCACCAGGAGCGACTTCACCTGCAAGGTCCTAAAAGGTAACAAACACAGTGGAGAAATGCAAAGGGGAAATTCAGAAAAGGTCAAACTTAAGCGGATTATTAAGTTTTTAATACAACTCAAGTAAATGGTAGGTAGTATGGTGTTTCCTGAGGCAAATCAAGGTCAATGAAGATCCTATTGTCGAATTTTTCATATGCGTTCAAACTACATCTTGCTTAAAAATAAGCAAAATGTAAACATTTTGTAACATATACAATGTCATGTTGAGAGGTTTTAAATATTCAACTTATAAAAAAAGTGACTTCATATTAGAGAACAGTCAATAATCAAGAACAATACATTACACAGTTGCATCTTCCCATAAAAAGATGAAAATACGACTATATGCAAACTATAAAGTTTACACTGTCCTAAGAAATTGTTTTGTTAAGAAAATGTATCACAAAAAAAATCAAAAATCTTTTCTAATAATATAAGTATGGACAGACACAACTTCATTTTGAGGATGCACAAAGTACACTAAATGACCTAGTAAAGATCACACTTTTTAATTACAGCTTAAGTCACTATATACTTATGTATGAATAAACATGTATATATAGATTTATATTTTTCTATACTTATTCTCATATATTACAAAGAAAATCAACTTCAAATGAATAAATTTCAAGTACAAGTTCCATGAACACAAACAAAACTGAAGACACTGATTTTGAAGAATGAAGAATGAAGGCTCAATGAAAATATAAATCAACTCTCTAAGATGGTCCATAAAACTTGCCACAGGAATTCCTGAAATGTCCCTTCTTCAATGGGCCTGTGTCATGACATTTAGCCAAGGTGCCCTATTTCACACTTTCCACACACAAAAGAGTGAAATCAGTTCCCGGCACTTTCTACAAGTCTAAAGATCTTAAAATTTACCCATTACCAATATTTCAACAGAAGTAAATTTTTAAAATACAAGAAGAGGAGCTGAAATATACTCATTCTGCATTCTGCAAAGCTTAGTGGATTCGCTGAACTCCTTAATGGCATGTCCTAGAATAATGTTAAGAAAATGTTTTTTTAAAAAAACCATGCTCCATAAAAGCTAATTAGCAGCTCACCAACAACTGCAGGGTATTTTTATAGCTGTTATCAATTACTATCTTCTCTCGGGGAAAAAATTTAAACTGAAAAGAACCTGAAATGTGAGGAAATGAGGAGAGCCCTACCTAAAACCTCAGAGCCTTTTGCTACTATGACCTTTTATTTCAGTGTCTGGTCATATATTAATAATTTCTATCTTTAGTCTTATACATTCAGAGAAAAAGGTATTAGTATAGTTTTCATTGAAGGTACACTATTAGAGAAAGTATTAATTAGAAAAATTAAATATTTCCATATCCCTGGCTCACAAAATTTTCCTACCGAAAACACTCACTCAAGTGTACTTTAAGGATATTCTTCAAAGCACTGTTCTTAGTAAGGAAAAATGGGAAGCAACCCAAATTTTCAACAATAGGAAATTGTTTAAAATGACCTGTGATGCAATACTATATAGCCAGAATGCTCTACATATATGGTCATGGAAATATTTTCAAGATACATTAAGTTAAAAACAGAAAGCAAGATGAAAACTATTTAGTGTTGCCCAGTTGTTATTAATAAGCACAATAACAGTAAATATATTTTAATATAGAAAGAAATTTTGGGAGAAAAACATATACCTATTTATAGAAGTTTCTCCAGAATATAAGATTACAATGTATTTTTATTTTCAAAATTACATATTTCTTGAGTTTGAATGTTAAATAATATATAGTGAGTGTATAATCAGGAAAAAAATAAAGTTTTAAGTTGGTGATATAAGTGGAGTGGAAGCAGGAGACAATCTTATGTATAAAGAAAAGGAAAACTTTGGGTGTTAAAACTTTAATGTAATAGCTCTAAAATGTCATCTGTCTGTACCTCTCTTTTGGAACACAGCTATATCCTTATTCTCGGAACTTCAAAACTAAGCCACTAACACATAGATATTGGAAAAGCCCTCCTAGCATCTTCTGCTAGTCTCAGCTTCTCAGGATAAAAGTTTAGCCTAAATTCCAGTATTTATCAAATCCAACAGAGCAACACTGTAAATCCCTAAAAAGTTGCACACAAATTGCCTAGGTGTTTCTAATTCTAATTAAAAGTTATTATAGAATTAACCAAAAATTTAGTCTACAGACTAAAGATATTTGAAGCATTTTCATAAGGGGAAAATGAGTAATTAGAAAAACTACTTTTGAATCCACAGTCCTGCAACCTATTTAAACATTGTAAAAATTAGATAGGAGAAATGAGAACTGCCTAGAAAGGTAATTGAGGAATTACAAATCTGGGCAAAATTTCCACTGGCCTAGGGGAGCGGCATGAACAAGAAGGAAGGAAGGGAGGCAGGTAGGGAGGGAGGGAGGGAGGGAGGGAGGAAGGAACGGAGGAAAGAAAGAAGGAAGGAAGGAATGGTGGGTTGTTTCTATAGCCATGTGACCTTCACAAAACATTTAAACTCCTATAATTCAATATCCTCACTTGCAAAATGAAAAGAACTGGGGGTACACAATCTCTGATCAGTTCATCTCTAAAATTCTGAAAACAGACCTTTACTCTGTCCTTGCCAAAAGATTTTTTTAAAAGAATATGCATGTATATAATATAAAATGTAAGACATAAATTTATAAGGTACTAGCCAAAAACAGTAGACTCCTGCTTGGCTTTCCCTAATCCTGCGTTCTGCTCCCCAAAAGATGCTCCTTCAACTCTTCGAAATGTTCCTTCTAGTAATTACTCCCGTATTTGTAAATCACACACTTACATTGCTATTTCCTGATTTTCTTTAAATTTTAGACATTATCTATTAGGGGTATTTATTCACCTCTCTAGGTATACCACATTACAGATATGCAAAGCACACACATATTACATACATAGATATGTGTATAGTCCTCCCTCCAAGTGTGGACAGTCTGCTTAATAAGAAATAAGATCCCTTTTTACATACAAACACTTCACAAAATACAGCAGAGAAAAAAGTTAAAACATGGCCTTATCTAAATCGGAAATCCTGAATTCAGGTTTGAGTGCACCACATACACGAGTCAAGTGCACACCTAAACGTTCCTTATTTTCTCATCTATTTTCCTCTTGTGTCATCTGAATATAACAGCACCCACTACAAAATAGTTAAGTCACAGCACTTTGTTAATCATAAAGCACTACAGAAGTGTTATTTTCTGTTATTGTCTTTACTAAGAGATCCCCATAAATGACATCCCTGAAGTCGCTGATCAGTCTTGAGCACTGTTCCCCTACCTAGACTAAAAACTAAGAGTTGGGAGTGGCTGATAGTAAGAATGAAGTAGACGTAAACTGTGTTCCAAGGTCAGAATCTGAGGGTCCGGTTCTTTACAGGGCCAATGTGCTGCCCTATGGGACAAATGTACACAGAATAAAGATCAGGCATCTAAGCAGGGACCCAAGAGAGCAATTTTGTTTTATATTTGCAGAGAGGAGGAGTTTTCTAATAAAATTTTCTTTTCAAAAGTAATATAGAAACAATTTCACCAGTCAGTCCTTAGGCAACTCTTATTTGTCTCTCCTAATATGTTCCTCTACATCTGTAAATAATTTATTTGTAGACCTGCTTCTTGACTTGTAGACATTACCTACTGACTTCCTATTGTAGGAAAAACTCTGCAGAGAAAGTGATTTGAACCAGACTTGGGAGGTAATCATGAAGAACTGTCCAGCAACACTCTTATTCTGGAGTAAAGCAGTCTTTTAATTTCTAGCCTTCGAAGGCCTGAATGAAAAGTGATACCACCTATAGAGTCTCCATGTAGAGGCAAGGATGAAGGTAGTGAGGCAGGTGGGCCTAAATTAGGAGGCTATTCTAAATTTCCTCTGAATCTACTTCACTGACCCTTGGTCTCTCTTGCCTTTTCCGTCTGCCCCACACAGCTTAATCTTGTTCCAAAAGCTATAGGACAAATGACAAATCGGGCCCCAAACAATTTATTCCAAGACAAGCATGGACGCAACTCTTAGGAGCTCTGTGGAAAGGGATTAACTGGGGCTAAAAGGAACCAGCCTTTACTCAGTTTTGTCACTCAGTTCTGTCCCAAGAAGACCACTGCGGTGGGGACTTCAGCTGTAGGACACCAGGTTTGGGCAGCTTCAAGGACCACATCTTGTCTAGTACCAGGTATAAACAAACTGACGGTGAAGCAGGTGACCCTGCCAAGCAGGCAAGGTACACTAATTAATGAGAGGAAATCTTTTCCCTCATTAACCAATGGCATAAAGGTGATTAAACCGGAAATACTTTTCAGTGACCTACATAACTTCATCAGGCTGCTATCACTATTAGCAGAGAGCACCTCACTGCCTAATGAGATGAATTTGATAGCAGGACTCTTTCTGAGAAGTTAGGGAGTAGGTCCAAGTCTGAGGGTAGCAACAATTGCTACGCATTGTTTACTACTTAATACTCCTCAGAGCAGTCTCTCCCCTGTTTGGGACTCCTTCCCCTCGTGTGGAATTTCCCCTTCCCAGGGTGGCTGAGGCACCTGCTGAGTGGTGGAGGCCGGGTCTGAAGAATGGCTGGACCCAGGGGGGTGGGACAGAGCTGGGCTCATTCCTCAGCTCTGCTCCTGTGATTCCCAAAGCGCCTAGCAAACACGGCTACTACTGCTGCCACCAACACTTGGCTCTGGCCGGGCTTGAAATAGGACAGCAGTTAGCTAGGTCCCCACTCTCTAGCAGAAGTGGGGTTCACAAGGGAGCATTGTTGAGGTCGAAGCAGGACACACATAAACACTCCATCAGCAACACCCACCTCGACTCAACGAACGCAGTTTCACTTGAGAACTTCTGAAATTGAGCAACAGCCACCGAACAAGTAAATCCTTACAACAAAGTGCTGCAAACCTCAAAGTGGCGCCGCCTCTGCCTCTTGTGTCAACGAGGAGGTTCAGAGAGGAAAACTGAGCCTCCGATCGCTGTTCCTCCCGTAGGACCCAGCTCTCGGACCCCAGGGACCCAGAAAAGGGGTGAAGAGCCCTGATGACATCTTTCTCCGTCAAAACGAGCTGGCTCTCTCCCCGCCGGGGTTATCACTGAGTAACCTCCAGTCCCTGGCTCTGGGAGCCACCTCTCACCTGCAGTGAATGGGCGGACCACTGATCTTGTTTGGGATATTCCCATTGGGTCCCGCCCCCTCCCCACCCCGTACCTGTTCCCCCGGCCCAGCTGAGGCGGGGAGGGGGGACACTTCTGCTCCTCCTCCCTTAACCCTCTAAAATTTAAAAAAAAAAAAAAAAAAAATCCGTCAAGTGCCAATCTCACAGCAGCATGCCACGTACCTGTCTCCCTGGCCGTGGCTCCTCTTCCCCGCACGGTGCGAGACGTGCCCGACAAGCGTCCGAGGACAATCGGGAAAGTTTGTGCCTGGCCCAGAGGACGCGACCCGGAGCCGCCACTCGTGCTGAGCACCCAGGAAGGGGAACCGGCTCGTCGCGGGAGACCTGGTAGGTCTCCGCCCGGCCCCTCCCCGCCCGGCAGCAGGGCCGAGGGAAGGAAGTAGCAGGCTGGAGCAGGTCTGAAGGCAACTTTTCTTTTCGAGGGATCGCCAGCCGAGGCTGAGCCTCGTGGGTCCCAGATTCGCTCCCACCCCCTGCCCCTCCCCTGCACACACTTGGGGAGGGTGGGACCGAGCCAGGGCGGGGACCAACCTGCCACTCCAGACTGGGAGCCCGCTGGCCCCGCCCTGGCCCCGCCCATGACCCTGGGACACGCGGCGCCAGGTGCCAGTTTCCAAGGTGAAGGAGGAGGGGCCTCCAACAGAAAGTTTCCACTGAAACCTACACCTCTGCCGAATGGAGGGCAGCTCGCCCTTGGGGGCTCGTCCTTCGCGGGATCTACACTCCGCACGCACACCGCCCACAGGAAAACACACCCGCCAAGTGGAGGAGGTCACCGAACTCCGCACGCCACGGACGTTTTCAGTTTCTCACTTCCCAAAGGATGGACCGCCGCCTCCGGCGCCCTTCCCCCCGCACTCTAATTTCTTTCCCGCCTCCCCTGCCCCCCGTGGTTTGAATTTTAAAATGTTAATAAAGTCCCGAGAGAGCTGAGTCAACTGATGGAAATGTTCGCCTGTTATTCTACTGGCAAATTCCCTGTAAGTGGGCAGCGCGAGATTTGGGTCTCCAGACGTTGCTGACGGCAGGACAGGGGGGCCGGGTGTTGGGGTTCTGTATTTTTAAGGGAGGTCAGTGTTATCAGAGTTGTTTGTGAGTGTGTGTGTGCGTGTCACACGGTTCACGAGCACCCCAAAAGTGGGTGCTCTTTAATTTGGACTGTTCTGCAGCTAAAAGGAAACTTTCCCCCCTCAGGACACCCTGGAAGATGACAGAACAGGTTAGGAAATTACTGCCTTACCACGCTGGTTGGTGGTGGTGGCCTTTGGCACCGCTCCTTGTCCCACTCCCCTTCCCAGAGCCCAGACCGTGGCCCGCCCGGCCCCGCGTTTGCCGGCTGCCGGTCGTCAGACGCGGAGCGGTGCCCGCGGTGCCCGCCCCCCGCCGCCCCCCGCCTCCCCCACCCCCGGCCGCGCCCCCCTGCTCCCCGCGGGTCCGTCCCTCACTCTCCGGCGGGCTTGGGCGGCGAGGCCAATGCTCTGCTTTCTGGACATTAAATCCAAGGAGGAGGAAACACATTTTGGTGAGAGGCCCTCTTGGCATTTTCAGAGCCCTGCGGTGGGTGCGGCTGAAACTTGAGGTGAGCCACAATCTGGGCAGGTTGGGTCACACCGGGGCTCGCAAAGGCGGATGTGGAGCCTTTTCCACCGCAGCAGCGTCCTGCTGGCGCCTCATCAAATTCTCCTTTGGAAAAAAGGATCTTCCTCCCTTCATCCTCCATGAATGGCATCCAGAGATAACCAAAATTAGATAGAAATAGTTTCAAATTCTCTCTTGCAACCGCCCTGATGGGCAGGGCAGCAGAAAACGGGGTGCACTTGCTGCCAGCAACTCTCAGGACCCACCAGCCATTCACCTCTAACAAGTGCAGACAAGCGGCTCCTAGGAAACAACTGGGAAAGACAGGGGAGATGGAACTGAAAGCAGAAGCCAGGAAGTTCTGCACAGCAGGTCACCGTGGCCTGCCCTAACAATTGGAATGTGGGAGAAGCATTCATTTATTCAGCCACTATTTATTTATTTGAATGCTTTATGCATGCCAGGCATTCTTCTAGAGGTTGGAGCACAGCAGAAAACAAAAACAAAAATCTGCCCTGGCTGGTGTGGCTCAGTGCCCGCCTCTGAAACAAAGGGTCCCGGGTTCAATTCCCAGATCAGGACACATGCCTGGGTTGCAGGCGTGGTCCCCGGTTGGAGGCGCGTGAGAGGCAACCACACATTGATGTTTCTCTCCCTCTCTCCCTTCCTTCCCCTCTCTAAAAATAAATAAATAAAATCTTAAAAAATCTTAGCCTTCGTAGAGCTCACCTTCCAGGCAGGAGAAACAGATGATAAATAAACAAGGAAAATATGTGGACAGCCATATGATTAGAAATGCTATAGAGAAAAATTAAACGGAGGCTGGGGGGAACATGAGGAACATGACAGGGATCCCTTTTAAATAAGGTGATCGAGGAAAGCCTCTGAAGGGTGTGACATTTGAGCAAAGGCCTGAAGGAGATGAAGGAGTAAGATATCTGGGCAGACAATCTTTGAGTCAGAAAGCAGGTACAAACTCTAAGGTCAAGCTGTGAGAGTAGAGAATATGAAGTTGGAGAAGTAAGAGATGCGTGTGACTCATCTGGTAAAGATTTTACTCTTGAGTTGAGAGTCATTGGAAGGTTTGGGGTAAAAAAAAAAAGTGACATCTTCTGGTACATTGTAACAGCATCGCTTTGACTGCTGGGTTGAGAATAGACAACTAGGAGGTAAGCGCTGAAACAGACCAGTTAGAAAGCTATTGAAATAATTTAGGAGCACGAGGATGGTGACTTGGACCAAGGAGATAGAGTGGCAGTGATGAGCTGTCAGGGAACCGGCATAGATTGGATGTGGAGGATGGAGGAAAGAAAACAAGGATGACTGAGGTTTTGAAAACCTGAGCAGCTGGAGGGATGGAATTGCCGTAACAAACATGGAGGAGACTTTCAAAGGAGCAGGATGAAGGTAAAATCGAGAAAGCCAAAAGGAAAACAGGAAAGAAAAGACACATAGTTTGAATGATCTTCAGCTTACAAAATGAAGAAAACACTACATACTTCATTAAGGTTCTTTGAAGGATAGCATGAATTTAATATAGTTAAGTATCTAGCACAGGTCCTGGTATATGGCAGGCACTAAAGAATGTTAGTTTCCTCTCTACAAATATGAATTTCATACATATCCATCATGCCCTCTCGGAGTGAAACAGAACCATTGTCTTCGAGGAAATAAGTCTTACTAAAAGTAAAGGAGAGGGGAAAGAAAACAGGAAAGAATGGACACGAAATGAAAAGAGTAAAGTCCAACAAAGGTGCCTAAATGAACTCTATCTAATGAATGAATGGGATAGTAGCTTCTCCTAAGGTTCTACTTCCTCAAGGGGACAAATAAAGTATCAGAATTTGCTCGTTTGGAAAAGGAGTTTGAAATATGAAATGTGAAATAAAGCAGAAAAAAATCCAGAACATATGTAATAAGCAAAGAATTTTGGTTGCTATTCCTTGAAGAGAATTCCTTCAAATAAATAAGACAATAGAAAGATAGTTGAAAGAGATGAACAGAGAATTCTCCCCCAAAAAATGGATAATATATTTATTTTGAAAGTCCAGCCATACTAGCCCTAACCAGTATGGCTCAGTTGCTTGGAGCATCATCCCGCAAAGTGAAAGTCGCCAGTTTGATTCCCAGTCAGGGCACTTGCCTGGGGTGCAGGTTTGGTTCCTGATCAGGGCATGTACCAAAGGCAACCAATCACTGTTTCTCTCTCACATCGATGTTCCTCTCCCTTCCTCTCTCTCTAAAAATAAATAAATAAAAAATAATTTTTTGGAAAGTCCAACCCTACTAATTAAAACTACAATGAGAGACAATTATTTTTAGTTACAAATTTTGCAAAGATTGGAAAAAATAATTATGCCTATTGTTGATGTTGGACAATATTATACCATGCTGAAGGAAGTATAAATTACAATAACTTTTAGCAATTTATATCTAAATCTTTAAAATGTATATACTTTTGAAACCAGAAATTTTACTTCTTGGAATTTGTTCTAATATTCAAATATTTGCTTAAAAAATTATATATAATGATGTCCACTACAGTGCCACATAAATGTAGTGAAAATTAGATTTTAAAATGGACCTGAATAGACATTTTTCCAAAGAAGACATACAGATGGCCAACAGACACAAGGAAAGATGCTCAACGTCACTAATCATCAGGGAAATGAAAATCTTACACCCATCAAATTGGCTCTTACCAAAAAGGCCACAAATAACAAATGATGACAAGGATATGAAGAAAAGGGAACCCTTGTGCACTGCTGGTAGGAATACAGATTGGTGTAGCCACTGTGGAAAACGGTACGAAGGTTCCTTAAAAAACTAAAAACTGAGTTACCATATAATCCAGCAATTACACTTTTGGGTATCTTTCTGGAAAAAATTTTTTAAAAACCCACTAATTTGAAAAGATATATGCATGCCCATATTCATTGCAGCATTATTTACCATAGCCAAGGTATAGAAACAGCCTAATTATTCATCGATGGATGAATGGATAAATAAAACATGATGTAAATACACAATAAAATATTATTGAGCCATAAAAAAAAGAAATCTGCCAGTCGGGACAACATGGTTGGACCTTGAGGCCATTATACTAAATGAATTAAGTCAGAGAAAGACAAATACCACATGGTCTCACTTATATGTGGGATCTAATCTAAGGAACAAACCCAAGCTTATAGATACAGAGAAGAGATTGGTGGTTGCCAGAGAGAGGAGTCGAGGGTGGGAAAAATGGGTGAAAGAGATCAAAAGGCACAAACTTCTTGTTTTAAAATAAATAAGTCATAGGGTTGCAGTGTACAGCCTGGTGACTAGTGTTAATAATATTGTATTGCATATTTGAAAGTTGGTAAGTGAGTAGATCTTAAGTGTTCTCATCACAAAAAAATAAAATTGTAACTATGTATAATGATGGATGTTAACTAGACTTACTGTGGAATCAATTCGTAACAGATACTGGGTTGGCCAAAATGTTCATTTGGTTTTTTCTGTAAGATGGCTCTAGTGGTACTTAGTTGCCTTAAACTTCATTCAAAACAATTTTGTTAGATTGTATTGTGACAGCAGTCGTAATAGCTTGCATTTAAAAAAAAAAAAATTGGTCAGCCCTAGCTGGTGTGGCTCAGTGGATTGAACACCGGACTGCAAACCAAAGGGTCGCCAGTTCGATTCCCAGACAGGGCACACGTCTGGGTTGTGGGCCAGGTCCTCAGTGGCGGGTGCATGAGAGGCAACCACACATTGATGTTTCTGTCCCTCTCCTTCTCCTTCCCCTCTGTCTAAAAATAAATAAATAAAATATTTAAAAAATAAACTAAAACTTACCAAAATTGGTGAATTTTTGTGTAGCCATTTTAATATTGAAGATGGAAGAAAATACACAGCATATTAGGCTTATTTATTTCAAGAATAAATACACAACTGAAAACACACCAAAAAAGATTTGTGCAGTGTATGGAGGAAGTACTGTGACTAAATTGAACGTGTCAAAAGCAGTTTGGGAAGTTTTGTGCCGGAGATTTCTCACTGGACAATGTTCCATGGTCAGGTAGACCAGTTGAAGTTGACAGTGATCAAATCAAGACATTAATTGAGAACAATCAATGTTATACCACATGGGAGATAGCCAACATACTCAAAATATCCAAATCACTAAAGTTTTGGTGAAAATGGGAAAAAAGTCTTTTATTTTATGGAAAAAAACTAAACAAACTTTTAGGCCAACCCAATACAAATATCAAATTATTATGCTGTACGCTCAAAACTAATACATCAAGCATCAATTATACCTCAATTTTTAAAATTTTTAATTTTTAATGGTATTTGACCAAAACCTTGATGGAGTTTGTACATTTTCAATAGGTCAGGATTAGATAAAGAAAATATTTCCTATGAAAAAAGAATACCAACACTGACACAATGACATGAGATAGAACACTATGCTCTAGGAATGAAAAATAGTCCAGCTGGGCCAAAAATGAATAAAAACCAAATAAACAGCTTTGCAAAAGCTCATATAAATTAGAAATACCCAGCTACATTTGTGGTATTATCTCTGTGTTCTGGGCAGGATATATGTAAATCCCTCTGCTGATAAAATTGGTTTTTTACGTAGGATTTGTGGAGTATCTCACTGAAGAGTCCATGAATTTTTTTTTAAGGTTCCCTGTTCCTAGTTCCTCTTGATATGAATTGGTCCAGTTTTGTGTTTAACATAGTCCTCGGGTGTTTGTGACAACTGAGGTTACTGTGATTTTTTTTCCCTCCTCTCTTTACATGAATCATGCACTCTAATGGATCAGTGATACATTTTTTCTTAAAAACAGAGGTAAAAACTCTAGCATTTTCCAAGTCATCAATTCATTTTGTTCTTTACTGTTTTGTCTACTGTTAGAGTCTTAAGAATGCTTTCCTTTTATCTTTTAGGTTTCTCACAAATTAAATTCTCTTTATGCTCAACTACATATATTTTATACTGGATGTTTTAGCCTCAGTCCTAGGCTACAAAATGACACATAAAACTCTTAGATATTTAGGAAACCTACAGCCAATTTCAAGAGCTTTATCTGAGTAGGCAGTGAAAGATTATAATTAAGTTGCTATGTGGAATTTTAAAAAGGAAAAAATACAACAGGAAATTATAGCCACAGTGAACTCTTGATTATTCATAGGATAAAACTTCATGAATAATTGAAATCCACAGGTTAGCCTAATAAAATCTGCTTCCCTCTATCGTAGTCCATTCAGGCTGCTACTAAAAAACGCCACAGACTAGGGGGCTGATAAACAACAGAAATCTACTTCTCACAGTTCTGGAGGTTGCAAGTCCAAGATTAGGGTGCCAGCATGACTGGGTGACAGCCTCCTTCTAGGTCACAGCCTTCTCATGGTATCTTCACATGGTGGAAAGGGCACGGGAATGTTTGCAGACCTTTTTTAGAAATGCACAGATGCCATTCGTGAGGGCTCCACCCTCACAACCTATTCACCCCTTGAGGGCCCCTCCCCCTTATGCCACCTTGGGGGTTGTTTCAACATACGAATTTGTGAGGGACACATTCAGATTATAGCACCCTCTCTGTCATTAGCCCTTATCTCCTATCTTAATTCCCACTTAAATCACAACTCTGATCATCCAAGATTTAGAAAGGTGGTAGAACTATAAAATTCACTGTTGTAGTTAGCAAAGGGATTATTGTTAGACAGGAAATGTATCCAAATGAAAGATCACGGGAACTCACATTAGAACACAGCCACATAATCCAAATATGTGAGTCCTGGACGTTATTCAGTAGGGCTTTTTATTCAGTTAAAACAGAAACACAGATATCAGGTTGAAACCATGTTCAAAGGAAAGTATTAAAAACAAAGCAGTCCTTCCAACCAAAATAAAAATCTGTCCAAAAGATGTGCTGAAAACTCAAGAATAAGGACCAGAAGGAGACACGTGTGCTGGGGGCTCTGTATTAAAGAGGACAGCGTAGAACAGCGGTTCACAGAGTGTGCATCCTCCCCCACCGCGGCAGCATCAGCATCACTGGGAACTTGTCAGAAATGAAAATGCTGGGTTTAGGGCCCAGCAATATGTTTTAATAAGCCTACCAGGTGATTTGGATGAACTGTCAAGTTTGAGTACTGCCAGTGTAAAACATGGGGAAAATATTTAAAGGCCAACTCATTTACATTCCTCTGCTTCTAAGTAGCCGCAGGATTTGGCCACTTGCACCTTATCTATGATTTGGCCAAATGAAAACTATAAGATCTAGCATTTAAAAAGGCATGTGTGACGTCCTGTTATCAAAAGAGTTCCTGAGCTAAGCCTGTGAGGGTTGCTGCCCTCCATCTCGGTCACCAGGGCTGAACTCTGTGATGCAAAACACTGAGCTCTTCTGGTTCCTCCCTCTAGCCTCTACTTCTCCTTGACCCCTTCCAGCTGCTCTATGTCCACAGACTTTGATAGTGAATTTCATTTTCTAATTGTTTTCCAGGATTTGTGAAAATATAATTGATGAACAGTAAAATTTCTAAAGTATGTACATGTAGAAAAAAATCAAGGGCTTTATCTGTAGCCTGGATCTTCAGTTCTGCAATTTAAAAAGCTATATTATTTTTATTCTATGCTTGCTGACAGTCCTTTAGCATATTTCATTTGCAGGCATTTTTTCCATTTGAGTGTGTTTTATGGAGTCAGAGTGTGATGCCATTAAGATAAAATAATTGCCATTATTTATCAAAGAGGCATATGATGCAGTTATAAAAATAATAGCATTGGCAGTTTATCATTTAAGAACTCCTTTTGAATGTATAAATTGTTGAAGTTGGATTCTCTCTAATATCATGAAATAGTTTGGCCTGGCAGGTGTTGGCTGTCAGTAAATACAGATACTCCTTAACTTACAACAAGGTTGTGCCTCAATAAACCCATTGTAAGTTAAAAATATACCAAGTTGAAAATGTATTTACTACACCTAACCTACTGAAAACATCATAGCTTAGACTAACCTACCTTCATCATGTTCAGGACACTTATATTAGCCTACAGTGAGTCAAAATTATGTCTCTGCCACCGTTCAGCACCATAAGAAAGTACCGTAGCCTGGTAAAAGGTCAAAGTTCAAAATTCAAAGTAAGGTTTCTACTGGTCGCATATTGCTTTTGTATCATCGTAAAGTAAAAAAATCCTAAGTGGAACTCTCCTAACTCAGGGACTATTTGTATTGGTGAAGGCAATACATTGAATTAGAAACATACTGGAATGCATGCATTTTCCCCCTTTTCTTAAACCTACAAGCTGTGTTTTACTACAGTAAGTAAAGCAAATAAACAGTGACCATCATACTGTGAACCGTTGCTCAATTTTATAATGGTGGAAATCTTTCTAGCACGGTGATCTCATCGTTGGCTGCATATTAAAATCACCCAGGGAGCTTTTAAAAGTACCAGTGAATGCCCAGGCTATATCCCAGAACAATTACATAAAAACCCCTGGGGGTGGAAACTGGATATTAGTGGTTTTGTGAAGCTTCTGTAGGTACTTCCAGGGTAATCATGGTTGGGAACCACTGTTCAAGTTAATCAGGGCCCTTTTATGGAAAGAATTATATTTAGACATAGCATCTAAGGACATGAATAAAGCACTATTAATAATTATTATTAGTTACTAAAACCTTAGCTCACAATCATTTCATGTCACTCCATTTATTCAAAAGTGTTTAGTAGTTATACAAAAACTAATTCCAAATGGATCCAAGAGCTAAGTATAAAACTCTGAAAAGAAAACAAAGGGAAAAAGTTTCATGGCATTGGATCTTGTACTAATAGCTTGGATTGGACATCAAAAACAGAGGCAACAAAAGTGAAAATGAATTGGACTCCATCAAAATCAAACACTTCTATGCATCAAGGGACACAATCAACAGAGTAAAGAGCAGCCTGCGGAATGGGAGAAAACAGCGCAAATCACATATCTGATAAGGGGTGAACCTCCAGAATATAAAAAGAACTCCTACAACTCAACAACAAAAAACAAACCACCCAATTAAAAAATGGGCAAAGGACTTGATGAGACATTTCTCCAAAGAATATATACAAGTGGAAACAAGCACATGAAAAAGATGCTCAACATCATTAATCATGAGGAAAATGCAAATCAAAACCACAGTGAGATACCACCTTAAGCTCATTAGGATAGCTGTTATTAAAAAAGAAAGAAAGAAAGAAAGAAAGAAAGAAAGAAAGAAAGGTAGAATAACAAGTACAGGCATACCTTGTTTTAGTACACTTTATTTTATTGCAGTTCACAGGTGCTGCTGCATTTTTTACAGATTGAAGGCAAGACTCTCCACCAAGAAAAAGATCATGACTTTCTTTATACCAATACTTGCTTTATTATGGTGGTCTGGAGGCAAACATGCAACATCTCCCAGGAAGGCCCGTATTGGCAAGGATGGGGACAAAATGGAACCCCTGTGCACTGCTGGTAGAAATGAAAAATGGTGCCGCTGCTATGGAAAACATTGTGGTGGTTCCTCAAGAAACTAAAAATAGAATCACCCTATGATCCAGCAATTCCACTTCTGGGTATATAGTGTACCCAAAAGAACTGAAAGCAGTATCTCAAAAAGATATTTGAATACGCAGGGTCATAGCAGCATTATTCACAACAGCCAAAATGTCCATTAACTGATGAACAAACCAACCAACTGTGGAAAAAGTACTCATCTGTGTTCTGAGTACATGGCAAACTCAAAAGAGTATTATTGTTAGAAGTCTATTCATATTGTTGTTCCCAGCACCTAACCAACCCTTACTGAGTAATCACCACATGCTCAGAACAATGCCATGCACTTGCAGCGGCCCAGACGCTCCTCTCAAACATCCAACCACATTAGTCTGGGCCTCGGATACTGGGTTCTGAAACTATGTCCTGTTTGACCAAGCTTCCGATGGGCTGCTCTGAGCCAGTGCCTGGGCATGGTAGAGACAACAAAGCAGGCGCTGCAGAGGAGACACTGGACTCCTCTGACAAGCAACTAGCTGGCTGGAGGCCTCCCCAGCAGCCTTGCCAGACCTTGATGTAGCCTGCACGGCAAGCTAGGATGCTCTCATCCCACCTGCCTCCCTTCTCTGCCTCACCCACAGGCTGACTGGCATCGTAGTATGAAGGCTCTGCCAACCGTTCTACCTTTTCTCATGGGAGAAATCTAAAAAATAATCTTGTGTCTTTAATCCTGCCCCTCGCAGGACCTGGCCTAACACAGTAAAAATATTATTTCAATCAATGCTTATGAAAATCAATCAATCTGTGATCATTTCCAAATTACAACTAGGAAAACTGAGGTTTAGAGAGCTCACAAACTCATCAGTGGTAGAATTAGGATTTGAAACGTTAGTCTTTCTGATCCCAAAACCAACACTTTCAATCAGTACATGAGTAGCGCCAATTATAATGTGGAGGGTTTCTTACTAAATATTTGTGGGGTTTTTATTTAGGAAAAAAAATTGTTCTAAATGTGAGAAAATACAGAGAATAGTGTAACAAATATCCACATACCTATTACAATTAACAAAAATGGTCAGGTTGTCAAATGAGCTCCTGATTTTTTAAAATCTTTAAGTAAAACAACACTGTACTCTCACATTACAGATAGAACTCCCAGTTCAGGCCTCCCACCTTTCCTCTCTCCTCATAAGCAACCATTTTCATGCTTTTGCTGTGTCCTCCCAATCCACAGTTCTTATAATTTTAATAAACACATTCATAGCCATAAAAACATATTGTTTTATATGTTTCTAAATAACATTAATGGGTACATACTGTCTGTATGTCTTTTTTTTTTTTTTTTGCAGTCTGCTTTTTTAACTTTAAATGATATTTTTAAGATTGGTTCATATTCCTAGCTTTGTCTTCTAAAGCAGTGATTCTTAACAGGAGGGGACGTTTGCAATACCTGGAGATATTTTGGGTTATCATAATGGAAGAGGAAGAACAGATACTACTGGCATCAGGGGGCAGAGGCCACAGATGCTGCTAAATATCAGCACAGGACAGACCCTGACAACAAAGAATTATCTAGTCTAAAACGCCAGTGCCAAGGTTGAAAAACCCTGATTCCAGCGATTCTCAAAGTATGGTCCCTGACCAGCAGGTTCAGCATCACCTGAGAACTAGTTAGAATGCAAATTCTAGGGGTAGGCCTCTCACCCAATGAATCAGAACTTGGGATGTGGAGCCCAGCAATCTTTGGTTTAAAAAACCCTCCAAATAATTCTGATGTGCACTAAAGTGAGAACCCACTGGTCTATATACTATGGAATAGTGTTCAATTTTATGGAAACACCCCAATTTATTTATCCTAGGAACCATTTCGCATTTATTATGAAAAACAATGCTTTCTATACATGATGTTCCTTTGTCTTCCTATACTATATCACAAGCACACCCTGTAACAAACTCAGATGGATATTTTTTATAGTGATACACATCTACCTAATGCTTACCATGTGCTTAGCATTATTCTAAATGTTTTTCATCTGTTAATTACTTACAACAACCCCAAGAAGTAGGTGCCAGTAGTATCCACTTTCATAGCTAAGAATCCAAGTAGTTAAGTAATTTGCTCAGGGTCACACAACTAAGTGGCTGAGCCAGGCTTGAACCCAGGCTGTCTAGGACTAGAGACTGTGTCCTTAACATTACACATACTCCCAGAAACATAGATCATGTCGTTTTGGCTTATATTCAGAATGTAGTACATCCAAACACCTAACAAAAAAAAATGTGACCATCAGAAAAAAGGGTCCCATGAAGAAGGAATTTAATCTGTACATGGCACACTTCCACCAAGCACAGAAACCACATTTTATCTCAGATACCTCAAAGCACCTGCTTCAGCCAAGGTCTAGGCATTTATATTTGTATCAGTAAAGCCTGAGCCTCGATAAGAAATTTGGAGAATGAATCTGGCTTCTCCACACCTTTTTTTTAAGATTAGAAACAGGATTTGGAATTAGGTTAAGTTCTGGTCCAAGCACATAAAAAAACAGATGCTACAACCGTAATAGTATTTTTTTAAACCCCCAAAGAAAATACCTTAATGGTGACTTTTAAACATTTACTGTGGTGTTAAGTCTTCTTGAGAGTCACAGTCTATTTTGATGCGGTATGAAAAGTTTACTGACTTTCACCTGAAATATTTAGAATGCCAAGAGGGGTGGAACGTGCAGGGCGTGAGAGCGCTTTCGTGAAGGGGGAGCCATTGGAATTTGGGGAGGGCCGACTCTTCATTAGGAAGAACTGCCCTGCACGTTGCAGGATCTTTAAACATCCCTGCTCCCCACCTCTAATTGCCAGGAGTGCTAGAGTCCTGTGACAACCAAAAAATGCTCCCACACATTTCTCAATGTCCCCTAATGCCTTGATACTCAAAGTGCAGCCCTTGGACCAGTAGCGCCCCTGTCACCTCAGAGGCTGTTGGAAATGGGAAAGGCAGGGGCCACCCCAAACCTACAGAATCAGAAACTGCATTTTAACAAGATCCTAGGTGATTTATAAACACACTACATTTTGAGAAGCTGGGCATGACCATCTGCAAAGAACCATCCCTAGAGAAACTCCGCCTACGCATATCAGGAGGCATGTACCAAAGTGTTCAGACTAAAGATGCTAAACATTTTACAAAGCAGCTCCACTTGTAACTGAAAATCAGTTATCTTAGAGCATTTCTGAAAAATGAAGCTGACATTCAGTGGGATGCAGAATCAATGGTAGATGAGCAGAAGTCCCCTGAAATTGTTTGCACCATTCAAAGCATCCTTGTCTATAGTCTATTGCCTAGACATATAAAGCAATGGCCTGATTTTTTGGCTTACAATTGTTTGTGTTGGATTTCGGTTACATGCAATGAAAGAGCCCTAGGAAGGCAGAGTCAGGCCAGGCTATGAAGAAAGAGCCTTGAAGGCTATTAAGCTGAGGAGCATGAGCAGGTATTCTCGACTAGCGGTCTGTGACCAGGTGACTGAAGTGTCAAGAAGCTGATCCTATCCTCCTTTCAGTCATCTGTGACCTGGAACAACTTAGCTCATTTATCCTGGTGTGCTGGTGATCATTTAAATGTGTGCCTTGATGGCAAACACTGGGAATTATTGTTGTTGGCAATGGGAAACCACTGAAGGTCGGTTTGCTGGTTTGTTTTATTTTAAATGGTGTTAAAGGACACATAACATAACATTTACTTTCCTAACCATTTTTAAGTACACAACTCAGTAGTGTTAAGAATATTCACATTGTTGTACAATCGCCAGAACTTTTTGCATCTCGCAAAATTAAACTCTGTTAATTAACCAACATTCCCCCATTCCTCCCTTCTCTCCACCCCGGCAACTTCCATTCCACTTTTGGTCTGTATGAATTTGACTGCTCTGGAACCTCATAAGAGTGAAATCATACAATATTTGTCTTTTTGTGACTGGTTTATTTCACTTAGCATAATTTCTTGAAGGTTCATTCATGTCGTAGCATGTGTCAGAGCTACGATGAGTGGTGTTTTAAAAGGACAGGAATAAGGTTTCCCTCCTAAAAACAAAGTCATTCTCACTGGGCAGCATCCTCACGGTTGTGTCAGGACATCTTGGTTTGGAAGAAGCAGATTAGGGTGAACTCTATGCCCCAATGTGATGCATTTCTGGTGGAGGAAACATACCTGGTTTGTTTTCATTGAACTCAGGAGTCTCCCAAATGATACAACAGTAATCATTTTTTCTTAGAAAAAAACTTCAGTCTTATAGTTTTATTCAAGTCAAGTAGAAATTTCCTCTTAGTTTCAATGAAAGAGTCTGCAAACACTGCTTCCCAGAAAGCCATCAGGTGTCCAATTCATCCTGCTCAGTGGTTTCTGGGTTTGATAGGGTGTGGTGACTGCAGGAATCAAAACTGGATGCCTTAAAGTATGGAATAGAGTTTGATTCAGAATCTAGTTGGTTGACTTTTGTTTATGACAACTTGTAACCTTACCCTTTAAACTATGTATTGCATTACTTTACACCCATTAAAGAGCTAGTTTTATTCTCCATTCATCATTAAGAGAACACGATTTTTCTCAAGTAAGGATTCACAGTTAAATCATTTCTTTCTAGAGCCTTGGAGACAGTTACCTGTGAATACTAATGAAGGGTGGTCTTTCTTAAAAAGAGTTGTGCTTTTTCTTTTCTTTTCTTTTCCTTTTTTTTTTTTTGGCTGATTGGCTGGTTGGTTGTTACTCAGCCAGCCATATAGTGGCGAGATAAGGAATTCTCTAGAGAGGAAAATTCTTCCCATTGACTTAATCTTTATCTCCAAGTTCTCCTATGTTTCTTTTTCTTCCCATATACAATACATTAAAAATATTGAATAACAGTTTTCCAGACAATGGACATCAGGCAACGAAGGAGAATGATCCCTGGAAAATGGGAAAGAAGCCAGGGGAGCCCCGTGATCGCTGCCTCGGGATAGGTTCCAGGCTGTAGTGCAGGGAGGGGGAACCAGGCCCAGCCCCAGGGGCTCTCTGAGTTGGGATGGAGCTGACAGTCAAGGAAACCAAGGCAGGTAATGTTCACAGCGCAGAGGACCAGAGAAGAAAGAGCTACATGGAGGGACAGCCCTGAAGATACACACAGGCTCCGTTGAGCACTCAGCAGAGGATCAGTGCATGTGTGAGAGGAAGCTGCCTGAGTAAAAGGGAACTATTATTTGAAAGGCACAAACTACCAAAGTCTCTCAAGAAGAACTGAGTAACTTAAATAGCCCTATATATCTGCTAACGAAATTGAATATATAGTTAAGAGCCTTCCCCAAAAGAAAGCTCCAGGCCCAGACAGCTTTATTGGTGAATGCTACCGAACATTTAAGAAAGAAATAATATCAATTATAAACACACTTTCTAGAAGACATAAAAGGAGGAAATACTTTCTGATTCATTCCATGAGGCCAGCATTACTCTGACACCAAAGCCAGATAAATACACATTACAAGAAAACTACAGATCAGTGTCACTCATTAACATAGATATAAAAATTCTAAACAAAATCTAACAATACATGAACAGGATACTACATCATGACCAAGGGGGATTTAGCCCAGGAATTAAGAATTATCTTAACATTAGCAAATTAATCAGTGTAATTGACCATTTTAAACTAAAAAAGAATAACTATATGATAATATGGATAGATTCAGAAAGACTTTTTTTTTAAAAATCCAACATCTATTTTCTCAGAAAACTAGGGAACGTCCTCAGCCTCAAATGGCATCCATGAAAAATCTACAGCTAACATCAGATTCAACAGTGACAGAATGAATGCATTCACCCCAAGATCAGGAGCTCAGCATGGGTCAAGGCTTCTTTTCAACAATGCACTAAAGGTTCTAGAAAGGAAGAAGTAAAACTGCTCTTATTTTCAGACAATATGATCACCTAGGTAGAAAATCCAATAAAATCTACACAAAAGCCACTAGAACTAGCAAGTGAGTATAGCAAGGTTGAAGGAGACAAAATCAATACAGAAAAATCAATACTGTGAAACTAATCTGTATGTTCTATAATAATGGATACATGTCATTATATATTTGTTAAAATCCACAGAACGTAAAACACAAAGAGTGAATCCTATGTAACATAAACTATAGGCTTTAGTTAATAATAATATATCAATATTGGTTCATCAATTGTAACAAATGTACCACAATAATTCATGCTGTAAATAAGATGAGAAGCCAGGGGTGAGGGGGTTGGAAAACTCTATACTTTCCAAACAATTTTCCTGTAAAACTGGCACTGCTCTAAAAAAAGTTTGTTAATTTTTAAAAACTAAATTAGATAAATTTACAAGTAAATGAATTATGTCAATTCTTCCCATATTGATTTCTAGATTTCATGCCATCCCAATAAAATCCCAGCTGATTGGTAGAAACTGACAAGTGGTTCTAAAATTCATATGGAAATGCAAAAGACCTAAAATAGCTAAAACAACTCTGAAAAAAACAAAGTTGGATGACTAACACTGCTTGATTTTAAGACTTATTATAACACTATAATATTCAAAATAGATACTACCGAGGGAAATGGAGATTGGAGCACCCTTTCTATGCATCATTTGAGAAATGGCTGAAAAGTCTTTGACCCAGCAGTTCATTTCCAGCAAATTCTACTAAAAAAATAATCAAAGCTACACACAAGAACAAAGATATTAAATCATCACTATTCCTAGTGGTTAAAAACTAAAAAAAATAAACATATTTAACAATAGGAAACTAGTTGAATAAGCTATAGTAAATATTTATGTTAAAATAAATATACAGCCCAGCCATCAAAAATCATGTAGTTAATGACATGTGGAAAAGTTCAGTATATATAGTTAGGTAAATTTAGCAGGTCACAAAACAATAAGCTCCTACATTGTTTTAAAATGTCTGTTTATATATCAGGAAGAATATACAACAAAATAGTTACAGGTCTAAATGAAGAAATCACCAGTTATTCTTCACAAAAATCACATAATGCTTTTGTAATTTTAAAAAAGGTTTGACATTTTTGAAGTTCTATGATTGGAAAGACATACTTATCAAAATAGTCATTTTTTGTATGAAAAAATGATGGCTAAGTCAAATGATATCTGACAAATTAGGATCCTGTTTCAAAAATGAAGAAGAAAGATTTCTCTGTAAATGACCATAAGATAGACCTTCAAATCTTTGTTTCTCCCTTCCTATTCACTTAATTGTTTGTTTTTCATTTTGTAGTCGGTATGTACCTGCTATTATTTCTTACATTTTTAAATAAGATCTGCACATCCTTTCTCTAGAAAATTTGAAAAATACAGAAAAGGTATTCAGAAAAATAAGCAAATGTCTATATACAATCACTGCTCATATGTTCTCATATTTTATTGTTCTTTCAAGGACTTGTGAGCTTCTCAATCCCTGGCCTATATAAATGGATGGTCCTGTTAATTTGCAAACATGGAATCAGTCCCATTAACCAACATAACCTCATGTAAGTGTGATAAAATTACAGAATTGTTCATCCTTTTGCATATGGTGGGATGGATATTTACTATTTGTTTTGAGATTTTCCTCATTAATTTTCTTCTAAATATATTCATATTCATTAGTTTGTAAATTATAAGACATTATAAAAATTAACAGTAATCCTACCATCAAGAGATTATCACTGGTAACTTTCGGCATTTTGTTCTGTGCAAAGATATATAAACACCTTAATAAAACTAGGATCCCACTATATATTCATTTGGATTTTTTTTTACATTGTCTAATTATCATTTCTCCTACCTTTTAATGGTTGCCTCATATTTCTTTGTATGAACATACCACAGTTCATTTAGTCAACCCCCCATCTTTTGACATTTTGGTTATTTCCCTTTTTTTTTTTTTTTTTAACCAAGGTAAGCTCAGTTTACTGAGATATGAGGACATATAATCATGTCCTACACGGACCATCAATTTGCAAACATTTTCGTGTTTCACACACTATTTATGATAGGTTGTTTTGTTTTGGTTTGGTTTTTGGCAGTGGGGAGGGCGATGGGTGTTGGAGGGAGTAAGCATGGAGGAGTAGAAGTGGAAACAATGTGCCTAGTTCAAGAAAAACGGAATTTGTTGCGTTGGGGAGGGATTCTGCGCAACCCCGCCCTCGGCCGTTCAGCTCCAGCTCCCGCGGTCCGCTGAGCTGCACTGCACCCCTGTGGCCGAACCGCTGCACTGTAGCACAGGAGCGCCAGATTGTGGTGCTTCGGGGGACCCATTGGGATTCATTTCCGGACGAATTTTTACAATCCGATTTAAACTAATTTTTTCCTTCAACTCACAAATAGAAAATGAACAAGCTCAATGTGATAGAATATGCGGGATACTTTTTGTCTGTAACAAACACATCTTTAGAGACTTGAGCACTTGAATAAAAATAAACTTACCACTTAGGTCCCCTGTCCTTTTCTCCACTTGCACCCAGGCCACTCTGCCCCTAGGCACTGTCCTCTAGCCATAGTGAACTACGTGCAAGTCCCCAAATACACCAGGCTTCTTTATGCTTCCTGGACTTCACATGGGCTAAGCCAACCCCATACCCCCTCTCTCCGTCTGACTTCTAAATCTCAGTTCAGACTTGGACTCCTTTTAACTTTTGAAAACGGGCTAGGTTGTTGATCGCTGCCGGGGAGCTCCCCCAGCTCCAAGTGGTTAATCCCTGTAAACTCATCTCTCTCCCCTACTGGACTGCAGGGTCCTTGAACACACACGTGACTCCTCATTTTGCCCACCACTCTTCTTGACTTGGAGACAATAAGTCTCAAACAGAATGTAGGAATCCAGTATATTTAAAGGAGGAAAGCATGCAAACATGAATGGTGTAGTATATTCTCTCAGTTAAGTTCCACTGTACTCAATTCCGCCAATATTCATGAGACCTCTGCTCTGTCCCCAAGTCCTCACTGAGAGCATGGGAGGGGGAAAGGGAGGAGAGAAAAGTGACGGGATAAGGAACTGATATCTCCTGCTATTAATCTTGCACAATTTGTTATTCCTGCACAGACAAAGCTTGGGATATTGACGTCCAATATCTGGACCTCACTTGAGAAATTACGCTCATGCATGCATTTTTTTTAACATTTTTTTCATCACCCCCATGATTCCAATGTATAACTAAGGTTGAGAACCTTTGCCCCAAAGTAGCTGAATCATTGTAGGAAACCTCTGAGTCCTAAAGTCTTAAACAGCAAGCAGTAATGGTGGGCATTTCAGGTATGTTGGTGGAACGCTGTTTGAGGACAGGAGTAATTCAAGATGTCTTCCGGTCTGGCCTGCCCAGCATCCATTCCTCTTTCCTCTTCTAGGAGCACCTTGACTTTCCTTTGGAGAATCACCCCTCCCTTACTCTAAGTCCTTGCATTTGAGGTACGGCTGATTTCCATCCTTACTCCCGTACTACTCTCCTTATCACACACACACGCAACACCCCTCATGCACACACATGTTGATGGTACATGCATGCACAAAGGTAGTACATGCACACACAGCCCATCCAAGCTCAGAATTTGCTCTTTTCCAACTTGAATTGCACTTGGATTCAGTCACATTTGAACCTTTAGACTGAACTTCTGCACTTAGACCTCAATTATTGAACCAATAAATTCCCAGCCACATTTTTCCCCCTAAATGAGACTGAGGTGGGTTTTGTCATTTGCAACCAAAACTTTTCTAACACAGAAACTTATGAGACTTTCAAATAAGTAGCTTTATATTTGTTTCTACTTATAGAAGGGGGATACATTAATTGATGTGCCTAATATGTTGAGATTTTTTCTTATTCTAAGATATACTTTATTGTTCTTAGCAGAGCTTAAGTTCATTAAACATTAAAATCTCATTTATTTGGTCCTGTTCAATGTGTTTGTTTTGGGTACTGGTTTTAAAAAGCTGTCCACACATGTAAAATGGAGATAATGAGATTTCCTTCACAGAGCCGTTGAAGGTGAAATGAAATAACATGTGTGAAATCACTTTATGCTGTATAAATGTTGGATATTTTTACTATGCGTATCATCATTATTTTCATCATCTTTCATTTTCTGTCAGCAAAGTTCCTGGATAGTTATTTATTGTTAGTTGTATTGATAGCTGTAAAATGCAAACAGTAATTGAACAAGTAAATAATGAAAACAGGAAATTTGACTCCTTTTAGGCTATAATCATCCCAGGAACATGGTAAAAGATCAGTTGAAATAATATATTCAAATGTGCTTTGAAAACAAAAGTGCTATTTGATTATAAGGTACTGTTATCTCAGCAGGTCACCGAATCTTTGATGTTGTCCATTTGCATATATGTTTTATTTCAGAGCCTATTAATATCTGATATTTTTCATTTAATTTTAAAACAGAAAACCCACAGGCTGTCTTATAGAATGCAACCTTACACAATGAATGGCTTTATCTTGGTTTTCATTCTCTCTCGCCTCTGTGGCATTTAACCACACTGACAACCCACTCCTTCAAATTCTTTCCTCTCTTAGTTTCATTGACACTACATTTTTCAACTTCTTTTTGACCTTTTCAACTACTTTTGATTCCTTCTCTCTTTCCCTCACAGCTCCTAACTCTAGGGATGCTCCCAGGACTCTATCTCATTCATTCATTCACTCATTCATTCATTCTCTCCATCTCTCTCTTTCTCCCCCTCTCTCCTCCTCCATCCCCTGCCCCCCCCCAAGTTTCTGGAGAATTCATCCATTCTCCATTATCTCGCATCAGTCCATAATTCCACCTTCCCACCACCTATTCCTCCTGTCCTGTCCTGTCACTATCTCACTTTCAATCTCACGGGAATAGCGACCGCAGAACTTTTGTAATCGCCATTCCAATTGGCTGCCTTTCAAGTGACCCAGTTCAGTTGCTCACACTGCCATTGTTCCCACGTGTCTGCCCTCCTTACTGCCTCCCTCCCTTTCAGTGCCTGTTTCTGGCTCCAAGTACCTTAGTGCCTTTCAGACTCACTTTTCCTCTGCTCTCCCAAGCCCACCACACTGTCCTGCCTTCATCATCGCCCCCCTCGTCCTCATAGCGGATCTCTTCAGCTCCAGACTCTCCCTAGTCCTGTCTGTCCCGTGGACTGCGGCTAAATCAGTTTCCTAAAGTGCCCCTTTGTGAGCTCCACTTTGGTGCCCCCGCACCTGGCACTTGACTGACAATCATTCCCTTGCTCAGGGGTGTTGATATATTCTCTCTCCCTCTCTCTCCCCCGTCCCCTCCCCTCTGGTATCAGCTTCAGATTTCTTGCTTGACTAGTTCTTTACAGTATAAGTTATTCATCCCATCTTAATTCCAACTATGTCACATTTACTCACGCCAATCTGGTTTTCCCTTTTATAAACTCACGCTGAACTGATAATTAAGACCAAACTATTTAGCAATCATTAATTCTCCACTATGAATATACTTTGTCTCCCTAACTACATGTGATATCCTAAAAGCCCAAAACTCTGTTAATTGTCTGCTACAGAACTGTCTTTTGACCCATTCCCTACTAAAACACCCTTTTACCACAAAAATTGCCTCCAAACCCACTAAAATTTTTAAAAATCTGATAGTCTCCTTTATATATTCATATTTGCCTTTTTGTTTATACAGAGATCCATAACATATATTCTTATATGTCATAGCACCTAGCACCATGCTGAGTGCCAGTGGCTCCTTGTTGATTAACACACACAGAACTGCACAGTGTGCGACTTTGATTCACTCCTTGGCCTGGAAGTCCAGCCCGAAATGGCACTCTGCTGACCTAACTTTCTATATCTTTCTCAGGAGATGTAACAACTTAACAGGTCACAGAGTGAATCTTTTGACAGTCAAATGATGGGGCCCCATATATTTATTTTATCTTAAAAAAGTGAGAAGGAGAAGCAATGATAACAGTAGTTGCTAACATGATTAAACAACAACCACCACCACCGACCAACTGTGGGACTTACAGTGAAAGACTGCCTCTGAACTGCTGCCCTGTTAAAAAACAGAAAACTGCAACAACAAATGACGAGGGGAGGGCATAGACCAAGGGATTTCTACCAGTCTAGTCTTCTTACATTTCTCATTTTTTGCTTCCCTTTTTCTCCCCTACAACAGGAATGACTAAATGATCACCTGGTAGCCCGAAAGAATTAATGGACCTCTTTTCAATTCCTTACTCAAAGCAAGGGAGTCATTTTGAGTACTTGGTAAAATCTAACACATTGTGTCGACGCAGGAAGGAGCCTCAGAAGTGGAGTCTTTAAGGCTGTATAATTCTGCATGTATTTGAATAATTAAAACTTATGTGACCCCTCCCCCAGTCATGCTTTTATTCCTAGCACACTGCAGACATTAATGACATGAAGCAATAGTGCACTCGCACACTTTCTGAAACAATTGCGCTAATTGTGAACTTGCCAACTCCTAACAAAAATGCTAGTGTGCGTTGCTCTGCAGTTGTGCCCAGTTCTATGAGGAGATAGCAACACTTTTGTCTCTAGTAGCCAAGACTCACAGATGGGTCACTCGGCTGAGGCAGAACTGGGCTATGCTCTTGGCAGATGGATTGGAAAGTTGGCTGACTTGTTTAGAAACCTGACATCCTGATCATCTCCAGCCTCCACAGACTCTTCCCACACGCAGCTCAACCTCACCACCTTCTCTTCCCACCCTCATTTTCCTTGGAGAAGTTCTTTTTTACTATGTACCTCGCTTTTGCTTTCTTTCTTTGATGAGTATATGCTTGCATGTCATACATATTTATACATAGAGCTCCGTCTATATATTTGTGTTATATATAGAAAGATATATATAACACATATATATGGAGAGAGAGAGAGAGAGAGAGAGAGAGAAAGGGTTTCTCAATCTCAGTACTCTGAATATCATATATCATTTTGGATTCGATCATTCTTGGCTATACGGGATTGTACTGTCATGACAACCAAAATCACCTCCAGACATTACCAAATGTTCCCCAGTGGAGAAAATTGTCCCTGGGATAGAAGCACTGATACAAAGTAATGTTGAGTAAATTACCTGAATTAAGGTCTTGATGGACTGAGCATGCACAGGCACAATCTACTATAAGTACAACGATGTAAAAATCCATTAGAACTGAAATATTTCCAACTGTGAGTCATTTTTATTTCAAGAAATATAAAATACAACATAATTAGAGTATTCAAAAATTAAATGGACTCTTGAATTTTATTGCAATTTGTCCTTCTCAATCAAGTATATTGGATATACTAGGTCTTCATTCATAACAACTGAATGAGGAAGAAAAATATTTCTGCAGGTTGCCCACCACTCCTATTCTGCCCTATCAGAAGTTTGTACTGTAAACCTAGATCCTGTTCAAAGTGCTTAAAAACATCTTGAAATGAAGCGATTCATGTAGCATAGCATCTTGTACATAATTGTTAGTTTTCAATAACTTTCAATAATTACTATTCCTATTCAGTTCTCATAACAACCCTTTGAGACAAAATTATTATTCCTGTTCTACAGATGAGGCTCAGAGAAGTTAAAGAACTTCTACAAGGTCATACAACCAGAACATGTCAGAGCTGCCCAGGTCCTTCTGTCCTGGGCAGAAAAATTCTATGTTTTAACCATTTTTTAAAAATTCCATAAGGGACCCAAAACCAGGAAAGAAAGAAATGATCTAAAATCCCAGAGTGGTTGCTTTGTCTAATAGATCCATCATCAGTCTTTTTCAGGGACAGTTTTGTTGATTTTTTTTTCCCTTTTAAAGAGGCCATAGGTTTCTATTTCTTTCTATGCCTTGTGATATTTGTGTTCAAAACTGGTCATTTGAATCTACTAATGTGTTAACTGTGGAAATTAGCTTCTCCTCCTTCCCTGCTTTTTGTTTTTGTTTTTGTTTTTAATTATTGTTATACGCTATCTCTGTGCCAAGGATCAGCCTGGGGTGTAAACTTAAAGTCTTCTCAGGTATTTTCTGAACCTACGCCTTTCCCTGGGCATGTGTGGTAACTTTCTAATTTCCTTCATATGAGCAGCTGCTTTAGAATGCTCTACCAGGGGTGTCCAATCTTTTGGCGTCTCTGCACCGCACTGGAAGAAGAAGAGTTGTGTTGGGCCAAACGATAAATACGTCGCAACACATAATCACAAAAAAGTCTCATAATGTTTTAAGTAAATTTACAATTTTGTGTCGGGCCGCATTCACAGCCACCCTGGGCTGCAGTCTTTAATGTCTGGCTCCTAAAAAGGGGAAAAGAGAAGAGTTAAGGAGGGAAGGGCAACAGTCTTTAAAACCCCTAGAAGTCACTTCAGGTGGAAGGAGAGGGACTTGCACCAACACCTGCCCATCTCTCTGCACCTCTGAGATCAGAAGCAGCACCGGTGACCAGAACACAGAGCCCACCCCGGCTCCCACAGCCGTGTGACAACTGCTCCAACGACACATGCCCAGCTGCCTGCTGTGGGACTGGAGGTGGGGGACTGGGTAGCTGCCGGTCTGCTAAGAGCTGAAATTTGACCACAGTTTACCCTGCAAGCCTCCCCCTGAAAGTTGCAGGCCTTCCGTAGACTTCCGAGTGCCAAAATAGCTCCATCAGACACATTCCACCAGCGCAATTGCTGTCTAGGTGGGAAGACAGATTCCTGGTGCTTCCGACTCTGCCATCTTCCCAGAATCCCCTGCTGGTGCTGGCTTTTTCTTTTCCTACCCCAGCATCTGTCCAATAACACAGTCTGTGTGTGTCTGTCTCAGCAGAGGTCTGCCTTAGAACACTAAGCAATGATAATGACAGTATCTAGGGCAATGAAAGGGCAGCATGCAAAGAACAAGTTACCATGTAAAATCCTAGAAACTATATCAGCATTTGACACTTAATTACAGGGTAAAAAAATTTCAAACCCTCCCATAAGCCTGTCAAAAAGATTCACCTCGCCTTTTATGCAGGGCTGGGCTGACAGGTCTTTGCACTCATGGTGATTAGCCCTACCCTCCCATGCAGCAAGTCAGCGCACGTGTTCCGCAGCTCCTCCGGGATCGAGTGTAATGCCTTGGCCTGACAAGTACTCTGCACGCTGTGATCTCACCAGCCTCTGCTTACGTCTCTATCTTCCACCTCACCCCTCTGTCTCCTGATGTGCTTCGGCCTTAAGACGCGATTCTCAGCCTCCCCTTTAGGCTTAGCATAGTCCGATGTCTGCTTCCTTGCTGATGCCATGCCTGAAGGCCAAATCAGGTGCATTTGTCTCAGCACAGCCCCGCTTACTGAACCTGAACCTCTAGGGCTCTTTGGCTGTGCCTCTCCGACCAGCCTCGCCACCGTTTGCCTTTTAATGTAGCTCGTTGGTCATCCTCTTCTCCTCAACTGTGTCCTCCCTTCGGCCAGAGACTGTAGCTTTACATTATCTACACTACCTGAAAGAACACAGCAAAGTTTTTGTTGATCAAAACGAATAAATAAAGGAATGTTTCTTGGTACACAAGGTCCTCTATTATCTGGTCTAATTCTATTAACCCATTCTCTGTTTTCTTCTGGCTCTTTCCAAACATGCTTCATACAGATCATTTTTTTTTTTTTCAATTACAGCTTACATTCCATATCATTTTTGTATTAGTTTCAGGTGTACAGCATAGCGGTTAGACAATCACATTCTTTACAAAGTGATCGCCCAGTATTTCCAGTGCCCACCTGGCACCACTCACAGTTGTGACAATGTTACTGACTATATTCCCTTATTCTTGCCATTGTTCCGTAGCTACATTGTTGACTTGAAGTCTCTGCTCATATTAACTCTCCGACATATCCTTTCATTTACTCATCTATCCTTTCATTCACTCACTCATCCTGTCACTTACTTACTGACAGAGCCCCTGTTGCGTGCCAGCCACTGTGCAGAGGCAATGAGAATACAGAAATGTCAAGGCCTGGCTCCCTGTCTTCCATATGGCAGGGGACACAGGTGTGGAAACTGAGCATTACGAGTACTGTATGGTTAGTCCATCGGAGAGGTATGTCCACAGCAAATGTGGGGACGGAGTGGAGAGTGGCTAACTTTACCTGGAAGGTGGCGGCCGTGTTCAGGGAAACTCCACAGAGGAGATAGGCCTCCCAAACCAAGTACCGTGCAGAAGGCTGTGTTAGGGGCGGACTCAGAGCAGAGGGTGGTGGGCGGTCCTGGGGATGACACTCCCAGACCCCGTGAGGCCCTCTCCCCACCTGGGATCCCCTCTGAAGGCTGATTTTGGGTCTCTCCTCAGAAAGGGGACCTACTCAAACGTGCCTGTTTTGGTCCTAACTTGCAACCCCCTGCAATTAGTTAATAAATTCTTTACTTACGTAAGGGAAATCTTCCATTCTGCTCTAGATAAATCACACACACACCCTGCAAGGTGTTTGGTCCCTTTAAAGTACCTCTGTCCGGTGTCACCTTATTTGCCTTTATTTTATTAGCCAAATGCTCAGAGTTCAAAGGGTGACTCCCTGGCACACCTTCATTAACTGCTTCCTGCAAAAGGCTCTTCCTTCTGCACTAGGCTGCAAACTTCCTGAAGGACGGATCTATTTTCTATTTTTTTCTCTCTGTTTCCCCCACAACACCAGCTGTGCTAGGCCCAGGGTGAGGGGCCAGTGTCTACTGAAAAAATGAACTCTCTTCTCTCCCTAAGGCAGTTCCCATTTCCTTCTCCAACGCTTTGTCCACTACTCCCTATTCTCCCACCTGTCCTAGTGAATTGCCCTCTGGTCCTGAGGCTTGATTCTCTATCTAGGAAATGCAAGTGCTGCCCAGGGAAAGAGCCTTCTCCTGGGAAGGATATTTGAATTAATGTAGAACAGAATTATATAGAGGTTAGAATGAGCTGGCCTTCAGCCTTTCTTCCCTCACTGAGATTTTATGATTCTGTTGTAAGGTACTGCTTTTAAGGTTCAAATTGCTTGTTTGCCACAGTCTCTTGTTTCTCAATTTTTTCCAGTGCTTTTATTGCAGGAGATGGAGGAAGATGTTCAATATAAACCATACACTTACATTGAGGTTAGGAAATTGCTAGTTGATAAAGCATGTTTATTGTGTTAGTCATTAATAAAGTCACAAAGTAATCTTTGAATCACACAGTAATAAATCAAAGAAAACCAAGTTCAAAGCTATTTAGAGGAACTAGTGTAACAACAAGTAACCTCTGAGCACTTGCAAAAGTAAGGTGTTATTGTCAATATCATTATTACTTCTAGCTGTCCTAAATGTGAGATTTTCCAGATTCGGTGTACAAGATAAAGAACTCCAGACATCTTTCAGTTCCTTGTCAATGTAAGATACCAGTAACAAGCAGAGATAACGTTCTCTCTTTCCCAATTCATCATAGACTCTGAGGCTAGCTAGAGAGCTCTCAGGGGGCTAGTCTGATGGGAACCTACCTGGACCCCTCCTGTTCCACTGGTGCCCCAAACCTGCACCAGAGCAGGCATGCTGTGCTGCACGTATGCGGGTCATCTCTTGGAAACAGAAAAACAAGTGGACTAAGGTTATCAACATATCCTGGGAACACACACATGCATGTGATTTCTGTGATTTCTGTTTGGCTTCAAGAGGTTTTGTAACATAGAATTCGGTGATGTCTGAATGAGGAGGATGATTGAAAAGAGAAGGACAGGTGCTTGAATTATTCGCTTTGTTCCAGGAGAATTCTGCCATGCTTATGAATTTATTATGGAATAACATTAGATTAAGCGAATTGCTATTAAATGTGAAATATCAAGGCGCTCAATAAATGTCATACCTCCCTTCCAGCCTCCTTCTACGATTACAGTCATTGAAGCTTATTGCTAAACTCTGAAGACAAAATCTCAAATAAATTGCCACTAGGAACAGAGACCCAATCAGGTGCACACAAGGATTCTGTTAAGACAACTGCACTCGCAGCCTTCAGTCAGTGCCTGAGGCACCGGATCTCTGCTTACACATTATCCAGAATGAATGGTCTTTAAGGAAAATCAGCCCCAATACCACATATAGTTTTGAAATTAGGTATTAGGCCAATTAACCTACAGACTCTCAGAAACACAGCCAGGGTCGGAGAACAGGTGACATCAGAAATAATCCAAGGCTTCTAGATATGGTTTCAAATCAGGATTAGTTATGAAGTGACCCAAGTAACCCCAGCATAGTTCAATCCCCATAAAATAAAATTCTGACTTCAGAGCAAGGGAAGTGGCCTTGTCTTTTTAAACCATCACTTTAGAGCATTAGTCACAACAGGAAAATAAATCATAGTTCATCTTCAGCATTTATCAAAGTGCCTGAAACATTGTAAGCTCGCAATATTTATTAGACAAATGAATCTCGGTGTTTTTAGCATATCTGACAGTTGGTTCCAGGTGGAAATGAAGGATTGAATATATGCATCTAATTAGACTCCCTCCGGAACCCCACTAAAACTCTGAGGCATGGGGAAAGAGGAACAAGAAGCAATCGCAGCAGAATTTTGGAGGCTAGACAGCAGGGATAAAGGACTTGGCAGAGCTGAGAAAACCAAGTGTTAAGGGAGTGGCATTGCAAAAACCCCCTGGATATGAAGAGAAGATGCATGAGGGTTGGATGAAGGGAACTGGTTGGAGGTTGGAGTTACCTGAGAAACAGTACTACTTTTATACATCTTTCCCACTGGGTGACTGCCCTTCCCCCTCCACTAATACCAGTGGAGGTTTATTCACTTCTTATGCATAGCTTCAAGGAGCTAGCATCTCGGAGAGAAAATAGGAATTAATTACTGTAGGCACACTAAATGCTCAGATGCTCTCCCAATTCTGAAGATGCTGGGAATCAAGTTTTACCCTCTGCCAGGGGTGTCCAACCTGCGGTCCATGCCCTGCATGCAGCCCAGGATGGCTGTGAATGCGGCCCCACACAAAATCGTAAATTTACTTAAAACATTATGAAATTTTGTTTGTGATTACGTGTCTCAATGTATTTAATGTGTGGCCCAAAGCAACTCTTCTTCCAGTGTGGTGCAGAGATGCCAAAAGGTTGGACACCCCTGAAAGATTTGAGAAGACATCTCTAAGGAACATAACTAGCCCAAGCGAAAAGAAAAAAATCCATAAAGAGAGTTATATGGAGTAAAATGGGATGGGGTGGAACTCCCCCAAAAAGAGCTTACTCTTGCTACCTTGCAATAAAGTTCATGGTCAATGGGTCTTCCCTAAAACCCTGAGTTTCTAATCAGCTTTTTGTTATACCACCCTTAAATATGAGCGGACAACTAAGATTACCAAACATCACAAAAAATCCTCTAACATGGAATATAACTGAAGGACCTAAATTGCCAGATTGAAAGCGCCCACCAGATACCCAGATCAGACCCATTCCAAGCATATTACCATAAATTTTAGAACACCAAACACAGAGACAAAATCCTCCAAACTCCTAAAGAAAAAAAGCCTATACACAGGAGTAAGGATCAGAATGGCATCAGAATTTTCAATAACCTTAAACCCTGAATTGAGAGGACCACAGAGCTGGCCTCCAAAATTTTGAAGGGAAATTATTTCTTACCGAGAATTCTATATCCAGACAAACTGTCCATTAGGAATAAAGATTGAATATATGTCAATTCCCAAAAGCTTACCTTCTATGCACTCTATCACAAGAAGCTAAGGGAGGATGTGCTAAATCAGAGAAGGGGGAGGAGAGAGAGAGAGAGAGAGAGAGAATACAAGAACGAAGAAAGAAGATATAATGGGGCCAGTGGCGCAATGGATAACGTGTCTGACTATGGATCAGAAGAAAGAATAAGATATGAATTGTAGAAAAATCCAAGTAAAGAAATAAGTGAAGTAAGTCCTCAGGATGATGGTGTATTAGCTGAATGCCAGATATAGAGGACAACAAAGACAAACTGGAGCAGTGTGACTTAAGACAGAAATGTATTGAGGGAAATCATCCCTAAGATGTCAACTGCTATTATACCACTTAAAATCTGAGGATGGAAGGCCTGGGTGGACTGATTCAGGTTATGTTTATCTGGTTTGCCTTACCCATGTTTTGATGGAGTTTCTATTCTCCTGCCTATCTGCTCCCTCTTCCCTCCTCGTTAACCCCCACGGAAGTGTTCTGCTTCGACCTACTCCAGTACTAGAAATGGGTTTTGGTGAGTTTAGAAGCAGCAAATACAGAGCATCCCTCTCCCCGACCATAGACTTGCCAGGTGTCCTCTACCCAGGCCGCCTGTCTATGGTCCCAACTGTAATAAGGTCTATGTTTTCCAGATCTCAATGATAACCTTACCCACTGGTCTCTCCAGAAATGGCTGGTACACATTTTCATAGAAGCTGAAGCCAGATTATGTGCTAGAAATTCCATTCAGCTTATATTCTCTAAGATCTTCACCTAAAAGTGCCTTCATGCCTTTTTCTTACATATCTGGGTCTCCGCTTGCTTGACCACATATATTCACTGGTCAGATATTTGGAAAAAAAGGTTTGACAGTGGTATTTCTTACATATGTTGAATATTCCACTCCTGGAACCTCGGAGACAGTATCCCGAGGATGAGTAGTGGACTGAAGGGGAGAGTCTGCGTTGGAGAAAAGCAGCCTCAATGGGGCGAGAGCCGCCTGAGAAAGCGTGCGCCTTCTCTGCGTCCATTGCACGTGCCCTGTCATCTTCTCTGTCCAAACCGCCCCAATTCCAAATCTTCACCTGCTCTTCTTCCTGGTCACCGGGTCGCGCTGCTGCTTAAAATCCTTCCATGGATCCCTAGTCCCTCATTGATGGATCCCTTAGCATGGCCTGCAAAGGCTCTTTATTAATTTCACCTTTCCACATCTTCACCTATGGCCGCAAGAGCCTTTTTCGCTTGTCCACAGCAATATTTAACTACTTGTAAGTCTCTAATTACTATGTCCACAACTCTCTGTTTTGATCCTGCTTTTCTTCTTTGCCTGGTTAATGCTTGCTTATTTTAAGACTCAGTTCAGGCATGAGCTCCTCCAGCAAGACTTCCATGCCCTACCCACCTCTTCTCCCCTGACCCGGTTAGGCGTGCTTCCTCTGAACGTGCCTGTGCATGTTACTCTGTATTGAAAATTCTCTTAATCTGTCTTTTCTTTTTCAATCCTCATCTGAGGATATGTTTATTGATTTTAGAGAGAGACGAAGGTAGGGGAGAGAGAGGAAAAGGGAAACATTGATTGCTTCCCATATGCTTCCCAACTGGGGACTGAACCCACAACCTAGGTATGTGTCCTTATGGAAATCAAACCTGCAACCTGTGTGTGTGTGTGTGTGTGTGTGTGTGTGTGTGTGTGTGTGTGTGTACAGGATGATGCTTTAACCAACTGAATCACCCAGCCAGGGCTCTCTGTGTCTTTTCTTAGATTTAAAACCCTTAAAGATAGGTCTTCTATCTATGCAAATCCAGTGCCTAGCACTGTGCCTTGTACCAAGTAGGCATTCAATAAATATTTGTTAAATATCATTCATATTATATATGGAAAAATTATTATGTCCATATTATTTTTACTTTTTCTTTTAAAAATAAATAATAGGCTTAGTTTTGTACAAGCAGTTTTAAGTTTACAGGAAAATGGAGCAGAAAGTACAGAGTTCTACTACAGCCCCTCACTCCCCCAACCCAGCTTCGCTTATAATTAACAGCTTGCATTAATGTGGCACATTTGACATAACTAAAGAGCCAATATTGATACACTATTACTACCTAAAGTCCACAGCTTACATTAGGATTCACATTTTGTTTTGTATAGACTATAGGCTTTGACAAATGTATAAAATTTTACATTCTATGGGCTTTAACAGTTACACTTATATCATATAAGTCATTTATATCAGAAACACAATAATTTCTGTACCCTAAAAATCCACTGTATTCCATCTATTCCTCTTCTCTCCCTCTTTCGAACTCCCTGAAACCACCAATCCTTTTACTCTCTACATACTTTTGCCTTTTCCAGAATATCATAGAGTTGGAACCATATAGTGTGTAGTCTTTTCAGACTGGCTTCTTTCACTTAGCAATATGCGTGTAAGTTTCCTCCCTGTCTCTTTGTGGCAGCCAGTTATTTTTAATCTTCAAAATAACTCTGCAAGGTAAGTGTTATTTTTAGCAGGTGAACACCTGAGACTTGGAATGGGAAGGTCACAGTGCAAAGACAGCTGAAATAGCAACAATGCCATACTACCAAGCCATTAAATAAGCAATCATTGGGTCCATGCTGTGTGCCAGGCATGGCGCTTGCTTGATTTCTAAAGCAATAAGAAGATAATTTCTTAGTCCTTGAAGACTAGCAATTTAGTGTATGAGACAGGTATGTTAAAAAGCACACACATACACCATTTCAGAACGTGGAAAAGGCTACCAAAAGGGTAGGTATCCTGTGGATATAAGAATTCATTCAGATAGCAGAGCAGCCCTATTAGATATTGCTATTTCTTACTTTTCTGACCAGCAAATTGTTCAGAACCACTAACTGTCTCACTCAAAAATCACAGAATGAAGATGTGGACCTGGGTTTGCTCAAAGCCCATGTTATCTCTGCGTTCCTGCCGTCTCAGCGATCCTGGCAGAGGCAATATCATGTCCGAGGCAGAGACCTCACAGAGTCGCTTGTGTTGGGGACAGTGACAAGCTGAGTGTCACTGGAGCACGGTGGGCTGGGAAGGGGAGTAGCGAGCAGTGGAGGCTGGTCATAGTAAGGCTCTCAGGGGCTCCAGTGACTAAAGTTTATGCAACGTGTCAGCCCCACTAACTTGCTCATGGTATTTAGCCCTAAGAACTGCTGAAGCTGAACACTCCCTTTGGAGCGCACAAAATAAGCTCTGTGTGAGACATTTCTGGTCTTGCTAAGGTCAATGAAGTGGGTTTGTTGGCTGAGGAAGAGTTCTGACAATTGCCATGGAGACGCCACACAAGCAAAGCTAAGCAGCAATGTTTGTGTTCCAAAAGTAAAATCAGAGGGAAGCCCAGTAAATCAAGCTTTCATACATAACAAGTTTTGCAAATAAACACCAATTTGAAGAGAAACTTCAGGGAATAAAATTGAAATTGAACAAGTCCGAGTGTTTATAGAAAACCCATCTGCTTTCTCCCCCTAGATGGCTGCAGTGCTTACATGTAGCAGCATTTTTTTTCCATTATGCAGTGGCTTCTTTATCTCTATTATACCCTTAAAAGAATCACATGCTTTAAATTGAAAGAGCCGAATGCTATTTGTACTCTTCTGGGGAGCAAATGAAAATTAATTTATGCCTAATTATTTTAATAATATATTTGGCATTGATTTTACTATAACAGAGAAAAACACTGACATTGAATTTCAATGAAGAACAATTCATGAATATTACCAGTACCCATTAATCAGGTATATTTCTAAAGTATAACTTAAATGAGAACAAACCAACAGAGGTCAGTTCAATATCATATTTTCTTGATCCCACTTTAAAAAGCTATCTGTTTTCTGCCAATATTTAATTTACTTATTTTACTAAACTGGTTATTGAGGATCTACTGTGTGCCCAGACTGGTGGGCACAATCAAAACAGACACAGTCCCTGCTCTGGGGGAGTATTCAGTCTAATCATGCTAGGAAACTAAAAGAAACTGTATCAAGGAGGTAAAGCTAGGCAATTGTATTACTATAATGCAAGAGGGTTAGGTTTGTCTATGCCTAGAAGAGAGCTTTTCAAACTCTGTCCATGTGAATCACCTGGGGATCTTGTTAAAATGCAGATTCTGTTTCAGTAGGTCAGGGGAGAACTGATATGCTGTCTTTAATCAAATGCAAGTAAAGCTGATCCTATTAGTCCATGGACCACACTTTGTAGCCAAGGCATAGAATATTAAGATGAAAGATTGTAAGATATAATATTAAGATGTAAAATATAGAGTAGGTTTTTTTTTCTTTTCTTGGGATATAGAGCACGTGGTGGTAGTACTGAATGGGTAAATGAATTATACCTACAGACAATTATGATACGAGGCAAATATGAAACGCCACAAGGGGAAGTAGAGCGTGTCGTGGGGGCTAAATAGAGGAGAAACAGCAGCATGTTGGAGAGGGGAAGGGCTTTAGTCAATGCTTCCCATGGAAAGTGGAGTGTCTAAATGAACTAGGAAGGTGTGGAGGACAGTGTGGAGAACGTCTGTTGGTGGAGCGGGGCAGGATAGTGCCGAGGGTAAGCTTAGGTATTGATATTTCAGTGGGTCAGCTCAGGGCTCATTTCAAGGATGAGCTCAGAGACTAGCTGGTGGGCCTGTGAAGCAGTTCTTCATGCAGGGAAGAGGGAAGATAAGGCTGGAACGGAGGTCCATAGGAAAGCCTTGCTGATGAAAGACCACCCTCAGCATTCCTAAGATTATATGCGGCCACCTGCCAAAGGACTACCTGAAGTTAGGAGGCAGGCCTGGGGTAGATCCTGCCCTGGAGCCTCCAGGAGGAGCATGGTCCTCCCAACATATTGGTCTTGGACTCCTAGCTTCCAGAGCAATGAGACAACAAATTCCTGTTGTTTAAGCCACTCTGTGGTATTTTATTATGACAGTTCCAACAAACTGTATTAACTCATTTTGATCTTCACAACTCCCTTGGGAAATACCCATCGTTATTATCCCTACTTTACAGATGAGGAAATAGGCACACAGCGGTTAAGAAAGCCAGACAGAGAAATAAAGTGAAAAGGTATAGACAAACAGAAAGAAAGAAGGAAAGAGGAGAGGAAGGGGACATTTTTGAAAAGTTAAGATATGGACAGGAAAAAAGAGAAAGAAAAGAAGTGGCAAAGGGAAAGGATTAAAACTTGACCTGGCTGAAGAATATTAGAAGTTCCAGGTCCCTGTATATAAACCTCTCACATTTTTCGTGTTCAGATTTGTCAAGAGCTAAAATAAAAATGTCCTTCTGTCAGGAAATAAAGTCTCGTTTTTGACACTTTCATGTATTTTATTATATTTTGAACCTGAAGCTACAGCTCCTTAGAGCCCAGGTCTTGATTTTGCAATATAGGTTTCATTTTTATTTGAAGAGAGGGACTAATAATAATCACTTGTTCCACAAATGTGACATTGAGAGACTTGGATTTGTTTGTGATGGATGAAATAGTACTTATTTTTAAAAACTATTATATACTCTTCTTACTTCCAGTTTCACACATAGATGTTTTTCTGCTGAAGGGAGACATAACTGAAGCGCAAAGTTGGAGGCAACACTCTGTGAAGATGGGGCTTCATCCTCCCGAATGCAGTATATATATTATATATAAAAAGAACTTTCTTTTTATGGTCCTGTGCCTCCAATCAGAAAACTATATGGATCTGGAAATGAGCGGGGGGCGGGGGGACGGGGGCACGGGGGAGCAGACACGGCGCCACTTACCACCACTCCCAGCGCCCTACTGAGTCAGGCTTCCGGGCCCTACAGGGTCAGAGGTTCTGGCTGTCAGTAGGGGCAGGCTCTCTTCACCAGAGGATACAGCAAGGGCCCAACCTAATCACAAGCTATACTGCCACCTGCACTTTGAGTTCCCTGTGGTCAGGGACCAGCAGATGAGGAGGGTCACCGCCCTGGCATGGAGAATTAACTGATCAACAGAGGGAGGTAAGGCTGATTTTGCACTATGGGAATGGGGAGGCACATGTGCGGAACGCAGGTGACCCGCTTGGGTTGCTTCTGGGTTCTTGGTTCTCCTTTGATTAGCTGTCACTGTGAACCGACAAGTGACGCAACCCCAGCCTGAGGGGGAGATGACTACTAGAGGTTAAGACACTTCAATCATGACAGTTTGAGCCATACCACCAGGTAAGCCACCGAGACCAGCAGAGGCGGTAACTGGAGGCAAGAGAAATTTAGGGTGGATAGTGGAAAAGGGAGGCCATGTGTACTAGTAGAGGCTCTGAGACCAACTACAGTGATGAAGGTTAACCTGAGCTACTCCCTGGAAATGCATGGAGAAGTGGATGTGCAAAATGCAAGGATTGGGCTATGGCTGACACAGAGATGTGCCCCACCCTTCAAAAAAGCTTTTGCTGCTCAGGTACAAAGAATATGGTAAGCTGACAGCCTCTGGTTAGTGTCTCCCTAGGTGTTTGCTGCAGCTTTCAAGCAGCCTTAGCCAACGACAATGGAGCAAGGGGGTGATTCAAGAGCCTAGTCACTTACACTACTGGACTAGCACAGGCTTTGACAGGTCTGCAGAGAGGTATGAACAATTCCTTTTGACCAATATTTCTCTCTCTCTCCTGTTCCTTTCAGAGCTGCTACTCTTTAATAAACTTTTTGTACCTTTAACTCTATTTCAGTGACTCAGAACCAGAGTTTCCAAGCCAGCACATGCTGCATAGCAAATGACACAACTTCAGAGACATAAAACATGAAGCATTTCTTATTGCTTAGGAGTTTGCAGGCCAGCAGTTTTGTTCCTGCTTGGATCACTTAAGTGTGTGAGTGGTCAGCTGCTGGTCAGATAAGCAGCTCTGCTCTTCCCTGCTGGGCTCTTCACGTGTATGAGGGTCTACTGGCAATGGGCTAGTCTAGATGGCCTTGACTTGGACAACGGGTCTTTCCTTCACATACTGGCTCATTCTCTCACCTTGGCTTGTTCACATGGAGGTAGAAGCCTTCCAAGAGAACAAGCAAGGCCTCTTTAGGTCTAGACTTGGAATTCACAAACTGTCAGCTCTGCCATACTCTACTTATTGGTCAAAGCAATTGTCAAAGTCAGTCCAGCTTCATGGGGCAGGAGACGGAAAGTCACATTATAAAGTGAATAGGTAGAGAAGAGATAATGGGGACATTTTTGCAAGCCATCTGCCACAGGGAGAACTCCCTAGATTGAAGTCCATGAAACAGGCAGAAACTATGCTATTACTCAGTCTACATTTTTTGCTTTTACTTTTTAAAGAAAATAATGAAAATTTGAAAGCACATAGATAATATGCAGATAATATAAGCCACCTAGGAATACAACATTCTACTTTAATAAATCTTGAAATTCTGTCATATTTGGTTCAGATAGTTTATTTCAAGAAACAAAACTTTGAAGATATGGTACTTTCAAAATCTACTGCACATTCCTGCCCACCCTGGCTTTTCATTTTTTGAGGTCTTCAGCTGTAAATTTTAAATTCCAGAGAGTTACTTTTTTATTTAAATTAAAAAAAAAAAACAACTTGAGACTCATGCCTCTGGTGATTCAGCAGGAAAAAAATGGAATCATATTCATTCAGGCATTAAATATTTATTGTGCCTTCCATTTGTAAAGTCCTGTACTACACATGAATTTAAATCATATATTCTTATTTTTCATAGTGTTCTATTTGCACTCCATTTGTTTCAAGCTATATCTCCAAAGTGAGAAGTATCCCTTTGTAATGGGGGCTGTTCTTCAATATCTCTTACAAAAATTTTTCCTTAATGCCTTCAAGCGTTGAAGGTGAATCTTGTTCTACTCATTATCTGTACATTTGCATCCCAAGTTTCTCACCATCCCCCTTCTATGGGTTTGGCTCTCGTTTTGTCACCAGGGTGGGTAGGATGTTTGGCATGTTTACTTGGTTGCTAGTCGGCCACACCTTTGATTTTCTTTCCGGGGATTGTCATTGCTTGAAAATCCTATCTGGTTTCTCTACTTCAATATAATGGCTTTAGAGTACTGTCCTCTTCCTGGTCTTCAGTTTCTTATTTTCATAGTGTGTAGGTTATACTTTTTCATCCCTAAATAACAGCTTTAATGAGATATAATTTACATGCCATAGAATTGATCCTTTGTATATTCACAGAGTTGTGCAACTCTGCTTTTACAATATTTTCATCAACTCAAAAAGAAATTCTGTACCTATTAGCTATAACTCCCCATTATCCTCTGCTCCCAGCAACCCCTAATCTACTTTCTGTCTCTATGGACTAACCTATTCTGGACATTTTGTAAAAGAGGTCATACACCATCACAGTTTTTTGCCTCTGGCTTCTTTAACCTAGCATAATGTTTTCAAGGTTCATCCATGTTGTAACATGTGTTGGTGCTTCATTCCTTTTTATGGCTAAATAATGTTCCTTAGTATGGATATGCCACTATTTGTTTATCCAGTCAACAACTGATGGAACAATTGGTGTATCCACTTTTTGGCTATGATGAATAATGCCACCGTGGACATTCATGTACAAGATTTTGTGTGGACATATTTTAATTTCTAGTGAGTATATATCTATGAGTAGAACTGCTGTAATATATGGTAAATTTATGTTTAAATTCTTAAGAACTACCAAACGGTTTTCCAAGGTGATTGCACTGTTTTACCTTCCCACCAATCATATATGAATACTGAAATTTCTCCACATTTTTATCAACATTTGTCTAAATTTTTTATTTTAGCCATGCAGTAAGTGTGAAGTGGTATCTCATAGAGGTTTTAATTTAATTTCCCTACGGATATTGAGCATCTTTTCATGTTCTTATTGGCCTTGGTCATCTTCTTTGGAGAACGTCTATTTTTAAATTGGGTTAATATTTGTTCAGCCTCACCCAGGGATATGTTTATTGATTTTAGGCGGGGAGAGAAGTGGGGGGAAAGAGAAACATCGATCTGTTGCCTCTCGTACATGCTCCTACTGGGGATTGAACCCACAACCTAGGTATGTGTCCTGACTGGGAATTGAACTGACAACCATTTGGTGTACAGGAAACATGCTCTAACCAGCTGAGCCACCAGTCAGTGCTGGGCTAATTTTTTAAAAATTATTCAGTTGTACATACAATTCTTTATATATTCTGTATATAACTGCCTTATTGAATACATAATTTGCAAATATTTTTTCACATTCTGAGGGCTGTTTTTTCACTTTCTTGATGTCCTTTGAAGCATGAGTTTATAAATTTTGGTAAGTTCCAACTTATTTTTTCTTTTGTTGCTTATACATTTTGGTGTCACCCTAGGAAACCATTACCTAACCCGAGGTTACAGAGATTTAATGTTTTCTTTGAAGAGCTTTATAGTTTTAGCCTTTACTTTTAAATCTATGATCATTTTTAGTTAATTCTTGGTATGGTATAAAACAGAGCTTTAAATTCATTCTTTTGCTTGTGAATATCCATTTGTAAAAACAATTCCTTCTCCACTGACTTATCTTGGCACTTTTATCTAAGGTCATATCTTTATTATAGAATTTACCAAATTTTGTCTTGTTCGTGGTAAACTTGATAGATCTTCCTCTGTCAATGCAGAACTGGAAACATATTATGCTCATTTAAAATGAGAAAACCTATGTGAAAAGCACCTACCACAGGATCCCAGAGTAAATACATTGTTTCTTCTTTTGAACCGCCCCCCCCCCCCCCCCCGCCTCGCCCCCCCCCCCCCAGCACTTCATGTGTTACTTGGCACACTATGGCTACCATGAATGTTTGTTGAATGTAAAGTGGGCTTGAGCACGCACCCCAAAATAAGGGCGTGGGTTCCAAAAGCTCTGATTGTGTGGGAGATCCAGAACACTTCAGCCCTTTTCAAACCAAGAACCTAAAAAATAGTAGAGACTGACCCCAGCAACGATGCGAACTTGGGCTGTTGTCAGGGTAGGGTCTCCAAATGATTCACCCTCCTTGAAGATTAAGTGACAAATATGCTTTCACTTATAGTGAACCCAAACACTGAAAATAACCCTAAAGGTTTAGAACCTTTTTTTTCTAGTTTAATTTTAAGATCTTCAGATGCCTACTTATTTAACCGCTTAGCAGTTAATAAAGTTTTCACTTGTGGATTTGACCTCAATCCTGCCTGAAAGAAGATTTTCTTAGGCGGCAACAACCACTATTGAAAAGCAAAGAAAGAGCATCCAGGTCTGGCAGGCAATCCTATTTTCAGTGGCCCTTTTCTCCCTCTCGTGTTCTCTCTTACTTGCATGCTGAACATTAGGATCTCTCACAATCGCTCAGAATTAGAGCAAGAGGGTGAAGACAGGGCTTGTTCATGCCTCCAGGGAGTGCATTGGAGGTTCAAGTCCAGAAAGTGTTCCTGTCTGCTGCCTGGGTATCTTTGCTTGAGATTCTAGGATCTTCCATCTCTGTGTGCAAGTGCTGAACCTAAAATGTGTGCTACACAGATACTCAATAATTTTCTTCAAACGTTCTTCAGCATCAAAACACCTTCACAGGTCTCTCAGCTAAGTGCTTCAAATTAAGAATTTCTGGCTCCACTGTTCCCTCCACTTCACCACGTCGCCTCCAATAATCCGGTTTGGGGCTCTGAAGTACATTTCCTTGTAGGATTGGTGGTCGTATTTTTAAGTAATTTTTTATATCAAAACATTTTTTAAAATATAGACTTTATATTTTAGAACAATTTTAGGCTCACAGCAAAACTGAGCCGAAGACTGATTTCCCACGTAACCACTGCCCCACACAGGGACAACCTCACCCATTATCAACACCCCCCAGAGCGGCCCATTCTACAACTGAAGAAGCTACAATGGCACATTACAGTCACCCGAAGTTCACAGTTTACACTGGGGTTCACTCTCGACCTTGTACGCTCTATGGTAGCTTCACTGTCCTAAAAATCCTCTGTGCTCTGGCAAAGCTCGACTTTAGAGGGCGAAAAGGGGAATAGAAAAGAAATTGCGCAGAGCCTCCGCCAGACTCCAAGCCGAGTTTGTTCCCGAGTTCAGCGGCTCCCAGCTGTCCCATCTCTCCCAGTCCCGCTAGGGGCAGGGTCCTCCTCTTCCTCCTCCTTTTGTTTCAGTGTCAAGCAAATGGGTTTCCTGTTGACACCGGAATACTGTGAAAGGGCAGGAAGAGGCCAGGGCACCACCCCCCAACCCCTGTTTGTTTATTTTGTGTACCTTTGTTTTGGTGGAGCCAGCGGGTGGTTCCAGCGTGTGGGGCTGTGTGCGCGTGTGTGTGCGCGCGCGCCGCGCGGGGGGGGGTGCTCAGTGGCCTGTAACCGCCCCCCACCCCAGGAGGCGCGGCCAAGCCGCCGGGCCCCTGGCTCCGAGTCCGCGGGGCGGGAAGGGAAGGAGGAAGGGGGAAGAGAGTGGGAGAGCGAAAGCGGGGAGAAAGAGGCCGGGTGCGCCGGGAGGAGGAGGAGGCGGAGGCGGGGAAACCGGCTCGGCCTGCGCCAGGCCGCTCCCCCATCAGCTGCAGGTGGAGCCCGCAGAGGCAGCCGATTCCGCCGCCGCCGGCGCCGCTGCTGCCGCTTCTTCCCCGGGGCCGCCCTCCAGGCCCCGAGGGTGCTGGCTTGGGGGCATCGGGTGCTGGTCCGCCGTCCCGCAGCTGCGCCTCTGCGCCTCGCCCATGGCTGAGGGTCGGCGCCGGGACGACGAGGAGGAAGAGCTGCGGGAGCTCGGGGGCTCGCGCCGCGCCCGGGGCCGTGCTCTCTCGGGCCACTCGGCCGCAGGTGAGGGGCGCGGGGAACGTGAAGGGGGACGCGGGACCGGGCGCCCCGGGGCGCGCGGGTCCTGCCCTGGAAGGCGCGGGCTCCCTCACCCACCCCGATGGGACCGGCACCTCTCGGAGAGTGGCTTTTCCATCCTCGTCCTCACTTCTGGGCGGAGCCGGAGGAAATTCACACTGGTCTCTACCTGGTAGGGCCCAGGAGCCAAAGTACAAATTTTCCCTGCGCACATTGAATCCAGGGGCTGCTGGCTTGGACCTTGCGGCCCAGGTAGTTACTTATCTCTGGGTGAGTCAGAGACCCGTGGAGGACGACACCCTGCCTGGGCTGCCGCCACCAGGTAGAACCACGTGCTGATAGTCTAGTCTGGTTTCGGTGTCTCTTAAGTTTGGACCCGTGACTTCCCTCCCTGCCCCCAACACCGCCGGAGCAACACCAGTTTTCTATGGGACTTGTTTTAAAGTTATTTTGTGAGCTCCCCAGTCCAGAATATAGCATTCCAAAGGCAATTCATTTGGTCTGAGAATCATTTATGGGCCTAAAATTACTTTTATGAGCTTGTGTTTTGAGAGGCACAAAGGCGGCACAGATCAATAGTTTGGCGCAGAAGTGTAACAGTGAGTGAGTGTATAGAGATGGATACCCCTTCTTCTCTTCCCAGTAGCTTTTCAAACATAATAGGAGTTCTTTGGCCTTTGGTTCCTTAATCTAATTAGATTAGCCTTATCTAATAAGAGAGAACAAACTTAGGGAATTGACTACAAAAGGGAGATATAGAAATGACAGAGGGAAATGGGGCGGGGTGGGGGGAGGGACGGGGAGATATGAGAAAGGTTCGTTATAGCCTCTTTAGAAAGTGAAATATAGGGAATAGTCTATCAAGTCATGGACAAACTTTATCATGTGACTCCCTTAACCTAAGAGAAAGTTGGAGAATTAAGAGAAGTTAATGGGTCTGTGGAAAACAAGTGGAAGGAAGAAAACAGAATAAAAGGATAGGATTTGAGTGCAGTATGAAGAAATTGTCAACTTGATGCCTTTGGTAGTAGGATCTTGGAACCTTAAAAATAATTCCGTGTGCCCATTACTAGGACTTTTTATCAGAATAATGCATTGAACACATCTGTTTTGAAAATGATAGTTTTGTTCAGTATAAATCCAGACCTCATGATATAATATGAAACGAGTAAATATTTCTTTGCAAGAATACAATGAAAAAACGTTGAAAAAGATGTACCTCCACTCACTGATTTAAACAGTGTGGGTTCCATGGAGTCCTAGTACTTTCAGCAAAAAGCTGACTCTTCTCTAAGAAGGGACTGTACTGTGAAGAGTTCTTTTTACTGGAGGGCAGACTAGACATGATCCAGGTATATGTTTACGATAAGTTGCAATCTGAGTATTTATTCCAAGGCTAGTGGATGCTCCCTTCAGCAGAACACAGAGCAAGGCTACGAGAAGAGGTGTTTTTGTAACTTGTTTTTACCAGTTACTTAATTTCCCCAAGCTGGCAGAGAGGCTTTCCTCTCTGATAGTATTTTGCTGAGACATGACATAATGTATTTCACTCAGAAATTCATGTTTGCAGGTTCTAACCACTTAACATACCCTGTCCCCATTAAGGGGTGAGGAGCAGAGATATTAAAGAGTGGGCAGAGGGTTAAACTTGCAGTCACTGGTCTTCTTTCTTTTGGGATTCATTATTTAAGTTTGCATTTCTTGAGAAGCTGTTTTCCTCCGTCTCATTAGTTACTGTGTTTTTCAGACACTGTCACATTCCTTACCAAGCTTGGGCATTTGTTCCTTCTGTCTGTGCTGCATGTTGTTCTCTCTCCAAGTACAAGTATGAACTGACCCACAGGCCTAATCTTTCTTCTGCTTAATGTTTCTTTCCAGACTTTCACCTTTCCAGTTCTCATCACTCCTCCTTCCCTCACCACTTTACAGTTTAGAGATTTTATTTTTCTTTGATCTCACTGGAGCTTGACACCATAAATTTGGGGTTTAGGGACTTGAGGGAATCTGAACTCTTTCTCTCCATGCTAACTTTAGGTGTGGTGGTGGAAATATATTTATTTTCGCAACGTACATTTAGAATAGCATACTAAACCTATAAATTATAAAATACAGGCATACCTCAGAGATATTGCAGGTTTGGTTTCAGACCACCACAATCAAATGAGTTGTTAATCTTTTTGCTCATGGAGTGTCTTCCCTTTAATGCAGGATCTGTGAAGCATGATAAAGTGAATAAAGCACAATAAAACAGGAGGCCTGTAAAATTCTTGTAACCTGTGCCTACATCAAGAAAGAATAGTTGGTAACCTAGAGGCAGACTCTGATCCTTCTCAGTTCCACTTTTTTTTTTTTACTTTTGTGATTATTATCTCCTTGTTCTTCTATACTTTTACCTCCCTATACAATATTGTTCAGATTTATCTATTTTACAGGTTCATGAGTAGAATCATCTGTATGTATTCTTTAATGTCATGCTTTTTTCACTCAATAGTAAGTTGGTAAGATTTATGCATGTTGTTACATGCAGCTGCGGATTTCATTGTATAAATATCTATCACACATTTTGTCTAGCATGTTTTATGGATTTGTTGGAGTTCGTTACACAAGAATCTCAACTTTTTTTGTTTGCATGTTTTGCAAATATCTTCCACTCTGTGGCCTATTTTTGAAATTTTCCTTAAGGTCTCTTTTGATGTGGAAGTTCTTCATTTTAATGTAGGTGTACTTTTGAGTCTTTCTCTTTATAGTTCCTCCTCCCCTTCCTGTCCCCTACCCCAGGGTCATGAGGATACTCTCCCCTGTCTCCTGTACTGTCTCCTACAAGTTTTGTAACCTTCTTTGGAGAGACTGGTGTCGCTGTCATCACACTGTCACCTGGGTCTGAGAGTCTCTAACTGATCTCCAGGGCTGGGAACAGAAAAATCTAGGTCCTCCCCTAATCACCCCCAAGAGTGGTAGGCATTAAACAGGGTTTAATAAATATTAAAGGAATTATTCTTTCTATATGTTGATGTCTTTATGGTAAATTCTGGAAGAACTGATAAAACTCCTCTGATGTGTTTTGAGTAAAATAACTAATATAGTCAGTATAAGGGCACAGAATAAAATTTGTTGTGTTCACTATGAACCAGGTGCTTCTTATATGTTATACCTTGTTAGGTAGGTGTTATTTTCTCCATTTTTATAATTGAAAAGATAGAGGCTCAGAAATAGGTAAGCAACTTGCTCAAGGTCCCTCAGCTAGTAAATGGCGGACTGGGGACTTGAATTCAGGTCTTTCTGACCTGAAAGTTAATGTTGTTCCAAACTATCCTGCTGGTTGTTAACAACAGTCAATTGCTATTAATGCCTTACACGTTTATATCTTCATGTTCCTAGTTATATATTTAGAAATACTTTACATCTGTTTTTTTTCTGCTTAAGAAGGGCTTTCACAGGCTAATTTGATTCTTAAAGATCCTGAGGAAAGGAGGGTAAATTATATCATTCCCATGTTAAAGATAAGTAAATTGAGACTCAGAAATATTGAAGACTTAATCTAAAATACCATAGTTAGGTATAACTGCACCTCAGTTACCTCTATTGCGTGTTTCAAGTCATAAATTATAGTTTCTTTGAGTTGATTCATATAACATGTCCGAGAGTTAGCGGCTCTTAGTTTTTGGAAACTGCATTAATTCCCCTGGGCTACCATCTTCCTGTTTTTACTATTAGAATTCCAGAATTGTCTGATTTATTTTGAGAAAGTTATTATTAGTCCCACGAAAAGTATCGATATATTTACAGTTGTTTAAAAATCGTGTACTCTGAGTTCTTTTAGTCCCATCAATATAATGAATGCAAAATGGTGTAGAAAATATGGGGAATAGAACAGGATATATAAAATAGTCTCCTTGCTTTTAAAGAACATGTAACAGAATTAGGGAAGGTGAGACTAACGCATTTTAAAGGAGATAAGTGTATAGCCGTGGCTAGTGTGGCCCAGTGGATTGAGCGCCGGCCTGTGAACTGAAAGGTGGTCCGTTAGGTTCCCTGTCAAGGCACATGCCTGGGTTGTGAGCTGGGTCCACATCTGGGGGCAAACAAGAGGTAACCAATCGATGTTTCTCTCACACATCGTTGTTTCTCTACCTCTGTTTCTCTCTCTGAAAATAAATAAATAAAACCTTCTGAAAAATAAAATAAAGGAGGTAAGTATATAAAGGAGTCCATAGTGACTATCAACTGGAGTTTAGCATAAGAGAACCAGATTGTCTTGATTCCTTTCTTGGATCCTCTCTTATTAACAGAGTGACCTTGGACAAATTACCTAACCTCTCTGTGCATTCATTCTTTATTTGTAAAATGAGGATATTAATAAAACCTGTTATGTAGGGTTTGAGGATTAAATAAGTTAGTATTTGTAGTGCCCTTAGAACATGACTAGGCACATTGTAAATGGCTATAAAGTTATTAGCACTTACTTACGTTGTTAACCTAAGGATAAAAGACCAAAGTTGGGAAGCAATAGTGTTTGAGATCCCCTCAAAATAGCTATTTGTAATCACTGATTCAGGCAGAAACCCAAATAGTGTTCTGATTATGAAGAAATGTCAAGGGATTTTATGTGAAAAGGAAGGGGAATGATTACACGAATAGCAGGAACGGATTTCTATTGGTGTAAAGTCAAAGATGGAATTTCTGTAGGTGCAAATAAGCTAAGTTATTCTTTAGCTATACATGGTGCCAATTCTAAAGAACGTCTTTAATTTTTAATCTGGTGGTCAGAATGTCCGCTTTCGATTGTCAGCATTGCCAGCACTTCTTTGGGACACAGTATTGCTTTGGCCCAGTCCAGAGGTTCTTTAGCCCAGTTTAAATATTCCGGAGGTTTGAGGTGTGAGACGTGCAAGGCATTTCCTCTGGGCCAGCAGCTCTGACAACATCGTTTTTCACATGTATGTCCAACTGAGGTGACCTATGACTCAAACTCATTCACACCAGAGTATCAACATGTACAAAGGGGGCTAATAGGATCTTTCTAATTTTGGAAATAGAGAGGAAGTTAAAATAGAAGAATTTGGAAAAGCACTGAATTAGGATAATTATATCATCGTGAGTTAAAATTTATTGTGCAGTGGGCGCACAGTATATAAATTCTAATTGGCTTCCATGTATTTTGCTTAGCCCTCATACCATGTGGTGATTTCCCTCATTTTTACAGATGAACCTAAGGCCTAGAGGGAGTAATTAACCTACTCGGGGTCATACAGCTAACAAGTGACACAGTAGGATTCTGTGGCAGACTCCTAGTTGCTTACCCACCGTTCATTCCCTTTGTCTTCCTGAGTCACTGGAACCCTGTGTTTTGGACGGTGGCAGTTTGCCCACCCATAGAACTACCTCTGCCAGCCTGCTAAGGAGGTGCAAGTAAAAGTTGTTGGGTGGGATTTCTAGGAAAGTTCTGTAAAGAGGACTCAACTGCACAGAATGTGCTTTTGCCTTTATCGTCTTTCTTCCCCCTCCTACCAGGAACAAGGATGTGTGTAGTTCGCAGCAGCCACTCTGGGCCATGAAAACGGGATCCATGCACTGAGCATGGTGGAGCAGAGAGGTAGATAGAATCTCAGTTCCCAAAGATAGAAGTCATCATCTGAGCTTTTGATTGCTTGCCTCCTTTATTTGAGAAGAAAAAGAAAAGAAAAGAAAAACAACCTCTTGTCTTGTTTAAGTCACTGTTATCTTAGGTCTCTACAACTAGGCCCTGAATACACTTTCCAACTGATACAAATTCTAACCTGATCTTATTTCTCTCTCCCTAACACCAGGCTCTAATGCATTTTGTTAACATACATTTCCCTTAGGATACCTAGATTCTTGTTGTTATTTTGTATTTTATTGTAACACCACCTTGGGCAAATCACTAAGAGGTTCCCCCTGCCCCCCCCCCTTCCCGCCTTTATTTGCATCTTTTGAATGGGTATTCTTATTTAACTACTCTGCAACAGTGTTACGGGGAACAGTGTTGTAAACTTCAAGTTCTCATGTGTGATGTACTAAAAAGGAACCCTATAGAATCTGAAAACAGTTTTCTGTGTTTGTCATTTTACCTAGTCCCAGGTTTGACTGCTTCCCAGGGACTAAATAAATAGAAGCTGTGAAGGGAGGTGATTTTGTCTCGCCTCTGATGCAAAGGAGATGAACAACTGCAGTTGCTGATGAGCCCTATAATGCAAGCCAGGGCCGCTGCTTAGGATTCTGAGTTCATTTATTTCCAATATGGCTGCCTTCCCTGTACCAGAGTGTTGTTCCCTGAAGATACATTAATCAAGGAATCGCCTTACTGGAGGATAGCTCCATGCTTTTTCTCTGAGAGGGGGCTAAGAAGAAGGGCACAGAAGGAAATGTTTGCACGGCATATGGATAATTAGTTTTTTGGGCATTAAATATTGCCATTTCCAAATACTCCTTTGAAACTAGTACAGAGCTGTTCACACACAAAAAAGGGCAGCCCCGCCCAGCATGGGGTCACCCTTGTAAATGATCCCTTCTCGTCTTGTCACTACACCCCTGTTTATTTCCTCACAAGGACTCCCTCAACATACACACTACCAGCTTAGTGGAGATAAGTGAAACTCTCTGGAGGTTGTAAGGTAGATTTGTGTTACTCAGATGAGGTAGAACTCAGTGAAGGATGTGGTTTGTGAGCGGAATTCATTTGGAATGAGTGGTATTGCAAGTTTTAAAATAGGTGCACTTGCATTTGAATATTACTCTTAATTAGAAACTTAAAAACGCAAAATGCCTAATATCACAAACATTTGATTTCTCATGCAGTTCTAGTCCTGCTTATTTTTCATAGAAAAATTTCTTGAGGTGTTCAACTTTATAACATGGTTTGGAATTTCTCTGTTTCTGTAGCAATGGCACGTCTAACCAGTACTTTTTAAACTTTAATATGCCTATAAATCACCTGGAGAGTTTATAAAAAAAAAAAAAATGTAGACCCTGATTGAGTAGGTTGGGGTGGAGCCTGAGATTCTGCATTTCTAACAAACTCCAAACGCCGCTGCTGCTGCTGCTGCTGGTCCCTGGACCACACTGAGTAATAAAGAAGACCCACGATTACCTTTACCTCAGTGTCAGTGTTCTGAATGCAGGCTGGGCATCAGAATCAACTGGGGAGCTTTGAAAAAGACACACTTATGGCCCCACCTTCAGATTTCCTCATTAGTTACTTCTGGAATAGTTGCTGGGGAGCTGTAGTTTTGAAGGTCTGTGTGGGGTGAGAGTTAGCTTAGGCTTCTATTTAAAAATGTGATGTTAGGTGGTTTCAGTGTGATTTCTTTTAATTTGAGCTGTTATATTCTTCCATCATAAGTTGTGCTGACTTTTAGTTAAACAAACCCACCATGCATTTTATACGTGAATTTTATTCAATCCCTCTATTATTTTATATGGAAGATAAGGCTCCACATGAAGAATGGTATAAGGAGCTATCATTGGAGTACTGAAAAGTAATGTATGTGATAATTATATTATGTGATTGCAAGAAATAGAGGCCTATTCTGCTCATCTCAGCTGATGCAGGCCTAGTATCAGGATGCACAGGTAAGTTTGAACACACAAGAAGTAGCTTCAAAAGTCATTTGGAAATAAGAGTAGCTCTAGGAAAGTGACAGCAAATAACTATTCCAGAAAACATTCCTTTGTAAAATGGGATGATGGTTAATTCTTTATGTCAGTAACACCACCATTTTTGTGACTCAGTTTACCTTTGTGTCCATGGTTTCTGAAGTTACTGAATTGGCCTTCTTTGTTTTTCTGACAGTCAGCCCCTCCAAGGAGGAGGTTCTAAGTAGGATGGGTAGCCGCTGTCCCGCACACAGTGTCCCTTTTGGGCAGGGTTTTCATGCCAGTTGACCTTGGAGGCCTATGACAAGCTAGACAGTTACCTTGTCACACTCAACCCTGCGGGGCTCCTTCTCCTGGGCACGCCCCTGGCTGCCTACATTTCAGACCTGAGAATCGCCAGCGGCTGCTCCTGGCGGATGGGACCTTGGGCCTGGGGGCTGCCCGAGGTTTCCTAGCATGGAGAGAGGGTAAAGTTGGCGACTCTGTGCATGACCCAACGCTCCGACTTTCAGTTATGAGTTCCATGAAGGAAGACACTTATTTTGTTCATTGTTATAGTCCAGTGATTTTCAACCTTGTTTATCTCATGGCACACACAAACTAATTACACTAAAATTCTGCAGCGCACACAAAAATTCTGCAGCACACCAAAAATACATTTTTTGCCCATCTGACACACAAAAAAAATCTTTAATTTTGATTCATTCACACCAGAGAGCTATTATGTTGGCTGTTGTTATTTTTTTAATATGACGATCTCAGGTAAAAGAGGGCTGTGCCCCTGACTAAATGGTCACACTGCGTGTTTTAAAAATTCTTGTGGCACACCAATTGAAAATCTCTGTGATAGCCCCATGACTCAGAACAGTGCCTGGCACTTACGTTCAGTACATATCTATCAAGTAGGTAGATTAAAAAAATGATTTCATGTAAGCTTTATTTTTTGTGTGTTTCATTACTCTTTATTCTAATCCAAGTCCTTAGGTACAGAATGATGGAAAGGGAATTCTTATTCTGACCATAGCTTACACCGCTGAGAAGAAACTGTGCTCAAACATGCAAGAACCTCACATATTCCTGTTTCCTGTTTTTAGACGAGAGACGTTTGCCACTTGGTGCCACCAGCACAGCTGGGTCCAGGCTCTGAGCTGAGGGGCAGCAAACGGAGGTCAAGTCCAGTGGTCGAGTCCTTCCTAACGCTCCCCGTCCTGGCCTCCTTGCCCCGCCCCCCCGCGTGAAGCGGCTACGCAGGGGCTTGAACCCCCGAGCGCCTCCGCCCTGCCCCAGTGCCCCTGCAGCCTGCACGGCGCCTGCGCACCAGCCCACACCGCCGCTTAGAATGCGAGCCTCTCGCTGGGTTGCCGCCATCTTGGGTGCCAATTGAAACTGATTATTTTGTTCAAACGTCGCCTTGGTGATTGGGGCGAGAAAAGGAAGCTTAATTTCAGGTAGGGAGAGAGGCACTGGGAGATCGAAGTCGCCATCAGTTGCAGCTGCTGCCGTTTCTTAAACCCTAAACCCCATCTGTATGTGGAATAGTGTGGAGGATGGATGTCGAAACATACTTTTGAGGACGGATTGACCGGGTTAGTGATACAGGATGTAGGAGGGTGACAAAGTCCTAAGTTGCAGAGGTTCCTAGACTTAGGAAAAGGAAGTTGTGATTTGACAGTCTTTGCTGGGGAGGGGCAATGATATCACTTAATATTAATCTTTAATTAAAACTTAGATAATCTTTATTTTCTAATAATTTTATTAGAGCACATTTGTTATTAGTGTTAAATATAGTGACAAGTACTTAATGTAGCACTTAAACTGCTCAATACCCCCTGGAGCGCAAGGATTTTTGTAAACCTTGCAAAATGTAATTTAGAATGATCACCTCACAGGTCAACAGTGAATGTTTCATGAAGATAATGAAGACTTAGGAGGTTTAATTTTAATATTTTATTTTTTGCCTTTTAATTGAAAACCAGATTTCTTAATGCTGTAGTAGGTTTTTTAAAAGTACCAACTTTTGCCCTGGCCAGGTGGCTCAGTTGGTTGGAGTGTTGTCCGTGCCCGGGAAGGTCGCGGCTCATCCCGGTCAGAGCGCACGGAGGTTCCAGGTTCGATCCGGCTCAGCGGCGCAGGGAGGCAACCGGTTGATTTCTCTCTCACATGGATATTTTTTTTCCTCCGTCCCCCTTGTTTGCTCTGTTTAAAATGAATAAACATATCCGAGGGTGAGGATTTTTTTTAAAAAAGCAGGAAACCATCTCAACATTTTTAAAATAAATAAATACATTAATAAAAGGAGCAACTCTTTAGCATGTCTGAAAAAAAATGTAGCATGTAATAAAAAAAAATTAACATGTTCCAGGAACGTAAGTAATTCTTATAACAAAGAAAGGCTGTTTCTGTTTTTAAGAAACATCCATGTGAGAGAGAATCATCAGTCAGTTTCCTCCTGGACACACCCCGATCAGGGATCGCACCTGCAATCTAGCTCTGTGCCCTAACGGGGATTGAGCCCGCATCTTTCGGGGTAGGGGGCGATGCTCCAACCAGTGGAGCCACCCAGCCAAGGCAAAGATCTCTCGGTCTTTGCAGATGGGCTCTGCGTGTTGCTGCACAGCTTCCCTTAGCCCTCTCTTCCTGCTTGTGCAGGACCTGAAGGTCAGCCAGAGGCAGAGCTTAGGGCCTTCTCAGATGTTTCTGAGCATGTACCCACCCTGGGACTGCACATGGTCTGCTGGGATTCCCGAGAATATATAGGAGCTTTTCAAAGCCCTTATTCTCCCAAGCCTCATTCTCTAGCCTTTCCTCTCAACCTCTTTGGTTAGTCTCTTCTTTGCCCCAACTCTTTATTATTCATTGCCTCATGCAGCACCAACTAGTGTATTTTCTGCTTGTAAATGTTTTCAACAGACTCCCTCCAGCTAGCTACTTTTTAGCACTTGGAGAGTTCTCAGTTAGGCGAGACGATAGTCATCTTTTGTGCCAGTCTTCCAAGGCACCACCAGATAAAACAAAACAAATTAATACAATTCTTTGTGAATGAGATCAGTTCTATGCCCTTTGGTGCTGGTTCTGGTACTGGTACTAGGAAGGCAGACAATTATTTTCAGTGCTACCACTGAGCTGGAGAATGGGGAAATGCCGCAAAGCTCATCACTCAACCAAAATCCAGCTAGTTCTTAAATGTTGCGCTCTCCTTTAGTGCAGCAAGTAGTTTTTGCAAGCTTTTGGTTACTTTCCAGAGTTCCAAAAAAAGTTGATTCTGACAGGTTTTTTTTAATTGCTTTTATGGAGGACAGACTTTTGGAGTTCCTTACTTTGCTGTTTTTACTGATCACTCAAGTATGGATTTCAAAACTGATGAAGATTGTTGGTCTTTTTATGAGCAAATTGATCCCAGTTTTCCCAATACCCAAAGAGAAGAAATGGATATTCTTACTCGTTTTTGAAGTGTTTGCACATTCTGCAGTAGTATTATCAAGGTATATCAGGAGCCTCGCTCGTTTGGTTAGAGTGCGTGGGCAGCTTGCTTTTCTCATTGGCAGGCCACAGGCAACCCCAACCTCTCCGTTGCTCTTTAAAACATGATTTTGAAGGGCTCTCTCTGTATTCCTCTTTGTTGTTTAGAGTTTGCTGAGAGAAAGTAGCTTTATTACACTGTTCTGATGTAAATCAGTCATGTATTAACAGTCAGGGGAATGAAATCGGGGAGAACGTGGAGTGGGTCACTTTAGATACTTCGGTATTGTTTGAGTGTCCTCCAATGAGTATTACTTTGAAAATTAAAAGAAAGAAAAATTTAAAATACCATGAGAAATAACTGCCTGCTGCTGATCTAGTGTATTTGTTGCTCATGGTATGGTATTTTTTAAAAACCTGTTTTGCCTTAAGATAAGTTATTGAAATGATCATAGCAAATGCTGTCCTGTTGATAAAACAAATGATCGATAAAGTGTGCAAGGAAATGATAGTAGGAAGGAGGTATATAATCGTTTCCTATGAAGATCATTTTTCAAACACTGAGTCATTTATCATTTGTTCACCTCTTTGGTTTTATGACACTCACTTGTTTTTATGACAACCATGTCTTGAAAAGCAAATCCTCATTTATAATCAAACTGTTAAAAGCTGTTTAACATAATCAAAGCCCATCTTAGTATTCTCTGATTCTTTGCCTTATTTTTTCTTAGTATTTCATCTCTATCTTATGACCCAACAGAACCTTGTCTAGAGGCATAAACTCGGGAGATCTGCATGCTAATGCTCAACCTTCCACTAGCCAGCTGTATGACCTTAATTTAATCTCTTTGGGTCTCTGATTCCTCAATGACAATATGAAGGATTTAGACCAGGGATCTGGAAACTACAGACCTGTGGGCCAAATCTGGCTCCCTTCCTGTTTTTGTAAATAAAGTTTTATTAGAGTATAGATATGCTCATTCATTTACATATTGTATATTGCTGCTTTCATACTATATCTGTGTGGCTCACAAGCCTGAAATATTTACTGTATTGCCCTTTACAGAAAAGTATGCTGACTCCAGAATATCAAGCTTCCTTTCAGGTTCAAAATTCTTTGTTTTAGTTTTGGGATACTTGGGACAACTTTTTTATTTTCCCATAAGATTGCTTCTTAGCAGATCACCAGAAAATTTGACTAAAAGAGGGGAGATACAAATAAACATTATTATCTGTGGGACACCAATATCTGTCACATTTTGCTGTTAATGCTGTGATAACAACCTGCAGAGCTCAGTATCTTTTCACAGTTACATTCTACTGATGAGCCACAGCTCTGCCCCGCTTTTCTTCTTCATTTTGGGATCCTGGCTGAAGGAGCAAACCTTGTTGGTGCCAATCATGAATCCCCAGTTTGGGGTGTGATGAAGAGGAAACTTTATTCAGTACAAAATATCTCAATTGGGATACATCACAGGCTGTGAAAACAGCGCAGCTATGAGGCAGCCCGGGGACCAGGCCCCTTTCTGGCTAGATAGCTCTGCTCCTCTCCTCTCTTTGCTGGTCTGTCTTGTGCTGCTCTGGTCTGCTCCAGTCCGCCCTGGTGAGACATTGGTGGTGTTTCAGCTCAGCCAGGGAAACACAGTCTTTAGTCTGGTGGAAAAGGAAAGTGCGGTCTCAGAGCCAGAGGAGAGCAGAGAGCTGGCTGCGGGAACAGAAGTACCTGCCCCTGGTCCCTGATTGATATAGCCTCATGCAAATAAGGACTCCAAATCATAACAGCATGATTGGCTTAAAAGGTACTGTCTTAATTGGTCAGCTGCTCTGATTGGTTGGAGCTGTGCATCTCTGATCAGATGGGGAAAGCCTCAGTCTTATTGGTTGAAACAGGATTCCAGGAATTTCTTTATGAGGTCAGACTTAGATGGCAGAAACACTGCAGGTAGGCAGTTGAGTGCAGAGGTAGGTAGTTCAGTGCAGACCTCTCCCTAAAGTGAGGTTTGCCCAAGAGGCCCCTGCGTAGACAGGACTGCTAGGCTCTGTTTTTTGTTTTGTTTTTTTAATTTGAGCCCAGTTTTCTACCAAGAGCCCTTCTTAGTAGATGCCTTCTTTCTCAGCATTCACACTGTCTGGGAAAAAGCAAGGAACAAACCATGTGCCAGCTTTTAAGACTCCTGCTCAAAAGTGGTGTTATGTCGCTTCTACTCACATTTCTTTGGCCAGCTTTATGTGATGCAGGGAAGTGTAATCCTTTTGTAGGAGGTCCTGCAAGTCACCTGGTACGTGGAGTGTGTGGATAGTCCTTCTACTGGGAGGGCAGTGAGTCACTGGGGGCAACAACATCTGATAGCTTCCTTAAAAGGTTTGCTAGTGGGAGCAGAATGAAACTAATGTGTGCTAACTTTCACAAACTCTGTATAACTAATAAAAAACTAGGATTTGGTCCATTGAGCTTTTGGAATATATCCTAATTCTCTCAACTTGCTTATTTAATAAATGTGCAGTGTAAGACTATAGTGTATCTGTTTGGGTTTCTTTTTCATAGACTTGTGATGTCTTTAACTTGTATTTCTCATCCCTGAGCTATCTTCTCCAAGGTTCCATATCTCACTGTATGACGCACCTCAGGTTGCCTAAGTCTGAAACCTGGGAGAAGTTCTTAACTTCCTCCCTCACAGTGATATCTAATCAGTCAGTTACCAGATTCTACTGAGTCTGTCTCTTTTGTGGCTCTTGATTCTGTCCTCTTATCTTCATCTTTGTTGCTACCATCCTGGTCCAGTCATCTCTCACTATTTGCAACAGCTTTCTAACTAGCCTTGCTACCTCTTGACTTGCTTCTCTGTAATCCGTTCTTTGCACAACCACCAAAGTGATTTTTCTAAAATGCAAATTGCCAAAGTGATTTTTCTAAAATGCAGACTAATTGTGTTAGTTCTCTGCATTCAAACCTTAAAGCTCAACTTTCTTAACATGGCCTCTCACCTTTTTTTCTTTATTTTTTTCTGGTAATTCCCAAGTCTATCCTGTTATGCTTAGTTTACTTTCATGGTAGTAAAAATATAGTTTTCTAGAAAGTTTTTTTCTAGGTCATATTTGTTGAACTCATACAGTATTTGGTAGATGTTTTTCACTTGTAGAGACTCAAACCCTTGATGAAAAATATTGTGCAAAGCTGACTGTGCTGTTCTGACCATGGCCCAACAATAGGATGCCCCCATTTTGATGTTATGTGGATTTTTACTTCTTAGAAGGGCTTGGCTAAGCCACGTGAGCTCCAAAGAAAGGTAGACAGACGTTAGTTTTGTTTTACTTTCTCTGTGACCTGTTTTTATAAGTTTAAAATATACCCAATTTGGAACTAGTTTATTGAGCCTCTTTCAGTGAGCTAACATTTTTCATTATGATACCAACTCAGCAGCTTCTGAACAATAAGAATATGAAACAAATGCATTTTTTTTTAAAAAAAACACGACTATCTCTTTTCGTGTTAGCTCTGTGTTTCAGAAATAAAAATAGCTTCACTGAACTTGGGGGGATTGGAGGTTTCTTCTAAAACCCAAATCCTTGCCTTTGAAAATGTGCTAGGAATTTTAATTTTCAAGGCCAAAATGTTTTCATTATTTAAAATTCATTGACACAACTTTCTTTGATCAATCAACTGCTATCTTTTCTTTTTGTCTAGCCTAGTTGCATGGAATTTTTAGTAAAATGAATCAAGGTCTCTCAACTCTGAAGCTTTGCAGTTGTAACCACAGCTTTCTGTTATTATAAGCTAATTTTAAAAAGCAAGTTCAGTTTAGAAAGGCATGTTTAAAAAAACTGTACACTCGTATAAACATTTAAAAAGCAGTCAGAGGCATATTGACACATCCTTAAACATGAGGAGTGTATAGGGTAAGAGTGATAAACAGACAGTTACATGGGGATTTGAACTTTCTGTGCTAGGTATTTCTGTAACATTTTGATATTTTGTAATAAGTAGAATTGGGAAAACATTTTAAGATTTTTTTTTTTTTTAATAAAAAGTTACTTGGTTTCCTCCTCAGGGAGGCAGCAGCCTTCTCTGGGTTAGAACAGGCTGCTTTGTGATTACTTGTAATATTCTGGAGGTTCTATGAATATAGGGATTTTTGAACATCTTGAAATTACATTAAAAAATGTGTGTGTGCATGAGTGCTTTTTTGGGATATAGGGTTCGAATGATGTGGAGATGAGGATCCATAATTTAAACAGATTCTTCTGATTTTATTTCTCTACTCCAGCCCTCTCTGAGCTCCAGATTGCCTACTCAGCATCTTTACTTGAATCTCTAATAGTGATCTCAAATTTAGTATGTATGTATTAGTTTCCTATTGCTGCTGTAACATATGACTACAATTTTAGTGGGCATGTAATAATGTTGAACGCATGCTAATGTTCAGACTTCCCAGAATAAGGGACCTGTTGGGCTGTCCAGTATTTTTTTTTTTTTATATTGTTCTTTTAGTCTCTGTGTTAGTCAATTCCGCTCTGATCTTGATTATTTCCTTCCTTCCTTCTACTCATTTTAGGCTTTGTTGTTGTTTCCCCTGTTCTTGAAGCTGTAGGGTTGGATCGTTTATTTGAACTGTTTTTATCTTTTTTAGGTAGGCCTGTATTGCTATGAACTTCCTTCTCAGGGCTGCCTTCTCTGTGTCCCAGAGGTTTTGGACTGTTGTGTGTTTATTTTCATTTGTTTCCAGAAAATTTTTGATTTCTTCTTTCATTTCACTATTGACCCATTCATTGTTTAATAGCATGCTATTCAGTCTCCATGAGTTGGAATGTTTTTGAGTTTTTTCATTTAGGTTGGTTTTAGTTTCCAGCCCTTGTAGTCTGAGAAAATGCTTGTTATGATTTCAATTTTTCTAAATTTGTTGAGGCTTGTTTTGTGTCTTATGTGGTCTGTCTTTGAAAATGTTCCATGTGCATTTATAAAGAATGTGCATTTTGCTTCTTTGGGATGAAAGGTTCTATATATGCCAGTTAAATCCATTTGATCTAATGCATTGTTCGGTTCCACAGTATCCTTGTTTATGTTTTATTTGGATGATCTATCCATTTTTGACAGTGGGGTGTTAAAATCCCCTACTATCAGTGTGTTGCTGTCTATTTCTTTCTTGAAGTCCTCAAGATTTTCCTTACATATTTGGGCGCTCCTATGTTGGGTACATATAGGTTTACAACGTTTATGTCTTCTTGATGGATTCTTCCTTTGAGTATTATGAAGTGTCGTTCTGGGTCTTACTTTTTTAATTTTTATTTTTAAATCATGTTTATTCTATTACATTTGTCTCAGTTTTTCCCCCTTTGCCCTCTTCCACCCATCCCATCCCACCCCCCTCTCCCACAGTCAGTTCCCACTCTTGTCCATGTCCATGGGCCATTCATACATGTTCTTTGTCTAGTTCCTTTTCCTTCTTTCCACCAATATCCTCTTTCTCCATCCCCTCTGGTCACTTTCAGGCTGCTCCATGTTTTGATGCCTGTGGTTTATTTTGTTCATTAGTTAATTTTGTTGAATAGATTCCACTTATAGGTGAGATCATATGGTATTTGTCTTTCACCAACTGGTTTATTTCACTTAGCATAATATTCTCCAGTACCATCCATGTCGCAAAAGGTAAGAGTTCCTTCTTTTTTTTTTTTAATGCAGATTTTATTTATTTATTTATTTAGAAAAGTCAAAATCCATTATAAAATATTTAAAAATTTAAACCCATTATAAAGTCTCAGCAATTAAAACAACATGACACCAGCACAGAAATAATCAAGTAGATCAATGAAATAAAATGAGCATTCTAGAAACAAATGTATATCTCTATCTAATAATGTAATATATGATTAAATTGATATTTCAAATCAATGGGGAATATAAGACATATTCAACAAATAAAGTGCATGGACCACTATTACTTGAAATAAAACAAATATAGAGTCCTATTATACACATCATACAAACAGTATTTAGGTGAGTTAAAAATCAGTATGTAAAATCTAAGGAGTTTTAGGAGAAAGTACAAATTAATATTTTTTTTACCCTAAAGTAACATATTCAAACCCAGAAGCTCTAAAGTAAAGTATTGACAGTCTGACTATATTAAACATTTAAGACTATACAGTAAAATACATATAAAAAAAGTTAAAGGACATGTAATAGAATAGGAAAGTATTTGCAACACATCTAAAAAAGGGTTAATAGTTTTTTGGGTGTTTTTTTTAGGGAAAAAATTCTACAAAGATTTAATAAAAAAATGGATAAAGAATACCAAAAAAAGCCATTTAAAGCTTTTTAAAAATAATAGAAATAGGCAAGAAATACACAAAAACAGGTTTAGTTTCAACAAATAATAAAGTAACAATTAAAATAACACATCATTGTCTCAATCAGATTAATAAGTATTTAAAATATTGGTAATATCAAGTATTAGTAACTGTGAAAGGAACTGGATATTCATAGACTCTTTTTCTCCATCTTCTTAAAGCAGTACCTTTAACATATTTTGCAATGCTGGTTTGGTGGAGGTGTATTCTTTTAGCCTTCTTTTGTCTGGGAAGCTCTTTATTTCTTCTTCCATTTTACGTGAGAGCCTTGCTGGGTAGAGCAGTCTTGGTTGCAGGACTTTGCTTTTCATTACTTGGAATATTTCTGGCCATTCCCTTCTGGCTTGCAGTATTTCTGTTGAGAAGTCACCTGCTAGCCCTACTGGGCTTCCCTTATATATTACTACCTCTTTCCCCTTTGCTTCCTTTAGGATTCTCTGTTTGTCTTTGATATTTGCCATTTTAATGATGATGTGTCTTGGAGTGGGCCTCATTGGGTTCCTCTTGAATGGGACCCTCTGTGCTTCCTGGACTTGAGTGACTTTTTCTCTCTTCAAATTAGGGAAGTTTTCCATCATTACTTTTTCAAACAGGTTCTCTATCCCTTCCTCCTCTTCTCCTTCTGGTATCCCTATTATATGGATATGATTACATTTCAGGTTTTCCTGCATTTCCCTCAATACCTCTTCATTCTTTTTGAGTCTTTTTTCATTTTCTTGCTCTTTCTGGGAGCTTTTTTCTACCTTATCATCCAGCTTGCTGATTCGATCCTCTGCTTGATCTATCCTGCTTTTGATTCCGTCTGCTGTGTTCTTCAATTCAGAAATGGTATTCTCCATTTCCTCTTGTCTCTTATTGATAGTTTCTATGTCCTTTTTCATGCTGATATAGTTTGCAATAAGTTCCTTGTAGTTTCCCTGTAGTTTTTTGTAATTCTCTCTGAGCTCACTGAGCTCATTGATCTTCCTTAGAACTGCTGTTTTGAACTCAGTATCTGATAGTTAACTTGTCTCTATTTTATTTAGTTCTCTTTCTGAGGATTCTTCCTTTCCCTTTGACTGTGGTTGGGGAGGGGGGGTTGTTTCTTTGTCTTCCCATTATTTGTGAGACTCATTTTTTGCTTCTCCTTCTGAAATTGATCTGTCTTGACTTCCTGACTTATATGGTAGGAGATTGCTGTTTTTTCTTTCTGGATCTGCTTCTGATAATGCCAGATGTTGACTGTGTCTGACCTTAGGCAATCTGTTCAAGATTTCCAGGAATCTACTGTCTGGCTGTCTCCTTCAGTTGTTAATCTAGCCCAGGCTGTCCAGTATTAAGTGTAACTATTGGGTAGGATAATCCAACAGCCTCACTGCCCTCTGGGCAGCTGTTCAGTCAGGTGCTCCTCCTGATACAGCCGACCAGTAATGGCCAGGACAGTGTACTTATGTGGTCCTCTTCTTTCCATATCCCCTTCTTTCCACTTGAATGGACTTGTCCCTCCAAAAGTTTTTAAGTTTCAACTCTAGTTTCATGAGAAAAGTTTTGCCAGCTCCCATGCTGTGGAACATTTTCTTCCTCAGGTCTAGAGGAATGGTAGGCAGAAGTATTTGGCTTTTTTATTTAAAAAAAAAAGTATTTGACCTTCTTTATGTTCTCTTGCTCTGTCCTCCTGATTCATCTATTTGTAGTCTTTCTCCTCCTATTTGCTGGTCTCTGGTTCTTCATTTTAGTCTTTCCTCTCTTCTTGCCCCTCCTTTCCTTCTTTTGTTCTTTTCTCTCAGCTGCCATTTTACTTTGCCCTCTGTCATTTTAGAGCTTGCTTAGTTTGAATTCTTGCCTTGAGAAACCTTTCAATTACTTGCTTTTTGTACTCTTTTCTCTCCTTTGTTCCTTATGTTTGGAGAGAAGGGGCTGAAACATTCTTTTCTTTCTTCATCACTTTATTTAACTAATATTTGAAACCTACTTGGGTAAGATACTATGCCAGGTTCTGGGCTACCTCAGTAAATAAAACCCCCAGGTTCTTAGTTGGGGAGACAAAGAGGTTGAGTGTTATTCACTCATGCATGCATTCATTCAGCAAATATTTGAGACTGGATACAGTGGTTGGCAAAAACAAAAATTCTTTCTTTCATGGAGCATACATTTTGGTAAGACAGACATACATCAAGTAAATGATTATACAAACAAATGTTAAATTATAGCTATGTTGAGTCCTGTGAAGGACAACTCCATAGTGCTGTGAGAATACATTTAGAGGGATTTGTTCTCATCAGTAGAGCTAGGGACAGCCTTCTTAAGGAAGTGAAGGGTAAACTGAGATCTTAAGGCACAAGAATTAAGTAGGTGAAGGCAGCAGGGAAGAGGTAAAAGTCCAGTACTCAGAGGTGGCTTGGAGTATTTGAGGAAGTGGAAGCATGTGGAGCAGGATGGAATGAGGCTGAATGAGGCTAAAGAGGCAGGCTGAGGTCAAATCCAACAGGGTTTGGTGGGTCCTGTTAGGGACTTGGGTCCTTATTCTATGAGCAATGAATGGATACGATTGAAGTGCTGTAAGCAAGGGCAAGGGGGAGAAAAGTATAAAACATACCTTTATTTTTGAAACAATCTGAATTCTGTAGAGGATAAATGGAGTTTAGCGTGGGTGTAAGTGAGGGAAAGGATGTGGGAGTGCCAGTTAAGAGGCTGTTGAAGTAGTCCAGATGAGAGGTGAGGGCAGGGGTCAGCAAGGATTTTAAGTTTCCAAACCTACCCTTACTTCCTAGTAAATGAATTTAACCCCAAAATTGTTTTTGAATGTTGACTTACACAGATATGATAAAACTGAAGTTCACTCAGATGAGAAATGGATGATTTAAACAAAAAGGGGTTACAAGTGGAACTATAGCATATAATCTAGGATAAAAATGATGACTGAGCTCAAGTTTAAAACTTAGCTCTGAGCTGAAAGAATAGTATACGTTATGTGATTCTTTAAGAAAAGGAAGCATGCTAGTTAAGTAGAGAATATAATCTTTCCCTTATAAACATTTATACTTTACTATAGAATTGGTATTAAACAACCTGGATGGGTCCGGATTATTAAAACCCAAGACTTCAGTTCTTGTGATCATGGCAATAATCCATTTTTGGCAATTGGTTACATTGATATTTCAAAGAGTAAAAATTTCTGAAAATTCTAGAGCTGAACTACGTAAGTCCATTTCTTACTAGACCTTTTGCATCAGAGGGAAAGCATAGGATAGGAGAGGAGAGCACATTAGAAATACAGACCAGGTAAGAAGCTTACAATGCGTCCATGGGCAGGAAGTAAACCCTTAAATTTATTTCCTTGATGTCCTTCCCTTTTTCCTCCACAGATACTTTTTTTCTTTCCTGTTTCTCCAGTAGACATTTAATTTGTTTTCATAAATACTTATTCATAGAAGTCATCTTTCTTGCCTTGCAAGATGCACAGTCAGGGGAAAAAAATGCCATAGATAGAAGTGACAGCCTTATTTCTCAGTAGTTCACATTCCAACCACTAAAACATGCTTACAGAATCAAGAACCCAGAATTATTTCTAATTATTTTAATGAAGTTATTCAGAGTTTCCAGGGACTCTCCTGTGAGTTCTCAGCCCCTGGGGTTTATTCTCCATGCATTCCCTCCCCAGCCCTGTACTTGGCTAATGGCTTCAGCTTTGCCTGCCCACTCTCCTGGTAAGATGTTGGCCCAGAGGCCCAGGAGGGTCCCAAAAGAGCCAGAGAGAACAGTAAAATAGGGAACAGGAAGTCAGATAAGTCCAGATTGTTGGCCCCCAAACATCAGCTCTTGAAATAACAGCTTTAATCCATTTTTGATAGTAGGTCACGTTGGTGTAGACTCCAGGAAGAGATTCACCACATCCTAATCCCCAGCTTACCAGTCCTATCAGGGTCCATACACCATCAATATGACATGACAGAGGCCCTCCAGAATCACCCTAAGGAAGAGATAAAGGTCATGAGCATAGTGAAAAAGGCCTTGAATAGGAGAGTGGCTACAAGAGGTGGAGAGTTCCTTAGAATGGGGCAGTGGAGCCTGCGGAGCAACAGAACTCTAGAGGGAGCGGGACTTTCCCCTGTATTAGGGGGAAAGCACAGGAATTCTAGAATCATAGAATTTGAAACTGGCAGAGATCTTAGCTCAATCTATATATCGATAGTTTAAAAATACTAATTTGTGATAAATTAATGTGATGTTTTTTCACTAAAGTTATTCAGTTGAATGAACTGCCCTTATTTTTATGTTTTTAGGTTCTTACAGCCTTTTTTAGTGTCAAAATAATCCTTTGTTATATAAACAATAGTAATAGTAAGTAGTTGGTGGTATGTCTTTCAATCTTGCTTGTCCTTTCTGTAACAGCCTTATTGTTATAATTCACATACAGTACAATTCACCCATTCAAAGTATACCAGTTTTTTAGTATATTCACAATGTTGTTCAACTATCACCACATTGCATTTTAGAACATTGTCATCACCTCCAAAAGAGGAGTCACCCTCATTTCCTCCCACCCCTCCAGTCCTAGGCCAACTAATAATCAGTCTACTTTCTGCCTTACAAATTTGTATAATCTGGACATTTCATATAAATGGAATAATATTATATGTGACCTTTTGTGTCAGGCTTCTTTCATTAAGCGTACTCTCTTCAAGGTTCATCTATGTTGTATATATTAGTATTCCATTTCTTTTAATGGCTGAATAATGGCAAAATGTGGATATACTACATTTCGTTTATCTAGTCATCAGTTGATGGACATTTTGGGTTGTTTCACATTTTGGCTATTATGAATAGCGCTGTTATTAACTTTTTATGTTAAAGTTTTTATATGAACATATGTTATTATTTCTCTTGTGTGTATACCTAGGAGTAGAATTCCTGGTCGTGTGGTAATTATATTTAACCTTTTGAGGAACTAACGGACAATTTTCCAAAGCAGCTGCACCATTTTACATTCCCACCAGGTGTATGAAAATTCTAATTTTCCCACATTCTTTTCAACTCTTGTCATATCTGTCTTGATTGTCGCCATCCTAGTGAATGTGAAGCCATGTCTCATTTATGATTTGCAAATAATAAATATACAGATAGAAAATCTTGGTAGAGATATAGAAAAGTATGTGTGTGTATGCAAGAGAGAGAGAAGAAATAAAACTAACTGATCATACTAGAACTAAAAAATAAAATATCTGAAAAATTTCACTGGATGAACTTAACAGAGAAATAGAGATAACAGGAGAAAGAGACAATGATTTTGAATATGGATTAATTTAGAGTATCTTGAAGATTAGAAAAAGAGAAAAATAAAATGAATAGATTCTGAAAAGATCAAAAAGTATAACTTACACATTTGTGGTTTTAACCAGAAGAGGAAAAGAGAAAAATGAGGCAGAATAATATTTGAAGAAATAATGAATAAAAATTTTTCAAGTTATGATGAAAGATAAAAGAATATATTTAAAAAGCCAAAAACTCAGCCAGTTCCAAATAGGATAAATACAAAGAAAAGCATATCTAACATATCACAATCAAATTTCTGACAGTCATATATGAAGGAAAATTGAAAGCAGCCAGACTAAAACAACTTGTCATACTCAGTGGAGGAAGACACAAATGATGGCTGACTGTTCATCAGATAGTTATGATCAGGAGACAATGGAATGACATCTTTTGAATATGAAATGAAACATTATTACTTGAAAATATAAAAAGATTGGCAATTCTATATCAACCTCCTAATATATTTAGAAAAATTTACGAGTTTGTAAAAAATCCAGTGACTAGTGGTTAGTTTAGCATTGCACTAGATCAGCAGTTGAAGAGATTAAATTCATATGTAAAAGTTAAGTGACTTGTCCAGGGTAACACAAGAATTATCATCAGAACCCTTGTATCTTGATTCCTAACCCACTATTGTTTACAGGTAGGAATACCTGGATCCACATTAAGACCTTATGTTAAAAAATTTCAGCAGCAGACCCTAACCTTGCAGGAATCCTTCTTATTGTGAATATCACCAGCACAAATCATGTCTTTCTTGACCACTGGGTCTAATTCTGGCAACATGAAGCCGACTGGGTTGTACATATATTCACAAGCTCGGTGGTTGATGATGGGTACTTCTGCTTCCTGGAGGGTGGAACTGTAATCAATACCTGTAAAAATAGACAGGAAAGAAAGGAAAAGCAATCTGGAAAGGTGCAGGGGCATCATTCAGTCATGATGTGCAAAATTTCTGAGTGGGAATTCAAAAGCAGAATGTAATCACTTTCCAATTGTGTGTGCTAGTGGAAGAATGTTTTTCGTACCCTTAATTTAAAACAATGGATAATTCAAAATTACTTTTATTTGTCTGAGGTTTTTTAAATGTGCCAGTGTGGGGTATTCCTAATGTTCCAAATAAAAATTCAGATATGTTTTCATTAAGAAAAGATGTGAGTATTCTAAAACTTTTTCCTTTACCACTTGTCTGCTCTTGTCTTTACTCCATCCTGGGAAACAGGTGACACAAACACTTTAAAAACATTAAGAAAACACTACACTCTCCCCAGTGTTAAGTCAGGTTTGTTAATCTCTTTCAGAGAGGTAATTATGTGTTTAAATTTTTTCATATCTGCTGTTGCAGCTACAGCTAGACTCAAGTCAGGATAGAAGAGCAAATAAACATATAAATGTCAAAAAAAAAGACATTTTATTTGAAGACTTATAGATAATATCACTAGGTTGACCTGGTTTTGTCAAAAAATATTTGTCTCAGTAATGATGTGACTAGAATCTGAACCTTCTGAAACGGGTGGGTATAAGAAGGTGACATATAACACAACCCCTTTCTCTACCCAGTCTCACCTTCATCCCCCTTAACTTTTCCCCATCCAGTCACCCAGCAAGAGCCAGGGATATTCAGCTGCTTTGTGGTATTGGGCAGGCAGATGGGCAGGATGGAAGAGGTGAAGTTAACTCTAGCAACCAGCTTCAATAAGGCGATGTCTGCAGCTATGTCTTGGGATTTGGGATGGAAAATGATTTGGGATACATGATGGTTCACAGTGCCATAGGTTGCTTTAAGTGATCCCAGTGACACAGTATATAACCAAGGAATCCAGGTCCTAAGGGGAAGAGAAAGTGGAGCACATCTGTTACAGTTGGGTCAGAACAACCTATTTGGGTGCAGCAAGCAGTAAGACTGTAAGAAAGGGGTGTACCAGACTGGGAATTAACCAGGCAGCTTCCAGCCTGGACTAGGGTGGTTTGTCTGCTTTTCTTCTTCCCGCCTTCCTGACGACTATTTTTGTTATTGTTCTTTACTGTTTCTGTGATCTCCTCTTACATGCTTATGGCGCCTTTTGTCCTGCATTTCCTCCCTCCCTGGCTCTCTTGTTCACCTCTCCCATTCTCCATGGTTTCAGCCATCACCTGTGTGCTTACTAGTCATTGGGTTTTTTATTGCCAGTTTTGATTTCTGAGCACTAGAGCTTTATTTCTAAATAACAATGTAAAGTGAAGTATAATCATCAAAGTTATATATATATGTATATATATATATATATATATACTATTTAAAATGTCAAGTAGCTTGAAAAGATGTACTAAATAAAAAGTGCTCTGCTCTACTGCCCTCAGTTCACACTTATCCAAAGGCAGTCAATTTCAACTCTTAGCTATGTCTTTTAGTATTTTCCTTGTTATTTTCAAGAAACTCTATTTACTGCTATTCATTTAGTTTTAGAATATTGTATTCCTATTGTGAAAGGCGAGGATTGAGCCAATAATTACTGCCAACCTTCTACTTCCTTTTCAGCATCCTCCTAACCAAGTATAATTTTTTGTTAGATCAATAGTTCATGTGTATGTTATTGTGACTACATAAACATTATTTACTGCTGGACCATATTGGGTCCTGTGAATACATTTCTTATAAATATTTTTGTTTGTCCTGGGGTTAATAATGGGATCTCGCCTTTTTGTTTTGTTTTCTAATTACCTATCATTAAGTGATCATTCATCCCCCACATTCTCTGCCAGAGCGTAAATCTCTCAGTATGTTAAAATCTTCAGGCATTCTATCAATACCTTTTTTTTTTTTTTAAGCCATCTGCCCTCTTGCTCCAATTCCAGTCTTGGTATTTTCCTTTATCATTTTCCTAGGATTCTCTTTTATGTTGTCTCTCCTTTTTTCCGGATCCCATAATTCCCTGTGTTTTCCCCCTTTATTTTGTTCAAGGACATTTTCCTGAGAAAATGTGCAGGAGAGATAGTATTTTTGCTGTTTTGTATATTTGCAAATATCTTGTTTCTGTCCAACACTTAATCAATAGTTTGCATATGGGTAGAATTCTAGGTTGGAAATAATTTTCTCTCAGTATTCTAAAGTTGTTTCTCATTTTCTTTGAGCTTTCAGTGTTGTTATTGAAAAGTCCCGTCATTTTGATTTCTGTATATATTAGTTATCTATTGTTGAATAACGAGTTACCACACAAGCTTAGAGGCTTAAAACACACACTCATCTCACACTTTTCTCACTTATCTCCTGGGCCAGGAATCAGGTGTGGCTAGCTGGGTGCCTCTGGCTCAAGCTCGTTCACGAGGCCGCAGTCAGGTGGGCTGCAGCCATCTCCAGGTTCACTCTGGGAGGATGTTTCCAAACTCCCTTACATTCGCAGACTTTGCATCTTCATTAGGTATTGACTAAAAACATTAGTTTTACATGGGCTTCTCCCTAGGCTACTCACCACATGGCACCTTGCTTCTCTCAGCAGTTCTGGGAGAAAGCTCAGGTTGTGAGTTTACGACCCCCAACAAGCTTTAGACAAAACTCCCTGACTGGTGTTTAGAAATCAGTTTGGCAAAAAGAAAAGTTTCTAATACAGTGCCTATTTTCATTATTTATTTCTTTTCCTACCTCTGTGCCCTGTCCCTAGTCCAAGGTGACCTGTGGTTTCTGCTTACCCATCTTACCACTTTCCTTTGTCTGTTGGTTCATTCATGAAACATTCACGCTTCCGGAGACCCTGTCTGTGGCCTAGGCATTAGCTAGAACTCACGTTTGGATGCAGTGTGCTGCCGTCAGGATCCACCTGTCGCTGATGAGGCAAGCTCCGCAGACCTGAGTCAGGCCAAAGTACAGGCCGGCCTGCCAAGGCCAGCGCCCCGCGGGAGCATCCTGGCCTCCCACTACCCGGCCTGAGTATGCAGGTTGTCCACACACTAGAGAAAGAAGAGAGAGGGAAACATGGATCTCAGTGTCCTGTGGTTCCTGTTTTCTCATCATCCCCAAATGCCATTTCTAGGACCTGCTTCCTCCCCAGCTCCATATGCCATCCTATTCCAGTTCCAAACCCAGTAGTTTTGGGCCCAAATGGAGACCACTCACCTGCCTGCTGGTCTTTCTTTTTGGAAGAACAGCATGGGCAAGACCCTAAGACAGACACACCGTATCATTAATATATAATAACACAATATCTTAATTCCCTGAACGAGGCTTTCCACTTATTTAAATTCCTCTGATTGGCATTCAAGGCAAAATTTTTATAACTGTTCACCCATTACTGGGAAGTCTTGATAATTATTACATACCCGCCTGCCTTTTTTAGCAGCATACATGGAATATAATTTAATTTTTACTTGGTGATTCAAGGTTGCCATCAGGAATATCAAGATGTTAGGTTGTAGATATGATGATGCCTTCAGATGCTGCCCATGTTTATAAGCTGTTTACTTTTGTCCTGTTTTCTTTAACTGAATTGGCATTTTGCAGTATTTGTGTATCTTTCCTTTTTGCCACCTGTTATGGCTACTCTCAGCCTATCTTGCTTTTGAATCGCCAGAAAAATAAATGAACAAGCTTATGCCTGAAAGCACTGAACAGCGTTTGTGCTTTTAGTTCCCTCTGCTTGAATTTCTCTTTTCCTAGAGCCTCTTAGTCAAATTATTCACCTGCTTCAAGTCTCTGCTCAAATGATTCCCCCTTAACGAAAACCTCGTTGCCTACCCTATTTAAAATTACAACATGCCTCTTCCATGCACTGCCCCTTTCCTGTCATAGTGTCTGTTACTTCCTGATGTGCTACATAATTTGCGTGTTCAACATGTGTATTGATCATAAGGCCCACGAAGGCAGAGATCTCTGTTTTGTTGACTGCTCTATCTAAGATACTTGAAAAGGCGCCTGGCATGTAATATCCTCTCAGGATTTTCTCGGGGCACACTACTGTAAGTCAAATCACATGAGCGAAGTGTCATCTTATTCTAAACGGTAACTTCTTGAGCCAGAAAACCTCTCCTCCCCTCCCCAGCCCACCTGAGGGGCTCACCCAGCAAAAGGGACAGCAGGAAGACACAGCCAGCAGGGCCCATGTCCCTGTCCTCAGAAACTGCACTTCCTGCTTCCTGGACTCAGGCTCCCAGGCAGACGCCAGAAGAGGGGCAGGACCAGCTTTCCCTCCTGGATGGAGTCCTCTGCTTCACCCCTTTCTCTCCTTTGACTTTCACTCAGGGCCAGGCACCGAAGGGACCAGACTTGAGAAGAGCACCGCACCTAGAAAGAGGAGCGGGTGGTGGGGAGGGGGGCGGCCTGAGGCGCCCCCTGCTGTGCGGGAAGAGCGGACGCCTGCTGGGTGGGGGAGGGGTGGGTGCAGTGGCGACGCCAAGGCAAGTTAGGGGCACAGGAAGAAACCGGGCCCTTTTCTCTAGCAAGGAAGCGGAAGATGGGCAGGGGTCTTCAAAAGCAAGAAATGGAAAAGAGAATCAGTTTTTCCTTATTTTTTCCTGGCTGATTTTTCCTTATTTTTTTCATCTTCTTTACAGTGTTAGCTGGAAAATATACCACGAGTCAGATTATTTGGGCAATACTTTAATGATAAGAGATTTGTGGGCAAGAAGTTTCGTGGGTTGTGAATCAGGATCAACACCTCAAGGTGGGTTGGAAGTAGGACTGGACAGAGGGAGAGTCAAACTAATGCATTGGCAGTGGATGTCTCTGAGCCAATGGCACAAGTTCCCCTGAAGCTGGAGTTGACCTGCAGAGATGTCCTGAACTGAGGCAGAAGGCCGGGCACGTGGACTTCTGCATGGTTGGATGCAGGCTGCCTCCAAGAACGGGGCATTACCTTAAGTGGGAGGCTCTGTTGGCGGTTCTTGGAATGGGACTTAGCTGTGAACTGTCGCTGCTGCTGGTTGCTGGGAGAATGAATGGGTTCAGTCCCGAAGGAGGATCTGGGTGGTGCAGCACAGCGCCTGCCACAGAACCCTTCTCTGTGCCTTTCCTGTTTTCTAGACCGATTGTTTGTAGAGAACTAGGTCTGTAGAGGCAGGATTCAGTGGACTCTTAAAGCATAGTAGTAGCATATTATTGTTCTCTTGTAGCTTAAAATATTGGGAGGTCTGAAAGATACACGTGAACAATTAAAAAGTAATAGAAGCCCAGAAAATTTAACTGCTTTGATAAGGTTTATTCAGTTACAAGCAACAGAGAATCACTGAACCCAGCTCAAACAAAAAGAGGATTACTTTAAAGATATTGTTATGGGCTGAAATGTGTCTCCCCCAAAATCATATGTTGAAGTCCTAACCCCCAGTACCACAGAATGTGACCATATTTGGAGATTGTCTATAAAGAGGTAATTAAAGTAAAATGAGGTCATTAGGGTGGGCCCTGGCCTGACATCAATGTTGTCCTTGTAAGAAGACAAAATTTGGAAGGCGAAATTTGGACATAGACTCATACAGAGGCAAAAGTTGGCCATCCACACACTAAGGAAGCCTGGAATACTCTCCCCTCATGTCCCTCAGGAGGCCCCCTTGACACCCGGATCTCAGACCTCTCGCCTCTATATAACTGTGAGAAAAAAACGTCTTGTTGTTTAAGCGGCCCATCTATGGTACTTTTGTTAGAGCATCCCCAGCAAAGGAATGCAGGTATCTATGGAACAAAAAGGAAAACAGAGTAGCTAGGACATCTCGGGGTACCATAGGACCGACCTGATGACCCCGGTAGGAGAGGAGAGCTGTAAGGATACAGGTTCATGCCCGTGAACTAGCTGTCTTTGGAGTAAGTGCCCCTATGCCTGAAGCGGGGGGTGGGCGGGTGCAGAGTACGGCCAGATGAGCAGTGGAGACAGTGGTGGGGCAGGTGCTGGATTATCTGTATCTCAATACGGTGAGATGTCTGCCTCTTTAAATACATTTCTTTTTCAGATATTAGAAGTGAACACTTGAAAAAAATAATTTTTCCATTTACTTTTTTATTGACACTATTACAGATGCCCCCCATTGCTCCCCCTCCTTTGAGCTCCTCCACCCAGTCCCGCTCACAGCTGTGTGCCTTCACCACAGTGTTGTCTGTCTGTGCCCATGGCCATGCATATATGCATACATATCCTTTGGCTAATCTCTTCCAGGACCCCCACTCCCCACCCCTCTGAGATCTGTCAGTCTGTTCCATGTATCCATGCCCCTGGTTTTATTTTGTTTGTCAGTTCATTTTATTCATTAGATATGAGTGAAATCATGTGGTATTTGTTTTTCTCTGACTGGCTTATTTCACTTAGCATAATATTCTCCAGGTCCCTTTGTTGCAAAGGGTAAGAGTTCCTTCTTTTTTACAGCTACGTAGTACTCTGCTGTATAAATGTACCACATATTTTTTATCCATTCATCTAAAATATATAGACCCATTTACTTTTTACTGACTGCCACAACTATGAATTTTTACCTGATTTATATTTTTCAGATCCATTCTTCTTTATTTGTATCTTGATGGAGATGAGAATCTACTACTACTATTTATTTTAGTTCCTTCATAGATTTTTTTTTTAGTGGTTCTTCTTTTAGTCACCTGTTTTTGTGTGTGTGGTTTATACATTCATTCTGATTATGTGTTTATCATGCACTGTGCTTTTTATCATATATAATTATTCTTTTAGTGATTTTCACCTTGATTTTTTCTGAAATTAATATTGCAACATGTGATTTTTGTCCTAATTTAATTGAACAAAAAGGTTTATTCCTATCACAACCATCTGGGTGGGTATTTCAATTAACTTATAGTATTCACAGACCATTTTATCTATTTAGTCAACTTATTTAAGTATAGCTTCTAAAAAAGTCAGACCTCAGTTTGAGATTTGCCTTCAAGTCATGTTTGGAGTAAAGGTAGTCATTTTGCAAGACACCAAAGCTCTGGACAAGTCTTTCTATTGATTTATCAAAGGAACAAAAATTTGACCAGATATTCTTTTCCCTCTGAGGGTCTGTGGTTGTCCTACATCTTTGGACTTTTATTTCCCTGCATAAATCTGGTCACTAGTCAGTACTATTTACGTGAGTTGGGTGGTTCATAGAGTCTTTTCTTTTTCCTTTTAAGTGTTTTATAAAAATGTATTTTTGGTTTTGGTTCTAGTTTAGTTGGAAATAAACTTTATTGGGAGTAACTAAGATATCAGCACTTTACTTGGAAATTGAAAGTAAAAGGAAAGAATTAAATAGTTATCTTGCTTTTACTGTCCAAACTATAGTTCAGAGTAACAAAATGGTTTAGTTCATGAGGGAAGAATTCCAGCTAATAAATGTGGTTGGACTGATAGAACTTGAAAAGCATCGCTTGCAGCCCCTCATTAGATTGATTCAGGGGATGATTATCAGTAGCTGAAAGCAGATGAAAGGTTGATGGGTTGTTGAGGGCATTACCATTCGAACCCTGTTGTCAATCGTAGCATCGTGGAAAGTAGGGTAAGGCGGGCACGTGCCTCCTGATGTGACATAGTATCAAGCAACATCCAGTGAAGTGTTCTTGTCCAAAAATGTGACCTCTCTCAAGTTTCTGCTACATACAGCAAATATAGGGATAAAAGAGTAGGTTAAATTACAACACAACGAGCTTAACAGTCAAATCCATAATGTGCTATATTTTATGAAACAACTGACCTGGTTTCTATAGTAAGTCAATTATGTGAGGGTAAAAACGGAGGAAACACCTCTAGATGAAAAGAAACTTAAGAGGCAAGTGTGTGCATGTCCCTTGTTTGGATTATGATATAACAAACCAACTCCAAAAGACATTTTGATACAAGGAAGCAAATTTGGTAATAAACTGGGTATTAGATGGTATGAAGGAATTATAGTTAATCTTGATAGGTGTAATAATGGCCTTGAGATATGTAAGAAAGTGTTCATTTTTGAAAAGGGAGTTGGAATTGTGAGTCCTTTCTAAATCTAAGCTAAACTCTTTTGTCATACTGGAGAAATCTGTGGCTTTCAGCTCACAGTGCTACTCTGTCATTTTGATGGGGATGGCTCTATGACCTTCAGCAAGTCCTTTCCCCCAAGACCTTTGTTTTACTATTGTAACATGAAGGAATTATAGGTAGTCATTGATCTCAAAGATTCTTGATAGATGTAACATTAAATTATGCATTGCTCATTCACCTATTTATCTTTATTTTTGTTATTACCTCCATTTTTCCTCTGCAGATATTGTCTTATTTCTGGTTTAGCAACCATGAAACATGTTGGGTTTGCCGTTTCACCACCCCCTTGCTTCTTCTAAGATAAGGACTTGCCAAGAAGTTGGAAGCAAGAGAGCAGGTGCTTAGCGGCCCCTCCACTGGCCTTCCTGAAGACAGCTCTCCGGCTCCCTGGTCCTGCTCTATCTCCAGGTCTTAGATTCTTCGTTCTCAGATCACTACCTTGTTATCATTAGTTATCTGTAAATATCTCTGCTGTACACAAAACTGCTGGTTTGGGAAGTGGCAATATATTGTTGGTGGTAAGAGATTTCATATTTCTCGTGTGGCTCTGGCTAAGTGACAGCCTTTCCATCTCTGTAAAATGGGAATGATAATGCCACAAAAGATTTTTGTAAGAATTAAATAAAATCCAGGGCATGTTCTTAGCTTGGATTTCGCTTATTTATGCATGCAATAATACATCGTAGCTGCTGTTTTTGTGGTTGTTGAACTAATATTCCAGTTTTATTTTTATTTATTTTACTTTTTTATTGAATATATTAAGGTGACATTGGTTAATAAAATTATATCGATTTCAGGTATACTGTTCGATAATGCATCATCTGTATAGTATATTGTGTTCACTCCAAGCCAAGACTACTTCCATCACCGTCCCCTGCCCCCCGCCCCCATACCCTTTTCTACCTCGCTTTCCTCCTGGTAATCACCATACTGTTGTCTTTATCTATGAGTTTTTTTCCTTTTTTGCTTAATCTTGTCACCTTTTTCACCAGCCCCACAACCCCTCTATCTATGAGTCTGTTTTTGTTTTGTTAGTATATTTTGTTCATTAGATTCCACATATGAGTGAAATCATATGGTACTTGTAGTTCTCTGATTCTTGAAAACAGGTCATGATGATGATAGCTTCAATTTATGTTCATGCCTGTAAACCAGGGTTTCTCACTCTTGGCATTGTTGAGATTTTGGGCCAGCTGATTGCTTGTTAGGGGGCCTGTTCTGTGCATTTTAAGATGTTAAGCAGCATCTCTGACCTTTATCTACCAAACACCAGGAGTACCACCCACCCCCAATTTTGACAACCAAAAATGTCTCCAGACATTGCCAAATGTCCCTAGGTTGAGAACCACTGCTGTAAAGCAAGGATGCCACTTCAAGGATGCAATCTTCTCTTGAGGACCCTGAGAATAAAATAGGGATAACGGTGGTTTTGTAAATTTTGTAGCTCTTTATCTGCATTTCCAGCAAGGGCAAATGAATCTCATTGTCTCTTTTTAAAATTCAACCCATAAGATTGATCTATTATATTGGAAAATGATTAAATCACCTTATGAAACAGTCTTCCAAGGAATAATTGATTTCTCTAGCACATGTATAGCAGGCTCTGGCTTTTGCCTGATGTCACCTTATAACACTAAGACACCTATGCTCTCTATTTACAGCGCCAGTCTGGTCCTAGTGCTCAAACGTGGACAAGAAACTTTTAGCCCATCTTTTAGTTCCACTAACCAAAATGTCCTTGGACTAGTCCATATACTTGGCATCCATTGTGTCAGGGCTCTAAACCCTGCACAACCTTTCAGGCACAACGTTCTTCACCTCCCCAGCTCATTGCATTATTGGCCAGTCTGTGGTTGCTTTCTAACAATGAATGGAGGTAATTTGGTATAGTGGAAATAGCCAAATCTTTTGAGTCAGACAGTCCCGGATAAACCTGTTTAATCTGGTATCAGCTGTGTGGTCTTAGGCAAGTTACTTAAACTCTCTGAACCTCCGCTGTTTTGTGTGTATGTGTGTGTACTTTCATTTGTAAAAGTGGGATAAATAATACCTTCTTAAAGTGTTAGGACTAAATAGGATATTTCAAGTGCCCAGCATGTTAACTAAAGCAGAGGAGGCATAAAGAAAGCGTAAGTGCCTGCCACAGTTAGAGATGAGATAAAGATGCGGGTCACCCAGAGAATCTGCTTAGGCAGGCCTTTCACAGCCAACATGGCTTGGCTCAAGGTATCTCAGTCTGGGCCCTTAGCTTTTTAGCTTATGAAATTCAGGGTTTGTCAGAGCACCTAGAATAGATCAAACTCAAGAGACTGACTTGCTAAATTTTAATAGACTTGTGTATGAACCAGAATGTTTATTTGCAATGAGAACTATTCGTTTTTATTATTTAGAATTTTCATTTTTCCCAACCAGGGTACACCTTCTTTATATAAGTAGGGAATCCAAATTAGTAAGTGGGTGGTGGTTTGAAGAGACTCTAGATCAGAACAAAGGGAAGTGGTTAATCTCCACAAGCATTTCACTTACTAGGATGAAATATTCCTTATTTATGAAAACAAAGTTAAAGCACTTCTCCCTAACAGGACATGTTTTTCTAAATAAATGTGAAGTTTATATTCATCACACTCAGAGCCTTTCTCCCTTAACAACCTAGGGTTACCAACCTAGGGTTGTTTCTCCCTTAACACATTCAGCTATCTAGCTTTTGCTTCCTTAGATTCCATGCTGACCATTCCCCTTGCTAATACTGTTTTTATTCAGTCACTGTGTACTATTGCTGATTAGACTTAAGCTTCCTCAGGTGTGCTCTTATTCCTGGTATGTTGCTTTGAGGTTATATCCAAATCTCCAAGTTTAGCTTATTTGTAAAACACAGAGGCATGTATTAACTGAATTTTAGGGGGTTCTTTCTACAGATAACAATCTCATTCCATCTCACCCATTATGTGTCTATTTTATTTGTTAAGTTTCAGTTTTAGAGGATTCTGGTGGGCAAGGGACAGGAAGGTGCTATGTAGTGAAGATAGTGTTCATTTTCCTATTCCCAACAGCCAAGATAGATAGATAGATAGATAGATAGATAGATAGATAGATAGATAGATAGATAGTTTTCCAGTGCTGCTGTATTAAAAAGTGAAAGGTCTATTAAACAAGCAAATGTATGCCTTGATTGATTGAGCTGAGAATTCTATTGTATAAACTTGGAAGGTGCCTTTCAATTCTTTTATTTTATGATTCTGAAACCTTCTTTTATCTCTGTGGGATTTCTTGGCTCTATTATCTAGATCCATCTTCTCTCACATTGTTATTTATTTATGTTTTTTGCTTATTCTGAATCCCATGTTTAGTGACTTTATCTTTTCTTTTGCTGAAGCATTTTTCACAGCTTCAGTTGTACCTTGCTTGCAGTTCTGCAACATTGTCATCTAAAAACATCCCAATGAAATCTTAACAATGTGAACAGTGTCCCTTTGAAAATAAATTGTAAACATCCTTTGAATCCTGCTTATACTTTATGATTTTTGCGTATGGGGGAGTTAATGTTTTTTCAGAGTTCTTACTGTTTTCTTCATATATGTGAAAAGCTTTTTAATGGTCCAGATTGAGTATACTTATTTTTATATAATTACCTTATCTTATAGTTATTAATGAAAATTTTTATTTTTAAACAATGATTCTAGTAGTACTTAATGAAATTTGAGCAAGGGATGTTCATCCCACTGCTTTGGCCAGACCCCTAATTATTTTTTACCATTGCTAGGTGATACAGAGCATGCTGCTATTACTTTAATCAGCATCTTGTGAAATCTATAAATTAATCTGGCATTGGCCAGTGTCACACCCCAGATTCTTAACTACTCCGTGTGTGCCAGAGGCCCAGGGAAAGGGTAGGGGTACAGCAGTCATACACTTCTTACATGAGACATGTCCTTAAACTATTCTCTGGTCACGGATAATGCAAGTTGGAAATCTCTTTGACACCTTCTCTAACCCCAAGACATCTATGAGCACAACCATGAGGTGCTTTCCGTGGGTGGGATTAATGGGGGACTCAGAAGGCATTTTTCCTCGCACGTGTCCATGTAACCTCCCCCATGCTTCTATTTAACCCATGACTCCACACACAGTCAGTCTTTGCCCCCTTCTCCCAATTTCTTAATCCAGACCCTTCCCTTATACCACCTAGGTATAAGGGAATGATCCTCACCTTGATATTCACACCTTGTTGATTCACTTGTAAAGAACAAAGTACAACAGAAGTAATGAGGTGTCAGTTTTGAGATTAGATTATAAGAGACCATGGCTTCCATCTTGGATGTTCTCTCTCACTTCTGGGATCACTCACTCTGGGAAGCCATGTGCCCCGAGTCAGCCCTGCAGGGAGGGGAGGCCGAGAGAGTGTGCCTAGAGCTCACTGATCCTCAGAGGCCAGTCCCAGACAAAGGAGCGAGCTTGGGGGCAGATCCTGTTGCAGGTGAGCTTAGAGCTGACTGCAACTGGCGCTGGTGACAGCAGCCTCCTAAACGACCCTGAGCCAGACTATTTGATCACTGACCCACAGGAACTGTGAGATAATGTATGTTTGTTGTTTTCAGCAATAGGTATCTAATACTGCCCAAGGCTCCTCTTGCCTGGCTCGCTTCATTAAAACCTTCTTATCTTCTGAGTCCTTGATTTTTCTTCAGACCCAGTTCTGTCCCAGATTGGATGGTTTTCATCCTGAATTCAGCCAAGGGCAAACTATCTGGACCCCAGCTCCTTCATCCACAGAATGTGGAGATTGCTTGGGCCAAGTGATTTCCAGATCCCTTTTCAGCCCTAAGCTTCTGTGCTTCTGTATTTCCCCAGTCTCTGTTTCCAGTTTCATCAAGAGAACAAATATGAGAAATAATAGTTAGAATCAACCAAACTTTATTCATCCTGAGCGTGTCGCTTTCCAGGCTGACCTGGGGGGAAAAAAGGCAAGCAGCAGATTAGACTAATGGGGGCTATGCTTAGAGGTTGCAGAACTGCATCTGTCTTGCTGAATCTTCAAAATCCTCAACTTCTAGAATTTCCCCTTCTCTCTTGTTCTTAATTGCACCTTCACCCTGACCACACTGAGCTCAGTCAGTTAGGGTGGCCCCAGGGAAGTGAGCAGTTGAAGCGTAACAGGGAGGAGCCCGGAGAAGTCCGGACTGAGGGTATGAGAAAAGTCAGTGTGCGAGGCTGCTGCCTCCTCAATGCAAGATTTGCAGAAATGGATGTTTGTATAGATTCCAGTCGCATTGGTTTGGTTGCAGCTTGATTCCCAGCTCACCACTCCTGCCAGGATCCAGAAATCCTCCACTTCACTATGAGGGGATCTCCTCTGCTGCCCTGGGGGAGGGAGCAAAGATGGCCAAGCCACCCACAGGGCAAAGGGAGACTGTCCAGCGGTTTAGCCAAGAGCTGTGGAGTCAGGGCCTGTCCAGGCACTCCTGGGTTTACCCAGGGACTCAGAAGATATGGGCCATGGAAGCACATGGGGAAGGGAAGAGGCTCTGAAAGGCGCCAATAGGGTGGATCCTTACGATACACTGATACATCTGCCCGACTGCTTGGAGCAGACGATGGCCTCAGTGACGAGGGGCTTGACTCCACGCAGCAAGCTTGCTTTCTGATAATAGTCACTGTGTTTCTGGAGATCAATGAGGGGCACTTTTAGTTCCTTCAGTGTATAAGACGGCTTCATATCTGTGAGGTCAAAAACAGTCAAAGCTGCCTTAAAAAATTCGGAAGCAACCTCCAGCTAGGATATGGATTTTGGGCCTCTAATTTCAAATATTCTGCCCCATATTAGATAGCATTTTCATGTCTGGCTTGGGAAACAGCCTAAAGTCTGAGTTCCTGTGTCTGAACAAGGCTGAAAGCAGTTGCTCCTGCTCAGCACAAGTAACAGAAAAATCTCGTGATTCAGGAAAACCAGGAACAATGAATGATGCAGAATTAAGTTTTTTGTCTTTGGAATATATTTTTCTATTCCATAAGATATAAATAGGTGGATCTAATATACTGAAGAAGAATCGAGACAGTTGATACAGAAATGAAGCTCTGCTCTCCCAGTCTGACTCTGGACTTGCTGAGTGGTCTTACTTTCCTGAGCACATCTTCATGTCTGCTTCTCCTATCCACTGGCCCACACACACTCGACCCAGGAATGAAATGAGAACTGTATTATTTTCAGACCAAGAACTGTCCTCTAAGCTCATCGCCCTGTCCTTTTCATGTCTCTTTTTAATCCTTACCCTAAGACATGCTTATTGATTTCAAAGAGAGGGAAAGAGAGGGGGAGAGAGAGAGGGAGAGAAACATCGTGTGAGGGGAAAACACTGATTGGTTACCTCTCATACACGCCCCAGCTTGGGACCAAACCTGCAACGTAGGCACATGCCATGACAGGGAATTGAACCTGTGGCCTTTTGATTTACAGAACAATGCTCCAACCAACTGAGTCACACTGGCCAGGGCTCCTTTTCACTTTTAAGGTCTTGCTACTCTTGCTAAACAGGAACAAAAGCAGATATAAGTAAGCAAAGAGATTACAGAAGAAATATGAAGGAGGCAACCAGTGTAGTGAGTCCCAGCTACTCGGGAGGCTGAGGCAGGAGGATCACTTGAGCCCAAGAGTTCTGGGCTGTAGTGCGCTATGCCAGTCGGGTGTCCACACTAAGTTTGGCATCAATATGGTGACCTCCTGGAAGCAGGGGGCCACCAGATTGCCTAAGAGGGGTGAACCAGGACCAGGTCAGAAATGGAGCAGGTCAAAACTCCCGTGCTGATCAGAAATACGAAGAAGGCAAAGGAAAGGTCCAGGGTCAAGGAGAATTTGAAGTCTGCAGTACCTCAGATTAAGTGCCTGGAGAATGTAAAATATTTGGTGCTAGGGGCTGGATTGAGAGTAGGGAAAGAGAATGTCAGTTTAGGAAATAGGGGTCATAAAGTCTACTTATCCTCACATTGGTAAATCCCAGAGTAGCCCCAACCACTTACCCAGCAGGCGGCTGAGTTCTTCAGCTGCATTCCTGAGGGGGGGGGGGCAGAACAACAGGGCTAAGAGAAACTGGGCCAGCCAGTTCTGCTGCAGCGCTGGAGCTGGATGCGTTTCCCTGGAAGTTGGAGAAGAGAGCAATCCTGGACCCAGGTATTATTGTTGTTTTGGAGCATAGGCAACCAAATATCTGAAGTGACCCCACCAATACGGTGTATTTCCTGGTGTCCTTGGACCTGAGAAAAGTAGAACAATTAACATGGATTTCTTGTGACTCTGCTGTGGAATATCTAGCAGAGCCCACAGTTCTGGAGGTTGCATTCTTCCCCTAGTTCTTCCTAAGCACTGATGTTCCTTCAATAAGTGCTGAGCATCTCCTGAGACTATGATACAGCCATGATCTGCCCTCAGGGCTTTTGGTCATAAGGATTGAGTGTGTGTGTGTGTGTGTGTGTGTGTGTGTGTGTGTGTGTGAGAGAGAGAGAGAGAGAGAGAGAGAGAGAGAGAGAGAGCGAGCGAGTGCGCGCGCGCAGGCGCACTAGCGGGACAGACAGAGAGGGAGGGAGGGGGAGAGAAAGGGGGAGAGAGAGAGAGAAGCTACAAATAAGTAAACAAGTAAAATTTTAATTGTGATAGCTATTATGAAGAAAACAAACAGGGTTTTAAGTGAGAGAGTACGGGATAGGAAAAGTCTTTGGAGTGGGTATTCAAGGAGGTCTCATTGAAGAGAGAACTTTTCAACTAAGTCCTCAAAATTAGGAGTTAGCCGTGAGAAAATCTACAAGGAAAAGCAATCGAGAGAGAGAATAGAGTATGCAAAGGCCCTGAAAGAGTTAGAAAGGGCTTGGCAGTTTCTAGGAATTGAAATAAACCTGGAGAGGAAAGGGGCGAGGTTGGGAAAACGGGCAGATCTGGCAATTCCTGCGTGTAGGCTATGGGGAGACATCTGGGTTTTATTCTCGGTGCCTGGGCAGCCACTCTAGGATTCACAGACCTCCGCTACCCAATCAGGGATCTGCCCTAGTTGCTCCCTCTAATTCCTCCTTGACCAATGGTAAACCAACATAGGGCAGATCCCTGAGTTTAGATTGAAAAAGGGCTGTGCAGAGTGGCTGTCTCCAGCCCTTGGCTTCTAGAAAGGTTTGTTACAGGACTGACAAGAGAAAAGAAAAAAGAAGTAAGTGTCTCAGGCAGCTGACCAATATTTTTTGCTTTCTCTCTCTGTTTTCTGCTTCAATCTCTACTTGATGTACTTTGTTCTTTGCCTTTCTAAGTTAACAAGTATTTACTGGGTCTATTTGGCACAACACCTTATACACCTAGTATGAATCATGGGGCTGCCTGCCTTCAAGGTGTTGACAGTTTAGTTGGAGCGAGGTAGAAGAAGGAAATAACTCAGGAGGATTTATTTTTAATTGATATCTCATTCATAAAAGGGGGAAGGCAAGGGGCTCTGAGAGCTGACTGACAGCACATTGTGTGGGGAGCACAGGATGATCAACTTGATTCCTGCCTCCCCCACACATTGGCTTGGAGAACTTTTGAGTTTAGAAAAGGCTGAACAAATGTTGGTTGCCATTTCTAAAGACCTGATGATGGTGATTACAATCAAATGGGTAGAGATTCTTTAATATTCCATGCCCAGTGCTTGGCCTAGGAGGACTCATGGGTACAATAAAAATGAACAGGATTAGAAGGCCTGTAGAAATAAAGGGGAGATTATACTTCGCAAAAGTCAAGAATGGGATTATGTAATATAATTATTGAAATTGAGAATTCATTTAACTTGAAGCTTTCTAGACACTAGGGCAAAGAAAAAAAATGAACTACAATGCATAGCTCATATCATCTGATAATAAGAAGCGTACTCTTAAGTCAGGAGATAACTTTTTAACCCCTGGAAACAAATTCACCAAGTTTGTTATAATATTGTAAAAAGCACATTGGTTAACATAATAAGCAGTTTTGTAGGGGACTGGAAAAAAGATACCTTGTCTTTTTATATTGTCTCTCAATAAATACTGATGCCATCCTTTGGAATCCTGATTAAAGTATTTCTTTGAAGAAGTAAACTATTTTAAATGAAGTATTTATATTTCTTATGTAACTTGAAACAAGAGTAGAATTTAGAGAAGATGCCTCTTTTCTCCTTCAAACACCACTCTTTCTGGTGGTGCTTTGGTGAGGTCCATATTCTCTAGGCACTTTTAGACTGTCCTTACATTTTATTTCCAAGCCAAGAACCTGGCTTGTATTTCTTTCTGCCTCTATGATAGCATCTCAGTTTTGCTTGATTTGGGCTGCAGGAAGGTCTGTGGGGAGGGCAATTCCAGAGCCAAATAAAGTACCGAAAAGATCTCAAGATATGAAGTCTCATCTCCCCCATTAGGAAGAGATACAGTCCCAGAAGGGAAAGGAAAAGTAATTTTAACCATATGCCCAGAAGTTGGAGCTTGTAGGATACTAATGTGTATAATTAATAATATAGACAATTACAAACTCTAGAGAGAGGACAGTTAAAAATCTTTGTTATAATTTAAGTTATGACAGCCATTTTTACAGGTGTGAGGTGATATCTCACTGTGGTTTTAATTTGCATTTCTCTGATGATTAGTGACATTTGAGTATCTTTTCATATGTCTGTTGGTTGTACATCCTCTTTGGAGAAGTGTCTCTTCAGGTGTTTTGCCCATTTTTTAATTGGATTGTTTGTGAGGGTTTTTTTTATGTTAAGCTTTATAAGTTCTTTTTAAATTTTGGCTATTAACCCCTTATCAGATTTATCAGTTAATACTTTCTCCCATTTAGTGGGTTGTCTTTTCATTATGTTGATGGTTTTCTTTGCTGTGCAAAAACTTTTTAGTTTGATGTAAACCCATTTGTTTATTTATTTTTTGTATCCCCTACATAGGGAGATATATCAGAAAAATATTGCTATGAACAGTGTCCAAGATTTTACTCCCTGTGTTTTCTTCTAGAATTTTTATGGTTTTGAGTCTAACTTAAGTCTTTAATTCATTTTGAATTTATTTTGTTTGTGGTACAAGAAGATGATCTAGTTTCATTTTTCTTCATATATCTGCCCAGTTTCCCCAACACCATTTATTGAATAAACTGTCTTTAGCCCATTGTATGTGCTTGTTTTCTCTGTCAAATATTAATTAACTATAAATGCGTGGGTTCTTTATGAGCTCTCTATTCTGTTTCATTGATCTATGTGTCCGTTTTTATGTCAATTCCATGCTGTTTTGATTACTATGGCCTTATTAGTATAGTTTGATATTAGGTAGTGTGATTCCTTCAACTTTGTTCTTCTTTCTCAAGATCACTGTTGCTATTTGGGATTTTCCGTGGTTCCAAATATATTTTTGAAATATTTGTTCTAGTTCTGTGAAGTACGTCATTGGTATCTTGATAGAATTGCATGGAATCTATAGGTTGCTTTGGGTAATATAGACATTTTAATGATGTTAATTCTTGCTATCCATGTACAGAGTATGTGCTTCCACTTATTTGTATCTTCTTCAATTTCTTCCATCAATGTCTTAAAATTTCCCAAGTACAGGTCTTTTACATCCTTGGTTAAATGTATTCCTACGCGTTTTATTGTTTTTGAAGCAATTGTGAATGGGATTTTTAAAAAATTTTTCTTTCTGATAGTTAATTATTGACATATAAAAATGCAACTGATTTCTGGATATTAATTTTGTATTCTGCTACTTCACTGAATTCGTTTATCAGTTCTAGTAGTTTCTTGGTGGAATCTTTAGTGTTCTCTATGTACAGTATCATGTATTCTGCAATTTATAACATTTTTACTTCTTTCTTTCCAGTCTGGATGCTATTTATTTATTCTTCTTGCCTGATTGTTGTGGCTAGGAATTCCGGTACAATGTTGAATAAAAGAGATGAGAGTGGACATCCCTCTCTTGTTCCTGATCTTAAGGGGAACACTTGTAGTTTTTGCCCACTGAGTATGATGTTGGCTGTGGGTTTGTCATATAAGGCCTTTATTATGTTAAGGTATGTTCCTTTATTCCCACTTTGCTGAGTTGTTTGTTTTGGGTTGTTTTTTTTGATCATTAAGGGGTGCTGGATTTTATCAAATGCTTTTTCTGCATCTATTGGTTAGATCATAAGGTTTTTATCCTTCATTTTGTTTATGTGGTGTATCACATTTATTGATTTGCAAATGTTGTACCAACCTTTCATCCCCAGAATAAATCCCATGTGACCATAGTGTATGTTCTTTTTGATGTATTGCTGTATTTAGTTAGCTAATATTTTGTTGAGGATTTTACCATCTATGTTCATCAGGGATATGGACCTATAATACTCTATTTTTTTTGTAGTGTCTTTATCTTGTTTTAGAATTAGGATAATGCTGGCTTCATAAAATGAACTTGGGAGTCTTTCCTTTTCTTAAGTTGGTGGAAATAGTTTGAGAAGGAGAGGTGTTAGTTCTTAGAATGTTTGGTAAAATTCACCTGTGAAGCCATCCAGTCCAGGGCTTTTGTTGGCTGGAAATTTTTTGATTACTGCTTCAATTTCAGTAGGTGTAATCTGTCTATTCAGAATCTCTGATTCTCTCTGATTTAGTTTTGGAAGATTTTATGTTTCTAGGAATTTCTCCATTTTGTCCAGGTTGTCCAATTTGTTGGTGTATAGTTGTTCATAATATTTTCTTACTATCCTTTTTATTTCTTTGCTGTCAGTTGTTATTTCTCCTCTTTCAATACTGATTTAATTTATTTAGGTCTTTTTTTTTTTTCCTCGATGAGTCTGGTAAAAGGTTTGTCAATCTTGTTTGTCTTTGCTAATAACCAGCTTTTGGATTCATTGATCTTTTATACTGTTTTTTTAGACTCTATTTCACTTATTTTGCTGTGATCCTTATTATTTCCTTCCTTCTGCTCACTTTGGCCTTTGTTGTTCTTTTTCAAGTTCCTTTAAATGTAAAGTTATATTGTTTATGTGAGCTCTTTCTTGTTTCTTGAGGTAGGCCTGTAATGCTATCAGTTTCCCTCTTAGGATTGCTTTCCCAATGTCCCACAGATTTTGAGTTGTATTCTCATTTTCTTTTGCTTCAAGGTATCTTTTGATTTCTTCCTTGATCTTGTTGTTGTTATTGATACATTTGTTGTTTCATAACATGTTGCTTAGCTTTCATGTCTTTGCATATTTTTCTGTCTTCTTCTCTTGATTGATTTCTGGTTTCATAGCATTGTGGTCAGAGAAGATGCTTGATATGATTTCAGCCTTCTTAAATTTATCGAGACTTGTTTTGTGTCATAACATGTGGCCTATCCTAGAAAATGTTCAATGTGCATTTGAAAAGTATGTATATTCTGCTGTTTCAGGGTGAAATGCTGTGAAGATACCAGTTAAATCCAGTTGATCCAATGTGTCATTGAAGGGCACTCTCACCTTGTTGAAGTTCTATCTTGAAGAAAAATCCACTGAAGTCAATGGGGTGTTAAAATCCCCAAATATGACCGCATTTCTGTCAGTCTTTCCCCTTACATTTTCATCAAGATTTGCTTTACATATTTCAGTACACCTATGTGGGGTGCGTAAATATTTACTAGGGTTATATCCTTGTTGGATTGTTCCCTTTATCATTATGTAGTATCTCTTTGTCTCTTACTATAGCACTGGTTTTAAAGTGTATTTTATCGGGTGTAAGTATTGTTACCCCAGCTTTTTTTTCCTTTCCATTTGCATGAAATATCTTTTTTTATCCCTTTAATTTTAGTCTGTGTGTATCTTTCAATCCGAGATGGGTCTCTTGGAGAAAGCATATATATGGATCTTGTTTTCTTACCCATTCAGCTACCCTGTGTCTTTTGATTGGAGCATTTAATCTGCATTTACATTTAAAGTGATTATTGATAGGTACATATTTATTGCCATTTTATTCTTTTGACCGTGTTCCTTTATGTTTTTCTTTCTCTTCTTATTCTTAAAGCAAGCTCTTTAACATTTGTTTTAGCACTGGTGTTAACAAACTCCTTTAGCTTTTTGTTGGCTAGGAGGCTCTTTATTTCTCCTTCAGTTTTAAATGATAGTCTCTCTGGGTAGAGTAGCCTTGGTTGTAGGCCCTTGCTTTTCTTCACCTTGAATATTTCATGGTAAACCCTTCTGGCCTGAAACGCTTCTGTTGAGAAATCAGATGACAGTCTAATGGGAGCTCCCTTGCAGGGGAATGACTCAGCACAGGATTCCTGGCAGCTGACCATTCATTCAGTTCTCTTCCCCAGAGCCATCAACTTCACCCTCTCCTCACGTGTTTCAAGTCTGCTCTGCCCACCTTCTGCTGGAGCCCAGGGTAAGTGGCTGCAAACAAAATTTTGTTCTTGGCCCTATAAGAGGCCCTCTGTGTTTCCAGCCATCTCTCCTTGGCAGATAGAAACCCCTCTGTTTTTCACAGCTGTTTGTTATTTGAGTTCCTTTTCTGGTTTTGGTGCTCTAGGCTGGGGAGCCCAGCTTGGGATCTATACCCCACGCTTCTCACAGGGACCTCCCTGGCTGCTGAGATGTCCCTCCAGAACTTCAGCTGCCACAGATGGGAGCCTATGGGAGCCCAGCCACCCTCTCGTGCCTCCACACTTCTTACCAGTTTTCCTTGTGGTGATGTGTTTTCTTCTGTAAGTCCTTGGTTATAAGGCTTCTCTCCAGCAAGTGTTCAGTTGGTTACTCAGGACAATTTTTCTATAATTTAGTTGTAATTCCAGTTTAATCCTGGGAGGAGTTGGTATACTTTCCACCTACTCTTCTGCTATTGTGGGTCTCCAAGACATAACTTTTAAAGAGGGTATTCAGGGAAGGCATCACTGAGGAGTTTCTGAGCAGGTATCTGAGGAAAGAGAGACAACGAGCCAGGCAGGTAAGTGAGGGAAGAGGTGTTAATGCACAGAGGGTGTCAGTACAAAGCCCTTGAGGCAAGGGTGTGTGTGGGAAATGTGAGAAACATTGAGGCTGGAGCAGACAGGAAATGAGGTTGCACAGGGAACAGAGGACAGACCATGGAGCCCCTCATAGGCAATTGTGAAGACTTTGATTTTCATTTTTAGTAGAACAGGAAGATTTGTATGTGACTTAAAAGTTTTAAATGGATCATATTGGCTACTGGGTTGAGAATGGTGACGGGTAAAAGCAGGGAGACCAATCAGAAAACGACTGCAGTAATTTGGGCAGAAGGCGATGTGGCTTTGGACCAGGGCTGTAGAGGCGAAAGTGGTGAGAAGAGGCAGGTTCCGATTGCAGTTTGAAGGTGGAGCCAATGGGACTTGCTCATGGATTGGCTGAGGGGATGAGAGAGTACAAGGTCAATAATGACTTCAGGGTTTTTGGCCTGAGCCACTGGAAGTGTGGGTACCATTTACTGAGATGGAGGACACTGTGGGGGAGATGAGAAATTTATCTATAGTCATGTTAAGCATAAGATGCTTCATAGATGTCCCACTGGAAAGGTCCAGTGGGCAGCTGAACACACGCATCTGGAGTCAGGAGGTTGTCACAAACTGAAGGAAGTAGATTAGGGCGTCACCAGCATGTTATACTATTTAAAGCAATGGGATGAGATAAGGTCACTTGGCGTGAGTATAAACAAAGTCCACTGTGAGTTTTAAGGATTGACCACACCAAAGCTAAAATGAGATAAACAGGAATCAATGAGAGCCTGAGAGGATAGCAGTGAGGCAGGCAGGGAACTGACAGGAGGAGTATTCTGGAAGCCAAGCAGAAAGTGTTTGAGGGAAGAAGTGATCAGCTGCCAAAGGCTGCAGAAAACCAACTGACTGTTGGGTTTAGTTTCAAGGAATGGATTCAAGAGAAAGGAGGGATTGGAGGCAGCAAGTATAGGCAGTTTTTAAAAGCAGTTTAACTATTAAACGGGAGTTGAGAAATAGCTGGCAGAGGAGCCTGGGTGGCACAGGGTTTTTTGTTCTAGTTTTGTTTTAGGATTGGAGAAGTTACATCAGGCTTGTGTGCTAATGGAATTATCCAGCAAAGAGGGAGAAATTGATGATGCAGAAGAGAAAGCTGGAGAATCGCTGCTGTGGTGTCCTTGAGCAGACAGGAAGGGACTGAACCTAACTCATCAGCTGGGAGGTGAGGATGCTTAGGTTAGAGCACAGATGGGTCTTTCCTTCAATGGGAGCAAAAGCAAGTATGTGGACACAGATGTCGTTTGGTAGGAGATGTGGTGGTAGAAGTTCTCTGCTGGTTGTTTCCATTTCCTCAGAGGGATAGAAATCATCTCCCAAGGGTGGGGACAGGAAAGGGAGTATCGAGGACTCAAGAAGAAGGAGTGAACTAGTTATGTATAAGTGTGGCAGATGAATGGGCCAGAGAAATAACAGTATGACTGCTGGGCAGCAGAAACTATCCACTTGGACTTCAGGTGAAGTCGGCAGTGCTGTGTGTTCACAAGCAGCATGGTTAGAGGCACAGAGAGGGCAGAGGGTTGGCTCTAACCAGCCTGAGGTTTTCTGAAGTGGGTATGATGAAGAGGGAGGGGGCAAGGGAGTGATCATAAAAATGAATCATGAATTTAAGCTGGAAAGGAGGGAAGTAAGGAATGAGGGCGCTATAGGGAGTAAAGCAAGGTAAAAATCAGTGGGTTATGAATCCTAACGGGGCTGAAAATGATTGGGATTGACATTCTTGCTACGAGGAGAGCAAGACAGATAGTAAATGTGCTGGGACAGTGAGGTGCTTAAAATCGAGATCAGGGGGAGGGTGCTGCTTGCTGCTGGGCATGGTATATGGTTGGTTTTTTCCTCTGCAATTAATGAAAAAAATTAAACTGTATAGATATGTGTGAAGTAAAATAGAGAGTTTCCTTCCTCACCCTCTACTTCTAGCAGCTCATGGGTTGTTTCAGGGGCATCACTCCAGACCTCTCCTTGGCTTTCCCTCTCTGCCTATACATACATATTTGTGTGTGTATCACAGAAAAAAAATGGAATTATTCTCGATGCAACTTAACTTTTTCTACTCAGAGTCTTTTCATGCCAGTATATACTGACCTGATGACTTTTCTGCAGAACTGTTGCATTATAGTACACAAGAGAGAAGCATACCATAACTTTAAAATCATGCCCATGTTGATGGATGCTTAGGGTTTTAAAAAAATTTTTGCTATTATTGATTATGCTAAAGAATGTAGATATTCTTTACCAGTCTTCTGGAGTATTCGTGCAATTGCTTTGCAATGAATTGCTCTGACATAGAAGTACTAAATAAAAGATTTGTGTTTTAACTCTGATCTCTGTTGCCAAATCTTCACAAAGATGGTACCAGTTTGTAGAGATTGGGAACATCTCTTTTCCCACCTCCTCAATCATATCCATAGTTTATCTTTCCACCCCTTCCATTTTAGTTACTCGAATAGGAGAAAACATTTTAAACAAACAATACTGCATTAATTTTGGGAGGGAACAGAAAAATAGGAAGATATTTCATTCTTATCTTTCTGCAAAGGGTGGATTACTAATGCTTCTCCAACTTCTAAGACTTAACTTACACAGGAAGGGCCTTAATTAATTCCTTAAAGAGAAAAGTGATCAGAGGCAGGGCCGGAGAGTAATGGAAGTCATCCAAATAAAAGGACAGACCTGATTTCTCTTTTTTTTTTTGTTGCCAAAAATGTTTCCACATCCATTTTTTACAGCAAGTTTGCAAAGATTTCAAGCTCTGTGATAAACCCTTATATGGTATTGATTTCAAATTTGATCTGAGTTTAATTTTGAGTTGGTGGTGACTGAATTGGAAAGAAATTTTATATCAGTATATTTTGGAAGGAGAGACCTGTAATAGTATATATTTAAAATGGAGTAGTACAGATTTAGCACTACTTTTTAATTTTTTCATGCTTATTCTGTGAGTAGATAGAATCTTATATTGATGATTTCCCTCCAGTTAAAAGTCATTTATTATTGATGACTTGATAACTCTCTGATACTGTTTTTAGGGAAATGTTTGAAAATAAGTCTTAGGTATGAAATTCCTTTTATTTAATTAACAAAATAGTTATATATTTTATGGATATACTGAGTATATACATAGGACAAAGGGTATGTACAGATTCTGAATATATGTGTGAGTATATATATGTTTTGGATTCCTTTATTGTGAATTCATACTTGTCAGCACAAGACTTACGTACCCTTGAGTGCTTTATAGTCAGCCTTTAATGTAACTATGCATCTGCTTAAAACTCAAAACAATCTTGTCATATGCTCTTAGATGTTTTTGAGGCTCACTTTATGTCTTTGAGAAGATGATAGAAAAGTAACAGATGGCCAACAAGGATATTAAGCTGACAAGGAAGCAACTTAATTTAGTAACTTTAATTCCTGAATGAGAACAAATTTATGTCAGTATAAATTCACTCAAGAAAAATCTTGGGAGTATGTTTTCACTGAAGTCTTTTCTTTGCATTTTGTTTCATTTTGTTTTTGCAAGGGGACTTTCTGGTAGGGAGGAAGGAAAAAAAGAGGGAAGAAAGATTTAGACCCATGTTTATGGTTCCAAAGTCAGTGCTCTTTCTACTCCTCTGAGTCTGTTTTCTGTTGACCTTTTACCATTGGAAGAAATTTTCAGTGCTCAAAGCAATGTTTCCTAATCTTAGATCTAATAATGCTAGTGACTGGATTATGCATGTTTGAACATGTAAAAATATTTTCTTGTTAAATTAAGTTTAATCTTATACTTAACGTTCCCTGTTGTATAGGGAGAACTTTGAAGCAAGGATAAGAAATCAAATGATACTAATACTTCCTAATTAAAGAAATTTCTCTTCAGTGCTAACTAAGAATATATTGGCTGAACTTCTAGTCAGCTGGGCTTAATTCTTAGCACTAAATTCCTGAACATTATGGGTAAAACACTTTGTCCAATTCAGAAATAGCTAGACTTTTTCAAAACTGTCATTGAAAAAAATTTAAAAAGGAAATTAAGAAAAATAAAATCTTTTAAATTTACCTTACATTAAGAAAATATGGTTAATGTGAAATAAAGAAAAATAGCAATTTCTATTATGTCTGGAGGCAGAGAGGTTATTGTGATCATATTTTATTATTTGCCTCCTGTTGCTTGTTGCCAATGGGGCTGTTAAGAATACATGATCATGAACGCCTCGGTACTGAACGTAGGAACATGAGAACAATCATACTGTTTGTTTTTTACATTAATACCAGGTAGCTTTAATGAGTTTTAAGAAAATTATACCACTTGTGCATAGCACAACATTAATTTCTTAAAAGTAAATAAGTTTAATATAATATAATCATGTTCTATGCAATATAGCCAAGATTTGACTCTGTTAATCTTATTTAATCCATATTAAGTGAATGCATCTGTTCATGTGCTTTAAGGTTATGACATTGCACTATTAAAACAAGGGAAGGGCTGGAGACAGCAGCAGGGATTGATTCCTAGTGGGTGTAAGGGATCTTTTTAAGGTGATGGTAATGTTCTGAAACCATGGTGGTGATGCTTGTAGAACTCTGTAAATTTACTAAAAATCATTGAATTGTACACTTCATACAGGTAAATTTTATGGCATGTAAGTTATACCTCAATAAAGCTGCTAAAATTTTAAATAATGAATGGAAAAGAGGTCACCACAGGTAATCCCAGAGACAGAAAATCTAAAATAACAGTTATTACTGACGAAATAGACAAAGTTGTTAACAATCTATAGTCCCTGCCCTCTCTTTCAAGTTTATAAGGATACTCTACCACAATTTAAGAAACAAATTATTCCAATGTTATTTTAAACTGTTTCAGAACATAGAAAATGAAGAAAACTTTCCAAATTCCTTTTTTTGAAGGGCAAATAACATTGATATTGAAAAAAGGAAAAGATATTACTCCTAAAAAAAACAAAAAAAACAAAAAAAGAAAACCAACCCAAAACCCAGAGATTAATTTTGTTTGTGAATATTTAAACAACAATCCTTGAAAGAAAAATTATAAAACAGAATCCAGTATCACATTTGAAAAGTAACATACAAAACAGCAAGCTAGTATAGCGCTGAAGAGTTTAGTCTCTGAAGCTGGACTGGTTTGGGACCCTGCTTCCATCACCTCCTAGCTCCTTGACTGTAGCAAAGTAACTGAGCTGCTTTCTTTTCTCATCAGTAAAATGGGACTGGTAAATACGAGAACTTTTGTCACAGGGTTCTGGTGAAGCCCCAGGGAATAAAGCACTTAGATAAGTGTTTGACACTCGATAAATGTTCAATATGATAACCTCATAGTCCATTAAAAATTACAAATGTGTCAAAATTTGTTATTTATTATTGACCATTTGGATATGCTATTGTAAAGAACAGCACAGTAAATATCTTTATATGATTTAATTTCTGCCAGTAGGCACATAATATAAACAACTAAAACAGTTAAGAACTTAGTGTCCTTCATGACATCCTCACCAGACGCAGGAATCGCCTTACTTCCCCTCATGTTCGTTCTGAGTCTATGAAATCAGTTTATACAGTTTGACTCCCACATCTTAGTGATATTTATGGAGGGGAATAGAAAGCAAGAGACATTTTTCCCCCTTTTTCCCATTTCTTTTCCCCTTTTATGGTGTAAAGCCTTACATTTTTATTTGCTATTATACTTTTTATTTGATCATCACAGAGTACTCTCTTAACTTAGATATTAAATGATATTAACTTAGATATTAACTTAGATATTAAATATTTTCTTACAAATATTTGGACACAGATTACTCAAGAGGTGTACAAATTCTGGATTGCACCTTTACTTCCTCTTACTTTCTTAGCACCATAAGGATTGAGGAGAGAGAACCAGTGAGAGGTCTTTTTGGTTCCCAAACCAGCTGTTTGTTTCTGTGGAGGTAGAAGAAAAGTTTGGAGATATTCTGTCATCTCTAACGCTTTTTGCAGTTTGTCTAATAATCAGGATTATTCCCCTGGAATTATCAGTGTGTCTGTCACCTGGAATTATTATTGGGAAATTCCTTATGCTTACTTTGTTTTACCTCTTGATTCCTACAACTTTGTTAGTTGTACTATCAATGCCAAATCTGTGTTCAGCTTAACTGTACCTGAGAGACTTTCTTACAGCTTTTTACAAAAGAGCAATATTGTCATTAATTTCCCAGTCAACTATGACCTAAGGGTATAAGGAAACATATAAAGTTACATAAAACCTATCCAAAATACACCTTCTTCTTTCTATTCCATTATAGTTTTTCCTCTTTACAAGCAAACGCTGACTTATTAATAGAAACGTGATGTTTTTGCTTTCACCATGTAAAAGATACATCAGGCATGAGTTACTGTGAAGAGACATCTTGAGGATGGGACCCCGAGCTGCATTCCGGCCCCGGGTCGGCTCCAGGCCCGGTCGGCTCTTCGCCTGTCTTGTGACCCTGGGAGGGAACTTCAGTTTCCACGTTTTAAAATGAGAATAATTTCAGGGCTGTGAGGATTAAAATAGCTTAAATATTCTTTCCTATTCCCTAAAGTCTCCTTTTCTTGGATCAGGAATTGGTCATACATTTTGGTCTTTCTCTTTTACACTATCGATTTTTCTTAGATGTTTGTTTATCTTTGCAGGTACATGTCTATGAATAAAAGACTAAATTGACATAAGTCGTGGGGCTTTTCCTGTAAAAATGTCTTCTGCTGAGTGATAGAACCGACTGTGTCCGTGGGTGTTGACAGGGGCACGCCTGTAGGTCAGCCTTCCTGTAAGGGAGGAGGAAAGCAAACTTTGACCCCCAAAATTGCCAAAGTAAGGAAGTTGTCCTTCTAGGGGTGAGATGTATCTAGAAAGGGAGTAGTTTACTGTATTTACCCTCCAGTACCTGTCATTCCTCTCTGTCTCCCAACAACTTCTGGGTCTGAATTCTTAAATTCTAAATTACCTTAGACTCAACTCTTTGTACCTCTGAAGCCCAAAGTCCCCTGCTGGGGATCTTCTCGGGCAGATCACCAGCTTTCTATGGATGGCAGTTTCTGCCTTTAGCTCATAAAACTCAGAACGATCTTGTAATATGCTCTTAGATGAGTGGTTGAGGGATGTAAGTGGTTGTGGGGTGGGCTGGGCAGTGCTTAGTAGCTCCATCTGGTCATCCGAATGTGCTCTTTAATTACCTGTCTCCCGTGGTTGCCCAAGGGCCCACTTTTTATTTTTTCACTAACAAGGAGCTTCCTAGGGAGTGTACATGTTTAACCTCTGATGTCTTGGACCCTGGTTTCAAATTTTTCAGGGAGTCTGATCTATTGATGACTGATGACTTTCATTCCTGAGTTATTTTTTTTATAACTCAGGGGGGATTTTTTTTTAAGTGTTGTTATAGTTCCATTCAGATTTTTATTTTATTGTCATTTCACATTTAGAGAGAGGCAACTTGGATGTAACTACTAATTGGGCCATCTTGAATGAGTCAAGTAAAACATTTCCGTGTGATTTTTCACTTAGAACCCTCAAACTTAATATATCCTAATCATCATATATCCCCACCCATTCTCTCATCATGCGTCCTCACCTTGCTTTGTCCCTGACCTCAGTTAATGGTAGCCTGTTCTACCATGTACCACAGCAGCATTCCAGCTCCTCCCTCAATGCACGTTGCCCATCCCTAATCCCATCTGTTTCCATTCAATCCTCTCACTTCACTTCCTGGTCCTCTTATTTCAGGCTTTTTGTCTTGGTGTAGTTAGAGGTCTCTGCTTTCATTCTCCACCCTCCACCGCAGTCCATCCCACAGGGTTATCCTTTCTCCATTGCCTATAGAATAGTACAAATGCCAAGGTATGGCATTCATGAATTGCCCCACATAATCCTGAATTGGCTTTGTAATATCATCTCCTCATATATTTTCCTTACACACTGAGTCCACCTACAACTGGATTACTCAACACTTTTCCTTAGTTCCATGCACCTTTACCCTTTTGTATAGTACAAGTTTCTCCTAAACTTAGATGCCCTTCATCCCATATTTAACTCTCAAATTTGCCAACCTAAAATTAGGCTCAAATAACATGCTGTCTACTCTGGGATGCTTCAAAGATTTCTTAGTCTGTTGTTTATTGAAAGTAGATATTGTTGTATTTCAACTGTATTCTCAATCTTATATCCTCCAAGACAATCAGAATTATCTTTGTCCCTTTTTTCTCTGGGCCAGGGCTGGGCAGATCAAAGAGATCCAAGCCTGAGCAAACTGAAGGTGACAGATCCTTCTCACTCCAGGGGTTTCATCCATGGCTCTGTGGAAAGCAAGCACACGTCTTACTTTGGTTTCTAACAAAGTAGAATATGTTTTGTATTATATTTCATCTCTGTGTTGCTGGAGGAGTCCCCTAACCAAATGATTGCTCTGTTGCTCAGACCTATTTTTTAATTGCTTGTGGTACATGCGTTAATCCATGAATGATGCAAACACATTTCTATATGTGTTAACGATTCTGGGTGTGGAATAATATATAAGACTTAGATAGTAATGACAGGCAAATCAAAGATAGCTGAAAGTCTGGTTTGCATAAATGACACGTAAGCTGCCCCAGAGCCAATTTCTGGTGTGTGGCTAATATATCTTATAGTTCTTCCTCCTCATCGCCCAGTGTTTGTGTGCTTAAAATAACTATCATGTGTTTTAACTATCATTATTGAGTTGACTTTGCATTGCAATAAGATGGCTAATTGTATTTGAAAAGAAAATCAGCAACATCATATTGGTGTCCTATAAAAAATACAATAATTTTCTCAGTTCACTTTATCCTTTTAAAAAAAATTTCACTCTGCAACACCAAAGAAACAAACAATCCAATTAAAAAATGTGCAGAGGCCCTGAATAGATATTTCTCCAAAGAGGACGTACAAATGACCAACAGACATATGAAAAGATGCTCAACATCACTAACCATCAGAGAAATGCAAATTAAAACCACAATGAGATATCACCTCACACCTGTCAGAATGGTTATCATCAGTAAATCAACAAACGGCAAGTGCTAGTGAGGATGTGGAGAAAGGGGAACTCCAGAGTCCTACTGATGGGAATGTAGACTCATGCAGCCACTGCGGAAAGCAGTGTGGAGGAGATACCTCAAAACATTAAAAATGGAACTGCCTTATGATCTAGTGATTGTACTTCTGGGAGTATATCTGAAGAAATTCAGAACACCAATTTGAAAAGATATATGCACCCCTATGTTCATTGCAGTATTATTTATAAAAGCCAAGCTACAGAAGCAATGCAAGTGCCCATCAATAGACAACTGGAAAAAGAAAATGTGGTACGTTTGTACAATCGAGTGTTACTCGAGCTATAAAAAAAAGAATGAAATGTCACCATTTGTGACATCGTAGATTGACCTAGAAGGTATGCTGAGTGAGCTAGGTCAGACAGAGAAAGACAAATGCCATGTGATTTTTACTTATATGTGGGATCTAAGGAACAAAATAAATGAACAAACAAAACAGAAACACAGGCTCGTAGATACAGTGAACAAACTGAGGGTTGCCAGATGGGAGTGAGTGGGAGGATTGGTGAAAAAGATGAAGGAAGTAAGGAGTTACAAAATAAGCACGTGGATGTAAAGTGCAGCATAGGGAACATAATCGGTTATACTGTAATAACTATGTATAACGCCAGCTGGGTACTTGAAGTATTAGGTGGATCGCTTTGTAAATCATATAATTGTCTAACCATTATGCTGTACACCTGAAAATATATTTTTAAAAATTTCACTCTGAGGATACAGGAATTAACACACAATATTGCAACAAAATTTAAACTTGCCTCACAATCTGTTAATTTTGTAATGAATTGTCCCTGTCGTCATGTACCTATATCCATGCTCTGCCGAACCCATAAATTGAATGTTAGTAGCTAAGATTACTGATAGCCCTAGGTAGTGAGTTGGAGCCATTCTCCCAGCTCAGATATTTTGTCGTAAAACACCCAAGTCAAAATCTTCTGTATTCTTAGGAATTTATGAGAGGGTGTTTGAAAGTTTTACAGAGCTGAAGAAAACCACAGAGACATTTGGAAAGAATTTGTGAAGCCCTGGATTCAGTCCCTAAACAACACACTGTCTGATACTGAAGTATAAGTGCCTTGTAGTGAACAGAATTCCTATACATTTACCCTGTAGTTCATCAAATGAGTGAGACCTCCAGCCTTCTAATGTAATGGAAAAACAGGGACTTTGGGATTCTTCACATCCAGGATTGAAAATTCATACTCCCTTTTTATTTAACTAGCTGCTCTGAGACTTTGCTTTCTTGTCAATAAAATGGAAAAGACTTGCATCATGGGACTTCTGTGAAGATTAAATGGGAATGTATTAAGAATGCCTCTAACATAGCAAACACTCATGAATAATAGCTGTCATTGTTGTTGTTGTTATGCTGATAGCCAAGTCTTGAATTCCTCTCAGCTGTTTTCTGTGACCTGGGAGCCACAGAAGTAAATCCCTTGTGTACTTTCCTATATTTTATAATGACTGCTCTCCCAAACAGTGCATTTTTCATTACATGAATATAATGTTTTTATTAATTCTGCAACTCTGAAGTAGCATTTCAAAATGCTTTCACTCCAAGTTGAAATTATTTGAAGCTTTGCACAGTAATGCCCAATCTCTTCCTCTATGAATTAATAATAACCACACCCCACCCTGCTACCCCTAAAAGAAACAGAAACAACACAAAGGCCTTTTTTAGTAAATGTATTGGGGTGACTTTGGTTAATAGGATGACATAGGTTTAAAGTGCACATTTCTGTGACACAGGATCTGTATAGCGCAGTGTGTGCCCACCCCCCAAAGTCAGATCATCTTCTGTCACCATGTATTTGGCCCCCTTTATCTCCTCTCTACCCCCCACTCACTTTCCTTTGTGTCTATACGGTTCAGTTGTATATCCCACATATGAGTGAAGTCATATGGTTCTTAGCTTTTTCTGATGGACTTATTTTGCTTGGCATAATATTCTCAAGGTCCATCCATGTTGTTGCAAATGGCAGTATTTCATCTTTTCTTAAGGCTGAGTAGTATATCATAGTATAGATGTACCACATCTTCTTTATCCAATCCTCTGTTGAAAGGACACTTTCGTTGTCTCCATGTCCTGGCCACCGTAAATAATGCAATGAACATAGAGGTGCATGTGTCTTTGTGAATAAATGTTTTCGAATTTCTCAGGTAGATACCCAGGAGAGGGATTGCTGGGTCATGTGGTAACTCTCTTCTTAATTTTCTGAGGAACTTCCAGACTGTTTTCCATAGTGGCTGTACTACTCTGCATTCCCACCATCAGTAAATGAGGGTTCCTTTTTCTCTGCAACCTTTCTAACTCTTCTTGTCTTGTTGATAATAACCATTCTAACAGTCTGAGGTGGGTTATCATTGTAATTTTGATTTGCATTTCCCTAATAGCTAGTGAAGTTGAACATCCTTTCATATGTCTCTTGGCCATTTGTATTTCTTTTTGGGATAAGTGTCTGTTCAAGTCTTCTGCCCATTTTTTAATTGGATTGTTTGTTTGGTGTTGAGTTGTATGAGTTCTTTATATATTTTGGATATTAATCCTTTGTTGAAGATGTTTTTGCAAATATCATGTCCTATTCCATTGGTTGCTTTTTGTTTTGTTTTTAATTTCTTTTGCTGTACAGAAGCTTTTCAGTTTGATATAGTCCCATTCATTTATTTTTGCCTTTACTTCCCTTGCCATTGGGGTCAAATCCTTAAGATATTCTCTACAACCAAGGTTGATAAGTTTAGTACCCACGTTTTCTTCTGTGTAACTTATTATTTCAGATCTTACATTTAGATCTTTGATTCATTTTGAATTAATTTTTGTACATGGAGACAAACTGTAATCTAGTGTCATTCTTTTGCATGTGGCTTTCCAGTTTTCCAAGCTCCATTTATTGAAGAGACTTTCTTTACTCCATTGTCTGTTTTTGGTCCCTTGGTCAAAAATTATTTGCCCATATACATGTGTTTTTTCCCCTAGGCACTCCATTCTGTTCCCCTAGGCCCACATGTCTGTTTTTCTGCCAATACCATGCTGTTTTGTTTATTGTAGCTCTGCAGTATAATTTGAAGTCAGGAAATGTGATACCTCCAACTGCATTCTTTCTTATCAGGATTGCGTTGGCTAGTCAGAGTCTTTTGTAGTTCCATACAAATGTGATGATTTATTGTTCTAGTTCTTTAAAAATTTACATTGGAATTTTGGTGGGAAGTGCATTAAATCTGTATATTGCTTTGGGTACTATGGCCATTTTAACTAGGTTGATTCTTCCAACCCATGAACATAGAATAGCTTTCCATTTCATTGTGTCTTTTTCAATCTCTTTTTTAAAAAAAAAAAAAGATTTTATTTGTTTATTTTTAAAGAGAGGGGAAGGGAGGAAGAAAGAGGGGGAGAGAAACTTCGATGTGCTGGAGAAACATCAGTTGGTTGCCTCTTATATGCCTGTAACCCAGGCTTGTGCCTGACTGGGAATTTAACCAGGAACCTTTGGGTTCATAGGTCAGTGCTCAATCCACTAAAGCCACATCAGCCAGGGCGCAATCTCTCTTAATGATGGTTTGTAGTTTTCAGTGTATAGGTCCTCCATATACTTAACACAAAGAGGGTTTTAGCTCAGCTGATTTCCAGTTTGCAGAGGTGTTGGAGAGGATCCACATCAGTGTATTTAATGATAGATATTATATTGTATCTACTATGTATAAGGTACTCTGCCAAGCATTGTAAGATATATATCCAGTGTACTGGGTGTACTGGATATATATTGGCATATTGGCAGAGTACCTTATACACAGTAGATACAATATAATATCTATAGTTACATAGGCCCTGTCTTGAAGGAACTTAAAATAGTTGAAGCAATAAGGCATAGATGAAAAGAATTATAATGTGAGGCAAAATGTGGTAAGTGCCAACAAGTACTAGGCACTGTGTGTGTGTATGTGTGCATGTGGGAAGGGTAGGTAGGAGCCTTATTTCTCACTGTGAGAAATCAGAGAAGGCTTTGAAGCAGAAATGGCAATGCCTCTCAGGTCTCCTCTCAAACATCCTGCGCATCTTTAGAACTGTGAAAAGTTAGAACAAAGCATTCAGAGGCATTCTACACAGTTGAAAAATACAGTGAGACAGTTGGCATTCTCCTTGTTTGTGTTCAGTAGCATTTTGAAGGTGGTTGTGTGGATATAAATTTGATTAACAAAGTGGAGAGGAAGAAGATGGGTGGGCTTGAATTTGCAAGAAGCAGTGTGTCGTTTCCAGAGAATACATTCTCTATGCCTAGGTAAGGTGATGTGGTAAGGGCTAGATATGGCTTTGCCTGTCTTCCGATTAAAAGAAAAAAAAAAATCACTCTATATTAGAGACCAAGACTGCCCCACTGTGGATAAAAATCTTAGTTTGAAAATTCAGATTAAAAAATCCTCATCCATGTAGTACAAAGGTTTGCATGGCCTTACATCAGAATAAGGTGCCTGGTATTTGGGATAAAGTGGTTGTCTCTTTGTTTCCTGCTTCTCTGCTGATGATGGAATCTCTTGGTTACAGCGGTTTCTGATATTTGCTCATTTTGTAGAGTAAGCTGTACAAGGTAAAACTTTGTTATGAGATCTGTGAATTAATCAGAAATAAAGGAAGAGGGGACCCTAAGAATGGGCCTTTCGCTCTTTAAGGAAAAAAAAATCTTTCTTTTTACCCTAACAGCTGAAAAAGCAACCTGTGGTTAAATGTTACCTATCTAAATGTTATGTTAAATGGCACGAGAAATAATTTAAATCTTTGACTTCTGGATTCTTGTGAGAGAAATCCATACTATCCTAAAATATGGAGGCAGATTTCAATATTTTCACTCACTCATTTTACTTAGGAAATTCATTTTACTTAGGCTTCTTGAGTCTCAAAAAATGACTGTGAGGGCTTAATATGCACGGCATGAGCAGGGATGGGGAAGACGGCAAGGAATGTGCTTCAAGGAGCAGGATAGAGCGCAGACCTTTCTTGGCAAGAGCTTTCCATCCTGAAGGAACTGCCTGTGCCTGTCTTTTAATTCTCTCCCTTCTGCTGCTTACTGTTAGGGCTTATTTATCACTTCTGCCAGAAGCTGCACTGGGAAAAGTTTTCATGGTAGCCTTGGGTACAAAAGGGCTGCAAAGGAAAGAGGCTGGAGTCATTGGATATGGGGAGTTTGGGAAGTTATTTATGAGTGCGCTCCTGTCTTGACCAGTGATGCACGAGAAAAAAAACCTTACAGAATTAAAAACTCCATATTGGACAAAGGATAATTCATCTTTTAGCTAATTCTACACCCAATATCATGAATTTCACAAATATTCTGTGTCCCAGGTATTATCATGATAATAGTAAACATGTATTGAGCACTTGTAGTCAGCAACCTTACTGTCCTTTCTATGCTTGTCTTCGCTTGATCCCCATTCAGCTTGATGAAATGGGCACTGCTATTATCAGATGCGGATACTGAAGCTTACAGAGGTTAAATGTCTGGCTAAGATCATCCAGGTAATAAATAGTGAAGCAAGAACTCCAGAGAAGCCCTGTCTGACTTAGAGTTCCTGCTCTTACCCTCTACCTAACTGTCATACTGAATATTTATAATTTCCCCATTATGGGTATGACCCAGTAGTAGATACCTAGAGGCACTAAGTAGTTACCTTCTTTGTGGAGCCTTGTAATTCTAAACTGCACAAATTAACCTAAACAACGCAAAATGAAAGATCCGTGATAGGATTAAAGGAAGGACACATTTAATATAATCTTAAAAGATCAGGGTTTGACCTGATTGGATTGGAAGGGAGATCCACTTGTCCTTCTCACACCTTTCTGTGTTTGGGTTCTGTGCCTGGTCCTGCACCACAAGGACTTCAGTTTATTAGAGAAGTGCCTACACTGTGCAGGCAAGGTGCTCAGCCTGTCACTGTCATCGTCTCACCTGACCGTCTCAGGACCTCTGGCATGTAGTGATTTGCTATTTTTCTGAGGCATGGGTTTACGTGGCCAGTAGTTTGGCTAAATTGGAGGGACAGAGCCTGGAACCAGAAAATCCACTCAATGGACAACAGTCCAGATGAGCCTGATCTGAACCTAGAATGCAGGTAAAGACAGTGGGCGCGGGGAGGAGAAAATGGACTTCACAGACAATCTGCTCCTTTGTTGAAATGTAACTCATGTATTGAAAAAACTTCGCCTCCACCTCTGATATCTCCTCCCTCTGTGATTAGGGTGCTGCATTTTAATGAGTTAGGCACTTTATAATTAGAATTAATGAAAGGTGTCCGTATTGACAGTGCCGTAGACCAGACTCTTCCACTACCCACGGAAGCATGCTCAGAGGTCATGGAAATTTCTCGATAAAAGGCCTCATTTCTCTCCTGTCATGGTAACTCACAGAAACTGTCTTTAATATTTTGGTGTTTTAAACCAAAAGAGATAGCAACTTTCTTGCCGAAGTTCTAACAATAACAAATATAATTATGGAAAATCTGCCATTTAAAAAAGCAATATACTAGTCACTCCAGGAGCCTCAAAAGTGACTAAAAATCAGTTTGAAAGCCCTGGCCTGTAGCTCAGTTTGTTACAGTGCTGTCCTGATATGCCAAAGCCGCAGGTTCGATCCTGGTCATGGCACATAGAAGAAGCAACCAGTGAAGCGAAACATTTATGTCAGATTAATCCATTCTTAAAAAATAACACTATATTTAGATCCATGCTGGAATTTGACAGTAATGCTTAAGAGTGTGATACAGAATCTCTTCATAGACAGTATTCATTCTACGGAAAGATTTTAGTTCTCCAATATGAGGTACAGCACAGATTCCTTTATACCACTTCATATTCTACCCCAAGTGTGTCTGTGTGTATTCATTCATGTAGACTGAGTCTTCCCACTAATTTCAAAGAACGATTTAGGAGCTTTCACTGCTGGCTCGAATTAGCCAAATAAGTTCCTACCCAGTGAAGTTTGATTTTTCTCTTCAGTTAAGTGATCAAAGCCAAATCCTTAAAGCCTGCATGTCTTATAGTAGATTCTCATAAATTCTGAGTTGGCCATTCTTCTTAGTTTTAATCAAAGCAAAAGATGACATTTGCATTTTTGTCATCTTCATTTCCAAGTGTTTTTCATATTCTTAGATTCAGAGTTACCCTGGCTGGTTACACATCAATAGAATCTGTCTAGCCATTTCCAGAAAGAACAGGGGCCCATTTCTATGTTAAGGTGGTATCCCACCCAAATACATAAACACTAGAATCATGTATGTCCAGAATACTTAGAACCAGAAGTCATCACGGCAGGAAAACTTGGGTAACCTGGAGTGGAGTTCTCCCACGCAGTCACTGATTCAGTGTAGCCTCCTACCACTCTCCTGCTTCCCAGTCCCCGTACTGTGCGGCTTCCCCCGTGGCCTCCTTTCCCTCCCTCACAGCATTTACACACAGGCAGTCATCAACAACACCCTTTGTACCTGCTTTGCCTTATTTTCTGCCTCTACTCTGTTTGCAGGGCATTCTTTCATTTCCTCAATTAGCTCTATTAACTGGGAGACATGGGTGAATAGGGACAGGGAATGCAAGTGCCCTCACGCCATGTGAGGGTGTCTGAGTGACATACACCTGCAAAGCCAGCAGACGTTTACATAGCCGTCCAGCCATGCCTACCTTCACGTTGAGAGCGTCCTGCTGATCTTTGACCTAAATCGTTAAGCTCAGTTTGGTGGCCCCTGGAGTTAGTGCATTACCCGCAGTAAATGTGCAGCATTTGGCAACCAAATTTTAGAATTAGAGCACTTTTTAAAAAAAAAATTTTTTTTTTGTAGAAATGATGAATTGAGCTAATCAGTTGTTTATATGATTTCTAAGTACATAAAAGTTCAGGAAAGCTTTGCAAGTATACTCTCTTCTAATTATTTAAAAATTAGAAACTCTAAAATAAATTGGGAGGGGCTGTGCCAAAGAGTATTTAATCTGAAATAAATAAAATCCATATGCTTATAGCGCTGTATATCACAAGATGAAATTTGCATGTTTGCTATAGATCAGTTCTCATTTTCCGTGAGGGAATTTTATCCAAATGTTTTATTACTGTTGGCACAATCCAGATCTTGAATCTTCCCTCAGTGCTTTGTTTTGTTCAGTCTTGGCTTTTGGACCAAAATAATAACCACATATTATTTTGCCAGAAATACAGCATTACTGCTAATGTATTCTTGACAATTGCACAATATTCTTGACTGTCATGAAAATTACTTTGCTTAAAATTAGAATATAAAAATATGTGTAGACAACATACACTACACATTTATATGTATTCAAGCTAAAAGATGGCTCATGGCAGAATTTGAAGTCCAATTATTTGTGTATTTTGAGGAAAAAGATCACACCAAGAAACTGTATCATATTTTGTTTTCTATTGTCAAGAAGTAAGGAATGGAGAATATTGTGAACAATGACTAGTTTACTCATACCTTCAAATTATCAAATGTATGGGATTTAGGAGTAATATGTTACAAACAATGTGTATGTATATTTACATAGAAATGTAAAATATAACATTGAGTGAATTTGGGAGAAAATGTTTAAAATATCCTTCAACAGGGGGAAGGATTGAGGGTGGGAGGTGGGGTGGGTGGGGTAGGGGAAAGTGGTTGTAGGAAAATGGAGACAAATGTATTTGAACAATAAAAAAAAGTCCTTCAACAGATTATCAACTTATTTTCTTGGATTTTTAACTACTAGCTTGATAAGTACCTCGGGGAGGCATTTGTATTTTCTTAGAAGAGAAAGTATAAAAATAACTATAAATTTTCCTGTTTTAACCAAGAATTAAGGAGAGCTATGAGCCATTCGCTTCCTGAGTGGCCACATTCCAGCTGTGCAGACTGGTCATAGCACATCTGCCAATCAGAACAGGCTCTAGGCCCTGGAGGGAAGCCCTCAGATGCTGAGTCTTGTTTACACTCCTTGTGACTCCGTTTCTCTCCTCCTCCTGTGTGTTGTACCACTAGAAAGATTTGTGGGGGAGTTTGGTATTGCATGCCTAAATAAACTGTACGAAACTTGGATCACAGCCACAGCAATTGGTATTACGGGCAGACTTTGAGCTCATCTTTAGCCACAGGTAAGAGCTGTTGCTTTGTTTTCAGAGGATAGCTGATCTGCACCCAGTTTCTACCTTTACTTTGAGACCTTATACTTTACTTTTGTTAGCAAAACTAGCAGGCTAAAAGCTGAAGAGGAACAATTGAAAATACAGTTAAAATGTGTGCTGTTTTGCTATGACTAAATTTTTGGTACTTAACAAGTAAAAAACCATGATATTTTCATTTAAGGGCAGGGTAAAACCAAATTAAAACAAAAGTTTTAAAAGCGGCAATAACACTAAGTCACTGTGTAGAGAAATTGGAACCAGAAGCATACTAACAGAGTGCAGTTTGGAAAGCATTATAGCTAAACAAACATGTTTTATTGTGAATCTTCCTCCTTGTTAGTCTTTCATAAAACACTGTCTTCCTGTGTACTAAGTCTTTGGTTTAAACATTTCTTTATTATTATGAACCCATTCAGAAAGAATTGATATATACATTTAACTATGTAAATCTGATTCCTTTTCTTCCATAATTCTCTCTAGAAGTTATGCAGTACATTTTCATTATCTTTATACTATTCCACCAGCAATAAAATTAAAGGGGGGAAAGAATTTCTGTCTAATCTTTGTTTTGGGATTAAATTTTATTATGTTAGTAATAATTCAGATGATACTTTAGAAAACAATATTTGGACAACATTGCAAAGGATTTTTTTTTAAAAAGTCATTGCATAGGATTTTATTGTGGCTTACACATTGCTTTCTTTTGTTAGTTTTTCCATAACACTGAGAACTTTTTACTTCATCTTACTTATTTCGAAGCATGTATTGCACAAAAATGTTATTCAGGGTTCAAAAAGACAACCTGGGGGTTTTGTGGTTCTTTCTCTTGTATAATACAAGTTGATTAAGAACATTTTTCAGCATTCCAAAGAGACACTTTTTGAAAATTTCAAGCAGTCAAGCTCTTGTCTCTTACCCTGTAGCGGTGTTTTTCAACCTTAGCACAGTTGACATTTTGGCAAGATGATTCTTTGTTGTAGGGTGCATCCTCGAAGAATGTTTAGCAGCATCCCTGGTCTGACCCACTAGATGCCAATAGCTCCTTCCTCCCCAGTTGTAACAATAAAAAAAGTCTCCTGACAGGCCAGATGTTTCTTGGGGGAGGGGTTGTGAAATCCCCCCCGGGAAAAACCACTGTCCTATAGCATATTAGACCTAATTATCTCAGACACAGTGAAATCCAACTTCTGAAATGCTCTGGGTGATAGAGAGTTAAGGATGAGGTTGTACTGGTCTTAGTGTATTTGCAGATGTTGCTGCAGCTGACTGCTCATTTTTTCCCCTTCCCCATCCTGTTAGAAGTTTTTGCCAACCATGATTCATGGAATAATTTTTTTGGAGCTGAGTAATTTGTGGCTTTTCAATTTCCTTACTTTCTTTCCTTAGCTAAATTTGTTTTTGTTTTAGCAAAGTGTTTAAAACAGCAAAGATCTTTGAAACGAAATAATACATGTAATGATATATTTTCCAAGTAGGTGATTTTAACCAGCCATGAAAAGTGCATATCCCTGTCTTTCTCTGAATCCTCTCTACCTCCTCTGTCAGGCAACCAACCCCTCTCCACTCTGAAGAGCCTTATACAGAAAAAGACACAGTTACCTTTGGCGGTTCTTGTGAAATCTAGTGGTATGGAAGCTCATAATTAAGGACTTTTCCAGGGCTTCTAAAGAGCATTTTGACATGTAACCGTCTTCTTTCTTTACAGATCGCAACGAACGAAATAAGCCACCAGAGCATCGTTCTTCAAGGTATGAAATTATAATATTTAATAATCCTGCATGAAGCTTTTCATTTGAAAAGTATTGTTTGGAGGCAATGCAAATATCCCTTTTAGAGTTACTATATATTTGAATCTTCAATGGCATTCAAAGAAGCTTTACAGGGAGATACTGTTTATTGTCTGAACAAAAAATTTTAATAAAATTATTAACTACTGGAAAAACATTTTATTTTGAGAATTCCTATCAGTGATAGGCAAATCCTTACAAAAATTATTTTATTCCTATTTCTTTACTTTTGTGGTTTATTTTCCTTTTCTTTAACTGGTATTTTTCTAAATGTGTATTGCTTTTTTCCTAATTATAAACTAACGTGGGATCACTGTAGAAGTTTTTAAAATATTTAAAAAAAAACATTGAAAAACAAAGCACAGCCATCTGTCTTTCATCAGCTAGAGATGGCTGGCTACTGCTAAAAATTTGGTGTAGTTTCTTCTGTATGTTTTTTATTAGTGTATGTGTATTCCAATTGAATTCTTTAAGTTCTTATTAGTTTCAAATGACCAGCAAGTTATATTACTTAAGTCTCTTACCCACTCTTGTGCGAGAGTGTTTCCCAAAATCTTCACCAGCACTGAAGAGTACTTTTTAAAATCCTTGTCAATCTTACAGGTAGAAAATTGTTTAACTTCCACTTCTAGGCAAGAATTCAATTTTTTGATCCAGTTCTGTGAAGGATTATAATTTTTCTAATATTATTTTCTCCTTATCCCACCTTCCATCACTTTTTCTTTACATTTTGTGTTGTGGGAACTGATAAAATGGTAATGCATTCATTGGGTTGAATGGCTCAGCAAGCCAAACCCTGATGCTTTTGCAAGGCAGTAAACCCTAGAATGTGTTGGTCTCAAATGAATAAAAATATAAAATCCATGAAAATGCCATTAATTAGAATAGCAATACATTTTGCAGAAAATTGTCAGTCAAAAATAGTGAGACCTAATCTTGGAGAAAAATATCATTGAGTATTTGAAATACAAGGCTGATATTTTTCAGGTATAATTCATGTACATTAAAACAGTCATTTTGGTGTATTATTCTATGAGTTTTAAGAAAGATACCATTATGTGACCACCACTATACTAAGAAAAGTTTGTGAGATTGATAGTGTTAATAATTTAAAAAATAATAAGAGGGGAAAAAGTGATGTACGAGAGTGAACTTCGACAGCACACTGAACTGTGAGTGACATGAAGTTGCAAATACGTAGCATGACACAATCACAATCCACAAGATCATTGGCATACTGAAGGCTTGACTTAAGCAATGTGAGTTTTAGTTAGAACAAATGTAAATTCTTACACCTGGTTTTGAAAAACCAATTGAATATGAGATGTCGGAGATGTGACTTAACAATATGTTTGAAAAAGTCTTGAGGATTTAATTCTTCACAAATTCATCATGAGTCAAAATTTTTGTGTCATTGCCTCCTCTTCCTCCAAAATATCAGCATCCATTTAATTACACTGAAAGAATTTTAGTGTCCAGTATAAAAAATGTAATATCTCTAAACCATACTTTTGATTCTGGGTCCACAGGGCCTTGAAAATCATATGTGCAGTGGTTAATATCACTCGAAGAGCTTAAAAAACAAACAAATAAACAAACAATAGAACAAAAACAAGAGTCCCATGCTCCCAGAGATTCTCATTCAGTAAGTATGGAGTGAGTAGATCCTGGGAATCTATATATGAAAGAAGTCCCCTCGTGACTTTGATGTATAGCCAGGTTGGGAACCTCTGGAATAGAACACAGCATCTGAGTTGGGACAGGTAATATGAAAGAGGAGAGCAGCGTAGAAATCAGAGACAAGTCACAGGGAGACTGTGTAAGGAACTGGGTGAATTCAGCCTAGCAGTGAGTTTTGGGAGCTGAATTTTGGGATAGAAATAACTGGCTTCAGACATTTGGAGGGCCGGCATATAAAAGAAACTAGCAACATTATTCCTCATAAATGCTATTCCCCACTAAGAAGCAACAGGGATCTTTGGTGGAATAGCTGATGCCAGGTCTGGGGAAGGGGAAAGTACAGGTGAGTCTGAACTTCGATGTGACAAAAAGATAGGAAATGCTCAACTAATGAAGTCATGTCAAAAAGGCTTCGGGAGGCTCCCACTGGCCAAATCTGGGATAATCTGAGTATCAGTTTTTAGATGGTAACGTATTCTAGCACATTGGCTTTTTAAAAATCCATGTAGAAGAAATCATAGAATTAGAAAATAATAATTTTGTAATTTTCAATGTAATGGTTGATTCAGACAAGGATCACAGAGCCTTCTAAAACTTAGGGAAAAAGTAGTTGGAGACATAGACATTCACACTGCCTTAAAGTTTTTAATTACAAAGGAGCAAATGTACTTTTTCAATAATGAGATCTGGTGATCACATTATAAATCAAGTGGTCAACTTATATATCATCATTAGTGAGACAGCCTGACAGTATGTGCCTCCAGATGATGCATTAGCCGTACATGTAGGTGGTGCTTTGGTAGCAGCAGTCCTGGCCAAAAAAAAAAAGTTACAAAATGTACAAAAAATTCTAGAAAAATATTCTAGATTAAAAGCGACTGAATTTCTTTTTAATCTGGAATTTTAAAATTCCGATTTTAAACAAAACACTTTGGGATAATTGAGACACTTTTAATGTGAATTTCATTTTAGACAATAGTTTATTAATATTACTTTTTTTAAGATGTGTAATAGGAATGCTGTTATATGGGAGAATGACCTTAGTCTTAGAAGATGTATGCCAAAGTATTAGGTGTGATGTAGTCTTACATTTGCAAGGTACTCTCAAATGATTCATTAAAAAAAAAAAGAAAGAAAGAAAACAGCAAGGGATAAAACAGAGCAAGTATGGGAAAATATTAATAATTGGCAATTGGATGAAAAGCATATTACCAATTATTATTAAGTGTTAATTGCACTATTCAACTTTTCTGCAGACTTGACATTTTCGAATAAAAAGTAGCAGGTGGGGGACTGTTCTGTGAGTGCCGGTGAGCCCCAGAGGGCAGAATGTGAACCTGTGGATGGAAGGTTTCGGGGTGGGGGGAGGGGTGACTTCACAGCAAGAGGAAGGCTTTCCTGACGCAGCTGGTCAAAGCTGGAATGGATCACTCTGTGAGGGTACACTTGTCAAGGAAAAGCTAGACAAGGTGATGCTGGGAACGAAAGAGAAAAGATTCACACATGGCTGTAATCCTTTGAACATTCAATAGCCAATAAATAATTTGTTGAGAGGCCTTAATCCAGGCTCAGGACACAAGAGAAAACAAGAAAAGTCTCCAGCTTCGTGGAGCATGGAGCACCCATTGTTTTGGATTTACACTCCCAATCTCCGACAGCCTGTTCACTCTGAAGTCAGCATCCAACTGTTCATAGTTCTACTGCAAGCAACGTTTTGGTACTCGAGGGTATTCAGAAAATACTTTATTCTTTAATCTCTAATTTATACTGTTAGGTTCTCAAGGTCTGTGCTACTAGGCTTAGTAACCCTCTCTTAGCAGTGTCTGGTCTGCAAGAGGCCCCTAATAAATAAATGCCTGTTGAATAAATGCTAAATGCAATTTGAAAAGAGAAAGAGAAATGCCAATGCTTTCCCCTTGCAAACTGGGAAGAACCTGACTCTCGAAAGCTTGCACATGACTATTATGGAATTTTTGTTACAGCAACAACAAGCAGGAGTGCGCTATAAGAAGAGAAAAGAAATATTTTTTCATGGAAGGCTACTCTTTTCTGTCTGGGTGTCTATTGAGAGATTGGCAGGGACCTGGTCTTCCCTTGCCATGTCAGCTGAGCATGACTGCCCCGCCAGGCCTGCAGTGCATCAAGCAGATTAATACCTGCTGCACAAACAGAGCGGGAAGACGAAAACACAAACAAAAGGCATTTAATTTTGGTATGTTTGCTCATTCTCTTCAGGCTGCTTGGCTGCAAAAATGATGGGCTCAAAGCCCAGCAAGGATAAAAGAAATGCATTTCTTTTGCTTGTCTTTTTTATAAGACCAAAGTAAGAGATCAATAAGTCTGAGATGTCTGCCTGTTCTTTCATTTTGGTGTTGAAATAAGAAGGAAAGCATAACTCTTACCAGATTAAAGGGAAAGGTTTATCAGGTATAGGCCAACGCTAAGACCCCAAGCTAAAAAAATAATAAAATAAAATAAAATAAAAGGCTTAAGCATTTTTATAAGTCTTGCTGGGTGCTTTTTGTTCTGATACTGGCATTTTAATTTTTTCTTATTGCTGAATGACCAGTGTGGAAGTCAGAAATGTCTAAATCCTTGTCTTTTTCTTATTCGTATAAATACATTATTTCCCAAATTGATGTCCCATGGAACACTCTTTTGTAAGAAATTAAGCAGTATGCAGGAAATAAACATTCACTCACAAAAAAGTTTGTGAAATGGTAAATTAAAACTAAACTAGATATATTTCTTTACTGTAATTCCACCAAGAGTATTTGCTATACTAAAGTTTATTGTAAAACTCCAAGTGAGAGATTTACTCTACAGAATTTAATATTTTTTGTTTGAATGTGTAACTTCTGACAAGCTATTAGTATTGAAAAAATGTACTATGGAATGGCAGTTTGATAAATTAATCAAGAGGGAAGTAAGAGCAAAAGGAAATAGAGAAAGTTAAGCCCTGTGGCAATTGGTGCCATTAATGGAAAATTAGGCTCTTTTTTGTTTGTTTGTTTTTTACCACCCGACTAGATCTGAGTAATATAAAAGAGCCCAGTGACTTACGCAGGCTGCAAAACCTGTTACTCTGTCTTAAATGTTTTACCTATTACAAGGAAATAATTTATAGCAGCAACAAAGGAAAGCAGCAAAAGAGGGGATTCTAAATGTACTTCTCAAAAATTATCATTTGAACCTTAGTCTTTCTAAAACCTTCTTGAAACTACCTATTGTAATCCTCTTTGATAACTGTTCATAAAATTCAGTAAAATTTCAGTAAAAATCACAAAATAAAAAAAAACTTAAAACCCTCGCCCAAGGATATATTCATCGATTTAGAGAGAGAGGAAGGGAAACAGACAGAAATATTGATGCGAGAGAGAAACATGGGTCATTTGCCTCCCATACGTGCTCCAACTGGATAGCAAACCCAAAACCTAGGTATGTGCCCTCACCGTTGATTGGATGCTACCTTTTTGGTGTTCAGGATGATGGTCCAACCAACTGAACCACTTGGTAGGGAATCACAAAATAAATTTTTGAACTCAATTCAGTGGTTCTACAATTCATAAGGAAGACATGGATAACCAATCATTTCTGAAGATCAAGAGAGGGAGGCGGACTCTTGCAAGTAATTAAGGTAGGGTTTTGTCATCAAAGAGAGAAACAAGTTAATGGAACAAAATAGAGTTCATAACAGGCAAAGATGGACACATACAATTCTGTATTGTGTGTTGTGATAGAGGTGGCATTACAGATCAGCGGGGAAGGTGGACATGTCAACAGATGGTGCAGAAACAACTGATTACCCATATTTATAAAAATTCAGATGCAGTTTGTTTTATTTCATCACGCGAGGTAGACTCTGAAGACATAAGAAGCACAGAAGTAAAACTGAAACTTTTTTTATCCTCCCCAGAAGACATTTCTTCCTTGTTTTTAGAGAGAGAGGAATGGAAAAAGGAAGGGTGGGAGAGAGGCACTGATTGGTTGCCTCCTGTCGGTGACCCAACCAGGGATTGAACCTGCAACCCAGGTATGTGCCCTGACTGGCAATTAAACCCACAACCTTTTGGTTACAAGATGATGCTCCAACCAACTGAGCCACACCAGCCAGGGCTAAAATGGAAACATTTTGAAGACATATATTACATACTCTTTATGACTGCAGTCAGAAAAAGAGTTCTTAAGCCTCAACAAGTACAAACCACAAAGAAAAAGATTTGACCATGTGAAAAAAAATCTAAAATTTATGTATATGAAGATTCAAAAGCATGAGAAAAGACAAGTTATGACTGTGCAATGCACACGGGTGACAAAAATTAGTGTCCAGCATTATAAAAAATACACATCAGAAAGAAAAAGAAAAATAACTCAGTAAAAAAGGGAGAGGGAACTCACGAAAGATGAAACCCAAGTGGCTAAATAATATTTGAAAAGATTGTATCTTTACCTTGCTATTTTTAAGATGTATAGTAACATGATAATAAAATACTATTTCACATCCATCAGGTTGGCACAGAAATCTCAATGATTGGCAAGTCTGTATGAGAATAATGTGTTATATCATATTTAGAGAGCAATTGAGCAGTATCTGGTAAAGCTGAAAATGCCCATACCGTACAACTCAGGAGGTATTTGTATACCCTAGAGAAATTCTTTCACATGTGCCAAAGGAACCATGTATTAGAATGTTCCTGTACTGCTTGGAGAATAGTACTGTTTGGATTAAGGGGACTGCAGATACACATGAAAACATAGATAAATCTCAGAAATATAACTGTGGATGATAGAAAGCAAGTTGCAGAAGGATAGGTACAATATATCATTTATATTAAGCAAAGGTCAGCAATGGGCCGTATCTGGCCTGCTTGTGTATATAGTTTTGTAGGAGCTCAGCCGTGCCCATTTGTTTGTGTATTGTCTGCTTTCACATCACAGCGGCAGAGTTGACTGTCTACAACAGAAACCATATGACCCTCAAAGCTGAACATGTTTACTGTCTGACCTTAAAAGCTTGCAAACTCCAGATACCAAAAAAAATAAATAAATACGTAATTGCTGACTCGTTTTCATAGGTTAAGCAAACAATATGTTGTTTATTAAATATTTTATGGTTACATATCTACTATGTATATGTATTTATATATTTTATGAAAGTGTACAAAGATGCATGGAAGTGATAAATAGTAAATTTAGGATATTGATTATCAAAGGAATGGGTCAGAGAAGGGTCCACAGGGGGCTTCAAGCATTATCTATTCTGTTTTGTTTCCTAGGCTAAGTAATTGGCTTTGTAAAATTACACTTTTTAAAAAATTCTGAAAATTTTCATAATTAATTAAAAAGGACTTTAAGAACACCTTGAATCCTGTGGCACCAATAGAGAGGTTTTTATAGGATATTGCATAAAATTGAGTGAAATTTTCTTATGACTGAAAAGGAAAATAAAAAGGAGGAAATAGTCAAGATTGTTCAGAAAAAGACATGATTAAATTCTTCGTATTTCACTTCCACTCAGTCCTACTCCTGTAATTCCCTTTACTGGCAGTACCATTTATTGCTCTGTTGGTGTTTGTCCCATTTTGTCACTTGAGTTAAACAAGTAACACATGAGAACATTTTTTAGTAGTGTAGAAATATGTGCCTTTATTCCATAGACAACTATTATTAAGAATTTGGTGGTACAATGCCTATCCTAGGCTGCTTTCTGTGCATATATGTAGTATATATTATAGAATAAATGGGTATATATATTTGTGTGTAGCGTGTAGGTATATATATGTTTGCATATATATTCATGTATATTTATACCAACTTGCCCTTTTCACTTATATTTAAGAAAGTTTTACCATGTCACTTTCCACTTCATTACTTTTTAAACTGCTACATAGAATTTTATGTTATTATTTATTTAACTAGTCCTTTATTGATAGCATTTGGGTCGTTTTCCAGTTCATAACAGAAATGATGCTGCAATAAACATCTTCATGTTTATATCTGTGTATACATGTGGAAGAAAACCTCTACTTCTTCTTCCAAAATTGATTTTTTTCTCAACTTTCTATTGAACACCTATTCTCATTCACAATTATTTTAAGTTTTAAAATTTTTCATGCCCTCAGGAGGTATTTCTATTTCTGAATCTGAGATAGCTTCATAGTGGTTTGGTGCCACTTCAGGTTTAGGAGGGCCTGTTTCTCTCCCTCACACGCTCCCAAAACAGCCTGAAATGTCACCCCACACAGGGAGGTACTCAAACTCAACATGCGGAACATATCTGCAGCACACAGTTCAGTGCACTAAGAATTAGTAGTTGATGATATTAAAACTCACTTTATCATTAAAATTTGAAGGGGTCTTGGTACCCTGAATTGGTACCCTGATGTTGATTTTATGAAGATGTTGAGGATTTTATTTTTATAAAAAGTATGTTGAGGATTTGACACTTTTATCCTCATCACATTGTGGTTTAAATAGATTAGCTAAAAGCAAAAGATTTAACTTGTTTTTGCTGTTCTTCTTTCTAAATATGTCTATGAAAATGTCATGCTCTGCTGGGCTTAGTTTAATTACTGTAATTCTGTAGCATTTCCTTGCCCATATGTTTTGATTCCTGTACCTCTATAAACTATAGCTTGTGTGTAATTACTTTCTGGCATTATGTTTTCTAAGCTATAAGAGAAACATTACTTATGCTGTAGCATCTGTAATGCTGTAAACAAGGTGAAAAATTAAAGTGTATGCAGGTTTTGTGGGAGGAAAAAGTCCTTTTGCAGTGGAAGACGTAAAAGCATTATTAACATTTTATGTCATTCTACAGAGACTATATATATTATGTTGTTTTATTGTAGTTTTAAGAAATGTCACTTTAGCATTTCCCCCTAGTGTGATGAGAATGAAAATGAAGCATTTATATGGTGTATCGGTTGGGTAATTGAAAAGTTTTATCAGCTGGCCTACCACTGCCACTTAGTACTTAGTGTGGAGGCTTCTCTGAAGTTGTTTCAAATTAAACTATCAGCAGGAGTTAACTTTGGAATAGCAGCTGCTCCTGTTTTATTACTTTTCGTCAAGATTGGCATGTATAGCCAACTATTTCTCAGCAGTCCAGGGAGCCCACGGAACTCCTGGTCCTTAAATTTTTTCATTCTAATTCTTTCCTTTCTTTCCCTTGGGTTAGTTATATTTTATATTAGTTTTTTACTTTTCTTCAGTATAATTTAGAAGCAGTCATTTACACAGTTCTACAAAATCTATATTAAATAGACTTTAGTTGAGTAAACTTGGTATACATCATTGTGGATCTCAGTCTGTTGCTAGTTTGTGGCCTTACACCACCTAATAAATATCCTTGTACAACTGGACTTTAATTTTTAAAAATATTTTCTCTTGCTGGCATAGCATATATCAGATTTTTCAAATGTGTTGATTAGGACAATGAAGCACAGAAGTGTACTAAGTAATTCCTGGAAGAATTTTAGTATGGACAGAATTGCTAAATAGTCATTCAGTTGCCTGGTCACCTCCTGTCTTATTAATAGTAAATACTGTTGATCAAAATTTAGTTTTGTCCTGCCCTGGCCAGGTCGTCCCATACAGCAGAATGTGTGGGTTTGATTTCGGGGCACATGCGTGGGTTAAGGCTGGATTCCCTGATGGGGCGAGTACAGGAGGCAACCGATCGACGTTTCTCATGTCGATGTTTCCCTTCCTTGCCTCCTCTTGTCAATAAACATATCCTTGGGTGAGGATTAAAAAAAAATTTAGTTTTGTCATTATCCATAAAACCCTTCTCAAAACCAGAAATTAGGCCTGGCCCCACAAATGCAGTTTCAGGGCTGGGGTTTCCTTTTTAATTAGGTGCTCCTCAGGTCAGCAGATTTCAGCCAGTGAGCTGCAGGGATTTTTAAAACATCCAGTAGCTGTTTAGTCAGGGGCACTGACTTCTTTTCCCTTAGATTGTCAAATTAAAAAATGGCAACAATCCGATTGTCAAAGAAAGAAATCACAATAGCTGTCAGGTGTTAATGAGTCAAAACTACACCTTTTTATTTTTTGTCAGCTCAGTGAAAAATGTATCTTTTGGTGTGCTGCAGAGCTTTAGTTACTAGTTTATATGTGCCATGAGATGAAAAAGGTCAGAAATTGCTGCTCAAATCAGAGCATTCAGTTCTGTCTTAGTGACCAGGTTTTGTCACTTCCAATCTTGTTCCAGCTCTAGAGCAGCTTTCCAGAGATGAACCTGCCCACCCTGTACAACACTTTTAAATGCAGCAAAACTAAGGCAGGCGGGCCAAGGAAGGGCTTGCGGGTGATTCTCTCCTTTTGGAAAGGAGGATTGAGAATCAGTCCTTGGTAATTAAGGCAATGAAAGAATAGAAGGAAAGTATCGCTCCTATGACTGCTTTGGAGTAATATGTCTAGAATACAGGGTGGGGCAAAAGGAGATGAGTACATGAAACACAGAATTTATTCTGCTATTATTATGGATCAATTATTGTATTATTTTCCCTCTGAACAACTGTAAACCTATTTTTGCCTCACCCGGTACAAACATCCCCTCAGTTGCGTCGCTGTTTCCTGGAGATAATACTGTTCCCGGCACCCGGAGCTGTCCCGGCAGCCTGGGGGTGCCGTCCGGGATGACAGATAGGACCTGAGCGTTAGCACCACCTCTTGCCCCGGTAGTTTCTCTTTCGGCTCTGGATTCTAAAGAGAAGTTCCAAGTAGGAGTCCTAATAATTGGAACTATACTGTTCAGAACTTACCTCTATGGTAAATTACTGTCTTTAACACCATTGCTCTTTTTTGTTTTAAATGAAATTGCATTCACTTGTTCTGATTATAAAGTAGAATATAGATAGAAAATTTAGAAACAATTTTCATGATAGAAAATTTGGAAAAAGTAAGTATATAAAAGAAAAAATCATCTATAATTCCACTTTTTTACAGTTAATCACTATTATATTTCGATGTATTTCTGGCTTTTACGTTTTCATGTGATACTATAATTTTAACACAGAGACTCATGAACATACTGTTTTTAAATTGTTTTCATTTAACTTTATATCGTGAACATTTTCCCATTTCAGTAGTCTTATAAATTATGATTAATATTTTTTTACAATAAAGTAATACATTTTTATTAAAGAAAATTCATTTAAAAAAAAGAAAAGGCAAAATTAAAATCACTTGTGGGCCAACCACTGCATTGTAACTACTGTTGGTATGTTAGTGGCTCAGCCTTTCTTCTGGGCATACTTGGTATATATTTTTAAAATGTAATTGGGATCATACAGCACATAGTATTATATATTACCTCCTTTTTTCACAAAATGAGAGTTTGTAAATATCTTCCTAAGGTATGATTTTTAATGGTATTCCATCAAGGTGGTATACCAAACTTTAATTTTGCTATTGTCAGACATTTAGGTTATTTCCAGTTTTTTCCTATTATAAACAGTGCTGTGGTAAAATTCCTAAACCTGCATTTTAATGAACTGTCACTGATTAGCTCCTTATGATAAATTCCTAGCAGTGGAATTAATAGATCAAGTTAATGGGACAAAAAAATTTTTCAGACTTCTTATATGTACTACCAAATTACCTCACTGAAAGGTTTCATTCTCACCATTGAAACTTTATTTAAAGATCTTCCCTTACCCCGTGTTGCTAGTGGATCAACCAAAAGAAAATAACCAATTAGAACTTTGTTTCTTTCAGCTTAACTCATCTTTTTATGCTAGAATGCTCAGATTTGTTAGCACGACCCATTTCTGTAATCTTTAGTTCAGGCTCCCAGACGATACTTGTGCTGATCCACAGCCCCTGGACTCCCTCCTGCCCAGAGCCTCTCAGACACCTCGTCCAGGGCACTTAGGGGCCGGATCTCCTGGGCTAGCGGCCTAGGCATCAGTGCCTCTCCCTCGTGCCTGCATTTGAAATCAGGACTGTTTGTGCTCAGGTTTGGGGAACTTCCAGGGTGGCCCAAAGTGAGTACCAAAGTACTCCTGGATCATGCCCAAGATTGGAGAACGTTTTAGGGCAATCCAAAATGGATTTTGAAAAGTACTTTTTCAGCTGTTTAGGTTCTGCTTGCATTGGTGAAATCATTCAGAAAGGCGGTGGAACAGAAGGTAAAGTGCTTGGCTTTGAACTTCAGCTGCCTGAATTAGAATCCAGCTTTCCCACTTAGGAGCTGGGTACTCGGAGCAGTTTCTTAATCTATCTGTACCTGTTAATACTCATCTATAAGTGGGGCTAATAATAATACCTCTTAAGGTTATTAGGATGATTATTTAGTTGCTGTATCAGTTAGGGTTCAACCAGAGAAACAGGACCAGTAGGAGAAGCATATTAAGAAATTTATTGTGGTTAATTGGCTTAAGTGATTGGGGGGCTGCCTAAGCAAGTCGGAAGCGCATAGGGCAGCCCACCAGGGAGGGCAGGCTGGAACTCACATGCATGGACTGAGCTGCCATTCACAGGCAGGGTATTTTCTCCATCAGAGAAACCTCAGCTTTGCTCTTAAAGCCTTTCACCAGGTTGAATGAGGACCACTCATATTATCTAGTGTTGTCTCCCATATTTTAAAGTCAAATGATTATGAACTTTAACTACATAAATTTGTGTTTGATTGAATAACTTCAGGCTGTAGCCTCACCAAGTGGACACACACAATTGAACATCACAGTTGCTTTGGACCTCAGTTAAGCAGACTCAACCCACTTGGTAATGAATTTCAGTTTTACCTCTGCTTTTCAAGCTCTTTAAGAGTCTATAACCCAGTGCTTTCTGACAGATCTGTTTGATGTACCACTTGGTAATGAATTTCAGTTTTACCTCTGCTTTTCGAGCTCTTTAAGAGTCTTTAACCCAGTTCTTTCTGACAGATATGTTTGATGTCTGTTAGTTTTGGTATAAATAACTGTTCTGTTGTGTTGTCCATGATCCTGAAAGTTCTGTCTGTTGGAGCCAGGGTGTCTGGTCAGGGCAGGGTTCTGTGCAGGCACATAAACTGACACTGGCACCTGCATAGACCTTCATAGACACACCTGGTGGCATGTGCTCTTCACATGTTTGTGTTACCCTTTCATGCTTAGATAAACGCACTGCTACACAAGTCTGCTTTGTGTGGACTGGGAAAGTCTGGGATTGTCAGGGACTGTGGAGCAGTCCCGCAGGCTTCTGACATAGTGACAAGATACTAGCTTTGGTTACTTATAGAAAAGATAGAGATTTGGTTCTTTTGTTTTACTAGTGCTGATTTTTCATAGTCAATTCTATATAGCAGAACTTCCTTTTGGGAAGTGAATTGTGTTTCTTTGAGCATAATAAACCCTAATCTCTACCCAATTTGAATACAGGAGGCTGTCTTCTTTGTTCCCTCACTCAAAGCAGGAAAAGATAGGCCACTCAGAGGTAAAATAGCTAGTGGGAAAAGCTCAATAAACATGGTTAGGATTAACTTCCTTGTGGTCTTGGGTTTACAAAGCTTTTAGCAGTAGCTCTGGAAACAATGCCTGTCCTCTCGTGGATCCTCTTGTGAATTCTCTAGGCCTACATTTCAGTGTTCGGTTTGTTTGCGGTCCTACTGAATCAGACCTCTTGCAGATGTACCCCTTGCCCCCTTCTCTGAGAACTGCCTCCCAGCTGAGGGAGAGCTCCTGGAACAGGGCTTCTACGCAGCCTCACCTCATTTGGCCATCGCTGGTAGACTTCTGACCTGTATGCTGTGATAATCAAGCTCTTTCTTCGAAAGTTTAAAAATACCACTGAGAGCTGTGGTTTCCAGAGCTTGAGGACTGTTAAGGTTTGGGTTTGGTGGGACACACATGCTGGTGAACACGGGCCGGGTACGCTGGTGAACAAGCGGAGAGAGTCCGTCTGCAGCAGGAGGTTTGAAGAGAGAAGCAGAGAGAGCGGTCCCCGGGAAAGTGAGGAAGGTGAGGGCCTGGCAGGAGGCCCCGCTGTCTCCCAGTACTGCGCGAAGTTCGCCTGCACCTCCTGTGTGTGGGATTCCCAAGGTACCCTTGTACGCTCATAATGAACCTTATTTAAAATTTGAGTTTAAAGAGGTTTCAGTTGTTTTCACCCTCACTAGATAATATAATGCCATTAGAAGAAATAACCATAATGCTATTATAATTTAGAAATGAAAATTACATACTCAGCATACTTAGATTGGCTTTATTAGTACTAACCCAGACTATAGCCTTGTTTGAAGATTTATTTACACCTAGGGGAGGGTACCATGAACACAGTGAAAGAAACAGAGCAGAGTAGAACTTCATAGTATTTATGTACAAACCAAATCCCTTCCATATTAATATATTGTATGGAGAAAGAAATGTATTGCTTGTCTTATGAACTCTGACATCAGATCTATGCATTAGTGAGTAATAGAAGTGTTTATTGTTCTGCCTTCTTCCACCAACAAAAATCAAAACAAACAAACAAAAAAATCAAAAACCAAAAAAAAACCCAAACCCTCTTTGTATAGGATCTCCTAAAACAACACAAAATACAGCCAGACCCATGAATTTTCCAAATATTTATTTGCATACATGCCTTGACATGTTATATATGATTAATAAATCCCAGAAGTTATCAAAGTTTTAAATCATTTTCTAATACTCTTTAAAACACCTTCCCCCTTCCTGCACCATTGCCTCTGGTTTAAATCTTTCAAGCCTTGGGATATTCAGTGGATGAAGACAAGTTCTCAAGGTTCCTTGGTAATTAATTCACAATTGTTACTTTTAAGTGTTTTTTGTGTTTTCCTCTTAACATTCAGCTGCAGGTGAACTTTTTATGAGGCAGAACTAAAACCTCAGTTTTTGTAAACTTACTGTCCCAAGTTCAAATCCTGGCTTCATTATTTAAAGCTGTGAGACCTTAGATATTTAAATTACAAAAACTCTTCTCATCTGTAAAATTGAGATAATAATAGTACCTTCTTCTAAGGGGGGGATATGTGGATTAAATTAGTTAAAAGATGTAAGGCATCAGAACCATGTTCAGTTAGGTTAGCTGTTATTATGGAGCATATTAGTTATAAGTCCAACTCTCTTTATTTCAGTTGGATTAAGTAATTGATTCTTAAGTGGAATTTAAATTGGGGTCTTGGAGTTTTTTAAGTTTCATATTTCATATTTAAGTTCATATTTATATTTCTATAAAAAATTTAGAATAGTGGGTAGAATAGAGATCATCCCATCATTTCCAATAATGTTGTATTATAGATGAGGAAACTGACATTAAGTTATACAGTTATGGGCCTGGTTGGTGTGGCTCAGTGGATTGAGCACTGGCCTGTGAACCAAATGGGTGTCAGTTCGATTCCCAGTCAGGGAACATGCCTGCGTTGTGGGACAGGTCCCCAGTTGGGGGCATATGAGAGGGAACCACACATTGATGTTTCTCTCCCTCTCTTTCTCCCTCCCTTTCTCTAATAATAAATAAGTAAAACCTTTTTTAAAAGTAAAATAAAACCTTACACATTCTAAAAAAAAAACCTCATAAAAAATTACACGATCATGCTCACTGAGTGACAGGGCTGAGACTGTACTCCAGTCTTCTCACACAGTCCCCTCTCTGTGTCTGAAAAGTGTCAGAAGGATTCTTGGTCCTGAGCCCTACATGCCCTGTGTCTCCAGGAATTCATTTATGGACTTAATGCAAGTAGGTACTTTATGTACAAGGGTGGGTCGCCTCTCCTCTCTTCTTTTTGACCCTCTACTTGCATAAAAAATCAACCTGATCACGGTATTTAAATAAAGTAGTACCCTTTAGTTTCTTTAAATAGTAATTGCTGAGAATACAGCTTTTAAATTTCCCATAGATTTGTTCTGGTTAAGAGTGAGGCAAAACCACACCTTGAATTTATGGCAGGCCTGTTGTTGGAAGGATGCAGCTTAAGTAATATCTCCATGAAACATTGATAAATGCATATTTGATATCAAACAGATGTATTGGAGCTTCTGTACAATGATATATTTGCAAGTGGAATTTACTTATATTCAACAAATAGTTATTGTGTGTGATAAGCACTTTGCTAGGCATGCTAAACCCAGGTAGTTGAAGCCATAAAAAAATAAATCTGCAGAAATTTTGCCCTACCCTGATTTACTTTAAACTCTGTTAAGGTTAGCAGTCTTTCTGTCTCCTGAATTTTTCTCCCTTTTATTGGTACTTCTCTTCTTTGTAAAACACCACTCTAAATAGTTTGTCTTTATGTGAAAAGCCCTGTGAATTGGGCTTCTTGACCTTATTCCTCAGTTCAAATGTGACTTTTCCTTGGAGAAAAGGATATTTGGGTGTTCACATTTTCTGTTGCTCTGAGGAAGAGCGCTAACATTCTGTTCAACGTTACACTAATGCCTGTAGGGGATCTTTTCTAGTTCTGTAATATCTTACAAATGAAACATGGAAAAGTAGAGTTTGCATATTAGTGTTTAAAAACATATATACGTAACTGTGACAAATGTAACATTAATGTAAGATGTGAAAAATAGGGGAAACTGTGTGTGGGCTGTATGGAAACGCTTTACTATCTTTACAACTATTCCATAAATCTAAAACTGTTGCAAAATTTTAAACTATTTAAGAAAAAGATTCCCCCACAAAACATACTTACAAAATTACTATGACAGAGTAAGTTGCAGCAATTCAATATTAGCACGGTGAGCAGCTTTTATTCTGTGTCACCAAATAATATAAGATAAAATGATCAAGACTGATTTATTTCAGTAAGAGAAAGGTCATTGCTCTTTCAGAACATCATAATTTGAAAACAAAGATTTTTGTTTTGTTTTGTTTTGGTTTTTGGCTTGGATAAGCTGCATCTTTATTTAGCAGGTTCCAGCTCAGCACTAGCACAGTAACAAAAACCAGAAGTTCAAGGTGGGGTCAGAGACAGGGATCTGGTCCAGCCCTTTCCTTGCAAACCCTCCCTGACCCTTCCTAAAGAGAGGGGGTGTGGGAGAGAAGGCCCCACAGAGATGGGAGGCCTTCTTTTGTCAGAGGCCTGTTACCCACTCTGTTCTGGGCTGATGCTCACATGTGCTGCCTGACACAGGTGTTTCCTGAAGGGTGACATCCACTGAGAGACACGGCGAGGGCCTGGGGGTGTTGTCGGCCATAGTGAGCTGGAAGGATCCAGAGCTGGTCAGCAGGAGTTAGGGGTTTACAGAAGCAAAAGTTCTGTCACTGTTCTTCAAGTCATCTGACTTTGTCACTTCATGCTGCTAAGAAAAAAATAAACACTCTATTCCCACCTAAAATCTCACAGCAAACCTAAAACCCACAGGAGTTACATGCAGAGAGGAAATCCAAGACCTGGGGTTTCAAACTGTTTCCCCAGAGCCCCTGGGCCCCTGCAGAGGCACAGGGGGACCGTGGCAGGGGGGCGGGGGGCCAGTGCAGAGGGAGGGGCCTGGATGGTCAGGCTCAGCCTGTGAAAGAGGCCCTGTGTGACCTGTAGGCTCCAGTGGTTGGAAGGTCCCTCCTTTCTTCTGAGACATTTACTTTACCAGTCTTGTTCTGGCTTCTGCTTTATATCTTTAGTTGTAGGACTTCTGTTCAGCTAGATTTCAGGCAGTTCTGAATGATGCTTGTTCAGTAGTTCAGCTGTAATTTTGATACGGTTGTGGGAAGATTCAAGTACCACATTTATCTACACCGCCATCTTAACTGGAAACCAGCACTTTTATTGTTCTCAAGTGTCAGGAATGTGGAAGCAGCCTAGGTGGGTGGTTCCGGCTCAGAGTCTCTCATGAAGTCACAGTCCAAAACAAACACTGCTAGCAAGATGTTAGAGTTAAAGAGAAATGCAGGTGCAGTCATCCGCCACATGATGATGTTTTGTTCAACAGTGGACCGTGTATATGATGGCGGTCCCACAAGATTATAATGAAGCTGAAAAATTCGTCGCCTACTGATGTCATAGCTGTTGTAATGTCATTACAGTGTGTTTGCATTTTTAGCTAAGTGCCATTACCCAAGAGTCACAAAGTTAAATAAAACATTTATAAAGTTAAAATGTCACAGTAAGCTAAGGTTAATTTATTATTGAAGAAAATATTTTTATAAATTTAGTATAGCCTCAGTGTGTTTCTAAGCTCTACAGCAGCACACAGCAACGTCCTGGGCCTTCGCGTTCACGCGCCACTCACTCCCTGACTCCCCCAGAGCACCTCTAGTCCTGCGGACTCCACTTATGATGCCCTGTACAGGTGTACCCTTTTATCTTTTTACCATATTCTTACTGTACCTTTTCTCTGTTTAGATACACAAATACTGTTGTGTTACAATTGCATACAATACTCAGTACAATAACGTGCTGTACATTTTGTAGCCTAGGAACACACCATATATGTAGGCCATACCATGTAGCCTAGGCGTGCAGTAGGCTACACCACCTAGGTTTGTGTTAGTGCCCTCTACAATGTTTGCACAATGACAAAATCACCTAATGACACTCTTTTTAAATGTATCCTGTGGTTAAGCAGTGCATAACTGTAGAGTCCTTAAAATTTTTTTAAATGGCCTAAAGTTGGAGACATTTTTGATCATGGGGACAAAAAAAAAACAAACTGAAGGCTGCTTCCTAATTACTTAAGCATACTTGCATCTAGAGCACAATACAAGTTGATTTGTGCTCTAGATACAAATCTTATACTTATCAACAAATTAAGTTGATAAGTATAAGTGTATGAGTCTGGCTTCTCACCCAGAAGCAATTGTTCATCTTTGTCTCAGGCTTGGTACGTAACAGTGATCGGTTAATGTTTCTTAATTTGAGAGGAGACACTAGTTCCAAGTGAACTAGAAACAACTAAAAATCTGAATACCTCAAGAAATTTTTTGGGGGGGGGGGTGTTTAGTTTACTTGCAAAGGTAAATAATGAGGTAGAGAAAAAGCTTTACAAAATCAGTATTTGTGGGTAGGTTTTCTTCGCACACTGTGGTCTTTGTAGGTATCTAAAAACCATCCACAACAGTCCTGCTGCCCCACTGCCAAGGGCTGTTCCACACCAGCTGACATTTTGCAGGGAACCGTTGCAGCTATTGTTGATTCTCCTATCACGAGAATTCCACCCAGCCCTTCTTAGGCCCTTGATGTCAGGGCGGTAAGGATGCAGGTGGCTTGTGCAAATGAGGTGGAATCAGGAGTAGAGCTTGCAAGCTTGTGTTTAATTCTAGCCCACCACCAACAGTTACATTTCTCTAAGCTCTTTTGTCTCCATCTCTTTCTCGTTCTCCTTTTCTTGAAATTCCAGGAAGAATCTCAAATATTTTCTGACTGGGTTCAACTCAGAATGCAACAGCTGTGGCCTCAGTTTCAGCAGGCAGAGTATCACACTGGCTTTGGGTGTTTAGAAAGGCTCTCTCTTTGCCACTCCATCAAATCACCTAGACAGGTGGACCTACACGTAGAGGGAGTTACTAGATAATGTATCTTCTTTTTTGACAGTAGGCTGTTAATAAAAAAGTCTGTCTATCTGCCTATCTGTCTGCCTACCTTTTCTTTCATCTGTCCATCCATACACTGATTTCCATTGATTTCTATTATTATAAATTCCTACAACAGGATGGGCCATGGCCTAAGAAACAATTAGTATATCTTATGGACCTGTGTAAGGTGACAGAGCCATTGGTTAAAGGTGTGAGCAGGATGACCTTGAGTGCCACTAGAAGTTTGAATTAGGACTGGACCATCCTGCCAAGCCAGCTTGAAAAACGCCAATGTGGACGAGCTGGGCGTTCAAGGACTGACTCTGGCTTTGGCTGCTGCAGGAAGGTAAATATTACTATTCATATCTGCACAGTCTTGCCAATGAGAGTCTATTTGATTACTTTTTAAAGTGTGGTTATACTTTAATCTCTTTCAGTTGTATTTAATTGGAATTGACAACCATGATTAGTTCTATGTTTGTGATATTTTTAGAAGATTCTAGATGTCCTTAGGTGGTTCCACATTTCCTAATCTGTATTAAAATTGCCAGACTAAAAAACAAACCCCAAAACTAAAAGCTTGTATGTTTCCTTCTCTGCCTTCTCCACCTAAACCGTAAGCCCTTTTAATGCAGAGGCTCATCTTTTTCACTCTTGTCTCAGTGCCTAGGAGAATGCCTGGAACATAGAAGATACTAAGGAAATAATAGTGACATTAATGGTCTTTTAATTCTAGGAGTTTATATTCATTTAATTTGATTATTAACTCCTTATTTTTTATTTTATATTTAAGCAACATAGATTTGTGAGATATATAGGTAGTTTCTTTTTGTAAGCTGTTTTGAAGTTGTATGCATGCGGCCATTCATGCTCCAACAGAATTCTGGGGGTTTTATCCCTGTAGTGTCATGTAAGACTTGACCTCAGTCTTTTCCAGAGAGTGATTTGATTATCTGATGGTTTGAATGTAATTTTAATTATTCAAAGGTCATGAATTTAACATGAACCAAATACTTCATTTTGATTTTGCCATAGCAGATCTTTTTTTAAAAAAATTAAAGTTATAAAATGAATGTTTATTATATAAAACTTGGAAAATACAGAGGCATAGGGAGATAACAAATCATATTTCTGTACCTCTCAAAGCCAACTATTGTTAACATTTTGGGCATATGTGGTAATGAGCCAATAAATGTTTAACAACCAGCTCCCTTGGTGTAATTCTAATAGGAATGTTGGTTGATATTTTTATTAATATAATGAGTAAGACATATGTCAATATTTCCACTTTTTGTCAATGACATTGAGCAACTTCTTTACTTATTTGGATAATAGTTTTCAAATATTAGAAGAATGTTTCCTCAATTTTTTTGTGCTATGCATAACATAACAGCTACAAACACAACATGGTTCTGAGTTGAATTTGCACTATTAACATACTCTCCACCACTTTTTAAAGTCTAGACAATCAATAAAATGATAAATTAGGCTCTGGTTTACCAGTACTTGTGTAAATACACCTACTATGGCCAATTTCAGACTACCAACATGGCACCACCGATGGTAAATTGGGAAGTGTTACAGCAACACATCATTATATCATATTCCACCCTAGAGGCATGATAGACATAAAGAATCTTGAGAGCATAGATAATAGTAAAGGTACTCAAATGATTAGGAAATGAGGAGTTTTGAATCTTTATTACCTTTGTTTTTATGTGCTTTATTTAATTATAAGTCTGTATAATTTATGTAAGTTCATGTAATTTTAAATAATGGCTATATTTAACAACTGTCCTGCAAAATTTCTGAAAATTTAATTGTTAGCTCTCTTGAGCCAGTATGAACTGACTGAAGCACATCACTGAATAGATATGTTCTCACTTTTCTTGTATAAACATATGTTTACTTATATATGTATGTATATTTATTTTTTATAAGTAAGATTTTAAAAATAAGATTGGGGTCATAGTGAATATTCAGTTTGGGTACCAGTTTATCTACCCCATAGGAGTAAATTCCAGTATCAGGTGGTCATGCTCTGCTGCAGGGAAAGATGCGACAAGTCAAGGACTTGTTCAGTATAGTCCTAAAATAAGTATCATTTTTTTAAATTGTAGATAATCCCTGATTGATAAAAGCCTGACTTGATAAAGATTCTTTTCACAGAATGACTGATTGTCTATGTTCCTTCATAGAAACACTCATTTTTTTCATTTGGTATAACATAGTACCACTTCTCCAAAACTGTTCTTGGTGCTAGAAATTTCTTTCACTCCTTTCTTCTATTCTCATCACTCCCTTTGCCCTGTTCCCTCATATCCAGCCCCCAATTTTATGCCACTACTATCGCCATCAACCTAGCAATCAGAAATGGCAAAGCCGGCTTCTTTCCTAGCCATATAGATCCTGTTACTCCTTTTTGATGCCCCTAGCTTAGTTTTTCTCAACTGAGGGCAATCTCCCCCCACCCCCCACCCCTGCCAGGTACACTTGGCAGTGTCTGCAGACAGTTTTGGTGGTCACAACTGGCTGGCAGGTGGGGCAAGTGTGTCTTCAGCATGTAATAGGGAGGGGCAAGGGATGCCGCTAATTATCCTACAATATTCAAGAAAGCTCCCCCGTCCCCCGGCTCTCCCCACACTGCCCCCACCGCTTCACAAATGTCCATAGTACATGGAAGAGAAAAGTAAATCTCAAAGAAAAAACTCTTTTAAAAACATAAACTGTCAGTTAGGCCTGCTAACTATATGCTATCAGACCCGTGCCAATGGAGAACCTGCTGATGTTGTATGTAGGGTCAGGTATTTTGTGATGCCCCTAAAGGTGAACAGACATTAATATCAACAGTAGCATCTGGCACTTATCAATCGCACACTTTGTTCCAAGCACTGTGTACAATACTTTAATGGATTCTCTCTCTTACTCTTTATAACAACCTCATGAGGAAGTTGGGTTATCCTTGTTTTTACATTGAGGAAACGGGGGGCCTCAGAGAAAGCAATTTGCACAGTCATACCAGCCAGCAACGGTAGGCACCAGGAGGGAATATGGACAGTTGGAAGCCAGAACTAGCTCTCTGAACCAGCAGGCTCTACTGTCCCCTCCTTTGATCCATGGTCCTCGGGCCATGTCTACCGCTGTGGTGGCCACCCTTCCCAGAGGCTCCTCGCCTGAGCTCATGCTGAGGGAGGACTCCCATGGGGTTTCCTCTTCAGACTGTAGAGTGGGAACTTCACCTCCAGCCCTTGCTCTGCAGTACATCTTCTGACCTCAGCGTCTGCATCCACAGCTGCATCTGAGCTGCAGAAATCATGTGCACCACACAGCCAGCATCTCCTGAAGCTGCTTCCCATGGAGATGTATTGGACCACGGGCCTTTTTTTAAATGTTCCCTCCCTGGAAACCTGTTAACCTCTAAAAGAAAACTTTAAACTTTTAGAGTTTGGACAGTGCAGTTTTAGACATAAAATGTTGGTAGATTGGTTGGTTGGTTGGTTTATAGTTCTAGTCTAAATATGATACTGCAAACCCTGAGAACTGTAAGAGCCTGGGATGACCTCAGTCAAAATTCTATTTTGTGACAAAATTTCTGCCCCCCCCAACTTTTTATTGAAGTAGAACATACAGAAAACCGCACAAAGTGTACAGCTCAGTGGACTATCACATCTACTCAAGTACCCCAGGAGCCCTCTCTCCCCTGCATTAATTTCTTAGGGCTCCCATAACAAAGCAGCAGAAACTGGGTAGTTCTGGAGGCTGGAAGTCTGAAACCAAGGTGTTGGCAGGGCCACGTTCCATCTGAAGTCCACAGTCCAATCCTTTCTCACCTCTTCCTAGCTTCCGGTGGTTTGCCAAGCACTTCTTGGCGTTCCTTGGCTTGATGCTGCGTCACTCCAGACTATGCCTTTGTTGTCACCTGCCACTTGCCCTGTGTGTCTTCACATGGCCTTCTTCTAGGGACACCAGTTACATTAGATTAGGGGCCCACCCTACTGCAGTGTGACCTCATCTTAACTAATTGCATCTGTAATGACCTTATTTCCAAACAAGTTCACATTCTGAGGTATTGGAGGTTATGATTTCAACATATTTGTGTGTGGGGAGGCGTGCAGTTTGACCTAAAACCCTCATGTTCCACCTCAGTCTGTGTGCCTTTCTCCTTCACGAAGGTATAACAAAGGGTGTTTTTAAGTAGTAGTAACATCCCACCACATCAGTGTTAATGAACAAGATGACTAAGATGTAGACATTCAGTAACATCCCCTATGTCTTGCCTGGACACATGTGGAACTTTGGCTTTTTTTGTCCTTGCTTCTAAATACTGATTTTTATCTTTTTACTTACTGTACCTACATCAGCATACACAATATTAACATGCAGATTCACTCCAGTTTTACAAGTTTAGGAGAAGTTTCTCCTGAAACCTTAAGTCAACCTATTTGTGTTTTAGTGCTGTTACCTCTTATATATTACTTTATACTATTTACTTTCAAGTAGTTGTTTTCAGAAAGCCTTCATGACATTTTTAAAAAATTAGTATTGCTGAAAACACATGGTTTTATATTATGGTCCTAGCTCCATGGTATTGAAGACCTCCTAGTGCTTTTTTCCTTCTTATGTGACAGAATAGTATATTTTTAAAGCATCTCTCCCATAAAACAGACTGATATGTTGTTGTATCTTCCTACTGTAGCTATCTAAGAAACAGCAAGAGGATTTATGCAGGTTGCCACAGGCACAAATTTTAGAAGAGTATAAATTTTTTTTTAAAAAGTATAAATTTTAAAACACCATTCTGAAAAAAACAAGAATTTTATAAACAAGAAATTTTTTTAAATCATATCATTAAACTTTCATGGTTGTATATTTTTTTCTAAATGATTCCAAAAAAACAGTCCAGCTGATATGAATAAAGACAAACAAACAAACAAAAACCTGAAAAACTAATAGTATAAGCCTTTGCAGTTCTAGATTGTTTTGACCAATGACTGAGCGGGGGCTCATAAGAGTGACTTGCCCACAGTTATGTAGAGAGGCAGTCAAGACCAACCAGCTATTGAGCAAAAATCAAAGCAGAAGACTTTAATTTTTAGGTGGTGATGTTCTAATTATAATCTTAGGGGGAAATGCTGTTGGTCCTCAGGTCAAATTGACTATAAAAATGATCTGTTTTGACCTGAGAAGATAGGAATTCCAAAATCAAACACAAAGGGGGTTGGCGAGGTTCAAAAATGTTTTGAGCGCCATGTAATTGCTACTTGACTTCAAGCAAATCACTGGAAGACACAGTACGTAGGTAGCTATAAAAGCAACTTCAAGGCAGAATTTTATTTATACTGCAGATATACTTCACCAGCCTCCTCACCTCCCATAAAACATCTTAAATATCAAAGGCAGTTGTTAAATGTTTTTTAATTTGTGTTTTGTAAAGAGGATAGACCAGTAATTAATGTATCAAACTTGCTGCTTGGCGCCATATGGAGTCCCTGAAATGACCTGGTGCAATGAATGATTCTTCTTCAAAAGGATTAATGAATGTATAATAAGTTTTCTTTCTTTCTTTTTCTAGCCAAGGACCCTTGTCATCCATTAGAGCGGTAATCAAGAGATGTAAGTTTGTTTTTTCCTGCTCTACATTTTCCTCTGTAGTAATTTTAAATGATGGTTTAGATTTCTAGTAAGTAAGTCATTGTATTTGATGAATCTTACAAAGAATCCAACGAGAGGAACTTGTTGTAAGGAGCAGTAAGCCATTTCAGACATGCCGCCAGCTTTTCAACTTCCTTTTCAACTCATTTATTGATAAGCCAGTTCCTCAGAACAATGTTTTTCTCTTATAGAACTAAGCTATTAAAATAAGTCTGGATTATCTAGTCAGTTCCTGTGATCTAATATAAATTTTATGTGACCATTTTTATAGGTAAACATCTGATGAATCTGAAAAATATCAAACAAGTCCTGTCCTTTTTTATTCTTTTGCTTCCACAGTATTTTTATTTAGCTGTAAACATGCCTATGCAGTTTGACTCACACTTCCACATACAAGATAGAAGTGCCCTCATAGAATTGTCTCCAGAACAGTAGCTTCATAGTTAACCAACTTTACCTCTTGGTTAAAGCTTTAAAATGTGCTCTTTGTGTGTAGGATTTTAACATTCTTTTTAATACAAGGCTCTTCAAAGATCCCTTTTCCAAATAGTATATGAATTACCTGTCATAAAGAAAAGGCAAGGATTTTAGATGTTCTTCAGATTATTTGAGCTGAGATCACCACCCTAAGGAGGACGTATACTACTTTTAGAAACATAATTTATAATAGTATAGATTCAGAATATCCACAGGTTTCGAAGAGCGTGCATTTGAACTTATTGTGGTGAACAATTTGTAAGGTGGCAATACAAAAAATTTTCCATGATTCTCCATGTTCCCCCACATTTCATTTTTTTTTGTTGTTGGTAGTGGTGGATTATAAAAATATGGGAATGCCACAGTTTATGTTGAAGAGAGTTCAGATATAAAAATAAAAAATTAATGACAACTTTACATGCCACAGAGCCCTCGGGGTGAGAGTGGGGAGAAGGGCTAACTTAAACGGGAAATTAGGGTCTGGAATTTAGGCAAGAATTTTTTCCCAAAGACACAACTTGGGGGTGGTCAAGGTTGGAGACAAAATCCTGGGAATGGCTAGTCACATAGGGAGAAAGTGTAGAGGATAAAGATGCCGAAGGACCGAATCTCGGGAAACAGTGGTGTCCGGGATCAAGCCCTGCCTTTAAGGTGCTTTGGGCAAAAGACGCATGACCCAGACCACGGCCCCGCCGTGGGGAGCCTTCTTTCACCGAGCCCTGTCTGCTGCTCCTGCCTGCTCTCTGGCTTCTTGCCTTTCCTCTCTCTCCATCTCAGGACTTCTTTGTTGGGGATGATGATTTGTATCTGATTTGCCATAGGTCCTTCAGGATGGATCCTGCTTACCCTGAGGTCCCCTGCCATGCAGGTCTTAAGGAGAAGCCAGCTAAGGAGGAGTAGGCAGGAGGGGCCGAACACGAATGATCGGCGTAATAGAAAAAATAGGAGACTGCGGTGTGTTAGAGGTCAAGGGAAGAGAGGTTTTGGAAAGAATGAGTGGACCACAAATAGCTCTTAGTGCTGCAGCAAGGTCAGGCACGGGTGGCTGAGAATAGGTCATTGTATGTGCCATTTGGGAGGTCAGTGCTGATCTTTGAGAGAGCGGTTTAAGTAGAACATTGAAGTCAGAAGGCACACTTTAGCTTGAACAATGAATGGAATCTGTAGAAGCTGGGACAGCTGGGCTAGGCTACTCTTTTATTAAATTTTGTGGTAAATGGGAGAAGAAAACGCAGCTTGAGGAGGGATGAGGGTCAAGCAGAGAGGATATGTGAATACGTTTGCAGACTGTTCAGGAAGAGGGAGCTTGGAAGTCTCTGTGGGCAGCAGGGAAGGAATCAGCGTAGACATCAGACAGGCGCCTCTAGAGAGAAGAGGAAATTGGTGAAGCAACCCAAGCAGAGAGGGAGGAAATGAAACAGTGGAGGAACTCATGCTTTGACATTTAGGCAGGACGGCCAAGCAGACCCTCACAGGATGCAGTGCGACTAGAATGGAGAATCTCTGCGGCATCTCTGAGGCATCCCTGCTCTTTCGCACTTGTGCCCATTGAAAACAACTTTTGTCCAACCCCAGCCCACTATCCCAGAAATGTTTGTGTTATTCTCCCAGACTTACTCATGTAACTCTGACAAAGAGAAAGGCTTTATCACATTTCAAGGTGATGTTCCTTAACTGGTTGTGTTATATTTTAAATTCTTTCATGAAGAGTCTGGTTTCAGTCAAGCCGTGAGGTCTTTTTTCATTTATCCTTGGGAGCCCTAAATATTTTGGGTAAAGATCTTAAAGTGTCCTGACTGGATATATCTAGAATTTCATGTTTTTCCTTTCTTTTAACTTTTTAAAAGAAAATTATCCTCTGAAATTCAGAAATAGCTAATATTCGTTGCCTACTGCAAGTCAGGAACTGCTCACATACATTATACGTGGTATGTTAACCTCATTTTGTGGATGGCCAGGACACTAAGTCCCAGGTTACGTAGCTTCATAAGGTAGAGTTGAGCTGTGAACCTAGCCTTCCGGACTCCAAGGCCACGGGCTTCCCGTTGCATGGATGTTCTTGTTACCATGTCACACGCATCTAGCTCACACCCTGTCTCAAGCTCATGTAGTTATTTTTTATTATTGTGGTCTTCATTGGTAAGGATTATAGCAAGGATGCTTACTATAAATATAATAATCCTTCTGTGTGTTTATTCTTTTGACCATCATTTAATCGCTGTTCTTGAATTATTTAAAATCAGATCAAGCATCCGGCTCTCCTAGCTCCACAAGGAGTTAAACTGCTTTAAGGAAGAACTGCTCCCAGCCCTTCCTGTAATGGGTTGGGTGCCCTGGGATAATTCATTTAGCCCCTCTGTGCCTCTGGCTCCTCATCCGTAAGGTGGCAGTAGGATGATCACTGACGGTCCTATCATGCTCATGATCTTCCTCGAGCATAGGAAGAGTTTTTGTTAGTAATAATATTGCAAATACAGATCTCAGTCTTTTATAAACAGCTGAATATGAATTTATTTTGTACTTAGAATTTAACCATGTGAGCTAGAACAATTTCAACATAATACTGTAAAGTGATAATGGTAACTTTAACTGAAAATGCTGCCTTTATTCTGTGGCTGTAATCCAAAATGCACGAGAGACTAGCAGCTTGTGGCAAGGGCTAAAAGGAATATTGGTCTATATGGGCCTTGGTGGCAATTTCAATGTTCTTGGCAACAACTACTTCAAATCTCTTTAATCTGGGAAAGTGAGAATGGATTAAGTGGGTAGTTAAGAAATTAGCAAGAAGAGTGTGAGATACTACATGAAAATCTACCATGAACATCTGAAGTGTTTCCAGATGCTAAACCTATTCAACACTGAAAAAAGTCCCAGTCATTCCATAAAGATCAAGAGAAAAAAGAGATTTCATAAATGAGCGAATGTGAAAAAAATTCAGAGCAGGAGAGGAGTGCATCTGGAAGGACGTAGAGATCTGTGAGTGTGATTGGGAGACTTTCTTGCCCCTCATGCAGCTACATCTGGAGTAGGAATGCTACACTGCTCCCAAGGGGGCACCTGTTATTAATGACCTCTGGTATGAAAGGGCAGAATCAAGCAAAAAGCCACTAATTTAGAAGGATGTAAACTGACTACTGAATTTCCTTTTAAGTATTACTTATACTTTAATATTGATTCCTATTGAAGTAGCAAATTGATTTTTTTTTTTTTTTTTTGCAAAATGCTTTTTTGTTATTTTTTGCACTGTTGTTAAAAACCATAGGTAGATTTTTTTTTTTCCCTGTGGTTATGTGTGTGTATATCTGGTCTATGCAGACATGTCTTTGCTACAACGTACCTCTTTACCCCCTGAAACTGTGGTTGATCGGCTTTTCCTTTCCGTAGAAGTTTGCAGAGTGGCATGGCAAGACAGTCTTGCTTTCAAATTCCTTTTAGAGAATAGGCAGCTGGGTTCACTCTTTTTCTCCCTTTCCTCTTCTATAACCCCTTCTTTTTTTCCCTTAGCACTCATGAATAGTGCACAGCAAAAATGCCCCGTGGAAGAGGTATGTTTGTGACAATAAATAACCCGATGTCTTGTACAAGTGCTGTGTCTGCTGATTCTGGCTGTAGTGATGATGGCGATGTGGTTGCAGCACACTCAGTGAGCCTCTGATTTAATGAAACCATTCTCACGAATCAGACGCACCATTAGAGCTTTAGCTTCCCTGTCCTTTTATTCCAGTAGACAAAATGCACCTCAACTTGGTTTAACTCTCGATAGAAAAGTAAGTCAAACCAGTTGATGATAGGAATACGGGACATTCTCCAATCTGAGGTCTAAGGGTTTTGGCTTCAAATGCTGGGTTTGCTTGGCCAACCCAGAATAGATTGAGCTGTCAGCCTAAATTTCATTCCCACCTCACACCTCTACCCCTGCCTCGCCAGTCTTGTCATCCTCCTTGTTCAGAGAGAATCAGAAGCTAATAGGGAGAAGAAAGAAAAGATCCATACCATCAATCTTTACAAATCAGGAAAATTGAAAAATCAGAGTATTGGAGAGATATGAGGGCAACTGGTAGAAGTAGTTAATATCTGAAACAAATTCCTGTTTGTGCAACAAACCATTTCAGTATAGTATTTGAAGATTTTTTTAAAAAGATATCTTTAGAACGTGCTCCTTTAAAATAGGAATATTATTCTCTATTGCACATATGTGTAATATGTGACGCTATATGTGACATGGTTTCCAGATCATCTGATTAAGGTTTAATTTTAAAATAAAATTTGGAAAAGATTAAAATGATCTAGCTTTTCAAGTTTGAGACTTGAGGGAAAGGTCAGTGCTGCGTGTATAATAACATATGCTATAAATATGTTTATTAAAATGATTTGAATATTTTTGCATTTATTATCTCTTAAGTACTAAAACAACTTAAAGATTGTAAAACTCCAGAGAAGTTAGAAAATAGATGAAACTTTGACCACCTTCACCCTCTTTATAATAGAGTACAAGCAAATATTACAAAAATATAGTAATGGATCAGAATAGCTATTTAACAAGCTTTCCTGCCCATTGTTATTTCATGTCATCATAAGCGCTCTTATCATGCAATTTCTATATAGCTCTTTTTTTCCCTCTGTTCATTCTTTAAATTATTTTCAGAGCTGCAAAATGTGCTTTGGAGAACTTTTGAAATCTATGCTTTTTTATGAATTCAAATATATAACTGTAATTAACTTTATACCATATGAAAAGATTGTTTTGATTTGCTTTTCTACTATGAATGTTAAAATCCATACATTCTATGTGATGTGAAGTATAAGCTAATCTTTTTCAATAATATACCCTAAAAAATTTAAACCTTTGTTGAATATAATAATTTTATGTTATATCAATATATTATTTTTTTTTATAGCTTCTCGGATTTCTATTCAGAGTGAGCTTCATCGAGATAGGAGGTATGGTTATATTCTACTAATAGTGAAATGCAAGTATGTTATCAATTAGCAAGTTAAGTATTTCTCATTCATAACAAGTGTATTATACCATTCTACCTCATCAGTACATTTCCGGAACTAATCTATAAGTTTGAGTGATGAAGAGCAATACAAGCCTAAAAGTGTTCTTTTGACAGTAATTATTTACTGACATCAATTTGAAAGTGTTTATTAAGCAGTTGCTATATATAAAGCATTATTGGAACTGCTTCAAAGGAATGCTGTGTACCTCATAGCTACTCAGTAAATGTTGTCTAGATAAATGGTTGATAACAGGATAGAGAATTAAATGGAAGGATAAAGAAATGAAGAGAGGCAGGGAGGCTGGCTGGCTGGCTAGATAGGTAGGTAGGTAGATGATAGAGAGAGAGAGAGAGGCGCGGGGAGCGGGGGAGAAAGAGAGAGAGAGCTGAATGAGTAAGCGGCTAGATGGCTGGCCGGAGAAAGGGAAGGAGTAGAGGAGAGAGGACTGAGTCACTGGACACACAGAAGGAAGGACAGATAGGTAAAGAGCTGAATGGATGGAAAGGTGAACAGGTGGGTAAATAGATGGCTGGATTTTTATAAGATATCCTCCCTGCTTTCAAATTTTTCACAGTAAACTATCAGGGAATGAAGGACAAGGACTTTAGAGTGAGACATTACCCACACTCAAATCCTGGCTTTACTTTCTCACCATGTGACCTTGGGCAAGGTACTTAGCCCTTCTCAGCTTTGATATGCCCATCATTAAAGTGGTACGAAGCAGGCCTACAACATGAGGTTGTCATAAGGATTAATGCATGTAGAGTGGTTAACATTTATTAATTAGTAACTCATTATTTAGACAAAAGCTATAAGCAGAGGTTCTTAGGTAACACCATTCAAATTGAATCAGTGAGCAGGTCCTACTGTTTCACTAGCTAGCGTGAGAGTATGTCTGCACAGATTTGATAGTGACAGTGCTTTTTGTTTTTATTTTCCATAGAGTGCTAGGGAAAGGAAGAGCAGGTGCCATCATCTCTGTTTGTTAGAAGATTGAGAAGATTGAGGCTCACAGAGGCAGATTGATTTGCTCAGAGTCACACAGTTGGTGTTTGTTAGGAAATCAGTTTGAAGAAGATAAAGTTTAGACATGACACTGTAGACTGAGGTTAAGAAAGTGAAGGAAATAATGCCTAAATCACTGTGGCTTCTTGGCGTTAACAGTTAGTCATCAAATTTGTACACATAGCTGACCAGGAACACAGACACACATGTCAGGGTTGAGAAGTGAACGTATGAGTTCTAAACACTTAGGTAACTTGGAATTGGGACAGAGGTGGCCTGAGGAGAGAAAGGATATTGTATTTATATCGTATCATTTTTTAGTATATACTTTATAATAATAGAAAACTAAACAATTCCATTTGACCAGTGCACTTTTTTGCTTTATGATATATTTATGTTGTGCTGTAGGCCCTGGAATGAAGAGCTTGCATGGGCCTTACTTAGCCCATTTGCTTATTAACCAAGGCACACGTGCTTAGGGTTGAGAGGAAAAATCACAGAGGAAGACTGCCATTTTATCCCTTGAAGCTTGCCTGGGTGTCGTGCTAGAGACAGCCCAGGCCAGACAGGTCATTTCTGTGACTCTGATGGTTCTTATGTAATTTTTGGGGGTGGTAGTTGTTTTCATGAATCTCTGAACATTTGCAAATAAACAATAGCTTGTTACCAACCTGCAAAACCTCACTGAGGCTTCTGTGTGCCAGGCGCCCGGAGATCACCATCGTGGCAGCTGAGCCGCTGAGGCCGGCCTCGTGGTTCCCAGGAGCCCCACCCCCAGGACTCGGGTTTCCGCCAGCCTCTGCAGCAGGCCCCTGGAGGCCCAGTGAGCTGGTTCCTGCCGAGGTGAATCAATACTACGTTATCCCTTCCCATTTTATTTTAAAAGTAAAGTTCAAGGATTAGAACGGTGAGATTATTAACATGTCGGCTATTGCCCACAAATGTCTAAAATCTTCACTTTATTTTACAGCTCCCACCATCTTATGAACAAGTCATAAAAGAAATCAACCAAGTTCAAGTTAATACAACAAATAACAATAATGCTGCTGCCTCTCCAAGGCACACTATTACTTCTGCAACTCAGACTGACTTTTCAGAAGAAATAGACAACCATCTGCCTCAAAGTAATGCAAGTAATTTGTCTTCCCTAATTCTGACCTACTTCTAGGAAAATAATCATCAGGCTCTAGCCTTTAAAATAATTTTCAATTTGTACATAATTTATTGAGCTCTTCTTCCCAGTCAGTGTGATCATGTGCGCTTTCTTTCTTTCTTTGGGTTTGCTGTGATTATAATAGCTCATTCGCAGGAACTAGAGCCCCAATCTCTTGACCTCACCCTAGTTCATATCACAGAAACATCATCCTTTTAACTCATGGTTGGCTTTATTGCTATGCCCTTTATTTTCATCAGGAAAGATGTTATATTTAGCAACTTCAACTTGATAGGATGCTAAAGGTGGTTGTCCTGTTAGGCTTTTTAAAAGCATTGTATTAGGATAACATATGAAAGTAAGTTACTTTGGGAAAGTAAAGCAAGAATTGTTGGAATTTTGATAGCAAGAGAGAAATGGTTCATGTGATTAAGTCTACTGAGAATCAGAAATTGAATACTGTTTTTGTGGTGGTAGGGGAGTATAAGGGCACTAAATGGTAATGGAAAAAAATATAGTAAAGATTAAATCAGTCCTGGCTGGTGTGGCTCAGTGGATTGAGAGCTAGCCCGTAGACCGAGAGGCTGCTGTTTTGATTCCCTGTCAGGGCTCATACCTCAGTTGTGGGCCAGGTCCCCAGCTAGGGCTGTGAGAGAGGCAGCTGGTGGATTCTCTCGCATACTGATGTTTCTCTCCCTACCCCCGCCCCCAAAAATAGATAAATAAAGTATTTTTTAAAGATTAAGTCAAAAAATAAATTAGAAATTTAACGTTTAAAAATATTACATATTAAATATTTCTTGTATGAATAAGTATAATTTGAACACTCCTGCAGGAAGCTGAGTACATTTTCCCACTGATTTTGGAATTACTTTTTACTAATTAAGGAAACCAAATTTGTTTGATATTTTACATGTATATCTTTAAAAATATATGTATTTTCTTTTTTTTTTCCTTTTAAATTATAACATTGCAACTTCTTTTTGTTCGTTTTGGTCTTATCAGCACTACCGGCACCTCTCAAACCTCTTCAGTCTTCCCCAGTGGTCTCAGCCAGTGATCCTCCAACAAATGTGGCACCTTTAATAGTCTTTGACATTTCTGAAGAACAGAACTGTCCAGAAAACTCCAATGCTGCAAGATGTCCAGTGCCAAGACCAAGATCAAAAAGCAACCTCAGACCAGCAGCCAGAGATACTCACATTAAAGAGCAGAATCACCAGAAGACCAGCCCAGCGGCCGCAGAATCAGAGCCATCCCCAGGCCGACCCCAGTCTCTGTTGGACAGTACCAATGACTTGGGTAGTCAGGCAGTGATGAGCATTATGAACACAGAACAAAGCCAAAATAGTATTGTTTCAAGGATCAAAGCATTTGATAGTCAGACAAATACAGACACCTCTGGGCTGACCAAGAAACCAGAGATTGCGCCCCGCACACTTCCCCCCAGGCCTGCTGTTCCCTCAGGGAAACCCTCTGTAGCTCCCAAACCAGCTGCTAATAGAGCTTCTGGAGAACTGGACTCCTGGAACGAAAACAGACTCAAGGTGGCCTCTCGGGAAGGGCTCATCCCGCACTCTCCACCGCAGGAAGCAGGGAGCCTCCCGGTAACCAAACCTGAATTGCCAAAGAAACCAAACCCTGGCCTTACACGAAGTGTCAATCATGAGATTCTCAGGGGAGGGCCCACAGCTGAGAGCCCTGACAGTGGCAAGAGAATCCCAACTCCTGCTCCTCGGCCTTTGCTGCCGAAGAAATCAGGCTCCTCAGAAAATCCCACCTACCCTGCAGCTTTGCTGAAACCAGTCACTGTTCCTCCCCGCCTCTCGGTGGCATCACAAGCCAAAGCATTCAGGTCCCTGGGTGAAGGACCCTCAGCCAACCCCCCTGTTCCAGGTCTGCAAAGCAAGCCTCCAGGGGACGTCGACCTCATCAGTTTTGATGATGATGTCTTACCCACCCCATCGGGGAACGTGGTTGAAGACCCTGTGGGTCCGGAGATGATTCTGGGTAAGTAAACATCAGAAGTGGAGGGGAATCCAAACTCACCAAAGGCTATCGTGAACGGCACCTGCTGGTATAATGTGCAGCACGTCCGTCGCTGTGCTGTGTGCGTGCACGTGTATGTGTAGAGACAGGGTGGAACACAGAAAGACTGAGAACCATGGAGCTGGGTGGGAGATGGGAATCAACAGGGAAGCGGAAAGGGAAAACATGGGCTGGGGAGATAGAGACAGAGAAGGAGAGAGACACCCGCATGGATTTTTATTTCCTGAGCCAGGAATTAGCAGACTGGGACTAGGGACTAAACTAGATGTGAGTGAGGCTGGCTCCCTTGCTCTGGCAAGTGGAGATTCAAGCATTAGGAGGAAGCTGGGGCGGGGGCGGGGAGGAGAACGACTTCTCCTCGAGGGGAAGTCCTGCAGCGGCCCCAGGAGGGCTCCTCAGGTTGGCCCCGCCCCATAGGGAGTGTCTGGAGAAGGCAAGGCTGGGGAGGACTGGCGGGAGCGATGCAATGCGAGGAGTGAGAAGCCAGCCATAGGCTGCAAATTTCCCCCCTCCTCTTTGTATAACCTCTTCCCTTGGCAATGCAAAGTTTTGTAAACAAATACAACAGTTGTAAGTTTCCCGCCAAGATCAAGACAGTTAAATTTCCCAAGAAGCAGAGAGTATGGGATTTTTCCCTCACACTGTTCAGCTGGAGCATATGATAGTAAAGCTTATCTTTGATTTGTCAAACTAAGCTTCTCCTTGTCATTAATAAGATTTCTTTTACTGCTGTTTACTTATTTAGGTAGAATTTTTGAACATACAAGCCTAATAGTATAGCTGTCATCTTAAAAATGTTTAACATGCATCAAAATGATATAAACTATGTGATTCAAAACCAGATTCTGCGCAGCATAGATGTATTTTAAATGATAGCAAATACGTATTTCTTCAATATTTATCATGCACACAACATGGTAGCTGTCGTACCATGCCTCTTTTTCATACGGAACGGAAGGACAAATGTGAGAATATATTGAGTTTCTGCAGTGTTCCAGACTCTCTGCCAGCAACCTGCCATCCATTACTTAATTCAGTACTCACAGTAACCCTCTCCTAGGTATCCTTAGCCTCAATTTGCAAATGAAGAAAATGAAGCTGAGAGAGAGCAATGGGTAACTTGCCCAGTGGCATAAAACTACAATTTCCCAAGGCAGACTTCAAACTCAATCGTTTTATTCTAAGTCTAGTTTATTTTTCACAGTATCATATTGCTAACCAACATTTTCATGAAACCCTAAACCAGAAAACACATTAAAAACTTTTCAAGTCTTGGCAATATCATTTTCTTATTTAAACCTTTTTGGTGTTGCAAGATTCAGGGTAGGACAGGAATGGGTAAATCCAACAGCAGCAAGTTGTTTAAGAGTGGACACTGTATAGGCCAAAGAAATATCACCTTTTGTAGAACCTCCTAGATTCTGTGGGGATGGCACTTGGTAATTGCTGAGACTATATTCTGTCATTAAGCAGATAATTAGTCATCTTCAAAAAAGGAAGGTCAACAGTATACATTCAACATGAATACAGTCAGTCTCATGCGTCATCATCCACCTTTCCCGTTTCTTGATTTCTGCCACTTCATTGCGCATATAATTATTGAGGCAGTCTTTTAGCAAAATGTGTACCCCGCTTGGCCTGCGTGAACTTGACCATTGCTCTTGACTATGGAGTAATACTGAACTGAACACTTTATGTTCTTTCTAAACCTGCTCCTCTCCCTGTATCCTGCACCTCACTTGATACTGTCACACACCCAGCCTTCCCTAGAGAATCCTAGAGATCGTCCTCGAGTCACACCCCTGTCACAGAGTGGCTAGCTGTTGGACTTGGAGTCAGACTGGTCTGGGCCTACTACTTAACTGGTGTATGACCTTGGGCAATTTACCTAACCCCACAGTGCCTCCGTTTCCTAATTTATAAGACACGATAATAACACTTTTCATGGCGGTATTGCACAGATTACGTGTGATTATGAAGGAAAGCCCTATCACATGGTCTGAAACATGTTAAGTGCTCATTAAGTAGTAGTTATTGTTACTTCTTGCCCTTCACATCCAATTAGTTACCACCTCCTCCTGGGTTACCTTCTGAACAGTTCTTGAATCTTCCTCTCTTTTCATCCTTCCTGCTACAGCCCCGCTTGAGGCCTTTACGCCTGAATTACTACAGTAGCGCCCTCAGTTGAGTCTCTTCTTCTTCCTCGAATGTATCGTCCTCCGTATTATGGCCACCCAAGCAATTTTTCTAGAGTGCACATTGGACCTTGTGGCCTCTGTGTTTGTGTGCCTTCCAGGGGCCTTCTGGATCATCTCTGAATTCCTCAATGTGTGGCCGGGGACGGGGCGGGGGTTGTTTCTTCATTGATTTGGGCTTTGTGAATTTTTGATGGTGTATCAATAGCACTGTGTTTGTAACTAAAGGATGATGTTCTCTTTGTGAAACCTTGCTTACGCATCCTGGTGGTAGCCAGGAACACGGGGAGAAACTCACAAATGCATCTTTCCTTCTCTTTCTCTTCCTGAAAAATGAAGAAAATTCAATAAAAATAGTTTTCATAAAATGAAGTTGCCATATTAATCCCAGGAAATAGAGATCAGAAAATACTGAAGCTATGAAAACACTGTAAAGATTAGAAAATTTATTAAAGGAAAACTCATAAAACAGGCAATTTAATATTGGATTCATTTTATGGGTAGAATGCCTTCCAGGTTAATGTAATGGAGCTGAGAAGTATTAGCAATTCCTCTTCACACCTTTACAAATCATATCCAGTTGTCAAAAAAAAGCAGAATACTTCTGCTGTCAGCCCCATTACACAGACCAGAATAATAGTTTAGCAGCCAATTTCTGCCATTAACAGAACTCAAGGGAAAGAAATGACAGAAAAGCAAGCCAAGGATGGTGAAACTAATTATGATGACAAGCGTATTATTAGAGACAGGTAATGGGCAGAAAACTACATTATCATCAGTGTTTTTCTCAACCCGGTAATGAAGAGCATGTGGATATAGGTGTAAAGGGGCCTGCTAGTTTGGCAGCAGGTGGAGAATAATTGGCTATGTGTGTGAGGGGCTGGAAGGAGGGCAGAATAAACACTGCAAGTAACGGTTGAGAAAAATGTCACCGACGTCCCTGAAATGTAGGTGGGAGATTCCTTTGGAGATGTTTTGTATTTTTCCTGTAGAAGCAAGAGCAAGCAGCCCATTGTGGAGAGAATTGTGGTACTGCGGTTCTTAACCCTTTCCGGGTTACAGCACCCTGAGAATCGGACTGGCCTGTGGATCCTTTCTCTCCCTTGAAAAGATCTTTTAGCTCATGTATGCACAGCTGGAGGTATGATTTCCAGAGCTTCAAGGGCCTATTCTTGGAACCCAGATTGAGGACTTCAACCACAGAATGTTAGAAATAACTTTCAGTGGACTGTTTTAAATAAATTATGGCACATCCCTAGAATGGCGTATTGTGTGGTGATTAAAAAGGAGGCAGACCACCTGTTATCTCCTGCCACAGACCAACCTCTGGGATATTATTATGTGAAAAAGGCAAGTTAGAGATAGTATTCATGGTATTTTAGCTGCTGTTGGGTGTTAAAACACACACATACACACAAATATGCGATGTCTTTGGGAAAATGTATAAAAAGTTGGCAACAAAGGTTGTCTTTTATGAGGAAACTGAGTAGGCAGGAGAGGAGGTGGAAACCTGGTTTTCAAATAGCTGAACATAAAGCAGAATTCAGATGAGAGACAATGGAAGGGTTACCTCTTGCCGTTTTCGACGCAGAAGGAGAGCTACCTCCCGCACTGATCTTCAGCCCTATGATAAATAGAGATTTTTAAAATAATATTTTTCTGAAGTTGTATTATTCATGGTTACAGATGAAAGCTAATTATTATAAACTAAATCTATCTAAATTAGACAAATTCAAAAACAGATATATGCATTATTCCCTAGTAAATAGAATCACTGAGGAATAGTATAAAAACGAGTTTTTATTTTTCTATTTACTTTGTGGAAAATGTTATGGCCTTTATTGTCTCGGAAAAAACAACAAAGAAAAAAGAATTTTCATTTCTTCCCCTTATTTTTTTAAAGATCTTATTCATTTATTTTTAGAGCGAGGGAAAGAGAGGGAGAAAGAGAGAGAGAGAAGCATCGACGGGTTGCCTCTTGCACTTGGGGACCTGGCCTGCAGCCCAGGCGTGTGCCCTGACTGGGAATCAGGTCCACGACCTTTCTGTTCACAGGCCGGCGCTCAGTCCGCTGAGCCACGCCTGCCAGGCCTTTCCCCTTAGTTTTAAATGGTTCTTCTCTTGGTTTGTTTGACAGGGATATTAATTTCAGCTTCCTCTTATAACTTTTTTCTTACTATTGAATTTATTGATTGATTGTTTTTAGTTATTAAGTAATGTATATTTGCTGTAACAATTCAAACAGTATAAACATTTAGTGAAATAAACGAGTTAATCTCCTTCCAGTTGTCCCAAATCCCCAGAGTAACCAGTGTTAAAATGTTGTACGTAGCCTTCTGTGCCTTTGGACATTCCAAAACAAAGCATATAAACATATATATGTACTTTCTCCTGCGTTTTACAAAAATTTTTAACAAACTATACCCATTACTCAACAGCTTGCTTTTTTTCATTTATCAGTGAAATTTATGGACTTCTCTTCAGACAAGTAGATACAAGTTTAACTCCTTGTTTCCTTATACCTGCCTGAGTGCATCATAGTTGATTCAACATGCAGGTTGTTTTGTTTGTTTTTAATGTTTTGGATATTTTTTTGCCGCTACAAAAAACGCTGCAGTAAACATTCTTAAAAACATTTTTATTTCTACTAGTGCTTTTGTTTCTGAAGAGTAAACTTCCAAAAGCAAACTATTGGGTCAAATATTGTGAGCTTTAAACATTAAATTTTTTTTAATTTTTCAATTACAGTTGATATTCAATACTGTATTAGTTTCATGTGTGTAGTGTTGTGGTTAGACATTTGTATAACTTAAAAGGTGGTCCCCTCATAAATCTGGCATCACCTGGTATCATACATAATTATTACAGTATCACTGACTATATTCCCCGTGTTGTATTTTACATCCCATGACTGTTTTGTCATTGCCAATTTATACTTCTTAATCCCCTTGCCTGTCTCACCCAGCCCTCCAACCCCCATCTCTCTCATCTGACAACTGCTCATTTGTCCTCTGTATCTGTGAGTCTGTGTTTTTTATTTTGTTTGTTCATTTATTTTGTTACTTACATTCCACATATAAGTGAAATCATATTGTATTTGTCTTTCTATATCTGGCTTATCTCTCTTAACATAATACCCTTTAGGCACATCCATAATGTCACAAATAGTAAGATTTCATTTTTTTTTTTTTAAGATTTTATATATTTAGTTTTAGAGAGATGGGAAGGGACGGAGGAAGAAAAGGTGAGAAACATTGATGTGCAAGAGAGACATCAGCTCCAACTAGGGACCTGGCCTGCAACCTGGGCATGTGCCTTGACTGGGAATCAAACCAGCGACCTTTTGGTTCACAGGCCAGTGCTTAATCCACTGAGCCATGCCAGCCAGGGCTCGTTCTATTTTATTATATCCTTTTTTCCACTGTGTATATATACCACATCTTCTTTATTCATTGGTCTATCAATGGAGACTTAAATTGCTTTCACATCTTGGCTGTGATGTGAAATTATTGTAAATAATGCTGCAATGAAAATAGGGATGCATTTATCTTTTTGAACTAGTGTTTTGCATTTCTTCAGATAAATACCCAGAAATGGGACTGCTGGGTCATTCAGTAGTACCATTTTTAATTTTTTGAGGAATCTCCATACAATTTTCCATAGTGGCTGCACCAAGCTGCATTCCCACCAACAGTACACAAGGGTTCCCTTATCTCCACATACTCATTATTGGTTGTTGATTTATTGATGATAGCCACTCTGGTAGGTGTGAGGTAGTATCTCATTGTGGCTTTAGTTTGCATTTCTCTGATGATGAGTGACATTGAGCATCTTTTCATATGTCTTTTGACCATCTGTATGTCCTCTTTGGAGAAATGCCTATTCAGGTCCTATGCTACTTTGTAATCAGATTGCATGAAGGGGTTTTCTTGTTGCTGGTTTGTGTTTGTTTTTGGTGTTAAGTTGTAAGAGCTCTTTATAAATTTTGGATATTAACTCCTTAATCCCTTATCAGATGTACCATTGATTAATTTCTCCATTTTAGTAAAAGGTTGCTTTTTTGTTTTGGTGATAGTTTCCTTTGGTCTGCAAAAACTTTTTATATTGATGTAGTCCCATTTGTTTATTTTTTCTTTCGTTTCTCTTGACAGAGGAGACATATCAAAAAATATTACTAAGAGAAATGTCAGAGAGTTTACTATCTATGTTTTCTTCTGGGAGTTTTACAATTTTACTTCTTACATTTAGGTCTTTCATGCATGTTAAGTTTATTCTTGTATATAATGTAAGAAAGTGGCCTAGTTTCATTTTTTGCATGTATTTGTCCAGTTTTCCCCACACCATTTATTGAAGAGACTGTCTTTACTCCACTATATATGTTTGCCTCCTTTATTATAGATTCACCATTTAGATAATGGTTCTTCTTTTCCGGGCTCCCTGTTCTGTTCCATTGAACTTTGTGTCTATTTTTATGCCAGTATCATGCTGTTTTAACTACTATTGTCCTGTCATATAGTTTGACATTGGGTAGTGTGATAGCTCCAAGTTTTAAACTTGAAACATTTTAATAGTATCAGTGATCCAGTTTCTCACCTGGCAGTGCCTGAAGTTCCCCAACATGAAGTGCTATCCTTGCTCTATATGTTGTCCACTTACATTTCTTTTGGAAAAACATACCCCTCATGAAAAGACATAAAGATAAACTTCGTACTGGGTAACTAGAGAGAGACTTGCACACCATCATCAAGTGAAAAATAGGCCTCTGACTCTGCCTTCTCATTGAAGTGATGCTTTTTGTCCTCCCCATGAATCTGCACTCCTGGTCTGGATTACAGCCCAGGACAGCACGCAGGCAGAGAGGTATATGCTGAGTTCACTAACTCAGTGAGCACGGCCGGGGTAGGTCATTAAACAGACCCCTGCCAAACAGTCTGCAGGGCTGGGACACTAAGACCTCCTGCTCCTCTGTATTGAAAGAAATTTTTCATATGTCTTTTGACCATCTGTATGTCCTCTTTGGAGAAATGCCTATTCAGGTCCTATGCTACTTTGTAATCAGATTGCATGAAGGGGTTTTCTTGTTGCTGGTTTGTGTTTGTTTTTGGTGTTAAGTTGTAAGAGCTCTTTATAAATTTTGGATATGTTTCTCCATATCCAAATGTTTCTCTGTCAACAGAAACATTTCTTCTGGCATTAGGGTCCAGAAACCTTTTAGATTTCTCATCTTTAAAAAATGCCTGGAAGAGGAATTTCTGGTCCTCTTCCCTGCAGATGTGAGATGTGCTGCACAGTGGGTGGGACTTGGGGCGGGGCTCCCTGAGGCCAGTCCTCCAGAAGCGAGCACAGCTGGATGCCCCTGTGCCCAGGCCAGTAAGGCTCTGATTGGCCTCATATCTCCTTTCACTACCCACCTTGTTGAATGCCCTCACTCCTGGAATATGAGAGCGTGTAGGTAGTATACTGGCCCAGAGTTTAGTATGAGTTGGGAAACAATGGAAGTCATTCTATACTCAAGATTTTCTTTTCCCTCCACCACCCACCCCAGAATCATCAACTAAAAACCTATACTAATAACCAGCAGATAACAGGTACCAAAAGCAGCCTTTAAAACAGAATGCCACTTGAAAGATAGGGCACAATAAACAATTGTTAGCCTCAATTCTTTTCTTGAATTTTTGGTCCTCTTCCCTGCAGAGAACAGAACCCTGAGAGAATGGGATATTAAACCAAAAACACGGGGCGCAGAGCCAGACAAGTCCCCCAACAGTTGAGTCTCTGCAGCAGCTGGAGGAGGAAGGTCTCTGGGCGCTAACGAGGGCCACAGAGGCCGTGGCAGGGCAGAGAGAAGGGCGGAAGGGAAGGGTGCGCGCAGAGGGCAGATGCTGTCCTTCTGCATTGGAGTAAAATGTACGCCAAGGGTGTTAAAATTCTTTTGTTTTAGCTAGGGTTTCTCAGAATAAATGAACTAGTTGGGGAGTTCAGATTCGGGTCGTATTTTCAATAATGGGCATTAATACAAGTGTGCTGACCCCTTTTTATCCATTGGTACTGCTGTTTCCTAAAGACCAGAGGTATATTATTCAAGTTGGAAGAACTCTTAGAATGCGGAAAACCCAGTTGTTGGGAAAGCAGTCATGGCCCCCTCCCCAGCCTGGCCCCCCTGTTTCGTGCCGCACCTGCGTCCCCCCTCCCCACGCCCGAAGTGGCTCACCTTGCTCTACTCTCTCCTTTTTCAGTAGCGCCTCTCCCCTTCTAATATACCACATGGCTTCCTTATCTATTCTATCCATCGTTTGTTGTCTCCATCTTCTTGCTGCAGTCTAAGTGCCATGAGGGCCGAGTTCTCTGCTTTGTTTGAAGTATTCCCGGCACCTAGAATAGTGTTTGATGTGTAGCAGGCGCCCAGCCAATACTGAATAACGGAAGTGGAAAAGCAAATTACAAATAAATGGATATAAAATGATCCTGTTTTTGTTTTGCAGAATACCCACATAATAATACATGTACTATAGAAAAAAATTGTAGACAGAGACACCACGTTTTACATAATAATTACCCCAGTGGGATGGGATCACGGAAGAGTTTCTGTCACATGTTTAATGTTTCCCATTTTTACAATAAATATTACTTTGAAGTAAAAAATAATACTATGACAAAATAAGGATTAAAGAATTTGTTTATACTGAAAAGAAGGAGCTTTGTTTGTGGGGACTTGGGTTACAGTGAAAGGAAGTTATATGATTACGAGAGTCTTTTAAAAGTTTGATGTTTTGATAATATTGAATTGGGTTTTTGAACTTAGATTAGCCCTTGCCTCATTTGTGAACTGATAGACAGGGTCCCAAAGAGGGGTCACCTGATTATTTTTTTCAGTAACCTAATGATGATTTTACCTAGCGTGCCATCTGGGCGCCCTTCATAGTTGGTAGATAATAAACTAAAATAGGGTTGTACTTTACTATCATACCTCCCCACCCAGCACTGTTACTGGCATACATGTGCAAATGGCTAGTGAGTGACACCTATGGAACGTATATCATGGTCAGGCTGCTTGAGACCTGGGTGGAAGGGAAGGAGAAGTATCAGGGAGCAGAAAGGCCTTCTTATCCTTAGCTCAGCTCTTCAAGTATCCTGCAAAGAGCTGGTCAGCAAAAGGTGCTTATTGAACTGCAGCTCATAACAGGCAGAACATGAATGCTGTTCATCACAGGAGCGTGGAATGCATTGTTTTACAGGGAGTATCTCCCTAAGGCAAGATCCATAGAACAGGTGCAGAATTACAGCATATACTCACTCTACCTCTTGGTGAATAAAGGCAAAGGCGGCTTCAGTAGATCCTGTGTGCTGTATACAGTATCCAGTATACAGCATTTTATTTTATTGTTGCTAATCTATTGTTTTAGATTTCTCATCTTTAAAATTTTTTATGGTTATTTTTCCAAACTATTAAAAAGAATATTGACATTAAAGAAAAAAAGACTGTTCCTTCAATAAGAAAGTTTGGTAGTTATACTTTTGTTTAAAATACTTTTTCTGAGCATATTCTGCCTATTTTAAATAAATCAATTAATATGGAGAAATACCAAATCATGTATCATTGCCCCAAAATTAAATATTTAAAAGGAGATGTCTTATTTTATTTCCAGGATAAAACTTTTTTCTTTTCATGTTACAGGAGTATAGTTTTACTAAAGTATTAAACACAAGGCTCTGCTGAGCACCCACCATGCGCTAGGCGTGGTGCTGGGTAGGGTGGGGGTCTCAGTGAGCCCTATGGGCAAGTTTTCCACTGGCACAGGAGTGTGGGGGGTGGAGGCCACCCTTCCTGCGGAATCTGGGAGGCTTCACAGTAGGGGGAAAATTGGCTCCGCAGTTCAAGTGGCCCTCATTTTCAGACGGACACTTATGAAATGATTGCACTCCCATGAAAGATAGCTTCTACATAATTCAAGATTGTTCTGGATCTCTCTCATCACAGAGGAAGAAAAGCCATATGAATTATTTACAGAGCATCAAGTTATGCCCTTTCATGAGCTCTGACTTTGTTTTTGTCTCTGCAAACTGAGATTTTGTTTATCCATGAATAGTTTTCCCTGGGGCATGAAAAATATGACTCTTTAATTATGAATGAGGTTTTTTGTTTGAGTCCATGTTAACTAAAACATGCAAAGTAAACTGTGTTTTTCATTAGATCCCTTTCAGCTCCCCACAAAAACAGAACCAACAAAAGAACGAACAGTTCAACCAACACCCACCAGGAAGCCCACTGTGATTCGAATTCCAGCCAAACCAGGAAAATGTAAGCACTTCTCCACCTTCTTTATTTTCTTCTCCAAGATCCTGGGAGAAATATATGCTATTTTATCAATGTCTGCTTTTGAAATGATGTATAGTCAGCCATTTATTATTATTCATAGTCAAGGACACTTAAAAGCAAGTTGTTTTTATTTTTTTACAATTCTTTAGACAATTAGTACAGTAAATTTGGATTTCATTTCTCTTTAACATTGTATTTAGGAGAGAATAGAGGGAGACAAACTCAGAATAATTATTATATCTTAGTGCCACTTGTAAAGATATGGTAAGAAAGTAATTGCAACTAATAGCAAATAAAATTATATATGTATATCATATTACTCTAATATATGTAGGAAGTATAGTATTCCAATCAGCATAACCTAAACTCTTTTTCTGCACTCTGATAAATTGGACTAATAGTCCTGAAATCCTGAAATGGGTACATCGAGGAAGCACCTTTATTTATTATCCTGACAAAGCTCCAGAACTATTAGAAAGTTGAATCCTATACTGCTTTATGTGAGAGAACTGAAGTGCCAGTTTCTAAGGGTTATTTCTATTTATGTAAAAACCCCAGTTCCCTAGAATTTTATTATTACAGTTACCAAGTGATGCATATAATGCTGCGGAGGAAAAAAAGTAAAACTTTTGGTGTCTAAAGAACTCAGAATGGACAAATGAAGAAAGGAGCAGCTTTGTGGTGCAGAACTCCTGGCCCTTCAAACATGTCAGCTCCTTCCCCTGGCGCCTGTTTCTTCTGACTGGGGTGTCCTTTACCCAGATAACTGCATGGCTCCCTCCTTCACCATTCCTTCAGGTCTTTGCTCAAATGCAGCTTCTGTCATTGGGACCTGTTGACCATATTATTTACATTGAAAATCTCCAACTCCCCACACACCCACACCAGATAATTCCCATGTCAGTCAGCTATCTCTGCTCTACTTTCATATTGCTACGACTTTGTACCCCTAATTGTTTGTCACATTAATATTGTCTCCTAAGTGATTCATTACTTCCTTGTTGAGAATAAGGAAACTGCAGCACAAAGAAAGGCTTCCAGACAGACAGTGAATGAGTTGGAATATTCCCATGTGTCTCAATTCCCAGAGAAGTGCTGCCTCTCACTAAGAGCACTTGTCTATCTCTAAATCATTGTTTTTCTTAATAGTTGGCCTAGGCATTTTCCTCCTTTTGAATGTTTTTCTATCTATGGATAAAATAGGAACCTGACAAATCATTCTCTTGTGACATGTTTGTTTTATTTATTTTTTTATGTGAAATGGAGGCAGAGATTGCTCTTTTGACAGAATAGAAAAACCTCCCCTCTCTGTAAATGGCTAAGCTTATGTGTAAAAGCCAGTTGTAGCCTCCTTTAGTAGGCTACACTCATCCTCTCTCCAAGCATTTCCACATACAGATTTTAATTACCTGTCACTAATTAAATCTGGGCATTTTTGTTTTCTTTTTTATAAAATAAGTTGGGGGTGAACAGTTGCTGGGTTAAGGATGTAGGTTGGATGTACAGATATTTTTTGTTAAATTGAGGGGGCAGTTAAACCCCTTAATCTGGAGCTAATTAATCACAAAACACGTTTAACTATTTGGATGGGGGAGGGTTGGATACATCACCTATTAAGAAGCAACATGCCTATTACAATGAGAATAGCCTTTTGAGTCCAAAACCCTGGTTCTGACAATTACTGGCACTAAGACCTCAGATGGCTCATATATTTTCTTCTAAGTTGCAGTTTCTTCATCTCTAAAATGGTTAGGATATTATCTAGTGTAGTGCTGTCTAATAGGACTTTCTTCAAAGATGGAAATATTCTGTATCTGTGCTGTACAGTATGGTAGCCACTGGCCACATGTGGCTATTGAGCACTTAAATGTGGCCAGTGCAACTGAGGAACTGAACTTTTAACTTTATTTAATTTTAAATAATTAAGATTTAAGTTTAAATTACCACATATGACTACTAGCTAGTAGACTGCACAGATCTAGCACATGGGTAAGATGTTGGTTGAATGCATATGAATAAAGTGTTTTAATTTAATGCCTGGCACACAGAAGGTTCTCAAAAGTGTTGGCTGCTGTTGTAATTATTTAGCAGTATTTTTACTCTCTATAAAACATTTTGTAACTGATCTCTGCTAATCCATCAGTTTTCTGAAGTTTGCTAGGAGTTCTTTCTCATTTCCTTAGACATTCATTCTTTGTGTGGATCTTTTATGGAAGCCCTTTTCCTAAGAAACCAAGCTGCAATTATCTCATCCTTTGGAATCTCCAAAGTCCAGAAGTTATTGATGAGTTACTACTATTTTTCCAGGTTTACATGAGGACCCACAAAGCCCACCTCCTCTCCCAACTGAAAAGCCTATTGGAAACACTTACAGTACAGTATCTGGAAAACTCAGTAACACTGACAAAATGAGAAATTTGGTAAGTGGTCATTACAGATTGTCGCAGGTTGAAGACCAAGTGACGAGCTAATTTTTAAAACTCAGCCGATGTCCACATTATTTTACTATGGGTCAGATTTTTTAAAATACCTTTATTACAACTCAGTTTCTAAGCCCATGTACTATTTAATGTGATGTTCTATATTTTAAAAATCCCTATTAAAAAAAGAATTAGGCCAGTTTATTGTACTTCATCATAAAATAATTTGTCTTATACCAGTATAATGGCATTGTCTTTTAAATGTCTCTAATAATGAGAAAGTTATGAAAAATCTCTAAAAAACCTGTAGTATTTGTGGAAATACATTTACTTTATTATCAGTTTTTATTTAAAATACCAATTAATGACATATTTTTAAGATAATTACCATAAGAATTTGTTAATCTGAAATGTAGGGGAATTTTTAAATTTAAAAAATAGTGCTTTACCATGTACTTGTTAACAGATAGTGGACAAAGAGTTCTAAACATGTATTTTTTTCAGCCTAATACTATTTCCCCATACTTTTTGAAATTCGCATATGATAGATTATCTTTAAGGTTTGTTTCAAAAGGAACCAATTCTTAAAGTCTATGAACCAAATTGTCAGTTCAAATTTCATAATAGTTTTACATTGTGCATTAACTGTGCTTATTTTACATGCAAACCATCTAATCATCTAGTTGAAGAGAAAGTTCTTTGAAGAAGACATTAAATTGAATTAGCTGATATCAAGTTAATGAGATTTTCCTGTAGGCTGAATTAAAATTTAGCGATCACTTGCATTTTCAAAGTGCTTGGTAATAAATTTTTATTAAAACTGGGGCAAGAAATCCCAAAGGAAGCTGATAGGGCCCCTACCACACTATTGTTGAATAGGGAAATCCGAAATTTTCATGGAGAAGGAGGTTACTGGCACCCACTCTAAAGGGCTATAAAAGGGAGAGGGTGATGAGTAGACATGCACTGCGTTCATCAAGTCATGGGCTTTGCGAGTCATAAAACTCTTTTAAAATATTAGGTATAACTACAGTTGGTGTCAAGCCATCCACAAAGCAAGTCCACATTTTAGAAAAACAAGAAAAGGAAGTTAGAATAAACTAAGCCATTAGTTTATATAGTTAGAATAAACTATATTCACAATTGTTTGCACCTCACACGAACAACAGGAGGAAAATCCTGCCCTGCACTGTTACCAAAGGGGAGTCCAAGCATCCTGTGCTGAACTGTAATAAATACATACCATAGTAGACACACTGGGTCTGAAGGAAAAAAAGATGAGAAACAGACCACAAGTTCAATGATTTGGCTGATGTCACACAAATAGATTTCCAGGTCCAGAAAGTCAAATCTATGAGAAATTCCTTTCTTTTGAGAATTACAATTGCGGAATGGAATTTGCTCCAGAGGCCATCGAGACTTTAGGTGTGGGTGAGGAGCTCTAGAAAAACTATTTCTCCAGTGTCATGACCCATGAGGGTAGGTGTGGTCTTCCACCAACTGCATCTTCTGATAAAGCACAGGAAAAACTCTACCCTCTCCTGCCTTGACTGCTGGGGGACTTCCATCTCAGGACAAATGGCTGTAGTTGCAAAAACTCACTTTAGTCACTGAAATGATGAGGGACTCCAGGGTGAGGACCATCAAGAGCCACTGGAGTCATTCGGTGAGCAGGAGCAGGTGTTCCTGTGTGCCCTGTTGCCCACTGTGGGAACCCAGGGTGCCCAAAGCCTCCCCAAAGAGGCTGCCAGCTGGGGCAGGAAGGAATCGCAGTGAAAGCACAGAATCCAGCCCATGAATTCAGGGTGTAGAAGTGCTACCAGTTCCTGGGGAAAGTAGAGAAGAGCATTCACAAAGGCTGCTCAGTAATTCCAACAGCCACAGATGTGGTCCTGGAGGAAATGTCTGTCTTTTGAAAATACAGCAAAAAACCAAACAAACTGGGAATTATTTTGAAATCAGAACATAAGGAAGAATTCCAAAACAGATGAACAAAAGCGTCTACAGGGACAGTACACCAGAAAAACCAACTTCTCCAGGAACTAAAATACCTATCTAAACACATCAAAAGCCAGAATGCAGAGATGTCAGGAAAGAAATGCTAGGAAAAGCAGATACGGGGGGCTCCCGTTACGTGTGGAGTACTGGAGAGGAGGAAAGCCTTAACAACAGAAGTTTCTAAAAGACTGCTGGCAGAAGCCGTGTGCAAACTTGAATTTGAGCGAATACTAAGGCCAGGGCCTCTGCAGCAACCAGTCCCCTGTTCTCAGTGTGTCAGGTACAGCAGTGCCTTTCAGAGGTGCCTGCCCTTCCTCAGAGGTGTGAGTGTGCTGCCTTTTATTCTGATTTAGAGTTTGTTCATTGTAGAAAATTGAGAAATAGATACTTAAGACTGTTATAAAATAACACCATCTGGAGAAAACTGCATCTAGTATTTGGTACTAGATTACAGGATTACATGATATGTATATACATATGTATCACAGTACATTGTCATCTATAACTTTCTGTGTCAAATTTATACATCTATGTTTTTAAATATTTGCTTTTAATTATTAAGGTATCGAACAACTATAATGTTGAGGAAAAGCAATAAAAGTTCCTGCCTACCTGCTAGGTTTTGGGGGTTTTTTTGTTTTTTTTTTTTTTCGTATTTTAATTTCAAAAGTGGCCAAAGAAATAAATGAGTTTTTCAAGTATCAGAGTAATATTTGTCAGGGGAAATATAGGCAGCCGCGTATTTATAAGGCATGGATTATAGTCTGGAATATTGCAGGGTTTATGAGCTGGTGACTCTCTTCACTACATTAACTGAACTCATTAGTGAAACCAAGTTTTAAGGGCAAGCTTAATTTGTTTTTAAAAATGGGATTTTAAAACATTGAAACATATTTCAGTGGGTGCAGTTATTGTCAATTAATCATTTGGTATTTAAGGAAAAGTTATAAATATGCAGTTTGAATTAAAAACCATGGAATTGAGTTTTCAACTCATTTATGTATATATAAGTGAAAGAGGGAAACAGTCTGAATTAGCTGAAAGATCTCCCAAGGTAGAGTTTTACCAAAAAAAAAAAAAAAAAAAAAAAAAAATGGGCAGTATAATTTTAAAGGGCTGGCATTTTTCCCCCTTATGAGATCTTGGAGAAATATTATTTTCTGGATGTCAGTGCTGGGGGCTTAGAAAAGAAGAAAAGGTTAAGAGAGAAAGAGATTCAATCAGAATTTGAAGAATTTGGGGAGGATTTTTCCCTACAAAAACAGAAATTTTGGCTTTGAAATCTTTAACTTCTCATTCAACATAACATCTGAAAATATTTTCCACATATTATACTCATTTCCCAATCCTTGGGCTAGAACATGTCCAGAAAAGCTATTTAAATAGCCCAGTTGGAACCCCTTCCCAAAGAGAAATTTTCCTATTGCTCACCACACTTCCAATTTCTCTCATCTGCTATGAAGCTAAAACATTCCAAGCTGTCTTCTGTTTCTCACATTACCCCTTATACTTCTCCCTACAAAAGTCTTCTCAGCACACCTCACCCCCTGGCTGCAGTGGCGCAAGTTCTCTGCTTTCCGGGGCCGATTCTGTGCCTCCTCACATGCCTTTCTGTCAGGCCGTCCCTTTAGCTTCTTGTATTGTTACCACCACTGTCCAGTTCAGAACCCTCTGCACAATGTATAAACCATCCAGTGGTGAGAGATCTGCCTGTTCTAAGCAAAACAAACTGATCACCTCTTCACTCACTGGGAGCAGTGCATGTCTTATGTGTCATCATGGGATGAAGAAAGACCATCTGTTTGGGGGCTTTTTTAATTCCCTACAGTTCCTGCTTACATTGCTACTATGTTAACCTGTCATGATTTAAACATCATCCTCATACCTCGTGAATGGGCTGGGTGTGTGACCATGCAGGGCAATTGATTGGATCATATTCCACAATGGCAGATCCCTGGTCTCCTGCTCTCTGTCTTCCTGTGCATTAGGATATGGACAATTTAGGTGGGAACGGAGGAAGAGGTAATATTGCTTAGGACTAAAAATGTTCTCTACTTTCTCTCTAACTTGTTTTACTTTGTCTAACTCAGCTACATTTTCATTTATAGATCCAGCCAAGAAGTTGTCCACAATTCCTGTTGACACGGTCTTGTTTCAGATGAACCATAACTAAAAAACATTCTCTGATACTTGCAGGAATCAGACCAGGCTGGTCAAACAGGAGGTTCTGTACGAGGACCCCCAAGGCTGCCCCCAAGGTAAGAATGGGAAAGCTTTCAAAAGTTAGTTGGAGAACAATTAATGACTCAGAGACTAGACTCTCCTTTCTGCCATCAAAAGGGAGTACTGTTGCCCTTAGATCTTCTTTTAGAGAAACACTAAACTCATGAATTCACCCAGGCCATTAGCCTAAGTCTGCTTCTGACAGCAGGTTGTAGAAATCTCTACCTCTTTCTTTGAACACAATCCAAAAACTCACAGAACACAAACATCACTGCTACCTTTCTTCAGATGAACAAAACTCCTTTCTGAAGCTAAAACAACTGTGCTCCTGGAATGAACACACACTCACACTCTCATTCTCACACCTTCACAATAACTCCCCGTTATGAGAGACCAGCCTGCTCTGGGCATTTCCAAAGGGAGACAGGCTTTGTGAGCTCAGTGTTGACCTGCCTTCCTGAGTTCCAGGGCTGTTGGAACATAAAGTTGTGATGCTATCAGGTGCTACTATGATGGAAATTATTTTTGTCATAGGGATTAAGGAAAGGCTTTCAAAGTAATGGATGGTTCTCCTATCTCATTTTTCAAACAACTTTCTTTATATTAAGCTAAACTGGAATTGGAATAATAATTCCCATAACATGAATATTAGGGGAGTTTGAAGTTCCTTTTCTAATCATGGACTAGACCACATCACAGAAACCTGATATCTTATTACAAGCTTTTCATCTCAGACTTTGGTAGAAAGTGCTTAGTTTCCTGAAACAGTCATGGTGTGTTTAAGAGCAAATGGGGCCTTGGAGAGCTCATGATAGTAAATGCTTGTTTGTCTTGAACTAATGAATCTCTAGTGGAAGATAAGAGGAAGCTGGAATATCATGGCATTTCCTCCAATAATATAATGTTTAATGCAGCAGCTTTGTGTTCAGAAATAGCATGCCACGCATGTTTAGGTAATTATATTATCCTAGCAGGAAGCTGTGTGTGTGTGTGTGTGTGTGTGTGTGTGTGTGTGTGTACAAAACAGAACCTAATGTTGATCAAACACTGACTCACAGCTCCCGTATTGCCTTTCAGACCTGTAAATGGAAAAGTGACACCAGCTCGGCAACCTCCCCCGAAGGCGCCCCCTGAAAGACCGCCTCCCCCCAGACTTTCCACAACCAGAACATCAAATAAAAAACTGCCTTTTAATCGGTCTTCTTCGGATGTGGATCTTCAGAAGAAACAAAATAACTTGGCGTCCAGACTCACAAAAGCCAAGAGTCAAGTTTTTAGAAGTCAAGATCCAGTGCTCCCCCCTCGCCCTAAGCCAGGGCACCCTCTCTACAGGAAATACATGGTAAATTTAGCTTTTAAAGATATTTGTGGTCAAGGGGTTTATCCTAAAGTAATGTGTAAGATGCAGTATTCCTTAAAAGACGAGACAAATGTGGACTTTACCCTTGACCCTAAGAGTGCTTTAAATAAGTAGACTGCAATAAAACCTAGGTCTTTTAAAGCAAGCTTTCATTATTAGGAGAAATGTAGGAAAAGGAAGTAGTACAGACAGGGATTGGACCAAACACAAACCCTGAAAAACCTGACCCAGTAGATTAGACTGATGGGAGCAACTCCAGCAGTTAAATATATCCCTTGCCCACAGAGTAAAATTTAAAATAGAAATGTCTTATTTAGATGGATGGTTTTTCCCTGACTTTCCCCTTTTATAAACCTAATTATCATGGTCTGTTTAATAGTTACCAGTTAGAAGTTTTCATCAATAATTGAGATAGTTGAGTTATTAATTTTGTCCTCTTATGAATATTTTTTTCTCACCATATGACCTTAAAACTTCACTTCCCATACTTAAAAACAGAGTTGATGTGCTCTTTTCACTTTGGTCAGGTCAACCTGATAAAATCTAGAACAAATAAAGATAAGGATATCAGGATCATTTGTACTTTTTAAACAAATATATAACAGTAGCTTTTACCAAAAACAGCAACTAGTAATTTTATGTTGTGCTACATTTCCATCATTGAGCCAGAAATTATTTTCACTTTAAGCCATTTAGGATTTTTCAAAATCCTCCATAGACAGGTAAGAAAGAGGTAATGTATTCATAGATAACCATATTCATTTAAACGGATGAAATTTTTAATTGCTAAAACCCAGGGATAATTTGTAGGTTAGGTTACTTAAAAACAGTGAATAAATAAAAATAATAGCTAATGTGTTGAGAACTTATTATGGACCAAATATCATTTATTCTTCGTACCAGCCCTGTGAGGGAGATACTATTATTATTTCTATTATACAGATGAGGGAAATAATACACAGAGCCATTAAGTATCTTGTCCAGGGTCACAAAGGCTAATTAATGGTGGAGCCAACTTTGAACACAGATCAGCTGATTCTAAGCCCATGCATGCCCCTAACCACTATGCCATACTATGAAAATAATGTAGCGGGGAAGCCTGTACTTGTTTTGACCATTCCATGAAGCACCTCATTCAGTAGAAACCAAATTTTGCTTATGAGTCTCAGCATAGCCGTGCAATGTCAATAAAACATTTGAAGAACTCAATTAGTTTAAAATAATGGTATATTAGAGTAGTATATCTCATTATGAAATAATTTTTTTAAATTCCCTTTTCTTCCCAAGGCTATCGCACCATTAAATTGCTAACCAGGGATCCGGGTGCCCTGGGAGCCCAGGGACTCAGACGGAGATGCTGGGGAGCATCACCACCCACCCCCTTGCACTCTGCGTCTTGGCCCCTGAGTGACGGAAGGGCCTCAGCAGGCTCTCTGTCCTTGTTAGGAGTGAGCTGGTGTGGTCACATCTCCTGAGTGTGCCTTTATATCGAAAAAGCTCTCTGACCTGTACTCAGCAGCCAAAACTGACCAAGGCAGACAACAGAGCCCCCTGGCCAGGATGGGGTACAGATATAAAAACCATTCCAAGATCAGACAGAGCCTTGTGGACTAGGAAGTGACTGGGGTCAGGCAGTGAAATGGGTTGAAGTAGACACTTGGTCGCAGAGAAGCTCTGGAAGGTGAGATTCAAGGCAAATGGAAGCAGTCCGCCAAGCTCTGTCCCCAGTCAGCTTTCAGAAGGCACCAGCCGTTGAGAACCCAGCTCAAAGGCAGCTCTCCACAGGCTGTGAGGTCAGGCGCCGACTATCCTGTAGATACCCAGAGGCCTCGGTGGGCCTTCTCCCACAGGATAGAACTTCCTGGTTCTGGTTGTGAAAGAGAACTGCAGGCCACAGTCAGCTGCTGTGGGCCCAGTGCCACACCCCAAGGACTCAGTCTCCGTGGGAAATGGCAGGCCCCACTAGACCTAGAGCATGAGGAAGCCAGGTAGATTTTCCTGGAGAAGCTGAACTTAAGGAACACCTGCCAAATCCCCAGATGACCAGCGATTTATGAGGAGGTTATTTGATTGTGAATGATCCTTTTGTTGGTTTACGTTTAAGCTGTCTGTGCCTCATGGAATTGCCAATGAAGACGTTGTCCCACAAAACCCCGGAGAACTCTCTTGTAAGGTAAAGTAGAGCTCTTTCTTTACTGACAAATGTAAAAAATCACCAGCCTCTGTTACTGCTTTACACATTATTAAATGCTTTAGGCTCCAAAGATTAAAATGTGGAAAAAGTAATAATGTTTTATTAAATAATAATTGCTTCAGAGAGTGGTGTTTTCCCTTACAGCGTGGGGATGTACTTGTGATGCTGAAGCAGGCAGAAAATAATTACTTTGAATGCCAAAAGGGAGAAGACACTGGCAGAGTTCACCTGTCTCAGATGAAGATTATCACCCCACTTGATGAACATCTTAGGAGCAGACCAAACGTAAGGAATTAATATTGTACGGCCCTCATATCACCCATGGCAGCTCATTTCATAGAACTATTAATTACATCTCATCCTCAGGTTTTTATTAGAATTCTTTAACTGGAGTAAAAATTATGGTAGCATTTTATTCCATTTTAAGAATAAATTACTTCTGAGAGACTTGCCACTGCCTTACTAATCACCTTGCTACACAGTGACTACCACGTGTTTTGCTTTCTTCGTGTCGTGCTGACTTACAGCAACCAGAGCACTCAGTCATTAATTTTCCACTGTGAGAGCCATTTATTTTTAGAATAATGTAAAGATGTTTACTAAAGTGCCAGAAATTAGTTTCCTAGCAGAAAGGATAATTATTTTAAAGGGGCCCTTATAAATGCTAAGTCTGACATAAAAAAGCACTTCCGTTTAAGATTTAAGCTTAGTGTAAACCTCATTTCTCTGATTATAGCTCATAAAATAATGAAATGTAACCCAACAACCTGAAGTTACAATTTAGGCCTAACAAATTTGTGGATCCTGGGAGAATACAGTGATCATCGAAGCTTATTTGTTTAACAAGAAAAATGCCATTAAACTATGTTTAGAGGTATGTTTTTGGAAGAGCTTCCTAAGTTAGCCAGTTAAATTCTCACTGTTAGTTAATGTTGCAAACATGAAAAATAATACCCACCAAACATTTAATCCAAGTAAAGTATTTGGTTTCCCATTCATCGTAGTTTTCTAGTCCAAATCTTTCTTCTTAGCAGGCACTTTATCTTTTGAAGTTTGCTGAGAAACTAAACATTTGTATATTAGAGAGCAGAGAAGATGCATGGTCAGCTCGTTGCAGATGGGATACTGATAATTCTAAGTTTAATTCACATGGGGGAAGTTCTTCTGTCCCTCATTCTCTCTCTGTTTTGATCCAGCCTTGTCCATCTGTCAAAGTGGTCCTTCCTCTCTCGGAACACACTGCGGGGTGATCATGAGAGCTGGGCTGCCTAAAAGCTTTTGGTTATGAAAAAAAGGAGCTAAAAAGATGAGAAGTTTGTTTTTTTTAAACATTCCAATTTTCTTGTCCACGTTAAGCGTGACCATGCTCATCTCGTACCATAGACTTGCAGAGCTGGCCTCCAATGGCCAACTACAGGCGACGTTAAAATGAAGCGAACATTGGGCTTCTGGGTTGATGGCTAGCCTTACATTTTTTAGATAATAAATCTTACCTATTTTAAAGCCTAGTTTTAAGGCAAAGATTTCTAAAAATGTGTTATGCTTTCCTCTACCTTAGTAAACAGAATATAAAATGCTATCAGTTGAGGCTGAATCTGCAGATTTGGGGGAAAGCGGGAGATTGTTACCTGGTTCAAGCACAAGTCTGGGCTTCAGGGAGGTGGGTTTCTGTTCCCCTGCCACCACCGCAGGTAGTTATCTCTAAACTACATGTTTTAAATATGTGAAATAGGTGCGATAATTCCTCACAGAGCCGTCTATAGAGTTGACACATTATGTATTCCATGTACATAAAGCCCAGCACAGGCAAACCCAGGAAGTCGGTCAGCGCTGGCCCAGGGCTGGGGTGGCTGGGAGCGAGTGGTGCTCAGTTGGGAGGGGCTGTCAATGGGTAGGTATTTTTGGGAAGTGATAAAAAAAAATGTTTTAAACAGATTGTGGGCATGGTTGCACAATTCTGTGAACATAGTAAAACTATGTACATTGTAAATGGGTAAATTTTATGATATGTGAATTGTATTTCAAAAGATGTTTAAAAATTAAATGAGCTAATTAATGCACATAAGGTGTTTGTTACGGCAGGTAGCACAGTGAGCAAACAATGGATATTAGCTATTCTTATTACTCATTTGTTTTAGCATTTAGAATCATATTAAAAATTTTTGAAATATAATAGACTTACCTACCAGACACCCACTCTGACAGTGTGGTCTGAAGTGTACTGGCCCCTGGCAGCCAGCCCCGTTTAGCCTTTTCTTGTTCCCCTTCACCGACCAGGCCAGGTTGATGAGCAGCATTGCCAGGGCTATCCGTGCACTGAAGTCAGAGAGGGAAGCTAACTGGAAGGCACAAGGTATTCTCCCACCTTCTACCCTCTCAGGTTTGTTCAATAGATTTTAGGAAAGTCTGAAGAGGCCATTTGTATGGAAAAGCCACTGGAAACAGCTTGGGTAGGGCCAGATGGTGGGTTTTGGGGGGAAGTGATGGTGGGTGAGGCAGGGCCTCAGGGACTCACCAGGGCAGGGCAAACAGTATAAGCCAGGCTGATGGAGGCTCAGATATGGAGTCCACCTGCTGGCTCTGTCGGGGAGGGCTCAGCAGAAGAACAATGGCCTCTGCCAGCACTTCTGTGTGGGAGCAAGCTGCCCCTCCAGCTCTCGCCCTGATGCCAGACAATTCAATTCCTCCCTGTATTTTCCTGGTCCTTTCCAGCTGCTGCCCCAGCACTGGAGCTCAGAGTGAACGGGTCCAAGGAAGCCAATTGTGTGGGCCCTTTAAGAGGAACTGCCTGAGACTCCCAGCAGCCCTCTGTCTCCCTCACCCTCGGTCCCTGCTAGTTTTCACATCCAGATGTTATGGGGATAACATCTGGGGATTTCACATCCAGATGTTATGGGGATTTCACTGGAACCGTGGGCTGGGGAGCCTGTTGTGGGGCTGGAACCCCTCATTCTTCAGGGGGACTCCGCAGCATAGATAACCTTCCTGATTTTAATCTGCCACACCTGGGTGTGGGACCGGCTCATTCTACCTCCGCCCCTCCTGCCAACCTGAGTATGACTTCTTTGTATCCTTAGTTGTAGGACTTACGTTCAGCTGGATTTCAGGTGGCTTCTGCATGATGGTTGTTCTGCAGTTTAGTTGTAATTTCGATGTGGTTGTGGGAGGATATGAGTACCGAGTTTACCTATACTGCTGTCCGGACCGGGTGTCAGCCTGACACAATTTATTGAATAGTCAGTCCTTTTCCACAGATGTAAATCAGGAAAAAATGAAATCCACACGTAAGCGCATATAATAAATTATGTAAATAATAATTTTTCAAAGCCCCTTCAGCCTTAAAATATCTTATAATTCCTTCCTACAGTCCCTGAAATTCCCATGATGGCCATTTGTTTGGGGGAAAGGCTGAGCAGCCCCTAAGACAATGTCCATGTTCCTTTGGTAAACTAGTGTAATGAACTGCCATTAGCCATCACTGCCTTGACCTAAATTGGTATTTCAGTTGACCTAGTTTGAGAGAATGCGGCATGCCTCCACAGGCGCATTTTGGTTGAAAAAGCAGGTGAGATTCAGAAAAGATTCAGACCGAGGTGCCTCGGGGCAGAAATGGAGAAAGTGGACCATTATCCACAGGGCTGTCTGATCAACCGGGCACATCATGCCTGGGGGAGAGGCAGAGGAATAGGAGTGTGGGGATACCCCTGTGGGCACCGGAGTCCTTGAAAGAGGCGAAGAGACAGGACAGTCCACAAAAATCTGCCTGCATTTGTTTCACAGGTGTGCCCGTGGTGAAGAGTGTTAAAATTGTAACTCCAAATAGTATCCTTCAGTCAGATTTGATGATAGTGATGATGATGATATGGAATATTAACCTGTCTGTTTATATAAAGAAACTAAGAATAACAACTGTTTGTTAATAAGAAAAGGTCACTCTTCACCTCTCCCCTCTCCTCTAGCCAATGTGTGGCAGTTGGCTAGACAGTTAGAGAATATTGAATTCTCTTTGTTAATTTACTTAGAATTGCTGTTGAATAAACCATTCAGATTAAATAGAAAATCCAAGCCAGGCATAGGAGGTAGTGTTGGCTTTTCAGTTAGAGAAAACATTCAGTTAAGTGGTAATAAATGGAATGGATTTTACTTTTGTGAATTATACTTTTGTGGAAGTCATTACCTCATTTCATTATGAAAGGCAAGAAGTTTCAATTACAGAAGTTTCTTCTTTTCCTATCTTAATGAAGATGCAAATGTTAAGGCTCTGTTCTTAAGATTTAGTCCTGTTCCCAGTTTTAGGAAAAAGCTACCCTTGATAGGTAAAGAGGTCAAAAACCTCTGCTTGGGGGTAAATTAGGTTCTGGCGGAAAAAAACAAATTTCAGTAATTCCCTTTTGTTTTACTCTCTTTGTTAAAAGATACTGGAAGATATTATAATTGAGAGTTATTTCTGGCATCCCTTGGCAAGGACACATGCCTCTTCAACTTGATACTGATTCTTTTTTTTGGCTTAACTCTACGTTTTGCATCTTGTACCCATATGTCAAGAGGACTCTAATGAGGGGAAAAAAATGGGTCCCAGAGTGAATGTAAACCCAGCATCCATCCTGCATGTCATTCACTGCCCTGTTTTCCTCCCAAGGACACAAGCCACCCTCAGAAGCCTGTTGACAGTAGCACTCCTCATGCCGTTGTTCTTCATGATTTTCCAGCAGGTAAGGTCAGAAACCGCCAAGTGGCGGTGCCCTTAGGATCCAGGAGCAGGCGGCCCTCTTTGTGTTAACCTCTAAGGACGTCCTTCTTCATTCTCTGTGCAACAGAATCGTACACTGGAGAGGTCATCTTATTGACCACCTGCCTTCAGCAATCATCGATTGCTCCCAAGCGTTCCAGAAAGCTTAGCTGCATACCCTTGCTTTTGAAACTCCCCATGAGACAGAAAGAGAGGGTATTTCCCATACATATGAACAAACAGCAAGTTACCTAGCAGTTACAAACATTTTAATGCTTTCACAACAGTGGGTACCAATTGTGAGATGAAAATATAAATTTTTAAATCAATTTTTGAATACTTTTTATACCCAAGGCTACAAACCTCTGATTTATATATAACTTCATTTTTTTAGATTTTATTTATTTATTTTAGAGAGAGCAGAAGGGAGGGAGAGAAAGAGGAAGGAAGATGTCAATGCGCAAAAGGAACATTGATCCCTTGCCTCTCCCATGTTCCCAACTGGGCCCACAACCCAGGCGTGTGCTCTGACCCAGAACCAAAACTATGACCTTTCACTTTGCAGGACGACACCCAACTCACTGAGCCACACCAGTCAGGGCTAAATGTATCTGATTTGATCTTAAAAGTGGAAGCTCATAACAACAATATGTTTTTAAAAAGATATGTTTTAAGTCCATTTGATTAGTATAATCTGTTCTCAGAATCAGTAGAACATACTGCCTCAGTGGACAGAAGAACTAAGTAATACATTGTGCTCTGCTTCAATGAAATCTTCGACCAGAATAATTTATCATACATAATTATAATTTTATTTTACAGAGGAAGTTGATGATTTGAATCTCACTTCTGGAGAAATTGTTTATCTTCTGGAAAAAATAGATACAGATTGGTACAGAGGAAAATGTAGAAACCAGACTGGGGTATTTCCTGCCAACTACGTCAAAGTAATTGTAAGTTGATCATGCTTGGTTAAATTGGTCTTATGTTCAGTAGGTTCTACGTAACTTGCAGTTTGGAAAAAGTAACTGGAAGCCTAGATTCTTGATATCTAGTTCTCTCTCTTCCATTGATTCATTTGGTGTTTGAAAATTTTGATAAATAAAGATTTGTTCAACTAGATAATGGTTAATTTGTTCATTTATTATGGGATATCAGAACCTAATCCTAAATGCTATATGAAATCCTAAGGTGAAAAAATTCTGCAAGTCAACTGGTGAGTCAGCTCTTCTTGGAGGATTGGTAAGCACTTAGGAACATATGTTAATTATTTGAAAAATTTTAATAGACAACACTCAAAAAGAATAAGATTGTCCTGAAGGAATTACCACTTTCCCCCTTCTTTTAAGTACAGTTTATTTTTGGTTTCTTTCATTCTTTACATTCCATTTATTATATTTCTATCTTTCAGAAAACTAGATTTGTGAATATTAAAGTACTTTCATTGGAGGTAGTGGTTCGTTCATGGTTTTTCACGTGATAATTTCAAGTCTGATTGGGAAAAATTATATTAAATTGTCAGGATGTAATACACCTCTGCAGCCTGACATGTAAAAGCAGGCCTGTGTGGCTGAGCCCTGGTGCCAAGCCCAAGAGACTGTGAAGCGTGGGGTGAACTCAGGCTGCCACTTTCTAACAATAAGGAGAGTGTGACTCAGTCTCAGACGTAACTTACTGGTATCGGAAAATACCGATCAAACTAGCTTAAGCAGTTGAGCATTAATAGCTACTAGGGGAGAAGCAAGTAATATTTCATTACAGAGATTTAGAAAACAAATATAACAGAGAACCTGTATTTTTCCAATATGAATGAGTTTGAGTCTCTTGAATTAAAAATGTGGGCCTTAAAAATTGACCAGTATATATATATCCTGATTCTTCGGAAAAATCCAACCACAATCTCTAAATTAATACTAAGAATAATGGGAGCTTTAGCACTCTTCCTCATTTTTCCTCAGCCCAGTGTAGCAGGACTTTAAAAGCACAATTACCTCCCTGAAATCAATTACACTGAATCTACCACGTTATTGGTATAAGTGTTATTTCTAAGCCTACAAGTTTAAAAAATTGTTTTGAAACTTTGAGCTTCCAGAATTCATCAAAAAGGGCACTGATTTAATTACATAGACCTCAAAGCTTTCAGTAATTTTCAGACTGAGTACATTAGGGTCAAATATTCTATCACAGCTTCACCGAGCCTTGTAAACGAGGTATTATGTAAAGTGCATGCCACTTAGTAGATGCTCACTGAGTACCAATTCCTTTTTTCCTTCCCTATTCACATTGATGGGGGGAAGGGAATGCCCAGAGTTATGCAAATGGAGAAAATCCACAAGTTTGATTAAAATGTTTTATTTCGGGGTCTTGAAAGTACTGCAGAATTCGACCCGCACTCTGCGTAGGTGTGGTGGTGGTGCCCAAATCCTGATGCCTCGTCTCTCTCTCACGTCCTCCTCATGTGGGGTTTTTAACTTGGAGGATACGGGAAAGAGAAAACACAGCCATGGGTAATGATATTAATGTGCTTATTCCAGCAAATAAGAAACGGATTGATTGGCTAGTCAGGGAAGGCTGTGTCACAGGATATGTTGTGTTTTTTTTTCAAAACCCAAATTCTGGACTTTTTACCTTTAGCACCTGTGATACCACTTAATCTGTTAAATACTTATCTAAACTGGTTAATTTTGATCATGTATTTCCTAATTACCTACCCGTAAATTCATCCTACTAAAATCTGAAAAAATACAATTTTTGCCTTGATGTATCTTTACCAGGTTGATGTTCCAGAAGGAGGAAATAGGAAAAGAGAGTCAGTTTCATCTCATTGTGTTAATAAGTAAGTTTTATTTGTGTTCTTTTGCACAAAATGCAAAGGAGGTAAGCATTTATATCGTAATTACTGAGCCTAAACACTTTAGGTGTATGATTATTGATTCCCAATATTTCTCTTTAATTATGAATAAAACTTGTTTAAAAGCCACAGTGCATTAAAATGCTGATGAGAATTCAACATGCTGACACAGGCTGACCTAAGCAGCTCCCCGTATCAATACTGGCCATAGAGACAGGAACAGAGTCTACCAAGCCTCCCACAGCCTGGCCTCAGCTTAAGCAGAGACGGTGTTGTCATCCGGTGTATTGTATTTGGGCCCCCTGGTGTTTATCTACCAGAAAATTTTTAGAAGGTTCAGAACTTTTATCAGAAAATATGAACCCTACAGAAACTGCTAGACATTTTGTATTGGTTTAAAGAGAAACTAAAAGAATATAAAGGAAGAGTTAAGTTGGAGGGGTCTTCCTTTATGTCTGAAGACCTTTTCATGAATATATATACCCTTTAATGCATCGTTGTAACTCCTCTGTGATTTAAAACACTGCCACAATGCAACTTTATATTCCAGTTAAATGAGCAAAATAATAGAATTCACTACCTGCTGACGACTGTAAACCTGTCTTTGAAATAGGTCAGACATAAGGAGATGCTCCCTGAGGACTTTAGAAAATAAACGCAAAGGTTACCACAAGTAAGAAAACTTTTGGTGCCTCAGAAGTTGAAGTCTATTTCAGGTTCCGTTTTTCTCCTGTTTCTAAGCTGTGTTTAATGTGTCAGCAGGTTGAATTTGAAGTGGGCTTTCATAGCTATGGACCCATTGACCTGACTTAGATCGGAATTTGACTGGAGCCAGTCAGTACCAGCCTTTCCTCTTCAGGCGGCTGCACCTCCTTAGCCGGCTGCTATTGAAACTTCCTTCCTAAAGCCTCAGATGGAAGGTTTGGTAGTAAATCGTGCCTTCTAGGGACACAGTTTTATGTCTGCTTTTATCTCGTTTTCAATCAAAATTGCAGCTCATTTCAAGATTGTTGTATTGTTATTCTCAGAAATGAAGGCTTTTTAAAGGAGATACAAAAATTATTTTTAAAACCACGGTGTTAGATATGAGATTAAGTGTGACAGTATGAGGAGTTTCTGTTTTCCTCAGACCTTCTAGTTTTGAAGACCATTTATCTATATATACAGCTCGTGATTGATTCAGCATCTGTTGAGCATCGACCCTGCCCAGCTGATGCCCGTTGTCTCATGTCATGAAAGTCAGATGTCTTGCCCTGAGATTCTCAGGGTTAGCACTCCTAAACTCAGTGCGTTTGTAACTGAGCATGTTCAGGCTGAGCCGTGGATTTACTGCGGTCCAAGAACACAGACGTGGTGACTGGGGAGATTCTGTAATGCAGTACAAGTGACCATGAGCCATGGCAGTGTAAACTGACCGCCAGCTTAAGGCATTCTGCATGTCTCTGTGACATGAACTTTAGCCTTTCTGAGTGAACACAGGTTCATATCCGAAAAGTAAGGTCTCTCATTTAGAAATGTAGTTTATTTTTTCTCATGGAAACGTTTAAATTATGCCTAGTATACCTTGTTTCACAGTAAACACAGAATGAAGGTTTTAAAGCATTTTAGAAATTAGTACTCTCTTGTTTAACCCATAAACATAATCTTTATTCAGAGGTCCAAGATGTGTTGCTCGGTTTGAATATATTGGAGACCAGAAGAGCGAGCTAAGTTTCTCAGAGGGAGAAATTATTGTTCTTAAAGAGTATGTGAATGACGAGTGGGCCAGAGGAGAACTGCAAGACAGAACTGGGGTTTTCCCCCTGAACTTTGTGGAACTCCTTGAGGATCACCCTACCTCTGGTACAGATGTTTTAAGTGAGTATAAAGAATACTGGTTTTGATTATGTTCTGTCCTAATTCAAATAAACCAAATAACAATATAATACTTAAGCTTCATAATAATCTATATTGACTTATTTTCAAAGGTATTTTTAAATGGTCATCTCTCAGAGACCTGATGTGAGTGTTTTGGGTAATTAGCAATAGCTTCAAATCAGAAATGGCAGATGAAGAATCATAGACTTTTAAACAGAAATGGGCTATAGAGTGTAACTAACGATAGCCCCCTTCACTTTGCAGTGAAGGAGAAAGGGCCAGAGAGGACAGCTCCCGGCCAGAGTCAGGCAGCCAGCGCATGGAGAGACTGGGCTGGAACCCCAGACTCGTCCCTCTGCCCTGCAGCCTGACTCCAATGCTATGTAGGTCCTTTTCTCTAAAGTTTTGATTTTTTTTTTTTAATGTAGGTGCAAAGGTACCACCAAAGACCAAAAAAGGAGATTCTGAAGCAGATTCTCAGGTAGGCTGCTTAAATAGATAACTGTAATGAAAGCCAGGTTTCAACTCTGGGAGGAATATTAAAATCATAATTATCAAGAGAAAATGTTATAAAATCATTTTTCAATGCATATAGTAAATGTTTAAAATAAATACAGGGGTGGGGCAAATGTAGGCTTACAGTTGTGAGTATATGAAGCACAGAGTTTGCCCTTGTATTATTTATTAATTATTATATTATTTATTTGTATTGCAACTGTAAACCAACATATGCCAACCCCTGTATTTAGTTGGTTAATAACTTTATTGCATATGGAGCACATAAAAATAGATTAGAAAGACATGCAAACCCTGATAGAAAACAAGGAAAGAAACATTGGAAAATAAAAGAGATAAAGAGATAGTATAAGTGACTGATATTAAAAAATATTTAACCTTGCTAGTATTCAAAATGCCTTGTAAAGCAACAATAAAATGTCATTTAACTTATCTAATTAAATGCAATACTACTCAACACTAAACATGTAATTATATGAATGTTAAAAGAAATAAAGTACAAATTATTATTAATAGTTTTTTACCCTACAAATAGGGTAAAAATGAGGTTTTAGTCACAAAGATAGTCATATTAGTATAATAGGAAAAAAAATTGAAAACAACCTAAATATGATCATTATTGGTGGAAACTTCTGAGGCCATGAAAAACTAGATTTATCAAGTAAATGTAATGGGGAAAAAATGCTATAGGAAATTGAATATATAGCATAAAAAGACTGGAAAGAAATATATTTAAGTTGTTAATATTCAGTTCCCCAAGTGGTAAGATCATAGGTGGGTGGAAGTTTTTTCCCACTTCTTCATACATTTCCAAACTTACCAAATATTTAGAATCATTTGTATTATTTTTATGATGGGAGAGAGGAAAAAATGAGTAAAATTTTACATACTAGCCCAGGCTAGGTAACTCGGTTGGTTAGAGCATTGTCCTGATATGCCAAGATTGTGGGTTCAATCCCTGGTCAGGGCACATATGAGAGTCAACCAATGAATGAATAAATAAAATTGATTAAAAAAAATTTTTTTACATACTATATAACATGACCTTAGAAGTGTTCAAACGGAACAGGAATATGGGTGACTTCCATTGTTTTTTGTGACGTGTTAAGTGTGAGGCCTGATGGGATCATTATTTGCCAAAATGTCACTGGAAATTGGACTGTGTGTCTCTTAATTCTTTCATCCCCACCTACTGATGAAGTCAAACAGGAGAGAAAGTGACTGAGTGCTCCAAAAGGAAGTATACACACGGTTGCCTACATTTCTTGAGAGTGATAAGTGCCATTCTTTAGGGTTGGTTACTGGAATGCAGGAGCAAGAGGGCTAAGGTTAGGGGGTTTTATTTGTTTTCTCCTGTGTTTAATAAGCCATTAGTTGTTGAGGACTTAAGGTGTACCCCGCACTGTGCTGAGTGTTCCACATGAGTCTTCATGTAATCCTCACGGCAGCACCAAGACGAAGCTCAGGCTTAGAGGAAAGAAGCATCTTGCCCGGTGTCCGCTAGGAAGAGGCGGAGCTGGGTAGGGACTTCCTCCTCTTCCTGCTTGAGTTTCTTAACAGAGGGCTCCCATCCTGACTTGGCACAGATGTCTCCTCATAGTGAAAAACCTCCCTCTGATGTGTTTGGGGTAAAAGCATCTTTTTAGCCCAGCACACTTGGGTGGTTATTCTGCCAGCCTTAGAGCTAATAATGCCTCATTAAATTAAAAGTGTAAATTAATGAAGTCCTGTGTCATGGAATCTGATCCTTTTGAATCAAGTAAAGACCTAGGAATTAACCGACTGCCCATTCTGATCCTTCATAATTTAGAAGAGTTTCCCTGGAAATTATATGCCTTACTAGAATTTTTCATAGTGTTATAAATACTATACATGAATGTTGTATGCTTTTACATAATTTTTAACATATAACTAATGTCATAGATCATAATTAGAAAAAAGTTTATATATTTTTTTAAAGATTTTATTTACTTAATTATTCTTTAAAGAAATGGAAAGGGAGGGAGAAAGATAGGGAAAGAAACATTGATGCATGAAAGAAACATCAATCGGTTGCCTCTCGCACGCCCCCAACCAGGGAGCTGGCCTACAACCAAGGCATGTGCCCTGACTGGGAATTGAACTGGTGACCTTTCAGTTTGCAGAACAATGCTCAACCCACTCAACCACACCAGTAAGAGCTAGAAAAAAAGCTTTTGCTTAAGTATTATATATGCCTCAAAAGCAGAAAACCCACAAGTTCTATTACATCATAAAAATTGTCATGGTTTATGATAAAAAGTTATTGGAAATTTTTATTTCTGAAACTTGACAGAAATATAAAGTGTTCAGTGATTTTAAGAAGGCTTTGGGTTTTGAAATCTTATGACCCCTTAGCTTTTTTTCCCACCATTTTTTAAGCTTTGTAGAAATCAATTTCAAAGAAAATCTCACATTTCTCATTCAACTTCTGAATTGTAACAGGATAATAGTCTTTCTGGAGAATGGTGTGAAGCTCTTTACAGTTTCACAGCAGAGACCAGTGAAGACTTATCCTTCAAGCGGGGAGACCGGATCCTGATCCTCGAGCGTCTGGACTGTGACTGGTACAAGGGCAGGCTGCGTGACAGGGAGGGGATCTTCCCAGCAGTCTTTGTGCGGCCCTGCCTAGGTATGACGGCACTATGAGCTGACTCGTGCTTAAGGGGAGCCCAAGGCCTTTAAGCTGATAGATATTGCTTGTCTCTCTGGCCATGCTCAGTTGCAGCTGTTTGCCTGCATTTGAAAGAGTTGATTCATAAAGTTTTGTAAACTCTCTTCTTTACACTCGTATACTTTGTTAGTTATAGGAGAAAAAAAGATAAAAATGTCTTCACTTGGGAATGGCCAATTTTGTCTACTAAATATACATTCTATAATTTTTACCCACTAAGAGAACAGCCTTCATCTTTTTGCAAATTAAAGAAATTAAAAATTAATTGAAAATATTCTGTCTTGGAGAGGGGCATATAAAGGGACTAAATGGAAAAAAAATACACTAAAAAAAAGAGAAGTATTCTCTCCTGGGAATGACAAGGGGGCTTCTTAAAATGTTTGATTTGTGTTTCAGTCCAATGTCTTTACATTTTGGTGTGTTTTTACAGATGAGGCGACAAGTGTGTCTCCTTTAGCACTGAAGGGGAGGAAGGCCAAAGCCTTGTATGATTTCCATGGGGAGAATGAAGATGAGCTTTCCTTCAAGGTAATAATGTGGCTTTTGATTTTGTTTGGTTTGGTTTGGTTTGGTACCTATACTTAGCAGCTATAAATTTCAAAATGTCTTTCACTGAAGGGTGAAAGATTTACGTGGCCTGTTGACCATTTGCTAGGAATGAACAGGTCTCATACCCTAAATCTAAAGAACAAGATTAGAGACAGTGAATAGGACAAATATAAATTATCAGCAAGGTGTTTAGGTATGCAAAGAAAACTGGCTTGATAGCTCCACCATCCCCAAATGAATTCCTACTGCCTAGGTCTTGTAACATCAGATCTCAGTAATACTGTGGTTTTTGTTTATAACCCTAATAAAGGATGATTCTCGATATGGCCCTTGTGGCCTGCTGTTGTCGTGTCTGTGAAATCAATGGAGAAATCAGTTGGTACCTACAACAGTTGGCCACCGTGGCAGGGCCTCATAAGACAATGAAATCTTGTCCAGAAAGACACTGACCACGAAGTCATCCCAAAAGTTTGTTACTTAATCTTACTTTATCAAAGAAGTGCCTTTTTTTTCAGTAAAACAAAATATTTTCATGATCCTGTGTCCCCAGTCCATAGTTGGACCATGGTCAGGAGACAGCCCCGTCAGTAGTACTTTGAGACCGTGCCAGAGCAAGGAGGGCAGGTTTAGTGGTCGTTGCTGCCAGGAGAGCCTGTGTCAGACAGCAGTGAGTCCCCACCACTGGACCCGCTCAGCCAGAGCCAGAATGCTGGAGGAAGAATGAAGGCACCTGGGAGTGATGGGACAAGATGAGCCTTAAAACAGTGGGTGCCCAAACAAGCCCTAGCCCCCACCCTCCGTCTCCAACACAATGAGGACACCACGGCGCTGTCGGTCAGGTGCCAGCTCGGGAGGCCGGGGTAGAAGGGGGATGCTGGGATAGAGCAGTTATAATGTCGCTGACTTTCCTATTTTGTGATGGGGTTTTCCTTACTTCCAAGAATTTCTTTTATCTTTTTCATATTAAAATGTCATTTCTATTACCAAATACTGTTAGTAAATTATAGATATTTCTTATGCAAAATTACAATTTGGTAATCCTGTATCTCTTTCTTCCTCTCTTTCTTTCTCTTCCTTCCTTCCTTCCTTCCAAAAACTTCTTGGTTCTTAAAATCCAAATGTTTGTGGAAACTGTTGCCCCAGTCCTTTTTAATCTTCACAATCAGTAGCTCAAATTTTATTCTTTTTACCTTTCCATAGAGTCTTACTTCAAGTGGACAATCTGGATTCAAACTTTTTTGATGTTATTTTGGCCTTCATTGAAGTTATAGCAATATAAATAACAATTTATAGTATCTTTCAGAAAATTAGGTGATCATCATTTTACAAATGACTGATTGTAAGCAAGATACAGTTCTAGAGTTTTCAGTTAAGGGATTCTTTACTGCCTTTAGTTTTATTTATCATTAATATTTTATTAAATATCCACAGAATATTAGTAGATAGAACTTTTTTTTTGGTTGTTCTAGCCCTTAGAAAACTGACATACCATGTACAGAGCTAAGAAAAATAGTTTTAGTCAGCCACTATGTTATAATTTAACCAGAAGGAACTTATTTATAATAGAAATTTTGAATAGCCAGAAGTTTTACAGATTTTAGCAGAGTAAAATAAATTCATGACATTTGATAGTAAGCATTTTTCTTTTTCATTTTCCTTAAAGAAAGGCCTTAAATCAAACCATTTTTCCAGAGGGCTATGTACTAGGGCTACAAATAAATCCATTTAGCCTGATAAAGATATTCTTTAAAGTAGCCAGAGTCATTTTGGACTATTTTAGAATATTAAACCCAGATTCTAAGAAATAGTTAGAAACAGTAAAGAACAAAATAGTTTCAGGAGATAATTTCAAAAATTATGTCATCTATTAGGGAATTATAATTCACACATGAATAGATACACAGTCCCTTTTATTGTCGTGATGAGGATAAATCAGTGTGTTTTGAGTCAGGGTGAAGCCCTTTCAGACAGGAAAGAATGCAAGTTTGATATAGAGGCCAGGGAGGATGGAATAAAGCAAATGGGGGAGAATACCATTATGTGGAAGAATAGATATACAGTACAAAATGCTCCGGGGATGGAGAAAAAGCAGTTAGAGTAAAAGCCTTTCTAAGTGAAGAGATCTGCTATAACTTGTGATGGCCATTCGCCTAATGGGTAGCAATATGAGCCCTGAAATCTCACTAGGTTTGAATCCTGTCTCTACCACTAACTACACGGTGCATGTTACTTAATATCTCTGAGCTTGAATTTCCTTTTCTTTAAAATAAGGAAATCTATACAAATATCTCTCTAAAATGGGGATGATAATAGCACCTACTTTTAGGACTGCAGTGTTGTTTACATGAGTTAATTCCTATCAAGTACATAAAATAGGAAAAGGCATACTGCAAGCACATGACTCACTCATCTCCAAGTCTTTGCTTAAATGTCACCTTCAGTGGGGCCTTCCCTGACTGCCCTAATGAGACAGCAACCAGTTCCACCCTTTATTCCTCTGCCAGCTTATTTATTTGTGTTCCCACCCTAGCATGGGTCCTTTGTGCATTGCTGTGTTCATAATGCCCAGAACAATAGTGTCTGAAACATAGTGGGTACTTAATAAATGATTGTTAGATGGGGGAATGTGAGGGGATTGTGTGTGTGTGTGTGTGTATGTGTGTGTGTGTACAACACAAATACAAATATATACATATACTAGCTGGTATTATTTATTAAAGAGGAATTTAAATTAGAGGTGAATTTTGGGGGCACAAAACACAAGCAGGAAAATAAAAGTGCAACAAGGGTGACACTGGCAAAGAAATGGCCTTTGAGGGAAAAAGACATACAAATGCATTATTCGGTGAAGATTGTTTTTGTGGTATATCATCTAATCCTCTCAGCAAATCATAATAAATAAGTTAAATAAAGGGAAGATTATACAGGCCTCTCCACATGGGCTGCCTACCATGCTTACACTCAACAGAAACTAATAATTATTTCCAATTCCTGACTTCTTACAGGCTGGAGATACAATAACAGCGCTGGAATCTGTAGATGATGACTGGATGAGTGGAGAACTAATGGGAAAATCTGGAATATTTCCCAAAAACTACGTTCAGGTTTTACAAGTCAGCTAAAGGTGAAGCTTGACTGTGTTCCTTGGCACAAGAACTCACTTGAACTATCACTTTGACTATCAGATATGGTGTTTTGTTGTTTTAGGGAGGGGGGTGTTTTTTGCACTATTTTTTTAAACTGAAAGAAATATCTACGCTGTATATGGTACACTAGAATTTTCTGAAAGCAGAGAATGTGTAGATTTTGTAGTTCGTTTTCATTCACAGTAGAAACGTGCATGTGAAAACCCATGAGCAAGTATTCTACCAAGGAAAACATCAAGCAGGACTGACTAGCAAGGCAGACGAACTCTTCCCCCAGGGAAGCGCCTGGTGACACAGCCGCACAGGGAGGCTTAAAGCAAAAGCTGTGCTCGGACATCTGATTTCATCAGCAAGAGTCTATTAACCATGCTTCTTTATTTTTTTTACTTTCATTTAAAAAGAGAACATTTGATACATTTCATTTTTGATACTCAGATTAATTCTAACAGCTTGAGCGCACTGTCCTTATTTACCAGGGCAAATCCTTGTTTCAGGAGCAGGTAGTTTACTGACTAGTTGGAGCATTTGTAAGAATGTGGTGAATCAGCTCCTGCTCACCAAGTGCTTTTTGTGTTAATAAGTATTTCCCCTTTGTCCAAGGATTTGAAGGGGGTTAAAATTTGATGCATCTTAGTCAAAAGAACCAAACCATCCTGAGATGCCTTGCTAATATGACTAACCCTTCCACATACCTGCCATACTTAATTCTTTCCTCCATTTATACTTTATGTTAACAGGGTTGTTATAAAGCACATTTTCTGATTCTGCAATCATTCTTTTGACAATTACTGGTACCCAAAGAAAAATTCATTTTCTTTGCGTTACCCCAGTAATATATAAAAGCCATGTCTTGTTATAGTGGGACGTTATGAATCACATGTATCTCAGCACACAGAGCCACTGTTGAGATGGAAAACAGTGCCAAGCCCCCGCAGCTCATTTCTTCCCAATATAATCAGAATGAAAAACAATTTGAGAAGACTGAAGGCTGATATTCTTTTGTTTTTTCCCCAGCTCATCCCTATATTAGAGTAAATAAAAAACCCACTTTCCCGCTTTATCATTGTTATACATGCCAGGCTTAAGATAAAAGTGGTCTTTTAGGACTGAAACAATTACAGTTTATGGGCTAAAGCCAAATAGATTGAAGACAATCTTCCAAACAGGTCAATGGAATAAAATTTCATTGGAAACGTAAAACACTTCCCCAACAATGTTCATGGCTTTCTTCTATTTTTCAGAAGAGTTTCATATATTGGGCCACTTTTTAGTCTTTGTTATTGTTTCTCATTGTCCAAAAAGTTAGTCAGCCAATGGTCAAACCGTGATGTGAACACAAGATGGGGCTCTATTAAGGGAGGAGTTATTTACTTCATATTTGACTGAAGGTCCTCTCCCAGCTATATGGTTATAATTGATAACAGGGCTGTTTTTCCTACATGTTTTGAGTAAAGAAGGCAGTATAAAGAGAACTCTTGTCAAATTTTATTCAAGAGCAATTTCATGAGAAATGGATGACTTAAAGCCCATTCCAATTAAATTCCCATTTGCAGCAAGCTGTATAATGGGAAGTAGGTTATGTGTCTGGAATAGGACATGAGGTGTATTTCTTTGCCTGTGTAATTTTTACATATTAAAGATCATGAAAACTTAGCTTTATTGGAGAAAAATATCCTCTTAAATTTTAACCTTCTGTCAGCAGAACGATAAGTGCAATAGTTGTACATCTATTTGACATTATAATAAACTGAACTGAACTTTTCAAATTCCTTTTTTCATACTAGACTGAGTTTTTTGAGAATGGAAATGGTATCTTCTCTTTATGACTCCAGCCCTTTGCTCAATATAGTCTCAATAAAGGTTGGTTGCATGGATGGATGGATGAATGGATAACTTACAGGTATAGCAATACCATCTTGGGTCCACTGAGATCTAATATCTTTCATTCTTAATTTGTTGACAAAATATTGAAACAATTTGCAGGTTTTATATCATTTCACTTCATCGTGCTATATTTTTGCTTGTCATTTATTACCCACTCAACTGATAAGAACACAAAATGTAGCTCGGTATGGGTTTTCATAGGTACTTTCTTGGTTCATATGTTGATTGAGCATAATTTTTATAGTCTGTGAATTTCATAGGAAAAAGGTATGAATGTATTTTTTTTTTCAGGAATTTTAGGAGAAAACCTAATATTGTTCATCCAAACCTCAAAGTAGAATCTTCAAATCCTTTTTTTTATGCGAACTAGATAAGCCAATTAATACATTATTCTTACCCTTTTGATTACTTCCTTTGAACACTAAAAAACAGCAAGATTTCATTAAAAGACACCCTTGTTTACATGGCTGGAGGGATAATGTAATATACTTTTCATTGTGCTCATGGAAAACACAGGTTCTGAATACAGTCTAAAACATTCCAAATGAAATATCAGCGTATTTATCAAAATTTATCGTTAGAACTGGTATTTAATAAATATATATTCCATAGGATTTTTAACATGTCAATTTTCTTAATAATTGTTTAGTTTTTATTTAGTTTCTTAAACTTAGGGAAATATACCTAGAAAAATACTGATGGATATGTGGGCATATTGTAAGGAGCTGTTTGGTATAATCATTAATGGTTTATTCTTTTTAATTAATGTCAAATGTATATGGGCCATACATATGACTCATAACTCAATTCCATTTTGAATGCCATTGAATGAACTTTTAACAGTGAATTTTTCCAGAACAAATAGGAAAATCATTTTCTAACCTAAGTCTTTTTACTTTGCTGTAATTATAGAGGGGGGAAGAAAATACAAAGCCTATCTCAGAACAACAGCACCATCTAGGGGCCCCTCACCTAATGGCAAGTTCATCCTGTTAACACCACAGAGGAGAGTCTGCAGACCAGAGCCCGACTGCAGAGGTTAAGTGATTTGCGTAAGGCCATACAGGTATGGCAGAACCTAAAGCAAAACCTAGCTCTACCGATTCCCAATTCAGTAATTTTTCCATTTGTTGTGCTGAAGTGGTACATTTCTCTTTAGTAATTAAACAAGTTACTTGATCTGTTTTGTTGGCCTGTGAAAGTTGTAACTTCTTAGATAGGATATAATTAGAACAAGTTACAATGAATAAATTAAAGCCTTGAATTTCTTTGGAGAACAATCCTGCTCAGCTTCTCAGTTTTATATAGACAGTTTATATTGATGTTACCAAGAAACTCAAACATGAACTGATCCATTAATAGGGATTTCTTTTTCTATTTAATAAAGAACATTTGAATTCTTGGAACATAAGATCTTGAAAAGGTGTCTGTAGGTCTCTGCTTTTGGTAACAGCAGAGCAATCCTAGACCGAGGTTTTGATACACGTGTAGCACAAAACACTGCTTAGTATTTTGGAGTCTAATAGATTAGTTCAAGCACTCTTAAGCTAATAAATTTTTATTTCAGAGTCTGGGACACATTCTGGGTTTTAAAAAATGAATCATAATTGTATGCACACCATGGATTGTTTATCTTTAAATACTGTGAACTAGGCAATGACTCAGTGAAACATTTCTCAGGATAAGTAATGATTCAAATTCATAATTCAGAAATGACAATTACCTACCAGTTGTCTATCCTGTTTTAACAGAAATCAACTGACAACCTTCATACCAAAATATTGGCCCGTATTTAGTTCTTCTTTATAATTAAAACAACTGTATTTATTTCTCCAATAATATCCAAGTTTTTTATTGGATAGATCCCTGACTCAAAGGATCACTCATGGCCCACCCGTGTGCCCCAGGCCCCCAATTGGCCAACAGCTGAAGGGCAGAGTTGTTACCTCCTAACGGCCTCCGAGCCTGTGGCCAACCCTTGAGTGCAGTACTGCACCCGCGACTCTTCTAGGGAGACAGTGGTGTCATTCCTTTAGACATACAAAATATCAGTTATTAAAAATACACAGTGATTGAAAAAACTACCCATTTCACCCAGATATTCAGAGCACTCTAGGGGAAGATGAACATGGGGGAGCTGGCAGAGGCCTGCACCTTTACTGGTCCGAGGGGCCTGTTTGAACTGTGAGAAGGCCTGGTTGTCCACTGCAATGAGGGAGTTCGGGTCAAGGTCAGAGAGCGAAAGAAAATAGGGCACTAAGACATTGTGCCTCTGTAAGACATTACCAAGTGAGATGACTGCCCCTACGCAGGTGTGCTGGGCCATTCCTGGTGGATGGGAACGGCTGGCCTCTACATCATAGCCTACAGGGTCCGGCAGACGTAAGGCCTGCTTGAATGTGGTTGGTAGGGTAATGATTTGGGTGTAATGATTTACAGTTTTAATTTGAACATTTCACCTAGAATGTCATACGTGTGCCTGAGTGTGATAGTGTTGTTACAGAATTACATGCTTATGATTTTGTAATGAAGGACTTCATAATTTAAAAAAATTGGTGTTATTTGGGCTGGACCCCGTATTTGATGGACACAAGGAGGCACTACTGTATAGAGATGACGGGCAATGATGGAGCCATAGCTGAGTACCTCAGGGAAGATGAGAATCGGGATCCCTGCAGAGCAGAGTGCTGCACACTGATGTGCCCCCAAAAAGCCAGCAGCCAAATCACTCAAGCTTCAGAAAGTAAGATTTTATTCTTTAGGATTTGGCAATGAGGATTGTTACCATCAGGCCATAGACAACAGTAATACTGACCCTGACCACTGGAATGTTGGCTGTCATGATCAGATCCAGCCACGTGGTTCCTGGAGGTGAAGCCCAGGCCACCATGCAGAAATATCTGTCGAGCCAAGGTCCTGAATACCATGGTAACCAAGTAGCCCAAGAGAGAAAGAAAAAAAAAAGTGTATCTAGGTTTGGTCCAGACTTGGACAGGTATGAAGGGGCCGAGTTCATCGTGTGGAAAGTGTATCCCAGATTAGGACAGAAACAAAGATGCAGCAAGTCCATAACCTAGCTGGCCAGACCCACTTTTTTTTTTTTTTAATTGGGGAATGATTTGCATAAAATGCAGATAGCTAAGTATTCAATTCTGAGTTTTGACAATTATATACACTCACATAACCATCAGTAAAATAAAGAACGTTTTCATCACCCTGGAAAAGTTCCTCATACCTCTTTCCAGTTACATCCTCCTCACCTACCCCAAACCCCTGCAGAGGCAATCACTGTTCTCATTTCTATCACCACAGGCTCATTTTGCTTGTTCTGGAACTTCATAAACATAGAACACAGTATCTGCTCTTTCCTTGCTCAAATATACTTTTGTATGTGCAACAGTTCATTCCCTTTATTACTCAAATACACAGTTTGTGCAACAGTTCATTCCCTTTCTCAGTAGTACATCATAGGAAAATACCACAATTTGTTCTTAATTGTATTTGATTTTAGAGGGAGAGGAAAACGTTGTTGTGCCATTTATCTTACACATTCATTGGTTGCTTCTTGTACGTGCCCTGACTAGAAATTAAACCACCAACCTTGGCCTATCAGGACAATGCTCCGAGTGTTTGGGCCAGGACTGATTTATCCATTCTCTTGTGGGGTCTTGTCCAAGTTTTTAGCTATTATGAATAAAGCCAGTGTGGATTTTTCTCCGTTTTATATAATTGACTGGTATGGACATTCTTAAACATCTTTTTGTGTACATAGAATTTATTTGAAATCCTAGAATTGTGGGTTTTTTTTTAAGCCACCCATTTTCCAAAGTGGTTGTATCATTTTACCCACCACTATTTTGTTCCAGTTACTCCACATCCTTATCAACAGTTTTCTTGGTCTATTTGTATTATCAGTTTCAGCCACTGTGGTTATATTTTGACATAACAATTACAGTACTGCAGACTTCTAAGAGCTAATGAAACCTCCAGTTATTTCTTGGACTTGACTTCATGGTCTTTGCAAATAGAAGTTAAATACCCTTCATAGTTGCCACACTTGCATTGCCTATTACATTATATCCAAGAGAGAATTATCCATTAAGTGGTGTGACTGGAATTGTACTAAGAAACTTGGAGGTGTTAATGATTGTTTTCTTAAGTCATTTTAGAGACACGTGGTGAAATACTGCTTCAAAACAATTGAGGAGTGCCAGGAATTGTGCCGGACATTTTAACCCAACTTAGCTTAAAAAGTTAGCCTGCCAATTTCAATGGACACCTACAAAACTCGACTCTTGGATGAAAGGACTTTATTACTCACTGCAAAAGGAGAGCTCCACGTTCATGTGTTTCCCATGCCCCACTCCCTAATCCCACCTAAGTGATGCAAAGGGCCCCATCGTGCAGTGGGTTGCATTACAGAATAGGAACACTAAGTGGAAACAAGCCTTTTTCTGGGGGATACGTTACCTTATCCCTCAAGGTTTCTCAAAGACACAAATACAACTCTGAGAAATGTCCCAGATAAAGAGCAGAGAATCATATTTTCAGCATACCCAACAAGAGCACATAGGAACACTCTCAGGATCTACAGCTTATTGCCTTTCGCAATTCCCTCCTCTGCCATGACACTTTCTTGGACAAACTAGAATTTTTACATAAATACACTCCTGCATCAGGCACTGATTAACGGAGAGTTGAGAACTTCATACATTTAATTAAGGCTATTATCCATAACACTCAGTAGCAGATGTAGACTTGTGGTATTGATGGAGCAGGTCTTTAAGCCACCCAGATGTATTCGAAGGTCAGACAAGTCATTACAACCTGTGTTTAAACTGACCTGCTAATCCTTGGCATTACTGGTCAATAATTAGAGGCAATTGATGGGCTAAAAACTTGTCCACAACGGAGACATCTCATGACCCACTTTTTCGCCCACATACTAATCTGAAAGGGCACAGGTTACTTTCTGGTAATGGTAAATGTCCAAGGACTGAGCCTACAGCTCTGCAACACTAAGGTCTCAAGGATAAACCAGCAAAGGAATAACCAGTGATATGGGAGGAGAACTGTGAGACTCTGAAGGACAGTTAAGAAAAACAGGAGGAAATCAACTGTCAGATGCCACTAATACAGGTCAGGTCAAGTGAAGGCCAGGAATTTAACGATTGGCTTTAGCAACAAAGGCAATTGTAATTGTGACAGCAACAGCTTCCTTAGAGTAGCATGGGGGACAGGGGAGCCCTAATTGCAGCAGATTCAAGTAAATACAAAAAAGCATGGTCAACTCTTGGCTTTGCTGTAAGGGGTCTGAGGTAGATAATAACTGCTGGAGCCATTAGCTGGATTAGGCAGAAGGGAGGGAAATCCTATGTTCAAACGGGATGTCCTAACAATTCATCTAGTGACAAAGCAGATGTGAACACATGCATACTTGGCAAGGTGAAAGGAATGACATCAGGTAAATACAAGAGGTCTGAAGAGAGGAAGGGCACAGAACTGATGGAGTTGGAAGAGTAAGTACTGGATATTGGGCTGCATTAAATACCCATCTATTAAGACCAGTAACCAATTTCTCTAGCCAAGTTCAGCTTCACAGTGCAGGGGCACAGTGGGGTACTTTACAGCTACAGGAAAGAGCATCTGTATCGGAAAACAAAACTAAAAGCCAATTGGCTGTTCCCAGTAGTCAGTCTATCACAGTGGTACTCAAGAGTAGGGTCCTTGAGCATCAGCATCACATTCAACTTCAGAAGCTCCAGAGGCAGGACCTTGCAGTGTTTCAACAAGCCTTCCAGATGGCTTGAAAACCATCAAAACTTTAAGCCGTGTTTAAAAAGGGTTTCCTCTTACTAGACACCTCTAACACCTCCAGATCACTACAGCTGAAAATAACCACAACCCTTTCTCTGCTACTTAGAGCAATAAATAAAATCCACAAGAGGACAGAGAACTTCACGTTACTATCAACTCAGAACATACGATTCACCAAACTGTAAGATTATTTTAAAAGAATGATTAGAAATAAAATACCACAAATAGGCCTTTTTATTTGTCACCATTAAAAGTCTGAATTTTAAACAGATTCTTGGACTGGGGGTTCATATCCATCAGCTCGTTCAACTTTAGCACCTGTCTCATCCCCAGTAGCTTTTCCAGAACTGCTGCCTTCACCATGAAGCTCCATGAGTTTTCCCACTAAAATGAAGAATAAAATTGTTATAGCATACCGTATCTTTAAACAATGGTTTTTCACTACTGTGTAGGCTTGACAGAAAAAAAAAAACACCAAAAAAACCACTGTCTGGCCACCCAAAAAAAAACACCAAAAAATGTATTTGGCCACAATCCGCCCCCCCGCCCCCCAAATCCAGTAATTTTTTCTTACATTCAAACTTGGGCTTCTTCAACATTTTGACTTTTCTAACAAAGACATCATGAAGTGGATAAATAGATTGACAAGCCTTTTCTATGTCTTTTCCAATGCTATCTGGAATCCTGTGAACCAGAAAACAGTAACGTAAATGTACATGGAAAACCCCCCTCATTCAATCCACTTAACTCCCATGCAAGACAGTCTACTACTGCCCCTTTATAGGTGAGGATGAAATGATCTGAACTGTACAGCTAGTTATAGAGTAGTTAGCATTTGAGCCTTCAGAGTCTAAGCCTTATGCTTTTTCCATTACACCCTTTTAGTCAACTGCACGGGAACATCAGAAAAATGTTCAATTTTATCACTGGACATCATTTGGGACCGAAACATTTTGTCATCATTTATTCCCATGCGTTACTGATTGTGGAGGGTTTTGGCTATTCGACCTCACTGCCATGAGATAGTGTCATCTAAAAAAGGACTAAGAAACCATATCAGATTTCCTCAGCTATTTGCATGCTTTCATTTCAACTGATGCAGCAAGATGGTTTCACAGACAGGGTTTAAACACAGGTCTGACTCCCCCTTATCTTATATGCTTTCCCTCAACTAAGGGTTAATCAGATTCAGGGTTGTGTGGTGAGAGAAAAGAAACTCTTACAATTTATTGACCACTTCTTTCAAGTCATTTGTCTGCACCTCTCGGGTCATGATTTCCATCATCTTCTTCCGGATTTGGCGGACCTGTTGGTGCTGAGCATAAGAGGTCTTCCGAATCTGATTGTTGCGTTTTTTAGTAAAACCAACACAAAACAGACGAAGCAAATACCCATCGGTAGTCTTGACATCAACATGAGCTTCAATCATGGTCTAGTGGAGGGGCAGGGGGAGATACTGTTAGATATACCAGTTTTTTACCTTTTTTTAATCCTCATCAAGCTTTTTTCCCCCCCTTTAATTGATTTAAGGGAGAGGGATGGAGGAGAGACAGACAGACACCAGACCCGTTGCCTCCTGTACATGACCTAACCAGCAATCAAACCTGCAACCTTTTGGTGTACAGGGACAATGCGCCACCTAACTGACCACCCAGCCAAGGCAGATATACCAGGTTTTAATACTATCAATTTTTATCCCTCAAATTCTAATGTATAAAAAGGGAAAGGTTAAGTACTCACCATGCATAAAATATAAATTACGTATCAAATGTCCAGAATTAACTTCCTTGAACTTACCCAATTCTTACTATCCTTCCTATCCAATTGAATCAGTCCTCCGAACAATCCTCCCTCCTCCTCTCTATCCCCACCATCACTGGCAACAGTCCCCACCCTCACACTTTTCAAATTCGTGTCAGCCTTTTAACATTCTTCCCCTCAATCAACGGTACAACTCTGCAGCCCAACAGCTTCTATGAGCCTCTACAATATGGACATCTACTCTTATTCCACCTTTTAGTAAGTGTTCTGAATAGGTGAAATGTTATTAACACTAACTATATATACTTTTAAATGTCATTTATGTTCCAAACTAAAGCCATGCTGAGGATTAAATATTCAACTGCACAGCCAAAATACACAAAAACTATCTCAGGTAGCAATAAAAACTGAATTTCCTCCTCTGCATTTTGTAAATTTTATACCTTAGTTCAAAAAAAATGAATGTAATTATAGTAAAAGGACCTTAAAATATTTCCAGAAATGCAACCAGAAAATCTTAGGGGAATGTCATAAATAAACATAATTATATAATCAGAATGTATCATCTGGGACCAAAATATTGTCTCCATTCACTCCCATATACAAAGTATTCCAACACTGGATGGTTAGCCAGATACATTTGAAGCAATACAGTAATTTCCCACATCACAGTAATGTTTATTAAATGCTTTCTGTGTCAAGGTCTGTGCTAAATATGGATTTCATCCTAATGCCATGAGATGACACTCTTACCCACATTTTAAAGATAAAGAAATCAAGGCTTAGCAAGCTGTAAGTTTCCTGCCAAAGAGAACACAATTAGCAAATGGAGCCAAGACTCCACACCAGAGGCTCTGCTACTCCTGTATTGCCAGAGGTTATCAAGACTAGACCAAAACACCCATTCAGTTTAAAATCCATTAACTAAAATAAAATAAAATTCATTAACCTTTTAAGTCCAAAGATAGTATGAAGACAAAGGAAAGTATAAACCTGAATCTAGACATTCCTCAATCAGCCACTAGCGTATGCAACAAAAAAACTATCCCAATAATACATTTTGAATTCAACTTAAATAAATAGGATCACAGCTTGCGTCCCACTGTTGCTCAAGTTTGAGTGCCAATTCCAGAGTAAGCACTCGATAATTAGCAAGAAAACATCAAGGTTTTAAAATGGTACCTAACCCTGAACTGTGTGGTCGTCCCTCGCTGAAATTACACCATGACAGAGCATTACCCTCTGGCCACGCGTGCCATAGCACCATCCCCCGAACAACTTCTGTTCTCACCTGCCATTTTTTGACCATGGAGCACATTTTGTCACGGGTAAGATCCATGCCGTGGAAATTAGTCAGGCAGTTTTTGCCCTGAACATCCTCGGTAATTAGCTTGAATTTTCTAAATGCAACTTCATCATTCTGCAGGTCAGCTAGGCTCACTTCAAACACACGACCCTTCAGACCATCCGATGCGATTTCTAGAAAACAAGAATCAATTGTCTTATTAACCTTGGGAACCACAAAAGCAAAGTCAAGTCCACAAAGATAATGTTCATGCATAAAGGTAAGCTCAGAAAGTTAAAGTACCATCTTGCTTCTACCAGTGTCCCCAAAACAAGCACCACAGGGGCCGACGCTGCTACGAAGAGCTGTTATTTCCTTAGTCTCACACCACAGGACCAACTGCAGACTAAGATACATACGTCTCAATTTAAGGAAAATACAAGCCAAGAATAAGATACTCACTGGTTCCTTGAGTTCTCGTGACTAGTGTTTTTCCAATATTTCGGATATTGAACATAGCTGGTGCTTTCACATCATACCAATCTTTCTTAGAAAATGGATCAACCCTGCATTTAAAAACAAAATGCTTCGGTTTTATCGCAGATCACATAATCCTTGACTTTTATTTTCCTCATTCGAACGACTTTAAAAGGCTAACTGGCACGTAAACCTCTCACGGTGAGGCGAGGGGCATATACGTAGATGGACCTCTTCCCACTGCGCCCGTCCCACGGTTAAGCCACAAACGTGCCCGCTCCCCACCCCCACCCCGTAGGCAGCGCTGTCTCCCAATTACACGCAACTATCTTGAACTTTCCTAGTACGAAGAGCACGTATTGGTAACCCAGGTTCTTTTACAGGGCCTCACGCGAGCCCACTTGGAGCTCCCAGGTTCCACCCCGCCCAAGCAGAGAAGCGGTGCGGGGTCCCGAGTGGACAAGAGTGCTTTCCTCAACTCCAGCTTTGTGGCAACCACTATCCGTGGAACTTAGGAGGCCCGTGAGCCCACAATATGCAACACGCCACCGCCGACTCGCGCCGGCAATCCAGCTCAAAGTGGCAAGCACCGTCCCAGAAGGCCAGGGGAAAGACAACCGACCCGCTGCGACACAGCACCCAGACCTGCCAGGCCGCAGTTCGGAGTTTACCAACCCAGCACGGCCAGCTCAATCCGACTGGCATCCTCCCCATCCGGCCCACACCGAGACCCGCTACCCTCCCGCCGATCCCAGCAGGACCCTGAAAAGCGGAGAGCCACGACAGTCGCCACTTACACTTTCTTCTTTGCTCCCTTTTTGCCGCCTTTCGTAAGGCGCTTGTTCTTGCCCACCGCCATGGTGCTGCTCAGGGAGCCAAAAGGGCGGAAGTAGAACTCGCGCGAGAACTTAGGCGTACGGGGCGGGGCGCGCCGTCTACGTGACCTTTGACCCACGTCTCTCCCTCCTCAAGAATATCGCGACAACAAGAAGGCACACCCCCAACTGCAGCTGCGACAGCGCCCTCAAGTGTGGGGAGACTGCTCACTGGGAGACTGCGCTCCACCGCCGCCGCGGTGCAGGCTTCAGGTTACTGTGGTTTCCGTGGCTCTGACACGCGGAAGTAAGTTTCCGTGGAAGGGAACGCCTGGCCCACTCACCATCGTTCAAAGCTGAAGTCGCCGTCTCACCTTGAAACCTATTTCTCCTCCAGCGCGTGGGATTTGGAATCCGCAGGTCCAGGTTGAAATGCTGCTATCACCAGTATTAAGCCTTGTGACCCGTCTGTGCTTCAGTGTCTCCGTCCTTGAAGTGACGATAGTAATATAATCTGCCTCATAAGATTGTTAGTAAGATTAAATAAACGTGACCTCGGAGGTGCTGGCACTGTTCTGCTTGTCGACATGGGTGCTGGTAGGGGGTGGGGGGTTAGCTCTGTGAACATTCCTCAAGCTGTACGCTGACGTGTATGCTCTTCCACGTTTCTCATACGTTCATATAAGAGTTGGTGTTTTTCTTTTAAGTGACGTGAATTCTGGTGATTGTTTCCCTGAGGGACTAGGGGTCCAGTGTTCCCAGATATTTTTATTTTTATTTTTTAAGAAAAACTGGAAATTTTTTTGTATGAAACCAAATTGTTCAATTTTTGCAACTCATCCAAAAATTTTTTTTTTTTTTTTTTTTTTTACTTATAGGGATTTAACAAAATATATCCCGGCTGGAGGTGGCCCACTAGCTTCAAGGGTGCAGCGCCTAGAAAGCTGGCCCGTGCAGGCTTGGGCCTCAGCCAGGGCCGTGCTGAGTTCCTCCTCTAACTTCCCCGCTGGCAAAAACCTGGTGCCAAGCCACACCCCCCTCAAAACCTCCCGCAGCCCCTTCCAGTCCGTCTAGCTTCCATCCCCTACCTCCCACTACCCCCACCTTCTAAAACAATCTTCCTGAATCTCCAGTCCTATACTAAAATCTTTCAACAATTCCATTAATCTCATTTGCTTATAGGATAGTGTCAAGGTCCTTCACAACAATATGCATATTCTTAACCGTTCTGAACTGTACGCGTAGAGTGGTTAAGATGATAAATGTTCTGTTAGGGTTTTTTGTTTTTTGTTTTTAACCACAATTAAAAAAAAAAAATCAAAGTCCTTAGCCAAACCTACAAAAACTCTTATCAAACCCGATTCACTTAATCTCTTTTCATCCTCACCACATCTTAGCCTTTACCAGATACCCCAACTTCAGTCACCTAGAACCGTTTAAGATTCTCTGAACAAAATGGTTTTCTCTTGCCTTCACTCCTTTTCCCTCATCAGCAGGCAAATACCCTTGCATTTTAAGACAGCTCAGCTTTATTCTTTCAGTAAGATTCATTCCCCCCAACAGGCTCCCAGGACACCGAGCACTGCTTAACTTCTTCGTAACTATTGATTAAATGTGTCCCTTGCTCATTGTGAGTGGAAGGGCACACGGTGCAGTCTTGCTATTGTGCTCCCTCTCTGATCACATAGTAGGTGCTCAGAATATTTGTTGGATGAACAAGTAAGAGATAAATGACATCAGTGCTGGTCCCAGTTTTTGAACTTTATGGATCAATCCATATTTTCCAAATAATTATGGGAACCAATAGGACTACCATTTTTAAATTTAACCACATTATAAAACAAAAAACAACTGCCATTTATTATCAGCATCATTTCCTTTTTAAATTATTTTGACGACCAAAATAAAAATATAGAACTTATCCTCTAAAAGGTCAACCCTTTTTTTCTGTGAATGCTGCAAAAGATCAATCCTTTTAAGTAAATCAGCTTTATGAAAAACTCTATAGATATTATTTCTCTTGTCTAATTGCAGTTGTTGAAAACTTGTGGCCAGTAGAAATCAGTGAGTCCTTCCAAATATAATATTGAGTCTAGTAAACTCTATTAATTCTATACTTACAGTAATCTCAACTAAGTTTACTTTGTAGGTGGTAGTTCACCAGTTGAAAACTTTCCCAATGGAAAATGCTATAGACTCTGAGGTTACATACCCCAGAATAAAAACCAAACTCGCCTTCTTCCTGGTCTGATTCCTCTTTCTGCCCAAGAGTGAAAAAGCCACAGAGGAGGCATTGATGAAGTCAGCTGCATTTAGTTTATTCTAGCAACACCAGCACCTAAAGGATTTGTCAGAGGTATGTATTTCAATTCTCAACTTTGTTTTGTAATAAAAGCTTTAAAAAATAATGTCCCTGACAGTTACATTAAATGGAGCGAACATTGGTTTAAATTATACTGGGGGAAAAAAGAAAAGACAGCATGGGGGTGTAAAATCAGCTTATTTGGTCTCAATCATCTGAGAATTTCAAAATTAGATACCTGGAATAGAAAAATGTCAGAATATATCAAACCTAGTAAGGTGTCAATATTTCATTAATTTTCTTCTTCATCTGTGACTAATCTAGTAAAGCCATCCAATGTTTTTGGAATTTTTATTACTGTGTTTTGTAATTTCTGAGATTCCATTTAAGGTTTTTTCCCCCATTTATATCACTGTCATTTCTTATTCTTTGCAGGCATCTTCAATATACATTTAAGCACAGTAAGAGTAAATGTTTTACAGTCACTGTATGATAGTTCCAGTATCTGAAGTCTCTGCCAGACTCTGTCTATTGTCTATTTTTGTGCTGGTTCTCCTGCATGAAAGATGAGTTTCCTTAAATTCCTAGTTATATTTGTGTCCTGGTCATTGCATTTGAGGCCTAGGATGAAGATATCCTCTTCTAGAAAGAATATGCATGCATATCCTGCCAGAGTCCTGCAGGCAAGTAATTGAGCTTTTGGGTTTTTTGGGGGTCTTTCTTCCTTTTCTTTCTTCCTTTCCTTTCCTTTCCTTCTTTCCTTCCTTCCTTCCTTCTTTCTTTCTTTCTTTCTTTTCCTTCCTTCATTTTTTCAATTTGATTTTTTTTTAAAAATTGAGCTTTTGACTTTAGGCTTCCTGGGCAACCCAGGAGGTCCAATGAGCTGTAATTCTAGGTTGGTGAACACGTGGAAATGTGGGAAGAGTACTACTCTCAGGGGACTTAGAAGCTCCATGCACCTTCTCTCTAAGTTGCTGTATGCATCTCTTCCATCTGGCTGTTCCTGAAATATTTCTCTGAATTCTGTTAATGGCTCTAGCAAATTAATTGAACTCAAGGAGGGGGTGGGGAGTCGTTGGGACCTCTGATCTGTCAGAAGCACAAGTGATAACCAGGACTTGAGATTGGCATCTACTGGTAGATTGTATCAGAATTGCTTGTTGGTTTGAGAACAACTTCTACACACTTTGGAATGGGTTCCAAAATAACATCATTTTCTCCCATTCTATAAATACTTTCCGATCTCATTTCCTTTCCTTCTCAGCTGCAGCCTGTGGTTTTCTCACCAAAACCCTGTACTTTCTTGCATCCTTATTCTTCTCAGACACTGCCCTGAAAACCCCACACCCAGATCAACATGCAACCTACCTTCCATAGTACTATTGCCCCCGGTGTTTTCATTCCTTTTTGTATGCATGACCTTGTGTAGTTCTCTCCCACACTGACTCTGGGCATGTTCATGAGACTTGCTCTGGTCAGGGACATTTGCAGCTATGACTTGGGCAATGGCTTAAAAAAAATGCTGGCATATACAGGACTTGCTCGCTTTCTGCTATTTAGAACACTTGAGCTCACTAACTTAAGAAACCCGAGCTAGCCTGCTGGAGAATGAGAGATCATTTGAAGCCGAATAAGTAACCCAGCTGAGGTCTCTCCAGAACAACCAGTCTACCACCCATTGGGTATTTGAATAAGGCCATCCTAGACCATTTAATCCAACTGAATTGGCCCAGAACAGAACTACCCAGGGGACATATAGAAAAATAATATTTATTGTTTCAAGCCATTAAGAGTTGGGAGAATTTGTTTTGCAGCAAAAGCATATATTTTCTCTGTCCCTATGTTTATCTTACCCTCGTGGCACGATTAGAGATTACTACACACTTCAGACTGGAACTATCAGAAATTAATGGTATCACATCCCTGTTGGGTCCTTGGGGTCGCTATCAGTCTTTTTACCTATCAGGTACCCTTCCCCGACCTCTTAGTGTCTGACTATTCCAATCCCTCACATTGTTCATCCTGTCCTCACCTCAGCCCTGTCCCCAGTCATGTTTAGGAAGCGATCTGTTGGCTACTTGCAGTAATGTAGGGGCTTGCAGGCTACAGTAGGACTGGACATTTTTCTGTGTGGAATGAGAAGCCATTGGAGGATTTTGAGCACCAGAGTGATACTCCAGCTGCTATGTGGAGAGTACAACGTGGTCAAGCACAAATCGAATCAAGAAGTTAAAAGGGATGTGGGAGCTTGGCCTAGGGAGGTAGAGGAGGAAGCGCGAAGGGTGGAGCATGATGGAAACAGGACACCATTCATGAAGACTAAGATGCAGATGACATCCTCTGGGGCTGTGAAATGCAGTTGCCCTGGGTGAAGGGATGCAGTAAAAATTCTGGTTATAGTTTGAAGATAAGAACCGACAGAATTTGCTGATGAATTGTTATGTGGAAAGGAAAAAGAGGAATCAAGGATAATCACACTGTTTTGCAATGATTTAGGGGCAGGGGGAGACATCCTCTGGGTAGAAGGCAGACTCTGTCCAAAATATCATTCTTTGTACACTAGTCTTGATGTATGACTCAATAAATTAAGATGAATCCTGATTAATATTATTACTTTATAAAATGGGTAAATTACCCATTTTCTTTGGGGATATAGTTTTTCTCCTTGCTTTTCTATTTACCAAGTGAAAAGAGTATGTAATAGTTCTCTTTGTAGAGGTGTTATAAATGGGATTGTTGAAATGTACCCTACAGTAGTGCTTCCCCAAAACACAGTCATCACAGTAGTTACAGGTCAACAAACTACCATATTCTGCTGTGTATAATGAACACATTTGCCCAAATTTTTTTAAAAGATTTTATTTATTTATTTTTAGAGAGGGGAAGGGAGGGAGAATGAGAGGGAAAGAAACATCAATGGGTGGTGGCCTCTTGCATGCCCCACCTGGGGATCTGGCCTGCAACTCAAGCCTGTGCCCTGACTGGGAATCAAACCAGTGACCCTTTGGTTCATAGGCCAGCATTCAGTCTGCTGAGCCACACCAGCCATGGCCTCTTTTGCCCAAATTATTTAGGGAAAAATAAGGATGCACATTATACATGGGTGGTGCTAACTCCATATCTATATAAATGTTTTTAAGTCTTTTATTTATACTTATGCATTAAAAGTGTAACTCTAGAAAGCAATAAAGATATCCATGTGCAAAATAATGCCCTGGAATACAATAATCAGTTTTGTTTCTAAATATAAATAAATAATTAATTGGATTACAAAATTAAAGCAAAAGAGGTTTTTCCTGAAAGTTTGGGCCAAAAATGTCAGTGCGCATAACACATGGGAATGCACTATACATGGCAAAATACGGTACTATCAGTTGGCAATGAGCTAAGGAGCTTTTGACAGAATAAAATCAATTGTGTCACTAAACATAGTGTTTTAGTGTTTAGTTCAGCTGACTTTTTTCTCTATAGTAAAACTTTGCCTATTAAGGATATAGTACACTGGTTTTCATTTTGGTTTAAGCTCCTTATCCTGTTGCCAAGCTGCACCTTTTGTTGCAGAACTAAGAAGGATCAGCTGGGTTCCCTAAGAGCTGCCAAATATTTTTTTATAATTTTTTAAAGATTTTGTTTATCTGTTTATTTTTAGAGAGGGGGAAGAGAGGAAGAGAAGCATCAATGTGTGAGAGAAACATCTATTGGTTGCCTCTCGCCCACCATGTGCCCTGACCTGACTGGGAATCGAGCCGGCAAACTTTTGGTTTGTGGGATGGTGCCCAACCCACTGATCCATATCAGTCAGGGCTGCCGAATATTTTATCGGGCCTGCCAGTCACATTAAAGGCCTAGTAAATTTCTTAAAGTCCCAAGATAATTTTCAGAGTTATATAGAGGAGATGATGCATTTGACAATGAGAAAATGGAGTTTTTGAAAAAGTTTAAAGGCAACAAGGTGAAGTAGAAAGAACATGGACTTTGTAGTCAGACTTAATTTCAAATCACTGCTCTGTCACCTGCTACGTGATTTTACATTGTCTTTTTTTCTCTCACCAGTGAGAACAATACTGTTAAAATAACAAAAATTCAGCCAAATAAATTTTAAAGATCCAATTGGCTTTATTAAACAATTCATGAATCAGGCAGCAAATTTTAAATATCCAATTGGCTTTATTTAAACAATTCATGAATCAGGCAGCATCCCATCTTTCCTAATAGAAATGAGTTCTGCAGAACTATAGAAAAGAAAAAGCTTTTTAAAGGTGCAAAGGGCGGGGGGGGTGTGGATAAACAGGAAATTATTAGCAAAGAAAGCACTGTTTCAAGGAAGATCATCCTTCTAAGGGGCCTCTCAGGCAGACTATCTCACTAGGGCTGACCAAGTGATTCCATGTTGACTGGTTAAAGGTTCCTGGGAAACTGAAACTGCAATTAAATTAAGTTTTAAATCTTGGTTTTCTGATGCAGGGCCTAGCACCAGTTACTCCATCTAAGGCCTGTTGTTTCCTTTTTAAATAATTCCTACCTCCTGTGGTTATTTCAAGGTTTAAGTGACACAATATACTTTGGAAACCCAGAACAGGGCTTAGAATTTTAGAAGGCACTAGGTAACTATTTACTCTCCTTTTCCCTCTCTCTCCAAAATAAATATCAGCTGCTCACTCACACTCAGGTCAACATCTCTCTATCCTTAACCTTATAAAATGTCAAGTATTGCTCTTATTGGAGGCATTTCCCCCTCCCACCCCTTCCTGACTGGCTTGTTGTGGATAGCAGATAGGAAGAAGGAACTTGTTCCAGGAAACAGAGCAAGAGAACTGAGAAGGAACACTGAGATTAAATCTGTACACAGTGATATTAGTGTCATTACAGAAGTACAATGGTACAATCAAATTAGATTCCTTATTACCATTGTTCTCACTAGGAATGGCACACATTCAGGAGACACTTTTTTTGTTGTTGTTGTTGTTACCCACACAGCCATTGTTGCTGTTTTGAGGTGGGAATTGGAACCACTTTCCTTACACTGTAAGAGTACATGGAACTTTCCTTCCAATCAACATTTCACAAAGTGAAAATTGGGAGTAGAACCTAGTGTTGTCACTATTTGGTATCATGTAGATCTGTGCAGTTTCACCTTATTATAGAGTAGTTAGAACTTATGAAAAGTTCTTAATCTTTCTGAATTTGTTTCTCCTTACTCTATTACTTGGAAGTTCAGTTCAATGTTGACATGTTGCCCAATTCCAGGGAGAACACTCACATAGACTGCACAGGAAGTTAAACAACTTTGTTCAGAAACTGTAACAAAGCCCTAAGTAATAGTTGCATAAACAAGGTAGAAATTATTTCTTACTTATGTGACTAAGTGTATACAGTCCAGGGTTGATGTATGGGCTCCATAGTGTTGGAGACTTAGATTTTAATAATTTCACCAGTCATTACTCTATCATCTGTGACGTTTCTCTTATTCATGTGGTCCAAGATGAAAAGTCAACATTTAATCCAGCAGAGAGAGGAAATCAAAGAGGAGGGTATGTTCCTTACATTGCAGAGTATATCAGCCACAAATTCCACACCTCCATTCTGCTCATATCACTTTGCTATCTCTAGCTGTAAGAAAGGCTGGGAAATGTAAACCTTATCTGTATAGCCATGTGCCCGCCAAAAATTCTGTTACTTTCCAAGAATGGAAGAATGGATATTTAGGAACAACTACTCTATGTCTGCCTTAATTGTAATGTTTTTATGAAAATTAAATATATAGCGCACACCAGCATCCATGGTAATATTTAAATTGTCACCTAATTTTTCTGAGCACCGTGAAAGATGAGCTCAGACTGAATTTCTGTCTTTGTCTACTAAACCACCAAACAACCTTATGTTTTCTATTTTTATTCCTGTTTCTGCATTTTCCCTTCTTAATAATTGTTGAAATGAGAAATGGTGTAAGTGTTTAAGCCCCTGGAAGTTACACTGAAAATACTGAGAAAAAAGGTAGAAGCTTTTATTATATTATGGCAATGGGAAAGAAAATTAGTATTATGGAAGTGCTGACCCAGGAATAGAATTACTTACATTATCTCACTTAATCTCCTTTAGTCCTCACAACAGTGCTGCAGGTAGGATTATTTAATGAAGAAACAAGACTCTGGTTTAGCGATTTGTGCCAAATCACACAGCAGTAAGTGTAGAGTTGGGATTCAAATCCAATTTTGATCACATAGATTAGCTTCCCCCCCACAAAAAAATTTCCAGGAAAGCTCTGGCTGGCATGGCTCAGTGAATTCAGCACCAGCCTACAAACCAAATGATTGCTGGTTCGATTCCCAGTCAGGGCACATGCCTGGGTTGCAGGCCAGGTCCCTAATAAGGGGTGCATGAGAGGCAACCACGCATTGATGTTTCTCTCCCTCTCTGTCTTCCTTCCTTCTCCTCTCTCTAAAAGTAAATAAAATATTTTTTAAAAAATTAAAATTCCCAGGTGATGTTGATTCTGCTGGTCTAAGATCCATGCTTTAAGAACCACTGGGCAAGACTCTGATGTATTTATCATCTAGTATCTGTAATACTGTATTAAACATTAGGTTGGAAACCCAGAATATACTCACTAGGGAACAACTTAGGTTACCACTCTGGATACATACACACTTCTTTTTTGTGCACTAAAAAAATAAATTAGCCCTGGCCAGATGACTCACTTGGTTGGAGCGTTGTCCTATACACCAGAAGGTTGTGGGTTTGATTCCCATTCGGGACACATATCTAGGTTGTATGTTCAATCCCCAGCTGGGGTGCATATGAGACACAATGAATTGATGTTTCTCTCTCATCGATGTTTTTTTTCTCTCTCTCGCCCTTCCTCTCTCTCTAACATCTATATACATATTATCTAGGTAAGGATAAAAAGTTAGAGGAAGAAAAAACACACAAGACATAGAAAACAAAAATTAAAATGGCAATTTTTAAAATTTTTAAATAAAAAACAAGTTAGATCCTTTTATTTAATATGGTATGCCAGATACCAAAATATGCAGTTCACAGTTACTTTGGTAGGCTGTGGGGGGTCGTAGTGATGTACTGAGCAATGAAGAGACATGATCAGAACTCTGCTTTAGGAAATCCATCTGACATCACAAGTGTAATTAGGGGGAGATGAACCAGGAGCCAAGACCTCTTACAATGCTCTAACCCCCTTAAGTCCCTAAATTGATAGGAATAGAAAGAAACATGAAAAACTCTCTTTGCCCTTTTGTCTTTTATATCCACTGCACCTACAGTTTCCTATTGTGGCAGGAGTTAACAGACTAGAAAATATATATCAGTATTCTTCTAGATATGACAATATCTAGAGCTTCTCCAGGGAAAACATCAGACCAGGAAATACAGGTCAGCCTAAAACACTTTTTGCAAAGCAAGTTTATAATATTTGCTTTCTTATTCTATCTCCAACTGATACTCATTTGCTAAATAAACTATACATATTTTCTGAATAGCTCACTTAATCCCTTTTTACAACCCGGTGTATTGAGTGCTACTTAGGTCCATCTATGAATGAGTAAACTGGGGTTCAAAGAGAAGAAGAAACTTGCCCTTTAACGTTAGGAGAGTTGGACTTCACACCTGATTCCAAAGCCTGTACTCTTAAGGAAAAAGGAGGGGAAAGAGTTGAAATTGAGAAGCATGGTGTTTTTTCTGCTCTAATCATGTCTCTATTCATGAGCATATCATTTGAGCATATCACAGTTTTCTTTTCAGAATGGCCATGGTAAACTTACTGCTTTCTGGAAGTTTGAACATATTTATTTTAATCAGTCCTATGGGACTCACAAAAAGACTTCTTTGTGTACATCTCTTCTAAGAATGCTGAGTTGTTACAATATAGCCTGAGAAGGATAAAGCCCCAGAGCAAGGCAAAGCTCTTGAGGTAGAGGGTGAGGGCTACCACCAAAGAGTTGAACTCTTACTGTGCTAAGTATCAGAGAAGAGGTGGGAACTGAAACAGGAAACGGGAAACTAGTGGTCCAAGAGAAGGAACTGCAGGTATTTGGCTGGGAGTCACTCTCATTTTCTTGAGAATTCATTTTAAGGCCCTCCTGGAAAAAGAAAAGGAAAAAAGCTGACCTCTGCAGCCTGTGGCACCAAAGCTGAAGATGAATGAGCCTTATCTTGCTTAACAAAAGATTATCTAGGTTCAGGTTACTCTTTTTGTTCATATCCCTCTTGTTATCCCTAGGCCTTTCTTAAAATCTTATTTAAATGTTTCAGTCCGATTTAACTAGGCCACAGGGAGTTAAAAGGAAAAAAAAAAAAAAAAAAAGAGCTCTGTCCAACTTAGACCAGCAGTTAAAAAAACGGGAGTAGGTCCCCTTGAGACCGGCTTGGTGGTGGCTGCACGAAGTGTGAACTTCCCAAAGGAAGCTACAGCGTGGGACATCAAAGTTGGGGTTAGGCAGCGCAGCCACTTCTCACTATTGTCCAGGGGAAGGCCTCCTTCCATCCACACCTGTTAAGGAGGAACAGAGAGGTGATTTGTATTAAGAGAGCCAGGTTTCCTTACCCATTTACTTCAGAGAATGTTTTTCTATGTGCAGGTCAGACGCATTAGTAGGTTATGAAATCAATTTAGTGGGTGTCAATCAGCAAGTGTTTTTAAATGAAATGAAACAGAAACTATCATATACTTAGAAAGTTTGTTTTTTGAGATTTTGTTTCAGTTTTTAAAAACTGTGCGCTTGCACGTGTGTGTGTTGGGTTACCATGTGATTGTATTTCTTACTGTGGGTTACGATCAGAAGAGTTCAAAAGCCACTGTTACTGATATACATCTAATGAAGTCAGAGTATCAAGGGGAAAAAATCCTTACCTTTCCTTGTGTGTTTGTGTGTGTCTGTGTGTGTTTTTCACTTTATAATTTATGTACTCAGGGATTGTTCCCTTTAACACATGGAAAAAATAACTTACCTTTAAAAAATTATTTTGAGTGCTTTCATTCAGGAATTTTGCACTGCTTAATAGTTCTCAGCTCTGTGGGCACCTTTATTTGGCTGCTAGGAATGAAAACAAGTCTGCTGATGAGATTAGGTGCCCGGAAATAGTGATCTTTGGTGGGATTTGTACTTCTTTAACCTCTTCTTTCCAAAGTGGAAGGTTTAGGCCTTCCCTTGTCACATCAGTGTCAGGACTTGCCCATGCGGGCTGACAGGCAGGAACACCTGGCTCTTCACCTGAACGAGGCCGGTGGTGCTCTAGACTCACTATCCCTTAATTGCTTGGTCCTTGTAGTCTTTATTGTGATGCTAGATAAGCTCAAGTGTCATTGCCTAAGGTCAGTGTCACAATGCTCCCTGTCACACACCCCCCCTTGAGTTCAAGCATAAGTATTTATTCCATTAATTCTGAACCTTAATCATACTAAATTACATGTGATTAAACTGTTGCATACATGTATACCATAGTTAACATGAATTTATTTGTCTCCCAGACATTTTTCATCACTTTATAAGTTTGGTTTATAAGGCCGGTGCTCAGATACAGCCATTTATCATAAAAGGATAATACCACCACAGTTATGGCTTCATGGCTTGGAGGAAGAAGGTGAGGAAGTTCTTTACCAAACCAGATTAGCCAAAAGATTGAATGATATCTTTTTAGTGATATCAGTTGATGATTTTAACTTAATAATTTATAGGCACTTCAAGGGATAATTTAAGGAAATCCCAGCAAAAGCAAAATCTTTCTGAATATAAAAAGTTGACTGACATTTAATCCTCTTTTGATGACTAAAGCAATCATGATTATTCTATTATCATTGCCAGTAATTGGATCCAAGTTAGTCAAGTGACCAATTGTGCCAGGGTTCTTAGAAATACTTCCTCACTCCTAAGAGAGGTCTTCATTTCTGGATGTTGACATGTCTGAGTTATGATGTCAGGAATTTCTGCTGTCATCTTTCTGTTGCCTGAGGATGAAGTTGTTACCTGAAGGATGAAGAATGACAGAGTAAAGGGATGGAAGAACCCTGGATCCTGCATGACATTATAATGCAACTGCATATATCAATCCTGCCCTACCTCTGAACTTCCTTGTTATATGACATAATAAATTTCTTTATGGTTTGAGTATTATTAGTTTTATTAATTATTTACAGCCAAAACATTCTAACTGATCTACTGAATGTTAGTACCACTTGGTAACACTGGTTTTCCCCAGATGCTGCTAAAATGCTTTCTATAACTCCTCCTGTATTTTCCAGTGTAGTTAGAGAACCCTCTGGAGAATATACATGGATCCAGAATTTTAGAAACTCTCCTAGGTACCCAGGCCTCAATATCTTGTCAGGATTAGTTTGTGTCAAAAGCTGTCATTGCCTTTTTTTTAGCCATTGACCTCCATTGCAGATTCAGGCCAGGTCTGAAAATTTAATTCTTTACTTAACAAGAAGGATAAAGTGTTCCCAGGTGTTAAGATCCTGCTTGCTGCTGCTGCTTATATCTGTTACTTAAACTCTGCTTTAGTTATGAATGCTTCTGACTGAACTGCATGAGCAGGTTTCTGACTCCATATTTCCCCCTTCTTGCCTGTGCTTCCGACAAATTGAAGGGACTTCTTACAATCTTAATTTCAAGAGCTCCCCCATTGTTTAACTCTCGCCTGCCTACCCGAATTCTTGATTCATTCCTTCTCTGACTTTCCATGTCTTCATCTTTATTTACAGCATGATAAAAACTATTTACAAGAAGGAAATGACTAGCCCAAAGTACATTGGAGAAGTATTTTAACAGGAGTGACCACAATAGTGGTTCATATTTCATATGCCTGTTTTCTTTCCTGAGGTAAGAAGAATTTATAAGCTGCTAACTTCATATGCTCTGCATGAACTGTTGTAAAAGTTTCAGATACATACCGAATTTAGTTTTTTGTTTAACTACCAAAGATTCTGAAGAGAGAGGAGAAATTAACCAGAAAGATTTATTTCAAGAACAACTTTTATTTAATTAAAGTATTATTAGCAATAGTTCAGTATATAAAGGTAATAACTTCTTTAATATAGCCATTTGTCATTTATAGACACTACCCTATTAACCTGAGTAATCAACTCTGTTTCCCTTCAGTTTCATTTAGTCAGGCTTAGGGGTAACTACAGGTTTTTCTGTGGCTTGTGTTTATAAAATAGCCTCTTGCAATCTGCTTTTTTGCATTTACACATATGAAAAAAGTCAAAATATATTAGAGAGACTTTATTCTTATATATTAACTATGTGAAATTTAATTTCCTACCCATAAAAATATTTTTCTTTTAATTAATTATTAATTAGTTTCTCTCATTCTTATTTTAATATACTCCTGAGTTACTTTTCTATCTGCTATAAAATTCTATGAAACTATTCATTATGTGTTAGGAAAATATTATTCTTGATCCAGATCTCCAAAGGCTTGTTTAAAAAGCAATTTATCATCAAAATTTTAAAACTTTTGTGCTTTAAATGACACTATTAGGAAAGTAAAAAGACAACTCAAAGAATGGGAAAATAGGTATAAATCATATGTGTGATGAGGGACTTGTATCCACAATTTATAAAGAGCTCTTATATGCAAAAATAAAAAGAAGAAAACACAAGTAAAAGTGGGCAAAAGATTTAAAGAGACATTTCTCCAAAGAAGATATACAAATGACCAATAAGCATACAAAAAGATGCTCAACATCATTAGTCATTAAGGAAATACAAATCAAAACCACAATGAGACACCCACTAGTATGGATGGTTAAAACGAAAAAGACAGAAAATAACAAGTGTTGGTGAGGATTTGGGGAGGTTGGAGCCCTCATATATTACTGGTAGGACTGTAGAATGGTGCAGCCATTTGGGAAATCAGATTGGCAGTTTCTCAAGTAGTTAAACATGTGAGCTAGCAATTTCACTCCTAATTGCAAACCTAAGGGAATAGAAAACGTGTGTCCACATACAACTTGTACACAAGTGTTTATAATAACAAAAAAAAAAGTGGAAATAGTCCAAATACCTGTCAACTAATGAATGGATAAACAAAACATAGTGTTGTCCTGTTATGGACTGAATGTTTGTATTTCCCCCAAATTCATATGCTGAAGCCCTCACTTCCAGTGTGATGATATTAGGAGGTAGAGCCTTTGAAAGGTACAGGTTTAGGTGAGGTCATGTGAGTGGAGCCCCCATGATGGGATTAGTGCCCTTATAAAAAAAGGAACAGACACCAGAGCTTCCTCTCTCTGCCATGCGAGGATGCAGTGAGAAGGTGGAGACCTATAAGCCAGGGAAATGTCCCCCACCAAGAATCAAATCTGCCAGCACCTTGATCTTGCCAGGGGCTGAGGGAAGACAGAAGAATGAGGAGTGACTGCAAATGGGTGTGAGATTTCTTTTTGGGGTGATAAAAATATAGTAAAATTAAATAATGGTTCATAACTCTGAGTATATTAAAAATTACTGAACTTACCCTTAAAAGGGTAAATTGAATACTATGTAAATTATATAGTATCTCTGTATAAAAGTAATTTAATTTTCTGTCTACTTAGGTCTAGTTATTTAACAAAACTCTTTATTCTACAATTATATTCAGAATCAAGGTAAGAAGTACATAGAAACATATCAATAGTCAACACTGATAAATCATATCCAAATGCGCATTTTACTCTCTCAAATATTTTCCCCATGATTTACATACACATTTTACCCCCTAGAGTATTGCTCTCTGCATTGGAATAACAACTACCTCTAGAGAACTCTTTAAATGTGTTTGAGGAGGTGAAGGATACAATTAAAGTAATAGCCTAACTATTGCCACTGACTGGGGGCAGAGTCAAAATTAGCACTCACCTTTATTGCTGCAACCAATTTGTTTCCAAACCATCAAAGAGATTTCAAAAAGAAACCAAGTGTAAATTGTCATCCAAAGACTGCAGTGTCTGTCCCTTAAGACATTAAAAAGGAAGAAATTTTAGGAGCTTTAGTTTCCAATTACATGTGCCTATAATAAAATTTGTCACCATTCCTTAATAAGTGTAGATGAGAATTCCACAGATGATGAATTGTGGAAGAAGAACAAATGAATCTGTGAAGAGATGCATAACCTCACCAACAGTTAAGGAAGTGTGCAGTAATATGACAGCATAAGAGACCATTTTACTCCTTCCAGATTAGGAAAAATTTAAAAGATAGATAACATCCAACGTGGAAGAGAGTGTTTGGAAATAAGAACTCACATCATATTGGGAGAATAAAAAGATATGATTGGTTTTGAATGGTAATTTTCATTGTTGATTCATTTTATATGTGTATACCCTTTGATTCATCAAGTCCATTTCAAAGGATTGATTTTTGAGAAAAATTTTCACAACTCTGTGAAGATAAAAGCACAAAAATAGTCACTGAAAGTTTATTTATAAAGAAAATTGGAAACAAACCAATAATCTAGTAATGGAGCAACAGAATACCATGTAGTATTGCAAGATTCCTCATTAAGTGAAAAAAGAAAGTGATTTGATTAGTATGTATTGTGTAAATAATATGATTACGCTTTTGTAAAATTAATATTCATATGATCTTATATAACCTAAGTGCATACTAGGTACTCCTTAAATATTTATGTTAGGTTATATCTAAACACAGGTTAAAATGTGCATTTAAAATTAAGAGTTTTATGCAAAAAATTATCAGAGATTACTTTTAAGAATGGTTATATTGGACTTTGATTTTCTAAATTGTATCATTCTGAAATATTTGACTTGTAAAAATTATGCATTTCATAATTTTTAAAAATATTTGTTCTTTTTTAGAAAGATTAATGCTCTTAGGGTAGTGAAAATACTCTATATGATGGATATATGTCATTATACTTTTGTTTAAACTCATAGAATGTACAATATCAAGACTAGGGTAACCTACAGACTTTGGATTATTATCATGTGTAAATGCAGGTTCATCCTTGGTTAAAAAAATAAAAGCACTATTCTGGTGAGTGATGTTTTATAATGGGGAAGGCTATGCATGTGTGAGGGCAGAGCTATATAGAAATCTCTGTACCTTCCTTTCAATTTTACTATAAACCTAAAACTGTTCTAAAAAAACCCCATAAAATCTTTACAAGGAAAAAAAGGAATGAAAATTCCCAAGTATAGCAATGGACCAGGACCCAGATTCACATTTAGTGTTGCCTGTGTTTCCCTTCCTTGCAATGTCTTAGAATTTTAGATTGAAATTAACAGAGAAGAGATTGATAGCTAAAAGAGATTGATAGCTTAGTTCAACCACTTCCTTTTACAGACCAGTAACCAAGACATAGAGGAATCAATGAGTCCTCTAATATCACACCATAGAGGCAGTGTCATGTCCAGAGTCCAGGTCTTTTGTCTCTAAATAAAATGATTCTTCCTGTTGAAAGGTGGGAGGGGGGGGGGGAAGAAAGAAAAAAAAAGTGAAACCTCTTTTTCTCCCACTTATCAAAAGCTTATACAATTTTATTTTGATTAGTTTCTGAGTCAGCTCACTGGTTCTTAACTAGAAATACACTTCCTTAATTCATAGTACCCATCTATGATACTAAAAATAGTCATTCAAAAAAGATTTTTTCATATTTTGCAAAACCAAGTACAAGACAGTTACAGCATTTAAAGATGTCATTTTATTCATACTTATTTTTTAGGTTTTCTTTTCTCCATAAAAGGAAAAGGAATTATTTAGAAACTGAAATAGACAAGATTTATAACACTAAATACAATTTTATATTGATTTTTAAAATGTAATGGATTGTGCCATCTCTCTTGAGTTTAAAAATTATTGATTGTGTCATTTTTAAAAATTTGTATGTTATCTTTGCATACTAACACTTTAATTAGAAATCAGCCAAGTAGAAGATAAATCTCTAAATGAAGACTGTATCTAATATTAACTTTATTTCAGCTGGGTTAGAAAAATGAGATTTTTTTTTTTTGTCGCAAATAACAATAACTTTAAATAACTGAAAGAAATAGAAAGTAGCATTACTGGTGTGGCTCCTTGGGTTGGGTGTCCTCCCGCAAAGCAAAAGTTTGCCGGTTCAATTCCCAGTCAGGGCACATGCCTGGGTTGAGGGCCAGTTCCCTGATTGGGGGCGTGTGAGAGGCAACTGATCTATGTTTCTCTCCCACATCAATGTTTCTCTCCCTCTCTTTCTCTCTCCCTTCCCCTCTCTAAAAATAAATAAAATTTATATATATAAATTTATAGTTAACTTCAAAGCTTGGGTACTCAGATTGAAAGGGCCTTTAGAGTTCTGGCTGGGGGTAACTCGGTTAGAGCATCATCCTGATACATCAAGATTGTGAGTTTGATCCCGGGTTAGGGCACATACAATCATCGACCACTGAATGCAAAAACAAGTGGAACAACAAATCAATGTTTCTCTCCCTCTCTCTTTCTCTCTCCCTTCCTCTCTCTCTCACTCTCTCTCTCTCCCTCTCTCTCTTTCCCCCCTTTCTTCCTCTCTCTCTCTAAAATCAGTAAGTAATTTTTTTTAAGAAAAAGTTCTTAGAGACAACGCAGATGTGTTTATTTACAGTTATTGTCAATTTGATAAAGAATGTTTATCAAGTTTTATAGGTGATCTCTAAGGCTTAACAGGGTATTATATTTACTCATGATATATACTATTTTTAAACCCCTAGTTCTGAGGATATATAACAGAAGTTACTGAAAGTAAATTGGTCAATATCTGAAACAATGTTTTAACAGACTCCTTAATCTCTCAATAGTCTAGTGTTTAAATTATAAGATAAAGGAGGTAATTTTTAAAAAATATATTAGAGACAAGCGCAAGAAAATGCCCGAGATAATTTCTGCCCCAAGGTTCAAAGCATTAACTGTAAAATCAATGGCCCTTTAAAACAAATTTTTATGTTTTAATTGACTAGAGGCACAACATGAACCATTGGCATAAAACCATCATGAAATTTTAGGCTGCATTTATAAAAAGATAGTGTTCATAACCGAAGTAGGCAGCTTCTAAGATAGCCCCCCAATGCCTCCTACCTCATGAGATTTAATGTCTATGTGTAATCCTGTGGGCTGAACCTTGTGACTCAGTTCTAACATAGAATATGTCAGTAAGGATGGGATATTTCTTCTGAGACAGTACAATATTATTTTTAAAAAAAGAACAAAACTGCGTCTTCTCTCTCTCTCTCCCTCTTTCTGGGATTACTTTGTCCAGAGTGAGCAGTCTGTCATGATGCGTGATGATGAGAGCAGTCCTGTGGAGAGGTCCACGTGGTGTGATGAGGAACTAAGGCCCTATTCACTATCCCGTGAGAAAGCTAAGCCTGCCAGCAACCACATGAATGAGTTTAAAGGAGGTTCTTCAGCCCCAGTTGAGTCTTGAGATGACTACAGCCCTGGTCACAACTTGATCGCAGCTTCATGACAGACCCTGAGCCACAATCATTCAGCTAATCCTTTTCTGAATTCCCGATCCATGGACTTGTGAATTAATAAGTATTTGTTACTGTTTTAAACTGGTAAATTTGGGGGTTAATTTGTTATGCATGATAGGCAACTAATACAAGGACAATAGAGTATTAGTAACATGGAATTCAGTACTCAGACTACATCTAAAACACTTACTTTCTTCAGTTCTGGGTGCTCTCTTTATGCCTATTGACAATCTAAGGTATGTCCAGGGAAGGGTGATAAGGATTGTGAAAGAGCTCAAAACTACAGCACACAAGGAATTGCTGAGTGAATTATTAGGGTAGAAAAAAGGTAAATTTAGGGAGAAATTGGACATCTTCTCTCAGGTATCATAAAATCCTATGGAAGAGCTACAAGGGACCTGGGACTTAAAAGCTAGAAGAGATATTCAATGGTCCAACATCTGCACTTTATAAGTCAGAAAAGTGAGGCTCAGAGGGGTTATGATTCTGACCTAACATCACATGACTAGTTACTGGTTGATCTGAGAATATAACTCCAGACGTGTGTGTCAAAGGCAGTTGTGCTTTCTGCAGCTCTTGGGATTTATTGACAGAAGCTATAGGAAGGCCAACTTTAATTATTTGTAAGAAAGAACCCTTGCAATTAGAGCTCTTCAAAAAAGCATGGACAGCTATGTAGTGTAGTGGGCTCCCTGATATTGGAAATGGCTAAAATAAATGGCCTGGGTGGCTGCTTATTCAGACATTAAGTTGAATCAGATTACTTCCAAGATTTCAACCAATTCTAACATGTGATTCCATATTAATTTTAAGGTTAGAAAGAATATAAAACAGACCAGAATTCACCATGGCAGTAAAACAGGATTCTAGAATCTTAAAAACAAAAACCACTTTATAGAAATAAACAATACATTTCCATTAAAAATATCAGAATGAAATGTCGGCATAGTAACCATTGTTGAAATAAGAGCAAAGCCCTGAAAACAAAGAATTTTACTTTTGAAGAAACAAAAAAAGGAAGAGAAGAGCACAAATGTTTAGATTTTAATTATTTGTGTAATGAAAAGGGGCACTATAGTGAAATATACACTATAAAGTAGAGGTACATATTCTCTTCTTATTTACATCATAATGAACAGATTCAGGAGTTACCAGTATAGGGTAGTGGGTAGTCATTGTGGAAATTCTATTTATAATTCTCTCTAAATATAATTAAAAATCAGAAGATGGATAGGCTAAGAGGTAATTCCTACAATTAAAGTGTTTTAGAGACAATGCCAGCATGTATCACAAGCACTTTAACGCCCACAATTAGACAACAAGGACCTAAGCAGCACAAATAGAGCAAAGACTGTATGCCACATTTATCAATTATATAAGAAGTCCTTTTTAAAAGAATAATTGTGAATATTATTTGTCGGATCCTCTGGAATAAAAATATCACCCTAATTAATTGCTTTTCAGTTATAAATAATTATCTTTCACCATAAAATACCTGGATAAGTAATGAAACATTATTTAGAAATAAATTCACAACATTTATAAACCCAGGGCCTTCCCCTTCTCAATAATAGCAAGTGAATTCTCCTAGTAGCTCACTGGAGAAGTATCCTCAATTCCTCTCTCTTTATTTTACCTAGAGTCAATCAGCTCTACTTTCAAAATCTACTATATTCAGACTCTGACCACTTCTCGGCACCTCCCCTGCTACTACCCTGGACAAAGCTGTCATCATCTCTTGCCTGGGTTCTTCTAACTGGCCTTTGGCTTTTGCCTTGACTTCTGCCTGTCCTCCATCCAGCAGCCGGAGAGACTCTTTAAACATGTGTGCCAACTACGTCCATCCCCTCTGCTCAAGGCCCTTCAGTGGCTTCCCACCGCATGACTCACCAAGGCCTATGAAGCCATCCATGATCTGGCCCCTTACTTTTCTGACCTCATCTACGACAATCTTCACTCATCGCATTCTAGTCAACACTGGCCTTCTTCACAAACACACCAGGCATACTCCCATCTCAGGGTCTTTGCACTTGCTGTTTTCTCTACCTAAAATGCTCTTCTCCCAGATATTGTCAAGTTTCAGGTCCTTCTTACCTAACTCTTTGTTCCATACCACTTTCTCAGTGAGGCCTTCTTCTGTTTAAGGTTACAACTTTCATGACATGCACATTTCTTGCCTCCTATATTTTCCTTAACATTTCTTCTTACTGTTTTACTTGCTATATAATGTACCTATATTTTTATTGTCTGTCTCTCCATTAGAATATAAGCTCTATGAGGTCAGGGATTTTGTCTGTTTTATACACTGATGTATCAAAAGCACCTTGTATAGTGCCTGGCTCATATGGGTACTCAATAAACTTATGTTTAATTACTAAGTTAATTAGGAAGAACTCACTTGTATTATTATTTTTCAGCCCCTACCTGAGGATATGTTTGTTGATGAGAGAGAAACATTGATCTGTTGCTTGCCATATGTGCCCCAACCAGGGACTGAACCCTCAGTCTAGGTATGTGCCCTGACTGAGAATTGAACCCACAACCTTTTGGTGTAAGGGACGCTTCTCCAGCAACCAACTGCACCCAGCCAGGGCAAGACCTCACTTTTTACAGCAGTGAGTTTTATATGGAAAGCACTTAGGCTATTGATAACTAGAACAATTGACTTATTTTTAGTTTTAGATTGACATTTGCTTTGCAATTGCAGTACATATTAGACAGAGTAGATAAGATTAGCATTTTTCAGGTATAAGGAAAACTGCAGTTCTCATGAGTGCTGAATCAGAAAACCCCAGGGCATAGGTAAAAGTAGATATTTTGCCTGAAGCAATGTGCCCAGAAGAAAATTAAAATTTTCTTAACTATATATTTAGTCCAGCTAGAAAAATATTTGCATGTTATTTTGAACCTTTGTAAAATTGCTTTACCTGATCTCAGCAATAATTTAGGAATTAAAAATAAAACAAACAGAAATCCCAAACAGGGACATCAAAATATCGCCGTATTTCATCAGCTAGTCTCAAAACTAAAGGAAAGTAGATTCACTTAAGATTGCCCCAGTTGATTTAATAAATAAATCTGAATATATACTTCAGTATCTTGAAAAGGGTAAATAATTTTGAGATTGGTAAATTGGCAACATTATATCTTCTGATTTAATATACATTTATTAAATTACCTAATTAAATAATGTTATTAATTTATTTGAATAGTTTATAGAGCTGCTTATAGAATTATCAGAAATATTGAGCAAATATTTTTAAATTTTTATGTTCATAGTATAACCAAGTATACTGCCAGTCAAAGGAAAAGAAAACTTACTCAGTGTAAAGCATGCTTCATTGTGCTTATTTGGGAGAATATTGTTTTCTGTCTTCTACATGGCAGCAATATTATATCATTTGATTTCCTTTTGGATGGAATGTTCCATAAGTATAGGAGAAATGAGGTTTTTCTTTTTTTTTTTTTTGAAACAAATAGCTGCACCAGCGGAGATGAAGTTTTATAAGCACTTCAGATTTGATTAAGATCTGAAATCAAAGTTGGCTATAAAATAGAAGTGTCTTTTAATAAAATGCAGTTAAATAATTGAAATAAATTTATAAACCACATATTTATAGTTTTAAATAGTCATGATAAATCTGTGTACCCACCACGTGGGTGAAGAAATAGCACTACTAGTACCGGCGCTCTGTGTGGCCCTCTCCATCACAGCTCTGTTTCCCAAGAGGCACCTATTATTTCGATTTTGTGTCCTCTATTCATGTACTTTCCCCAGATCGTACCATCCGTATGTATATTCCTAAAGAATATATTACTTAGTTTTGAAAACTAGAGCAGCAACCACAAACTTGGTTGTATAAGGAAAAAGCAGCATTGTCATTACTTGTTGAGGGCTATCAGGAAAAAACATGCTGATCAGAGTCCCTGGGTCATAGTCTGGCTTCAGCACTTCTGAGACTTCACAAGAGATTTTCTCGGTCTATAGCAATTCCTGAGCAGAGAGCTTATTGGAATTCACCCCTCTGACATGGGTATAGTGTGGATCAGGTACAAGTTACACAGCTGTGATTTGATTAGACAGAGGGGGCTGCTCTTTAGTTTCTATGTTCATCTCCTATGGTCTAGAAGTAAGTCAAGCCAGAGTCTTTTGGGGTAAAATGACTGTTCTCAGATGAAGAGGAAAGCATAGCTTCAATACGTGATCAAGACAGGCCAAACACACATAAGTACCTGGGTTAGGCTTACCCAGCTATTCTGTCCTCAGGCTAAAAAAAAAGGATATAATGGCAGAGAGGATCTTGATGATGACAGTGCTGGCCATGTTTGATTATATATTTTTAACCTTTTTTTTAAGATTTCACTTATTTATTTTTAGAGAGAAGGGAAGGGAGGGAGAAAGAAAGGAAGAGAAATATCAATGTGCGAGAGATACATCAATCAGTTGCCTCTCACATGGCCGCAGCTGGGGACCTGGACTGCAACCCAGGCCTGTGCCCTGGCTGGGAATCAAACCAGCGACTTTTCGGTTCTCAGAGCAGCACTCAATCCACTGAGCCATGCCTGCCCGGGCCTTATCTGATTCTTGAGTCATACTGCCCCTCCTGGACTGTTAGCCTCCCGTGTGGGGCACAGCTGTCACCTGGGATTCCCTTTCCTCTCTGCTGGAGCTCTAACTCCCTGTACCACTCATCTTTATCTCTCTTGGTTTAATCTCTCTTATTGGTGAAGCATACCCTTTAGTCACTTCTTAAGAAAAGATACATGGGAAATAAATTCTTTGAGACTTTACATGTCTGAAAAGATCTTTGTTCAATCCTCATTTTTTTAAAAAAGTTTCTTTTGCTAATAAGTGTAGTATTTTTTAAAAAGTTTTTTATTCTTTTTTTAGAGAGAGTGGAAGGGAAGAAGAAAGAGAGGAAGAGAAACATCCATGTGAGAGAGAAACATCACATTGGTTGGTTGCCTCTTGTACACACCCCAGCTGGGGACCAAACCCAAAACCTGGGCATGTGCCCTGAGTGGGAATTGTACCAGCAACCTTTAGCTCTGCAGGATAATGTCCAACCAGCTGAGTCATGCTGGTCAGGGCTCAATCCTCATTCTTTATTGATAATTTCTAAGGAGAGTATTCTGTGTTGGAGAGCATTTTGCTCAGAATTTTTAATGCAATTCTCTTGTTTCTTGAAAGCCTATCTTCTTGCTTCAAATGTTGCAGTTAAGAAGTCCAAAACTGTTGTTCCTTTATTCTTTGTGTGTAACCAACCTGTTTACTTTTTCCCCTGAAGCTAATAGAGTCATTTCTTTCTCTAGTGTTCTACAGTTTCACAATGGGTGACTTATTATGAATCTATCTTCATTGGTTTTCCTTGGCTCTTGGTGAGTTCTTTTTTTTTCTAAAATTATAAGAGAAAGTTTATTGAGCAAGTTTATTTAGAAAGTTACAGAGGCAATAATACTGCGCTGTAAAAAAATGAACTAAGGAAACAAGTTGCAGTGGCAAAAAAAAAACAAAGTTTGAGCAAGCATGCTCTGTAGGGGTGGGGGAAGAGAGAGAGAGCTTGGGGAGTTCTTTAATCTGGAAACTCAAGTTCTTAAACTCTGGTAATTTTTCTTGAATTATTTTGCAGATTTCTACTTGTTCTACTCTTTCTGTTCCTTTGCTCTTCTAATCGTTTATGTATTTCCCATCTCTGTTTTTTCTGTTCCACTTTCAGGGATGCTTTGTTCAACTTTATCTTCTAACCTGTCTTTCAAGGTGGTTATCATCCTTCCCTTCCCTTTCCCCCTCTCCCACTTCCCTCTCCTCTCTCTCCTCTTCCTCACAAGCTTTTAAATCCCAAGGACTTTTTTATTTTCTGAGAATTACTGTTTTATGGCATCCTGTTCTTGTTTCATGAATGCTTTTTTTTTAAACTCTAAAGATATTAATAACATTTTTTCTTTTTAAAGTTTTTTCCTTCCTGAATAGCCTTTGATTCTTCCAAGCTGTTTTTTTCCTGTTTGTATTTGTCTGTATTTTTCACTTTAGAAGAGTCCCTCGATAATTGGTAGTCCTTGATTTTGATTCTGTAACCCCACAATTAAGCATGAGGACTTAACCACATGATTAAGCATGATGGACTAAAAAAGTGATTGAATGTACTGAATATGAGGCTTCATGACTTACTCTTCATTGTAGGGTTAAGTTAGGTAGACAAGTTTAACCGTTGAGTCAGATTCACCAGGAAAGAGACACCTAATCTCCTGCCAGATGGGTAAGTGCCTGGTTGCTAGCATTCTCAGCACTAAGTGAGGGAAGGGGGATGGGATTCTCTGAAATAAGTATTCAGTATGCATAAAATTGATAAATTCGCTCTTTGGGGCTCAAAACCTATCCCCCTCAACTGTGCCAGGCACTTTTATAGCCTAGTGACCTAAGTTTTACTTTCTTCAGAACATAAATGTCTAATCTATCAACCTTGAGAAAGGGCAATTGCCCCCCATTTAAACAGGGAGATCAAACTGGTTTTATCCCAGTCTTTTTAACTGCAAGTTCCAGAAGTTCCCGTTGCTGCCATTTCCCATGTCTTTTAAAGATCCTGTAGAATAACTTGAGTTGGTTTTAGTTTTCCTACTGCCTTGGGATTCAGGTGCTTTGGAACTAAGTCAGTTACCATTGGTCTATTTTGTTTTCAGTTTCCTCTGTACTTCTTTAGTTTTGGTGGTATAAGAAAGGAGAGTGAAGTGAATGCCTCTGTTTGATGTTACCCTAACTAAACAATTTAGTAAATGTTTTCTTAATTTACTTAATATTGTTTCATTATAAGATTATAATATTGTTTAGATCTGAACAAAATCTTTGCCTCTTTTGTGCTGTGGGTAGAAACTTTTGGGATTTGTCCTTTAGAATCATCATTTAGCAAGACCTGTGTATGAGGTTTGACTAACACTGCCTAATTTCTTTATCTCTTTCCCAACTCAAGTCTTTATTCCTTGAGACTGGAACTTGCTGTAGAGAAAGATGGTGAGGCAGCCATCCCTGGGAATGCTGGGTCCCTACTTTGAAATATCAAGATATGGGCCTTTTCTGTAGCAGAACTTTTTCTCCATAAAAACTTACCTGTTTTATGTGCCATTTCTTCACAGCCATGGTTTCCTTGAGAGGACAGGGGTAGCAATGAAGTCGTAGATAAAATTAACAGTGACTTAACACAGTGAAAATGTTTGCATGCTAACAAAAATTTGAAGCTCTGGCTGGTGTGGTTCGATGGGTTGAGTGCCGGCCTGTGAACCAAAAGGTCCCTGGCTTAATTCCCAGTCAGGGTACCTGCCTGAGTTGTGGGCTAAGTCCCTGGCTGGGGGCGTGCAAGAGGCAACTGGTTGAAATATCTCTCACACGTTGACATTTCTCTCCCTCCCTTCCCCTCTCTCTAAAAATAAAAATAAAGAAAGAAAGAAAGACATTTTAATGATTAATCTCATAGTTGACTTTTTAGGTGTGGTAGAACACTGATAGGAGATGCTTTTCATGCCATTATATCACCTCACTTATATGTAGGCTTAGTATTTATTAGGATTCAATAAAATGTTCCTATTTGTCAACATGTCCCCAAATTTACAAAGAACTAAAGCTGTTTTTTGTTTATTACATTTTATCTATATATTTATAAAAATTGTTTTAAAAATCATTAGTAAATTTACTTTCATTGCATAACAGATAGAAAGAAATAATGCCAAATTATTTTATCACTTGTTATGACATGAAAATTAGTTTATTTTTAAAAAGTAAAAGGGATTAATTTTACAAAGCTGGGCTTTTGTGGTATGTCAGAAACAGTAACTGAAATGCTAAAATGCCATTGAAACTCCAACTTAGTGGCAGAGACAAATGCCTTTGCAAGGTGGCTTCTAAATATACATGGACACATAGTTATTAGTGACTATCTGAGCAAGCTCAGTTCAACTGTAGCTAATGAGGCAAAAGGGCAAGGCACTTTAAAGTAGAAATTTGTACATTTCACATTTGAATTTATGTGCCTATTTCTGGATCCTTCAGGAAGGGAAGCATTTTGAGATAGGACACTTTTTATGCTTAACACATTCTAGACATGAAAAAAGATATACTCTACTTTCTTTGATGTAATAACTACCATAAAATTTCATCTCTCTCAAAATCAAATTTTAAGCCTAACTCAGTTATACAGTTTAATGTAATAAAATATTTCATGAATAGTTTCCCTTAATTATATTTATTTCTGCCTCAATTGTTTTTATTCTGTAAGGTTAAGTATTAGCCTGAAAAACTAATAAATAAAATATTATTTTATTTTTATTATTATATTTGGACCTAAGGAAGAATATGATTATATGAAAGTATACTTACCTCTATGTGCCAGTTGTATTTTTATAGATGATTAACAGCCAAATCAAAATATAGATTTCTTTCCCCATATTTTATAAGGAGAAGCTTCCTGTAATAATTGAGGAGAGTGATGTTCAAGTTATTCCAAAGAAAATTGAAAAATTGAAAACTGAAAATCATTATTAACTATCTATAAAATTGGTCTTATTTACAGTTTTATACATTATTTTACTGTTCAAAGACATTTATAGACAACCTCAGTAAAAGAAAATGTGTGTTAGGTGTCAAGCACAAATTTAAGTGGAGTTAGACAAACAATGAATTAATAAATACTTTTACTTTTTATGAGTCAGGTACTTTTCCAGGAGCTGGGAATTCATTGGTACCAAGTTAGAGACTATGGCCTCCAGGGAACCCCCTTTCAGTGAGGAAGGCAGAATCCTTAGGACCCCTCCTCTCATGAAGCAGGAAACCATTCACTGAGCACATACGGTACTTGCTGTCAGGCCCATCTTGTGCCCAAGCGGTGCCAAGATTAAGGACATAGTCCTTACCTTCATGGGGCTCACTTCTTTATGGCTGAGTCAGAAACGATGCAGTAGTTTAAACAGATGTGACTAAAGACCTTTAATAATCTCCAGATCCTCCAATTCTACTCTAATTTGTGATTTCATCAAATTCTTCATCTGTCAAATGGGGATAATATAACTTTACTTATAGCATTGTTGTGGGCAGTAAATAACATCATGTAGCAATGTGGGCCCTGGGTGGTCAGTCTCCTGACTGGCTCAGGGACTCCATCTCAGCAGAAACAATCCTATTTCATGCCTGAGCAGACTGACAAATTACCCCATGTCCCGGAGTTTCAGGGCCACTTGTGATATTTAAAACTTCGAATGTTAAATTGTGGGATGTGGGTCCATGTGGTAAATACCATGTTTGGGGTAAAAGCAGGTTGTCATGACAGCGCATAGAAAGGACACCTGAGCGAGGAAGGGGATGGGTGCAGGAAGTCCCGAGATGAAGTCTGAAGCTGCTGGTCTGAGAGTGGAGAAAAAACCTGGCATCGGGAACAGAAGAGATTGAGCAAGTGGGTGGAGGTCGGTGAGGGGAGCCTGGTGCTTCAGAGGAGTCATGGGTACTTCAGTAGAACTTGAGCCTGAGCAGGGATTTGAAGACTTTTTTGTGCCACAACCCTCTCTGATAAAGCCAATAAACCCTTCCAGAAAGGAATGTCTTTACATGTATACAGTAGGAAACAATAATTACAGTGCAGCTATCAGAATATTAAAAATACAATTGCAATTTAGGTATTTCTTTATTAACCTGCTAATAAGGTGTAGCAGTGGCTGTAATAACTACTACGATGTCACTGTGATGAAGATAAACAATATTCGAGATGTCTATAATAAATGGAAGTTATTATGAAAATATCTGATTTCTATTGGTTGTAAAGCCACAGATATTGTTAATAGTGCTGTGGTTTATTGCCTACTTTTATAACTGGAGGCATTCCTAAATTTCAATTAGATTAGTAAAAATTAAAAAATTTTCCCCTTATGCAAATTCAGTCTACTACAGAGCCAAGTTATGTACCCTTGGTTTTAGGCTGTAGCTTCTAAATGAGGTTCCCCATCTTCAGTAAGATCTTGCCTTTTGCCCAGTGTCTGGTTTGGTAATGCACAATCTGATCAAGCCATTCCCCTCCTGAAAACTCTTCACTGTTTCTCTGGGCTCAGATAGAGAGCAAAACACAGCTAATGGGGATGGGGATGTTAGGGGTGAAGGGGCTGAGCAAAAAGGAAAAAGGACTCATGGACAAAGAACAACAGTGTGGTGTTTGCTGGGGGTGGGGTGTGTATGGGGACTAAGAGGTAATGTAAAAAATATACAATAAAAAATTTAAAAAATTCTTTATTGTGAATCACAAATCCCTTTAAGATGGGTCTTTCTCCATGCCTTTACTCTTATTCTCTTTCCCAGACAAACAGAACTTGTCAAACACAGCCCTCTTTTGCCTTTCTACTTATTTATTTATTTTTTTCTGGCAAAATCTTCTCCCTTTGACTCTACCTTTCCTCTGCTTGGTAAATTCCTTCGTTAGCACCTCCTTTGGAAAACCTGACTTACCATCAGTGTGGTTCCTGGCCTCACAGCGTTTGTGTTAGACTGGGGGAAATAATTAAACATGCAATTATATACAGTGTAAGAACTGTTTTGTTTACTTTTTTACCTCTGGGTTTACAAAGTGCTCGCTTAGTGCCAAAGTCTCATATACTCCAGGATGGCCAGTCTGTGTGAATATTCTGTGTCAATGGCAGTCCCTGGGATTGTGTAAATATCAGCCCTGGACTGATAGTATTTTACTGATTAGTAAACAAATGAATGAGTGACTGCCTCAGCTGGGTGAGCAAGGGTGGTGTAGAGAATGAAATTTGGGCAGTAACCGTTCTTGGATTATGTGTACTCAGTTTTTAAAATTAATGATCTTGATTGTTTTTCTTCATTTTTACTTATAGTATAAAAGAGATGAACATTTCAAGGGCTTAAAAGAGCCACTTGCTCTGATTATAAAAGTATGAAAGTTAATTTACAGCAAAGTTAAAAATATGGGAAGATATACCAAAATAAAATTAAAGTTACCCACAAAAGATTCCCTTACTGTATAGAACTATCTTGGAGTATTTTAGATCAATGATATTTGAAATTGATTATAAGCCTTATTGAATATACAGGGATGGGCAAAAGTAGGTTTGCCGTTGTGAGTACAAAAAACAGCTTACTCTTGTATTATTTATTTATTAATTATCATATTATTTGTTGTTATTATTAACCTACTTTTTGCCCACTCCTGTTTATTGGGACACTGATTTCCTGACTCCAAAAATATAAATTGTGTAAAACTTACAGAATATATAGTTATCACTGAGATGTGGTTTTTCCTTTGTTAATTATTCCATTAAGCAAATGTTTTCTGAAAATAAAACCTGAGTAAGGCACCGGACTTGACATTTTGAAGGATGTAAAGAGAAACTGGACATCAATCCCGTGACTCAGGCACTTAGAGATTATTGGGGGTATTGGGTGTATTTGGAACTTTAATATAAGGCAGTAAGGATATGTGGCTTAAGAAAAGAGCAGTCAGCCAAAGTGAACTTTTTAAAGGTAAATTAGGCCATGTCATGAAACTGCTTAAAATCTTCAACAAATTCTCATGAATTTATTTTAATTCACTTTTTGAAGTGTATAATTTACAAAGTTGTGCAAACATTTCTCATTAGATTTTAAATAAAATCCAGACTTTTAACAATGACCAGAGCGTTTGTAATTTGGCTCCTGCCTGCACCTTCCCTACTTATTTCATGACACATTTGTTTTTGCAGTTGCGGCCTCCTTCACCTAGAATCCTGGAATACATCTCCTCTGGCACTTGGAATAGGTGGCTCATCCCGAGGGTCTCAGCTGGACTGATACCTCCACAGCTACGATTTTTCCGAATATAATATCCAAAATAGTGCCCCCATCTACCCAGCTCCTGTCGCATCGCAACCTACTTATAATCTCTATGTGGTTTTGTATTACTTTTTTTTGTTACTGGTTTATTGCTGGCTTTCCACTGGAATATACATTTCATGGAACAGGAATTTTTTGTTTGTTTTAGCTCTCCTTACTTTAAAAATTTCCCAACCTTTATTTTGAAAAGTTTCAAACCTACAGAGCAGTTAAAAAAATAGCCTAATGAATGCCATATACCCTTCACCTAGTCTTCAATTGTTAATATTTTATCACATTTGCTTAACTTCTCTCTTTATATATGTACAGTCATCCCTCAGTATCCAAGGGGGAGTAGTTCCAGGAACCCCTCATATATCAAAATCTGAGGGTTCTCTAGTCCCCTACATCAAATGGTGTTATGTAGCATTATAAACCATAAACCTACAGATGTGCATCTTCCTGTCTACTTTGAATCATCTCTAGATTACTTATAATACCTAGCACAATGTAAATGCTATATAAATAGTTACACTGTAATGTTTAGGAAATGACAAGAAAAAAAGTTTTTACATGTTCAGTACAGATGTAACCATCATAGACCTAACTACATAGTATATGTCAACAAAACATAAAATTGAATATTTTTGATCTGAGGTCGGTTAAATCTGCAGATGCAAAACCTGCACATGTGGAGGGTTAAAGGTGTATCTATATTTTTGGAAAAAAACCAAAAGAATAATGTTTTATGATGTGAGAAAAGTATATGAAATTCAAATTTCAGTGTTCGTAACTAATGTTTTACTGGAACGCAGCCACCGTTATTGGTTTAGGTAGTGTCCCTGGCTGCTTTGCTGCTACAATGGCACTTGAGTAGTTGTGACAGAGAACATATTGACCAAAAAGTCAAAAATATGTATAATTTAAAAAATATGTATTTATTTATTTTTTAGAGAGGGGGAAAGGAGGGAGCAAGCAAGAGAGAAAAACACCCTTCGGTTGCCTCTCACGTGCACCCTGACCAAGGACCAACTCTGCACCCCTGGTGACTGGGAATCAAATCAGCGGCCCTTCTCCCCATGGCACAATGCCCAACCCTCTGAGCCACACTGGCCAGGACAAAAAGTGAAAAATATTTGCTGTCTGATTATCTATAAAAAACATTTGCCAACCCCTCCGCCCCCCATTAGGTCTTAAAGTCCTCGAGGGCACAGTGGTTTGCCCACAGAAGGCATTCGATAAATGCTGTTAAGGTAAGAAATGGGCAAACCTGGAGATAATTTTTATAAGAGTTTGTCTGAGCCAGACTGGTGATATATACTATGGAACAAGATTTCAGGTGTTCAGCAGAATAACAGTCTTGCAGTTTCTTTTATTAAAGTAAGAAAGATTACGTGAAGGTGGGAGAAAGCAAGGCGGGGATCAGGTTTCATTGCAGATAAGACTGTGCTCTCTTCAGGGTGGTCTCCTTCAGAAGGAGGGGTCTGAAAGGGGACATGTTAAAGGTGTTTTAACCTCAGTGCAACAGCAACAATGGGCATGGCTTCCTCTAGGCCTGGGGCATGGCTACCTGCCATGGCTGCCCAGACAGGAATTTATGAGCAGCTCTCCATGTGAATTTACTTCCCATAGAAACCCCCTTTTCTCCCACAGTGTTTTTTGGATTAAATTGAAACTCTTAAGCCTCTTAATTTTCCTGACTTAAAATTCCTTGTCTGTATCTACACAACTATTACCCGTTTGAATGGGTAGTGTCTTAATATGAAAAGTAGCTGTAGTATTAAAGTTGGTTTATTCCTTAGAAACTAAAAAAGGAAATCATACATTTACCTAGCTTTAATACTAGGCTCAATGTGTTAAGTACTGTCAGAAAATTACAACTTACATGTTACTGGCTTCAAGACAACACTGAGCAGATTAAGCTGGAGCAATTGGGAAGAGACCTTAGGATTTCAGAGTAGCTGACATTGGATTCTCAGGTCACAGTGGGAAGACCAAGAGCAATGTCCAGCCAATGGGAAACCCCTGGGTGTAAGCCTGGGCTGCAGCGTAGACTGTGGAAGACACTGATGTGCCATGCTGGCCTGGAGGTCGACCCTGAAGGACTGCATTTCCCAGAAATAGGGTCTGCCCTCTTCCAGCTGTTTGTTATCATCCACTCATTTTCAAACCTACAATAATCTGGCTTTTCCTTTTCACTCAACCGAGACAGTTCTGTTGAAGTTTCCCCCTAACCACCGGAAAATCCAATGGGCTTTGATCAGGCCCCATCCTTCCCAACCTATCTGTGGCATTCGACAATTTTATCTTCCTTCCTTTTGGAAGGCTTTCCTCTCCAACTCATTCTGGTGGTACCTATACTCCCTTCTCTGGTTTCTTTTCCATTGACAGAATATTTGGGTGTGAAAAGGAGAGACAGTTAAAAGTGACTCTGAAGATAGGAATCATTCATATCTTTCTGAAGTATGAGGGCATTTATTATTAATGCTCCAATGATTAAGAAAAATACTAAGTTATAAAGTTTGTGTGATTTTTAAAGAAAAATTACTATTTTTTCTCTTGTATTATAGGTTCATTATAAATATTAAAACTTTATTTTTAAAGTTTTATCAGATCCAGCGGTAATCCTTTTCTCACTTGATCCTTACAACAGTCCTATTTGGTAGGCATTATTAGCCCTGTCTTATGATGAAATTGAAACATAGGAGCATTAAATGAGTGTAGGAAACTGGTCTCAAATAGAATTAAACTCCCCTCCCCCCATTATTTGAAATGAATTTTTCAGGGAACTGCAGGAAGAATGTTTATTTAAATATACTCTTTCTTCTGGTTTTTACTAAATTGGGAAGCAAAATGCCAGTACTTAAATTGTATAGACTCACAAGTCTCAGATTCAGTACCTTATATTTAACCCAGGAGACTCATTTTCTTCCTTGTCAGAATGACCCAGCAACTGGTCTAGGTGCTTGGAGATATAATAGTTTTTTTCAATCCAAGAGGGTGCAATAGACTCTGTAATGGTGGTGAGAACAATGCAGCTCTCTAAAGCTGTGTCTACATGGCAGTCCTAAAATGGTTAAAAAGTGAAAAGTATATTTGTAGTTGTTTGCAGCCCTCAAATTCCATTTCAGTGTTTGGAAATCTGAAGATTGATGTCATTCTGTATGTTCCATTTTTTTCTAAAACTGGGGTAATCAGTCATTCAGTCATCTTCAGGCAGTCAAACCAGTTTGGTGGGTACCCCTCCCACTTCCCCCATCAGAAACTGGCTTCGCTCCCTAGCGCTTTTTGGCTGATGGTTAGAGTCGGATCGACAGGTGCAGCAGTAAAAAAAAAAAAAAAAAAAAAAGAAAGAAAGAGAAAGGAAGAAAGAAAAGAAAAGAAAACTTTGCAAACTCCACTAAGAGATTTTGTAAATAGAAATAAAGGCTGTGTAAATATAGTACCTCCACTTTCCCTACTTCACATTGCACACTAGCAACCCAGCAGAAGGAGATCACAGTAGACAACCCACAAAATAGAGGCCTTTTTAGGGAGTGGAGGTGGAGTGAAGAGGGCCTCTGGCTGCTTCTGCTTTTGTGCAAAACTTCGGGCCAAAACTTTTGATTCAAATAGCTTACATGTGGGAATACGGAAGAAATTTTCAGTGATAAAAAGGTGACCAAGACATATGAGAGAACTCATTTTATTACAAAGAAAGTCAGATACTTCTTTGTTGACACAGGAGGATCTGGTAAGGCTGGAAACCTGGTGCAGTCTGTGAGCGTTGGGGCGTGCTGGAAGAGGGTCTAGGATGATGAGGCTGTTGTACCAGGCAAGGCGGAACTTAGTAACTCTATTCATCTTCCGAGTTGCCGAGTTGCCGGGTGAACTTTGCTTAGCGTCTCTCCTTTCACTACCTACGAAAATGAGGCAGAGAGGAAGTAGGCAACAGCAGGAGCAGAGCATGTGGAGCAGGAGTTTGTACCAGTTTGTAATGTTTAACCTTAGATTCTTTCTGATATATTTTAACAGATCAGTATTTTTTTATGTGACCTGAATGAACTGTATCCGAGATTTCTAATTCTGAAAAACTCAGTTCAATTGTTTTGCTTCATGAATTCCTAATGGCTTGAGTGAGCAAAGAACTCATTGTCAAGAATTGCCTCTCTTGGTCCAAGAAACTAATAGAATTTGTGACTGAATCAAAGATTATATGGATGTCCCAAATGCTGACCAGACTAGCTGGTAAATAATCAGAAAAACTATTATAAATTTTTTCAAAAATTAAAAATGCAGTTATTTAACAATGTATGCTTTAAATATTGTAATAATGGCTTTTTAAAAAGTTAAGCACTAATTGCTTTTGGATGCCATGCTAAGTACTTCATCTTTAATCATTACAAAGTACTATTGTTATAGTTATTTTATAGATGAGGAACCCGAAACGTCAATAACTTGTTCAATGATTTCTCAACAGCACACGGCCAATAAGTCATGAATATAGAATTTAAGCTGGATGTGTTATGTGTCAAAGCCTATGCTCTTAAGTAGTATATGATTTTATGGTGTTTATAATAGCATAACATTGGAAACTATAAAAGATTGGTTAAATTATAGTCTAGCCAATAATATAATCACATGCAGTCATTAAGGTGACGTTTAAAAGCCTATTTAGACACACCAACAGTATGGGGGTTACCAGAGGGAAAAGGGGTGGGCGGGTGTAAAGGGTAAAGGGGGTCAAATATATGCTGATGGAAGGAGACTTGATGATGGGTGGTGAACAGGCATGTAATACATAGAAGGTGGATCATAGAATTGTACACTTGAAACCTATGTAATTTTATTAATCCATGTTACCCCAATAAGTTTAATTTAAATAAGCCTATTTATTGACATGGGAAATATTAATGTTTTATTTCTGGGTGAACAAAAGCAGGCTACAAGCAGTATGTGGAGCAGGATCTCCGTTTTATAATACACATTTATTTAGTGGGAATACATATATACACCTAATGTTAGAGATGGTGTCTCTGGGTGTTGCAGTTATGGATGTATTTATTTATTTTTTCATTTTTGAACTTTTTGTAGTTTTCAAACTTTCTACAATTAACATGCATTACTTTTCTAATTATGTAAGACCTTTCATTGTTATTTAAAGTAGAAGAGAGAAATACAGTAAGGAATAACAAATGTACCATCATTAATTTTGTGACAGATAATGAAAATTTTGTGGGATAAGTGGGTAGGGAGAACTGAGCATATGAATGTAGCTGTGACACAAATGCAATTTCTTTCACAGGTGCAGCCACCAGTACAGATATGTCTCACAATTTTCCATTAGCCGATATCTTATTAACCAGGGTTATGAGTAAGCACAGTCATATCCTGATCATTTTCCTCCTTCTTGAGTCTCTTTCCTCCCTTGGCTTCCGTGACTCCCTACTATTTTCCATCTACATCAAGTTATTGGCCTCCCCTTTCTTAACCTCCTTTGATAGTTCCTTCTGCTACCCTCACCTCCCTTTGCATTTCAAAGAGCCCCAGACTTGGCCTTGAGTCTCCTCTTCACCACCTACCTGAAATTTAAAAAAAAAAAAAATTAAAATGCCTTTAGGAGCCAGGCCAGTTACAAGTCAGTGAAGCAACCCCTTGACTTCACAATTGCTCCAGCTCAATGCCAGTCATCTCCACCTCAATAAATAGTAGCATATCTACCCACTGCTCAAATCAAGAATCTAGAAGCCATCTTTTATTGCTTCCTTTTCCTCATCTTCACCTCTTCACATTCAATACATCAGCAAGTCCTGTTCGTTCTAACTTAAAAATATATCTTAACAAACATTTAAAATAAATCCTTTTCTTTCCCCTTTCAGCTTTCGTCCTGCATCAGCTATTTCAGGTTTACCTTAAATAGTCTCTTTGCTTTTATTCATTCTTCACATAGCTAGTTGTATGAATCTTTGGGTTTGGAATGGGAAACTTAGATGTGGCCCTGGTCTTCTTCCATTCATCCTATTGAAAAGGTAAAAAATTACCTAGTTGTCTGAATGATTACAATTCAGAATTAACTTAGTAGTACTAAAAAAAAAATGAATTCACTTTAGTTTCTTAGCAGTCAAATATTTGGGAACCTATAAAAAAAATACAGAAAGTTTGTTTGCTCATTTGTTCTGCTCACTTTGTACACTACTACCTTGGTTAATTATGGTTGATGGAGAATTGATTAAAAGGAAAATTATATTCTACTCTTAATTCACATCCACCTATAAAGAGCAAAACAGAAAGGGTGAAATGTGTATTATAATCTGGGGGTGGCTTACTAAACTTCTTTCCACTTAAGTTAGTCTCACCTCATTTTTCCAGGACCTCAGTTCAATAGGTTTTTCTTTCTTTTTTTCTTTGCCTTCTAAGCTTCTATGATTATGACTCATAGAATTAGAACTAGATCAGTTCTTCCACGTGTTACTTTCTATATTAGTTTTTTCTCAACTGGTTAAAATGACATAAGCAAAAAACATTTTGTTTTCTTGAAGCTTAAACACAAAGTTAAACTGTCTAACAATTTCCCATTAAGGGAAATTGGATTTAGCAGAGGAGTAAAGCCTTTCTAATTTTACTATAAAACATAAAATAATTTTCCCAGCTATTTCTTCCTTGCTGATTATAGAACTTCCAGTAATCTCATTTAGGTCTTGGAAATTAGAGTACATTTTTCTAAATGGTAATTTCTTGGTTACTTATCACATTTTACTTTAGAAATAAACCATTTTGAAGTTGACACTATTTCTGTGTTGCCTTTAACATGAAATCTAGCAACTGTCCGTTATTTTCTTTTCTTTACAAAAGAGCTCTCATTCTTCTCCCTTCTGATTTAGAAGACTGTTGCTTTTGGAATAGAAATATACAGTCCAGATTGTCAAGGTTTAGGGACACTCTAGGTTGTTTCCAAAAGTCTAAATGAGAGACACTAAAATTTTTATGCAAGTTAATATTATTGACATTAACCCTACTGTTATGTATGTGTCATCAAAAGAATATTATGGAATTAAATAAAAATAAGTTAGGTCAGTGGTTATGAACCCTGCCCTTACATTGGAATTACCTGGGAAGCTGTAAACAATATTGATGCCTGGGTCCTGCTCAAGATTCTAATTTAATTGGCCTGGACATTGAGATTTATAAAAGATTCCAAGTTATTCTAAAGCAAGGCCAAGTCAAGATCCATAGAATTAGGCAATTGCAGCTCCAAGATGTCATTTTCTATATTTGAGACTAGCTGCATGTATGAAAATGTGGCAATATATTCTCGTGTGTGTGTGTGTGTGTGTGTGTGTGTGTGTAAAACAACACAGATGTATTATCTTACAGTGATGGAGGTCAGAAGTCCAAAATGGGTTTCACTGGGCTAAAATCAAGGTATTGGTAGGACTGCATTCTTTCTGGAGCTACAAGTAAGGATCTGTTTCATTACCTATTCCACCTTTTAGAGACTGTGTGAACTCCTTGGCCTGTGGCTTCTTCCTTTATCTTCAAAATCATCAGTGTAGCACTTTCAAATCTCTCATTGACTCTAACATTTCTGCCTCTCACTTTGATTTATAAGGACTCTATTATTACTTATATTGGGCCCACCTAGATAATCCAGGATAATCTCTGATGTAAAGATCTTCAATTTATCATCTCCCAGTCCTTTTTCCATGTGAGGTAATATAGTCATAGGTTCTAGGGAGCAGGATGTGGACATCTTTGGGGCTGGGGAGAGTGGCATGCTGTTGCCTACCGCAGTCCCTGCAGTCTGTAGTTCTTTGCCTCTCCTAACTGGACACTTGCCCTGATGATCTTTCTCATTATGGTGGATGTCACCACATTTGCATCTCCAGCTCCAGCAGCGACAATTCATTGGACATTTCCCTTTTGATGCCCCACAGGTTCTGGAGCCCATGTTTCTCACCTTTAGGCCTTTGCACACTGTGATATCTTGGCTTAAACACTTTTTCCGCAAGTCACACTGTCTTCCATGTCCCTTAAGATTCAAGGCATTCCTTTCTCCAGAGAGCTTTTTTCTTTTTAAAAATATTGAGAGATAATTGACATAGAACATTTTGTAAGTTTAAGGTGTACAACCTGTTGATTTGATACATTTATATATTGCAATGTGATTACCCCCTCTATCATGTCACATAATTATCATTCTTTTTTGTGGTAAGAACTTTGAAGTTTATAATAAAGTATTGTCGATTATAATTACTGTGCAATGCATAAGCTCTCCAGGACTTCTTTATCCACTATTTGCAAGTTTGTACCCTTAAAACACATCTCCCCAATTCTTCCACCCCAGCCCTTCAGCCTCTACATTACAGAAGTCATCGTTCTCTGTCTACTTGGAATAGTAGGAAACAATTCAAAGTACAAACCCCAGAAAATGAGGGGTAGAAAAAAATAACTCCTTCTGTCTATTTGAAGTTAATCTCCTGGTGTCTCACTTAAAAAAACATTGAATTTATTTTATTTTTATTGTTTATGGTGTTACAGTTGTTTTTGCTTTTTCTCCCTTTCCCCATCTACCCAGTCCCATCCTCTCCCCTCCCCAAGTCAATCCTCATATTGTTGTCGGTGTCCAGGGGTTGTGCATTAATGTTCTTTTGTTAATCCCTTTGCCATCTTCCATCCTGTCCCTGGTGTCTCATTTCTCATGTGAAATCCCACTACTCTCTTGATGAGTGCCATTTTCAGGGGACATACTGACCTTTCAGAGACCTCACCTGGACAAATAATTCAGAATTTAGCTGACTCTGTTTACAGTCTTTCTAAGGATATGCACATGTTATATAGATTGTAAAGGTGGGATGGAGGGATGGTACATTTCATTGAAGCCTCATGACAGTTATTATTTTGCTATCATAAGAGAATATGGCAAATGGGCTACCTATTTACACTCTGCTTAAGAAAAAAGTAGGGATGGGAAAACAGAAAAGACAAATCAATAAGCCTAGTCTGTGTCTATGTCAGCTGCATGAAATGCTGCATTCATACTTCATGTCTTCAAAGGTATGCCCTGCTAGTATACTTGCTGAAAGTGAAGAGACGTTGCCCTTTTCAGTCTCTATACCTTGTGTGACATGTCAAAAGAAAAAAAGAATTTCAAAGTGCCTAAAATGTAATAAAATTAATAAGGATCATTTTGAGTGGCTAGATATTGAAAAATCATATGAACTTTTAATCTTAAACCTTTGAGTTTTTGACTGAAAGAGTAGGCAATGTATTTTCCTCTTAAATTCTAATTATTTTCAGAATCTAATGCCCAATAAAATGTTATTAATAAAAGTTACTAACATCTGAAATTTCATTTAACCCTAGTAAACTGTAATGAGAAGTAAGAGTAATGTTTGGCTTCCTAACCAGGAGGGTGCTGCAGGCCAAGGCCACAAATTACCAGCCTATGATATCCTTAGCTATGCCAAGGACTGTATTTTGCCATGTATAATGTGCACCCAGGTTGTTGGTCCAAACTTTCAGGAAAAAAAACTTCTGCTTTAATTCAATGTATAATTTATTTATATTTAGATACTTGTTTTTGTATTATCAAGGAGTTTTACCATTTATTTTTGAACATGCAGATATCATTATTGCTTTCTAGAGTTACACTTTAACATGTAAGCATAAATAAAAGAATTAAAACTCCTGAATTAGTACTACCCATGCATAATGCGCATCCCTATTTTTCCCTTAAAAATCTGGGCAAAAATGTGTGCATTATACACAGCAAAATATGGTAGTAACTTGAAGAAAACTGCCCATTTAGGGATATACCTCTAGATGCATAGCAAATCATGTAGGTGTAATCATTTAATCTATACTCTAGCCGAATGTCAAGAAGTTACAATTCAGTGTTGGCTGTTCCTTGTAGTAGAAAATCCTATCCCACCTTTGTTTAAATATTTATTTTTAGAGAAAAGGGAAGGGAGAGAGAAAGAGAAGGAGAGAAACATCGATTGGTTGCCTCTTGCACACCTCCAACCGGGGACCTAGCCTGCAACCCAGGCACGTGTCCTGAGAATTGGAACTGGTGAACTTTTGTTTTGGGGGTTGATGCCCAACCCACTAAGCCATGCCAGTCAGAGCTCCTGTCCTACCTTTGTTAACAGAATTTTCTTATCTTTGTATATAGGTAAGGGTTGGTAGGTTAATAATCTTGATTTCATCATGAAATTAGATTCTCTTTGCTTGAATTCCTCTGAGTTATGCTTAAGTCTTCCTGTTCTGAATCCACTGTTTTGCTTTCTGTTGTGGTTTCAATGTGTTGAAGTCAAGTACGAAAATTATGAAAGCCCTCTAGTCCTTAATTCTGTCAAGATAGTAATGTTAGAAAGAGATACAAATTAGATAGTGATAGAAAACTTGAGCCTGGCCCTGACCAGTGTGGCTCAGTTGGTTGGGTGTCATCCTGCATAAGGTCACCAGTTTGATTTCCTGTCAGGGCACATGGCGCGATTGCAGGTTCAACAGCTGATCGATGTTTTTCGTCTCACATCTCTTTATTCCTCCCTTCCCTTCTCTCTAAAAATAAATAAAATCTGTTAAAAAAAGGAACCTTGAGCCTAGCTTTACAGAAGGCTTATTTTGCCTTTCTTCCTTTTTCTTCTTCTTTTTTCTTTCCTCCCTTCTATGTAGTAGTTGAGTGTATGATAGAAGGATACAACTAAGGCAGCCTTATAAACACATCTACTGATAGTTCATATGAAGACTTTTGACTTGAAAACTCCCATTGCAGTACCAAGAAATATAAACAAATTTTAAAATTCAATTTATTGGGGTGACATCGGTTAATAAGATCACATAGGTTTCAAGTGTACATTTCTATCATATATGATATGTATATCCATTTTAAGATTGTCATATATACTAAAATCTTCCTTCCTTTAACTGATAGTTGTTGTATAGACTCAGGCAAGGGTTTTCAGGCCAGAAAACTTAAAGCAAGTTATCTTTAGAGTTTTAACTCAATCCAAATGTGTTGAGTATGTACAATGTTAAAGTATTGTGCCATGAAGGAGCTTAATAGTTGATAAACTGTTGACCTTGAAGCACTTTCATTGTTCTATTCTTTACACTTAAACAATAATGCACAACCATTGTGTTTTAACTGTGGTCTGGCTAGAAGTAAAATTTCCCCTCCACCTTCTTTATGCTTCCTTCTGCAGTGAACCTCTGTTTTTTGCCAGCTATCTTACTGTAACCAGGGGCAAAGTAAAGCATGATATTGAAAATTCTGAAAAATTGTAAAATATGGTTTGCAGGTTTTCTTTTTTGTATGGTTGTCTTCTGTCCCCTTTTGTTTCACCAGAACATTGTTAGTAGTGAGTTGGCAAATCTATGAGACACAAGCCTCAGCCGTAGATCATTTAGACTGAGTAATTGTGACCACACTGTGTTTAAGGCATTCTCACTATTGTCTGCTCCTTCCTAATGGAGGACATTTATTTATTTAACAAATACTTTACTAGCACTTATATGCCAGATACATTAACATACTCTAGATTAGACTATTTGCTCAAATCTGAGAAAGCAAAATGGTATTAGAAGCCTTCCATTATTTAATGCTTCTTTCCCTGCCTGCCTACAGACGTGTTAAAGGTCAAGTGAAAGTTGCCTCTCTCCTGCAGGCACACCACACCCCCTATTCCAGCCTTAAGCCATTTAATCATCTGAACTGTAAATCTCGGGTGTTTAAAATAGTTTTTTTTCAGCGACTTGGGAGTGGCAAGCTACTGATGTTGCCTCTTACCCTGGCAATGCACCAATCACTAATTCAGATCACGAGAATGATGTTTGCCTCATCTTTAGAGTATTTAAACCCACTTATGGAGACCAAATCTTTAACACACATTTGCCATCACATGAGATTTGGTGCAGCTGAATTCATTTTAGTATTTTAATGATGTAACACTTTTAGACACTCGTGCTTGTCTTTTTTCATGTTGCCTCCTTCCTCCTGAATTTCCATATGATAGTTAAAATTCAGTTTATTTTTCAAACCCATCCCAAATAATCTGTTCTCTAGGAAACTATTCATCTCTGAAACCAATGTATGGTAATTTGTTTTTTCTTCTGACTCCACCATAGTACTTCCTAACTTTTGTTTGACTCCCACTTGCTTCTCTTTCCTATTAGGGAATTATCAGTATTTTAAACATTATTACTTTAAAAGGCTTTATGACTCCAAAGAGTCATAAGAATGAAAAACCACGATGACATTTGTTTGGTTTTCACTAACGCATCAGAAAGAATGCTTTACTGTGAACTGTGGGGGTGGAGGGGAAGGATACAGATTATTATCTGTGCTGGTTTCATTCCTAATATAATTTATCTTTCAAACTAATCCGAGGAGGCGAACCTAACTTTTAACACTGGAAAATCACGAGAGGCGGGGGAAAAAAAAAACAACCCTTTGGAGAGCTAAAGGCAAAGTTAACCCCGCCTCCATGCTGTTTGGAGCAGCTGTCTCAGGAATCCTCCCTTCCTTAGAATGTGGGGAAGGTTTGGTGGGGCGGCAGCTGCAAAGCAAGGAATCTTTCCCATTCCTCGTGAACGCGATCCCCCGCCCACCCCCTTCCAAATGGTGGCAGCTGCCGGGCATCTCAGTGGAAATCTCTTTCCAAGTCTTCGCCGAACGCGGCGGGCGGGCAACAGCTGAAAGCAGTCAGCGCTGAGGACTCGGCTCCCCTTAGACAAGGACAGCAGCCTAGCTGGCTCCAGTGCTGCCACCTCTCTGGCTCGTAGTGGTCCCTCAGGTGCCCTTCTCCAAGTCCAACAAACACCATGGCAACGTGGGGCGGGTTCCCTTAGCGCCTGGAGACCCTACGGTAACAACAGTAGTTCTGAGCGTCAGAATCACCGACTCAGCTCTTGCCGCCAAAGCACCTTCCCAGGTCGGGGGAGGAGCCGGCATTAAGAGGGAAAGCTCTTTCCTCGCCGGGCGGCGGACACACCTGGTGCTACTGGACCTCCGCGCCCACTTGGCTACCTCACAGGCGGTCCAGCCCGCAAGTCCGCGCCCAGCCCCCAGCCCAGCCAGGACCCCCTCGGCCGCCCGCTCGTCCCCACCCCGACGCGCGGTTGCATCCGCCTTCGCTCGCGCACGCGCACGCCGCGCTGGGCAGCCCTCGGCGCTGTCATGGCGGCGCGGAGCAGCTTTAATGGGCACGGGGACAGTCGCGCGAGCCTCGGCGGGGCGAGCTGGGCCAGTAGCATCCTCACCCTTGCCAGCAGCCTCAGCCCTGGCGTCCGTAGCCCTAGCCGCGGCTGTTTTTGCAAAGGCTGATCGCAGGGGTGGGGCGGACCAGGAAGCCATGGAGTTCTGTGCAGCCGCGGACTCCCGGGGAGCGGACTAGGGAAACTTGGAGGCTGCTACCAGGTGCACTGATCTCTCAACCCCCTTCTCTCCTAGCCGTCTCCGCCAGGCCTTCCCTCCCTTCTGGCCACAACACACCTGCCCTCCTCTCCCTGATGAACCTCAGGTGCCCGCGAGGTGCTCCACTCCTCCCCCTGGGCCGAGCGCTGAGAATAATCACCGCCCCCTTCCCCCGCCTTTTCCTGCCCCGGATCTTCACGGCCACCTCCGTCTCGCGGCTCCCTGGAGCGGGGTGAGGACGACCAGGAGTATCTGGGTGAGGAGTAACTTTCTACCTTTATGGTAGCTTGGGGCCCTTTCCTTTCCTGCGACCCCCCCGCCCCCCAGCGACAGTTTCTGTTTCCGTGCACCTGTGAGGAGAGGTTGCCCTGCGCCAAGAACCTGCGAGAGTGGGGGAGGAGTGAACCTGTTCAGGAGCCTCCTGCACCCGCCTCCACTCTGAACCCAGCTCCTCGAGCCGGGGAGGAGCGGGGGCTGGTGGTGGGGTCCCTTCAGGAACTTAGTTGACGCACCGTAACTATTCACCATCTCCCCCTAAAGCACCCTAAAACAAAACCTAGCCTATTTAACGTTTATCTAATCTTCCAATAGGGTTTGGCGTTGTTGTCAGCCTCGGGGAGAGAGATTGGACAACTATTCTCCAAGAGGAGGAGGGCGACGCCAAGGACTTTCCACTTCAACTGCTTTTGGGGGTTTTCCGCAACTTGGGAGAGTGACCCTTTTCTTTTTGCATTGTGTGTGCTTATTACTAGTGCAGCGATTGCTGTCCCATAGTGACTCGAGTTTCCCGTGAACTAGCAATGGCCAGTGAGGACAATAATGTACCTTCCCCGCCACCAACAGGTGATGACGGGGGAGGTGGAGGGAAAGGAGAAGAACCCTCAGCTGAAGAGGGTGCGTTGTCCCTGAAACCAGGGCTCCCCATCAGGGGCATCAGAATGAAATTTGCTGTTTTGACGGGACTGGTTGAAGTTGGAGAAGTATCCAATAGGGATATCGTAGAAACAGTCTTTAACCTGGTAAGTAGATGCCTACTTTAAAAGCATATATTCTTTTCAATGGGTTGAAGAACAAGACGTTAAAGGAGGAGCCATGTGCTTAACTAGATTGATGATGGCTTTTTCCGCGGGTAGAAACACTAAATTCTACTGACTAAGTGAAACAATTTCCTGTATTTGTTAGTTTAAGGGAAATTATGTAAAACTAAGATGCTCCAGCTTTTGTGAAATTGAACAGATCACTTTTGTGGTAAGAAAATAAATGTTGCTAATGAAAATACTTTGGAGGGGTTCCAGTGGAGGAGTTTTATTCTATAATTTTTAGGGGGAGGGATGTGTAAGTAAGTTTGCATTTCTCTTTGACATTTTAAATAAGTTCTTGTGACTTGTTTTGGACTTGAGGAATAATGTAAATGGTAAGGCTGTCCAACTACTCTCTTGAGACTACCTAAGTTCTAGTTTGCCGTGTAAGTTTTGAACATAAGTTTTGTTCATAGGGCTGAAGAAAGATTACTGAAAAGTTAGCATTTTAAATTTTGACTGGTGTTATTTTAGGTGTAACTAACATATTAAATTTGACAATGAATTTAAGGTTATATTGTGAAAATTAAGTGACAATTTGAGACGAGGGTTTTGGCAGATATAGCATAATCTTTGTTTATTTTGTAAATTCATGTCTAGCAGTTAAATATATTAGGTCATGGGAAGTTGCTGGTTATACTACTATGGGCTATGAATGTTATTTTTAAAAGATGAATATACAATATTTTCCTTTTGCTTTTTTCTGTTCTTAGAAATGGTTATTTCTAATGGGGGCTTTTTAGATTTCTTTATTCCAAACCCTTTGCCTATCAACTTAAAGAATAAAAAGTAAATTTGGCCTTAAAATACTTCCTCCTCTTCCACATACTCACCTGTGTTCGAACACAACACATGGGAACAAAATGAGTGTGCAGTAGTTTTAATGATTGTTTAGCACCTTTCCTTGTTGCCTCTATGTTTTCAAGGTTAGACTCCTTTTATTCCAGGGCAGTTAATTATTTCCTTCACTAGACCTTTACTAATAGTCTGGTCACCTGCAATACAACTTGTAGAAGGAGAAAGTAGCTTGATGTAATTGACTTTTGGAGTAAGAGAACTTTGCTAGAGACATACCCTATTGAGTTGTTGTATTGGGAACTTATGTATAAACACCTATAGACACACACGTACACCCATGTGTTTTTAACTCTACATTATGGAAATGTTCAAATACGCACAAAAATAGAATGATATAAAGAACCCTGTTATCTGTCATCCAGCTTCAACAATTATCAGTATCTTGTTGGATCTTGTGTGTGTGTCGGGGGGGGGGACTTAAGTTTGTGAGTCTCAAGGAGATAAATGGTAGATTGATGTATTCCTCTACTTCAAAACAGAGACACTTGAAAACTTTCCTTTTCGTTTTTTCCCCCTAAACTTCTTATAACTTGGATGATAAACACAAATCTGTGGTAGTGGTAAAGTCCATAATTAGTTGCTTGTCTGTGAAATGCAATGCAACATTCCGTTGGCAGAGGGAGAATTTTAACTCCTCTGGTCTTTGAGTTGCTTGCATTTCATCATTAAGGAAAATCCAAATTCTGTAGCAGTAGTTTGCTTATATACTGCCCAGAACTGTATGCCTGATAGAGATTTTAAGGTTATTGGTTAAGTCTTTGACAACTATATGTTTGCAGGACAATAGATGTCCCAGTAGAGGGAGAGGGAAAATTTGTTCAGTTATACCCATTCATTACCACCGTTCTCTGGTGTGAGGCAGAGAAAGTTGCTGAGAGGATTAGATTAGTTCCTCTCTTTCCATTCTCCCTTATACTTTTCATGCTCCTTCATGGATATCCAGGGTCCTGGCCAGGCTTTATAAAATGTGGGGAGCTGAAATGTTGGGAATCTGCTCATGTAGTTCATCGCAATGTTGTTAATACAGGTGGACTTAAATATTTTGTAATTGATAGTGGTCAGCCTTAGCCTTAATTCTACTCAAGGAAGGGAATGCGTTAAGTAATAAGTGACTTTTAAAAAGTTGCTATTTATCAGACAGAGGGCCAGGTGCTTTACATGTTTTTTAATTCTTCCCTTAACTACTCTAATGCATATACAGGAGTATCTCGTGTGATTGTCCTTTGCTATCTTGCGCTTCACAGGTGGTGAGCTTTTTTTTTCCCCCTTAATTTAAGACAAGACCCTCCACCAGCAAAAAGATTACAACTTGCCTTATTGTCGTACTGGCTTTATTGCGGTGGTCTGAGTCTGCCATATTACCCAGGTATGCCTGTGTCTCATTTTAGAGATAAGAAAACTGAGACACTGACTGGTTAATTAGATTGCCTACAATTTGATGATTCTGAGAATGGCAGCCTTTCAAGGAATACACCAGCCTGAGTTGATGGAGAATTGTTGGCTCCTTTAAGCCGGTATTTATAATTTAGGTATAGCTTTTCCCAATATAAGGGCACAGAATTCATTGGTTCTGCTAAATATTAATGGTGAAAACTTCATCAGTACTTTTAATTTCTTATTTAACGTTCAAATAGCTTTAGGGAAGAAAAAAAAGCTTTAAAAACACCTTAAAAGTAGAAAACACTTGGTCATTCATTTTTTTTCCACTCAGAATGTGGATGCAGAAAGTTGGTCAATAACTTTTTTTTATAGTCAGTACATTGGATTAAAATTTCTACAATTGTGAAAAATAGGATACAGACAAAAGAATATGTAACATGACTAGTAATGAAATGCTATAAAAATATAAGCCCTGTGGACTCCATCTAATGTACCCAGTATATTCCCAATATCGTTGAATCCTGCTGTGCCTGTGCGTCACTCTCTTATCCTGTCTTCACTGGATTTCTCATTAGTAAGTTCACACTATTATTTATAGCCATCATAACTTTCTTATATTTTTTCAGGCATTTATTAAAATAGATTATGTTCTACTGATTCCTTTTTCTTGATTACATATTAACTGCTTGAAACAATAAAGTTGTACTGTTAAAATTAAACAAGTTGTACTGTTAAAATTAAACAACCTCCCATTTCCTAGGATTGTCCAAATTGATGGTAGGGCCATATATCTTGAGAGTTCTTTCTCTACGAAGTTCTGTCTCCCAACTTTGCTAATTTGGCTTGAATTTACTCTGCTATAAATTCCTTTGAAATTTACTACCCTTCCTGTAATTTCTTTCGCAAATCTTTCGCAGATACATTTTGATTAATAGCACACCTGTGTATTCAGGTATTTCAAACTTCTGGTCAGCCTTTACATTTTTCTGGTTGCACTTCAGAACCACCTTATCTTCGTCTTCATCTGTATGCCAAAATTATTTGTTAAACTTTAGGACCCAGAATAATTAATGTATTGACGTTTTCATAAACTTGATGCTGAGTTTAAGTCTTCCATCAAGTGTTTAAAAGTATTATTCAATGCTATTTAATTCAAGAATAGTAATTCCTATGATATGGTGACAAATACATGTTTTCATGTTTTTTTTTTGTTTGAAGAGTATAAGGTTTTAATTAAAATGTTGAAGCTTAAAAGATAGAATGTAATTTTTCATTACAGTAGTCCTTCCTTATTCAGTTTTGATTTCTGCAGTTTTACCTAACTAGTCAATCATGGCCTGAAAACAATAAATGGGAAATTCCAGAAATAAACAATTCATAAGCTTCAACCTCCTGCCCATTAGTCACTTAGTAGCTGTCTCAGTTATTAGTCGCTGTATGGCAGTGCTTGTGTTCAAGTAACCCTTATTTTACTTAATCGTGGCCTCAAAGTGCAAAAATAGTTTTAAAAGAAAAGTAGTATAGGAAAAAACAGTACATATAGGGTTCAGGGCTATCATTGGTTTCTCTCGTCTCTTAGGGGTCTTAGAACATAACCCCTGTGGATAAGGGGGGACTACTGTACTTATTGTGTGGCATTTGAGGTAGTTCCTGCTAAATATTAGTGGTGCAACATCTCGATACTTATAAGGAGTTGAGCCCATCACATAGGCCTCTGCTAGTATTGACTGCAGAGGGTATGTTTGTAGACTTAAGGGGCAGCTGCTACTCCGTTCTAGCTGATGGTTGTCCTGTAGTAACAGGGGCCCAATGGTGTAATACCATTTGATTTTTCAGGAATTAGAAATCTAGATCTTAAAATTTAGAAACATCATGTTAAAATATTATGTGGGACATAAAATCACATGCAATTACTTTTCAAGCTTTTATATGAACCTTAATTAAAAAGATAATCAGGAGAGATCAAGATGGCGGAGGAGTGAGTGGAAGTCACACTGACCTCCTCCCGGGACCAAGCTGGAATTACAACTAAATTGTGGTGAAATCACCTGGAACAAATAGCTGAACAATAGCGAGAGAGGAGCCTTGTAACCTCAGAGACAGAAGAATCAGCTTTAGTGCAATCTAACTGGTACGGAGTGCGGTACAGACCTGAAAAGGTGGGCGGGGTGCCCATAGGCAGCAGCACCAGAAGGATAGTGAAATGGCCAGTTGGATCCCCCTGAGAAGAATGGGGTCTAAACCAAAAGCAGGGATCTCTAGCCCACAGCACTAGACCCCAAAAAGTACACAGATTACAGTACACAGATAACAGCCAGCTGCGAAAAGCTGCAGGGTTGCTCTCTGCCAGAGATAGGCAGTGGGAGACGCAAAGAGCCTTCTAAATGGCCAATGCAAAATTTTTATTTGCAGTGACTTAGCCTGGTCTCTGGCAAAGGTGGGGGGGCAGAGTGGGCTAGAGACGTCTGAGCAGAGACTGGGGAAGGAGGCTTTGGGGAGAGAACTGAGAGAGTAGCCGGCGGGATTTTGGTGCTAACTCAAACCCCATGCAGTAGCAGCGATCTTGCTCAGGCAGAGACCACTCCCCCTGGGCGGCACCAGTGCCAAAGGACCCAATAGCTCAGCCCCCAAGTGGGATTCCACCCCGCCCTGTGCTGTCTAAGCTGCCTGCTGAGTACAGAGTGGCAGCCACAGGCAGTAGATCTCTGGCTAAAGGGGGTGCAGAGAGGTCTGGCGACACTTGAGAGACTGGGGACGGAGGCTTTGGGGAGAGAATGCAGAGAGTGGCCAGCGGGATCCGGGTGCAGACTCCTTCCACCTACAGCAGAAGCGTGAGAAGACCCAATAACCCCGCCCCCCAGGAGGGACTCCACCCCACCCTGAGCTGTCTAAGGTGCCCTGCTGAGTGCAGAGTGACTAGATTAACAGCTGAAGGAGACAGCCACAAACATTACTGGAAGTCTCGAACAGACTGCTTAAGGTCAGACAGGGTCAACATCTGACGACATCAGAGGCAGATCCAGAAAGTAAAAACAGCGGTCTCAAACCATAGAAGCTCACACCACAAAGTCAGGAAATCAAGACAGATCAACTTCAGAAGCAGAAGCAAAAGAGAAGAGTCTCGCAAATAATGGGAAGACAAAGACCCACTTGAAGGGAAAGGAGGAATCCCCAGAAAGAGAACTAAATGAAATAGAGGCAAGTAAACTATCAGATACTGCGTTCAAAACAACAGTTCTAAGGAAGCTCAGTGAGCTCAGAATTACCAAAAACTACAGGGAAACTATGAGGAACTTACTGCAAACTATGTCAGCATGAAAAAGGACATAGAAACTATCAATAAGAGACAAGAGGAAATGGAGAATACTATTTCTGTTTGAAGAACACAGTAGAAGGAATCAAAAGCAGTATAGATGAAGCTGAGGACCGAATCAGCGAGCTGGAGGACAAGGTAGAAGAAAGCTCCCAGAAAGAGCAAGAAAATGAAAAAAGACTCAAAAAGAATGAAGAGGCATTGAGGGAAATGCAGGACAACCTGAAATGTAATAATATCCATATAATATGGATACCAGAAGGAGAAGAGGAGGAAGGGATAGAGAACCTGTTTGAAAAGGTAATGATGGAAAACTTCCCTAATTGGAGGAGAGAAAAAGACACACATCCAGGAAGCACAGAGGGTCCCATTCAAGAGGAACCCCATGAGGCCCAGTCCAAGATATATAATCATTAAAATGGCAAATATCAAAGACAGAATCCTAAAGCAAGCAAGGGAGAAAGGGGTAGTATAATATAAGGGAGCCCTAATACGGCTAGCAGCTGACTTCTCAACAGAAACACTGCAAGCCAGAAGGGAATGTCAAGAAATATTCCAAGTAATGAAAAGCAAGGGCCTACAACCAAGGCTGCTCTACCCAGCAAGGCTCTCAATTAAAATGAAAGGCGAAATAAAGAGTTTCCCGGACAAAAGAAGGCTAGAAGAATACACCTTCACCAAAACAGCACTGCAAAATATGCTAAAGGTATTGCTTTAAAATGAAGAAAAAGTTTCTATGAATACCCAGTTCCTTTCAGAGTTGCCAATACTTGATATTACCAACATTTTTAATACTCATTAATCTGATTGTGACAGTGATGTTATTTTAGTTGTTCCTTTACTATTTTTTGAAGCTAAACCTGTTTTTGTATATTTCTTGCCTATTTCTGTTATTTTTAAAAGCTTTAAATGACTTTTTCGTATTCTTTATCCATTTATTGATTAAACTCCTTAGTTTAATCAATAACAAACCTATTGATTTTTAACTCACCTGAATATTTCTTGTATAATGTGTGTAGTAGGGCTTTGTATTTGTTTTATTTCAAGTAATACTGGTCCATGCTCCTTACTTGTTGAAAAGCCTTATTTTGCCCATTGATTTGAAATATCAACTTAATCATATATAATATTAGATATATATATTTGTCTCTGGAATATTCATTATATTTCATTGATCTACTTGGTTATTTCTGTGCTGGTGTCAGGTTGGTTTAATTGCTGAGACTTTATAATGGTTTTATATTTTTTAAATATCTTATAATTAACTTTGACATTTAAAAAATAAAATCAATCTGCATCTCAGAGAGAGAGAGAGAGAGAGAGGGAGAGAGGGAGAGAGGGAGAGAGGGAGAGAGGGATGGAACCCCTACCTTTTGGGACAACATGGATGGAACTGGAGAATATTAAGCTAAGTGAAATAAGCCGGTTGATGAAAGACAAATACCATATGATCTCACCTATAAGTGGACTCTATTCAACAGAATAAACTAATGAATAAAATAAACCACAGGCACGGAAACATGGAGCAGACTGAAAGTGACCAGAGGGGATGGGGAAGGAGGACAATGGTGGAAAGAAGGGGAAGGGACTAGCCAAAGAACATGTATGAATGACCCATGGACATGGACAACAGAGTGGGAATTGACTGTGGGAGTGGGGGTTGGGGGTGGAATGGGTCAAGGGAGGTAAAGGGGAAAAATTGAAACAACTGTGATAGAATAAACATGATTTATAAATAAAAAAGATCATTGAACGTGTTTTTATTCTGATGTGTGCCATCATGAGCTTTAGGGTTATAAGTAATACCTTCTAGAAATATATTTAATGGGCTTCCCCCAAAGTCAATCTGTACTTCGTGTTATAGTAGTGGAAAACTTGAAACTGGTTTTAAACACAGTGAAAAAGATTTATAGGCTTATTTATCTGGATGTCCAAAGGTAGGGCAAGACTTACAGAAACAAAATAATATTAAAGACCAGTTTCTTTCTGTTTCTGTTCTGCTTTCTTTGATGTCAGCTTCGATCTGTTGACATTCTTCTCATGGTTATAGAATGGCTGCCTCTGGCATTTGGGGGAGAGAGACTTTTTGTCCTAATGTTCCAAACAAGAGTCCTGATTGTACCTTGGGACAAAATGACTGTGGTCGTTGAAATGTGCTCACTGGCTTAAGCAAACCTGGGCCAACCTAAGGATGGGGTCGGTTTTCTCTGAAGTACCCAGGCTCTCTGGGGAGGGTTGGATACACAAATAAAATCGTGGGTAAGACACTGAAACTGCGAATGGATGCTAGATAGGCAACTGTGACGTCCATTAGTTTCCTTTTCAGTTGCATGATAATATAATAGCCTAACAGTATTTGCATAAAGAGGAAAAGAGATACATTATCCCAAAACTCTTTTGTGATCTTGAACACTTCCCCCGCCCCCCGCCACTTCATGTCTTAGTTTCCCCTTCTGTTCAATGGGGGAAAACACATCATAGTGAAGATTAAAGGAATAAATACTTGTAAAGCGCTCAAAGCAGTGTGTGGCAGGCCTTCTCCAGGTAGTTCACTTGAGCATTGTCCCTATACGCCAAAGATATGGGTTGGATTCCTGGTCAGGGCACACACAAGAATCAACCAATGAATGCATAAAGAAGTGGGACAACAAATTGATGTCTGTCTGTCTTTTTCCCTTTTTCTCCCTTCTCCCCACTCTCTCAAATCAATTAAAAAGTGTGGGGCATTAAATGCTATTATAACTGTTGGCCATTATAATATTTATAATTTTAGATAGTTGGATTCATCATATTTCAACCTTATATTTTTTTTGTTTGTTTCTATATAGATATTGCTAGCCTTATTGGCGCTGCAATATACTGTGTAGTTCTTGGAGTTTATTTAACGGCCATTGTAATTTTTTTTTTTTTTTTTAACAAGTGACTTGTTTTTAAACATCTTCATGGAGTTAGAGTTTACATAGCATGACTTGTTTTTAATTATACAATTCAATGATTTTTAGTAAGTTTAGAGTTGTGCAGGCAGTACCACAGACTAATTTTAGAACGTCTACATCCTGTGTTCAAAACTTTTTTACAGTCGTAGCTATTACATTTAGGCCTATGATCCATTTTGAGTTAATTTTTGTATGCCCTGAGGGAGTGCTCAGATAAGGGTCTAAATTCATCAGTTTGTATGTAGATACCCAGTTGTCTCACTGCTATTTGTTACAAATGGTATTCTTTCCCATTGTATTGCCTTGGCACCTTTGTCCAAAATCAGTTGACCATAAGTATAAGGATTTTATCTGGATTCTTAATTCTTTTCCATTGATCTATATGTGTATTATTACACTACTTCCAAACTATCTTGATAACGGTAGCTTTGTAGTAAGTTTTGAAATAGGAATGTATGTTCTCCATGTTCTTTTTCAAAGTTGTTTTGTTTATTCTAGGTGCTTTGTATTTTCATGTGAATTGGAGCATTAGCTTGTCAATTTCTGAAAAAAAAAAAAAGACTGGGATTTTGATGGAGGAGGAGTTGAATCTATAGGTCAGTTTGGGGGAATATTGAGTTTTACAGTCCATAAATATGATCACTTTTCCTTTTATTTAGGTCTTCCGTAATATCTTTCATCACTGTTTTGTAGTTTTCAGTGTATGAGGAGATGAATTATTTTTAAGTAATTTTTTCTTTTTGCTGTTAAAATGCTTCTGTAGGCATTTTGTGCATTGAAAGTTCCAGAAGAAGATTTCAAAGTATATGAACATTTATATAGATTATGAATAGATATTGTTAAATTGCTTATTAATGTTGATAATTAGAAGAGATTTGAGTGAAATGGTGGATTTTGGAAACCTTATAATTGCGTAGAAGTAATAGAACTGATCATGTGGGCCCCTGTGTGTGTATAGTCTTGTTTCCATTTGAATTGGTTCATTTTAAAAGGAGAAATCATTTGGGAATCGAAAAATCATTTTTTTTGTTTGTGAATTAATACAAAAGAAAATTAAGTAAGCCTTTTGTTTCTCATATTGACCTTGTTGAACTAGTGTATTTTAATGTTATCAAGTGTCACGTTTTAATGCATATATTTAAAAAAATATTTTAAATAGTTTCCATGTACTTGAAAGAAAAATGTCCAGGACACATTTTCATTTTATAATACTTAGTTAATAAATAGTTTTATTTATTTTTGTACGTCTTGAACTTTCACAGTGCTTCAAAAGTCTTTGTTAAATGGAAATGTCTTAATCTTTTCATTAAATGTATTATAATCATTAGTAAGCCTGGTTTCTATTGTTCTTTTCTGAAAAAAATACATTGTTAGTACACATTTCTTATTGTTTTCTGACTCTCATATGAATATACTTGTCAGTTTGCATTTTTCATTGTACAATTTTGGGTTACTTCAATTCCTCTTTTACCCCTCAGAAGAGCAATTTCATTAATTATTTTCAAAATAGTCTCTTTTCTAAACATAGTTTTTTCCCTTTTATCTATTGGGTTGGCCAAAAAGCCCATTTAGTTTTTTCTGTAAAATAAAAGACACATTTTTCATTTTCATTTTGATTTGGACATTTTGATTATTTTGGCTGTCTCCCACTATTGGCTTCTACTGGGCATAGGCCAGGGCTGCTGCTAAACATATTCCAATGCACGAGACAGCCCCACAGCAAAAAATTACTTGGCCAGAATATCAATAATACCAAGAAACTTCACAAACCACTTTTTACACTTTGAATTAGTCACAGCACCTTTTTCATATACTGCACAAATCTTTTTTTTGCATTTCAGTTGTGTTTTTACCTTTTTTAAAATAATAACGCAAAATACACCAAAAAAGTTATCTTCTTGCATCTTAAATATTAAACTGGCTGCACAAAAATTCACCAATTTTGATTTTTTTAAAAAAATACACACTGATATGACAGCTCTAACAATACAATCTAGCAAAATTGTTTAGAATGAAGTTAAAGACATCTAGGCACTTACTAGAGCCATCGTATAGAAAAAAAATTTTGGCCAACTCAATAATATTTCATTGGTTCTTATGAATTGGGATATATACTCAGAAACCCAAGTATAGTAGATTTCTAGTGAGTCTTTGGCTTAAAAGCTATGGGGACAAAATACAAAGTGAAAAAATAGTGAAAAACATTAAAAAAGCTGTTAAGAGTATACAGATTCTAACTTTATAAAACATTCTTGGTTTTTGATTTTTAAAGTCTTTTTTTGTGTGTCTTTTAAAAAATTTTTTATTTTTAGAGGGGAGGAGAGAGAAAAGGAGGGGGAAACATCAATGTACAAGAAATACATTGGTCCATTGCCTCTTGCACGCCCCCAGCTGGGGACCTGGCCCACAACCAGGCATGTGCCCTGACCAGGACTTGAACTTGGCAACCTTTCGGTCTGCAGGCTGGCTCTCAGTACACTGAGCCACACCAGCCAGGGCTTGAGTCTCTTTTGATTCATCAAAGATTTAATTGGGTTATCCCAGATTAATATATGTGATTGAAATGTGCTTTGTGAAGTAGAGAATTTCTTGTTCTGGAGGTTTTAAAGAATTGCATACTGGGAATTTTATAGAGTGAATTCTTTCTTTGGGTAGGAAATCGTACACCAAATGAATTACCGTTATTATTATAAGGTTATAGGACTATCTGATGCCCATGCTCTTCAGTTTTGTTGTCTCTGTTGCACCTGGGTCTTTGCATTTATTTCTCAGAGTTCTGTTAATAACTTACCCCATCAATCTTTTAGTAATTTATGTTTTTAAAAATCTGTTTTAGTGAGAGATGGGGATGACTTTTCTATATACTTACAGAAAGATGAAAAACTGAGGTCTTGATTAGTTATATTTGTTAGAGATTAACCTATTGCTTGAGAACTAAAAAACGTTTTCTCCTTGCCTAATAAGATCTTTATTCATTGAATAATGACTTCATTGGAGTAGTATTTTTATTTATAAACTATAGTACAATCTTGTGCTATATAATGCTGTTTTGGTTGACAGTGGACCGTAAGATGGTGGTCCCATAAGATTACAATGGAGCTGAAAAATTCCTATACCCCTGGTTATCTCATAGCTGTCTTAAAGCCATAGAGCAATGCATTATACGAATACTTACATAGTTGACTACCATGTTCATTACAGTAACATGTTAGGTTTGTAGCCTAAGAGCTATAGGGAACAGGATTTGTCGTTCCAAAATACGTCTTTTTGGTATAAGGGTTACTTTAGACAGGTTAATTTTAAGAAGTGGGGTGGATGTGGGAGAAGCTCTGAAGACGAAGAAGTTACCCTTTGTTGAGGGTGTTTACATTTAGAATGGAACCCTTCATATTTGTAAGGCTCTCTGTGCCAGGAGGAGGGGGATGGCCTTATGTCTAGTAACTGTTAGCAACGTGGAAGACTTTAAAACTTTGGGAACACTTAAGTCTACGTTACAACCTTACCTTGATTTACTGTGCTTCTCCTGGTAATCTCCTGTAACTGATTTCTCCCTCCCAACACCATCTTTTGTCTTCAGCTGAAGATGGTATTTCAGGTGGTACCTTCAGTCATTTTGGCGAATAACTCAGTTTTCCTGGGTCTTTCCCATGTATACAGGCAGTATACATGTTCTTAAACTTGTGCTTGTTTTTCTCCTGTTAATATCTTATTACAGAGATGTCTCAGACAAGAACACAGAAGGGTAGAAGGAAAATTATTTTTCCTTCCCTACAGAGCATCAGTCTATATCATATACACTAGGTGTGTAGTAGGTTATACCATCTAGGTTTGTGTAAGTACAGTCTCATGTCCAATAGCGGAATCACCTATAAACACATTTCTTGGAAGGTACCCCATAGTTAAGTGGTATGTGACTGTAAACCTCTTAAAGCTATGGGAGTTTTAAATAATTAGACCTTTGATGAAGTATTTGGATTTTGTCTCTAGTGAAAACTTTTCTCATAAGGTAATATAAATAAATATATTAAATCTTGTATGTAGTACCTAGTTAAATCCAGTCTTTACGATCTTTGGACTTCAATAATTTGAATAAAAATCATTGTATCTCAGAGCTTATAAATGCATGTGTATTAAAAAACATTTTTACCAAAAAGCATTTTTTAAGAAAATGTTGATTTAATGTTTGTTCATGAAACAAAAACATAGATCCTGATAGGAATATGATAATCACTTTCAAATGGGATGTCGACATATTTTTCTGGAATCAGAGAAGCTCACTGGTACCTAAAATGGAGAAAATATTAATTATTAAAGAAAATTATGTAAAGGTATTATGAAATTATTAACATTATCACCATCTAATTTAGGTCAAATTGCTGTGAAATTAATAGACATCAAACAGACACAAAATCCAAAACACTTCAGAATAGTTTTCCTTACTGTAGGTGTCAGTTGATGGGTGAGACAGCGTCTTTGGCTAGCAGTGTGCATGGGTAATTTTGTTAGTTTACTAACACATTTGCTGGACCTACGGTTCTAAATCTATTTTCAGGCTTTTTTTTTGGTGGCGGTGGGGATCAGTTTTTATATTCAGTGATGGTGAGATGATTTATGGCTCTTGAGGTGGGGAAAAATATGTTGATTATTTGTATGTTTTTGAATGGAAGTTAATTCATCTTTTTGAGTTATAATATGTACTACCAATAACTAAGATTTATTGTGTGTCAGATTCTGTCTAACGTGTATATTAACCCAATTTAATTCTCACAATTCTTAAAATTACTAGGTATGTATAGGTGCTTCTGCCAAAATGTCTCCTGTTTTGCAAAAAAAATAATAGGGCTAAAAATAACGGCTTACTGGGAAAAAATAGGATTAGGGTGGGCCATTCAAAACCTGTGGAATTTTGTAACCAGAATGCTAACAGAATTAGTAATGACTAATGAAAATATTAGCAAGGTTAAATCTCTACTGATATGTTCACATTGGCATCAGTCACTTCTGCGGCACTAACCCTGGAGCTGATGTTCCCTTCGTTGAGATGGAGGCCAACATTTCCATCAGCACTGAAAATCTGATCCATGTATGGCTTTCTTCATTACTTCATTGTTTTGAGGCAGGGGGAAATGTCTTCGCAGTTTCTTCATCTGTACTTGCAGATTGTCAGACACTTAACACAGTTGAAAAGCATAGTCATTAGACCAGGCAGGCACTATTTGCATTGAGGGAAAACATTTCTGTAAATATTCAGGGTTTTTATTTTTAAGATCTTTTATCTGTTGCTAAGTATTTCTCTTTGATTCTGTTGGAATAAATTGCATATGAACCAAAATAATTTCCACACTATTCTCCTCTTGAATAATGCTGTAGGAGGTAATTGAGGGCAAAGATATGTTACCGGAGAACAGACTTTACTCTTATAATATTCGCTTTGTAAATGATGAAGCTGAGCCACAGAAAGGATAACAAGTAATGTTGCTGAGATTTAAACTAGGGAATATGCAGCCTAAGCTCTCCCCCTCCCCCGCCCCGAATTTAAGCTCTTTTCCACTAAGCCATATATGGTTTATAATTGCAAAGGACCTTAAATGTGAAGTATAGTTGACCCTTAAACAAGATGCCAAACATCCCTTGCAGTTGAAAATCCATATATAACTTTTGATTCCCCAAAACTTAATACCCTGCTGTTGACCTGAAGCCTTGCTGATAACATAAATAATTGATTAACACATATTTTTGTGTGCTGTATGTATTATATACTGTATTGTTACAATGAAGTAAGCTAGAGAAGAGAAAATGTTAATAATAAGGAAGCGAATATACATTTACAGTATTGATAAAAATTAACATATAAGTGGACTCATGCGGTTCATACCTGGGTTGCTCAAGGCTATAGTGGCCGAAGGCATCTTTCAGTCATTTCATTGACATTGGAAAGGTATCTGGATTGTTTTCAACTTGCCTAACGTAGTCAAGATTTGCCTTATGAAAGACAGATTCCCCCCACTTTACATAACCTGAAATGTGTATTAGGAAAAGGGATGCTTTCATGAATGTGATATTCAACTTGAGTGGAATTAATGACATAGTTAATCATTGCGCAGGGTGCTGGAGTTTGCTTTTACTCTCGTGGTCAAGATTTAGTTGGCCTAGTTTCCAAGACTGAAATGACCTTGGATATTGAGCCTCTAAGAAAGTGGAATTTTAATACTCTTTTTTGTGACTTTTATATAGGGACCACATTGAGTACCTCAACAGGAAAGGATGATGCTTTTATTAATCAGTTGTAGAAGAGAATAGAGAATAGATGTCTTCTTTAGTATTTGTCAAGATGGGTCAATGGGTGTCTAGTATGCAAATGACCTTTCCTTGAAGTTGATTTGCTTCTATGATAGATTTACCAGGTAAAGTTACCATATAGTAATTGTATGTATGTAGTTTTCAATTGATTATTTCTTTCCTGAATCGTTGGTTCATAATAGATAGTGTTTTTTTATACTCTAATTTTATATAGACTTGTGGATCTAGGATTTTGTCAGTTAAAATGTGAGGAAGGAAAGTAGCATTTTTTGAGGTCCATGTACTATAATTTATTCTTCAAAAAAATTGTATTTAGAAAGAGGAGAACAGAGGGAGAGGGAGAAAGAGTAGGAGAGACATTCATGTGTGAGAGAAACACCAATTGGTTGCCTCTCATATGCCTCGAACTGGGGACCAGCCCTCAATTTAGGCATGTGCCCTGACCAGGAACTGAACCCGTGACTTCTCTGTCTGTTGGGATGACACCCAACCTACTGAGCCACACAGTCAGGGCAAGGTCTTGGTACTTTAAAATGAATTTTCACATTTACAGAAACCCTGGAGGGTTAGAGCAATGTATTTGTATAGTAAATTGAAATACATGGGTGGGCAAAAGTAGGTTTACAGTTTGTATGGAAAATGACACAATAATAATAACACAAGAATAAACTCTGTTTCATGTACTCACAACTGTATACCTGCTTTTTGCCCACCTCGTGTAAGGGAGATCTGAAGTCTGCTGGATTACAAGTATGAAGTATCACTGTAAATACGTTATGATAGTTTTTCAAAAAATTTTTCTTAGTTCAAACTTGTGGTTAGGTAACTAAATCAAGGTTTAGGGGGCTCTTGGTGAGTATGTATTTAGATGGTTAGCAGCATGGCAGAAATGGGGTTCTTTAGGGTTTGGTATGTTGATACTAAAGTATACACAGGCAATAATGGTTGGTTTTTAAATATAATTATATTTTTGTATTATTTTCCTTGAATGCTTGTCATTGAGTAATTTTACAAGAATTTTTTAACTTGTGGAGTTTTCTAGAAAGTGTATTTGTCTAATTGTATCTGTTGTGTATTAGTGTAATGGAGGGTTTTTTTGTTGTTCTTGTTAACCATCCTATTGCCTACCTTCCTTTTTTCCTCCCCTCTCCTTTCTCCCTCCCTTCCTTGGTTGTGAATTTCACTTAAGCTCCTTTATGGTCTTGGGAAAATTAGCCCTTCAGATGCTCAATTTTTTAAAGTGTAAAATAAGGCTGATTCTGTTTCTTAGGGGATGTTATATATTAAAAATAGCTAATGGGCACTTATTGCTAGTTACCTTGTTTTTTCTCCCCAAATTTATAAATATCTAACAAAAACTCAATTTCTGGAGTTTAAAATTTGACCTATTATTAGTCAATAAAAATAAAAAAAATTATTATGGAAAATTTCAAACATACACAAAAGCATGAGAGAACTCTTACACATCCATCAACCAGCTTCAATTATCAACATGTTTTCATTTTTTATATATCATTGTAACTAATGATATATGGCTTCTGTATATTTGTTTTCTTTAGCTCTCTATGATTTGTTTCTTGGAATTGTAATGCTTTAAGATTACTAACATTTGGGGAGCAATTTTCTAGGAACTTAAAGTCTGCTGTCAAAATTTATGTGGAATTGATGAGATAGTATCTGTGGTTTCTGTAGAATGTAGTAGTACGGTGCTCAGTAACAGGATCCATTGTGTGCGGTACTGTTCTGTTTTGAGAACAGTGGCCTTTTGCTTTGTCTTTTCAAATGATTTTGAATTTCAGTTGTGTTTATATATAGAGTTTGGCTATGTTTTTTTCTTTAATATTGGCAATAGACATCTAATCTAATGTAAGATAATAATACGGATTTGGGTTTGATACTATAGGGACAGTTTTCACTAAGTGGAGTGAAATGTTGAATTGGCTTCTGTCCTAATGATAGAGATTTATATGCACACTCCTCCAAGTACCTTCAATGACCTTACGCATTAGCACAGTTTCTCTAATATCTGTATTGCTATATTTTTATTTTAGCTATTGTCATTATTGGAGTGGGGATAAAATACACTGAAGTGCAAATTGTAGAGCAAATGGAGACCCTAACCATTGCGACTGTCGCATAATTTATTTCTATCTAGAAATGTCAGTTCATTGGTATGGATGAGGAAAACCATTTCTGTATAAATCCGAAGATAGGAAAACTTGCTGTGGAACAAAATTTTAAGAATATTTTTGCCTAAGGCATGTGACATTTTGACTCTAATGAGAATGTTTGCAGCTAGCTTCTCTGCTCTCTGGCCCCACAGGGTATATTGTTGGTTGATTGGTACATCCTATTATATTTTTCTGTCCTTTAGAGGAAGGTGGAAATTTCCATAAAGATATGTTTTCTCTCCTTCTACCTATGGCAAGCAGAACTATTTCTACCCCTTTCCACCCCTCTTGGACTGCCTTTCTTTCCCCTTGAAATCTGTATTCTGTTCTTTTCAAATCGGAAGCTTCCTTGACATTCTAGCTTAAGAGAAAAGCTTGTAAAAATCTTTCTTTGTCACTACAAGGTGAGTAGATTTCTATGTTGTTTTTTTTAAATATGTTTTGTATCCTCAGTGGAATAAAAAAAAATTAACATGAGGTGACTTTAACCAATTGAGTTCAGAAATGATTGCTATACCAATCTACCCCTCCCCTTTATTTTATTTTTTAAAGATTTCAAAAAAATTACTTATTTTTTAGAGAGAGGGGAAGGGAGGGAGAAAGATGGAGAGAGACACATCAATGCATGAGAGATACATTGATGGGTTGCCTCTCACCTGCCCCCAAGTAGGGACCTGACCTGCAGCCCAGGCATGTGCCTGGACTGGGAATCAAACCGGCTACCTTTCGGTTTGCAGGCCGGCACTCAATCCATTGAGCCACACCAGCCAGGGCTATTTTAATCATCTTACTGATTTATCAGGGCTGCTCACATTCTATTTCAGATCATGTTTTATCATCCTCTACTGGTTGAGAAGGAAGCTGAAGGTTCACCAAGTCTACAATACCTCAGGTCTATGTACATGTTAGCCTTGGTCTTAGTCATGAAAGATGTCATAGATTAGGAAATAAAAGAATAAATTACTGGGCTCTGGCCCAGCTCTGTTGGTTAGAGCATTGTCCCCATATGCCAAGGTTGCGGGTTTGATCTCCAGTCAGGGCATGTACAAGAATTAAGCAGTGAGTGCATAAATAAGTAGAATAACAAATATCTCTGTCTCTCTTAAATCAATATATAAAAATAAATTAAGAATAAATTACTGAATTACATTTGTAATTCTATATATAGTGTGTAGTATGCAGTTACTTAGAAAACAGTGCTTTGGAAAGAATTTTTCTCTCGTTTAATTTGTATCTAATATGTTGAGGTTGAAAGGTTGACTTTTATGTTAAAAAAGCTTCAATGAAAGTTTGAGAACTACCGGTTTCTAATCCAGGTATTGTACTTTTGGAAACATTTGTCTTTGACTAAGTCAAAGATTGCAAAACCAACATTCTTATGTTATTCTTGGTTCTTTAGGGGCAATGATATTAAAATTTAATCAACCATAAGATGATAAAATTGATCTGATTTATGTGGAGGTGTGAGTATATAAAACAAATTGTAGTCTTTAGAGTTTGAGTCTAATAAATCTAGATGGAGGTGTGGTGTTTTTCTAAGTATAAAGTCCTATTTCGTGTTTTTAACAGTAACTTCAATATGATTTTGAAATTTCTTTTAGAGCTGCATCTTGTTTTCTAGTTAATAAAACAAAAACAAAAAAAATGCTTTTCTCTTCATTGCATTTGTAATTACTTTTGAAGTAAATTTGAAGAAGTGGAATATTTTCTTTGATATCTTTTATCATATTAAATTTAACCTGATTTAGTTCTTTTTTAAAGTATGATTTTTAGATTCTGGCTACCTGAAAGCACTAATTAACAGACTATGTTGAGTTTCACATCATAAATCGGTACTTATGCCTGTGAGACTGTAAGAAGTAAGCTTTTACTTTATTTTTTATTTAAGAAATATATTTATTATTGATTTTAGGGGGAGAGAGAGGAAGGGGGAGGGAGGGAGGAAGGCACAGGATGGGGGAGGGGGGAGAGAGAGAAAGAGAAAGAGTCAGAGGGAAAGAAACATTTGTTGCTGCACTTAGTTGCAGCATTTGTTTATGCATTTGTTGGTTACTTTGTATATGTCCCCTGACCAGAAATCCAACCCAAAATCTTGGCATATTGGGATGATGCTCTAACCAACCGAGCTACCTGTCCAGGGCAAGAGCACTTTTATATACTTAAAATATATTTACTTACAAACTTTATGTATTCAGTATACTGGAAAAAATTTGATGTTGGTTTAGGAGTTGTGAACTTCAGCTGTCATTCTTGAGTAGCTCATTTCCTTATTCAATAAGAGAATATACACATGTTCATTAAAATCATGTGGAATTCTAGATTTCAACATGTATTCACTAAAATTTTGTCTTGGCTAAATGCTAAATAAAAACACTGATAGACCCAACTACCGTAAAATAGTTATTTTGTTTTACTAGTTCCATCCTTGAGCTTCTCTCACATTTTGGAAGTAAACTTAAGTTTGTTTAAAAAAAAATCCTTCAGTTTAAGACATAAGCATGTTTTAGACTTATTAAAAATAAGTTTACTTTCTGAAGAAAAGATGGCTAAGTAAACAAGTGTTACAGATTTTGACGATGTTAGCAGGAATGGTTTTAGAATTTGTATATATTGTAGTTATGCTACCACTTTTATGATTTCATTTACTTCTTTCCTTCACTACTTCTCCCTTCCTTGTAAAAGTGAGAATATATGAAAACCCAAAGCGTTTCTTTTTGCTTCTCTCTCTCAGTTACAACACCTCCCCCCCAAACCCATCCACCCACAATTTGAAATTTCTTTGAGAAGTCAAGGCACAATAAAGAAGAAAATGTACATATGAAGGAAGGTTAAGTGTTTAGGGTGAAGATTTGTAGCAGATTATCATTTTAATTTTTAAGTTGAAAAAGGCATATCAGTTAAGAAATGGCATATTTGTTTTTGGAATGTTAGCTATAATAGCAAATCGTAACTATTATGTCATTTAGATCACAACAATTTTCTCTCATTGGATTTTTAAAAGATTGATTTTTAGAGAGAAGCATTTGTCAATTGACTTATTTATGCACTCATTGGTTGAGTCCTATTTTTTAAATTATAGTTTATTGATTATGCTATTACAGTTGTCCCGGTTTCTCCCTGTGCCCCACTCCCTCAGGCCATCCCCACACCATTGTTCATGTCCACGGGTCATGCTTGTAAGTTCTTTGGCTGCTCCATTTCCTGTACTGCACTTCACATCCCCATGGCTATTCTGCAACTACCTATTCGTATTTCTTAATCCCCTCACCTCTTCACCCATTCCCCACACCCCTCCTCCCATCTGGCAACTGTCAAAACACTCTCCGTATCCATGATTCTGTCTCTGTTCTTCTGGTTTGCTTAGTGGTTTTTTTTTTATTCTCAATTGTTCATTGATACGTATTTATTACCATGTTATCGTTCATAGTTTTGATCATCTTTTTCTTAAAAAGTCCCTTTAATGTTTCATATAATAATGGTTTGGTGACGATGAACTCCTTTGTTTTTTTCTTGTCTGTGAAGCTTTTTATCTGCCCTTTGATTCTAAGTGATAGCTTTGCTGGATGGAGCAATCTTGGCTGTAGGTCCCTGCTTCTCATGACTTGGAATATTTCTTGCCAATCCCTTCTAGCCAGGAAAGTTTCTTTTGAGAAATCAGCTGACAGCCTTATGGGAACTCCGCTGTACGTAACTTTCTCTTGCTGCTTTTAAGATTCTCTCTTATCTTTAACCTTTAACATTTTAATTATGATGTGTTTTGGAGTGGGCCCCCTCACATCCATCTTGTTTGGGACTCGTGTGTGCTTTTTGCATATCTATTTCCTTCAAATTAGGGAGGTTTTCTTTTATTATTTTTTTCAAATAGATTTCCATTTTCTTGCTCTTCCTCTTCTCCTTCTGGCATCCTGATAATGTGAATGTTGGACCTCTTGAAGTTGTTCCAGAAGCTGCTTATATTGTCCTCATTTTTTTTTTAATTTCTATTTTCTTCTTGTTCTGATTGGTTGTTTTTTTTTTGCTTCCTTATGTTCCAAATCATTGATTTGATTCTTGGCTTCCTCCATTATATTGTTGTTTCCCTGTAAATTGTTCTTTACTTCAATTAGTGAATCTTTGTTTCTGACTGGATCTTTTTTATGATGCTGAGGTTCTGAGTGATAATTGTTCTGCATTTTAGTTGTAATTTTGATGCGGTTGTGTGAAGAGGTCACCATCTTGCCTGGAAGTTGATCCGTTGGTTGATTCTCATATGTGTCCTGACTGGAGAATCCAACCTGTGACCTTGGCATGTTGGGATGATACTCTGACTGATCTACTGGGCCAGGGCTCTTTTGGATTTTAACAGGTTGAATGTAATTAGCTAATTTTATTGGGAGACTTTAGTGTGGTTCTTTGTGGTTCACCCTTCATATATTTTGGTTCAGGAAAGTTTGAGCTGCCTTTGAGGTATGTGTCAGGGAGCAGTAAAGGAAGTGAGGCTTGTGGCTTGTAGAAATTGGAAGGAACACAGCATAATAAGGACTAAATAAATATTTGTTAAATGAATTCGTGCATTTGAAATACCTCAGGTGTATTCTTGGTAGAGAAATGGGCATGACCGTAAATGTATCTTTTCTTTTTCAAGTATCTTGACTGTTCAGAGGGTAACTAGTCCTCTAGTTCTCACCCATCAGCCATTGGTATCTTTCTGAAAATCTCAGCTGCAAATTCAGGATAAAAAGAACCATTATGTGGGTGAGGACGTAAGTACTAGGGGGTGAGAATTATTGGGAGCCATTTTGGAGCCCAGCTATCCTACTCTCCCGTGCTGATTCCTTAGTTCCAACGCCAAGGCCATCCTTACTTTTGCCATCTTTTGAGGTATACTAATGTTTTTCAAAAGGTTTTAAAGGAGCTCTTTCTAGGAAATACTAGTTTTAAAGATCACAAACTTTCCAATATTGTATGAAATACAACCGCAAGAAATACCTTTCTATGGAGAATTAAGCCAAAAAGTGAAAGGTTTGTGTGCCGCTAGCACTTTAAGAGCTGATGCTTGAGCCAGATGTCTGGGAACAGGGTTGCCCTAAGCCAGGGCCACACTCCCTGTCACTCTGCTGTTTCCGCTGCTGGCCTGACTGCAAACCTGCCATGTGCTTGAGTCCGATGCGGTGTCATCACTGACAGCAGCCAGGCCTCTGCCTCCTTGGCCGAGCAGAGACCGGACCTCTGTCCCTTCCTGCCGGGCCCCCGCCATGCCTGCGGTCACCTAGACCTGCTTCTCTAGAAAACAGACGTAGTTTAACCGCATTTGGAAGAACTTACCTTATTAGCCTGAATATTTGTTATAATGATGTTCTTGGTAACTGTTGAATTAGGTAGTATAATTTACCTTTTGCTGAATATCTGTAGATTGTTAGGTTTTGGTTTCTTTAGTTTTGTTTCTCTAGGATTACTTTGACCTCTTACTGGGTTATCAACTATCATTTTATTTTTTCCCCATTTTTTTTATTGTGGTAAAATAAATATAACATAAAGTTTACCACCTTAACGATTTTTAAGTATGCTGTTCAGTGCTGTTAAGTACATTCATGTTGTATAATTATCATTACCATCCATCTCCAGAACTCTTTTCTTCTTGCAAAACTGAATCTCTGTGCCCATTAAATAATAACTGCACGTCTTCCACCTACTCTCAGCCCCAGGCAGCCACCATTCTACTTGTCTCTGTGTATCAATTTCTTTTTATCAATAATTTTGTGAATTTTTCTTTTTTTCCTTTTTGCGTCACCTCTCCACACCCAGCCCCTCCCAAAGGCCCACCCCTCCACAGCTGTCAGCCTGCTCTCTATCTGTGAGTCTGTCTCTGTTTTGCTTGTTAGTTCAGTTTGTTCGTTAGATGTCACCTGTGAGTGAAATCATGTGGTGCTTGTCTTTCTCTGAGTGGCTTATTTCACTTAGCGTCATGCTCTCCAGGTCCATCCGTGCTGCTGCAAAGGGTAAGATTGCCTTCTTTATGGCCAAGTAGTAGTCCATTGTCAATAGTAATTTTTATACTCACAAAATCACAAAGTAGAAAAAAATATTTTTACATTACTGCAGATTTCAATTTTTGACATCTTAGAAGAAGTTTAGAGGAAATATGTAACAGTGATGAACCAGCTTATGGTGACTGATTTGTGACTTACTTGAGGGTACTGTATATGACAACATTCTTTTTCTACATTTGATAGTTCAACATAAATATATTATAAAAAGGATGTTCACTGAATTCATATTTGGTAGCTGCAAGTTGGAATGGAAAATTTTAAAGAAAGTGGAAAAATCATGAGACTGGATAATTCCTACGAAATTAGTACACATTTTTTTTCCCCTTCCACTTTCCCTTATGCATCTGTCATTTGTGTAAATACACAGGACACAGTGTGGGCTTTCAGATTGTTTTCCCAGTTCAGCAAATTGCTTAAGCTGCTTCTATTGCCTTCATAGTTTCCTGATTGCCTTGGTTGTACTGATAAGCATTGCCCTGCATTCTGTGGCTTCTCTGTTCACTCTCTATCCTCGGTAGTCGTTTATTTGACCCATCGTAGTGATCTTACCTTTGTGCCTTGCAGAAGAAGAAATGCAGTGGTACAGAGTGTGGAAATTACAAAAGAAACCTGTATTTTTAATTCTGTGGCCTTTTTGTCAAATATAGTATAAAATGCAGATTAAACCAAAAACCTCTGGTAATTCTAGCATTTATTGTATTTTTACAGGAATTTCTCTGAAAGTTGAATTATGCTTTTGCTACTTACTATATTTAAATTCCAGATTTGCTGTAATCTTGTATTTTTTCCCTACTTTTTAGTTTGTCCTTTATCAGTATTTAATATTGGATAGTCACCTATTAATTAACCAACCTAACATTTTCCAGTTTCCTCTTAAGCGTAGTTTTCAAGGGGCATTTTATTTTTTGAACATTTAAGCATATTACATATTATAAGTAGCTGTACATTGATTTCCTTGCAATGTATATAGGGACTTTTGCAATTGTAATTAAGCACACACATTATAGAATAAGACTTAAGGAACAATTAATACTTAAAGTTCCAATTGCTTAAAGACCAAATTGATAATACCAAGTTTCCTGTACCTCTAAGCAGTCTTAATTTAGTGTACATGGTCTGTGGTCTTCTGTTTTTCCCTAAAAGCTTGTTAGTTGGATCAAGAGAACTTACTGAGTTTTTTATGGCCTATTCACTTACCATTTTTCATTGACACTGAGATGTTAACTGTAAGATGCATCATTATTTTATGCACCATCAAGAAAGAGAAAACATTATTTATTAAACTCTCAAACAATGCTTTCTTATCTCCAGGCTTTTAAAAAACTTTATTGATAGTTGCAAACTTAAAAGTTGCAAGAACATCTGCATGTCCTCTTACATAGATTCATCTATTCACAATCTATTCCATCTGTTTTATCACTGCTTGCTTCTCTCTTTATATATGCATACAGTTTTTTCTGACATTTGAAAGTGGAACATACCTCTAAATGCCACAGTGTATATTTTTTAAGAAGAAAGACATCTCTTACATAATCAAAATACAAAGCTTTAATGAACAGATTTAACTTTGATAGTCTTTTTAATACACCATCCATACTTCATGTCTCGTCATTTGATCCCATAACATCCTATACTTTTACCTTTCCTTTCCTTTAGGATCCAATCTAGGGTCAGGTATGGAATTTACCTGTTGTGTTTACGTAGTGTCTTTTAATCTGGACTATATCCATAGCCTGCCTTTGTCTTTTATGGTGTTGATAAATTGAAGAATACAATTTTTAAAACACAGTATTCCTCTTTTTTTTTTCTTAATATTTGCCTATACTTAGGTTCAGGTTATGAACTTCTGATGAGAGTTCTGCGTAAGTTACGTGTTTTTCTCAGGGCATCAAATCTGGAGTCCCACAGTGTTCCTTTGGTCTTCATTGGTGATGATAATTTTCATTACTTGCTTAAGGTGTTTGATTTCTCCACACTCTAGCTATTATTTTTACCCTTGCAATTTATAAACAGTCTGTGAGGAGACACTTTAAAACCATGCAAAATCTTGTTCCTCAGCAAAATTTCTCCCTAGATTTTGCATCTATGGATGGTTGTTGCCTAAATAAATCTCTATAATGATAGTTGTAAACTGCTAATTTTTAAACTCTAGCATTTCCTTCCTATGTACCAGTCAGACTTTGGTATTCTACCATAAGCAAGAATCTTCTCTCCTCCCCCATTTATATATTTATTTACTTGTTTTAGATATAAATTCTTGGCTTCTTATTTTTTCTAGTTGTCTATAGTTTCTTATTGTCCTTTATTATTTTTTTTAAAGATTGTATTTATTTATTTTTAGAGAGAAGGGAAGGGAGAGAGAAGGAGAGGGAGAGAAACATCAGTGTGAGAAAGATACATTGATCAATTGCCTTTCATGCAGCCCCAACTGGGTACCTGGCCCACAATCCAGGCATGTGCCCTGACTGGGCATCGAACTGGCAACCTTTTGGATTGCAGGCTGGCACCTCATCCACTGAACCACATCAGCCAGGGCTTATTGTCCTTAATTATTTTGATGCTCTAATTTTGATGTACTTCTGTACATTCTGACGTAATTAAATGTTCCAGGCTAATTTTATACCTATCTTGGAATGAGCCACTTTTCCGAGTAACTTAGGTTCCTTTGTAGGGCATGATCTTAGAAACCAAGATTTGGGTGTTAGGTGTTCTCAATATTCTGGAAGTATCTTTGCTTCTGTGTTCCTTCAGCTGACAGAGGAAGAAACATACATGTATTTATGTGTTTAAATATGAATATCTGTGTACTTATATGCACACATTCATATTTAATTTTATATATGCTTACATATATAAAATATATGTGTACACATATATACATCTTTTAGAATTTATGAATTCACACTGGTATCTCCAAATCTAGTCCATCCTGATAGGATTCTTGCTTATCTCCTCTATCCCTTATTTGTGTATCTTCTCTACAGTGAGAACACTGGGTTCCGAAATTATCTATTTATCTCATATACTCAGTTCTAAAATACTTCTAAAATAGTTCAAAATTGTTTTGCATATACTACCACACACACAGAAAGCCCACCTACTAAAAAGAATCAGAATTTGTTTGCAGTTCAACCCCTTAGTCCATCAGTGACTGTGGGTGTATATTTACGGTTGATCCTTGAACAACACAGCGTTGGGGCACTGATTCCCCATGCAGTGGAAAATCCACATAAAACTTTTGTCTTTTGAAAAATTTACTAATAGCCTACAGTTGACAGGAAGCCTTACCGATAACAAATGGTATCAATACATATTTTGTGTGTTTTGTGTTATTAATGTATTCTTACAATAAAGTAAGGTAGACTAAAAAAAAATGTTAAGGAAACCATAGGAGAAAATACATCTATAGTACTGTACTGTATTTTATCAATACCATAAGTTTGTCATCTGTTCACAGGCTGAATCACCTGTCAGTCAGTACCTATATCAATATATATTGTCTTACATGATACGGAACACTGCATATGTTATTTGTGCTATTAACACTAGATGTCAAATGAAAAAGTAACATGAACAATTTAAATTTATGTGCGGGTATAGTGATTCATGCATCAGTAAGGAAGAAGCGACAGTAGGAATGCTTTCTGGAAGCCTGAAGTAATCACTGTTGCGTCATGGTGGCCGTTCGTAAATCCTGTGAAGTCAGGCACGATATCTGGACATGTTTCCTCCAGCAGGTATTTGGTTGGGCTTGATAGCTTTCATGGCATTTTCTGTAACAATGAAGCATCTTCACAGTGTGATCCTTCCAGACTTTCCCGATGTTCTCTCTATTGGGGTATTCTTCCATAGCGTTTACAAGCCTTGCCTTAGAGTACTGTGTGTGATAAGCCTTAAAGTTTCTGATGACCCCCTGATCTAGAGTCTGAATTAAAGGTGTGTTTGGGGGCAAGGAGACCACTTCGGCACCTTCAGTGTTGAACTTGTGGGGTTTCTGGGTGGGCAGCTGCATTGTTCAATAGCAAAAGAACTTTAACAGGCAGTTTCTTACTGGCAAGATACTTTGTGATTTCAGGGATAAAGCTTTGATGGAATTAATCCAGAAAAAGTGTTCTCATTGTCTACACCTTGCTGTACAACCAAAAGACTGCGAATGTATGTGTGCACAGGTTTTGATGATTTGAACTTTTTATAGTAGATTTATGAATATTCTATGGTAGTAAATGATATAATACACCAGTAACTACATATATTTTATGCATTGATGACATACCTAACTTATTCTTTATTTTTTCGATGATTTCAGGCTGTGTGTTTCATCTCTGAACTTTTTCAAATTGTTGCAAATCTCCAAAATACTTTCCAATATACTTATTGAAAAAAATCTGTATGTAAATGAATCCACACAGTTCAAACCCATGTTGCACAAGGGTCAACTGTACAGTCAAATACTATGTTCACAGATTGCTTAGATTAGCTCTTTCTCTCTTGTCTGTGTGATTATGGTATTAATTTGAACTGCAGTTGAATTCATAGTTGTGATTTTAGTTCCTCCCCTTGCTGCCTTTCTTGATTTCATTAAAAATTTATTGAATAATTCCAACATTTTTTCTGTTCTAGGTAATTGGCTTCATTGTTTTTTGATTTGCCTTTCGTCTGTTTATTTTTGTTAAGCAAAGCAAATACATATGTTTTCTAATTTTTCTTACACAAAAGGTAGCACCTGCTTGTCCCCCATCTTTTTTATTGTGGTAAAATAAATACAGCATAAAATTTGCCTTCACTATTTTTAAGTGTACAATTCAGTGGTATTAATTATGTTTATATTGGCAGCTATCACTGCTTTCCATCTCCAGAACTCTTTACCACGCCAAGCTGGAACTCTGTATCCATTGAAGGGTGACTCCCTATTTCTCCCACCCCCTGGCCCCTGGCAACCACCATTTTACTTTGTCTCTATGATTTTGACTAAGTACCTCATATAAGTGGAATCACATAGTATTTGCCTTTTTGTGACTGGCTTATTTCATTAGCTTAATGTCCTCAAAGTTCATCTGTGTTGTAATATATGGCAAGTTTTCCTTTTTAGAGCTGAATAGTAATCATTGTATGTGTATACCACATTTTGCTTATCCATTCATCCATTGATACGACTCTTGGGTTGTTTCTACATTATGGCTATTGTGAGTAATGCTCCTGTGAACATGGGAGTACAAATATCTCTTTGAGATCTTGCTTTCAATTCTTTTGGATACGTACCTAGGAGTGGACTTGCTGGATCATGTGGTAACTCTATAGTTTTATTTTTTGAGGAGCCGCCATACTGGTTTCCATAGTTGGCTGGGCCATTTTCCATTCTCCCAAACAGTGCACAAGGGTTCCAGTTTCTCTACATTGCCTCCAACACTTAATATTTTCTGGGTTTTATTTTTTTTAACAGTAGCCATTCTACTGGGTGTGAGGTGATATGTCATTATGCTTTTGATTTACGTTTCCCTAGTGATTAGTCATATTGAGCACATTTCATGTACATGTTGGTCATTTGTTATTTTTTTTTTTCTTGGAGAAATGTTTATTCATATCCTTTACCTGTTTTTGAATTGGATTGTTTGTTTTTGAGTTTTCCTAGGAGTTCTCTATAACTTCTAGCTATTAACCCCTTGTTAGATACATGATTCTGAAATATTTTGTTCCATTCTGTGGGTTGCTCTGTTTAATAGTATATTTTACTTTGTTGATGGTATCTTTTTTTAAAAAAGATTTTATTATTTTTAAAGAGGGGAAGGGAGGGAGAAAGAGGAAGAGAAGCATCAGTGTGTGATTGCCTCTTGCACACCCCCAACTGGGGACCTGGCCCGCAACCCAGGCATGTGCCCTGACTGGGAATCGAACCAGTGACCCTTTGGCTCCCAGGCCAGTACTCAATCCAGTGAGCCACACCGGCCAGGGCTCATAGTGTCTTTTGATGCACAAAATTTTAAAATTTTCATGAAGCCCAATTGGTCTCTCTTTCCTTTTGTTGCCTGTGCCTTTGGTGTCATATTTAAGAAGTCATTGCCAAATCCATTGTTGTGAAGCTTTTGCCCTGTTTTCTTCTAAGCGTTTTACAGTTTTAGGTCTGACGTTTAGATCTTTGATCCATTCTGAGTTAATTTTTGTATATGGTATAAGGTAAGAGTCTACATTATTTATTTATTTTTTTGCATGTGGATATCCGCTTTTCCAAGCACTATTTGTTGAAAAGACTGTACTTTTTTTCCCTTTGAATGGTCTTGGGACCAGCAGACGCTCTTTGGAACTTTACTATTTTCAGTTAATAGTGTCTCATGGAAATCACATTGTGTCATTCCTTTCAGATCTTCATTATATTTTACAGCTGCGTAGGTCTTTTCTTTCTTTTTTTTTTTTTTAAGGATTTTTTTTTATTGTTATTCTGTCACAGTTGTCCCAGCTTTTCCCCCTTTGCCCTCCTCCACCCTGGCCACCTCCAGCTCCCACAGTCAGTCCCCACGCTGTTGTCCATGTCTGTGTGTCATTCCTGCCTGTTCTTCGACTGCTTCCTTCCCCTTCTTTCAACCCTCTTAGCTCTCTCCCCACCCTCCTGGCCGCTGTCAGTCTGTTCCATGTTTACAAGTCGCTGGTTCTATTTTACTTATTAGTTTGCTTTGTTCTTTAGAGTCCTCTTGTAAGTGAGATCATATGGTATTTGTCTTTCATAGACTGGCTTATTTCACTCAGCATTTTAAAAACTTTGTATGTGTATGTGCCATCATTTGTTCAACCAGTCTCTCATACTTGGACATTTAGATAGTTTCCAAAATTTCAAAATAACTCTAATAAATAATGTCATTCCAATTAGATTTTCTATGGTTGGAGGCGTATCTCCAGGTTATATTCATAAAAGTAAAATAACTGGGTAGAAGTACAAATGCATTTGTAGTTCTGTTAGTTATTAAAAAATACTCACCTGCCTGTGGGTTGAATCATCTTTCATATAGTTCCTACTAGCATTATATGAAAGCGTCTGTTTACTCATAGTGTATATTGTCAAGCTTTCGAAGTTTTTGTTAGTCTGATGGGTGAGAAATGGTATTTCAGCATAGTTTTAATATGTACCCATTGACAGTTACTTCTTGTTCCCTCTTTCCTTCAGCCCCTGGTGACCACCAATGTACTTTGTCTCTATTATTGACTAACATTTAACATTTAATTTTTAAACTTGGTTGTCCAGTTTTCTTCCCTGAGCACCTGTGAAAAAATGCACTAGAGAGGCCTTGAATGCGTCACCCTGGTTTAATGGCAGCAGAAGTGACGGTGAGAATGTAACAGTGTGGAGGGTCCAGAATAAGCTAAGGAACAAAAACAACCAAGAAAACCCCCTACGGAATAGTAACAGTATGACTAATGAATGACTCTGTCATTATGAAAATGTTATATTTAGTTATTTTTTAAAGAGCCAGGCAATTCTAAATTACTTATTAGAAAGCATATGGGCAAAATACGGAAAATAAAAAAGGGCTAATAAAATCAGGAAGAGTCCTTTTTTCTATCTCTAAAATGAAAAAAAGACATTAATGTCTACTTTTCAGGGATGTTAACATTTATTGAAATCCTGTCAGTAAGAGATGTACACTATTAGTTTATTCATAAAAAGTTCATATAAATGCCATTCTTCTTTTTAGATGAACAAACATACAATTTAGCCTTACTCTTGATTTTGAAAAAGATATCCAAGCCATCGGTGTAATTTCCTCTTGGAAGACTCTGATTTGGTAAAACTCGGATTGTAACTGCAAACTTGAAAATAATCTTTTTGTAATAAAATATGGTAGCAGCCATAGTCTCCAAAGTGTGATGCTTAAGATGACTCATTAAAGTACACAAAGAAAGTATTAGAATATATGTTTATTTTCTTAATGAGTAATAAGGAAAAATTTAGCTTTACAGTGGTCCCCTTTAATCTCTGTCAGATGGTCAGTTAGGTGAGTAGCTTATGGCATCCTGAGGAAGCCCAGGTCGGGAGATAATAAACCTCACCAGTGTGTTTCCTTTCTGTTTATTGTGATGTGTTTATTTGTGCCTGGGTAAGTGGCTTTAAAGATATTATTTTAAATAATAAACTTTTAACAATATCTTGTGATGAGTGAGTATAAAATTTAAGGGGTGAGTGTGGGGGGGGGAGAGAGAGAGAAAGAAAAAGAAAAGCCGATTGGTTGCCCTCCAGTACGTGCCCGACCAGGACCTAGGCATGTGTCCTGACTGGGAATCAAACCCCCAGCCTTTTGGCTTAGGGGACGTCGCTCCGACCTGTGAGCCGCAATGACCAGGGCATAACATTTTTTTCAATAATCAGAGGTTCACTACTTGTATATGGCATGATAGATTAACTTTAAGGATGAGTTAGATCTTTTTTCCTACTACAGAAAGATCTAAACTTATCTTTTCTAAGTAACAATCAGTGGTACTTTTATAAATATAAACCAGGCTGCCCTTTGATGTTTAAAGGTAGCATTTTAGCTATGACTGAGAAATAACTTTTTTGAATAGATTTTGTCCTGTGGAAATGAATGGTTGAAAACATTTACATTTATTTTCTGATTTTGTTGCTGAAAAGCACTTATAAAAATGGTTACATTTTGAAAAACCGTAGAAAAACACAGGAGCAGAATTTTCCAATCCATTTTTTTAATCCTCACCTGAGGATATGTTTATTGATTTTAGAGAGAGGAAGGGAGAGAGAGGGGAAAAAAAAATCCATGTGAGAGAGAAATATCATTCTGTTGCCTCCTGTACCCCGACTGGGGACTGAACCCACAGCCTAGGTATGTGCCCTGTCCTGGGATTGATCCCTTAACCTTTTGGTGTACGGGACAATGCTCCAACCAGCCAAGCCAGCTGACCAGCGATGCCTTACTTCTTTACTTCTGTACTGTGCATGTGCAATTCAGAGATTAGTCTGAGACTTGATCAGTTAACTTACCAAAGCTTTAGTTTGACTGGTTTGCGTCTGTCACATACATAGTTCAGGGGTGAGTCTGAGACTTGTGAGTGTTCCTAGAGTGTTCTCTCCATGACTCCTGAAATACTCTGTAGTAGCCTCTTCCAGTTTGTTTGGCTTAAAAGGCAGGGTTTATATTGGTGTTTTAGCTGCTGGTTTCATTGTTCCATTGTGCAGCTCCCTTAAGGCAGAATCAAGGCTTGCTTTAAAAAAAAAAAAATTGATTTTAAAGAGAAAAGAAAGGAGAGGGGAGGGCAGGGAGAAAGGGGGGGGGGTAGAGAGGGAGGAGCAGGGAGGTAGGGGAGAGAGAGAAACATGGATTTGTTGTTCCGCATATAGATGCACTCATTGGTTAATTCTTGTCTGTGCCCTGACAGGGGATCCAATCCACAACCTTTGCGTATTGCGCCAATGCTCTAACCCAGGCCCAGGGGTGCCCAACCCATAACAGTCCTTGGCCTGTTACGAACTGGGCCACATAGCGGGAGGGGAGCTGACCTCCACCTCCTTTCCCCGACTCCGGCCTCCCCCGACTCCACCCCGCCGTCCAAGGAAAAATCGTCTTCCTGGAAACTGGTCCCTGGTGCCAAAAAGGTTGGGGACCGCTGCTCTAACCAACTGAGCTACCTGGCCAGGTTGAAGCTGGCTTTTAAACATTGCTGTGGTGTGTATAATGTTACTCATAGGTTAGTTAAATAATATACTATGGCTTGTCCTTTTGGAGTCTCCCCTCAAAATCTTGAATGTTCAAGATCTTTCTACTTCGGACAGAATTCACGCTTTTCCCAGCCCTGTGTGAGCTGTGAGAATTTTTTTTATCTTATTAAATTTATTGGGGTGACATTGGTTAGTAGGGTCATATAGGTTTCCAGTGTAGATTTTTATGATTCATGATTTGTGTATTACGCTTTGTGCCTAGCACCCAAAGTCAAATCATCTGTTACCATGCATAGGATTGAGCCACTTTTTTCTGTCGAATTTTTCAGTCTGGATTATATTCTGTGAGTTGATCAAGGCTTGATTAGATTCTGATTCAAGTGTTTTGCTGTGAGGGGTAGTTATGGGCAGGCTGTGTACTTGCTGTTGGGTCCTACAGAAAGCACGTGAACTAGTGCGTCTCTTTCTGTGTTGTTAGGGTCCTTGGATGTGAGATTAGTAATCCAGTGGGTTTAGGCATTGTTAGTTTGATTCATGTGTTTTTAAGCTCTTTTGAAACTTTTACTTTTTACAAAATGGTGTTAGCAGTCATTAGGAACCATTCCTGAAATCCATTATAGCATCAGGGGCTCCAAACATTGTTTTAAATCCATCATTTTCTTCATTCATTAACTGGAATTTTCTAACATGAAGAACTTTTTTATGTGAAACTTTATTTTTTAATACAACTTCATAAAATCAACAATTTGGTTACCTACAGAAAAACACAGGATAAATGCTTAATTCTTGCTCTTGTTTTCCATTTTTCATAGTAATGAATTGGTTTCTTAAAGGAAATTGAGTAATAGCTTACTTGGCAAAAATTTACCCACATTTTCATTCAGACATCTTTTTATCTTATGTTTCACCACAAAATTATGAGAACAGAATTATTAGAGATTTTTACTCTGTATTAAAGTATTGATTTTACACATTTTGCTTCTTTTGAGATACTAAGAACAAAAAGATTAGTCTTGATACATTTTTAAAAATTACAATTTTTGTCCTCTAAGTTTGCCACTCTTAACACTATAAGAAGATACTTGATCTAACTATTAACTTACAGAAAGTGAGTCCATGTAATCTGAACCAAGAGACAATGTGACACTGAAGTGCTTCAGTGAGAGTATATTGTCATTGGATGAAATTTCAGGTAGGAAATAACTGCATTGTTTGGTATCAGGTAGTCAAGTTAGTATAAACCACCTGATTGCTTTCAGAAAATGAACTTTTATTTTATACAAAGAGCAGGGAAGCTAGCAAAAAATTGCTTTAGTCGTAAAGTACTTGTTTTTCTTTGAATGGGAAATGCCTTATATTTTTAAACGCACATTAGAGAAAATATGAAACGTTTTTTCATTTATTTACTTATTTTTTAAATAGAAAATTTGTCAGTGACTACAAGAAAGGGTCAGCTCATGTTACTTTCAGAATTGCCAAACTTATTTAAGCTTCTGGTTCATCTTTTTAAAAACTGATGTATCGTTTAATTCCCGCCTCTCCACCCCAGTTTGAGACTTTGCTTATATTTACCTCTTCTACAGTGTTTATTTTGTATTTGTCATTGAGAATCATTTTTTAGCTCTTACCTTGATATTTGTGGAAGCTGTTTGAATACTTATATATTATTTCTGTTTGTTTAAACCATTTGCTAACTTTTTAGGATACATGCACAACATTTGAAATTTTAAAAGCAAGTTTTATAATCAAGTCTTTACTCAGTAGCCTGGCTTTTAAAAGCTATTGCAAAGATTGATTTTATACATACTACTCCAAATGCCTGTGAGATGGTGCTCATTAGTTTTGCTTTTGTAATATTGATGTTTTATAAGTTGCTTATAATTATTCTTAGTAATTATAATTGTTAGAAGGTACATTATGCCAGTATGATATAAATCTGTCTGTTGTTCATCTTAGTCTAATCACATTTATATTGGGTTGACCAAAAAGTCTATGGCTTTTTTCTCTAAAATAAGACATTTTTCATTTTCATCAATAACTTTATTGATTTGGCTATTTTGAGTATTTGGTTATCTCCTGCTATTGGCTTCTAGAGGGTAGAGGCTGTGGTGCTACTGAACATCTTCTAATGTATTAGACAACCCCACAGCAAAGATTATTTGACTAAAATGTCAGTGGTACCAAGAAGCTTCGCAAACAACTTTGGACACTCCATCAGTCACAGCACCTTCTCCATACATTGCACAAGTCTTTTTTTTTGCATTCAGTTCCATTCTTACCTTTCTTGACATAATAAAGCATAATATGCCAAAAATGTTGCTTATTTTCTTCCTTCTTCAGTATTAAAATGGCTACACAAAAATTTACCAATTTTGATCAGTTTTCTTTTAAAAGTTCCCTGATAAGATGGCTCTCACAACACAATATAACCAAATTGTTTCGCATGAAGTTAAAGTCAGCTAAGCACAACTAGAGCCATTGAATGGAAAAAACTAAACTTTTTGGCCAACCCAATATACTTATTCCCTAATCTGGTTGTTGGCTAACATAAAATCCTTGACTTGCTATAGGTCTTCAAATGAATGGTACCTTAAATGTATCTCAATTTTGACCTTTTTTAACACAAATGTCATATTGCATCTCTGTTTTTTTATAACGTGTAAATTCTTTTCCCTTTCCCCTTTAGGTCAAGCCAATAACGCCTGTAAAATAGGAGATGAAATTTAGAGCTCCTAATTTTTTATTTGCTGTGGCTGTTTGCTAAATAAATTTCAGTATATCCTATGATAAGAAAGAGAATGGTATTTTGTTATCTAGGTACTCACTGAAAGTATTCTGCTAGTCCTCTTTCATTTTTTTGTATATAGATTTTAGTAAAACATGAGGAAACAAGTATATTTCTGGATTGTTACCCTTGTGCCAACTATTCCTTTGGCGATTATTGAACTTTTACCAAGTTTACCAAGTTGTAGAAGGAACTACTGTTCTTATGCATTAGACCTCATTGTACTGAGTTGGGACAAGTGAATATAGCCTGGATAAGGTAGAAAGACTTGTTCAGAGATAACATCATGAGGAGGCTCAGACCCCTGAAGGGTTCTGATTGGCCTGACTTACATCACAGTCCTATCAGAGAACCAGTCGCTGGCGCTGACAGTGAGTGATATTTTGACTGCCAGACTTGGGTCTCATGTCCCTCTGTGGAGCTGGGCACCATGACTGACTTTCCTACAAGGGCTGTATGAAGTAAAGAAAGAGTTCCCCAAAGAATCAGAGGAAGGGAACGTGAAAGCATTGCTTCCATAAGGAAAATGGTCATCACTGTACTGAACATATTACTTCAAAGGGTCGCTATGAAGATGAAGAAAGTGGGAACACTTTGAAAATAGCCGTGTGCTGTAGAGCTTTGTACCATCTGTGTGTACACTTTGAAAATAGCCGTGTGCTGTAGAGCTTTGTACCATCTGTGTGTGTGTTTTGAGAGACAGTATCTTGCTAGGCATCAGATTCAGGTAGACTTTGTTTTGACTCCTAACTCCGTCACTCCTTAAGTGAGTTCAGGCAAACTATATCATCTTTCTGATTTAGTTTTGTATTTGTAAATTGGGACTAATAGTACTAACTTCAGAGGATTGCTGGAATCTTCGAAAATGAGGTCTAATGAATAAGTACAGTAGTTCCTTCTACAATTTTCCTTCTCATGAGTTTACAGTCTGAGGGAGACAAGAACCATGTAAACATAACTAGCAATCCAAGGCAGGTGTATGCTTTGCAATACACAAAATTTTAATAATTCAGAGTGGGGGAACATTTACTTCTTTTTGGTTTTATGTGGAAATGTCTTTGTGTAGAGGAGAGAATCGAGCTAAACTGAATTTTAGGAAAAGAACAAAGGAAGTAGGATTTTAAAGCTTCTTCGTGGTATAACTGGATGGCTCAGTAAGACAGTGTGGGGACAAGATGGGAGGCAAGGCTTTTTCAGTTTCTGTGGGTTAGGCGAAGTGACTGGAAATGTATTCTGTGGTAATGAGGAGCTGTGGCGATTTTTGTCGCGGGGTTGTACATGGTTTATTTGCTCTTGGGAACCTTGATATGATGGTAATGACATGATATTCTTAACTAGTTGGAGTTATTTTTCAGTGAGGAAAATTTTTATGTATTTAGTGTATTACTGATTTTAAGTTCTATTCATTCAAATTAAATGAGGCTTTAAAAAAAAAATCATTATGTAGTTGCCATTTTAGTTTTACTGAGTGAATAGTAGATCTCTGATAACTAATAGGAGCTAGATAAAGGCTTATGTTTCTATGTTGTTTAGATTTCAAGGCCATGAGCTTGTCTCTGGCCTTAGCCTGGGATTTCTGATGGCAAGATACTGAGGGAGTCATTTAAATATTAATTCTTACCAGAGCTGTCTCATTTTAACCCTATTTTTTGTACCTCCGTTTGTTCACGCTGATAGACAACACATAGTAATAGATGTTTTGGGAAGTACAGGTTCTTGGGCTGGAATGTGCCCTTCTGGGAAGATTTGTTACCTCTGTTGAATACTTCAACTTCTAGCACTGTTTACCTTCGTTTTGTATTGTGTTAAACTATCTAGAAGAATCTTGATTCGCTGGTTAGCCAGTTTGAACAGTTAAGACTGGAATACCAATGTAAGAGCAAGGAAAGGCTTAGCACTTCTGAGAATAAGCTACAAAAATACCATTTGGATATTTTACTTTTAATGTATTTATTTTGTAAGAGCTTATTCATTAAATTCTCCTTCCTTACCCATCTTTTATGACAGTCTCCACATTGCTGTTCCCTTTTTGGGGGGAGCAAAACACTCCCCATAATGCTCAGACAAAACAAACTGAGGATGGACCACATGTTAAAAGCCATCTTTATTGATACTGACACGTTAGTTGGCTGTAGTATCTGATCCAACGTTAGTGATCTGTGGGATGGTATCTTTTCAGAATTTTCTGGGCTGTCAAATATCTGATTCTTTTTGACTTTGTTTAGTATTTTATATAGATAATACACTAGCATTTTGGAAATAAAGATGAATATAATAATATATTTCCTACCTCTGTCTCCCCTGTTTTCAGCACACCTTATCCCTGCCAAATCATCTCCCACCCAATTAATTCAGTCACTGCTAAAGAAAACCTGAAAAATAACTTATTAGCATCTTATATATACTTTGAATTTTCCTTAGGTTTTTATAAACAAATATGAAATATTTATATGTTTCACCTCTTTTTAAATGTATATTTTAAAGTTTACATTGCAGAATTGGAAAAAGTGGTCTTGAATATTTTAATATTCAACCCACATATGATTATTTTTCATTTTTATTTTTAAAATCTATTTTATTGTGATAAGAACAGTTAACATGAGATCTGCCCTCATCATTTTTTTCAGTGTAAAATAGGGTATTATTAATTATAGCAGGTCTCTAGAACTTACTTGCATAATTGAGCTTTAGCCCATTCATTAGCAATTACCCATTTCCCCCTCCCTCTAGTCCTTGGCAACTACTCTTCTCTCTGACTGTATGATTATGACTCTTTTAGATCCTTCATATAAATGAGTCATACAGTATTTGTCTTTCTGTGACTGTCTTATTTATTTCACTTAGCATAGTGTCTTCAAGTTTCCTTGATGTTGTCAGGTTTATAGGATTTTCTTTTTTTATGGCTGAATTATATTCTATTGTATTTATATACCACATTTTAAAAAATCTATTCATCTACTGATAGACATTTAGATTGTTTCTACATCTTGGCTATTTGAGTAGCACTGAAATGAACATTGGAGTGCTAATAGAGTAGTCTCCTGTGGTAAGTAGTATTGCTTTCCACAGTTTCAGTTACCTGTGGTCAACTGGGTACTGAAAATATTAAATGGAAAGTTCCAGAAATAAACAGTGTGTGCATTTTAAATTGCAGGCTATTCTGAGTAATGTCATGAAACTTCGTGCCATCCCACCTGTAATGTGTATCATGCCTTTGTCCAGCATATCCATCTTGTATACTCTGCCTGTCTGTTATTAACCGCCTTGGTTATCAAATTAACTGTGGGCGGTACTCTAGTGCTTGTGTTCAAGTAACCCTCAGCAGCCTAAAGCTGCATCACGAAGCCTGTCATTCACCCCACTTCATCTCACCACGTGGGCACTGTGTCATCTCACGTAATCACAAGAGGAAAAAGGGTGACTGCAGTACAATAAGATATTTTGAGAGAAACTACATTCACCTAACTTTTATTACACTATGTTGTTATAATTGTTTTATTAATTATTGTTGTTTTATCTTTTACTATGCCTAATTTGTAAATTAGACTTTTTCAAAAGGTATGTGTAGGAAAAAACATCTATAGGTTCGTTACTGTCTGTCGTTTCAGGCATCTAAGGGTGTCATGGAACATACCCTGTTAATAAGGGGGACTATTATTGTATCTCTACTAGAATCTGATTACAATTCTTTTGGATGAATACTCATAAGTGAGATTGAGAGAGAAATGGTGGTTCTATTTTTAATTAAAACATTTTTAAAGATTTATTGTTTACAGAGAAGGGAAGGGAGGGAGAAAGAGAAGGAGAGAAACATCGATTGGATGGATGCCTCTCATATATCTCTGATTGAGGACTGAACCTGCAACTTAGACATGCACCCTGACTGGGAATTGAACCAGTGACCTTTGGTTTTGCAGAACAACACCCATCCAGCTGGGCCACACTGGTCAGGGCTATTTTTATTTGTAGGAAATTTCTGCATCATTTTCCATAGCAGCTGCACCATTTAATATTTCTATACGCAATGTACAGGGTTCTAGTTTTTACATATCCTTGCCAATACTTACTGTCTTTTTATTTTTTTATTTTTTGCAGAATAGTATTCTCATAGGTGTGAGGTGGTATCTTTTTCTGGTTTCATTTGCATTTCCCTGATGGTTAATGGCTTGATTATCTTTCCTAAACTGTTGACCATTTGTGTATCTTTGGAGGAATATCCTTTCAAGTCTTTATACTGTTTTTTAAAATATGTTTTATTGATTATGCTATTACAGCTGTCCTGGTTTTTCCCCTTTTGCCTCCCCCCACCCAGCAACCCCACTTTCTCAGGCCATCCCCACACTATTGTTCATGTACATGGATCATGTATGTAAGTTCTTTGGTTACTCCATTTCCTATACTGCACTTCACATCCCCATGGCTATTCTGCAACTACCTATTCGTACTTCTTTATCCCCTCACCTCTTCACCCATTCCCCACACCCCTCCCATCTGACAACCATCAAAACCCTCTCTGTATCCATGATTCTATCTCTGTCCTTCTTGTTTGCTTAGTTTGTTTTTTTATTATCAATTGTTCATTGATATGTATTTATCACCATGTTATTGTTCATAGTTTTGATCATCTTTTTCTTAAAAAGTCCCTTTAACATTTCGTATAATAATGGTTTGGTGACAATGAACTCCTTTGTTTTTTTCTTGTCTGTGAAGCTTTTTATCTGCCTTTCGATTCTAAATGATAGCTTTGCCGGATAGAGCAATCTTGGCTGTAGGTCCCTGCTTTTTATGCCTTGGAATATTTCTTGCTAATCCCATCTAGCCAGCAAAGTTTCTTTTGAGAAATCAGCTGACAGCCTTATGGGAACTCCCCTTACAGGTAACTAACTTTCTCTTGGTGCTTTAAAGATTCTCTATCTTTAACCTTTGGCATTTTAATTATGGGTCTTTGAGTAGGCCTCTTTGCATCCATCCTGTTTGGGACTCTCTGTGCTTTCTGGACTTGCATGTCTATTTCCTTCACCAAATTAGGGAGGTTTTCTTTCATTATTTTTTCAAGTAGATTTCCAATTTCTTGCTCTTTTTTCCTTCTGGCACCACTGTGATGCAAATATTGGACCTCTTGAAGTTGTCCCAGAAGCTGCTTACATTATCCTCATTTTTTTTGGATTCTTTTTTCTTTTTCTTGTTCTGATTGGTTGTTTTTTGCTTATGTTCCAAATCATTGATTTGATTTTCAGCCTCATCCATTCTGTTGTTGTTTCCCTGTAAACTGTTTTTTATATTAATTAGTGTATCCTTCATTTACTGGATAATTATTATGCTGCCAAGGTTCTCACTACATTCCTTGAGCATCCTTATAACCAGTATTTCAAACTCTGCATCTAATAAATTGCTTATGTCCATTTCGTTTAGCCCTTTTTCTGGAGTTTTTATCTGTTCGTTCATTTGGGCCATGTTTGTCTCCTCATTTTAGCAACCTCCTTGTATTTCTATGTATTAGGTAGAGCTGCTTTGACTCCGTGTCTTGTGGCCTAATGCAATAGGTATTCTGTAGGATCCAATGGCACAGGCACCCCTATCACCGAAGCTGGGTATTCAAGATGCATCCTTCATGTGGGCTGAGTATATCCTTCTCTTGTAGTTGAACCTTGGTTGCTGTTGGCAGATCTACCCTTTTTTAAAGTATATTTTATTGATTATGCTATTACAATTGTCACAATTTTTCTTCCTTTTATCCCCCTCTGCCTGGTACCTCCATTCCCTCAAGCATTTCACCTCTCTTAGGTCATGTCCATGGGTCGTACATGCATGTTCTTTGGCTTCTCCATTTCTTGTACTATTCTTAACCTCCCCCTGTGTATTTTGTACCTACCAATTTTGCTTCTTATTCTTTGTACCTTTCCTCCATTCCTCCCCCTTCCCCTCCCCACTGATAATACTCCATGTGATCTCCATTTCTGTGATTCTGTTCCTGTTGTAGTTGTCTGAGTTTGTTTAGGTTCAGTTGTTGATAGTTGTGAGTTTGTTGTCATTTTACTGTTCATAGTTTTGATATTCTTTGTAGGTAAGTCCCTTTAACATTTCAGGTAATAAGGGCTCGGTGATTATGAACTCCTTTAACTTTATCTGGGAAGCACTTTTATCTCCCCTTTTATTCTAAATGATAGCTTTGCTGCATAGAGTAATCTTGGATGTAGGTCTTTGCCTTTCCTGACTTTGAATACTCCTTTCCAGCCTCTTCTTACTTGCAAGTTTTCTTTTGAGAAATCAGCTGACAGTCTTATGGGAACTTCTTTGTAGGTAACTCCTTTAGTTACTCTCCTTTTCTCTTGCTGCTTTTAAGATTCTCTTTTTATCTTTAATCTTGGGTAATGTAATTATGATGTGCCATGGTGTGTTTCTCCCTGGGCTCATCTTCTTTGGGATTATCTGAGCTCGACTTGCATGTCTGTTTCTTTTGCCAGATTGGGGAAGTTTTCTTTCATTGTTTTTTCAAATAGATTTCCAGTTTCTTGCTCTTCCTCTTTTGACACCCCTATGGTTCAGATGTTGGAACATTTAAAGTTGTCCCAGAAGTTCCTAAGCCTCTCCTCAGTTTTTTGAATTCTTGTTCCTCTAATCTGTTGTGGTTGAGTGTTTATTTCTTCCTTCTGTTCCAAATTGTTGATTTGAGTCCCAGTTTCCCTCTGTTCACTGTTGGTTCTCTGTATATTTTTCTTTATTTCACTTTGCATAGCCTTCACTTCCTCCTCTATTTTGTGACCATACTCGACCATTTCTGTAAGCATCCTGATTACTAGTATTTTGAACTGTGCATCTGATAGGTTGGCTCTCTTCTCTTTGCTTAGTTCCTTTTCTGGAGTTTTGATCTGTTCTTTCATCTGGGCCATTTTTCTTTGTCTTGGTGCACATGTTAGGTTGTAAGGGGCAGAGCCTTAGATATTTGCCTGGGTGGGGCAACCCAGTTCCCTGCATTATGGCACTGTGTGGGGGTGAGGGGTCAGAGAGGGAACAGTGCTGCTTGCTCAGCTCTTGGCCAGCTTTCAGTCACATCCCCCACTATGCACAAGTAAATTGGGTCTTTCTGGTGCCGATTCCTGGGTGGGTGGGTTTGTGTATGTTCTAGGACCCTGTGGGAATCTCCAACGGACTCTCCTATGACACTGGGAGTTTCTCCTGTGGCTGCAACCCCCACAGTTTTTTACAGCCAGAGGTTTTGAGACCTTCTCTTCCGATGCTGGGACCCTCAGTTGCCCAGTCTGTCTTGCTTCCCAGTTGTTCCTCCTGGTTTTCCTGCACACAAATGTATGACTCCCTGTCTGCCAGCCACCTCCTTGCCCACCCGGTCCTCTAGCTGCCACCTTGCCACTTGTCCTCTCCACCCCGGCTCTGTGTTTCCGCCCCTCTTACTGGTCTGGATGAATGTTTCTTCTTTCATTCCTTGGTTGTCAGATGTCCATACTGTTTGATTTTCTGGCAGTTCTGGTGATTTTGTTTTTAAATTGGTTGTTATCCTTCTTTTGGTTGTGCAAGGAAGCGAAGTATATCTATCTATGCCTCTATCTTGGCCAGAAGCTCTCTACCTATGATTGATTTGGTGGAAAAAATACTTGATAGGATTTTAGACTTCTTAAATTTTTTAAGACTTGTTTTGTGGCCTTACAGAGTGTTCTGCGTGTGTTTGAGAAGATTGCATATTCTGGTGCTGTTGGATGGAATGTTCTGTATTTGTGTGTTAGGTTCATTTTGTCTAAAGTGTAGTTCAGGTTTAGTGTTTCCTTATTGTTTTTTTTTGTTTGAACTTGGTTTTATTTGGACCTTTTCCAAGAATTAAGAATGATGTCTAGTTTGAATGCAATAGCATATGAGTATCCAATATACTTCTTAATCAGTATGCTTTGCTATTGGCACATACGTTCCCATAGATTCTTTATATAGGTGGTCATTTACAGGGACTTATTTATTGAAAAACCTATTTTAAATTAGCCTTAGCTGGTGTAACTCAGTGGATTGAGCACCGGCCTGTGAACTAGAGGGTTGCTGATTTGATTTTCAGTGTAGGGGCATATGTTTGGGTTGTGGACCAGGTCCTCAGTAGAAGGCATACGAGTTGCAACCACACATTGATGTTTTTCTCCCTCCCTTTGTACATCTCTTCCCCTCTCTAAAAATAAATAAATTCTTTAAAAAAAATTATTTTTGTTTCTCCTTTATTTTGGTTAGAGAACTGTGTTGCCTTTTAAAAAACTTTTCATTGAATTTATTGGTGACATTGACCAATAAAATTGTATAGGTTTTGGGTGTACAATTCTATAATTCACCATCACTCTGTAGCTTTTTTTGATTGTTTCTTGGTCAGTCTTATCTGTTGCATTTTCTCAAATCTAAGATGTCATCAGTTGTACCTTTGTTAATTTTATTCAACATTAAGAAAAAACTGCCAACTTAAATTTATGATGCCTTTGATTGTAAGACACATTCTGATTTTTGAGTTTTTAAAAAAATTTTTTTTAAGGAATTGATGAAATTCAGTATATGAATTTTATTGAAGTACTATAGGGGTGTACCGAATTATTTTTAATAAAAAGGCATTAGGTCTAATGCAGTTATATTGTGGATAGAGAAGCATGAATGAAAATGAAAAACTTCTTTTAAAAAAAATGGCTGCCTTATATACAATTGTACATACGTGCCCCAATTCAGCTAATTTCCTGTTTTTGAAATTAGTCTGATTTTGGGTGCAAGAGATAGAACTTACATCAAATTAGCTTAAGTGTAAGGGGCATTGCTTGGCCCGTAGGACAAGGACAGACCATTGACTGAAAATGCAGAGCCCGGGGGCGCGGGAGCAGGCACTGGAAGTAGGGCGTCGGCGCTGCCAGCCTCGCCTTTTCTCCGTTTGCGCTGTGGGTGGGTTTCTCTGGGCACAAACCGGGGAAGATGTCTGCTGGAGGCCACCAGTTTGCGTACCATTTCAGCTTTTCCCGAAAGGCCAAAAGCCCTTTTTATTCCTCTCCCAATTAAAAAAGCAATTTTTGTAATGCCTTTCATTGGTCTGATTTAGGTTACATTTTCACGCCTGCATTAATCACTGTGACCAACATGTGCCAGGCCAGAATTACGTGTCCCCTCTGCGGCCTGGGTGTGAGGCACTGTGGTTTTACTGCCTGGAGAATGCTCGGAATGGAATGGGGGATTAGAGGAAGAATGAGCCAGGGCAGTACAGACAAAAACAGATGGACATTTAGATTGTTTCCAGTTCATTCCTGTTAATACAGTTTCTTTTTCGTATCTGATAAATCTCCTTACATAAGTATATTAGTATGAAATTAAAGAATGTTGGTATGAAAGTATTATAAGGATCTAAAAGGCCATCTTTTGTGGAGGAAAGTTGTAATATAGATCTTTCTTTGATATATTCTAAACTTTGCAGTTCCTCAAAATAGGATTTGTTAGTCTTCAAATTAAAGACTGAAATTTAACAATGTATTTTAACATAGTTTGGAAGCATTGAGGGGATAATAATATGATAGAGCTAGGCTGTGGAAGTAATGAGGGTTCTTAAAGTGTATGTGAGTCTATAAACAGTTATATGTAAACATATAATCAAACTCAAATACTATAATTGATTCAGTTATGGAATGCAAGACATTTTGCTATCTCTTTTATATCCTATGATGTTTTGGTTCCGAGTAATGTAAGTTCAGTGGACTTCTGACTGGTTGTCACACAGTGACAGATTTCTGATTTTTAAAATATGTCATTGCTATAAATCATTGGTTTGCTAGATTGAACTAGCAAGCTATTAAAGAACATGGCAGTATTTACTGTAGATAAATGCAAATTTAAAAAGGTTCTGTGTATGAAGGTTTAAATGATTTATTAGCCTTCAGTGCACACATGAATCTGAAGTTATATAATAGATTTAGAAAATTTCATTTCCTGTTTGAAGGTTCAAATTTGCATATTTATTCTATAATGAAAGGATTTGATCTGAGCCAATAGGATACATAGTTAAAATCCATGATATCAATAAATGCTTAATCATTTTTTTGGTATCTTATATGTCAAACCTTTTTTTAGGTGTAGGGCAAGTGATTAAATACACCGGCACCCCCCGCCTGCACCCCCCCCCCCGCCCCCGCCCCGGCCTGTGTGGGGAAGGAGGGAGAATTGAAGAACCTGGGGCTTGTATGTCTTTAGGTGGCTCAGAAATTGTGCTCAGGAGGGTTTCCTTGCCCTTTAATTTGGTTTTTATTTCCTGTCAATGAGAGATTCACCTAGGTTAATATAGTTTCCTTTTCAATGGGAAATAATCAGAACAATAAATTCTATGAACAGAGTCACAACTCACATCCATTACTTATTTTTTTAAATTAAACTTTTTATTTTGAGATAGTTGTACGTTCACATGCAGTTGTAACAAATAATGCAGAGATCCCTTGTACACTTCTCATTTTCCCTCAGTAGGAAAATCTTACAAACTATAGTACAATATTGACACTGATAGAATCAAGATATAAAACATTTTGTCATATAAGGATGCCTGCTGTTGACATTTTATATTCACATCTACCTTCCTCTTTCTGCACTTCCCTTTTACCCTGGCAACCTCCAGTATGTTCTTCAGGTCTATAATTTTGCCAGTGCAAGAGCTTTATATAAATGGAATCATATGCTGTATGACCATTTGTTTAGTTTTGGCACAATTCTCTGGAGGTGCATCTAGATTGTTGTGTGTATCAATAGTTTGTTTCTTTTTATTGTTGAGTTATATTCCGTGTTATGAATATACCAGTTAATTTAACCATTTACCTGTTGGACAGCTGAGTTGTTTCCATTTTTTGGCTATGATGAATAAAGCTGCTATAAACATGTGTACAGGTTTTCGTGTGAACAAAAGTTTTAATTTTTCTGGGAAAAATGCCAGAGGTGCATTTGCTAGATCGCGTAGTAGTTGCGTATTTAGTTGTTTTAAAACACTGCCAAACTGTTTTCCAGAGTGACTGTCATCTTATATTCCTGCCAGCAACATCTTGAGTGTGTCAGTTTTCTGCCTCATTGCTAGCATTTGGTGGTGTCACTTTTTTTTTTTTTTAAGCCATTCTGATAGGTGTGTAATGGTACCTGATTGTTTTTAATTTGCACTTCTATAATGGCTAATAATACCTTTTCATGTGCTTATTTGTCATCTATATAGCCTGTTAAGTGAAATGTTTGTTCTTGGATTTTTGATCATTGGATTTTTTTTAATAATTGGATTTATTATTTACTTTTTGCTATTGAATTTCGAGACTTCTCTATTTTAGATATTTTCCTTTGTGAGATATGTGCTTTGCAAATACTTTCTTTTGGACTATAGCTTGTCACTTCAATTTCTTTAATAGAATCTTTGGAGAGCAAATTTAAAAATTTTGATAAGGTCCAGTTTACCAGTTTTTCCTTATATCAGTCTTGCTTACTTATGATGTCAAGTTTAAGAACTCTCTTTGCCTAATTCTAAATCCTGAAGGTTTTCTTCTATGTGTTTTTCTAAAAAGTTTTGTGTTTTTACATTTAAACTATTATTTATATTGAGTTAATCTTTGTGTCAGGTATAATTCTTAGATAAAGGTTCATTGTTTAAGGCAGTGATTTTTAACCTTTTTTTTAAATCATGGTAAACATAGGCTAATTACTAAAATTCTGTGGCACACCAGAAAATATATTTTTTTGTCAACATGACAAAAATAGGTATAATTTGGTTGACTTACAAAAAAAATAACAGTAATTACCTATCCTTTTTGCTCCAAAGTGACTTTAAAAATATCAGGTGCCTGTAGTTATGTATAAGCATATCTGGTATCAAGAATTAAGCAGTCAGGTGTAACCTAATTATGTGACGAGACCAATAAGATGCAACGTATTATATGACCTATATATTTATGGTTCATCACAGGGCATTCACACCAGATATCTGTTGTTATGTTGGCAGTTTTCATTTTTTAAAATTGATAGTTTAAGAGAAAAGAGGCCATTACTCTTGACTAAATAGTCAGGTATTGCATGTTTAAAAACTCTTACAGCACACCAGTTGAAAACTGTTGATCTATAGATATCTACTGGTGCTAATTGCTCTAGCACCATTAGTTGAATTTCCCGTTGAATTCCTTTTGTCCCTTCGTCAAAGCTCAGTTGGGCTTTTTTGTGAGGTTCTACTTCTGTGTTCTCTGTTTTGTTGATTTATGTGTCTGTCTCTCTGGCAATACCTCACAGTGTTGATTACTATAGCAATATAAATCTTGAAATTGGGTAGACAAATTCTTCCCACTTTATCTTCCTTTTTCAAGATAGTTTTTGCTATGCTGGATCCTTTGCTTTTTCCTATAAATTTTAGAATAATCTTTCTATGCCTGTAAAAATCTTGCTGAGATTAGGAAAGAAATTGTGTTAACTCTAAATTATCAATTTGGGGAAAACTGACATCTGTACTGTAAGTGCAGTATATCTCTAAGTTCATTTAGATCTCTCATTTCTTTAATCATCATTTTGTTGTTTTCAGTTGCAAAGTCCTGCAAGTGTTTTGTTGGATACATCTAAATATTTCAATTTTTTTTTGAGCAATTGTAAATAATACTGTATTTTTAACTTCATTACCAGTTCCTTCTGGCCTGCAAAGTTTCTGTGGAGTAGTCAGTCTTATGGGAGCTCCCTTGTAGGTAGCTATTTTTCTCTTGCTGCTTTTAAGGTTCTTTGGCTTTAATCTTTTGCATTTTAATTGTGATGTCTTGGTATGGGCTTCTTTGGGTTCATTTTTTTTTTTTTCAAATTATTTTTAGAGAGGGGAGAGAGAAGGAGAGAAACATTATGTGCGAGAGAAACATTATGTGCGAGAGAAACAATGATCAGTTGCCCCTTTCATGCCCCCAACCAGGGACCTGGCCAGCAACCCAGACGTGTTCCCTGGCTGGGTATTGAGGGAGGGAGTAAGTCCAGCTGTGGATCTAGGACTTTGGAAACCCTGTGTCTCCCTCAGCCACAATCCACACTGATTTTTACAGCCAGAAGCTGTGGGGACCTCTCTCCCTGACACTGGTACCCTGGGCTGGGGGCCTGGTGTGGGACTGGGAGCCCTTGCTCCTCTGGCGGGACCTTGCAGCCAAGATATCGCTCCTGGTTTATCTTTCAAGGAAACCATCAAATAGTCTCACGAATATTCTTCGGGTATTTTCTGTAGAAGTGCTGTCATACATAATGCATAAATATGTGTATGTTAGAGGCATTGTATATAATATAGACCTTTGGCTTTTATGAAAATCCTTATCAGGCAAAACCAAAAATTACCAGCTTAGAAGGAACTTCTGAGATACAAGAGTGAGTAAAATTTTATTGAAAATTTTAATTCTTATTGAAATTTTATTGTTGAACATTTTAGTAAGTTGTTGCACATTTCATATTCTAATTCAGCGAATACTTGCTTGGCACTGTTACGTATTGTAGGACATTGCTCTTGTGGTCACTGGATGGCGCGTTTCAGAACCTACGCAGCCTTTCTTTCAACTGATGTTGACTGGGGAGTAAGATACTTTGGCTCTCTCAGTAAAGGGTTGGTATAAAGTAGAGGCTGATGGTCATGTTACTACCAATATACTGAGCGTTCGTTCTTCTGTACTAGTAACTGACTAAGGCAAAGTCTTGTTGCATTGTTTTATGTTAGGGATGATTTTAAAAGATATGTACACTAATGAAGTTGTAACATTTAATCACTGTTCTGTATGATTTATATATAGTGAATCTCTGCAGTAATACATGTGGAGTCTAAAAATTAAGTTGTGTCAAATTCAGGGCTGAGCTATTTCTGTGTCTAAGCTTATCAGGGCACACCACTATCTCCAAAAAATAGATCAAGAGAGACGCTGTTGGGGAGTTAACACCTGCTATAGTATGAGCGGTGGGGTTGGGGAAATGGCACTTGTTATATAAATATTTTTTATATATATATATATATACACACACACACACATATATATATATAAAATCAGGCTATATAGGTTTTAAGCTGATGTGATAGAGAGGCTCCATATGACAGTGACTTAAACAAGGTAGAAGTGTGTTTGTCCTTCAGGTGAAAGTTTGGGTAGTTAAATGGTCCAGGGCTACTGAGACAGTTCTGTAATTATCAGGATCCATAGGTCTTTCCGCCCTGTTACCTTCAACAGGAAAGTTACAGCACAGACTCTTAGGCGGGTGCTCTGACTCTTGTCATTATTTCAGCATCTTATGTAAGTGGAAGGAGGAGAGCTGCAAAGAGGGTCATGTTACCTTCCTTTTAAGAGTTATACCCAGAAGTTGCACTTATTACTGTCCTCCTTGGTCAGAACTTGATCAAATGGCTGGAGGCTTGAGGGAAAGCTGAGAAGTGAGATCTTTTGCCTGGACCCCATGTACCAAATTAGAAACTCTGTATCATTATGAAAGAAAAAATGTCACTTGGGAGTCGTCATAGTCTATGGTGTGGCATTGTAATTTTTCCTCAATTTCTCCCTACTAATAAGTTTGTAGTGACTGTAAACATGTGTATAGGGTCACTTTCACTTAGGAATGGATTCACTGGGATAAATTGGATACTTTGAGATTGGCACTTGTAAAAGTAATTACATTTTTAAAGTACGTAGGTAAATAAAAGAAGCTTACTCTTAGTTCATTTTACAAAATGAAAAATCCAGAGAAAAAAGTGGTTTGTCACAAGAGACAGAGAGTAGAGTATCCAGTTAGGAGCATAAGCTGTTGTTGTACATTGTCCAGTTTTTCTGTTACACCTTATTCCTGTCACATCTTTGAGGAAAAATTAGCAAGTTTCCAGGGAAAACATTGCTTCACTTTGAAGTAGCAGAATTTTCTATGTTTGTAGTCTTTTCAGTTTCATAAATCTTTTGAAGAGGTTATTTTTTATCTGTTTCTTGATTTTCTGAAAAGACAAGTGACTTAGGTTTAATTATTAATTTCATCTTAAGTCACTTTATTAATATAACCATTGAAAAGATCATCATGCCCTATTTAAGTTCTATTTCAAAACTTGTGAAGGTTTATTTTAATTCTTTGAATAATATGCTTTAAAATTTCTATAACCTTATACATTAAACTGTAATCTATAGAAAGCGTGCTGTGCCACCCTGAAGGTTGCTATAAAAATTGTTTATGAAGTTCAGGCGAAGACTAAAACATGTTGAAATAGAGAGTTTTGAAAAATGTTCTATGTGGCAAAGGAGATCAAATCATGCTAAAATGCAGAAAAAGACTATACATCAGTTTTCAGGCTACATTATTCAAAAAAAATACAACCATAAAAAAGGTAATAAGATTACATTTTCACATTTCATGGCTAGTAAAGTGCATTAGGCTGCTCAGATATTCATAACTTACTGTGACATTTGGGAAGATTACATTTTGTAGTGCAGAGCCATTACTACAGCTCAGATAATAACTAGCCAATGCTTGGACTTAGATTATGATCCCTGTCATTGGAAACAAATTTGTGTTTTGAAGGTTGATCAGTTTCAAATAACTATTAGAAAGGGTTAACATGACATACTCTAGGCCCTGTCTATGTTTTTTAGGTATAATAGATATGCATACATACAGTATATCAAATATGCCACACATTTGTATGTAGCAATTTCTGCCATCAATTTTCCCCTTGAAAGGCGTATTTTATAATATTTAAAGCAATAGAGGAATATTTAAAATACCTGTCTGGATACTGCTTTCACAATATAAACTCAATTCAAAAGCTGGTGAAATATTTGGTGCTTTTTTTTTAAAAAATTACTTTTAAAAATTAATTCCATAGCTTCTTGGAAGGGTGGTTACTGATAGTAATAAACAGATCAAAATGAAAGATTGATGTAAGTAATACTAAGGTGAAGCTAAGGTCTCCTAAGTTAGTTAGCTGCACCTAGGTGTTATTTTGTTTTTGTTTTTTTTTTTTAAAGAAATTTATTTTTTCATTTCCAGAGAGAGGGGAAGGGAGGGAGAGAAACATCAGTGTTGTGAGAGGAACATTGATCGGTTGCCTCTTGGACACCCCGAAATGGGGACCTGGCCTGCAACCCAGGCATGAGCCCAGCCCAGGAAATTGAACTGGCGACCTTTCAGTTCTCAGGCCTGCACTCAGTCCACTGAGCCACACCAGGCAGGGCACAGCTAGGTTTTGACCTATTTACATCCGTGTGGAGGCTGTCCCCAAGTGTATATACTAAAAACTCTCCCTTTGCCCTTTTTCCCCAAAGTTATCTTTTCAGAGGCAATTACTGTTTCGTTTCTTGTTTATAAGTCTTAGGTATATGTGTTTTACACTCAAAGAGTAGCCTATTGTTGATGCTTTTCCACTTTGATTTTCTCACTGAATGCATTTTAGAGATCTTTACATGTCAAATGGAGCTGCTTCATTCTTTTCAGTGGCTGTGTTATATTCCATTATGTAGTTATACACAGCTTTACTAATCATTACCTTACAATGTTTTCTTTGGGGGATTGTTTCTTCTATTTTTTATTAAAAAAATGCTAAAGGGCAGTTTTTATATCTAACATCATTACTTAAAAGTTCTACAGATACATATTTTTGAGACTGATTCATATTGCTAACTGTATCAGTAGTTCTATTACCAAATACTTTTCTACAATATAGTAATTTTTCAGTTGAAGCTGTTTTTTCTGGATACAGATTATACCATCTGGAAATAATGTAATTTTAATCCCTCCTCATATGTATACATGTTGCTGCTTTTTGACCAGTGACTTCTGTGTCTCTAGAATAATATCAAGTGATAGTGAAGTTACTGTATCCTAGTCTCGTTTCTAACTTTCATGAGGATTATTTCAGTTTTCCTATTTGAGCATGATTCTGGCGTTCAGGTGTGATTCATGTATTTTATTATTAAAGAAGGTTCCTCCCTCCCCCCATTGATAAATTTAGGAAGGATAATGGAAATATAAAATCATCATTTAGGAGTGCCACAGTTATAATAGTTGCAGGTAAGATTTATCAGTGGATTCTTAAAAGTATGATAAGAAACAAAATATTTGCATAGTTTGAAGGGATTCTCCACAAGATCCTTAACATTTTTTAATGAGAGATAGTAACTTGAAAGTGGAAAAACACTGACAGACACCACCTTAAACAGGTTAATCCAAGCTAAGGTCACCATTTGTGAGACATACTGACATCAGATGCCATCTGAAATGATAGACTGAGAGGAACACACTTCACTTCTGGGGTATTTTTTTTAACCAAAAAATGCTTAATCTGAATTTAAACATGAAGGAAACGTTTAGATAGGAAGACAGCCCATAAGATACCTGGCAGGTATGCCTCTGTAGTTCAAAATCATGGAGCCAAGAATGCCTGTGTTGTTGTCTCAGGCTGGAGACAGCTGTCCCTGGGTCTGAAAAAGGACGTTAGTGTGACAGGTGGCAACATTTGAGTAGTACCTGTAGATGTGTTAATGGTATTGTATCAACATTTATTTCCTGGTTTTAATGATGGTACTATGATCATAAAATATATGCACAGTAGGGCCAGCTGGGTAAAGGTTGTACAGGAACTATACAATTTTGCAACTTGTTGAACCTTTGAAGTTATTTCCGAATAAAAAAAAGATAAGCAAATTATCTTCACAAAACCAACATCTGTATTAGAGTTCCTATGTAGCCCACAGTGTTTTGGGTGGCCTCGGGGATCCCACAGCCAGGGCCGTGCAGCTTGGGGAGTTGGCCCCATCCACCAAGGGACTCTTAGCAGGAACCCAGCTGTCATCTCCTGATGCTGCTTGTTGCTGATGATGCAAGAGTTGTGCACTGAAGCCTGCGCCAGAGCTTTCCTAGAAGAGCCAAACGCCTTGGCCACCATGCCTGCCATGAATGCTTACCTCCCTGCACGCAGGTGCTGCCTCGTGCTGTTCATTTTTGTGGTTTTTCTTTCTCGTGCTGGTGTATGTCTTGGCAGAGCCCTGGACACCTGTGGATCCCTGGCTGCAAGGAGTTTTAATTGATTTCCTAATTTTGAACCTTCCTTGCTTTTCTGGAGTAAACTCTATTTGGTTACATCTGTTACTGTTTTATGAGCTGTTGGATTTTGTTTCGTAAAGTTCACTTTCTCCGATCTTTTAAAAATTTAGTTTAGAAGGATAGCTCTGCAAAAGTAATTGTAAAAGCATTTTAATTCCTTTAAACAGTTGGGATTTGTTAAGATTTCATAAGTCTCTTTCATTGGGAGGCTGCTGTGGATGAGATGGCAGGGTGGGCATGGATACGTCAGTACGGCCTTCTCCAGGTGGATCTTCTGATAGTCATGTCAGTGAAGTAAGTTCCCTTGACGACTGGCTTTGGGTATGTGACTCCGTATGTTTAAGTCATCCCGATTATTAATAGGGAAGCAGAGGGATCAAAATGCATAGATAGAGTCAACCAGAAATTTGACAAATATGAACTCCAAGTTTTGTGTTCGCTCTGAGCCATTTTCAGGTTTTCACTTTTGCTGTGAGCTTATATCTTATATAGGTAGCAAAGGACTCTTACGTTGCTGTGAGTAGTTCACAGAGTTTATAATTCATAAGTGAAATATTGAATTAGAAGGAGTTACAGAGCTAAGTTAGATCTTTATTGATAGCAGGGCAGTAGGTAGTGATTTACTTAAGACATTCTGTTTTTGTTTTTATTGAAAAATATTTCCATTTCTATATTGTAAGTTTTACTTAACTTTGTACTATCTTAAAGATTTCTTTGAGATTTTTGGAGGTTTTTTTTTTCTTTTTTCTTTTTTTTAAATAAAGACCCTTTTAATGTCGTAGGGTGTAGGGAAGAATGTACAGGTAGTTACTGCCAACCTAAAGCTTAGGAGCATGCTTGAGTTATATTGAGAGAAGAAGTAGTAATGTTTGTAAATTTTTTTTCCCTTTTTTTTGGAAGTTGGTAGGAGGCCAGTTTGACTTGGAAATGAATTTCATTATCCAAGAAGGTGAGAGTATCATCTGCATGGTGGACCTACTAGAAAAATGTGACGTCACTTGCCAAGCAGAAGTTTGGAGCATGTTTACAGCCATTCTGAAGAAAAGCATACGAAATCTTCAAGTCTGCACTGAAATAGGCCTCGTCGAAAAAGTGCTTGGTAAAATCGAGAAGGTCGACAGTATGATAGCAGGTATGACTTTTTCTACAATACAGTGAATGTGAAGTGGATGTTTGATTCTTAAATATTGTATTTTTCTAATTTAGTATTTATTTAAGAAATGTTTGAGCTTCTAACATGTAGCCAGAACTTTAGTGTCTGAACTCTTAAGCATGGTGTATTTTAGTCCTTCACGAAATATAAGTAGCTTAATTATTTTATTGTTTTCTTTGTTTCCAGATCTTTTAGTTGACATGTTGGGAGTGCTGGCTAGCTATAATTTGACAGTTCGGGAACTAAAGCTATTCTTCAGTAAACTTCAAGGAGATAAAGGACAATGGGTAAAATAAAAACCTTTTTCATTTGAAAGTATATAGATGGGTCAGATGTAAATTGAGGGGAAGAGATCAACTAAAATAGCATTTAGATCTATACAGATTCTTTTGCTATGACCTGAGACAGATGTGGACTAAGAGAACTGGGTGTTCCTGGAAGGAATTTGGTCCTTCTTCAAATCGTTATCCTTCACTGTACATTCAACATTTTTTGAGGAAAAGTGTAAGGACAGAAAAATAAAAGTTTTAGGTAGCAGCACCTAGCTTCTCTTTCTGTTGACCTGAGGAGTTTACCTGTGGCCCGTCAATGCGAATGTGTGGGTTATTCGGTTGTGAGTAACCCGCAGGGTGAACAGAAGCTCTGCAGGCAGTGGGATCCGCCTCCTGAGACGCAATGTGGTGGTCCTTTGCCTTGGGTAATGGTGGTGGTCAACGTGTTTATTCCTTTGAAGAACACTGGCAAATATCTTTTCCTTGTTTGTTGCGTTTCTGGGCTTATTTTAGTGCCCTTTAGAGATGGTCCACAGCAGCTACTCAGCCAGCTAATCCTTAATACAGTGTTTAGCTCTGGTTAAGCGTATTTAAATTTGTGCTTTGCAATTATACACTAATTTATTGTATTAAAATGGTTAGACTCTTTACCTTGTTTGTATCAAACTCTAGTTCTCTGGCTACTTTTAAGATTTTGTCACTGATTTTCAGCAATTTTTGTTTCTTCATATGGTTTACCTTGTGTTTATCCTTGAAGTTCTTGAATCTGTGAGTTTTAATATAATCATCATCAAATTTGGAAATATTTTGGTCATTGTTCAATTTGCTTTTTGTGCCTTCCTCCCCACTCCAATTACACGTTGCCCTCTTGATAGTGTCTCACAGTCACTGAGATCTGTTCACCTTTTTTCCCCAGTCTTTTCTCTTTATCCTTTACTTTAGATTGCTTTAATTGCTATATATTTAAGAGAACTAATCTTTTCTTCTGTACTGTTTTTTCCATCCATTAAAAATTTCAGACTATTTTTTGTTTCTGTAAATTTTAGATTTCAGATATTTCTATAAATTTGGTTCTTTTTACCATCTTTCATTTTACCATATTCTTTCATGTTTTCCTTTTAATCTTTGGGATTATGTAGCATATTTTAATAGTTGCATTAATGTTTTTACATATAGAAATAGTGCAACAATGGGCATGAACATTTAAAAAAATTCTTGAAACATGAGCACTAACTTATGTTCTGAATGGCTTTCCCAGTATACAGTGCCTCAGCATTGTATGGAGAGGAATGTGCTTATCTCAATATATTTTTTTTTTTGTTGTTGATTGGTTCATAGGAAAGGGAACTTTGAGGATAGGGAATACTGAGGAATGATTTCTCTAAACAAATGTTACAATACTGTATTTTTATTTTAGACGCAGAGTTTTTTGTTATTTCATTTTGGAATTTATTTAAAAATCAGTGATTGTAGTTACTTGTTATTACATTTTTATAATAAGCAGTGTGATTAATTAAAAATTTCTTGATCACTTAAAAGTGAAGATTTCCACTCTTTTGGACAGTAATAACGTAGAGCAGCTATCAAGTAAGATGAAGGGAAGCCAGTGATTTCACCTGGAGTTTAACATGGTTTTGAACTTTTAACAAAGGGGACTGTACAACACTTATTTAATGGTGAAATGATTAAAATGATAATGGATAGCTGATTGTCCTTTGCTTTTCCTTGTAAATGTAGATGAGTTTCATTTTAGCTGTTTGTTGTTTAATGCATTAGAGGAGATTATGGGTCAAAGAGGCATTCATCAAAGCAATGTAATGTTACAACTTTTATAACATGCTGTGTAGTAGAGGCTCACTGTAGAATGAAATATGATAGGGCGATTTGATCCATCCTCAGAGGTCAGGAAAGGCTGGCCCTGAGGATGTGAACACTAAGATGAGCCCCGAAGGGTGGGTAAGGGTTGCTTAGTCACCGGGGAAGGACGGAGGGTTAGGGAGAACTTTTTTGAGCACAAGGAGTAGCTTGTGCTCAGGCACTGTCTTGGGAAAGAGACAGAGAAGGCATTGTGGATGGCGAGCAGAGAGAGGGAGGTGGCGGTGGAGAATGAGGCTAATGAGGTAGGTGGAGGTATTGTAGACGAAGTAGCTTGCGGGCAGTGCTTGGGGTTTTGGCTTTTGTCTTAGAGACAGTAGGAAGCTACAGGAAAGATAATAATAAAGGTGAAAATGTCGTGGTTAAAAGCATGGACTCTGGAGTCAGACTGAGTTCCGATCCCACCCTTGTCACCTGTGTGACCTTGGACACATTCCTCTGCTTCAGATTCCTTCTTTGTGAAGTGGGCTAATAGTTCCTAGTGTGGTTATAAGGTTATAATATTTTATTTTTAAAGTGCTCTTAAAGGTAGAACACAGCAAGGATTATTTATTTGTGAAAAAAGTGTTTTAAAGAGGGCTAGGTGGTAGGTTGATTCATTTTGTAAGGTTAAAAGACCATCTTTGCTGTGGTGTGGAGAAGAGTTTCAAGTGTCAAGTGATATTCGCTCATATTTACCGAACATCTCATTCTTCTTACAGCATTAAAAAAAAGTGGCATAGAGTGTTCCTTATTTTTTTTCAAGATAGGTGAAAGTAACCTTTCTCTGGTTATTTTTATACTTTTTATCTTATAGCGTTATTTGGTTGTTCTTGGATAGATCAAAGTATGAGTATATGAAAGATAGGTACTTTTGTTTTATGGGGAATCACATGGGTAATGAATTGCTGATTCTTTTCATAGCCTCCACACGCCGGGAAGTTGCTGTCTGTGTTGAAGCACGTGCCTCAGAAGTATGGGCCTGATGCCTTCTTCAACTTTCCAGGAAAGAGCGCTGCAGTAAGTGAATCTTAGGACATCCCTTGGAGTTCTTCCGTTTCCTTCCTCGAAGTACAGCCCTGTAAACCCTTCTGACAGGTTCCAAATTAGGTAGAAACTTCTTTGTACCACCTTAATCTTCACAGCAATTGTACATGTTACTTTGTACTAACAGTTTTAGAGGTGAAGAAATAGAGGCTCCAAAAACTTAGAAAGCTGCCAACTCACATCTTGGGGCAGCAATGGAGTAAGAGCCCAGTTCTTTTTAACATGGTCATGGTGTCTTAGGGATTTCTCTCTGCATTTCAGATACTTGTGTGTAACACTTTCACTTTTATCTTTATTTAGTGTTACAGTTCTTTATTTCTGTTTCTTTTACACCTGGTGTGCAGAATGAGAGTAATTCTTTGAAACTTTCTAGCCAAGTTTTCCTGACTTCTGAGTTTCCATATTATATCAGTCTCAGCATTCTTTAAGCCATTGATAAGTTAATAAATAAGATAATTATGTATGCTAATAACATCTGTAATGTTTCAAAATTATAGTATATTATACAATGTATATATGTCATTTATGGAAGTTTTTTTTAAACCTCATTATGTTGCTCTGTCTGTTACAAACAAACATTTTTTTTTTTTTTGAAGATATTTCAGCCTATTTTCTTCCTGAGCCTACCTTTTATTCATTTTTTTTACCTTGGTTCTCTCAGTATCTTGTTTGTTAGATTCTAAGAAAAGTGTTTTAAAAGGGTAACATTTGAATCTTTTACATACAATACACAGCTTTCTTTAGAAAGTTTTATTGTGCATGTTGTTTTTCCTTAATAAGCATTTTAGATTTGAAGCTTTCCAGAATAATTTGACTCTGTTGACATTGAACTTATCATTTGTTCCAAACATAAAAATGTGTACACATAAGAGTAACCTTTTTTTAATGCATGTTATAATTTTACTATTTATAATTCTCTGAGACTGTAAAGTGTCCATTCCACTTCCTTGCATGTATCTTGAAAGTTGGGCAGTTAACCTAAAAAGTTATTGGAACTTGAAGAGAATAGATTTTCTTTTTAATCATCACCTGAGGGTATATTCACTGATTTTTTTAGAGAGAGAGGAAGGAAGGGAGGGAGAGCAAGAGCGAGAGCAAGAGCAGAGCAAGAACGAGAGATGAAGGGGTGAGGAGAGAGGAAAAAAACAGAGAGAAACATTGATCTGTTGCCTCCCTTATACGCCTGGACTGGGGATTGAACCTGTAACCTAGGCATGTGCTCTAACCCAGGCATGTGCTTTGACTGGAAATTGAACCTACAACCTTTTGGTGTATGGAATGACACTCCAACCAATTGAGTCACCTGGCCAGGGCAAGAATAGATGTTTTAAATGTATTCAGTTACTTATATCTTTCCTTAAACATAGCTTTTAAAGGGAAATTACGCCCTGGCTGATGTGGCTTAGTGGATTGAGCACCTATAGGTCACCAGTTCAATTCCCAGTCAGGGCACAGGCCTGAGTTGTGGGCCAGGTCCCCAGTTGGCATGTAGGATGCAGCCTATTGATGTTTCTCTCCCTCTCTGCCTCCTTTCCCCCATCTTAAAAAAATAAAATCTTTAAAAAAAGGGAAGTTAAAGTATTCATAGATAAATTATTTTTACAAAATTTCACCTCATTTTATTTTTTTTTTGGTGAGAGAACATATATACACACTGAATATGTATTCTTTTATTTTTGTTTCTTACCACATTCATTTTAAATCAGCCTTTTGAAATCTCAGTAGTATTATTACCTGAATTTGGCTCTATCATGTTTCATATTTTATGGAATATCTTGTACATGTAAAAGAATATATGTGTGTATATGATATATGTAAGTTGTGTATATGATAAACACAAAAGGTTGTGTAATATCTTTTAAAAAGTTTTATTGAGCTATAATTGACATACCATATAATTCACTGATTTAAAGTGTACAGTGAAATGGTTTAGCGGGTTCACAGAGCTGTGTGTGCGGCCACCACCAGTCAACTTTAGAACACGCCATCGCCCACCAAAGGAAACCTGCACTCGTAAATGGTCACTGCCTTTTTCTCCCAAGCCCCAGGCCTGGGTACCCATTGCCTGGCTTGCTTTCTCTCTGGATTTTTCTATTCTGGACAATTCATACAAAAGGAATCATAAGACATCTTTGTGATTTGGATTTTCTCAGGATACTGTTCTCGGGGCCCATGCTTGTAGCATGTAGCAGTACCTCGTTCCTTTTTATGACGAATAATCTAATGTAAGAATTGAACACATTTTGTTTAATCATTCATTAATTAAAGGGCATTTGAGTTAGTTTCACTTTTTTGGAAATGCTGCAATGGGCTTTTGTGTATAAGGCTTTGTGTGTGGACATACGTTTTTATTGCTCCTGTGTGTGTACCTGGGAGTGGAATTGCTGGATCATATTGTCTATGTTTAACCATTTGAGGAACTTTCAGATTGTTGTCCAAAGTGGCAGAATCATTTTACAATCCCAGCAGCAATTTATGAGGGTTCCCATTTCTTCACGTGCTTGCCAACACTTGTTAATGTCTGTCTTTTTTTATTATAGCCATCATAGTGGGTGTGAAGGAGTATCTCACTGTGGTTTCGGTTTGCATTTCCTTAATGGCTTATTTTACATGTCTTTATTGGCCATTTGCATGTATTCTTTGGTGACATGCCTACAGGTCCTTTGCCCATTTTAAATTTTCATTTCTTTATTATTGAATTGTGAGAGGTTTTTATACTATGTTCTGGTACATGTTCCTTATCAGATACATGATTTGCAAATATTTTCATTATTTTGTCCTTTCACTTTTTTGGTGGTATCTTTTCAAGCACAGAAGTTTTTAATTTTAATTAAGTCCAGTTCATGTATTTTCTCTTTGGGTGCTTGTGCTTTTGGTGGCATAATTAAGAAGGATTTGCCTAATCCAGTGTCATGAAGATTTACTCTTTTTTTTTAAATGAGAGTATTAGTCAACTTCATACTTTGCTAGTAGATGTTGTTATCCCAGCATATATATTTTAAAAACTATTCTTTCCTTGTTGAATTGCTTTGCACGTCTTGCTGAAAAACAGTTGACCAGATATAAAGTTTATTTCTGGGCTCTCATTTCTGTTGCATTCACCTATATCTCTATCCTTATGCCATTGCCACACAATCTTCATTACAGTAGCTTTGTGTTGTAGGTGTTGAATTTGGTGGTATGAGTCCTCTAGCTTTCTTTTTATTTTTTCAAGGTTGTTTTGGCTTTTCTTGATCCCTTGCATTACTAAGATCTTTAAAATAAAAACTTAAATCAAGTGGTAGAGTCGTTTATGTTGTGACTTTTGAATACAGTTTAAAAATGTTGTGAAAAAGATGAACTAATTCTCTTCAATATTATATTTGCTGTTAAAAGTATCATGCTCCAAGCTTTTTTCTTTCCTTTTTTTGTCCATCTTTCTCTAGTCTATTACCTTAACATTTTAACAACAGAGTTTCAATCTGATATCACTACCTATCTCTTTTAATTGGAATCTCTTTGATATGTCATTATATGAAATACAGCAAACAATTTAGTGTGTCCAGCAGGTCACATGGAATGTTTCTATTGTTTAATTAAATACTGTTATTGTATATTTTGGAATATTTAGAAATTACTCTTCCAGGTAGAGACATGTAGATATTTTAATCAGGATGTAGAATAATATGTAGCCTTGTACAATCTCATTTTCATGATTTCAGTAAAAAATTTATCATGTGTGTCAGTAACTCGAAGTTTTTTCTTTTTAGGCTATTGCATTACCTCCTATAGCCAAATGGCCATACCAGAATGGTTTTACATTTCACACCTGGCTTAGAATGGATCCTGTGAATAACATCAATGTGGATAAGGATAAACCATATTTGTATTGGTATGTATTTCTGTTCTGTAGTGTTATCATCTTACTTTGAAAATGAGGAGAATACTTAGAGGTAAAATGAAACCTATTTTCTATAGTTTCAGAACCAGCAAAGGTCTTGGTTATTCTGCTCACTTTGTTGGGGGCTGTTTGATTATAACCTCAATAAAGTCAAAAGGAAAAGGCTTTCAACACTGTGTGAAATTTGATTTCAAGCCACAAAAGGTATGTAATCTTACAGAATTATAGTTATGTTATCAAGCTATGCTAGCTTTCAAGAGGCTTTGTTTTAATATTATTAACATAATATGGGGTAACTTACAACTCTGTTTAAACTGCTTCAGAAAATGAAGTATAAAATCACTGGACAATTGTTAACCTCTCTGACTTGGATAATAAAGAGTGTGATATTTACTTACAGAATTCAAGGGAAATGTAAGGTGAAAATATCAATGGCAGTTATTTTATTATTACTACTAGTAATAATACGTATTTTCTTTTGTACTTTAAAACTTATAGATTAATTAATGGTTGACAAAAAACTGTATATTCATACATAGATAGGTGGGTATGTAGATAGATGAAACAAATGTGACAAAATGTTGACAGTGGTGGAATCAATCTGTGGTGAGAAAGAGGGTGTTCGTATAAAACTTTAAACTTTTATGTGGTTTGTTTGAAAATTTTTATAATAAAAGATTGGAAAATAATTTAATGATTAATTTCTTACCCGTTGAGAGGTCCCTTGAATAAATATTGTTCCAGAGGTTGGATATTGAATTTAATGAAGTTAATCATTTTATTTTTAATTGTAATTTATTATTTAATTTTTACTTGTTATCATCAATGTAGTTGAGTTATTGGAGGAGTCATTCTCTCTCTCTCTCTCTCTCTCTCTCTCTCTCTCTCTCTGTAACTGTTCTTGTGTATCCAGTGGTATATGGTAACTATAGTGCACATTTATAACCGGTGGAAGAACAGTGAGCTGCGGTGTTACGTGAACGGTGAGCTAGCTTCCTATGGAGAGATAACGTGGTTTGTCAACACCAGTGACGTAAGTAGTTTGAAAATGTTAAAATGAAAAAATTATTTTAAAAACATGAACTTTTCAAGTAAGAAAATATATTTTACATTGAATATAAATTTTGGACTACCACGATGGTATGTTTTCATAATCCTAGTTTGTCTAGCATGTTAATATGTTAATAGAATAGACCTGTGTTAATATGTCACATAAGCTATTACTCTGTCCTTTTATATAAAATTATTCTGGATAGGGTAGAGATAAGGATTTATAGGTAACAGTGGGTTTATCTTGAAAGTGTGTGTCATTGGTCCATTGATCAAATTAAACTTGTGAGGTCTTCCATAGGGTTCTGATAATTTTTATGAATGAGTTAAGATAATGCATGCTTATAAATTTTCCATATAACTTGTAGGTAACTTATGTCATAATGTTTTCAGGATTTAAAAAGAGATCCACAGATCTCTTTTTAAATTTGAATATTCTTCCCCCCTCAATTTACCTTTTCAGTAGAAAGCTTAAAAAAATAACACATCAGGAAAGTGAATACAAACTGTATCACCCATTCACCATTAACTCCTTTTTTTATGTATATCCTATGCGATGTGTATTTACACACTGTGTAATGCTAATCTTAGAAGCTCAGGTTGTTGTTAACAGGTTAGGTTTGATATCAGCTCTTTGAGTATCTGTCACTTAATGACTATATGACCTTAATTAATCTGTTGGGCTTAACTTTTCTTTACCTAAAAATGAGTATAAAATAATACCTGTCTCAGAAGGTTAATGTGATGAAATAAATAAGATACTGTTCAAAAATCTACTAGAAACTTCTCAATAACTGTTCTCATTATTGTATTGTTTTCGTAACCTTTTTTCCCCTTAAATTAACCTTTATTGAGTGCTTCTTGTATTCCAGGCATTGTAATAATACTTTTATTTTCTGAAAGCCCTAATCTTTCAAGATAAGTACTATTATAACCTTCATTTTACAGATGAGACTGAAGCACAGAGAGGCTATTAAGTAACTTGCCAAGATCAGCAGCATGTGAAACACTGATTTGACCTGTGTGGTTTGTCTTTAGAACCCAAGTGTTGACAACTTTTTTAGGTTCTCTAATGTCAATATATATATATTTTCAGCATTCTTTCCAATGGTTTCTAGGTATAAAATGATACTTTTAAAGGGATATTAAGAACTTTACTTCTTACACTCTTTTGTTGTACACATGGGATTTTAAAATGTGATCTTTGCAACATGGATGTTTTTAAAAATTTTTTTATGTTAGAATAACATACACCTGCCTTTCTGCATTTATACATTCCTTTTGAGGGATTGCAGCTACTCCCATGACTTTACTCATCATCTATATCTTGATGTCTGCAAAAATCTTTCTCTACAATTTTATTCAATATTAAGAATAGTCATAAAATCAGTATCGTATATATATATTACCTTCCCCTCAATCAAAACCTTGGGATTTTCTTGTGTCAGAACACCAATGTGGTGCAAAGCTTAGTATTTTGTTAAAAATATAATTTATTTTATATTTTTGCACAGTTGTTTAGTGCAGAAAAAAATCGGTCTTTACAGTTTTAACTTCTCACCAAACCTACGGTACCTGTTGGCAGTTGCTTCTGCATCCACATTAGCTCACAGAGAAGGCAGATTCATTATGTCCCAAAGTTAGGATTTTCCTCCTTGCTCCAAAACCTGTTCTTCTGTCTGGTTCTTCATTGTCCAGTTATGAACCGTTAGAGTCCATAATGATTTCTTTGACTCTGTTTCCTACATTTATTTTTGTCATCAAGTTTTGTTTTTTGTACTTTGGAAAACGTGTCTTGTCTCCTTTTATGTCCTGGTCACTGCGACAGATGGGAGTGACAGAGGTGTAATGGCTAAGTGACTTGTTTCAGTCTACTCAGATCATAGTTCAGAATGGACAAAACATTTACACCAATATAGATTATTATTTCTGGAGAAGGTGATTTTTTTGTTTTTTTTTCCTCTAATAGAATCTTCTGTTTTCTTTACAGACCTTTGACAAATGTTTCCTGGGCTCATCAGAAACAGCAGATGCTAACAGGGTGTTCTGTGGTCAGATGACTGCAGTTTACCTTTTTAGTGAAGCTCTTAATGCAGCTCAGATTTTTGCTATTTATCAGCTGGGCCTAGGATACAAGGTACTTGACTTGCTATTCACTGCTCACCCAGTGTTACTGGGTGATGCATGGGGCAACTTACCTGGGTTATAGACTGTTCGCGGAGTAATCAGGGACACCACGGGAAAGTCACAGGAGTCCAAAGGGTCCTTCAGTTTTTTGAGGGAAATACAATATACTTGTCATATGTGGGGCACTAGCTCAAGTTTCAATTTTGGTTCATGCTGCATTTCTTTTGATGATGTTATCCTTGCACAGCTAAGTTTTCAATAGTTGCTGTGATAAAATACAAGTACCATGGGAAAATCAGTGTGAAATAGGAAATGAGGATGAAGTATGAAATCTGATTCCAAAGTTGGAGAACTTGTACAGTGACCAAGATGCATATACATCCCATTAATACTTATTGAAGGAAACGTTGTTTTTTTTCTTCAACTTGTGCATTAGTGTTTACAAATGGCTACTAAATTGTTAAAATCTAAACAATAATGTTCAATATTTATTTTGGTCTAGAATGCCATAAAAAATTACTGAGATGCTAAGAATGTCATGAAGCAAGAGAATTTGGGAAAAGTAAATTAGGCTCTTATTGATCTACTTGGTTTTAGGGAGTCGTTTAATTTCTGCTCTGTTCCTTTGAGAACAAAATCAACTTTGAGTTGATTTACTTATAATTATAGTTAATAAAGTGTACATATATAAAATTACCATATGATTGAGCATCCATTGATGTAAATATCCAAAATAATCGAAAGCAGGATCTGGAAGTGATACTTGTATCACCCATGTTCACTGCAGTGCTGTTTGTGATAGCCAAGAACTTGAAGCAACCTAATTGTCCATAGACAGATGAATAAAGAGGATGCGGCACATACGTACAATGGAATATTATTCAGCTTTAAAAAAGAAGGAAGTCTGTCACATGCAGCAACATGGATGAATCTTAAGGGCATTATGCCCGTCACAAAAAGAAAAATACTCTGTGATTCCACCTAAACGCGTTACATAAAGTAGTCAGACTCCTAGAATCAGAAAGTAGAATGTGGTCGCCAGGGGATGGGGGAGGTAGAAATGAGATGTTCAGTGCATGTTGAGTTTTAGGTTGGCAAGAAGGAAAAGGTCTAGAGATGTATTGTGCAATATGTGTATAGGTAACACTGTTGTACTGTACACCTAAAATATTTAAGACGGTAAATTTTATGTGCTTTTTACTACAATTAAAGGAAAGAAACAAAGACAAAATCCAGTGAAAAAAGAGACACAATACATTCTGTGGGGGAAGACACTAAATTTCACATTTTTTTTTAAATGGAAGATTTTAATGTTAAGTTAACTTGTTCTCCATTATATTTTTCACATAAATTCAGTCCACTTAAGAAGTAATTAAATATGCAGAGCTTTTCCTAGCTGATAGTGTTAGGAAAATGATCAGTGGTATGTCTCCTTAAATTTTTAATATCCGATGATTTATATCTGGATTTTCTTTTTTGTGGCATTCTACTTAACTGTTCTACTTTTTATTCCTAGGGGACATTTAAATTCAAAGCAGAAAGTGACCTGTTCCTTGCTGAGCATCACAAACTTTTATTGTATGATGGCAAACTGTCTAACGCCATCGCATTCACGTACAATCCACGCGCTACAGATGCCCAGCTTTGTCTCGAATCATCCCCTAAGGACAACCCTTCAATTTTTGTTCATTCACCACATGCACTCATGCTCCAGGTACTAGCTAGAATCTTTGAAGGATACTTTTAATGGTAAATTTTGATGTGTTACAGATGTGTATTTGGTAGCTTCTATTAAATAGGCAGTGTACCATCTTATTGTTCCTGTTATGCTTTATATTTATTTTGGAAAAGAAATCATTGAAATCTTTATGGTGTCTTCTGTTTTATAAGGATGTGAAGGCAGTTTTAACACATTCCATCCAAAGTGCTATGCATTCAATCGGAGGAGTACAAGTGCTGTTTCCGCTTTTTGCACAGTTGGATTATAGGCAGTACTTATCTGAGGAGGTCGACTTGACTGTATGGTGAGTGCCTTTATTTTTGTCTTTAATTTGATGTGAGTTATTGTCATCATCACTGAGCTGCACAATAATTTAAAGAAATTTGTGAACTATAAGTATTGTTACATATCCTTATCAATAATAATAGTATTAATTTAAATTCTTTATCAGTAGGAAATACAGAAGCTCTAAAATAGTTGTTGTTTTTAAAAGTTAGAAGTGATAATGGATTTATCAGAAATAAATGCATTTTTGTCTAACATTCTAGTTAAACATTTAAAATTATTATTTGGCGGTGATTTATAATGGGAATTCAGCTTTTCATATTTGTTGATTGCATGTAATTGAAATCTAAAAATTTTGATGATGCTGTGTAATAGGTGATTCAGTCTTTTTCAATAGATTGTATGTTTGGCACATTTGTCTCCTCTGTTGAAGTGTTGAGTCCAAAAAAAGGCAGAGACTTATGAATCTAGGACAAGTTATAAAACTTTGGAGAGCATGTCTAAATGCAGTTTTCATGGCTCTAATTGTGAAACTATGTATAGTAAAATAATTTGATTTAATTTATTACTTGAGTAATTTAAGGGAATTTGCATTCTCTCTTTTTGAAAATCTCTGATTTCTGCTTTTATATATAACTTGAGGTCTATTACCAGTGTATATATTTAATAATGTAATAATGTTCTCCAGATTATTTTTAGAGAATAAAATGAAATTTGTAAAGGATTGAAGTATCAAATCTCGTTTTTATTGATTTTAAAAAATTAAAATGATCCTTGACATATTATGAACTTAATTTTTTTTGAGTCCTGGTCTGAAATCTTTGTTACAGGGCTTAGTTATTATTTCCCTTGGCTATTTTGTTTTTAACTTTTCCACGTCTTTATTGGAACTGCTGATAGGTAAAAGCAATTTTGACTGCCAGTCATGTTTTCTCTTTGTGGGAAACTCTTAGAGCTTTTGAGAAGGAGGTAACAGCTGACCTTATGTCATTCCATTGCAGGTATCTCTAAAAGTTGTGAGGATGGAAGCATGGCTATTCAATTTTAAGAGTCTTGATTGCCTATTGAAAATTCTGATTTTCCTGTGGGATAATGAACACAATTTTTAACTTAGTGTTTGAGGATTTCACTTTGTTTTCAACTTTACTTTCTTACCTTCCCCTTTATGAACCATTTGCTCTATTCATAGTTGACCAGTGTGGAACCCTAAACATTTTGAGGAGTTCTAGCCTAGTCTCTTTGCTGCATATTTGTTTTTTCTCTGTTTGGCCTATTATCCTTCAAAATTGAACACACTGGCTAATCTAAGTTTTGTCTAGTCTTTAGTGCCTTAATATACTTATGTTAACCATTTTATTACTTGTTTTTCATCATTGCATATTTCTATTTGTGTTTCTTAGAAACATCATGTTTGTCATGATGTTTCTAAGTTATTCACTTACTAACATGTTTGTGATAAAGTACAGGAAGTAAATATTTGAGTAAATTCTAATCTTACAATAAAATTCTAGTCCTGGAATAATGTTGAGGCAGTTTTAGTAGAACTTCAATTTCCTTGAAATAGAGAACTTTTATTAAGATAAATGATAGACTTCATCTGTTTCACTTTTTTTTTTTAAAATGCATATGCTTTTTTTTTTTTAAACCATAGTCTTTTTTTTCTTATTCCAGTTCAACCTTGCTGGCTTTTATCATGGAGTTGTTGAAGAATTCAATTGCCATGCAGGAGCAGATGCTTGCCTGCAAGGGCTTTTTGGTAATAGGATATAGTCTTGAAAAGGTAAAGTATGAAATCCTTTTTACATGTTTGATTCTTAATTTGCAGGCCATGGACTTGGTCTCCTAAGTGGCCCAGGAATTCTGTCTGCAGGAGTCTCCTTGGTCATGTAAAGTCACCTAAATTAAAATAAACTGTTTTACCTTGCCCCCATTGCTTTATTAGAGAACTTAACCACTTTGGTTAAGTCGTATGGCATCTTTAACTTAGAGCATAGCCTGTGGGTCAACACTTTTCTGATATTGACAACCTTTAATTTACTTACCTTGCTTTGTGGTGTTAGTGACTTTTGAAATACCTTTCTTTGCAGTCTTCCAAATCCCACGTCAGCAGAGCAGTGCTTGAACTTTGCCTTGCATTTTCAAAATATCTGAGTAATCTGCAGAATGGGATGCCCCTACTCAAGCAATTGTGTGATCACATTCTTCTTAATCCAGCTATATGGATTCATACCCCAGCCAAGGTAATATGTATATTGATTTTGTTTTACTGTCTTCAGGTTTGTGTACGTGAATGATAATTGAGGATTTTTTTTATCCTTTTATGTGTTCTTATGTAAGATTTCAGCAGATTGCATTCTTTGACTAAATGTATTCTTTTAGGTAAATTTGCAAGTCAGTAATCTCTTCTTTTTTTTTTGTAAAATATATTTTAAAAACAGCTATAGTCCTTATTTTCTGTTATATTAAATACAATTTTATTTCAGAGAGACTTTGATTTACTAAATATGAATCAAAGTTGGACATTTCCAATGTAAATATGTTTCTGTAACTGTAGTTCTGTTCTATTGCAAATATACGTAGGTGTGTATATATTTCCATTTCTTAACTTACTGAGCCCTTTCCCTCTTTATATGCATATACCTTCCGCCATCACGATGAATTCCTGAATTTAATTCTTAAACTATTGAAATGTCACCCTTTCTTGGGGATGTCCATGATATACTGATCTCATTGAATCATTTTAATTTCACATTAATTCAAACTGTTAAATACAGTTAATTTGTACACAATTTGTTTGGTACCGTAACAAAAAACCAGTTACTTCTGAATGAACATGAGTGAACTTGTGATAAAGTATGTAAATTAAACCTTTGATAAAACCTAATGTTGTATTAAATTGTCCTAAAAATATTAATAGTGATATTGTTAAGCAGAGCTTGAAACAGAAATTTTTATTAAATTGCATAATTGCATCTGTCTAATCTACAATTTTTATTAGAAGTTATATTATTTCAAACCCATTAATTTCCTCTCTGCCCCCTCCCTCTCTCCCTTTTGGTCCACTTGCAGTGTTTCTCATTGTTTAGAATAGCACATACTTATTCTAGTTGTCAGAAAAAAATGTCTGCAGACTTTTTGCATTTCTAGAGTCATAGTATCTTATTTTCAGCTGGTCTTTTCAAATGTTAAAGAGAAAAACAGCTGCTGACTCTGATTGCCATTTGGAAATAATCAAAGGAGACAGCTGGAGGTTGTAGCTTTTTATCTGCGGGTTCAAATTTGACCTCTTTCTCTTCTATGACCCTTAGTCTTATTTCTTTTCAAGGATTGTTTCAAGTTACTTTTTAAACCTTTTACTAGACACTTCTTTGTCTTACTAAACAGCATATTTGTAAGGCTTGGGGTCTCTTTTGATGTGGTCAAAAAGCCTCTTATTAAATAGTTAGTTGTAGGGAAATGTTTTTAAAATTTTATTATATCATTTCCTTTAGTTCCTAGTATTATTACACTCAATTTCTTACCTTTTCCTTGTTAATAATTTTCTTTAATTTCCTCTTTAGAATTTGCAGTTGATTTGGTAATATTAAACTTTCCTTCTGTTTTAGCCTTCTGCTTTGTATATCCATGAGGAGTTATATCTACTTTTATTTTATTAAAAAGGTAGTTATAACAAAGGGCAGATCCAAAGTTTGTTCGATTTGAAGGTCATACAGTTTTGGGAGGGAGGAACTTTTTAAGAAAAAGATATGACAAAATGCATACAAAATTAGGCGTAGAGTCTTGAAGGAACCTATATGGATGCATGGGCATAAAATTTAAGCTTCATTAGCTTTTTGGTAAATTGACCTCTGGTTACCAAAGTTGAGGGTATGGATATATGAATCAGCCTTTGCTTTTGGAAAAGGGTGCTCACAGTGACTTAGAATATCCATTTATCTTTGATCTGCTCAGCTAGTCTTTTTGGTGACCTCACAAGAGATGAATTATCTTGTATGCAGTAGTCCTTTGTGTGAGTGGCTGCTTCCTGCTAGGCATATGGAATCGGTGGTGAAGAAGAAAGATCTAATTCCTGCCCTCAGAGTGTTTAGGTCTAATGGGAAAGACAGTTGTTAACACATAATTTATGTGGTTTATAGATTATATAACGAGTGAATGAGGAAAGGTTTATTCATAATTAGTATACGAATAATCTTGAGGCCTCCATTCTTATCTCAGTTTGTTGCTATTAAATCCTATCCAGTTTTCCATATTTTTTCACTTTTGGCTAGAATTACGGTATGTTTTTAACATATCACTCTCATCAGATCTTTTCTGAGCCTTTAAACTTGTAATGGTTTTCCACTGTTTTCAGTATAAAGTAAGTAGTCCCTTTTCTAGCATAAAGTTTTCATGCTAATTCTCCTTTGTAGGCTTTCTAACTTAAAACCTCAGTTACCCTCAAAGGCTAGGCAGGTACTGAAAGGTTATCCCAGAGAGTGGTTCTCATTCTGGGCCGCTGATAGAATCAGGAGAGGTTTTTAAAATCAACGCTAAGAACAGGATTCCCCTCCACCCTGAATTCTGATTTAATCGGTGGGGAAGGGCTCAGGCGTCAGTGTTTTCAGTGTGGGTACTACAAAGCGAGCACCGGCGTCTGTATTTAAAAAAAATATTTTTCAGGTATTTTAATGCACAGTCAGGGATGAGGACCATTGTTCTAGATCTAGGGAAACCTTTTGTATCATTCACTGTTATTTCCTGTTTGAAACTTCCCCTCTTGTTCCATCTACCTTTCCTACTCAGCTTCAAAGCCTACCTTAATACCTTCATTATTAGTGAAGATTTCCTTGACCATTTTACCTTATCCTATAATAATTTCTCTAGACTCTGAATTCATATTTAATAGTTCTATGCCACTTACTGTGCAGTTAATTGCATATTGCCTCATGAACTTTATTTTGGTAGCTGTCTATCACTTTTGGTTTTTTCACTTAAATTTGTGTGTGTTTTTAAAAATCTTAACTGGCTTTCAGCTACGAAGGGACAGTGTGTATACTATCATATTTCCATAATAGGGTGTTGTGCATAGAGGTGGGTGTAAGCATTTTTGGGACAATTGAAATAGCATGGTCAAGTATTTGAACCATGTCACAGAAAGTGTTAAATAACCTCAGTGACAAGGAAACTGGGCCTATTCATTTGAACAGCAGTAGCTACATCCAAATAATGTTATTTTCAGCAAGTCAGTGGATTACAGTGTGTGTGTGTGTAGTTTTCTAAACTATAATCATCTTCTAAGCCTCCGTTTGAAATGGTTCAGAATCTACCATTTACCATTTACCATTACTGATTGACTCTCTGAGTTATTTAACCCTGATTGTTTGTTTATCAAGCATCTGGATAATAGGCACTTAATTTTCGCTTTCTAAAGAAATCACCAGGTGTTTTGTGGGGTTAAAAATGAAAAATGTCCTCAGTATCCAGGGAAGGTAACATAAATGCTCAGTCGTAAGTGCTCAGGAGTAGTTTGGCCTTTGGCCACGGGAGTATATATGCTCTACTTTAAAGCTGTACACTTTATAAGTTATGTCCACTAGCCATGAAATGAAAAATTCTTGATTTTGACATTAAGATAAAGCAGCGATTTTCAACCAGCGTGTAGCAAGGACTTTTAAAACATGCACTACCTGACTATTTACTTAGGGGCACTGACCTCTTTTCCCTTTGATTGTTAAATTAAAAAAATGACAACAGCCAACAGAGGAATAGCTGTCTGATGTAAATGAATCAAAATTATACCTATTTTTTTGTCAGATTGGCAAAAAATGTGATACATTTTTTTTTAGTGTGCCACAGAATTTTAGTAATTAATTTATGTGTGCCATGAGATGAAAAAGGTTGAAAATCGCTGCAGTAGACCAAAAGCGCTTTTTGTGTTGTTCTGTGATAAATGCTGTAGTTTTTGGTGAATTTTAGAGCCATAATTGGACTGAAATTTTGTGTTCGGATGACATGTGCAGTGGTGCGGCACACATATGTTCTTTTTTTTCTCACATATTAAGAGCTTCTATTTTGAAGTTGATAAGTTCTTGTGTGTTTATTTAGACTATTTATTTAGAAATAAGATTAGTAGAATCCTTTCCTAATTAGAGGAGCGGGATGGTAAACATGGTTACAGACAGTAATGTTATGATTACAGTCTTTGCTTTTCTAGTAAATATTTCTTATGGTAGGCTTTACATGTTTCTGTATGGGTTGCTTTTGACTTATATGTTTTTTTTCCAGCTACCCCCACTTTTATTTTTCTGAGGTTTTCCTAGTTTCTGATTTTCTCCCAGACAAGAAAAATTTCTAAAACCACTACATGTAGCACTAGTAATTTTATAGTTATGCATGTTCATGAATAATTGTTGATTGCTGAATAAGAATCAGTTTTTTTCCATAGAATACTAGTGTTGCAAAAATTTGATATATTTATACAGGTTTACTTTATAATGTTACTATAAAAGAAGACTTCAACCTGGTTTTGTTTTATAAGGAGCGTGTTTTTATCTGGGTTTCAGTGGATATGTGTTATTTATTAATGTGGAAATTATTATCAAGCTCAGCATCTTTTTGGAACAAATACAGTTTGAGTAAAGCAGTCTGAGGGTATTACTAGAAATGGGTAAAATGCTGGTCTCTTCCTTTGATTTAAGCTCCTCATTTTCATTCTCTAGGTTCAGTTGACACTCTATACGTACCTGTCCACTGAATTCATCGGTACTGCCAACATATATAATGCCGTCCGCAGAGTTGGGACGGTGCTTCTCATCATGCATACCCTGAAGTACTATTACTGGGCAGTGAGTCCTCAGGATCGAAGTGGTATCACCCCAAAAGGATTAGGTATAGTTTCTATGTCTATATATATACATATATATTTATATGGCAAATCAGGATTTTCTTTTCTCTTTTTTTAACCAGTACTGTTACAGTATTCTAGAAGTCTTTCTGAATTTCATCATGGTAAAATTTTCTTTTAATCTGTTGATTATATCGACATTTGTCCTAAATTGTGGTCGCTAAAGGTTAATAACTTGCTACTTTTAAACGAGAATGCTACTTTTGCTAGTATGAGTTGTTTTGGGAGCAATTATGACTAGAATGATTGTTTTAAGTCACTGAAAGTGAGAATAAAGTCTGCACTAGCAACTGGCATTGATGCTGATGCCAGCTGTCACCCTGAGATCATTGAAAACTGTTTTTTGGGAGATGGAGTTTTCTTGCACAAGTAGGGAATGTCTGCTTCTAATAAATGGTATAATGAAATCACACCATTTCAGTAATTATTTTCCTGTATAATCAGGAAACTAAATGACTTGAAGGATAATATTCATTCGTAATGTCAGGAGTTCATGGAAGGGGTCAAAAATAAAAAATTTGACAGTTGGTGGCTCTTTTGATTGTAAATACTACAAAACCTGCTTCAAACAGGCTTACATCATTAAAGGGAGTTACTCAGCTCATATGGTCGGGCAGTTTCGGTAAAACTTGGTGCAGAGTTCAGAATATGGCCCTTGGAAACAGTTTGTCTCTTTCCATTTCCCAGTTCTTCCCTGTTGGCTTTTTCATGTATTCTCTCCCTTTGTACTACCAAGCAGCCGCTTCATTTCCACATCTTCACAACTTGAAATCCAGCGAAAGACCATCTGCCTATATTGAGCATTTCCATTTGAGTGTTTTCATAGCTCATTGGCTCTGATTGGTGCCCACCTGTGCGGCAGGTATTCCTCAACTTGCCCAGACATTGAGGCCCTTCCCACCTCTGCAACACATGATCTGAGAGTGAGGATGGGTTCAGTCCCTTGATAAAAGTTGTGGGCTGTTGCATGCAACTGGGGAATGGATGCTGGGGAGTGAAACAGTATACATTCTGATTGTACACAAAGGCTTTGTCTCTTCAGTGATTTACAGACATAAGGTTTCGTATTTGCGCACTACTTTTTTTTATCCCTTTCAAAATAAACTTGATTTATTCTCAGAATATGCTGTGTACAACTTAGAAAGCTGTGAGGACACACATAAGTAATATGATCTCTTTGAGCTGGCAAGGCTATGGTAGATCTAGAACTAGGTAATGATTTCCTGATGACTGTTTCATGGTGCTGTAGGCATATCATGCACTGACCTGGGCGTTGGTATTATATTCTGGCCTTGATTTTATAACTGATTAGTGACCTTGGGAAGGTTTCAGACTTCAAGTGGTAGAGATGGACAAACTATATGATTCTATTGTAACTCTGTAACCTATTCTTTGTCTAGGAATTGTCATGTGGAACAGATTTGAAACAATTTTCTTCCTCTTTTAATTGGTCTGTTCAAGGTCATGGTGGTCTTATGCTTTGGTGGTCTCGGAACTAGTTGTAAATAATGATTACTGGGGGAAAAATTGTAGAAAACAGGTACTCACTTAGGATCTTAGAACAATGGGTGTTTGGTTTCAAAAGCTTTCTGGGAATTATATGTTTGAGACATGAAAATTGACTTTAATGTGAGCCATGTGTGACCAAGGACTTGCTCAAGAAGAGAAGTCAGAGGTAGTCAACATAATGTTTCACTTCTTCATGAATAATACTGTGTTGAGTTGTATTTTTTGAGATTTTTGTATTAGCTTACAACAATGGTAACAGAGAATAAGGTTTTTTCATACTGAACTTACATAAGTTTGGATTTTTCTTTTTTTTCTAAACTTATGTTGCCATAGTATCATTCTCAGAGTCTTTTAAAATAAAAGTGCATATTAATATATTGAATACAAATTTTGTTACCTCACTTTTATGTTTTGAAATTCTTTGATGTTATTTAAAGGCTTCTTCATGGTAGTTTCAGCAGAACCCATTTTGTGTAATTGGAGCATTATATATACAATTGTATATGCGATTGAATACTTGTCTTTGTAGAGGCATAAAGCTCTTGAGGATACTGACCTTTATATTTCTTTTAAATAAGTGGGAAAACTATTGGGAATGCAAATTTTATACTTAGCTTTGAAGTCTTTGAAATACTAAGTATGTGTGTATATATGTATTTTTCTTTTTTAAAGATGGACCACGACCTACTCAAAAAGAAATACTTTCTCTAAGAGCATTCTTGTTGATGTTCATTAAGCAGCTAGTGATGAGGGTGAGTTCATCTTGATTATCCTATAGCATGTGTGTATTGTAACTTGTAATTTCAAATAAAATACAATCTTAGTTTCCTTGCTCTGTTACTAGGGTTACACATTGGAAAATACGTTGAAAGATACTGGTTTTTGTATTTGTTTTTTGATCATTGTAACGTGTTATATGAGTTTCTGTAGCAGTTCGGGTGTACTCATTCTTTCGTTAGGCAGGCATTCACTGTTTCTCTTCTCTCCCTGGCACTGCCTGATGCAGCGTCAGCAAAGCTGCTCAGGGAGGACTTATTTTGGGGGAGTTCCTTGTACCTGACATTCATGTTTTGAGAATTTTCTTTTGTAAATATACGAGCTAGGTGTGTCAGCCATTAGAAATGATTGTATTTTTGTCTAATTTCATTCTACTATAGGTAGAGTAAAATTTAATATTTTTAAAGAAGGTGTTTTGGTTTTATAAGATGGCAGTATAGAAATATATTTGTTGCCAATATTTTATTCAGTATTTTTATAACATTTTATTTCTTATTCTTTACAATTTAAATCTTTATTAGCTCTTACATAATGTTATAGTGAGTTGATTTAACTTTTAGGATATATTGCAGACTCAGATACATTTTCATTTATTTAAAGATTTATCTTTTAAATTGACTTTATTTTCTAGTATGTTTTTTGTTAATTATCTATCTTATTCCTTTTCGAGAGTGAAGCTTTGTTTTATGGTTAATAATTGATAGAGTAGGTTGAAAATTTCCATACTGCATTCATTTAAAAGTATGTTTTTCCCAGTGAAATTACTACTTAATTTTTAGTGCCTAACATTTTATCTCGGTAATTTTAAAAACTCTATTTCACTCTCCAAATTAAAAAAAAAATAATAGAAAAGCTGTCTTCTGTATTTAGAGGAGTGATGGGTATGGATAATACTCATTATCATTAATTAATATTTTTTGGGTTCTGTAGCTTTATTAGATAGGTTATCATATTATATAAGGTACCAAAACCAGGACACTGATGTCAGACCTCTTTTGACTTTTACAGTCTTGAAAACTGCCTTTAGTATGTCCCTCCATTTTTATTTTAAATTTAGTTTCTATATTACATTATTTCTTTATATTTATGGCAACTGACCATGTTGACAAATCTTATGTGTATAATTTCCATTAAAAAATTTTTTAATCTGCAAGTTTAAGATACGTGTTTATGTTTTTAAAGGATTCTGGAGTAAAGGAAGATGAACTACAGGCCATCCTTAATTACCTGCTCACTATGCATGAGGTAACATTGGGATTTTATGTTTTGGGGTTGCTTTTTCTTCAAGCTGTGTTTATAGGCTTTTTCTTTTTCTTTTTTAAAGTTAAAAAGTTGTGTTTCATTAATGATATACCTATAATGGGGAGTAAGTGTATCTTGGAGCTAAATCTTAGCAACCTTCATATAAATATCCTTTATTACCACAAGAGGGCTCAGAGAAATATCATGAAAGGCTTTAAAAAGGTTAAAATTGATCTTATTAAGCTAATTATAAAGTATACCAAAGAATGCTTTCAGTGTATTTCCAGGAACCAGTGTAACAAATGGAAAAACAGGTACCAAAAATGACTAAAAGTAATTGGATTTAAAAAGTCACAACAGTCTTCCCTGTTGATTTTGCATGAGCAACTACTATTGAGTTAAATAACTCACTTGTAATGAGATTTAAAGTTAAATGGTTGAAAAGGAGATTGATATGTATGAGTTTTTTTCCTTTATTTTCTTAACACTGATGAAATGTAATATATGCAAGATATAGTCTAACCAAATAATCTGATTGTGTTTTAAATAAGTAAATTTTGGAAATTGGAATTTAATATTAAACACATATTTTCAATAATCTACCTTATGTTATAATTCATGTTTCATTAGTTAATAAGTATCTGTTACAGTTTGAAATACTGCCTTCTTTAATCATTAATAAATGAGATTGTTGGGACCCATCTTTGTTAAATGGGGCCGAGAAGAATAGATTAAATTGATCGATTGATTGGATTATATTTGGCTCAGCCATTGATGATTGTGATTCCTTTCTACTGTTGAGTTGGGTATTCTATTGTACATTTAGATTTTCTTGATCCAGTTTAATAGATGAAGATTTTTAGGTGCACTTCCTAGTAACCTGTTGTTATATGTGATGTAGATGGTTAGTAACCCTAAGGGACCAAAGTAATTCATGAAAGAGGAGCTGGAAGTCAGAGTGACCTTCTCTTTTCTCTGAATCTATTCAGGGATCTTTCAGGTCCTTCAAATAACACTTTGTTCCATAGTCTCAGCACCCCAGCTGTAGCTTATTACTTAGCATATTGAGGATTAGGTCCTCAGATAGTGGCCATAAGCGAAAGGTCAAAAGCAGGGAATGGAACCTAGGTGCAGGGTGGCAGAGATGACTAACTGCTGTTTCCCTCACCTCTTTGGTCAGTATTGCCCTTGCCCAAGTTCGCCCTAGTGCTGTGCATACATGCTGAAATACTCAGCAACAGCTGTGAAGGATTTTCGTGAATTTTTTTAAAATTTGAGAATTCATATATGATCCTGTGCTAGTCTATAAATGTTAGCAAGTTGTGCAACACACAGTAGTACGTTGACTCAGTAAACATTCATCAATATCTGTATCTTTAATGCTGAAAATAGATCATCTGTGAGAACCATCCAATCATGATTTCCCCAAAAGTCTTCCTTTGGAACTAGTTTCTTGAGAAGTTCAGTGAACAAAGTGGTTCAGGTTAATTTTAGGATATGATACATAATACGTTGCCCCCCACACTACTGCCAGATTCAGTACACCAATTAGCTATTAAAGGCTCTACTGTCTTGCTGTAATAAAAAGAACAACATAGATCCCCCTGCCCCCAATTTCTTGGTGTATAAATCTTTAAATAAATCCTGTTAAATCAGGTCAGTATCTGTAGATTATGTTTTAGGAAATATTGGTATAAGAGGCATTTTATTTCTTTATTAAGAAATTATTTGACTTATTTGGTGTTGCTTACTTTCAGTTATACAGATGAGTATGTATATGTAAAGAGTCAATTTGTTAAAATAAGTATATATTATATATGTCTACTTATTTTTTAAAGTTGAAATTTCTATTGTTTTAGAAGTATTCAGTGTTCAAATAAGTTTTTTTCTATATTTAAAAAATGTTTCTAAAATGATTTTAGGATGACAATCTAATGGATGTCCTACAGCTGCTTGTTGCATTGATGTCAGAACATCCTAGCTCGATGATACCTGCTTTTGACCAAAGAAATGGTTTACGGTAAGAGTTTAATGTGTCAAGACTTTTAACATGTTTAATATCAGAGAATAGTTGGAAGATGATAGAGTCTTAGATATGAAAAGTATTACTGGATCTTTTTTTTTAAACTTAGTTATACTTTGAAATTTTTATGCAGGAGCATATTTGAAATCTTAATATTTTAAAATCATGTTTCTAATTTTTTTCTAAGTGTTTATGAGGAAGAAAAGGCTATGTAATGAATTTATTGAACTTTGCTTATCAAATTTTATATTATACTCACATTTTGTTATACTTTGCTACATTGGAATCTGTGGACTGTGGCTGAATGACTTCAGATTTTTTTTAAAGAATTAGATTACTTTGTAATTTTTGAGAATTGAATATGAAACTTTCAGGTTCATGTCTTTTAAATCTTCTTACTTTTGAAAAATGTATTTTATTTTTGATTATCATTCATTATCTGTTATCATTATCATTCATTTTCCTGTTTCCTTTTCATGGTGATAATATAAATATGTGCTACCATTAAACAACGACTTGTTTGTATTGATGTGAAAAGTGTTGGTGGTCCGGAGAGACCATTGATGAGCCTGTAATTCTCTCAAAGCCCTCTTTATGCTTTACAATTTGCATATGTAGGTACATGGAAGAGTTGCGATTGTTTCTGAATGTTCCAAATTGTTCTCATTTCTTGGTGTTTAGTAAAAAGAACAATAACTAGCATGAGACAGAAAAGTTTTTTTGTAATACTTTGTTTTTTAGAGCAGCTTTATATTTACAGTACAGTTGAGAGGGAGGCGCAGAGATTTCTCATACACCGCCTGCTCCCAGAGAGGCGTGGCTGCCTCCCCCGCTGTGAACATCCCCAGCCGCAGGGATACAGTTAATGAACCTACACTGACACATCGTAGCCACACCAAGTCTGTGATTTGCATTATGGTTCACTCTTGGTGGTGTACATTCTGTGGATTTTTGACAAATGTATGATGGCATGTATCTATAATTAGGGAATCATGCAGAGTATTTTCACTGCCCTAAAAAATCTTCTGTGCTTTATTTACCTTCCTTGCCCTCCCCCGCTCTCTCCAAGCCCTACCTCTAGTTTTAATGTCTTTGTAGTTTTTGCTTTTCCAGAATGTATATACACTTGGAATCAAACAGCAGCCTTTTCAGATTGGTGTCTTTCATTTAGTAATAGCCATTTCAGGTTCCTCTGTGTCTTTCCATGGCTTGATAGTTTCTTTCTTTTCGCTTTGAATAATATTCTGTTATTTGGATGTATACAGTTTATTTCTCCGTTTATGTTCAGAAAGACATCGTGGTTGCTTGCACGTTTTGGCAATTATGTATAAAGCTGCTTAAAATGTGCATATGGGGATGTAAGTTCTCAACTCCTTTGGGTAAATAGCAATGAGTACCTAAGCATTTCATTTTTGGGGGTGCTAATATAAATGCTTTTAATATCCCATTACACTTGTTTATTGTTGGTACATAGGAAAGCAATTGACTGTCATATTTTGCAGCCTTGCTATAATTGCTTTTTAGTTCCAGGATTTTTGTTGGTTGGTTCTAGATTTTCTTCATAGATGGTTATGCCATTTGTAAACAAAGTTTTATGTGTTCCTTCCCAATCTGTGTACCATTTTTTTCTTTCTCTTTTTTTGTTAGGCTGTAATGTAAACTCACTTTAATAGACGAGAGAATGTGTTCTTGTTTTCTTTTTTAACTTAAAAAAATTTCTTTTTATTGTTCCAATTCATTTGTCTCCATTTACCCGCATCAGCAAGAAATTTCTAGTACGATGTTGAAGAGGAGTGGTGGGAGAGAGGCAACGTTCTTGTCTTGTACCTAATCTTAGTGGGAAAGTTTCAACTTTCTTCCCTCTCAGTATATGTTAGCTGTGGGTTTTTTGTAGATAAGTCTGTCAAGTTCCCCTGTATTTCTAGAGTTTTTAACATGAATGGGTGTTGGATTTTATCAAATGGTTTTTTTACATCTACTGATCATTCCATAATTTTCTTACCTGTTCATGTGATGGATTACATTAATTAATTTTCAGATGTTGAACTAGCCTTGTATACCCGGGATAATCAATCTCACTTAGTCATGTAATCTACTTTTTTGTAGATTTGGATTTTTGTTTTTTTGAGGATTTTTTCATCTTTTTGAGAGAGATCGGCAGTTTTCCTGCAATGCCTTTTTCTGGTAATGGTGCCTCAGAGAACAATTATGCAGTATTTCTTCTGTTTCTGTTCTATGAAGGATATTGTATAGAATCAGATTTCTTTCTTAAATGTTTGGTAGAATTCACCAGTGAACCCACCTGGCTTGGTTCTTTCCATTTTGGACCATTATTAATTATTTATTCAATATCTTTAGTAGGTACAAGCCTATTGAGAGCATCTTTTTTTCTTCTGTGAATTTTGGCAGGTTGTGTTTTTCAAGGAATTGCTCTGTTTCATCTAGGTCATAGAATTTGTGGGCATAGAGTTGTTCCTAGTATTTTAAAATTATCCTCTGTATGGCCATGGGATCTGTAGTGATAGCTCCTCTTTCACTTCTGATATTAATGAATTGTGTTCTGTCTTTTTTTCTTAACCTTGCTAGAAGCTTATTGATTTTATTATCTTTTTAAAGAACCAGCTTTTGGTTTTATTGATTTTCTCTATTGATTTACTGTTTTCAGATTTGTTGATTTTGTAGTCTATTATAATTTATTTACCTCTACTTACTTTGGATTCAGTTTTATCCACTTGTTCTAGTTTCCTAGGGTGGATTACTGATTTTAGTTATTCCTTTCTAGTATGTGCTTTCAGTGCTAAAAATTTTCCTCTAAGCACAGTGTTTGCTGCATGGATTCTTATGTTGGGTTTTTTATTTTAGTTTAGTTGAAAATAGTTTTAATATTTCATGAGGTTTCTTCTTTAACCTACGTGTTATTTGGAAGTGTGTTGTTTAATCTCCAGGTATTTTGGAATTTTGCAGCTATCTTTCTGTTATTGATTTCTAGTTTAGTTCCACTGTGGTCTGAGAGTAAACATAATTTCTAGTCTTTACATTGGTTTAGGTGTGTTTTATGGCCTGCAAATGTTGTCTACTTGATGAATGTTCCTTGTGAGCTTGAGAAAAATGTATATTCTGCTGTTGTATGAAGTAGTCTATAGATAGCGGTTATATCCAATTGATTGATCGTATTGTTGAATTCACCAGTGTCCTTACTGATTTTCTGCCTCCTGGGGTCTGTCCATTTCTGAGAAAGATATGTTGAAGTCTCTAACCATGAGAGTGAATTCACCTACTTCTCCTCACATACTCTTTTGCTTTATTGTTAGGTACACATATGTTAAGGATTATTATATCTTCTTGGATAGTTGCCACCATTATCATTATTTAATTCCCTCTTTAATCCCTGATAACTTTACTAACTTTGAGGTCTTTTCTGTCTCAAATCAATATAGCTACTTTTGCTTTCTTTTGGTAAGTGTTATCATGGTATATTTTTCTCTACTCACTTACTTTTAATCTATATGTTTTTTATGTCTAAAGTGTTTTTTTAAACACTTATTTTTTAAGTTTTGATTTATTTTTAGAGAGCAAGGAAGGGAGGGAAAAGAGAGGGAGAAAGACTTTGATGTGTGATAGTAACATCAATTGGTAGCCTCTTGCATACCCCTAACCTGGGACATGACCTGCTGCAGCCCAGGTATGTGCCGAGACTGGGAATCAGATTGGCAACCTTTAGATTCGCAGTCGGTGCTCAATCTACTGACCCACACCAGCCAGAGCTAAAGTGGGTGTTTGAAGACAGCATATAGTAGATAAGTGTCAGAAGTGTGTATTAAATTCACCCAATATCTTACTTGAAATTAGACTTATGATCATGACTATGAAAAAATTTACACATATATACATACGTTTTAAATCTTTTCTTTTTTAATAATGTACTTGGAGTAATTTGTTTTTAATTTTAATTCATTCAGTGTCATCTATAAACTTTTGGCATCAACGAGTGAAGGAATCAGAGTGCAAGCTCTCAAGGCAATGGGCTATTTTTTAAAACACCTGGCCCCAAAGTGAGTATGCATGAAATCTAAAATGAACTGTAGTATATTACTTATTTATTTTTCAATAAGTAACCTCTTTTTTCTTTATTTTTATTCAGAAAATGGTATATAAATTTAATCTCATTTCTACACATTAAAAATAAAGTGGAAATGAGTATATTGTCTTTCATGAAAATTATTTAAATTTTCTATTTTTCAATTTGGGAACACGTTTGTATAAATTGAATTCTAGATACAATGGAGACTTCATTTCAGGTGACTTGTTTATGGTTTACTTTATCTGTGCTATAAAACTACCATATTAACTTGGATGTTTGTCACATAATGTGTTCTGCTTTATGCATAGAAACTAAAACTTCCATTCTTTTCTCTTAGCTGAATGCAGACGTTCTTATCTTACCTATTGTTCCTTGCACCAGGATTGGTTTATTAGGAAAAATAACCATTTTGGTGGTAGAAAAATGTTGTTAAACTGTGGTCTGTATGTTGAATACCTGTCTGCCTGTAAATAAAGTTTTATTCTAACATAGTCACAATAATTTATTTGCTTATTATCTATGGCAGTTTTCATGTTACAACAACAGTGTTGAGTTGTTGCTACAGAGACCACGTGGTTTACAAAGCCTGAAATATTTACTAACTATCTTCAGTTTCTCATTTTTTTGCTTGGAAGTTTAGTTTTGGTATATTTATCTTCATGGTATTCACTTTCTTAATTTCTTATATTTCTTTTGCCTTTTTCTTTGTATTGTTTTTTTTCTTTAACCATTACTATGCTTTAGATTTTAATCTGTAGTAGAGCTTAGCTCAGTGTTGACAGAGAGTAGCAACTAGTTAATAAATAATTGCTCTGAAGATTTCAGTGGAGATTTTTGCTGTGTTGTGGCATAGCTAGTCTTAAAATTTTGTTTTTAAATTTTAGCTGTGCTTATACTATAGTTTGTATTTCTCTCCTTAAAGATTTTGTGGCCTTACCAGTTGTAGGTCAAAGAAAACGGGGAGAGTTACTGAGTTTGGAATTTGTTGGTAATGTGAAAAACATTTTTGTGCCTCCTTCATCATTCATACAAAATGGTGCATACTTAGACTGTGCATTTAATTATTTCTTTCTATGTCATCACAGAAGAAAAGCTGAAGTCATGCTTGGACATGGATTATTTTCATTGTTAGCTGAAAGACTCATGCTTCACACAAATTTAATCACAATGACCACATATAATGTCCTGTTTGAGGTAGGAATAGTTAGAATTTGATTTTACTAATTTGTGAAAATGCCTATATAATTGAGTTGATGGCATATGATGGAATAAGATCATTGAGATTTGATGTACAATTTTGAAATTAGTTATATAAGTGAGATGTGGCTGCATCTTAATAAACCTATTAATATGTGAATTATTAGGCGTGTGGCTTTTAAGTATTTCCTCCATTGTATCAACTGTTTGATGTCTCATTTTATGATTAAGTAAAAACAAAGTTAAATTGTTGAAATCATTTAATATAATGCAGATGATATTTACCGCGATAATATTGGACTGTATAAATTAATGTTGATTATTGTTGTACTTAAAGTTCATTAATGGTGGTGGTGATACAGTGATTATGATAATGCATGCAGTCTATTATTTTCCATCTGTAGATTCTTATAGAACAGATTTGTACGCAAGTGATACACAAACAGCATCCAGATCCTGATTCTTCAGTAAAGATACAGAATCCTCGTATGTATTTAAATACATTTTTAAATTTTTGTTTTTCTTGACTGAGATATTGTGTAGGTTTATGGTGTTTAACCTAATGATTTGGTATATGTATATATTGTGAAATATTTACCATAATATTTGTTAACACATTTGTCACAGTTGAAAGTTTTTATGTGTATGTGTGGTGAAAACTCTTAAGATCTATTCTCTCAGCAGTTTCCAAATACACAGAATAGTATTGTTAACTGTGGTCACCATGTTGTATATTACATCTTCAGAATGTCACCTTGTAACTGAACGTTTTTACCCTTTGGGTGAACACCCTCACCCATTTTCCCTGTCCCTTCTTTTTATACTTTTAACCTGTGAAAAACCTGAAGTTGATGTGGTTTGAAACACATGGACGAATATTTCATTACAGGTAGTGATATAATATTAGTTTTATTTGTGTTTGATGTTGAATTTAACTTCAAATTGACCTTAGGCTATGTGGAAATGTTTATATAGAGATTTTGAAGAATTATATGCACAAGATCTTGGTTTAATATACGTTCAGATGATCAGTAAAGTTTCCACTTTACTCTTTAGTGATGTCAAGCTAAATGATGTGAACCATAGAGGTAGCTTTCATCTTAAATTACTGTCAATTTAAGAATACCAAGTTTGAAATTGAAAACTGCCTACTTTGTTGTTTATGGACTTAGTGTGCTTAACAGTTTTTTTCTCTTGATATTTAGAATTCTTAAGAACTTGTACAAAGTGTACATTTTTCATTTTGCTTTTTAAGATTACTGACATTTAAATAACTGGTTTGTAGAATTTTGAAATTTAATTGCTTTTTGTGTGGTGAATTGTGTTTGTGGAACTCTTATTTCAGTACTAGTTTTAAAAACACACACATGTCTCTGAAGTTTAATTTTTCTTAGCTTTCAAGGAGAAAAATCTTGAAAATATACTATACTATACTATTTATTTTATGTGGTTATGGGGAAGATGACTTACTGAAATAAGAATTTTAGAATACATTATCTGTATAATATACTGTCTCAGAAAAGACAGGCAGTACTGTATGATCTTTAAAAACATAGGCTGCCGGACTTTCAGTCTTGTCTATATCTTGATAGTTTTGTGACTTTGGATAAATTACTTATAATTTCTGTGTGCCTTAGTTTTCTTGTCTCTAAAACAGGGATAATAGTATTATACAGCTGTCATTGTATAATGATCAAATGTGTTAATACCTGTATTTTCTTTTCTTTCTTTAAAGAACAGATTTATTTTTAGAGAGAGGGCAAGAGAGGGAGAGAAACATCAATGTGCAGTTGGTTGCCTCTTGCATTCCCCCAGCTGGGGACCTGGCCTGCAACCCAGGCATGTGCCCTGACTGGGAATAGAACCAGTGACCCTTTGGTTCTCAGGACAGTGCTCATCCTCTGAGCCACACCAGCCAGAGCACCTGTATTTTCTTAAAACAGTACCTTACAACAGTATAGCCTAAAAATTAGTGGCTATGATTATCATCATTATCATTATTATGATTATTACCATCATTGTAATAATTGTTCAGGTAGAGAAATTTTGGATTTTCATTGGAAGAATTAAGAAATTGCTCCTCCCAAATTATTAACTGTATAATAAAGTACCTACATGTTTGCTATTTTGAACTTACTGTTTAAGAATCACCAAAAATTTTGGCAAATACTGGCTTATAATTTCTAAATTTTTATTGACTGATTGATTTTAGAGAGAGAGAGGAAGAGGGAGAGGAAGGGGAAAGGGGGGAGATATTTGTTGTTCCACTTATATATGCATTCATTGGTTAATTCTTGTATGTGTCCTGATTGGGGATCAAACCTGCAACCTTGGCATGTTGGGACGATGCTATAACCAATGTAGCTAGCCGGCTATCGAGAATTTCTAATTGAAGGGCAGATAAAAAGAGCTTCCCAAACAAGAATATAGGAGTTCATCATCACCAGACCATTGTTACATGAAATGTTAAAGGGACTTATTTAAGAAAAAGAAGATCAAAACTATGAACAATAAAATGGCAATAAATACATACCTGTCAACTATTGAATCTAAAAAACAAACTAAGCAAACAGAAGAACAGAGACAGAATCATGGATACTGAGAGGATTTTGGTGGTTGCCAGATGGGAGGGGTGTGGGGAATGGGTGAAGAGGTGAAGGGGATAAAGAAGTACGAATAGATAGTTACAGAATAGCCATGTAACATGTAAATGGAGCAGCCAAAGAACTTACATACATGATCCATGGACCTGAACAATGGTGGGGGGATGGCCTGAGGGCGTGGGGGGTGCTGGGTGGAGCGGGGCAAAGGGGGAAAATTGGGACAACTGTAATAGCATAATCAATAAAATATAATTAAGTTTTTAATTGGGTAAAAGTTCAATGTACTTAATTTATAATTCAGTTATAGTTGTTTTTGTTTCTTATTTTAAAGTTCTGTATTTAAGTATCTAAAATAATTTCTTTTTTAAAGTTTAAATTCAATAAAAATTAAAAATGGTTATCTTAAAAAGAAATTTAGACAGCATTACACTTAAGACCATTATAATAGTAGTTTTATTTGTATTTTTTCCGAGTATTGTATAAATTTTAACTTTCTTTGGGTATTTTTGTATCTAATTTTACTTTTTAAAAGTATGGAATAAAGTCTTGACATCTTTTTAAAGTTCATGATGAGTCCTACCAGGTGTGGCTCAGTTGGTTGGAGCATTGTCTTGTAACCGAAAGGTTGCAGGTTCAATCCCAGTCAGGGTGCATACCTAGGTTGTGGGTTCTATCCCTGGTCCAGGCGTTGACAGTCCCCAGTCCAGGTTTGTCTGGGAGGCAACCAGTTGATGCTCCTCTCTTGCATTGATGTTCTCTCTCCGCCTCCCCTCCTCTTGCTCTCTATAAGCAATCAGAAAATGTCTTTGGGTGAGGATAAAAAAATGTATTTTTTTAAATTCACAATGATAAAAGGGTAGGTGCATACTCTAAATTTTGTTGAAGTTGTGAATTTTTTTTCTGATATTTTTGATTATAATGTTTTTTAAAAAAGATCAGCTGTACTAATTGGCAGAGAGTAGGGAGAGTTGTTAGTAGTAGTTTTACCATCATTTAATTTGTTCATAATTTAACTTACTTATTACAACCTTTTAAAATTCGTCTTTAACACATTCTAATGGTGAAATTAAAAAAAAAATTCTTGTTTGTGGATGTTCGGTAGTGAATGTATTGCCATTCTTTTTGGCATATGATTTCTTTTTATTATAAAACAAAGGAGGATGTTTTTAGTAGACATTTATGTCAGGGGAATGAAACAAATTGCAACATGTTGATCTTCCATCATGACATTTTTGTAGTGTTCTGCTTTTTTATTAATTTATGAATTGTCTTTCAGAGATACTAAAAATAGTTGCAACCCTACTTCGGAATTCTCCGCAGTGCCCAGAGAGCATGGAAGTACGCAGAGCCTTTCTTTCTGACATGATTAAACTTTTTAATAACAGTAGAGAAAACAGAAGGTGAGCATATGAGAAAGTATTTATTTGCAATATTCAGGTCCAGGTTTGAATAAGCCCATTTGTTCTAAGAAAAATTGCTTTAAAAAAACACTGTGAAATGAATTTTCCATATGCTTTAGTCATTAAGGGTATGTAAGTAATATACCATAGAGTTAAATTGAGTTTTCATTACCGCATTCTTTAATTGTTTTGAATACATAGGTAAAGGTGGGTGTTTTGTTTATTTTGTTTTGAACTTTCACTTTTTAGAATTCTTTCAGATGATTTAAGTAATTTAATATCCTCTTGTAAATTTTAGGAGCTTGCTACAGTGTTCTGTGTGGCAAGAATGGATGCTTTCTCTCTGCTTCTTTAATCCTAAAACTTCTGATGAGCAAAAGATAACCGAAATGGTATATGCCATATTCAGAATCCTACTTTACCATGCAGTCAAGTATGAGTGGGGTGGCTGGCGTGTGTGGGTGGACACCTTATCAATTACACATTCAAAGGTAAGTTTCTTTATGACAATGTTTTTAGCATTTTAAATGTCTGTAATTTTGAGTTTTGCTCATTTAATCGTTTTATGTATTTAAAGTTAAGGAAAAAAAGGCAGGTTATTCTCTGAGTCAGATGAACAATTAAAACATGAAATGACTAGAAAGAAATATAAAGTATTTCCAGTTTTTTCAGAAACAGAAGTCTTTTTCAAATGTCATTTTTATGTGCGCCTAACTTCAAGTGGAACTTCATGAAACAGCGTATTTCCTAGTAGCCATTTTCAGGTCTGATACTCTGAATTTTGTAGTGGTTTGAAACTTTGAACACAAGGTGGCGCAGTATATTCAAAGATGAGCAGTTGTGGGTGAGTAAACAGGAAAGCTCTGGCTGATGTTTGCCCTATGATCATGTTTCAGCCAGTTAAAAAATTAGTTTAGAAGAGTCTACTAATCTGTTTTTCTTTTTTTTAACTAAAGCCACTCTGTTAGTTATTTTTGTATAACTTCTGTTTAAAATTTTTAATGAAATATTCTAGACATGCAAAAAGACATGAGGAATAATGTATGAAATTAGGTTCCCTATTCCAGTTGCTTTGTCTACCATTGTTAGCCTCCCTCTTCGCCTACTAGCCTGAATTTGGTATATGGTTTCTATTTCTATGTCTTATCTATATTTTTAACAACATATATCTATATTTTTAACAACATATATATAACTCTAAACAATAAAGAATTCTATTTTGCTTAACATAAATGATATATCAAATGCATTTTTTGGGTAACTTACTGTTTTTACTTGTTATTGTTTGAGATTCATTCATGGTGACCCATGTACTAGTGTTTAGTTTCTCATTTTTGTTGTATTCCATGGTATGACTTTACCCTTTTACCAGTTGATGAACATTTTTGATATATTTTGTATATATTTGGAAGTTTCACTCTCTATATATTCCTAGAAGTGGAATTACTGACTCTTAAGATGTAGATGTTGAACATTATAAGATAATTGAAACTCTTTTCCAAAGTGATGCATCAGTTCTCATTGCTTCATATTATCTCAGCACTTGATATGGTTGGAGTTTTAACAATTTGCTAATTGGATAAATTTCGGATGCTATACCACCATAATACTAATTTGCATTTTCTTGTTGTTTTGTGGGAGTTCTTTATATATTCTTGGTCTTAATCATTTACTAGCTATATTGTTCTTGAATATATTCTGCCAATTTGTGGCTTATCCATTTCTGGAGTTTTATGGCCTTTGTCTTCTGAGGAAATTTTACATTTCAAATAATGTAGTAAAATTTATTTCTTTCATGGTTTATGCTTTTTGTCTTTTATGTAAGAACTCATTCTGTACTCAGAAGTAATATATAATTGTATTATAAATTGAGTAGAAGGAACTGAAATGATAAATTTGGTACATCTTTAAATGTTTTATTTTATTGACTATTATAGTTATTACTCTGTAATATCTTGCCATTGTACTGAAATACATTGTCAACTCTTAAATATATGGTTTTTAGGTGTTTGAATAACTTTTACTTACTTGAACATACCTAAGATTTATTCATTCTGCTGTTTTTTCCCTCAGTGAGAGGAAGGTGCATTACTAGCATAAGGTGTTGCAAAGATGTCTTAGATTGGAAGATATTACCCTACAAATTTGTTTGAGAACAATTTGGTGCTAAATAAGAAAAAAAAATGTGAGTTTATAAAAGTCACATGGTCTGAGATCAGCCAAATTTGTCCTGACCTGTTTCTGAAAATAAAGTTTCATTGAAATACAGCAATTCCCATGTATTTATATATATATATTCTATGGCTGCTTTCATGCTACAAATGTTGAGTATTTGCAACAGAAACTATATGGCTTCCAAGCCTGAAATATTTACTCTTTGGTACTTTACAGCAACTGTTCGCCACCTCTTGTCTAACTTTATTTAGTTTGTGCTGATGCCCGCCTATTCTGGCTTCTATTGTGGTGGTCTGCGGTGAACTGGACTGCTTTTTCTGTTGGAGCTGTTTTCCCTTTGTAAACACCCATGAGAAAAATAGGTTGAGTCTGGGCCTCATACACCCTTGGATTGGATTTCAGATACATCTGGGGGAATTCTAGGTTAGGGAAGTGCCAGTATAAATTAGATTTTTCAGATTTTCTGAATAGTGGATATTAATTCAGTACTTTTGTATACACTGTAGTTGTCTGTTCAAGTCCTTAGGATGGATAGCTAAGGGAATACAGCCCTTCGAGGAGTCTTCCTTAATGTGTATCCTGAAAACCGTAAGAGCCCAGGAGGCATTTCCAGGGATGTGTGATGTCCTCCCTTCATAACTACATATCTGTTTGAGGGTGGATTTCTTAGAATACTTCAGTCAAAATAATATAATCCATTACATTGATACAAAACTAGATATTAGAATATAACAATTTAAATTATTAAGCCATAATTTAAAGAGCACACAAAAATGTGAAATAACACTTTTCTTTGAAAAATCATTTTCTAAAATATTATTTTTATTAACGTATTGGCTTTACTATTAATAAATTGATAAATTTCTTAATCAGTGTATAATATTTTTTAGTTTTAATTTCTAATATGATAAGTAGTGATAGATATACCCAATATAAATAAAAGATTTTTGTGGGACCTTAGTACTATTTAAGAGTATGAAGAATCCTAAGACCAAAAAGCTTGAGAACTGCTTAAGGGGTATTTAGAACTCATAGGGGTAACTAAGGCTAATAGCATATAGTCTCTTTGAATTTTCCATCTACAAAATAAAGGAGTTGGGCTGGGAGATATCTTGGGTGCTTTTGAGCAGTTATGACTAAACATTTATACCCAGTTGCCTGTTTATTTGTGTAAGTAATGAGGAGAACATGGGCTTTGGAGACAGGATAGTTCTGGGTTTAAATTCTAATTTATAGTAATTTTTAGTTGTGTAAACTTAGGCAAGTTTCTCAACTTTTCTTAACAATCAAGGTCTAACCTAGAAATGGTAAATGTGTATCTATATGCATAGTTGAGGTTCAGAGTTAATGAGTGAAATCGCAAAAAAATAGAATTAAATACACAATGACTCTTTTCCTTTGTTATAGCTCTATTATTTCTCTTATTAATCCTTTTGTTCTCCGTTTTACTGCTAGACACTAGTTCATGCCCCAGTCCCTTGATGTTTGATATAAATACACTTTTTAAAAGACTCAGTTACATCCAAAATAATAGGTGTAGCATATATGTTATGAAGCTGCGATTTTTAATCTCTTTCATCTCATGACACGCATAAATTAAATACTAAAATTCCGCAGTACACCAAAAAATATATTTTTTGACAGTGATTTAAAAAAATAGGTATAATTTTGATCATTCATACCAGACAACTCTTGTCGTATTGGCTGTTGTCAATTTTTTATTTGGCAATCTAAGGGAAAAGAGGTCGGTGCCCCTGACTAATAGTTAGGTATTGCACATGGGTTGAAAATCGCCGCTTATGAAGTGTTGTAAAGGAAGAATTGTGACTACCCAACTTAATGTGGTTCTCTTATCCACCTCCCACCCCTACTCAGCACTTTGAATTTTGTGTGTGTCATTTCCTTTTTTAAAAAGTTAAAAAATGAATTTGTAAAAAATACGTCAATGTTACCTATTGTATTTTATGAGATGACATCATACTATTAGACTCTCTTCTGTGACAGTCTTTCTGTCAAACCTTATGTTTTTAGGGTTTAAAAAATTGTCACATATAGCTTTGGTTCATTCATTTCTAATGTTATGAATAACTCAGGTGCTTAAAGGTAAAGGTTTTAATAGAATTGTCACTTTCAAACTTCTTATGACTGTGACTCACAGTAAGAAATTTATTGTGAGCAGGTATGTATGTACACACACCCCGCTCTCCCTCCACAAACCTGAAACGGGTTTCATGATACAGTATTTACCCTAATTGAACCTTGGTATGTAATGATGCACTCTACTCTTACTTTTTTATTCTTTTTCATTTAAAATTGCTCCTGATACCCCTGTAAGAGATTCCATGATTTGCCAGTAGAATTATCTTCCGTTTGAAAAAGCACTGCTCCAGGATATATAAGTAGGAGTACAGTTGCTACGCTCTAACACTTGATACTGTTAGATTTCTGATTTTTGTAAAGTTTTTGTCTTTTATCTACTTTGGACTTTTTCTTAATGATTTCTAATTCCTCATACATGTCCACATCACTTCTATTTTGGATATTTCTAATGGTCAGTAGCCTTAGGTATCATTTTCCTCTGGATTTATTAAGCTACAAATAACTCAGATAATGTTATCTTTATACACATTTTGTTCTTCTTAGAAAGGCAAATAAGCTTTTTTTTTCCTTGCAAAATAATTTCTACCTGATCTTTCACTGTTCCCCTTGAAAAAATGTATATCCCATCTAACCTTCCACTATTTCACCTGACTAAAATCTCCTACCTGGTTATATTGGTTCTAGTCTTTCTAACACGTATCACACTTTGTTAAATCTTTATTTTTATTCATTCATGGCCTGCACTTCGTGTTCCTTTGTACCTACCCAAATCCTTTATATTTTTCAGGACTTTGCTAGTTAAATGACTTCTATGTGATAGTTTTCGGTACTCCCGGGTGATGTCGTTCTGTATAAATTCACAGCACTTAATTTTCTCTTGCTGTCTCTTTAAGTGTCTCTCCTGCCCTCCCCCTCCCAGTGCCCTCCTTCCCCCTCTTCCTTCCCCTCTTTTCTCCTGCCTCCTCTCTTTCCCCAACCTGCAACTAATCAATCTTCCACACCCCTGTCCCTGGCTGTTGGCACCGTCGGTGGCTACCCTCTGTCACTGCCTCGCTGGCTCTCACCCTCTTTGCTTGTTCTCTTTCCTTTTCACCACTATCTCCCTCTTTCCTAGTCCTCTATTTCTTTTTCTCTGGTTTCCCCTCGAACACCCCTTCATCTGTTCTGTACCGCCTGCCGTCTGCCTCTCCCCAACATGTTTCTTTTTTCCTCTGTTCTGTGCTTAGTGAATCTGTGTCGTTTTGTCTCTGCTTTCCTTTCCCCTTCCTTGGTTGGTCAAACATGCTGTGGATTCTCTCATTTATTTTCAGTCATGCTGTGTCTAGGTCTTATTCCAGTTACCCACCTCTTTGCTTCCCTTTTCTACCTGTATTTTTCCTCTTTATTTTCCTTTCCACTTCTCTCTTTTTTTCTTAGGAATAAAAGTACATCATGTTCATGAAGAAGAGCAGTAATGAATAATATAGCAAAGGTAGACTAGCATTTAATCATGTATGATTCTGTAATACCTCTCCTACTACATATTATTAAGAGTGATTTCTTATTTTGGCTGTTAATTTTGTAAGCTCTCATTAGCAGAGATGAAAGGTTTTATGCTTCTTCACGTGTCTCATAGAACTGTGCATAGTGCTGAGTCCTTGGCAGCAGCTCATTAAGTAGTTGTTGCAGGAAGGAGAAGGAAGAACCACATTGTCATTGTTTGAGGCTGTTTGGTTCAACTGTCATGTGGCACCATGCCACCCACGTGTGCCTTAATGTCTCAGCCTTCTCTTACCAGTGATCCATGAAACAGCTGCAGAAGCCGTCTTTTTTTTTTTTTTTTAAAGATTTTATTTATTTTTAGAGAGAGGGGGAGGGAGGGAGAGAGAGAGAAAGAGAAACATTGGTTGGTTGGCTGTTGTACGCGCCCTGATTGTGGACTGAATGCACAGCCTGGCTGGGAATTGAACCTTTCGCTCTGCCTCTGCGGGGTGACGCCCAGCCAGCTGAGCCACAGCGGTCAGGGCTGCAGCAGATGTCTTAGAAACTCCTGTGCCGCAATCCCACATAGGGTGATTCGGGGACCACCTCATCAGAGTGACTTGACGTTTTATTATGAACCCCACTTTAGAATCTTCGAATTTCATGGGATGTTCCTAGAAATCTGTATTTTAAAAAAGCCCTTTTTATGCACTCTAAATGATGAGCACTTCTCTAGTCTACATGGAATTATTTTTGTTAACTTTTATAAAATCCTCTGCTTCCCACCTTCGTATGTACTAAGCTGATAAGCAATATGATATACTCTTTATAAGTATGGAGACTAGAGGAATCCTATATGAATTAAATATGAACCCCAGTTAGGATCCCACATTAAAAAAAAATAAGGTCAACTTTTTTTTTGTCTTTCTGGGAGCATATGTTACGGTGTAAAGACTGTTAAAGGGAGAAATATGAACTATTGTTTCTATGTATTATTAGAGATCAGTATTTTTTAGACTTAGTTTATACACAACAAGCCCAAAGTAGCCTTTAGTTTTGTGTGATATCTATACAGTTTTCATTAATCAGTTAATATTTTTCTTTACTCCAGTAACATGGCTTTAAACAGATTTAAAAACCTTTGCAAAGAAAATAGCTGCCTTGTGGAGAGGCCTTTTTTGCCTAAGTTGGTCCAGAACCAGTCTTCAACGGCAGTTTTAGGATTACAATTACAAAGCAGAATAAATGCTGATTAAATCACTTGTGCAATAGTTTTGTATGTGGCATTATCACTTTTTGCTGTGAAAGTATACTTTAAAAAAAATATGCTAAAGCTTCACCTAACTCTGTGAGGGAGGTAAGAAAACTTTAAAGTTACAAGTTGATTGTTATGGTTTTTACCTTTAATTTTAATGTTTAATAAATGCCCTTTAGTTTTATTTTGTGTGAATTTCCTTTATGAACTAAAAGCTTTCCTGTTTCATAAGGTTTATATAAAGTAATTTATTTGAATATTGCTATGTTAATTTTCTTGAATTTTAATATGTTGACATCTATTTTTAAGATAAAATGGACAACTTAGACTTTAAGGCTTTTCAGATCAATATTTAATGATTAGGATGGAGCTGAAGTGATTCAATAATTAGGCGAACAGTGTGTAGTGTGCTGTTAAAATTCTACGGAAATTACTGGAATCAGATTTTTCTTCTGAAAATATTCATTCTAAAGCTTTATAAATATTTTCATGAGTGTGATACTGAAATGATGGTTATTTTTTTTACTTTTTGTAGCCATTAAAAATCTCAATGTCTCAAAGTTATAATGTGGTCTTTGATAAAGAACTGGTGTGTAAAAAACTAATGTTGCAGAATTAGATAGCTTTTGCAGAGTTACACTAAGATTCATTCAGCTGCTATAAAAAGCCAAAGAAACTCAATTGCGATTTTATTGTCCACTTTGATAGATTTCCTGCCACCTTTGTAGCAGGGAAGCTGTTTGTCACTGTATCTCCCTCTTCCAACAGCTGAACTGGGTTCTATAAGCAGGAACAGACTCTTCTGGCGTAACTGCACTGTGCTGGTTATTTTGGTCACGGGGTTTCCAATGTGTACCTGTTAAAATTAATCTTTTAATTCCGTAATTTTCTGGTGTTCTTTAGGTTTGTAGTATTTATATTTTTCTTTTCCTTTTCTTGTGTTTCAAGTGGAACATTAAGTTGAGTAATTAAATGATACTGTCTTCATTTGGTCGGCTGACATGCTTCTACTCTTTAATTAAAACTTAAATTGAGTCCTTTTATATATTCTGAATTAGGAGAGCTGTCCAAAGATTTTTTTCCTAAACAAATACAGTTAAAAACTTTAGCGATTGGATTTTGCCTAGACCTGTATTGCCATAAGGTTAGAATGGGCCTATGAATTAAAAGAATCAACAAGTAAAAGTTATTCACACTTGAGTTAAAAATACAATATGATTTATGGTTTTTCTCCATAGGGTCAATTTGGATAAAGTATTTAATCATTTTTGATTATATGAAATATCTTAAGATTTTACTTGCTGTTAACAGTGTGATGAAATGGCTTAAACATCAATGTCAGTCATTTTATATCAGAAGACAATGTAGTTTAGGTTGGATAAAAAACAGGTGGAGTTCTGACCAGCGTGACTCAGTTGGTTGGGCATCATCCCACAAAATGCAGTGTCGTTGGTTCATTTCCTGGTCAGGGCATGTGCCTGGGTTGAGGTTTGTCTCCAGTCAGGGCCTGCATGGGAGGCAGCCAGTCGATGTTTCTCTCTCACATTAATGTTTTTATCCCTCCCTCCTTCCCTCCCTTACCCTCTCTCTCCCTTCCCCTCTCCCTAAAAATAAATAAGTAATTATATATATATATTTTTTAAAGTAGGTGGAAATCAGTTTTGTTAGAATTTTCTAAGAAGTTTCTTAAAAGTATTTTTTAAAAAAATCACAAGCTATAACCTGGCATATATAAATAGGCATGTATTTGTATGTTTATGATGAATATGTAATAAAATTAAAGCTATGTATTTTTAAAACAAATTTCAAGAGTTATAAAAATGTTCACATTTCATGAATTATCCCCATTTTATATTTAGTTGCTAAAGTATTCTTTGGCTTTATATTTTTTTAACCAACTAGTATTTATTATTATTTTTCTACATTTATAAATAATGTGTGCTAATTGTAGGAAAATTGAAATCTAGTACAAGTGTATACACATTAAAATTAAGAATCACCCGTTATCCACTCACATATACATGACTTAATGTTTTGGTGCAAAACTTTTCAATCTTCTGTTATATACATAAATATATACATACATATAATTTTCTTTCAGAAACTATGATCATATTTATGATACTGTACAGTGATTTTCACTTAATGATTTACTTCTGACATGAGTTTTAGTTCATTGATCTTTATTTTTTGTGTGTGTTTCAATAAAGCTCTATTTAGAACAGCGGGCGGCGGCTGGATTTAGTGCGGTGCTGCAGTTTGTGGCCCTGCCCTAGAACACTGCTAGGGAAACCTGTGCGCTTCTGCTCAGGTTGTCACCGTGCTGTAGTGGAGAAAAGCTTCGGACTCCCGCAGTCCTGGATTCAGTGTCCTGTGGAAGAACTTGCGCACGTTATTAAACTTCTCTGACTCTTATCTTAATTCATTCACCAGAAAATGTAAATGAAAGAGAGTGATGAATGTACTGTGCCTTCTCAGTACCTGGAAAATAGAGGAATGGGTGAAAGAGTTACTTGTTCCTTTTCTCATTTCCCTTATTCCTTCTTAGCTTAGTTTCTAAGATGCCAAAGTGTTTTGGTATTTCTGTTGCTCTTGGTATGTGTTGCCACACTGCTGCTTAGAACTTGCTAGCCCCGTATGTTGTTACCAGTGGTATATCCCTGTTTCCTCCACGGCTTTACTAGTATTGGGTAATTTAATTAAAAAAATAATTTTTATGTAAGTATGGTTGGTAAACAATATTATATTAGTTTCAGATATACAGTGTAGTGATTTGACGTTTATATACCTTATAGTACGATCATCACGCTAATGCTAGTAATCATGTATCACCATGCAAACGTATCACAGTATTATCAGCTATATTCCCATTCCCATTTTTCTTTTTTAATTTTGAAGCTGGTATTACTTTATTTTTCAAGTATATTAAGTAATAAAACCTCAACATTTTCAGCATTTTTGATTACCGCCCACCTGCTTCCCTTCTGGCAACCATTTGTTTGATCTCTATTTCTGTGAGTCTGGTCTTTTTATTCTTGTTTTTTATTTTGTTGTTGTTTCCTTACAGGGATTTTAATGGCTGCATGTTTTTAGGTGTATATATAGTGTATCATTATGGAGAAGTAAAGTTAAAAGTAAAAGCTGTAGCTTTGATATAATTAGTATTGGATGCTCTCAGACCACTTGTAATTCTAGGGAGTGATTAAGTGATTCAAGTTTACTTTTGATATTGTGACATTTTTCAAAATTTTATTTGGAAAAATTGGTTGAGGTGATTTTTAAAAAAAAATCTCTGATCTTCTTCAGGGGAGGATGGAGAGGTCTGAGTACTTCCTGTACCTGCCATTTCTCAAATTCCTTCACCTTAAAATATTCAGTATACCAACATGCTGTACTTTGGGGTACTGTCTTCTGGACCCCATCCAAATATATTACCTGTTCAAAAAAATTTTAAGTTTATTACAAGATGAACATACATGCTTATTATATATGTGACTTGTTTTCTTCATAGGATTTTTTTCCCCTTTGTTATTGAACTTAAGCTATTTTCATAACTAATTTCTCTGAGGTAGTTCCCTTTGGGTAGCATAGGCTTTATTCTTCATTTTTCTCTAGTCAGAATGTATCTGGGTAGCATTGAAGATGACTGGTTCTAACCACAGTATTTATATTTGTAAACAAGGTGCTTTGTGTAAAATCAGTAAATTTTTAAAAACAAATATTTATAATTTGATTGCAATGGTTATATCTGTTACCTTATAGCATTGTTGTGGCAAGGTGCTAGATCAGTGTCTTTGTGGAAGGTACTTTGTGTGGTGGTGATCATTTTGAGCTATGCTTATGGATACTACCCCATAAGGGGAGATTCTGCTATTTTAAAGATAGGTCTTATTTATCAGCTGTAGAAAGGTTGGTAACCTAGGAATTATAAGTTAGCATATCATATTCAGCTTGTATTTTTATAGGAAAATAAAATACATTGAAAAAGATGCATTTGCTTAAAAAAGAAAGCCTGTTCCTAAACATTGCCTAACATTTAAAAGTCTAAATTTTTATAGGTTAAAAAAATTAAATATATTATTAAGATGTTAATTTCTTGCATTCATCTTTTATCTCTTAATTAGTGAATTTAAGTGCTAATTTAGCTGAAAGTAATGGCAAGAGAAATGTCATACTTGCTCACGAGTATCTCTAAATAGTAGTTTATAGAAGTGCTTTCCAAATATTGCAAATAGCTATAGATTAGCTATCAAATGCTTGTGAAGATTAATGACTAGTCTTTTAGCTGGGTAATTTAGAACAATATCTGGTAATTAATTAGGAATTATCAGTCACAAATACCATTAGTAAAATGGTGTCAAAAAAGATAACAGCAGTGATAATTACTTATTTGCCATTTTGCTTTTAGGCTATTGGAGTACACTAAGGGGAAATTAAAAAATCAACTTCAGTATTTTAAAAGCTATTTTACTATTCATATTTCCAGAAGAAACTGTAAACAAGTTGGTTTGCTTAGGAAAGGCAAAGCACTACTTAGAACGAATTTGACTACAAATGGGATGGCAGGTACAATCCATTGTATACATGAACTAGTTTTGTCCAAAAGAAAAATAAATGTTCTGGTACATTTTTGACACCTTGGAGTCAGATATTTAGGCTTTCAAGTTCCTGCAGAGAGGGTTCCAAAGCCCCCAGGCAAGACATCCTGGATGCAGAACTAGCAAGAGGTTTGTTGATAAATTTTATAATAAAAAAATTTTTAAAAATCCTTAATTTGAATAAAGTAATAGCAAATGATTATTGACAACTAAATTCATTCTAAAACACTGACTATTGTAGAAATAAATGGTCTATTTTCAAAATTGCTGTGTAGTTGGTAGTTACATGACTTGTGTTCCTTAGGTGAGTACAGAATATTACACACTGTGTTAGAGATTTTGAATTTTATTCTGAGTGAGGGAGGACCATTAGATAATTCTGAGTAAGAAGGAGACATACTCTGATTTCTTAAAGTATCAGTTTATTTCGGAAGCTGATTTTCAGGAGAACATTTATGCATCGATACAGTCATCACTTAAGGAATACAAGTCTCGTAAGTACCAACTGCACAGTGCACTATAATTTTTTTGACAGGCATTTCTCATTGAAATACCAGTGACAGTCACGTAATGGTTGGCTGTAAGATAATAATCCTTGAAAAGATAAAATAATAAACCTTTGACATTAAAAATCACATCACCCTCTTTTATACTTTTCCTCTAATCAATTTTTTTCCATTTAGTTGGGTAAAAGGCTAAACATGATATGGGAATGTTCACAGTGTTGAATACTTGGTAGTCACTCACATACAAGTGGAATGAGCAGGTGCATGGATAGATTAACTGGAACTTTCAGACTATTTGTGACCTGTTCAGGCTTTGAATATTATGGTTGACCTTTGGGGAAGGGTTTGATTTTATTTTCACTGCTAAAAGATTTTGTATTCTTTAGCTTAGTGAGAAAAACTTTTAGCTTAATATATGGAGAGCTGCTCTAATTGTGAGTATTATTAATTGATAGTTTTTAGTCACTGCTGAGGATAAATCACAGGGAAATGAGTTTTCATTGCTGTCTAAACAATGTATTATGTAGTTCACCAAGCACTCTTCAATGGTACATACTTAGATCCTGGTACAAGTTAATAGAGGCCAGTAGAATGGTGTTTTCCTTTCCTATACATCTTTAAGAATAGTCTAAATAGCTATATGTTCTTATTGTGTTTTGATGCCATACTACCTACTAGCATTAAAATTAGTTACTATTTTTTTGTTTAGAATTTTGTGATTGACTTATCATTTTATAAGAATGTTAAGGAAAATTGTTTTATTGCGTTATATGAATAGTGTATCTGAGAAATTGTTGTATTTTATGTTCTTCATGCTTTGTTCACTTTTTGCATATTTTGACTGACGGCATGTCTTTCATCTAGGTCACTTTTGAAATACACAAAGAAAACCTTGCTAACATATTTAGGGAACACCAGGGAAACAGTGGTGAAGAAATAGAGCCGTGCCCTTCAAGTTCAGTTCCAGCAGTCTCCGGTGTTAGCAGGGACGCCCGTGTTTCTGGAGGATCCCCACAGCCAGATACAAAGGATTCTCCTGTGTCGCCTCATGTCATCAGAAATAATGATGAAAAGTCCAGGATTGAGAAGACAAGTTCAGCAGACTCTGCGTCCAGCATTGAACTGCAAACGCACAATATGTCTGATGAAGGAAGGAGAACTGGGCAAGGAAATCAGGAGTTCCTGGATCAAGTCCCTTTAGAGGAAACATCGATAAGTGAAACAAATAATGCCGGTGATTTAGAAGTTGCTTCTGACATAATAGAAGCTGGGACTGTTCCCTCTGATAGTTTGAAAACCGTTGACAAAGATACAACTGTCAGAGAAGTAACTGCTTCAGTAAGTTCTCCTTCAGAAGAGGATGCTTCAGAGGCACCAGAATTGTTGGATAAGTCTACAGTGGAGGAAGAAGATGATGATGACTATGTGGAACTGAAGGCCGACACTAGTCCTGCTGAGGGAGCCAGTCCATCCCCAGAGCCTCAAGAGAATTGTCTGTCTCCAGGTGCAGCTGAAGCCAGGGAAAGGCTGGATGTGTTTAGTAATGACCAAAAATTAGTATTTCAAGAGGAGGAACCTGTAAGTAAGAAGCAAACTGATTCTGAAACTCAAGATTCTAAAGATTCTGGAGTCCTGACTGTGCCAGCATCAGGGTCTTCAGCTACCTCATCAGACACTGCTGCTTCCCAAACACCTGAGCAGTCAGACAGTGGTCAGATGCTGGAGGGAGGGAAGAAAACAACTAACTTGGCTGGAGAGACCAAAGTAATTAATGCTCGTGGTAATGCCTGTGAGTCTCCTCCTCCTCCTGAGCAGAGGATTGCGAAGTTGGATGTTTCCAGTGTTGCCACAGATACGGAGAGACTGGAATTGAAGGCCAGTACAAACGTGGAGGCATCTCAGCCTCTTCAGCCTGTGCTTGAGGTGACTATGTCGTCTTCCTGAAATGTATTTGCATGAGTTAAAGTAGAGCAAGTGTATATACTTACATTTTAAAATATTTTGGATTTAGTTGTATCTTACTTGCAATTACATAAATGCAGTGAACGTAAAGATTGTATTTCGTTAGCCCAACATTTGGCTTTTAGTATGTGTTCATTTAATGGCAATTTTTATTATTTTGACCACAGCATCACCAAAAGTTACTACTTCTGATTTTCAGGATTGGCAAAATTTTAGTTTATAAAGCAAACATTGGAAATGCTTGCCTTTTACCCTTTATTTGAAACTCAAACATAGTGAACACATTAGTTTTTCTACAAAATCTAGGATTACACTCCTGCAGAACTACCTGCTAGTGTATATTTTTTTACACAAAGTATGTTGGTTTAAAATTACTCCATGAAGTCTGTTTACTTGGTAAGAGGGAGGCGCGTCTGTGAGATCGGAGAGTCCCAGCTTTCTCCTTTACCAGACTCTCAGAGAATTCATGAGACAATGGTAGTTGCATATTTATTTCTTACTTTTTTCTAAACTTTTTCTCCCTCCTTCCTTTTTCATTGGTTTCTTCTTTATTTTGCTGCCTTTTTTGTTTGTTCTCAATTCCAGCCACTTTACAAACCAGATACTGCTTTTTTCATGTTAATATTCAAAACAAATAACTCCTTGAATTCCATTATAAAATGCTACATTAACTGGTGATATTACTAACATGGTTCCAAGCTAATTATTTTGAATTGTGGTAGTTTAGTATATTTGATAACTGCTTTAAGTGTATTACAGTATTGTTAGTAGTCATTAATAATTTCCTTTAATTTGGTTCTGTAGTATCTTAAAATATGTTTGTTAGATGGATTGCATAGAAGCTATTAAATTGCTTATTAATGCCATCCTTTGCAATTGAACTAATTTTATTCCTCTTTTTAATTTTCTGCATTAGACATCAAGACAGCAGGAGCAGTCAGGGCAAGGAGTAGCCCCAGATGCTGTTAATGGACAGAGGAGAGATTCCAGATCGACTGTGTTTCGTATTCCTGAGTTCAGATGGTCTCAGATGCATCAGCGTTTGCTCACTGACCTCTTATTTTCAATAGAAACAGATATACAGATGTGGAGAAGGTTTGTCCATATGTTTGTTATAGAAGATATGTGTAAACTTCAGCCTTCATTTTCAAAGAAATTTACAGAGTTAACATTTTGGAGTGGATTTCAGGTATTTGGTTAAGAAAGAGAATGTAAATTCTTTCTATGGTAAGGTTTTACCGAAATAACTTTTATTCTCCATTATTAAAGTGAGTTACCCCATTTGGACTACAAAAGCTTGAAAATCAGAATTTTCTTTTAAGAAAATTTGCTGAACATTTATTTTCTGTAGCATATTTTACAGCATATAATTCACCTAAGGGTAGATCTACCAAATGGGTTTACTTTTAGAAGTACTAATAAAATAGGGATTTAGGAATAATAACTTCTACAGTGAATTTTTGGTATAAAAAAGTCTGTGTTTTTCAGATTATCCTTGATTGTATGATTTAGGGTTTTAAAAGGGCCTAATTTGTTTAATGTTAATTATATACTACTTTTATTCTGTTTATAAGCATTTTATGGCATTCTCTAAGAAAATGTTAGTAGAAAATTCATTTTCATTAGCACATTTAGCACCATTTACCTCCTTAATTTCTGCCACATGGCTTCTGAGTTTTGCCCCTGGTTAGGATAATTTAGTTCAACTTTTTATATCAAGTGTCAGATGAATAGTATTTATGTTTCAGCACTGGAAAAGGGCTGGATAGTAACTGCTGACATGGAATGGTCCGCACCTCCTGAGGAAGTGTACACCCCCAAATGCCTGCTGCGTCAGTATCTTACTCAGCTTTCAAGAGGAAGCAAAAGCACCTTCTTATCCTCCCTCCCCTCAAGTAGGCAAATTGTGATTTCCTTTCTTTAGCTTTATCAGTAAACATCATTTATCTTTGGACAGCCATTCAACAAAGACAGTTATGGACTTCGTGAATAGCAGTGATAATGTCATCTTTGTACACAACACAATTCATCTCATCTCTCAAGTGATGGACAATATGGTCATGGCTTGTGGGGGTATACTGCCATTGCTTTCAGCTGCTACATCGGCTACAGTAAGGACTTAACTACTATATAAAATTGGTGTGAAAACATGACTTTTATGCATCTTTATTGATTAAAACTTGAATGTGGTGGTTACTATGCATTAGAGGTGCTGTAAATCAAAAGCAACAGGAATGAAAGGACTAAGAGGAATGTTGATTTCTTAGGGTTGTATCAGCTAGTGCATATGACATGATTGACGTGCTTCACCTGTATGTCTCCTTTGCCCTTTTTAGATGAAATGATAAGGAAATCACTCTGTGGTACTAGATTTCTGAAAACCTGGCTTTTTGTAACGTTAGAGCTTTGGGGGATGTATGTAATAAAAATTAGATTTTTATCAGAATATAGATGTAATTGTCAAACTTTATTCCTTACAGCATGAGCTGGAGAATATTGAACCTACTCAGGGCCTCTCAATAGAAGCCTCTGTGACGTTTTTGCAGAGGCTGATCAGCCTTGTGGACGTGCTCATCTTTGCAAGTTCTCTTGGCTTTACTGAAATAGAAGCTGAAAAAAACATGTCATCTGGAGGAATTTTGCGGCAGTGTCTCCGACTAGGTGAGCTGTTAAAACCCGATAGTTAGGAATTTACTTGAAAATTTTTCAGTAACCCAGTTAGAGTAAATTGAATATTATCTTTCTCCTATTGGGCAAATGTGTGGTCGTCATTTCGTCACTTGCTGCGTTTTTAACTTGTAGGGAGGGAAGGACTGTGTATGTCCTGTGCTATAGTAGTAGTTTGACAAGTTGGATAGAAGATGAAGGATGTGTTTTGAAAAAGCAACTAAGTAGATTCTGGTCAGCATTGCTTCCTCTTCCCTAATTATTTTTTTTGCTCTAATCTAGTACTTCTCAAATTAAAAACAACAACAACAACTTAACACATGAATCATCAGAGAAGATCTTGTTAAAATTCTGATTACATGATATAGGTCTGGAATGAGGCCTCAGATGGTCATTCCAGCAGGTCCCGGGTAATGTGCAAATTGCCACTTATAAAGACAGTCACAGGACGTGGGGTACAACATGGAGAGTATAGTCACTAATATTCTAATGACAATATATGGTGTCAGGCACTAGACTTATGGGGGGGATTGCTTCATAAATTATACATGTCTAATCACTGTGCTGTACACCTGAAACTAATATAACAGTATTTGTCAACTGTAATTGATAAATAAAAAAATTATTTAAAAAAGAAAAGATAGAAGATAATTCATACACATGAATCACCGGGGAGGATCTTGTTAAAATGCAGATTAGCTTATATGGGTCTGGGATGAGGCTTAAGTTTGTCTAAGAAGTCCAGGTGATGGTGATGTTGCTTCTCTTGCTAATACACTTGAGAAGCAGGGCTGTAAGCTAGCATCATTCCAGCACAGCCTTTATCCCAACAGGCTGTGGTAATTTGTTAAAGCAGGTAATTAAGTGATTAAATCTGTTCTCCTGGAGGCAATCATCCTTAGGGAAAAGTTAAAGTACATGAAAAGAATTGTTAGTGTTAAGGGCTTCTTTGGATGAACAAAAAATTGTTTTTCTTAATGCAGGAGGTTTCCCATATCCAGTTGTAAGTGCTGAGACTTTGTTGTTGATTTGCTTCCTAAATGGGGGGAAGTAGGTGGAAAGAGAGAGACCAGAAAATGGATGCAGAACCGCCACAGGCCACGGCTTAGAAAGGTAGATCGGAGACAAGGAATCTGTGAAAATACCGCATTAGAAGTGGAAAGTCTAATTAATGAACTATTTTCCCATTATTTAGTAAGAATATGTTACATAAACTGAGATATATTTGTTCTTAGTCTTTTTTGGTACAATGATTAATCTTACTCGCGATGCTATTCGGAGTACTTTTAAACTTAGGATGTTCTAACGAACTTGGTATAACAATTTTAAGGAAGCTGTAACATTTTAAGTAAGAAAACGTCCAGTGATGAACAAAACAAAGCAAGCTTTCATTTACTAAGTACTGTAATTTGTCATTATTGCTGATTTTCACAATGGGTCAGCATTCCTTTTTTTTTTTCCATGAGGAAAGTCAAGCTCAGAGAAAACAGGCAACTTAAAAATTCAAAATATATATTGGTGAAGTTGGAATGTGAATACAGAAGTTTGTTTAGTGTTTCTACTCTTTCTCTGTTACAGTGTACTTCCTTAAACCTTTCATTGGCAATATAATGAAAATATTTAGGCTCCATTGCTTTTGTTAATGCTGTTTAAAAAAACTTTACACTTTCCTAAAAAGAGTACATTTCAAGAATTAAAAATACATGGATATACTAGCATGCTTTGCTATACTCAAGAAGCATTAGATTCAGAAACTAGGGAATATTGTATTGCCCTCATTTTCAGAGCTGTAGAAAAAAATAAAGAGAAAATTCAATTTATCCGAGCACCATCTTTTACATATATGGACATGAGACTCAGAAAGCAACTGTTCAAGATCACTTAGTAGAGCATGGTGAACTTGGGACCCCTTGTCTTCTTATGCCTGTCCTTGTCTGAGGTTGGAAGAAGGGAGGGTACGAGGGCAACACTATAGGAAGTTACAGGTTACTTTTAGTGTTGCCCTCGTACCCTCCCTTCCTCCAACCTCAGACAGGGACAGGCATAAGAAGACAAGGGGTCACAACAAATACCATATGATCTCACCTGTAAGTGGAATCTATTCCACAGAATCAACTAATGAACAAAATAAACCACAAGCATGGAAACATGGAGCAGACTGAAAGTGACCAGAGGGGATGGGGAAGGAGGACAGTGGTGGAAAGAAGGGGAAGGGACTAGACAAAGAACATGTATGGCTGACTCATGGACACGGACAACAGAGTGGGAATTGACTGTGGGAGAGTGGGGTGGGGTGGGAGGGGTAAAGGAGGGCAAAGGGGGAAAAATGGAGATAGCTGTAATAGAATAAACAATTAAAAATAAAAATTTAAAAATAAATTAAAATCAAAAACAAAAAAAAGTAACCTGCACTTCTGAGACTGACTGACCCGAGGAAGTCTTGAATGGTTTTAAACACTGTAATGCAGACAGACTTGATTTTATGCAAACCGTGACAAAAGTAGCACTGACGTTACTTTCCTGGGCCTGATTCCGTGTCTTCCTCCTCTTCTCCCTCCCTCCCTCCATCCTTTTCTTCCAACTTTTATTGCTCATTTTTAATATCTTTCCGGATGCTACTCTTTCTCAATTTTGTGTCTGTAGCTGTGTGGTAGTGTGGTAGTGCTTACAGTCCTCACTTAAGGTGACTGTGTTTTTCCTGATTTGCTCTCTGACTCTTGTTCTGATCAGATTCCTTGAGTGCTAATGATCTGGTTGGAAATTGAGATTACATGATGTCAAGCAATTAATAGTCAGTTGTGCATTACCTAATTCATCATTTAAAATTCAAAATGAATTTCTAAATAACTCAAGTAGCTGCCCAGTTGGTGAGATGTATAGAGAAATAATTTTGGACTGCATAGCCTTTACAATCTCTTTTATGATTTTCACCTTTTAAACAGTTTTAATGAAAACCAGCAAAACATAGACCCTATAAACATTCCCTATAAATGCTATATTCTATCACCATATTAATATCATGCTGTAATCATACATTATAAGAAAAACACAAAAGTTTCCAGTTTAACTGTTTAACTTTAATGAAGGTAATAGGTTATTGTCCTAGAGTAGTTCATGTAATTAAGATTTGCTTTCTGTTTTTTTTTAGTCCCCACCTGAGGGCACGCTTACTGATTTTAGAGAGAGGGGAAGGGATGGAGAGAGAGAGGGAGAGAAATGTTGATCAGTTGCCTTCCGTAGGGGTCCCAAATGGGGACCCAACCCGCAACCTAGGCACGTGCCCTGGTGAGGAATTGAACCCGTGACCTTTTGGTTTATGGATGACACTCCAAACTACCGAGCCACACCAGGCAAGACGTTGCGTTCTGTTTTCTTGGGCATCTCTTTCAATGGTCTTTCCCCCTGTCTTTTTCTTAATGGAAGATCATAGCAAGTAGCTTAGGTGAGGCCTAAGAAGCCGCGGCCTGTTAAGATTCGTAAATTGATTCCCGCTTAGCAGTGGCCCCTACAGAGTTGCTACCAGAGTCAGAAAACAAACAGTAGGTGAGAAAGTCCAGGGGCATTTTAGGACTTTGCTGAAGGTAATCTGTTTTAAATAAAATCTTATGTAAGTTGTATTGGGTAGGTGATTTTTATCAGTTCCATAATCTTGACTACAGTTTTCTTTTCTTACCCATTCTTTTTCTTAAAATAAATAACAGTGTGTGCAGTGGCAGTCAGGAACTGCTTAGAGTGTCAGCAGCATTCACAACTGAAAATGAGGGGAGACGCAGCCAGAGGCCAGAAAACGGTGCACAGCCTGATTCCCACCGGGAGATCTGCGGCAAAGGTAAGCGTGCAGAGCCATTAATTAAATAAAAAAGCATGCTCTTGTTTTACGATTAAGGTCTTAAATTTATTTGTTCATTTCAATGTAAAGTTAAATAAATATGACAGAGGTTCTAAAATAGTTATTTTAGTCTGTGGACATAACATTCAAATATTTGTATTTAAATATACAGTAAAGATTTGCGTATACTTAATCTTGTCTGCTTTTCCAAATGTTTACTTTTCTTGTGTCTACGATACCTTTTCCCTTCAAATATGTCAATTTGTATTTCATGTGCTTGGTGAATTAGCATGAAGTTTGTTTTTTTCCCTTATAGCTCCCTTCTGTTCCCCCCACTTCTAACTCAGCATCCAAAAAAAGTACAGAGAAAGAAGTAGGGAAAACAAGTAGTTATACCCTTGTTCTTCTGGTTCCCAGAATACCATGTTTATTTTATTTTTTAAAAAAATCTGTGTAATGTGTATATATATTTTTTGTCTTAGAGTCCTGTGGACATTGTAACTGGTGGTATATCTCCAGTGAGAGATTTTGACAGGCTCCTACAAGACATGGATATTAATCGGCTTAGGGCAGTTGTCTTCAGAGACATCGTAAGTTACAATGTTTCTTTCAAGTACTCTTAGCTGAAATGTATTTCCTCAGAGGCCCAACAGTATTGAGAATGAAGAAAGAGAGAGAGAGAGAGAGAGAGAGAGAGAGAGAGTGTGTGTGTGTGTGTGGAGAGAGAGAGAGAGAGAGAGAGAATAGTTGAATAGAGAGAAGGCGGCCTAGAAACCAGATTTTTGACAATGATTTTAGAATCATAGAATATTGGAAAGTTTTATTTATATAAATGGAGCTAATATATCAGAATAATGATACTAACAAGAAGAACATACTATTATAGTTGTGTACTTTTGTAATTTCCATTTTATAAATGAGGACTCTTAGGCACAGAGAGCTCGAATAACTTAGCCAAGCTACTGGAGCTGGTGAACTGTAGGATTCAGACCCAGCTGCCTTAACTCCAGAGCATGAGGGTAATGAAATGCTCAAACTCTGAATGGCTCATTATTTTACTGAATATTGGGTATTTCCCTCCAATGGAATGTAAATATGGTATAAAGGTACATAACTAAGTGCTGTGTGTAGTGATTTTAATTTTTTAAAGATGAAAAAAGTTTTATTTTAGCTGATTTTGATATATAAAATGACCGGGTTTCATGTAGGAATTGTTCAGTCATAGAAAAAGTATAAATATGAAAATAATAGTCACTTGTGATTCTACTCACCAAGATTTGGACTATCGTCATTAGTTAATATTTATTGAGCTGTTGAGTACTAGATGCTCTATATAACATATGTGTTTTATAAACTTTGTAGCTTCAGTTTTTATTTTCTCCCCTCTAGTGCTTTAGTCCTCTCTTGAGTTCTTAACTAAGTTTTATACACGTATATAATTTGTTAATAGTATAGCTAATAGTTACTGAACACTTACTGTGTATTGAGTACAGAATTGGATGGTCTATATGTATTATCTCATTTAATTCACACAGTAATCCTATGAAAAAGATAATGTTATGAGGTTAAAAAAATCTGCTTAAGGTTGCACACCTAATAAAAGGTGAAACTCAGTTAAGCACCTGGGGAATCTAATTCTTGAAATTTTGATCTTAACCCTTTGATTCTACTGCCTCACTAGATCTCAGTTTTTTCTTTTCTTTTTGGTAGCTGCTGTTATTCCTTTAATTAAGAAACCATCAAGTTTTGCTTTTTCAGAACTCACTGACTGATTCATTTGGGGACCGACTATTGCTGATTCTTTCTTTTGGCATTCTCTTTTCTTAAGCAGGTGTTAGTCTCTTGCCTTGTAACTTTGTGTTTCCTAGAGTAATCTTTAAAAATTTAGACTAGATGATATAACTCTTTTGCTTTAAAAATTCTCTGATGTCTTCTCAAAGGACTTAAAATAAAAGCAAAACTCCTCACCCTGGCTGGCTCTGTATGATATGGCTCTTTGGAACTTTCTAACAAGTTATTATATCATGATATTTGGACAGCGAATTAGACTACTTCCTATCTACATTGTTATTTCTTAAAGTTATAAATTTAAAATTATAAAAGTATATAATCACCTTATAGGAGTTTTAGAAACAAGAAAAACCTCATAGGCCTTAAATCTTATGTCAGAGAATCTTCTAGCAAAAGCAAACTTTGATGAAGAAAGAAATGACTTACGATTGGGTATATAAGACATTATTGCCCCAAGGTTAAGAGCTAAGGTATTTAATCACTCTCATCCACATAGGCCTTTTCACCTACTATGTAGCCTTAGGAAAATTACTTCTTGAGTCCTTATTTTGTTCAGATGGGTTGGGAATGTTTATGAAGCACACAGCTCAGTGCCTGGGTCACAGTATGTGTTGAATGAGTGACAGCTACATTTTATTCCAGGGGTTCAGTTAGTAAACACTGGGCACAGTAATGGGCTAAATAAGGATTCAGGTGGGCATACGCGATTTATCACAGATTTAGAAGTTAAGACCAAGTACGTTGTTTGTCTACATTTCTGACGTAGCTGTCACTGGCAGCAGGTGTGATAGGATGGGACGGTGTGGCAGAGACCACAGGCCTGGTTAGAGAAAAGGGGCGGTTACTAAAAAAGGGAAAGGTTTTTTTTAATCTTTTTGATCCAGATTAGTAAATTCTTACACAAGAGCTTCAAAAGTGCCATAGATTCTTGTCAGGTTACAAATATGTCTTATTCTATCAAGTGGGAGTGTTCAGGTAGAGCCTGATATCCCTTTTTTTTGCCTTGAAGTTGATCATGTCCAAAGTTTTGACAATAGTTAGTGATTTTTAGTTTCATTTGTACCATTAGTTTCCATTTATTTATTTGCTAGGCATCCATGCTCTTTGTTTCCCTTATCCTAAAATTATCTGCTACTCAAAATACGGTTAATTTTCAGGATTTGGTGGACAAGTTTGAGTTTTTCTTTTAAAAAAGTTCACACTTATTTTGAGAAGTTTTGAAACAGCGATGTGTTGAAGGGCCCTTTGAAGAGGGGGAATCGGACTGAACGAGGAGGTTGCTGATGGGCAGATGTGAGGGCGGGCTCAAGAGCCCGGGGTGGGGTCTGGAACCCTTCCTGAGATCAGTCTGGTTTTCCCTTTTCTTTTTTGCATTCGCTGTATATTCTGTTCTGATACTTGGTCCATCTCTACTAGTTAACATACTCTTAATTCATTTGGCATCCTGTTCTGTGTCCGATAACCTTACCTTTTTTCTCTTGAATGTTGGTCTTTTAGGAAAACTGTTACTTCATTATTGTACGTATTTTAATTCTTACAATTAGAAGTAAAAATAGTTATTCATATATAATGGTAATTACTATTTGATTATTCCCGTGAAGTATATTAAGACATATCTCTTCAGGTTCAGTTACTTTAAAAAAAAAAAAAAAAAGGCCAACTTTTCTGTTTCTGTGTTTCACAAGCATAAAACCTCTCAGTTGTAGGCATTTTCCCAAAATACTTTGTCTGATTTTTGCTCAGTTGAATGTATTATTTTCTTCATATATCAAAGGATTTAACATGTTTCATGCTTAAATATTGTCATGTAAAATAAAATTAAGACATGCTATTTAATAGTGGCACGATGAACTACTTTTTATTTTTCTGCAGGAGGATAGCAAACAGGCTCAGTTTTTAGCCTTGGCAGTAGTGTACTTTATCTCTGTTCTTATGGTCTCGAAGTACAGAGACATTTTGGAACCTCAGAACGAGAGGTGTAGCCAGTCATTTAAGGAGACTGGCAGTGAGAGTGGGACTTTGTCCCTTCCTGGTAAGTTTCCATATTTTATTCCCTGGTATCCAAAATTCAAGTAGGACGTTACCTACTTACAGTGGTTAAAATGCTGATTCTGGAATTGAAACCCATTTATATAGAAAATGAGAGTATATACTTATTTATTAATAACAAAATATTTTACTTTATTTTAAGTACCATGTAGTTAGTTGCAATTAGAAGATTATTTCTGTTCCCTAAATGAGCCATTTAACTAAAAGGTGAGAAGATGTTATTCTCTGCAAGTCAGAGAATAATTGGAGTTATAGAAGTAGCTGCCAGTTAAAATGTATAGTTAGAAAAGCAACTATTGAATGTAGAAATAGCTGCCACCCAATAGAGATTATTTATTTATTTAATACATATTCACTGGGTACCTACTTGGTACTTGGTATATTCATGAACAAAAGGATAAAAAAGTCTGCCTTCCTGTAGTTTATATTCTTGTGAGAGGAGATAGAGAATAAGTACATGTAATGAATATGTTGTATAATATTTTAGAAGGTGGTTAATACTAAGAAAAGTCAAACAGAAAAATATCAGGAATATAACCAGGAGAAATGGAGTGTGGATATTTATCTAAGGAAAATGGGGAATTACTGGAGGGTTTTGAGTACAGGAGTTACAAAGGACTTATGTCTTTATTATGTTTTTAAAAGTTACGCTCAGGGTTCTGTGTTCAGAATATACCCTAGAGGGCAAGGGACACCCGGTGTTTTTGTTATGATTTCCTATAACATAACACATCACACTGTGTAACACATCACACTGAAGCTTGGTGGCCGGAGCCACAGCTCTTTCAGTCTTGTCCTCATGATTCTGTGAATTGTGTTTGGACAGGGCACCGTTGATAGGGCCCATCGCTGCACCAGATGGTATTTGCGGATGTTGGAAAGTCTGAGGTGGTTTTTCTGCTCATCTCTTTAGTGCCTCAGTAAGATGGCTCCCAGCTGTGGCTGATGGTCTGAAACGACTTGGCTGGGGATGTTCGCCTGGGGCTTGATACTTGTTCTCAGCTCAGTTCCTTGGTTTCCTCCATTAGTTTGGAGGGCCTCTGTCACTTCATGTGGTGTCTCTACATGTCCTCTCCAGTAAGGTAGTCATATTGTTCCCTGAGATATTCAGGGATTCCTAGAATGCAACTGCTGCCCGACCTTAAAGCTTGGGCACAGAAATGGTCGATTGTTACTTCTGACTCATTCAGTTGGTTAAAGTGAGTCAGGTCCAGCCCCGATTCAAAGACTTCTCAAGGGGTAAATAGATACCGGGAGGCACGGACCAAGAGGACCATTAATGTAACAGTCTAACATGGCCAGTTATGAGGATATTGCAGTAATCTAGGCAAGAGGTGATTGAGGGTATAGAACTAGTGACCAGGTTCTTGATGTATTTTGATGGTAGAGAAAACAGGAGGTTAAAAGAAGAAGAAATCTGAAAGATGGAGGCAGTTAAGAGTGATTATACGCAGTTGGATATGGAACATGTTCAGGCAAAGATAAATTCAGTTTTCCACTGTTGATAGCTTTTAGACATCAAAGATGTCGAGTAAGCAGTATAGATAACATCTGAGGTTGGTTTTTTTTTTTTTTTAAATTAAAGAATTTAAAAGATTTTGTTTATTCTTAGAGGGTAAGGGAGGGAGAGAGGGAGAGAAACATCAACGTGTGGTTGCCTCTTGTGTGCCCCTTACTGGGGACCTGGCCTGCATGTGCTGGGAATCAAACCCGCAACCCTTTGGTTCGCAGGCTGGCACTCAATCCACTGAGCCAAACCAGCCAGGGCTATTCGTTTGTTTTTTGATTTTTAAAACTTTGAGAGTGAATGAGACCATTACGGGAGTAACTGTTGCAAAATAAGAGGACTAAGGACTGAGTACTAAGTCCCCCAACTCAAGAAATCAGAGAGAAAAAGAAGTGAAGGAAATTAAGAAGGAACAACCAGTGAGGTAGTAGATGAAAAACTGGAAGAGCATGGTGTGTGTACGTCAAGTGAAAAAAAAGTATTATGTTGGAGGGAATAATCAGTTGCTATTGCTTTGCCAAGTGCTATTAGGACTGAGAACTGACCATTGGATTTAGTGAGATGGAGGTTTTCGGTGGCCATTGACACGATGGAGCATTTTTGTTGGAATAGAGCGATGACTTGCTGGAGGGAATGAAAGTCAAATAGAGAAAAGGGAGTGCTCCTTGTTGAACTAGATCTTAAGGATCATTTAGTTATTCATATGTATAGGGGGAGTAACAAGTTTTCTAGCAGTATGGTAGAAACCATGTTTGAGGTAGAGGTCCTAAGGTTGCTGTTCAAAGACATGGCAATGTATAAAGGCATAGCAGCCTAAAACTGTCCCATGTTCAGCACCTTGCAGGAATGTGGCGCTGTAAAGCGTAATGTGTGATGGGGTGAGTAGCAGGAGATAACGTTGGAAGTGACTAGTCGTCTGAACCCTGCTTATTGGCCACTCACTGCTTTCCATGCCTTGTGTAAGCCCAGGCATTATTATAGGTGCCGGGGAGGGGGCATTAGAGAAGACAGATTCTCCGCCCTGATGGCATTTGCGTTCTAGTGGACTTACATTATTGAAGAGCCTTGTACTTTATCCTAAGGGTTTTGGACTTTCTCTTGCAAGCCAATGGCTTTCAACCTTGTGTTGCCATCCATTGACATGCCATGTTCAGGTCGGCGGGTTTTCTCTGGTATTTTGTTATTATTTATTGTTTTTATTTTATTATATCATGTAATTTGATTATAGGGGCATTAATTCAGTACCTTTTATAGATTTATGTAATTTAATTTTGCCTTTTAGAACATGCCATAGATTTCATAATTTAGAATAATAGATGGCTAAGGACTGAATGTACCTTTTTAAAACTGGTTCTAAATGTTTTTATTGGTACTTTTCTTCTGGTTCTGGGTAAGATGTAGAAAACACACCAGCGGCTTCCAGCCCATTAACTCCAGCCTCCATGGAAGAATCTGAAAGCACGTCATCTGCTCGAAGGAGGGACTCAGGCATTGGGGAGGAAACAGCCGCTGGCGTCGGGGGCAGTACGGATGCAGCGTCTCCTCTGGCACCTCCCAGTGTCATTGCGGGCCCAGACGCAATCAGTGAGGTGCTGTGCACTCTTTCTTTAGAAGTCAATAAATCTCAGGAAAACAAAAATGATGGAGGAAATGAGTTGGATAACAAGGCTGCACCATCAGTTCCAGTTTCAAAAAATGTCAACGTAAAGGACATCCTCCGCAGCCTGGTTAACATACCAGCAGATGGAGTCTCCGTGGATCCTGCCCTTCTGCCACCACCCTGCCTCGGGGCTCTTGGTGATCTGTCTGTGGAGCAGCCTGTGCAGTTCAGATCTTTTGACAGGTACTGTAAATAGTTTTTGGTTTTTGTATGCTTATATTTATAAGTTGTCCAGATTTAAAGGGTAAACAAGACTTTAACTCTGCAAAATTTATAGCTTCAACACTAAAAATGGATGTTTTGATCTAGTTTGTAAAAATTGCAGGGATGTTTTTGTTTTATAGTTTGCCATTTCAAATTTTCACTTATCAATACTACCATAAGATGATTTAAAAACAATTTTAAAATTACATTGGCAAGTTATATGTTAAATATTTGTTTGTTTCTTGCAACTTAGAAGTCACCTGTACCTTTAAAGATGGCTGCCTCTCACACTCTTGCTGTTAGCACTGCGCCAGCCTTTGAGGAAAAAAGGGCCAGTCTGTGGGTCCCCCAGGCTCAAATCCAGCCTGGCACTCAGAGCCCTGGCAGCATGAGGATGCAGACGGTGGCTTTCTGACTCTGCTGCTTCTGCTGACCTACGAAGCCTTTGGCTGATTTGCCTGACATTTTTCTTTACCTATTAATACATTTTCTGGAATTCTACCTACAAGACATGTATCTATTAGTTATTAAACACATTTTTTCAAAAACCAGTATTTTTATCTGGAAACAAGCTCTAACTTTAAACTCAGGTTGTCAGTTAGAAGAACTTTTATTTTTGAGTCCTTTGAAAATAAGTTTGCATAATACTCCATCCTCTTTGAATATTTTATATTTTCTATATAACCACAATACATTCATCAAAATAAGAAAAGTAACATTGATAAAACACTACCCTTTAATCTTCACATACCTTCCAAATTTTACTCATTGTCTCAATAATGCCCCTTTTATAGTAGAAGGATCCAGTTCAGAATAATGTGTTGCATTTTGTTGTGTCTTTATTCTCCTTTGATCTGGAAGAACAGTTCCTTAGTCTTCCCTTGGATTTAATGATCTTGCTGCTTTAGAAAATGATAGCACTGATGTTTTGTAGACTGTTTCTCAGTTTAGATTTGTCTAATGCTTCCTCAGGATTAGATTCAAGTTTATGCATCTTTTTGGCAGGACTATCACAAAGGTGACGCTACATATTACATCCTATCATCTGGCACATCGTTTTATCCCATTATTGGTGATGTTCATTCTGAAGAGTTACTAAAATGGTGTTCTGTGGGTTTCGCACTGTTAAGGTACTCCTTGTGAAGAGGCGGTGCTTCTCTGAAGCTGGATTGTCCACATCAAATTCAGTTCATTCTATGGCCCCATGACTTTCTGTGTTATTCAGTGGATTATAATTTGTTGTCGACATTATTTATGTTGATGCTTAGATTGTCTTCGATTTGGGCAGTGGGATTCCCTTCCAGTGGGCTTCTATTTTCTTTTGATACATTCTTTTCAGAATGTCCCTCTGTCTGGGTGTTTATTTCTTTGGGTCTCCTGTTCTCTTTGTTTCTTCTCATCTTCCCATTTTCTATTTCAGGTTTGCTGTGTGTTGGCACATGGGATATCCAAACTGGTTGAAATTCTTTATGATAATTAAGATGCTCTGAAAGAACACAAGGAAAATGTAATTTTAGTGGAGAATTTGTTGAATGTGTTTGCCATCGTCCTTTGCCATTTTATCCCCTCTGCCACTATTTAAAGTGTTAAGTCAATGTCTTGGAGTGATGAGATCAGCAGAGTCTAATTTCCAGAAAAACAGAACATTGGTATATCAATTGGTTGTTAGATTCCAGTGTACTTTTCATTTTTTTAAATAGCTTTATAATGTAGGAATTAAAGTAATGACTTTAGTAATCAGACAAAACTGAGTTTGAATTCTGGCTGTATCACTTATTAGTGAATTTAGACCAGTTACATTATCGCCCCGAGCCTCAGTTCCCTTATCCCTAAATTGTGTAATGCTATAAAGGAGACTATAAAGGAGAAAAAAAAAAAAAGCAGAACAGTAGGTATTGATATGAGATGATACTGAAGATATATTACTCGATAGCACTTAGCATGTAGAAATCACTCAGTGACTAAAAACTGAGCTATCATATCTAGTGAGCCACTCAGTCAGTGCTGCTTCCTGTTATGTGTTGTATATAAGAGGGACACTAAGTATTTGAGGTACATGTTACAGATGAAAGGATTATATTCGCAGTATACACATATAATGGTAACCAGTCAGTAAAATGATAAACCATATTTCAATAAAATGACTTATTTGCTAGAAAAATTGACAAGTGACAGGAACAGGTAGCTGATGCAAGAGAAATACTGTTAATATGCAAATATGTAAAGATGATCTATATCGCTAATAATGAAGGGAATAAATATTAAAATAACAATGTGACAAATCTTTGCAGAGATTTCAAAGATCATACCTAGAGTTAATGAGGGTATGAAGACACATTTTAATATTGTTGAGAGGGCATTTGGTATAATTTATTTGAGGGACAAATGGCAGTATTAATTGAAATTTAAAATATGTAAACTTAATGCACCTCTAGAAGTTTATACAAAAGGTATACACAAATATAACATGTTCTGCAAGAGGAATTCGATAATTAAGCTAAGACCTATTGAGCTTTGACTCTGTGAAGTTGTATTCAAAATGCATTTTTTAGATAGGTAGATAGATACTATTTTTATCTTTGCTTTACAGATGCAGATACTTACAAGGTCACTTAAGCACTTATGTTGATAAATGGTAGAGCTAAGACTTGAACCATGGTGGACTCATTCTAGACCCTGTGGTTTGGTTATGCAGTGCAAGAATACTTGCTCATCTATGAGGAATTGGTGCCATGTTTTTTTGATATTATGTAGTAAATACTATGCAGCCACGGAAGAGAGAAAAGAACACTATGCATTGATGTAAAATGTTATTGAAGATACATTGTTAATGAAAACAGCAGTGCACAAAACAGTTTGGAATTTATGATCTTTTTAAAAATCAGATAAATATGTTCATATATACCTCAAGAAGTACACATCAGACCCTTTATAACAGTGGTTACATGTGAGAGTTGGAAAAGATGTAAATGATCAGGTTTTTAAAATATTCTCCATTTTTATAATTTGTTTAAATTTGTTATTAATCTTAGCTTGAGCACTCAGGCATGCTTAAATGAGAGTAGATTTTAAATTTAATATATCTCGCTACTATAGCCAAAGAGAGTTGTTTTCTTATAAATGTCCCAAATTTCATCTATTTTGGTATTTATTTCTCTTTAAATAGTGTAGGAATTAAACTATGCCTTCGTGATGCCTCCTGTGAAGAGGTTATGAACTTACTTAGGAAACCATGCCTAGGTAATGCATAAGGGGTTTGTTGAAAACAAAGGAAAAAGGACTTGAGGACATGGACAGCAGAGTGGTGATTGCAGGGGAAAGGGGGTATAAGGGGGTTAAATGGTAATGGAAAAAAATACTATAAAAATTAAAAAAAAAAGAAAACAAAGGGGAATTTCGGTGATGGCATTTTTTGGGATGTTGTTTGGAGCTTCCATGTCTGGTATGCATTTAACGTATTGTCTGATGGCAAGCCAACTGCTCTGTGTTCCCCCCTCTTTTTCTTAGCAAGAGACACCTTTTGAAAACTCTTTCCATGCAGCTGTAGACCAGTGGAGTATCTCTGGGAATTTCAAAGCATCCCTCTGATCATGTATTTATCTCTGGAATGCTTTGTCAGAAATCACAACTCTCCTCATATCTTAAGATTTATCGACTCTCAAGCAATAGCTGGAAAATTTAGAGTAACAGCTACATGAGTGGAACCTTGCTGAAAGGCTGCCAGGTTGTGGGCCTTTTTGGATGGCAAGGTGTTTGTGTTCATTCCCATGCCAAAATTCTTGCTCTTATCTAATTTGAAGATCCTCTCTGGTGATTAGTGGATACCAGGGATTTATCTTGATAAAGTTCAAGGGCTTGTCTGGCTTTTCAACTAGATCCTTAGGGACTAAAGTGCTATGTTTAAAATGCTCTTTTCTCTTTTACCGAACTATTTGCATGTTAAATAAAACAGCATTTATGTGAAACTTTGTGGTATTTGAAACTGATGTGATTTCTGAAATGGAACTTCTGAACCTTAGTGATGTGAAAGACGTTGTTGCTCTTTGTCTGTTGTTAATAAGAGTAAAGAAACTTTGAAAAAATTCTCCCTAGGTCATGTTTAAAAAAAAGTCGCCAGTGTTTATGCTTTCTTTTTATGTGGAACCTTAGGAAAATTACTTCTTTTTCACCATTAAAATGGGTATAATATGTGGCACTTAACTCAGGGCTGGTTGAATATGTACGATAATCTATGTATGTCCTTAGCATAGTACCTCACAAATCTTATTCTTAAAGTTAGTGAGTTTGTAAAGAAAAAGTTATCATAAGGAACATTATATACTTTAATATTTGGTTTTTAATTGACAGTTTGGAACACTAGCTTGTGTAACTAAAAGACCTATCTCTCTTCCAAGTTCTCTGTGCCAATGAGTATGAAGTGCTTTTTGTTAAAATTGGTGGCACATATTAAAAGTTCAGAGATACTTGTATTTTAATTTTTAATAAGGATTTCAATTTGATTCTTAAATAGAAACTTAAGCTGTGCTTGAGAATGATGCTGGGAATAGTTTTGCACATTGCCTGCCTAGTATATAGGCTCTCAAAGTTGTGTCAAATGTATGTTTTATTTTCTTCGTGTTTTCCAAAGTGATAAAAAATATGAATGCTTAGTCCTTGCATAATTAATCTTGAGTAGTGGTAGATTAAAATTTCTAAATTGTTTTTTAAAAAACTGTAAGGGCATAGTTTACTAGTTTAGATTTATACTCACATACATGATACATGTGGTAGCTTAAAATCTCTGTTCAAGATTTTGGTCTTTTACATAGACACTTTATAATAAGGAAAATAGTTGGTAAAGGGAATGAAAATATTGTGAAATCTGCCTACTGCTTAGTTTCCTTTTATTTGGATCATTATGACTGATTTTTTGTTTTTTTGTATTTACATGGCGTAAAGCTGAAGCATTATTTTGTTTATTTCCTCAGAAATGACTTGAATCAGTCAATGAATTTGGAAATTGATTATTTTTTCTATGTATTTTTTCTTAGTAAAATAAATATTTCTATATATTTCTATATGAACATATAAACTTTATAAAAATATAAATATAAAAATTTTTTTTACTATGTATATAGCTGCGCTAACGAATGCAACTTTTTTCCATTTGTGAGCAGATATGCTTTTGTCTGTCAGTACTAGTATATACATAATTGTATATTTTGGAAAACTATGTTACTATTGTTTATAATTGATTATAATACAGAATCATGTTTAAATGTAAATATGATTGTAGTGGTGGTTGTACAACTCTGAACATACTAAAAACTAAACACTTTAAATTAGTACTGAATTATGTGGCATGTGAATTGCATCTCAGTAAAAGTTTAAAGAAGGTCAAAATGAGGAAACAGTTGAAATTAGAGGCCCTTATTTAGACAAACCGTGAATTGTAGAGCAGTTCTGCCGATTACTTTTGTAAGTTAATTTAGCTTTTTGAGTTTTTCTCTTTTATTTTTAAAATGGAGGTCATGTGTGTTAGACTTGTTTTGAGAATTGAGTAATAAGTAATTCTTGGCATATGTCAGTGCTTCATCATAACTATTAATAATTTGTAACTTTATATCATAGGATCGTCTGGGAGCACAAAGAATAGTGTATCATGACCTTTGACTTGGAGAGTCTGGGGAGGCTTACCTTGAGCAAGTTTTGAAAGGAGAGAAGGAAGTTTGCTGGCATGTAGAACTGAGAAGAAGGCCTCTTGGCAGAGGAATAGCATATACAAAGGGTGGGAGTTAGAAAATAATATATATGCTCAGGAACCATAACAGCATACAGCAGTAGTGGGTGAGGAATGCTGGGTTAAATGTAGGAAGCCACACTTGAGATATGTCAGGAATGAAAATATGTGAAAGATCTTAGATAATCAATATTTACTGAATTAAAATAAAGAACAGGTATTGTTCATGATGGAAAGTGTTATTAATATCAGTAGTTTAAAGGATTAGAGATGAGGTCAGGTTCTTTTGTTATCTTAATTTATTGAATCATAATTTTATTTATATTTAGAGAATTTTATTGAAGTTATTGAGGTGATCTTTTGTTATCTTTAATCATGCCATCTTGGATAAGTAGAGATTGTGCACATTATGGAACATCTGTAGTAATTTTTTTTTCTTTCACCAGTTTTCCAACATTTCATTATAAAAATATTCAAACATACAGAGAAGTTGAAAGAATTGTACAGCCAACACCTATAGACCTATCCCTGAGATTCCATGATTAGCCTTTAACTCTATTTGCTTTACCATATACCTATCCTTCTATCCATCAGTCAACCTTATTTTTTGATCCTTTTTAAAGTAAGTTGCAGACATCAATTCACCCTCAATCTAACATTTCAGCATGCAGATCTCTAATGATCAATACAGTTTTTTAAGGTAAAGTGCACATATACACCTGTGCTAACCCAAATCCTCAATCAGATTGAATCGTGAAAGTTCCCTCATGCATCTTTCCTGCCAATCCCTGTCCTCATTCTTCAGAGGCAATTATTATTATGGGTTTTTTTTTTCTATCGTAGATTAGTTTTGCCTTTTCTAGAACTTCTTATAAAAGGAGACAACAAAGTTTGTGTTCTACTGTTTAAGGATTCCTTCACTTAACATAATGCTTTTGAGGTTCATCCATGCCGTGTTTATCAGTAGTTTATTTCTTTTTATTTTGCTGAGCATTGTTCCATTGTACAAGCATACCACCATATATATTTTTTTAATTTATTGATTTTAGAGAGAGGAAGGGGGCGGAGAGACAGACACACAGACACAGACATCAATTTGTTGTTCCACTTTTTTATGTATTGTTGATATTTGTATGTGCCCTGACAGGGGATCGAACCTACATCCTGGGCACATTGGGCAGCGCTCCAACCAACTGAGCTACTACCTACGAGGCCAGGGCCCATCTCACCATATTTTTATGTATCTTTCCGCTTAAAGGATTCTGGACTATTGCCACTTTTTGCCTGTTAAAAATAGCACCTCTCTGGACATTTTTGAGCACACTATTTTTGTGGACATACGTTATATTGAGGAAATTTCTAAGAGGGGAATTGCTCGTAGATAGGATAGGTTTATGTTTTAAATGTAATTATAAAAAAAATTTCAGTTTTTACAATATTACTTTCTGTTGCTTCTATCAGTACTTACCTATTGTAGGAGTAAACTAGACATTGCTGGTTCTTTGTTTTGTGAACAAATGTGAAAGTAAATTGTTCATATTTCTGCTCTCTTCCTTCCCCAAAAATAGGTTGCTAGGGAATAGGTAGCTAGAGATTTTGTTAAACAATACATTCCTGTTTAGAGTAGCAAATGCACAAATTAGATTTTGTATTGTTTTCCAACTGTACCATCAGCACACACGTACACACGCACACACAGAGGTCATGTTTACTCCCCCTGAAGTCAATAATCTTCATCTGATATAAGCTACATGATTCAAGCACGCCATTTTGGATTGAGGGCTCAGGTGGCTGTTGCTTCTATTTTTTAGTGTATAGTTAACATTGGCAGTCACCCTTATAATGATGTGACACCAGCTACCCCCAAGTACATTGAATAAGCCATGCCTAGCACCAGAGAACTTGATTTAATTGGCAACAGTGTTTGCTGTCACATGGTAGGCACTGAAGTAAAACGGAGCCTATTTCGCTTTGTATTATCTCTTTTTGATATAAAGACAAAAACAAAATGTATTTTTAAAGTACATTTTAAAGTGGAATAAGGTAATTTCCACTTTGGAATTTATTGGGATCAAGTACCTAAGTAACTTTATTTAGAAACTGAATACTTTAAAGCTGTTAGGGGAATACTTGAAGCTTGCAGTTACAATATTGTCAACAAAAGATGTGATTAAATAAATTGAATGTTGAAGACTTTAGGCTTATGGTTAACACCAGGTAATTAAAAGTAAGCACTGCTGTGGGAATGCATTATATATCAGCTGTCCTCTTTACCTCATTAACTGGGTTTTTGCATGTTTATGGAGCTAACTTCAATTAAAAATGCCTTTAAAGTTATGCCTAATAAGGTCTTTTAGTTATTATTTTGGTATAAAGTATTACACTTTAATTGAAATTGGTATATCATAAATACCTGGGTTGGAATAATATACAAAGTGAACAAATTTGATATTTTGCATCTAGCATTTATATATATATGCACTGTTTTATATATAGTGGTATTTAAACACAGTCTTGGGAATTTAAAAAATTGGGTTGTTAAAAATTGTTTATTTCTGCATTTTTTAACCTTATAAAATTTCTAAGGTTTTATGATTTCAGATTAGCAGTGCTTTAAAATCCTTGTTTGAAACATGTTGAGTTTTCTGTTTCAATTCTGAGGTTAAGAAAAAGTTAATTACTTTTCCACTTGAGTGCCAAAATTCCTTTTTTGTATACCTTTGGTTATATTTTAAGTTAGGTAATTAAAGATGATCCTAAATGTAAATAATATTATATAGTAAATATTGAGAGAATATTCTTAATTATGTATCAAAATAGAGAAGAAAAAAATCAGAAAAAGAAGTTAGTTTCCTGTTTTCTATTTTGAAACTTATGTGATTAAACTTGAGTTAGCCCTCTGTATTTTAAAATCTGTTTTGTTTTTTTTAACTACAGAAGTGTCATCATTGCAACCAAAAAACCGGCGGCCTTGTCTTCCACGCTTGCTGCAAACACACCTGCCAATGCCGTCAGCGTGGTTTCTCCTGTCGCTTCAGCCCAAGCCCCAGACGTGGGAGGAGAATCTCCTGGTGAGTTTGTTGTCACTGATTTCAACAAGAAAGGTTTTTGGTCCTATTTTAGGAGAGCTTAGGATTTTTGAGAAAGTTAAGAAATTTTATTAGGCATGTTATAAACCATTATGCTTTCATGAGGTCTGTCTGGAAAAAATCCAGTCATTGTTACTATAATAAGAACAGTTTATGCAACATCAGTGCAACCTGGCAGCCCAGGAGAACGGACTAGAATGTACATGTGTGAACAATGATGACTTCACTGTACTAGTCAGTGGGGGAGGTGGACACTGTTGAGTGAGCACATGTACTGTGTGGCCATCGCATTCAAAATGACTGAGTGGGTAGAGCAACAAATCTGTATCAGATTGTGCGTTAAGCTTGAACATCCCTCTGCGGAAAATATTCAGATGATTTGGAAGGCCGCAGCTATGGGCAACCAGTGACTGGCAGCTTCATCACGACTATGCACCTGCTCATGCATCATGACTTATGCAGAGTTTTTTGGTGAAACATCAAATCACCCAGGTGACTCATCTCCCTTACAGCCCAGATTGGGTACCCTGCGACTTCTGGCTTTTTTGAAAACTAAAATCACCTTCCAAAGGAAAGAGATTTCAGACCATCGATGAGATTCAGGAAAATATGATGGGGCAGCTGATGGCGATTGGGAGAACTGTGTGAGGTCCCAAGGTGCCTACTTTTGAAGGGGACTGAGGTGTTATTGTCCTATGTGCAGTGGTTTTTGTATCGTGTATCGTCTTCAATAAATGTCTCTTTTTCATATTGCATGGCTGGATATCTTCTAGACAGAGCTCATATACTGTTGATGTCTTCATAATTTTCTAAATAAACTTAAGTAATATCACGTGAATGAAATTAAGGATTTCAGTATTTTTTTCCACACTGTATGAGAGATTAAATGCTGCTGGCTTGAAATACTCTTTCCTTTCCCTGCTCTTGAGAAGATTTGTATAGATAATAGTTTATATAAGAAAGTTTTAGTGACATGTGGTCTTTTAATCTGGTTATCTATTATCAAATGTTTATGTAGTATCCAGAACTTTTTCCCATGAATATTTTTCTTTATTAGGGACTTGGAATTCTGCCCTGAAGTATACCATTATTCTAGCATTAGCTATAGTAGTTTAGTAACTCCTACTGCAATTTTTAAAAAATATTGATGTTATTGGGTTGACATGGGTTAATAAAATTACATAGATGTTAAGTGTACAGTTCTATGATACATCATCTCTGTATTGCATTTTGTGTCCACCATCCAAGTTGGGTTTTTGCCCATCTCTCTATATTCCTTCCAAGTGTAAAAGCCTTTTGGTGCATATATATGACTGTAAGGTCCTAAATCCCTGGATGGTGACTGGAAGCTTAGTGGTAATGCGAGGTAAAATGAAAAGAATGTGATACTAAAATTTAGGACAAGTTAGGACAAAGGGGATATTATTTTGTATAAATAGTACTTTTCTAAATGTTCTACTGTTTCATAAAAACATTAACAACTAGATAGTATACCCTCAAAAGGATTCATTCTTGTTATTCTAGAATGAGATTAATGAAAAATAGAAGAAATTTTGAAAGAATGACTAGGTGGAGTACATTAAATCAGAAATAATGTTTTTAGTTTACTTTTTCAGACATCTCAGGCCTCCTATCAGCTGTTCTACCTTTTTAAATAAAATAGCATATTTGATAAATAAAGTGTATTTGATAAAATAGTATATCTCAGAGAGTTTTGCCCCTAACTTGAATGGAAAGTAGAGTTCCCGTATAACTTCTGAACAGGACCCCCTTTCCCTTCTCCTGCTATGAGCGCCTTGCAATAGTATGGTGCATCGGCTACTTTTCATCATCATTGTCTTAGTGGAAAAAATATAAAGGAAGATTTTTCTTCTTTGTTTCATTATATTGTGATGCTTCTTTTTTACTTTGGAAAGGAAATGATTTGGTAATCTGTTTTAGGCTGGTTATGCAAATTTCAGTTCTTCCACCCCCATCCAAAGCCTTTTAAAAAAATGAACTGTGGTTTCTCTGGGCCAGTCCCCATTGAGTACAAGGCAGAAGTTACTAATATTTATGAAACTGTGCCATCTTTTAAACTTAGTGATAGTGAATTCCTAAAGTTTAGAGGTTCACAGTGCACTGAGTAAAATATGTTATCTTATTTTGAATACATTGCCCTTGAATTTCAGTTAATGGGACAAAGGAGTGTGATCCTCCACTTTGCTTTTAAAAATATATTTTTCAAAATTTAAATAATGCACATTTCAGAAACAGAAAGAAAGCTGAGATATATGGACAATACTTGATTATAACAATATAATAAATTTCTTTCTGAAGCCATTGTATTTTTTTCCAGCAAATCCGTTATAATGCAGGGTGAGGCAAAAGTAGTTTTATAGTTATTTGTATGGAAAATAACACAATAATAAGTAATTCAAGAATAAACTTGTTGTTTCATGTACTCAAAAAGCGTGAGCTTACATTCGTTTCACCCTGTATTAAATACACAGAAGAATTGAATGCAGAATTGGAATCTCTTGCATTTATTGGCAGACCCCACAAAACCTGCATCTAGTTCATAATCCCCCCCCCTCCCCACTTAAAATTTTGTACAATTTGTGATGGTGATATTTCTCATAGTTTCAAGGTTTTTGTATTTTGGGCTAGGATTTTTAGCTCTTTCCCCTTCCTCCCTATCTCCCCTTATTTGTTTAAAAATAATTCTAATGACTTTTTTAAAGTCATTAGAAATATTCGGTGGTCTTTCTTTTTATCATTTGTTCGGTTTCCATACCTGATTCTTCCTTTCCACTTTAATACGCTCTTGTTGTCACTGTTACATGGTTTTTCCATTTTAGTTTATTACTTCTAGTCAATTCCACTAATAGATGCCATGAGCATAAATGCCTTGATAAGAAAAATCTAACCCAGTCTGGTGTTTTCAGTCAGCCTACTTCTTCCCCTCCTGTGCCTCATTTCACATGCCTTTGCCTCCCATACTTGCCTGTGTACCTTGTTCTCTTTTCACCTGGAATCCCCACAAATAAAATTATCTCCCTCCCTCTGGTGTTTTTAACTGATAGATTTTTGTTTCCTTTTTGGTGGGTCTCTTGATTTAAGTTACTTGCCATTAAAAAAAAAGAGACTATATTGAAATTTATTTTTCTTTTGGTTCAGGCAGGATTTGGGATTAAAAGATTTGTGGATGAATTGGTTGTTGTAATTGCATGCTGAGCTGGGCAGTTTATTCTTACAGATCAGGGTAAGTTAGGTATTAGTCTTGGTTTGATCTTGGATTGTTTTCTCTGTATGAAAGCACAATTAATATCTGTCTCCGTGGACCTTAAGCCTATGTGTCTTGGGGAGACTTCAGTTTGAGTGAGTAGCAACAAAAAATGAACTGCTGAAATTCAATAATAGATTATTGGTTAGTAAAAAATATACCGGTAGTACGGGGTGCATTAGCAAAAATGGTAATTTACTTGGAAGAACACATGTGAATATAAAACATAAAATACAAGTTTTGTAGCAGAAAAATTAAAATTATTTTGACGTTTTGATATCAAATTGGGGTTTCTAAAATTTACATGTGGTACAATTGAAGAGAAACCAAGACTGGTTAGACCTGGATCTTAGAAAAAGATTTAGAGCTTTTTACTCTGTGTGAGGTGAAAGATTCTCACCCAAATAATTTTAAAATTTTGCAAAAAGTTGAGGATATGTGTATTTACATTTTAAAACGCTGTATAATATTAAAATTGGTTAATATACAAATATTGAACATCACATAAATTTCAAATCTTAGTTTGAATAATATTTGTTGGCTTCTGTAGTATATTATTAGCAAAAAGTATAGTATAATAATAACAATGGCAGATTTATCTTAATTAGTGGTAAGAGAGAGTTACCAGAGTACAAGGTATACTATTGAATTGCATATTTTTATTTTTATTTTTTGTACATACATATTTTAAAGAAACCTAAAAGAAAAAACAGTTGTTAGTAAATATATGAAAATCTGGAAATTTTTAAGTTACTCATCAGCAAAGTTGTAACTTCTAGAATGCAGTATGTGTTAAGATGCAGTCACCCTTTTTTCAAATATGCTGTTGTGGTTGTCTACCATGAGGCATAGATTGCATCAATGATTAAAACCAAAAAGGAAGTAAACAGGCTCTCCTTCAGTAGTTTACATTCTGGGTCTTTGCTAATTAGCAAAATTTAGTAGTTATACCACTTACTAAAATACTAGGCCATGCATGTATTAACTAGTATGTTAATAGTTAATGTTGAAAGAAATAAATTTGATTCCTTGCCTTGTGTAATATTTGATCCTAAAGGCTATCTTTACTCATTCAATAAAAAAATTTATTTTTAATTTTTTTTATTTAATGAAGAGCTTTTCTTGGGCATATGGCCTCTTCCCTCCTTGTACTAGCCCAGAATGGGTGGGGCGGGGGCGGAGTGCGGGGAGAAGGAAAAAGAGAGACAAGGGGAAATTTAAAAATACATTATTTACAAGTTAAGTATTGGCATTTACTTAACTGATACTTTTTTCCAAAAGCCCTTATTTATTTAGATCCTTAAGGGACTTGAATAAACAAATGGCTTTTCCCTGGATAGATGTTAGACAGATGATCTAGTTGCATTTTCCTTTTTGTTCTTTTGGATGTCTGGAAAACTGTTAGTTTGAAGGAGCCAGTTTATCAGTTCAAGGATAAGGAAAAGATAAGTCCGTATCATTCCACATGCTGGAAGTAGCTTCTGCATTTACATATGTGATCATCTGTTGAAAATGTTTAATGTTAAATTAATTTAACAATAAATTTATGATTTTATCTGAGTTGAAAATGTGCAGAATGTATTTGGAAATTACATTTTCTCTCTAGCAGGAATGAAGGATAACTTTGTATGAAATTACAAGTCCGTTTAGATTATTTTTTTATGTGATTTTTTTTTTCCTTATTAACCATTGCTAGTGGATACATTTCTTTGTTAGTAAAGTGTTTCTTATAATTTAAAAAGCCCACTTTGTATAAATCCCTTGCTGCTATAGCCTTTTAGGTTTGAAAGTTGGCATTAACTGGAGGGCGGTGTCAGGAGAGCTTTGTGTTATTGTTTCATTTAGAGCAACCCTTGTTCTTGGTCTTTTGGATTTTTAATCTGCATTTCAACTCATTAAAATTAGGGTCAGTCAGCACTTTAAAAGCTAATTTTGTTTTGCATGTACTGCCTGAATACCTGTATTGCTACTTTTAAGTAAGTGGCACCTTGTGTGTTCCTTTTTTATCGACTTGAGGAGAGTTAAAGGAAAACTACCAGTTCTTCTAGAGAAGGTGTCAGATATAGTCTTAATAAAGATGGTTTTTTAAAACTACCACCAATTCGAAAAATAAAGCTCTGAAATATTTAATCACTGGCAAGAAGAGTCAGTGGACAGCCATGGTTTGATGATCCTACGACTGTGAAGAATTTAGGAACTTGCAGGTGTCAGTGAGTGAGTGTAATAAAGCTATTTGGTCTCTGAAGTACTTCAGTGAATGTTGTGTAGGAATAGGATTGGACCTGCCTCTCAGAAATGCCTGGTACTGAAAAGTGAAAAATTTTGTCAACTTCACCTTGTTTCTTCCTCTAGTTTGAAATTTTACTGTGAAAAATGCAAAAATACAAATCTGTCGATGGTGAAATGGACATTGATATATGCATCTTAAAAGATTGTCAGTATGAAGAAATGTGTACTTCGTTTTAAAATTAATCCTATGTATCAGGGTAGGGCCCATTCATTTTGTTAGAGTTTTATAGTGAGCTCTCAGTCGAGCAGAATGGTGAAAATGGGGGGAAGGCCAGCAGTAAACAAAAGTCCCAGTAAAAAGAGAAGTGAACTGTGGGCAGTTTCATCTTGGAGGAATATACTCACTCCCCGAGGCCGGCGTAGTGATTATTATCCGGAGGTTAATTGCGGAAGATTGCGGTCGTGCCCTCTCCCGTAGACCCATGCCTGTGGGCCATCCGCCAGTCCAAATTTCCGGGTTCTTTTGTAGGGCTGAGACCTGGTAATCAGAACTGCTGATTATTGATTAAGTTCTGCCTTAAGACCAAGCATGTTTCAAGGAAGGTCAGGTTGTCCCAGATCCTTGCCGTTTCTTAATCAGTTAAATCTATAAACCCCCTGATCAGAGAGCCTGACTGTGTTTATCTATACCCAGAATTAACTTTATTTGCCTTACCTAACTAAAAGAGAAAGCTGAATCAAAAAGCACTGGTACAGTTGAATTGAGCCTGAGGAAATTGCGGGAGTTATGTGAGGCAGTGACAGACGTTTAATAAAAGCATTTTCTTGTAGAGGCTAATGTTTATGGCTATGTTTAATTTTATATTGATCTGGTAAATGAAATTGTTAGAAATACACTTTTTATACCAGTTAAATCTATGATTTTTAAAAAATAGTTTCTAGACTTTTCAACAGAACTCTCCCTTTGGTTTCTTAAGCTTTTATAGTGGATTTTCTAAAGGCACTTTATGAGCTTCATCTCATCTAACTTATCTGTACTTAATGTCACTTGAATAATCGTTGAAGAATTTGGGTGTCTTTTTAGCCTAAAGTACAGACTGAAAGGGACACATGGTAACTTTAAAAAATTATTTTTTTAAATTAAATTTATTTGGTAACATTATATAACTTTCAGATGGAAAAGGTTATAATTGACATCTGTGTACTCTATTGTGTGCTCCCCGCCCGCGGTCTAGTTTCCCTCCATTACGATATATTGGACCTCCTTTACCCATTTTGCCCTCCATCTACCCCCCACCATCCTCTCTCCCCTCTGATAACCACTGTTCTGTTCTAAGGTTTTTTATTTATTTATTTATTTTTGTTTTGTTAGTTTGCCTCTTTTTGTTTTATATCTCACAGGAATGAAATCATACTGTCTTTGTTCTTTTCCGTCTGACTTATTTCACTTAACATACTACTCTAAAGTTCCACCAATGTTGTCACAAATGGCAGTATTTCATCTTTTTTTATGGCTAGTAGTATTCCATTTTGTGTGTGTGTGTATTTTTATAAAACTTTAAAAAAATATATTTTAAAGACAGAGTAGAAGTGTAGGAAAGGAAGCCATCATTCATTGTGTGTTTTCTGTGGTCCAGGCTTGAAGTGCTTTAATTTACACTCAAAATCATTCTGTAATGTAGGTACCAGTATTGATTTTATAAATGAGGAAAATAATGCACAGAGAGCGTAAGTAACTTTGCCCAAGATCACACAGCTAATAGTAAGCACCAGAGATCTTACTGCTTCCCCAAATGTTTAGATCACATAACAACCCCTAAGGGTAGTTACTATCAAAGAAAGTGCCCTAATATTGTTACAGATAGGACTCAGTTTGAAAATGGTTTTGTTGGTGGTCAGTGAGGAAGTGCTTTCTGCCAATGCAGAATATCTTTTCTAAGAAAATTGGTAATGGAAATTCTGTGAGAGACTAATGATTGAGGTGGTTTGAGAGGCTAGTAGGATTTCCTTGAGATGTGAAGCAGTAAGGCTCTGGGCTTGGTTGATCTGACATTCCTTTTCGGAAGGGAAATGAGTTTCAGGCTGAGAAGAGTAGAGCAATTTTTATATTTATTATGGGAATTTAATAGGAAAGTAATATATAGAAAGCTTGACTAAAAATGAATAGTATGAATCATGAATATATAATAAATCATTCAGAAGAGCTCTAGACTTTTCTTCTGGAATGTCTTGCAGAAATGTGGTATTTCTGTTTTCTGTATCATGCCAGTACAGATAGTTTAAAGGTAGGGTTCTAGAATTCTGCATGGCAAAAAGAAAAATCGCTACAAACTTGAAAAGTATTTGTAATGGTTGATAAAAGATAAATGTCATTAATTTTATATAATGCATATTTAACAAACCATAAAGAAAAAGGTTCCAATGAAAATGCTCAGAAGGTCAGAATAGTCATTTATGTTTCCTATTTTGTTCCTGGAAAATTGAGAGAATGCATTCAATTTTACTAGTAATCAAAGAGGTATAAATTGCTTGTTCTTTCTTCAGGACAATTTGGCAATATTTATCAAAATTTAAAGTATGTGTTTATTGACTTGTAGAAAGTTACCTCAGGAAAATAAAGGAGTTCACATAGATTTATGTAAGCACATACAAAACATTTTTTAATAATGTAAAATTTTGGGAACAACCCAAATCAATGTCCCTGAATTTGAGGTGGCCTGATATTTTCTCATGATTAAAAACAGATTATACTTCTTTGGTAGAAATATTAAAGAACAGATAGAAAAATAAAATCTAATCAAATGGTGTACACTTTTGATTTGTCACAATTCTGATGATGACGGCTTTTTATCACTTGATCTGAATCTGTCAGGTACTTTCTATATTGCAAAGTTACTCCTCGCCTTTTATAGCTAAGTGTTTTGTGGGAGGTACTTTGAAATTATTTAAATATCTGGTTCCTCAAATTATTAATCTGTCATGTCAGTATGGCCTGATGGCTTCCTGTTTTGTTGGGTGGGTTATAATCAGTTACTGTTATTATTTTGATGCTCATATTATTTGTAGCTTAGTCAGTGGGAGTCCCTTCAAGCTGTCTTCTCTAGTCTTGTGACATATCCTGTCATTCCTTGGGTATATCCTTTATTTTTTTTAAAAAAACAAAAAACTAGCTGTTCACACTCATTTTGTACTTTTCTTTCACAGACCTTGAAGTGGCCATTTCTCTCTCGGTGGAGAGGAGAAATCAAGGTCTGCGTATGAGCTGTTGGGCCTTGCTGCTCCCAGGCCCTCTCGGGACAGAGCTAGGGACTGCATATTGTATATGTAGGTTTATATGGAAATGAGGGTACTTAAATATACTTTTAAGTATACTTTTATGTATCCCTATATTTAGTGAAACCATGGAAACACACACAGGTGGTCTGAATTTCAAGCTGTTACTTCGAAGTTCTTTTTAGTTTTATTTAGTAGGTAAATGCCTTCCTCCCATTGTTTGGCTTCCTGTACCTGGCCTGGGTCAGCGTGGCGCCCACCCTGTGCACCTGCTCTCCTTTTGCGCTCCAGCTCAGCCGCCTTCAGTCTGCCTGTTTTAAAAGGTTTGGGAAAGAGGGTCCTTTTGCTCCTTAAAGCACAGAGGTATTTTTGTTGTGGTCATAGTAGGAACAAATCTTGATTATACTTGTAAGACACGAATACAATTCTCAGATAAGAGCTCTAAACTTTTAAACCCGATTGCATTTACTGCCCCGCTCAGAGTCCTTTAGTAGTGAAAGGTGTGACAGAGATAGTGTACTACGGCTTGACCTCCGAACCGAGCTACAGCGGGCCCTTAGCTCATAGGTGCTCACCTTCATCATGAGCAAATCATTATACTCAGTGTGTTGAGATTATACAACTATTTTTTCTTTAGTTTACGTAATCTTGAGGTTGTAGGTTGGCAAAATAAAGATTTGAAATAGTTACACAATTCTTCCTTATTTAGTTTTTTACCAAATCTCAGATTTGGTTGTGTTGTTTCCTTGATTTTATTCACTGTGTTTTCTCACAATTAGGTCTCGACATCTGGCTGACTACAGTTGTTAAGATGCCTTTGTCTGTAAAATGCATTGATTTGAGAGGTGAAGCCATGTGTACAACTTTGCACCTTATCATGATGAGATAGATTGTTATAGAAGAGAATTCTTATGTAGAGGTTGCTTTAATTTTTTTTTTTTTTTTAATGAGCCCATGATGGCTGTCTTTCTCTGAATTCATCTCAAGCCTCTGTCAGTGTCCTCCAACTAAATGCCACCAGGATAAAAAAAACAGTGGTTGAATAAATTAGTTCAGTGAGAAAGAATGCACACAATGGGGCAACTTGTGTTAGAAAAGATTTAAGGAGGTGAGTTTGCATTAGGTGATTTGGGGGAGGGATAGGGAAGTGGGGCTTGCTTCTGAATTGGATACTGTTAGGAAGCATGGGTAATTCATTGATTCGATATCCTAAATAAATACTATCTAGAAGCATGAAAGACTTAAGTAAAGCTAAAGCTATAATTTACAACGAAATGGTAGTCATTCATGTTAGGATTTGGGATGTTTGATCATCTGTGTTATTTAGCTGGAGTTCATGTTTTTGTCTTTTGGGACATGATTACAGAATGGTATTGTTTTATGTTGATTTGTCATGGTCATGGCATGGCTTTGTGTAATGTTGATGTGTTATGAAGTTGTTTATAGTTGATGAGAAAATACCAAGAGCTAGCTTGGGTTCTAAGCCAGCTCCTAACAATACCAGGATCGGTGGGTACACTTGGTGTTACCAGGCCAGCTCCCAGGTGTCACAGGCTGCTTTTGTACCTCCTTATCTGTTTCTGCTGGCTTCCTTTGTGCATCCTACGGGAACGTATCTTCTCCTCTCTTTGATCTCTCTTTTGTACACACCATGGTATCTCCTTTAAGTGCTTCCAGGATCCCGTGCCTGAAGTTTGGAAAACAGATCAAAGCATCAGACCTCTGATAGGGCATAGATTCCAGGACCCATTGAGCCTTCCCTCCTTGTTTATCAGCTTGGCATGTTCTCTGTTTCATTTGTTTCAACATGTCTGCTGTCTTTCTTGGTCTGTTCCTCTGTAGAATTGTGCTGGGATTTCGTCTGTGTTTACCCTAATAACTAGCTTGGCACCCTTTTAGGACATGGCTCTCAGAAATGGAAATTTTACTTCCTGTATGGCAGCTGCAGGCCGGGTGTGCACATCTGTACTTGTGTACTCCAGGTGGTTAGGGTGCCATCCCAGTTAGATTCCAGGGATTCTCTGGTCCCAGTATCATAGACGGGCATTTGATACGATATGTGTTCCTTCCTTTTGTCTTCTCCCTAATATTGGCCTAAGAAAAAAATGGCTGTTCTTGTTTTTTTCGGGTCCTACTTCTACCTTAAATTTAATAATGGTCTATACTGTATATTCTGATGCTTAAATAGGAACTTTATTTTTCCTCTACTTCTTGCCAGAACACTTCAAGCCTTAGTAAATTATCCTCCAAATTAAGTCTTCAGACTTGCTCTTTCAAGACTTGGTCATTATGTATGGTGTCTCTGGCAGAGGTAAAGAATGGATAGTTAACTTCCTGGTGATTATTGTTCTCTTGCCAAGTAAAAATTTTATAAGCACAGTTATTTGTTTAAACCATAAAGACAATGACTCTTACATAGGACAAAATAGTTTGAACAGTTTATACTATCAAAGGGTGAATGGGGTATTCAACAGTATAGATATATAAGAGTATTTAAGGGTATCCGATAGTATTCATTGGAGAGTAAAGTAAGGACAGCAGTTTGAACAAAATAGTAACATAAAATAATAGGGAACATAGAAGGTAGTGTATACCAGGTGGGAAGATTGACCTTCTGAGGTACAGGAGATGGAAATGATTAAGAAAATAATTTCTGCAATTAACATACATTGAGGACCTTCTATTGTGTCAAGTTCTCTAGGCTCTAGAGTTAGATGAAAAGATGAGGTCTCTGCTTTCAAAAAAAATGAGATAGAAGGACATTTAAAGATTCAGTTGACATACAATGTGACAAATGCAGCAAACAGGGTACATACTAATTACAGCAGGGACAAAAATAAGGGAATATAAATTCTGTTTGAATCATTTAGGAAAGTTTCTCAGGTGTTCACGGACTGTGTTTGCTGAACTAGACTCAGACGCAGGCAGGGTATGGTAAAAGTTATTTGGTGACTGAATAAGGACAATTGTCATGGTAATAGAGGAAATCCCTATTTAAGGCTAAATTTGGAATTACTTCTGTTTTTTGTTTCAATTAAAAGTTTCTACTTGTAAATCTCTGTTGCCACTTGGTATTGAATAGAAAGAATTGTGACCCCAACTTAGTCATAATTTACTTTACTGTTAATACGATGGATGGATGAAGGATTGGTTGGAATGATAGTTGAACTTATACCTGAGGTTTTATGTTGAATGATTCAAGAAAAACCTTGTTAATTGGGAGATTTTAATGTTATCCAAATTATAATGGGCATTTAAAAACGCATTATGATACATTTTTTGTTGAGTTGGGCTCAAACAAAAAATGTATACCTTTTATCTAAAAACAGAAAGTCCCTAAAAATGGTTATTTTCTTTTATAGGTGGTAGATCCTCTAATGCAAAATTGCCCTCAGTTCCAGCAGTTGGTTCAGTTCCACAAGACCAAGTGTCAAAAATGAGGTACTTAAGCTACCGATGTGGATGTTTGTGATTTAGACCTTTTGATCATTCTTTGTCTAGATAGTTATTTTAAAAAAATTCTTTGTTTCTATGTTTAAAAACTTCCCTGACATTTAGAAACTTGGGAATATTTTAGGATTCCTATTTTAAAGATTATGAAATGTAAAACTTTTATGAGAAGTGGCTCTTTGTAATTAATAAATGCTACATGCATAGAAACTATTTAATCACATAGATACATAACAGCTTATGGCTTATTTTTCACACAATTGGAGATTGAAAGTTTAAAATTTGTTGTTCCTCTGCTATAAATAAATTTCTGGGAAAAAAGTAATAGCCAGTCAGCCAAAGCCACAGTGATACTGAATTGTAGGTTGATTTTTTAAAAAAGATTTTATTTATTTTCAGAGGGAGCGGGAGGGAGGGAGAAAGAGAAGGAAAGAAACGTCAATGTGTGGTTGCCTCTCACGTGCCCCCTACTGGGGTCCTGGCCCGCCACCCAGGCATGTGCCCTGACTGGGAATTGAACCAGTGACCTTTTGGTTCACAGGCTGGCACTCAGTCCACCGAGCCACACCAGCCAGGGTGATCTTTTTTTAACTGTCACATTTTCCACCAGTAAAGCCCTTGTGGCCAAGTCCTTGATCCTCCCTATCACAGCTGGACCGTCATAGAGCCCCACAAATACAGACACTTAGGGGTTGCAAGTGTAGGCTTGGAGTTGTGCTGTCTTTCATCCAGGGGTCAGAGGCTCTCTAAGTACAGAGGACTGTACTAAGGGTCGTACTTGGGAAGAGATGGTTATTGGCAGCAGAAATTTCCAGCACCTCACCAGTTGATAGTTTCAATAGCAACTATAGTTGGTATAGTATGAATATGAAGTAGTTTTTATATGAATAGTAAATAAGTAGTGGCTGTTTGTGCATATGTTTGGTTTATAAGTTAGAAACTAAAGCTGGATACTTCTGAATTTCTGGAAATGCAGGGGGCTTTTAAAAATCATTAAATATATTTGTGTGTGTATATATTTATGTGCATATGCATATATATATACACACACATATAGTCAAAAAGACAAATATTAATGTATAAATTGAAATCATTATAAATGTCAGAAAGTATACTGTTTTCAAATGGAAAGTTGTTCAGATTGCATTAGAAACAAATTGTTACAGAGATAGGCATCAGTGAAAAAGAACATAAACTGATTCTCTGTAAACATTTATTGAGTCTCTACTATATGCTGCAGTTGAGAACTTAGAAATGAAGACATAGTTCTTGAACTGAAAGTGTTGATGGTTTGGTGGTTAATAGACAAATCTGATAAGGACTTTCCAGTTTGTTTAGATTATAGGGACTAAAATCAAGTGCTCTGACCATGCTAGTTACAAGACTTCCAATTAGAGCTGGTTGTTAACCAGGTTATTTGTCAGGGCTGGGGGTCTCTATATAAAGCAGAATAAGACAAAGGTAGTCCAGGCAGAAGGAGGGCTGCAAATAGCAAAAATGAGTCTTTAAGTAGTTCTTAATTTTTCATGTAATTTTACATTCCTGTGAAAACTCATTTTAAAAACTAGAGAAGTGATAAATTCTAACGAATGAATCAGTTAATTTAACATCTTTACATTAGTATTACAGAGAGGCTTGAACATGCTTTGGAAAAGGCAGCTCCTCTTCTGCGAGAGATTTTTGTGGATTTTGCACCTTTTCTTTCTCGGACACTTCTGGGTAGCCATGGACAAGAACTGCTTATAGAGGGAACAAGTAAGTAGTTTTTCTTTGTTTCATTTTATATACTATATAAAAATTTCAAGGTTAAAAACTTCATGGTTAATAAGAGATGCATGGGTTGTCATTGTTTAAATGTTTTCAGTTTTTAATAACAGCTGTCGTAGAATCTAGAGATAGCAGTAGTATCGTACTCTACCCTGCTTACATTATACATAGACTACTGGGTCTTTTCTATGTGGCATACTTTGAAATTGTGTCAACCTAGACAACATGCAGAAATAGGTTGCTGAGTGGATTCAAAACCATGTTATTTGTGGAATGGATAAGAGTATTTGGTCATTTAAAATTTTTATTTTACATAGGCCACTTGCCATGCATTGTATGGCTTCAAATATTAAGGAGGGTAACTCTACCAAGTGAAAGTAGACTTATGCTGATTTCCTCAGAGAGCAGATACCAGTTCAGTGGAGAACAACTATTTCTGTTTAAGAGCTTAACATAACTGACTTCAAAATACCAGTCTTCATTCTATAACTATATTTTTTAAAAGGAGAATATAGAGGACTTTCGTCAGTGGTAATGTAGAATTGATTTTTGCATTCAAAAGTGTTTGGACTAGATGTTTGCTAAATATGGCTTATCTGTGCCCATGGTTAATGGTTTAGGATTAGACACTTAGATTCTCTGGAAGCTGAAAAATCATGGGAAAGCAGAATTATCTGAATGCTGCTCTCTTTAAATAACAGCTTACAGCTTTAGTTACCCTAAATTTTTGCTGGGTAAAGTTACTAGGTGATCTCCTAAGGGATTTCTTAGAGTCTGTGAAGAGGTCCCCCCGCCCCTGCCTTTTTTTTTTAATTTTTTTATTTTTTGGTGTAGAAATAAGGATATAATGGAAGTTCAGGCATAAGTAAGTTAACAGTTTATCTGTATCTGAGTGTTGACTATGGGATATCAGTACTTTGACTCCTAGAATATTCATTTATAAGTAATAGACTTTAACTAAAATAGGTATTTCATTATCATCTCTGCTGCAGATATATATAGACTCGGTGTTGAGTGATTTCATTTCTATGTAGTCAAATAGTAGCATTGAATTTTTTTGAAAAAGAAAATTCAGGATTTAGAAATACTTAATTAAGTTTGAGGTGAAAATTTTATCTGCTGCAAGATATAATTTATTTAACCATGAACTATTTGATCTAATGAAATAATAAAACTTGAAAGGAATTGAATGAAAAATAGAAGGAATTTTCCCTAATTTATATTTTGCTTACCAAAAAATTGTTTTTTAAAGTGATATGACAATTTATGATCCATATTTTGTTTTATTACTGTAAAATTGAATGCATTAATTATAACCTCTTATTGTAACAAGGCATTGTTAATTTTTATTATTTATTTATTTAGAGTGGGAGGGAAAGAGAAAAAGAGGGAGAGAAACATCGATGTGTGGGAGAAACACTGATTTGTTGCCTCTTGAATGTCTCCAACTGGGGACCTGGCCAACAACCCAGGCATGTGTCCTGACTGAGAATCGAACCAACGACCATTTAGTTCACAGGCCGCACTCAGTCCACTGAGCCACACCAGCCAGGGCAAGACATTGTTGCTTTTTAGTTGGTTTTTGCATTTTATAATAAATCCAACAAAATAGGATCATCTTAGACACTCAGAAGTAGTAAACTTGCCAATTCACAATTCCCGAACAAAACGTTGAGTCAGTTTTTTACTGGTAAATTCTGATAAAATGATAAGAAAGATGATGCACCATTGCTCAACTGTAAGCTTTAGCAGTGCCTAACTTACTGGACTGTGTTCTTAAAAACAGCAAACAAATGTAAGGATTTTTATGTACCTTATGTACGTACTTTAAGTTGGAATTCTTTTCAGGGGTGGTGGTTTTCTGCATTGGAAAACAGAAAAGGTGTGAGTAGAGGTGATTGCAGCGTGCATGGTACAGTAGGAAAAGAACTGGACTAAAAGGCAAGGGACCTTCTTTTTAATTCTGTCCTTGCCAGTGACACGCTCTGAGACCAGGCACTGGAAAAGTTATTACCTTTAAATTATTAAAATGATTTTTTAATTAAAAACTTTTAAATGAATATTTTAAATATTTATAAAGTAGAAAATGCAATATCAATGAATTTATTATTACGAGCTACCCAAATCATCTTTGTTTTGCCATCATTGTTATACAACCTCCCTTTATTTTGCTTTAGTATTTAAAACAATTCCAGATACTATGTTGATTCACCCCTAAATAATTCATAAATCCATATAAAAAAGACATTTTCTTATGTAACTGTAATTGCTGCTTTTATACCTAAATATATTAATAATAGTCCATGATGTCATCTAATACTCAGCTCATGTTCATCTTTATTTAAAAGATATATTTTTATAATTCTTTTTTTCTCATTGGCATCTAAACAAAATAAATTTATTACATTTGGTTATGCCTTTTTTGTCTTTATTAATGTCAAATAGTTTACCTCTATTTTCCCTTTGCTTTCATGCTATTGACCCATTGAAAAAATCTGGTTGGTTTTTCTGTACAACATTACATATTTTGGTACTCTGTGTTTGTTGCTTCTTGCTGATGCCATTTAATGGTTTCTATATCCCACGTATTTTCTGATGACGTGATATTAGATTTAAAAGTGTAATTAGATGTAATACTTCATATTATACCATGCCTAGAATCATGTTTTCTAATTGTCTAAATTTTAGTGATATTAACCCTCATTTTCAAGTACCTTTTGTAATGATTTAATTTAATTTTTTTAAAGAGGTCTTCAAAATCAGGAAAAAGTTACTTTAAAAAAAGTGTGTGTTATTTTACAATTATATGTGAATTCATTAGACACTTTTTATAGATCCAAGATTCATTATGGGGTATTTGTGATCTTAATTTTGCTCTATTTTAAAACATTTTTCTATTTCATTGTTACTCATTAATTATTCCCAGCTATACGAAAGACTAAAATAATAAGAAAACAAGAATACTGGAATTGTCCCTAGAATCATGGTGTGATAGGAAAACAAATTGTTACCCTTGGATCATCCTAAGTTTTTTTATGGCATTGCATCATGTGTTAAGAAGATACAAATTTATTTTTTCAATGGGGGCAAAAACTGGTGTTGGGGAGGGCACAAATATCTTAGATGTACAGTGGTCAGTGACCTTTCAGTGGGCTGTCATGAATCTGTACAGTGTATCTTTAGTATTAAAATTTCATGGGGGCACAATTAAGAAAAAACGTTCTGAAATGGTTCCTTAGTGGAGAGCGATGATGAAAAACGGTTGAGAAATATTGGTATAAAAGAAGTCGGTGGATACCATCTTTGTGGTCTTATTTTTAGCTGAAATAGAATATAGTTAAGAATTCAGAATTTTTCATTTTCTGCTCATAATGGTCAGGTGAATAAAATTGACAGAAGGAAACATTTTACAATTATTAGACCATCTGGGGGTGAATTTAAATAGACACAGAGCAGCACTCATAAATTTTACCAAACTCAAGAATTTATTAGTAGACAAAAAGGAATTTGGTTTTCTCAGCAGGCCATTCAACAGGAAGGAGTTCCTTCTATAAAATGTGTATGACATTTTATGATAGAAACCTGAAACATTTCATTTTACTAAAAAGACATGCGACAGCATTCTTCCATTGTGACCATTTTGCACCACAATTTACTCGGTACATTTTCTAAGAGAATAAAAGCTGAAGGCAAGTAGGTGCATACACAAAGATGCCTAGAAGGAAAAGTTCATGCAGATATGAAAAAAAATTCAGTGGATTGATCATTCCAAATGGTGTTTATAAATCTAAAGATAGTATGTTTTAGTTTTAAAGCAAAGAAGATGGCTGGCCTCTTTTCAACAAAATTTTGAATGATCCAACTTTTCCACAGTAATGCATGTAACGATGTAAATTCAAGCAGAAGGACCAGAATTAACGATAAGTTAGAACCTATTAGAAGTTTATTTGGAATGTAGAATTCGTAATTACAGATGGATAGTATGCTTACAGATTTGGAGGAATGATAGTTCATATCTAGAGGACATTGCTCATTCAGGATATATAAAAATACCTTCAAAATCAGGAAAATATGGAATAAGACTTTGAATTTATTGTGCCTAAATTCTTACTAAAATGCCTAATAATGTTTATCACCATCCCTTTCTTTCTGTAAGTTATTTAAGTTTCCTTAAAAATATATATTTTTTAAAAGTTTGTTTTATTCCAGGTGATAAATGGTCATGACTGTTTTTGATGGTATACTTGAGGGATTAGGTAGATCAGTGGGTTCAGATGCTGCTAGTTTCCTATCTAGTAAGTCATTTAATATTTCTGAGTTTAGTGCTAAGGAAGAACAATGGCCATACAGGTAGGATAAGTAATCTCTGGTAAAGGAATTATAGTGGTCTCTGATTGTGAAGCCCCAGAAGATTGTAAAACTCTTGACTTAGCAACTTGGGTTTGTCTTTTTTGAAGAGACTAAAATTGCATATTTTTGAAAAATCAACCAAAAATGAAACCAACCAAACTGAACCCAACTATTCTGGGAGCCTTTCAGGGAGGTCAGATTTTGGGCCTATTCACATGTCTGAACTACAGTAACCTGTTCCCTTTCTACTAATGGGGGCAATATTGTGTGTTTAAAATGAAAATCGATACTTCTGCAGCAACTTTCAATTTGACTGCAAATGTTGTTATACAGCCTTCCTTTGGATAATTCTTAGAGTCTGAATGTAGATTTGAAGACAGATTTCCTGGTTCATAATTCATTTATTGCATTCCCATACATGCGACCACTGTCACCCAAAGGCAAAAACTTTGGTCAGAAATAGAGATGTGATTAAGTTGTGCCATCTCATACAAAGTGCTCTATTGGGATTTTCTCCTGTTCATACACTCGCGAGCCTATATTTATGTTCGTAGTGACAGTGCCTGTTAGGCAAGGAACGTAGTATTAGAGGTCTAATATAGGGTGTCATTTGCCTTCTGAAGCTCTTGTTTGGAAGTTAACATACTATGTCCATCCTGGCCCCACTCCCATCCATTACACATATACAAAACCCAACCCCAGGAAACCCACGGATTGTTCTAATCAAGTTATGAAATGTTATTTGACATTTTACTAGCAACTCGCTGAGCAGTGCATACACTCGTTCCTGAATCTCTATATGCAACTACGTAGCGTCAACCTTCTCTTGGTTTGCTAACCTTTATTATTGAGAAATAATACTGAAGTTTATAATTATTTAAGTATATAAATATTGAACTAGTCTATGATATTTTGTAAATGGGACAAAAGGTCACCTATAAACCTTTCTAACTTTGGATGGCCCAAGACTGTTTTTATCATAATTGTTTATTCTCTGAGTGGATACAAAAGGCTGAACCAGATCAGGGCCCAAATGCTTTGCCATAAAAGGAAAGTTGGTAGGAATTCTGGTAACAGTAGAATAGACCTAGCTGTAGAAAGATCTGAATTTACTTGCTGGAAGTGGTGGCTTTTGAAGTGGAAGTGTATGGAACTTCCTGTACTTGGGTTGTATTTTATGAGAAGTGACGAGGTTTCAGACCAGCAGGCAGCTGCACCAGCAATGCAAGGTAGAGCATTGCTGTGCCCTTTCTTACAGCCTTGGCATTGGTCCAAGGAATATGCTCATCTTAGCTCTACGGAAACCACAGCTTGCTTAGTGGCCTGCTTGCTTAGTGAAAACTATGAGACATTGAGAAAAATGGTTCTGACTTTTCTAAAAGGCAAAGGAGTGTGAACAACCTGTTTAGCTTGAATGCTATTTGTAAGGCTAAAGAACGCCAACATGTGCCATCAGTAGGCATGAGGCATCCCGCCTGAAAGAGGGAAGGAAGAACTACAGCAAGAAGGTTAAACAAAGGGAGTGAGGTGGGGTAGGATGCCTGTAGGAGCTTAAACATGAGAAAGAAAGAAGGTAGTTGGGTAAAGTGTACCAAGGCCACCAGGGATTATTCTGGCTGTTACACACTGTAACCTAAACTTCAGTTTGCCTATAAAAATAGAGAATAAAAATTATAATTTTTCTGATTATTAGTAATATGATGTAGTAATTTAGTTTTTTTAATTGTTGGCATTGCTTTTTTAAGATGCTGGTTATAAAATATTCTTTGAATGATTTACTTTAGATTTTATTGGTAATAAAACTAAAGAATTCTTTAGATAATTGTATAGCAATTCTTAGTTGAGATATTTTGGTGAACCCGAATGAAACATAAAAGAGAAAATGTAAATGAATTTATTTATAAGAAATCAAGAATATATAACAGACAACGGCTTGCACTTCTGTTAAGGTTTAGTGTGAGGTCACAGGTCAAGGTACTAATAAGAGTGTTTGGGATGTCTGCTGCCATGAAACAAAATGGAAACTTGATTGATAGCTAGAGGGTTGAAGGGAGAGAGTGTGGTGGAGAAAGCAAAGGTCAGGGAGCCGTTTCCCTTCTCTGCATGTAGAACAATCAACTCTCTCCAAACAAAATGTAGATGATATTGATCAATATGGCATATGTTGTGCACATTTCTATGAGTATCGTGAAATATTATATATGAAGTTGTAATAAATGTTTCAGTAGTTTGGAAGCCAAAATGAAATAGTTTATTAAAAATTGTGGTAGGTTTGATGCCAAGTTTAAAGTAATTACAAAGTACCTTATTTACTCATATGATCAAATGTGTATGTTTTTGGTTCTTAGCCAGATATGTTAAATTTTATTTTAAACACAATTTGGGTGAAGTTATATAAAAAATAAATCCATCATTTGTTTTTTACTTTGTAATTTTATTTTTAAATTCTCTTCAAAATAGGTCTGGTTTGCATGAAGTCTAGTAGTTCAGTTGTGGAGTTGGTTATGCTACTATGTTCACAGGTGAGTGACAAAAATAATGTTGAATTCAAGAATAACATGAATTACTTTGCAAGGAAGTTTTAATTGTTTTATGAGAAATTTTTGCTATAATAGTTTTGAGTTTGCAGTTTAAAAATAATGTTATTTGTTATTGCAAAAGGGTTACTCTTAGTCTTTGATAACTAGCTGATAATTTTGAAGTCAGAGGTGAGATTACTTGGATAGGTGAAATAGAAACAGCTTTTTAGGGTCACATTAAAAATGTTCAGATTAAATTATCTTGAAATGGCTGATTTTTTTTGCTGCGTGTATTGAAGTTATAGAAACAGACTGACTTGTGTACCTTGTGGAGTGCCACTTTTGACTCCCCTGGGAATAATGGGTTTACTTCCCTTTTGTGCAGAGGTTATAAAAGGAGTGATAAATAATTTTGAATTCTTGTCATTGCTAATTATTTTTGACATGCAGAGTAGATTTGGGAAAACATCAACAAACTATGGCAGCCATCATAAGATGTAGTAAATAAATTCCTAAAAGCAAAATTACTTTCAGTGTTCAGAAACCTTATACCTCCTGTGGTAAACTTAAATGATTTTTTTTTAAACTTACATAAAAACAATGTATCCTGAGATGTTTTCTTTTCTGTTTTGCAATTAAATAGATGAATGTTTTTATTGAGAGTTTTCTTTGTAGTCTTTTAAAAATGATATCTTGCTGGTAGTAAATTCCCCTACTTAAAACTTTAAAATAGCCTTTTTTAATAGGAAGGGTATTGGTCTAGAGGTCAAGGGTTCTGACCCATTTCAAAACCTTTGACCTTCATTTACAACTCCCATGGTTTACTTGCCTGACGAATAAGGATAATGCAAAATTAATGTTTCTTTGCATCGATTTATTCATTTTAGTGCCTATATTGCCAAATTTATTTAGACTGTGCTGATGGACATTTCATGAATACAAATTAAAGAATCATAGAAGGTGTGAAAAATCAATACTATGCATTGTCAGTAAAATGCAGTAAGAACAATTACTTCTAGAGATTACACCTAATGGATTTTTATAATGAACTTGTGAGAAGTAGTTTTGTTTCTAGTGGGCTTATTATTCTTAGATTTAGTGAGATTCATGTTTTTATAATTTAATCTTTTAAACTCCATTTCTTTAGAAGCTAACTGAATAAAATTTCTTATTAAGTAATTTGAATTGAAACAATTGCATGATTATTTCTTGGAGGGAAATTACTATATGCCATTGTTATACTGACATGAAATTACTTTTAAGAAGAATGCACTTAGAGGTTTGGATGTTTCTTCACAGGACAATGAATTTTGATCATAAGTTTCACTTTTTAGTGTAGAAGAATTGAGTGTGCTCTTGACACAGGAAAGCTGTTTCCGATATAGTACATTATATACTTGAATGCAGTAGCTGAAAAGATAAAGAATGGCATGCTTTAATATATCTATTTGTCATGTATATCACAGTGCTGTTTAATATTAATCCAGTCAGATGCAGTACGAAGCTCACCTAGTAGAGTAAGTTGCAAAAGTCAGTTTCAAGGTTTTTGTTTGAGTAAAATACATTATTGGCTATTTGAAGTCCTTCACATTTTTTATGAGTTCTTCAAAAGTTCCATGGCATCTCTCTAAGATGTAGCACAGTGTGAAAAACGATGTGAAAAATGAAGCCAGAATTAGCTCCAGATGTATACAGATTGTTCCAGGGTGATAATTACATTTTTCACTTTGAATTTTCCTAATTCAAAGAGGTCAGATTGGCAATCGCAAAAGTGATTTATTTTGTTAAGAAGTGAACTATCTTTTTCCACATGAAAGCTTAAGAGATATGAAATTGAATTTGAAGTCGACATTTTGCAGATACTGGGTGGGGATGCCTTGAGTTTGATTGATAATTTTTCTTAGTCTGAGATAGGGTGGGAAGTGAAAAGCTAGCATCTTGCTAAAATTTTAATTAATTTTTTAAGAGGAGATGGAGAGGATTGAGTGCCAAAGATCGAAAGATCAGGTCAAAACCTCTTTTTTAATCACATAAATAATGGGATATGCTTATGAACTTAACATCTGCAAATTTGATTTAAAACTTTACAAATTAGTTGGTGTTAATTTCATGACAATCAGCCATCTTTTGATTATTTTTCCTGAATTCATTCAGAACTAATTTTTTGCATTCTTTTTAACAAGGTGCTAAAAATTATCCACATTTTATTACAAAGGAGAGTATAGAGTCTAAATTTAAGAAATGAGGAAATGATCACATTTGCTTTGCTGTCATTAAGACCAAACAGGTCACTATATATTTTCTTAAAGCTTCAACTAGGATTATATTTTTCAGTATCCACTCATTCATTAATATGTTGATTGGAAACCATCTCACATTCTATCCCATTTAAGTTTTAACATTATTAAGGCAAAATGTTATTATTTAGATTTGAAAAGCTTTCTTAAAATACTTCTGAGTAAAGATAAACACACACACAGGTTTATTAAATTTGGTTTATTCATGTATCGAAGTCCATATAAAATAATTCAAGAAGTACTTAAGCTCCAGCACATGATTTATATCTTCTTTAAAATAAGACAGTATACATTCTTTAGGAAACTGTATACTCTCTAATGCACAGAAAAAAATTGAACAACTTCTCAGCTATATTTCAGATTCAGTTTTTCACAAGCATGTAACTTACTTATGCCTGATATTTCTTGTGTACATGTAGAAACTTCATAGAAATCTATATGCATTTAAAGAAAATGTTAAATAGTTGAAGTAATATTACTCTAGTGTTGTGTAAAGTGTTTGTATCTTGCTCATTTGACATTAATATCATCTTTGAAAGAATTGACATTGCATTCAAGGCCACTTTATAAAAGCGTTGCGTTGCTCATCCTAATTCAGTCTGACATACATTCCAATAACACTACCTCCCTTCTTGGGTTTAAAGCTAAATTTATGACTGTGCATTGTGAAGTGCATCATTTAAAAATGGTTTCAACCCAAAACATCTAATAAATAAATAATGTGTATGGCTACTCAGTAGTAGACTTTCTAGACTAGAAATCATTCCATCGGATACTCAACAGTCCACTATCGGAGAGGGCTGTCAGATAAATCTTATGGTAGCTGCATTCATGTCCTGTAAATCACATATTATTGTCTGAGCCTTCTGCCAGGTCATCTATTCTTTTCCCATTTATCAGAAATGCGTAGAGTATATAGAAAAACTAGAAGTACCATGTAGTCTGGGCTGGCATCCTGTCTGAGTAATTAATCAGCAACAAAAGTTAATTTAAAATACCGTGTTAGTCTGATTTTTCTTTAAAATTTTTTTTCATCAAAACATGTAGATTGTTGTTATTTGGGGAATATTTCCTTTACACCAAGGTAATGATGTAAGGTTTGGTCATTTGTGATTCAAGGGTTTCCTTCTATACCTCTGAATTATGAATTTAAAAATGATAATATTCATAATAAGAACCAGATAGTGCCATTCTTATGGTCCCTTTGTTTCAGTGTTTGAATTTTTTGGAAATTTTTCTTTTTGAATCTTGATAGAAAATATTTCTCTCTCCACTCCCCTATAATTTCTCTAATTCTGGTTTCCTTCTTTTTGAATTTATCCCTTCTAACTATGTGACATTACCATTATTGCTCTCGACTTTTTATTTCATGACCTTTTCCTTTTATAGTTGTGGTGAGTATTTTGAGAAAAGTAAATAATTTAACCAACCAAGGTGGGGTGGGAAGCAAACAAGCTCTGTACTGTGGCACCAAGGTATCCTACCTTATTAGGTACCTTTACCATGTGGGCCCCGTTTCTTGCCACGTTGTTTTTATATTTGTTCTCAAACTATGCTGAACTGTTTAAAGTTACCCAGATCTGCCATCATGTTTTTATGTCTTGGTATATGCTTTTTCTTTCCCTAACATCTCCCTCCTTCAAATTTGGTGATGCTAATTGTTGGCTGCTTCTCATCATTGAGAACTCAGCTTAATTATTCTCTTCTCAGATTATCATGTTTATAGTTGATGCCTTTTTGCTTGTCTTCACTTTAGTGCTCACCATAGAATATACCACAGACTTGAAGTATACATGGGCTAGTTGATTATTTTTTTGGTTGTCAGTACCCTTCTTGGTACTCTAGGACTCTGAAGATAATAGCTATTTCTGTTCACCCTGTTGAAGGACACCTAGTACCCAGCGGTGGCCCCTGCACACAATGGCTGCCCAAGGACTGTGGAATAACAAGTCACTCCCCAGGTCAATTGCACTCTCTTCTGGAAGGTTTTTGACCCCTCTCCTTCCCATGGCTCTAAGCCTAAGTGAGGTGTTCATCCAAAGGATTCACGGACCCATATTAGCGTAACTTCATTTATTAAATTGCCTGTGATTTTTATTTTTCTCCCATTAGACTGGAAGTTTCTTGAAGAACTGTGTTTTGTTTTCTATTGTATCTCCAACATCCAGCATAATTACTGTTAAAATATTTATATAATTGTATAAATATTATTTTAAATTAAATTTATTGGGGAACACGGTTTAATAAGATCATAGAGGTTTCAGGTGCACATTACTATGATACATGACTTGTGTATCGCACTGTGTGCCCACCCCCCAAAGTCAGATCATTTTCTGTCACCATATGTTTGGCCCCCTTTACCCTTTAGCCTCACCCCCTTTTCTCTGGTAACCACCGTACTGTGTTCTGAGTCTGTGAGTTTCAGTTTTATATTCCATGTATGAGTGAAATCATATTGTTCTTAGCCTTTTCCGATGACTTTTTTTCATAGTATAATATTTTCAAGGCCCATCCATTTTGTCGCAAATGATAGTATTTTGTCTTTTCTTATGAACGTATGGTATTCCGTAGTATATATGTGCCCCACATTCTTTAACCAATCCTCATCAAAGGACACTTTGGTTGCCTTCATGCCTTGGTCACCGCAAATAATGCTACAATAAACATAGCAGTGCATATATTTTTGTGAATAAATGTTCTTGAGTTTCTCAGATACCCAGAAGAGGGATTGCTGAGTCATGTGTTAACTCTGTTCTTAAGCATTTGTTGGCAGCGGCAGACTGCTTTCCACAGCGGCTGTACCAGCTTACGTTCCCACCAGCGGTGAATGAGGGTTCCTTTTTTTCCACAATCTCTTCAACTCTTGTTATTACTTGTCTTGTTGATAATAGTCATTTTAAAAGGTGTAAAGTGGTACCTCATTTTAGTTTTGATTTGCATTTTCCCAGTAGCTAGTGAAGTTGAGCATCTTTCATATATATGTTGGCCATTTGTGTGTCATCTTGGGAGAATTGTCTCTTCCGGTCCTTTGCCCGTTTTTAATTGGATTGTTTCTTAGTTTGGTGTTGAGTTGTGTGAGTTCTTCATATATTTTGGATATTAACCCCTCGTCAGAGCTGTTGTTTGCAAATATCATCTCCCATTCTGTTGGTTGCCTTTTTGTTTTGTTGTAGTTTTCTCATGTTCTACAGACGCTTTTTAGATTGATAGCGATAGTCCCATTTACATATTTTTTCCTTTACTTCCCTTGCCTTTGGGGTCAATTTTTTTTAAAAAGATTTTTAAAAATGTATTTTTAGAGAGAGGGGAAGGGGGAGAGAGAGAGAGAGAGAGGGAGAGAAATATCAACATGTAAAAGAAACATCGATTGGTTGCCTCTTGCATGTACCCTATCTGCGGACTGGCCTACAACCCAGGCCTGTGCCCTGACTGGGATTGAACCAGTGACCATTTGCTTTGCTGGACGATGCCCACCCAACTGAGCCACACGGGTCGGGGGTGGGGGGCTCAAATTCATAAAATGTTCTCTACAACCAAAGTTCATAAGACTAGTACCTATGTTTTTTCCTATTTACTTTATTGTTTTAGATCTTATATTTAGGTCATTGATCCATTTTGAATTAATCTTTGTGGATGGGGACAAACTTTTATTTTTTTGCATATGGCTTTTTAATTTTCCAACCACCATTTACTGAAGAGGCTTTCTTTTCTCCATTGTGTGTTTTTGGCTTCTTTGTCAAAAATTATTTTCGTATATACATGTGGTTTTATTTCTGGGCTCCCAATTCTGTTCCATTGGTCTTTGTGCCTGTTGTCCTGCCAATATGCTGTTTTGTCATAGCTCTGCATTGTACTGTGAAATCAGGAAGTGTGACACATCCAGCTTTGTTTCTTTCTCCCTCTTCAGGATTGCTTTGGCTAGTCAGGGTCCTCTGTGGTTTTATACAAAGCTGATGATTTTTGTTCTATTTTTTAAGAGATGATATTAGGACTTTGATGATGAGTGCACTAAATCTGTACATTTCTTTGGGTAATATGGCCATTTTAAGTGTATTGATTCTTCCAATCCATAACATGGAGTATCTTTCCATTTCATTGTATCTTCTTCAGTCTGTTTTAATCATGCTTTGTAGTTTTCAGTAATAAGATCTTTCACATCCTTTGTTATGTTTATTCCTAGGTACTTCATTTTATTTTTTTATTGCAATTACAAAAGGAGTTTTTTTTTTCTTTTCTTTTTTGAAATTTCATTGTTAGTATTTAGAAATGCAGTGAATTTTTGTACATTGATTTTGTTTCCTGCAACTTTTTTCGTTTATTGTTTCTGATAGGTTTTTGGTGGAGTCTTTAGGGTTTTCTTATATAGAGTCATGTCCTCTGCAAAAGTGACATATTTACTTTTTCCTCCCAATTTGAATGCCTTTTATTTTTTCTCTTGCCTCATTGCTCTGATTAGGACTTCCAGCACTATGTTGAATAAGTGGTTAGAATGGACAACTTTTTCTTGTTCCTGATTTTAGAGGAAAAACTTTTAGTTTTTCACCATTGAGCATGATATTAGTTGGGAGTTTGTCATATATGGCCTTTATTATATTGAGATATTTTCCTTTTATACCCACTTTATTGAGTGTTTTAATCATAGTGGATATTATATTGTATCAGATGCTTTTCTACATCTGTTGATACGATCATGTCATTTTTATCCTTTGTTTTGTTAATGTGGTATGTTATATTAATCAATTTCCATATTTTGAACCATCCTTGTTCCCCTGGAATGAACCCTACTTGATCACGATGAGTTATTTTTTAATGTAGTGTTGTATTGGATTGGCTAATATTTTGTATAGAATTTTTGCATTTGTTTATCAGTGATGTTGTTTTGTAGTTTTCTTTATTTGTGTTATCCTTGCCAGATTTTGTTATCAGGGTAATGTCCTCATAAAATATGTTAGGGTCCTGGCTGGTGCCGGCCTATGAACTGAAAGGTCACTGGTTCTATTCCAGGTCAGGGCACATGCCTGGTTTGTGGGCCAGGGCCCCAGTTGGGGGTATGTGAGAGGCAGTGGATTGATTTTTGTCTAACACATTGATGTCTCTCTCCTCCTCTTTCATCTCCCTTCCTCTCTCTCTAAAAATAAATAAATAAAATGTTTAAAAAATATGTTAGGAAGTATTGCCTCTTAAATTTTTTGGAAGAGTTTGAGAAGGATAGGTATCAAATCTTCTTTGAATGTTTGGTAGAATTTACTCTTGAAGCCATCTAGTCCTGGACTTTATTTTTTGGGAGGTTCTTAATGGTTGTTTCAATTTTCTCACTGTTGATTGGTATATTTAGATTTTCTAGTTCTTTCCAATTCAGTGTAGGAAGGTTATATCTTTCTAGGAACTTACCCATTTCTTCTAGGTTATTGAATTTGGTGCATGTAGTCTTTCATAGTATTCTAGTATGATCCTTGTATATCTGTGATGTCAGTGGTAACTTCTCTTTCATTTCTGACTTTGTTTATTTGAATCTTTTCTCTTTTTTCCTTAGTGAGTGTAGCCAGGGATTTGTTAATTTTATTAATCTTTTCAAAGAACCAGCTCTTTGTTGTATTAACTTTGTTCTGTAGCCTTTTTGTTCTCTATTTCATTTAATTCTGGTCTAATTTTTATGAGTTCCTCTTCTTCTGTTGTCTTTAGTTTGCTCTTGTTCTTTTTCTAGTTCTTTAAGATGTAATGTTAGATTGTTTATATAATTGTATAAATATTAAATGAATGGTAACATTGGTCATAAATCACCATATTTTGGGCTTTTGCTTTTGGTCTTTCTCATTATGAAATACCAACATACTTTGGTGTATCATTAAGTGTGCACTAAATGTTCATTTTTATTAAGTCATTTGTTTTGTCATTACTATATACTGTAGTCATTCATTTATTAATAAGGTCATATTTTTCAATTTTCCTCTGGCTTAATAAGATATACCTATTTTTAAAAAACAACTTCGGTACAGCATAATTTATATACTGTATATGCACACATTTTAAATGCATAGTTTGATGAATTTCCACATATACACTACCATGTAATAACCATTTTAATCCAGGAAGTTTCCTGTGCTTCTTTGCAATCAACCTCTACCCCTCAAGTTTCCACTGATTTTATTCCTGCTGTTATGGGTGAGTTTTACCTACTGGAGAACTTAATATAAATGGAGAGATACTTCTTTTAATTGTGTCACTTAGATACTCAATATGCTGTATTTAGGGTACACTTCAACCTGTTTAAATAAAACTCACTATACAAAAATGCTGTGTTTTTTTAAAAGAAATAATTCAACAAATAAAACAAAGGATTCTTTTTTTCAGCCACAAACTAGGAATTTGAGTATAAGTTGCTTATTAGAAATATAAAAAAATGTTCTTAACCTCCTTAATGCATTTTTTTTTTTTAACCTATCAGGAAATCCTGTAGTATCAGTCTGTTAACACGGCAGTATGATGAGGCTATTAACTAAACTTTTAGAATTTTTTTGTTTTTTCTGTCAGGCTTAGTGCAAATGCTCTCTCTTCTACAGAGCTTTGTGAATTTATCTGCCCTGAGTTCTCCTCTTTATTTCTGCTTGTTTTATTTGTTCACATTTATTGTTTTATTTAGTAGGCATGTATTGGGTGTTTTTAAGATAACATCCTTTTAAGGGACAATAATCTAGTGAGAGAGAGAGATAATGCTAATACAACATAGAATTTTATCAGGACTTAAGGCAGGGAGTAGTTATACTGGAGTACAGAAAGCTCTGTGAGTTCCTATTTAATCTAATGCTTTTTTTTCTTTTTATGAATACATCATTTCAGACTCCTTTGACTTTCAGTCTTAATTTTTTCCAGGTTCCATCTATATGTTTTATAATTTCATCAGGATTTATAGATACTAAATTTCCTAAAGCATTTTCTCTACTCTTTCTAGTATCTTTAATTGTCCTTGGATGGATTTGTGGTGGCCATGTGCTTGTTTGATCAGTTCTCACTTTTCAGATTTTCCAGAACAGCAAATTCCAGTGTGTGTACTGTGTGATCATAATGGATATTGCATGGAAAAGAGCGTACAGTGGTATAAATAAGTTTAGAAAATGTTGCTTCAAATTCAATTAGGTTTCTTTTTTGTAAAGCCCCTCAAGGCCTTTAGTAAATATCTGTGTGTGCATAAATATATATATATAATAATGTGTATTGTTGAATCTGTAACGGGAGTAAAATTAGTATGCTTGATCACACAATCATTTTTATGGCTATAGTGTGTGTGGACAATTTTTGTGAAATATAATTTGGGAAGAGCTGCTGTTACATCAGAAGTGAGACAATGAATAATGCAGAAAATCTTTTTTAGCATTCTGCTTCAGGTGTTCCCTGCTTTTTCCATCACAGCGATTAAAGAAAATCAATAGATACACAAAATTATAGGTAGTATTTTCTTTATAAAACAATGATTGCTTTTGCTTCATTTAGAAGAAATGATCTCAGTCGTTTGTTCTCTTTCCTTTCTGGGTTAATTTGGACATAAATCCCAATTTATATGTTGTTTCTGAAGGGATAGCTATTTAGAATGGACTATAGTGGTATTTTTTCAGAGCAGCTTGAAGTTTAACCAGGCATGTTGCACTGTGTGTATTTTTACAATATTTATGGAAATCTAGCTCTAAGAATAAATTGAAATATTTTGACATAATTGATTATATAGCTATTTCCTGTAATGATTAAGTGAAAATCTTACTGTTTGTGTGATAAAAGGAGCTTGCATGGCAGCAGTCTGCAAAGTACATGAAATGTTGAAACTTATACTTGGATACATTATATATAAATCATTTCATTTTCTTTGTAACCAGCCTTACCTTTTCCATTGGAACTAGGACTTCGGTGGCAAATCGCTTCTTTGAGACCAGTTTATATGTAGTATGATCCCACTAGGATCAATAAAATTTAATATTTCAGCCTTTTCGTAATGTTATCCCTCCTTTCGGATATATTTATACCTCATTCTTAGAATGTACTTACAGAGTTAGTGAATGTAAATTGATTGTGTCTGAACTTTGTTATTGTCAGTGCTTGTGACCTTTTTAGATTGTGAATGGATGAGAATCATGAGGGTAGTGAGTAACATCAGGATAAAAAAATAAGCTTCTAGTATAATCACCTAGTTTTGCCTTAGAGCTGCTGTGAACACTTTATCCTTATAATAGAGAAAGTCTGCAGGCATAGATGTTTTATACTGAAATGCTCAGAATTACCTTAATTTTGAGTACAATAGAAATAGTTGACCTTACTATAAGGAACTAGATGTCTTTGAAGCATGACAGGAAGTTCATGGAAATTGGAGAGGGTAGTTCAAGGTCAAGGTATATTAACTGATCATGAAAACTCTTAAATGTGCTAACAGTTTTAAAGTATCTGAAATCAGTTTAATAACTGCATACTAATATTATAAAACTTTTATGGTTCTGTTTAATTCAAAACGTATAACAGATAACTTGCTTATATAGAATGGATTCATTTGCCTTTTAAACAACAGCGAAAACATTAAAAATAAAATATTTAAGTTGATGGGCCAGTGAACATCAGTTGGTTTTTATTTGAATCTGAATGCAGACCTTTCCAATATTAAGTTAAAGTGCTTTGTTACAACCAAAGGGAAGCATAATTTAACTTGAGATGCAGGATTTGCTCTGAAATACCGGCATCCTGGTGACTCACGGGCACACTAGGAGTTAGAAAGCACAACCTTTTAAGGTAAATTTTGTGTAACTGGTCCTACACCCTGTGGCTTGGCAGTCTAGTCAGAAGGATGATACCACGCTGACTATATAACTGGATCTTTGAACAGTATTCTCAAGGGTGGTAAATGCAAAACAAAGTAATATCAACTGGCACTTAATTCTGCAAGTTCCCTGCTGATTGGGGCATTCAGTGAAATGGAACTCTTCCTGACAGGAAGTCAGCCGAGAGTATGGAGACATCTGAAAATAAAGTGTGCTTTAATTTGGCACCCTAGGGTTTTACAACTGGTCTTTTAAATTTGGGATTAGAAAGAGAGCAAAAAGGAGGAATACAAGAATGGAAATAGTCTAAGATTAACATTTTCCTTTTGTTTTACAGGTAGATCTCTCTGTTTCTTAGCTACCACTGTGTGGTTTTACTTAGTCCTTTTTTTTTTCTATTACTTTAAATTAATATACTGAAGCTGTATAATGTTATAGAAAGGCTAGGTTAAAAGTTGAAAGCTTTGATTTGTTTTGGTATAATATCAAACTCTGATAATTTTGTGAAGGCTCAGCTGTATTCCCATGCATATATTTTTCATAAATAGTATATAATCTAATGGACTCTAGTCAGAGTAATCAGGGTTCTTAGGATCCAGACTTAAATTTTTCTGTTGAAAGTGCTTATATTGTTTGCCTTAGCTGGCTCTGAGATCAAATACTTACGTAGTAATTTAGTACCCTGATATGTACAATTAGTATATAATAGCATAATCTAGGAAGGGACATTTATTATGTAGTAGCAATTGCACATATAGTCCATCTATTGTGCATCACTTAGGCAGGCAGTTCATGTCAGTCAAGCTGCTGTTTTATTATATGGACTTCCAGAAGCATGCGTGTAGGGTTAACAAAATGTAAGGTTTGAACCCTGAAGGTTATATATTTGTTTTTCTAGTAGTAAATTCTTCAGATGCTGGAGCTGGACTCTTGTCTCCATGGGTAACAACAAGAAAAGATGCCTTGGACAGGGTCTTAGGAAGTGGCTTAGGCCAGGAAAATGCTGTGACGATAGATTTTTGAATCCTAAGAAATGTTTTTCCCCTGTACCATTTATTAACTCAGTAACCGTGAGCAAATTACTTCACTTGCTTGAGACTCACTGTCTTATTGAGTGAAATGGATGTAATAAAGATTGTATTGGATAATATATGTAAATATATGTAGAACAGCCCATAGAGCAAAGTAGGTTATAAATTAGAGTTATTAGATTCTGACTCTAAGTGTTTTCACAGCACACAAAATCCTCTCTCTTTATTCAGTATTTTTCTGTGTCGCTTGTTTTCTTTTTATGAAATTAACTTGATTGTTTAGATTTTTGACTGATAAATTCGGTTCACCATTATTTTCTGCAGTGTCTTTTTCATTATTTTCTATTCTTTTTGCGGTTATATACCTCCTCCAGTTCATTTTCGTCTTAAACATAGAATATTAGAGCTAGAAGAGACCTAAGAGATGAGCAGTTTTGGGGTGTTTCCCGTGTAGACAGCGCTAAAGCGTAACATTCGTACTCTCCAGGGGCTCCCAAAGGCAGGGCTCCGCCGTCTTCTGGGCCAGCCCTAGTAACAGCTGTTTGCGAAAGTCAGCGAGGTATATGCCTGGGCACAAGTGAGATGGATCTCGTTGTGGCGTTAACTGCTGTAACTGTTGTCTTAAGGATCTCTTTTGTATACTTTAAAACTTTTTATTTTTTTACTACATTACTTTCAACACTCCTTTCTTGCTACCATAGTTGAGAAATACTGTACTTTTATAAGTCAGTGTAGATAATTGATTATCAACTTTTGTTTTCTTGCAAAATACATCATTGTCAATGAAGTTCCTTATGACTTCAGTTCTGTCAGAGTTGGGGAGACAGAAAGGGACAAAAGGAAGTATTATTTGGAAAATTCCTCCTGTAAAAATCATTGATTCGGCTTATTCCTGAATTAATGAATTGGCCTTTTCCTTTCTGTTGATTTTTCCCTCTTTCAGAACATACTGGCAACTTTAGTTTCCTTTCTAAGAGGAGCTGTAGTTTACAATATTGTTTGGTTAAAACTCCTCTTCCTTATTTTCAAGGTTCCTAACAGAGGTTTTAATTTAGCTTATAGTTATTTCTATGCTTCCTTGTAAATAGTATTCAGATATTTGACCTAAGCATTATATACATTATGACAGTTTCTGGGTAGTTGTCATAATGTACAACCCAAATCTCCTTACCCTATACCTGTTCTCTACATTCTTCTTACACTTTCCTTTGTACAATGTGATTTTATGTATAGTGAGTATAAAGATGCACCCTAATGTCCTAAATACTAGATGCACAGTGCATTCTTTTTGATAGTGAATATTTATTTTTGAAAGTTCTTTATTTGGAAGACAGAACAGCAGATTGTCTTTTTGGGTCAGCTGGTTTGTCAGGTTATTCTTGCTATAGGATACTACATAAGTGGAAGCAAATTTAATTTTGGTTTCTTATTTCTTTTTATGAGGAAAGATCTATTCCTTTACTCAAGAAAGCTTATACATTTGCTTGATATTGCAGAGTTGTCTCATATTCATATCCGTTGCAAAGAATCCCTATTGTTTTGAAGCATGAGTCGAATGTGTGAGAATAGGATTCTATATTTGCTACTAATGTCATCTGAAGAAGAAAATAGAAGGTTTGTCAGTGGCAGTGAGAAAGCAAACTAATGGGGGAGAATTTAAAAAAAAAAAGTTTTCTAGTTCTTATCAGCCAGCTCCTCAAGTCTGGACTGCTGCCTTACTTATTGGGACAATTGGCAGCCTTATCACTGCCTTTCTGCGGATTGTTCGAAGTCACTCTTTGTGATAGCCACTTGTTTCCAGTGGCTCAGCTGTGCAGCTTTCAGTGTCTTGGACCTTGACAGGCTTCATACGTAGCAAATTAAACTGAATTTCTGGAATCAAAAATAAAACCAGTCACAAGTCAATCACTATGAGAACCAGCACCTGGAGGAGAAGTTGACTTGATTGAAAATTTTTCCAGCTCTTGCCATAACATACTAATTTTTAAAAAATGTTTTTATTTCTTTTGACTCTTCTGATTTTTTTGAAATTGATAGTAAAGTTTACTTTTCTTCAGCCTGCTGTTTCTGTTGCTTTAGTTTGGATTCTCTAGTGTGATAGGCTGAAATAGGGCTACCCCCAAATATCCTTGTCACATACCTGGAACCCGTGGATGTTACTTCATTTAGAAAAAGAGTCTTTTTTGTGGTAAAGGATTTTTCGATGAGAGGATACTCCTGAATTATCTAGGTGGACCCTGAGTGCTATCATATGTATCCCTCAAGGGACAGAAGGAGATCAGAGATAGGCGCACAGAGAAGGTGGCAGCAGAGAGTGATGTCGCCGCAAGTCAAGGAATGCTGACAGGCACCAGGAGCTGGGAGAGGCAAGGGACCAATTCTGTCCTAGGACCTTCAGGAGCACAGCTATGCTGACATCTTGATTTTTGGCCCAGCGAAACTGATTCTAGATTTCTTGTCTCCAGAACTGTGAGAGAAGAGACTGCTAGTGTTTTAATCCACCGAATTTGTGGCAATTTGTTATACTCGGGAAACTAATCTAGTATGTTTTTGAAGATCTGAGTGTTCCTAGTGTGGTTACTCCTCCCTCTTTCATTAACAGTGTTAAATTATTACCTTGACAAGCATTTGAATGTTGTATGGAAAATTGAATCAGGTACTGTTAAGAACTCAAAGAAGTAGAGATGTAAAGTGTTTCACCACAGTCAAGGAGACAAATAGCAATTTGTGAAGTTACTGACCCAGAAAAAAAAGCAAAGTAAGCTAATGTTGCATGTATTTGTAATGGAGGTGAAATTAATAGGAATAAAGTACTGCCAGAGAGATGCACCATTGATTGTTTGATCAGTCTTAACTTGTTTGTGCAGCAAAACTAGCTTTTCAGGTATTTCATCGTACCACTGTTGTAGGTTAAAGAATGGCCTACGTGATGAAGTTTATCCATATCGTGTCTTAGGACTTTTGCATTATACTTAAAGTTGATGTCAACTAATATCTCATTAATACACTGATGAATATTTAGAAGAGTTACAGAAACATCATGGAATGAAGGGCCTTACCCAAGACACTGCGATTGGCTATAGGTTGTTGCCGTTGACAACTGTAACATGTTATTGTAGCCTGCAGCGTGTGTGTTTTAGATAGTATGTGCTTAACATCAGGACCAAAGCTGTGTAAAAGCTGGGTGCAGTGTGAGGTGTGGAAAACTCTACTGCTGAAAGTACCATCATTTAGCATAAACATAAAAGATACATTCAATAAAAAATTAAAAAGATAACTTATTTGCTTCTTTTGAATGCTGAAATGAATGTGATGCTATTTCATATTTATTTTTTATTTGATGTAAAGCTTTGAACACTGAAATTGAAGTCTCGCTTTATGTTAACATTAAGAATTTACTCAGTGAATACATAGTATCAGTTTACAGTCATCACTGTTCAGAGTGGAAGACCCCAAATGGTTAAACAGCAGGAGAGTTTTTCTGCTTTTAGTTAAAAACTGCTGTTTTCTATATGCCTTATTTACTACATGTTTAATTCTTAATGTTGTGTGCTGTGGGATTGGGCATGCAAAAGTCAGCCGAAGGAGTTCTGGTTTTTACATCTAGAGCTATTACGTGCTGTACAATAATAAAGGCACTATTTTATTGGGTTACTTGTAATTAACTTCAGCACTAGGCATTCATATAAATCATTCGTAATCTGTTTTCTTTAGATTTTTATTCTTTTAAACTGGTTTAACGTACTTGCTTTCTGTTATCTTTTTACATATGGATTGAGGTTGTAATTGCTTTTTGGAATTAGGCTGTCAGAAACCAACATATATGTGAATTCAAGAAATGATTGAGGCAAACTAATGAACTTCATATTACATTTTATGGAGATTTGTTACTGAAATAAAATTCCATAGTAGTATTGTTTTGTTGTGAAACTTAATAACTGTCCTCTGAAGTTAAAAAGGTTACACATTCAAAAAGTTAAAATGGCAACTATTATTAATTAGAAACTTTGCTGTTTATGTTTTTCAAAATCCTGAGAAAGACATGAGACTTCTTTGTACTGTCAATTTCTTGACATTCTTTTAATTTTAAGCATTTGAGTCTACAAATAATTTCAATAAAAGCATCTGATAAATGCTATTCATAGTTTGACTAGTAACATATTTTGTACTTATAACATTTAAATGATTCTTATTTTAAAGTGGAGTAAAAATGAAATAGAGGCAGACTTTTTTGGATAAAGAGGTGTCTAGAAAGAAATACATATGTATATCTGCCTAAGATTAATGGTATATATTACTCAAAACTTAATTTTAGAAAACAGAACTTTGTTTCTAAAAAATACCTTCATTTCATGAATGTTTACAGTGACCTATAGGAAGAATTTAGAGGTATAAGATAATTTTGTTCTCTCCCACGTTTTAAAAATCTTGATGTTTACGAAACGAATGTTAGGTGTGTTGAGGTGGCGGGTGGTGAAGAAAGCTCTTGGCACTCATGTCTGAAAGCAGTGCTTTTAAAAATAATTCCGTTGGTAAATACTTTTTATTGTAGCTCAGTACATCAGATGGTTTAAAAATCTTTTAAAAATAATTAGCTGTTTTATATAGTTTTAATGGAAGTCTTTCATGTTTCCTCTCCAGCAGTCTCTAATGAACACTCCTTGTAATTTCAGTGCAGGCTTTGAGATTCCCTAAAGACTTGACTTCAGACCTCAAAGGGCAGCAATTGCCATATGTCTGGAGAACTGGCGTTGCCAAACAGACTGACCATGTACTAATAGGACACATTTATGTAGCTCCCGAATGTGAAGCCCTGATATAAACTTAATGATGATCATCTGTTGAGAGATTGTGGCTAGAAAGGGCTACAGCAACTTTTGTCACTTTATTTTGAAATCAGCTTTCTGTGTTGAGTAGTGAGAGATCTTGACAAAACTGACTCCAGTTTGGAAGTTATTTAAGGGTCAGTATTGGCTGGAGATTGTCTTTCCTGAAAATGTTTAAAAATATTTTCAAAGGCACATGCAAAAATATATGCTTAATATATGCTTAAACACAATGGCAAGGGATTGTTGTTTTTGATTGGTTATTTATAAATTTAAAGCCATATTTATAGTAATTACATAATTGATTTTATCATTATCTCAGGTTTTTTTATTTTTAAATATGTGCATTCTTTATTTGGTAAATCCAATAGTTACTTCCTCAATATTCAATTCTTTGCACATAGTACACATTAAAAAATATTTGTTAAATACACAGTTATAAAACTGAATCATTTGCTAATCCAACTTTATTAGACTTTTTTTCTTTTATCTCTTCTCTTTGTAGGTATCTGTATATGCAGTAAATTTCATTTATAAACTGAGCCATAATAATTGTACAAATAAAATGTGCATTTTAGAAGTATATGTTTACAGAAGTCATTGAAACCTAAAGTTTCCAAGCGACAATATTTTGTTTTGCTATTTCATGTAATGATTTCTTTTACCCTCTAAGGAGACAGTGGAATAAGACCTGCCCGTCACTGTTATGGTATATTCCTTCCGGGTATGAGGTTACTCAAGTCTGTGTGAGATATGCTGCTGAGAGAGTGCTGACACAAAGCGCGAACACTGTTGAAAAGTTCTTGATAGTTTACTTTGAGCTCTTAAGATTACTGTATCTTGAACATGAACAAGTTTTCTCTAGTTTTGACCTTTAGTCCTGTGTATAATGTGGCTCTCAGTTCTGTGTTAATACATTCTTTTCCTCATTTGAGCTTTCCTTTGTGGTCCTCTCCCTCGACTCCTAGTAGTGTTTCTGTCATCTATGAGGGTAAATGAAGCGGTGTCTGATGAATTGGATTTATTTTGCAAAGGCATGTGTAACTGAAACATCTTAAAGTATTAACGATGGTATTTTGAAGAGCACAAGCCTTTAAATTTTTACACTTTTAAATAAGAAAAATTAAATAGTTTAATATGAGTTTAGGTTTTTGTTACCAAATTTTCATTTTTTCCGTTCTTTAAATTTAAATTATGTTTGGATCCTTAGATCGATGCTTATAACAAAAAGGAGAGTATTTTTCTGGCAATAGCAATGAAGTTAATTTCATTTGGTAGAATGTAGAATACTGACTTTAAAAAAAGGAAAATTCTTAGTAGTTTATGATACATTTATATTTTTGTAGGTTTGTGGTCCATGTTTGTGAAAATTGAATGCTTATGCTGTTGTTGAGAGAGATTTGAGAATAATTTTTGATAGATACCTATTGCCCAGTCAGAAAATAATGTGTATTTTTATTTTCTATTTACTGTTCTTCATTTAGAGCATGATTTATAATATACATTTTATGATTTATCAAAACATGTATATCATTTCACAAATCTGTAATAGTATAATACTTAAACTGAAAACCAATAGGTCCCTGCCTACTCCTTCTTTCGCCTTGATTCTACTTTCGGAAAGGAACCACAATCAAATCTCTTAATTGTTGACTCTGCTAGTTGCCTTTATATTTCTAAATGATGCAACAGCTACTTTTTGATTTTTCTATTTAAGACATTATCTCATGTCTTCCATGGGGAAGATGACCATGGAGGACTTATATTGCTCTCCCTTTCTGTTTCATTCTTCCATCATTTCCAGTACAGCTATAGCGTAATATTTAGCTAAAATCATTGCTAGCATTTTTACTATTGTGAGACTGTAAGTAAATATTTATATGGCAGAACTACAAAATATACCATGATTACCCTTCCTTCCTCCCACCTTCCCTCCCTCCTTCCTTTTACTTGCTTGTCTTTTTCTCTCATTCTTTATCTTAATAATTTCTACCTTTGGTTTATTTATTTTTTTTTACATCCTCCACAGATTTATTTCTAAACTTTTCACTGGACCTTCTAAACTTCTACCAGTGTGATCAAACACAGCCTTGTTATATTTATTGGTTCAGTTGTTTTCTTTTTTGGAAGTATAGTGCCTGGAGTTCTCTGGTTTCCTCTTTAAATCTGGACTGGTTACTCTTTTGGTCTGTAGAAAGCTGTTATCTGGAGGCTTCTTTTATGATCAACCCAGAATTTTTTTCTTCTCTTTTTTATGCTCTAATCTAATGTTTATCTCCTGTGTCCCATAATGGCCTTCTTTTTAAAAGTACACTGATTCAGCATTTACCAATCACTTATTAGGTATGTGTTGGTTACTGTTTGAGCACTGGGAATGTAGTAGAGAATAAAACAAAGGTAAAGGCAGAAGATCTGGTGGTGATATGTGTGCTTTGGGAAAATTAAAGCGGAACTGGGGTGGAGGACGGTGTTTGGGTGTCTGTACTAATCTTGATGAGGCACAGCCTTTGTAATTTCTTGAGAAAGAATACTTGAGGGATAGAATTTTTTAGATTTTGCTTGTGCGAAATGTCTCTTATTTAACTTTTACATTTCATTGATAGATTGTTTGGATATAAACTCATATAAATATTAGTTGCTGAAAATTAGTCTCCCCCAATTTTTTTCCCCCCAGCAACTTTTAGTATTTTTGTTTTAAAAGATGTTTATCTTGTTACTGGGATGGGCCTTGGTGTGTGTGTGAAGGTTTAGACCTCATCACGTTTGGTGTTTTATGTGCACTTTTCAGTCTGAAAGAGTGTTTACATGTGTTCAGAGAAATTTTCTTGAATTATTTCTACGGGAATTTCCTTTTATTTTTTTTCATTTCTGGATTCATTTTCTAATTTTCATATCCATTCTCATGTATTTTTCCTCTCATTTAATCTTTTATTTAAAGTGGTTTCTTCAACATCTTCCACTATAGCTATCAAAATTTTTATTTGATATTATACTTTTAGTTTTGAAGAGCATTTTCTGGTTTTCTGAGGTTTTGGGAGGAGGGAGGGGGCAAACGTCGATGGTTAATTTTGCGTGTCAACTTGACCAAGCCTTGGCGGTGTGCTGATGTGCAGTCAAACCTTGTTCTGGGTTTTTCCGTGTGGCTGGGTCCGGATGAGATTAACATTTAAATCAGTAAGCTGAGTAAAGCGGGGTGCTCTCCTGCTGAGCAGAGCGTAGGCCTCACCCAGTCAGCTGAGGACCTGACTAGCATAAAAGAGGCTTGGCTAGCCTCTCAGAAAGAGAGGATTCCACCTGCCTGAATGCTTTGGAAGTGGGACATTAGCTCTTTCCTGCCTTTGGACTCAGTCAGAAACAGGAGCTCTTTCTGGGTTTTGAGACTGTTGGTCTTCAGACTGGAGCTAGACCATAGGTTTTCCTGATTCTTATGTTTTTGGACTTGAAGTAGGAGGGTACCACTGGCTCTCCAGCCTGCTGGCTCGCCCTGCAGGTCTTGGAACTTGTTACCCTCCATAGTTGTGTGAGCCAGTTCCTTAAAATAATTAAATGTATATCTCCATCCCATTGGCTTTATTACTCTAGAGAACTCTGATGCAGAAGCAAGGAGATACCGGGGAATAAAGCAAAGTCCCTGCTCTTATTTTTTACATGAAAAATTTATGATGGTATTAATTATACTTTTCTTTAGTTTTTCTTTCTTTACCATGTTAATAATATTGTCTATTTTCTATGAGATTTCTCTTTCTTTTTCCCCCCCCAGTTTATTTCTTTGGTGTATATCATTCACGTAAGAGTCTTTTCCGCTAATGACTGGGGACACTTTGCTGTCTGGTCGTATTTAAGTGTATTGCACAAAAAAACCTGTGTGTCTATGTGGGAGTTGTCTACTGCTGATGAATAACCTACCTTTGCCATTGATGGACACTTAAGTATTGTTATGGCTTCTCACTTCTTTGAGAAAGCTTCTTTTATCTTGCTTAGAGTTTCATAGTTGAGCAAGTATACTCTCAAGATATTTTCTTTTTTTTTTAGGTAAAGCTTTTTAGGGTATCTAGATGTTTAGCCCCTGGAGAGTACACTTCCAGTCTTTCACTGCGGTGGGGATGGCCACGCACTGTGGGGAAAGGCTCTGGGATGCTCGCTTTTATACCAGTTTTTATTCATTTAAACGATTGTCACCCCGTCCCTCAACCACCCTCCCATGCGCTCGGGGCCTTCTGTTCCTGGCCTTCTGAGGGTTCTGCAACGAGTGCTGGTTTGCTTCCTCAAGATGATTTCCCTCCAGGTTGTAGAGAATTTTTTTACCCTCTTTCTTACATTGTTGTCTCCTTTTTTATTACCTTGGTTCTTGGTTTTTGCTATGCTTAACCTGAAGTCACTTATTATATTTCCCCCCTTTTTTTTAAGAGTACAATACAGGTCACTGACTAGCCTACCAGAATAAAAATTGGTAATACATTTAGTATCAACATTTATGACTTGAACCCTACCTCCAAAATAAAAGATGGCAGAATGGAGTATATGTAGTCTTTGTCATCCTGTGGCTTGATTTTATTTGCTTTAGAGCATGATAACACTGGGAATTACTTTTAAAATTTAGGTAAATTCATGCAGTGCCTTCAGTACACTAAAATATGTTGTAAGAGATTATTGAATTTATAGATAAGTATCAAGTTCACTTCAAGGATGTTAGAATTAAATATAAATATAAGTAATATAAATTAATATATAGCACTTTAATTGGTACCCTTTTCTCTCTATATTTGTTGATGGTGGGGAGAAAAGTCTTAATTTTTAAAAGTTAATTAATTTTTTTTTTTATTGTTCAAATACATTTGTCTCCATTTTCCTGCCACCATTTTCCCCTGCCTCACCCACCACTAATTTTGTTAATGAAAGTTTTTTTCCCCCTCCAGCCAATAAAACAGACTTTTACCACCAAATGTACATATTTGAAATTTGGTGGAACTTGGTTTATTTAATAATTTTACTAATATATACTGTATTCTTGTTGTTGGATGACTAAAGAGCATTAGTAAGCTAAGAGTATATTTTAGTAAAAATTGACTAGTCAACAATTATGGCCGTAGGGAGTAATAGTCAATTAAATACAGCTTAGAAAAAGTATGAAATTATTGACTCAGTTGTTGTATTTTGAGTCCTTCCTCTCCAAAGTGCTGAAATGTGTTTTGAAATTACTTAGTTGCATTAGTGGTCAGATTTGAGGCTTTTAACGTGTTTTTCATCAGTACCTCTGGGATGAGAATAACCAAGACCTTTAAATGCACTATGCATTTTGCATTGCTATGTAATTGTAAATACCGTGATGAAATATCGAAATGATCATGAAAGACGATAACCATTAAGCTTTTCTTTCAACTATTAAAACTCACTAAAGGTTATATTGAACTGTGGTTTATAAAATTGTTTAGACTAACGCCTTCTTTGATAATTATCTCAGAAGTGGAGAAAATGCATTAGGATGGCACGATTAACGATGGATTTTGCTAGTTTTGGCAACTTCCTTAAGGATTGTAGATAGTGTTTTAGTATGGAGAAAACTTCTTGGCTTTGACTAACAGCTAAGTTTATTAAAAAAATTAATTTTCTATTCTCATGGGCTCCAGTTTCTTTTTGTCTGGATTTTAATTCCTAGCATGTATTTATCTGCCTGATAAGTGATATTAAATGTTAATAATTTATAATTAGGAATGGATTATAGACAAATTAAAACTTAATAATATCTTTGAGAACTGTGACATTTTTGTAACACTACCCAAACGTGTAACTAAGATTTATATAGTCACTTCATTTCTCGTTTTGTCTAATTTTTTTTTAACTAGTGAAAAGTTATATTCCAGGTGATTAGATAGCAGTTACTGTGAGTTAACAGATAATGCTGGGAAAATAAGAAGCCTAATGCATTAGTAGTAATAGATTTTTGTTCCTGAGCTTTTATAAAAAATTGGACTCTTCCACCTTTATATGTTCCTTCATGTTTAATTTGTTTTTAAATTAAACAAAGTATTTTATGTGACATACAAAGTTAAGTTCAGGTCATAAAAAGTTTTAGATTGCAAATTTTTTAAAGTTATACTAATTCTTACTAATTTATATTTGTCCTAACTCATGCTGTTTCAAATCCTTGTGAAATTTAAATGCTACTCTTCCTGATTTTACATTATAAGTAAAAGGCAGTTTGTATACATAAATGAAAATAAAATCAAACTGATGTTTACCTGGCTATTAAATTTTAGTTTCTCCATTATTCTTTATCTTATCCATGTAGAGTTTTGAATTTTTTATGATTTATATAGTAAGAATCCCCACCTGTTGGAGTTTTAGATCATACAAAACTTATTTGAGAAAAATAATACTAGTAAATCTTTTAAATATAAGATGGATGATCTAAAGAATTATATATAGGCTATCCTTTTGTCTTTCTTCCTGATTTCTTTTTTTTTTCTAGTAAGAAAAGTAACATTTCTTTTTATAAAAGTTGATTTCCATTCTGAGATTTTCCTTCACCTTAGTGATCTAAATGAAAACTCAGTTAATTTAACATCCTGCCTCTTCATAATCTGGTGCTGTATCAGATGTCCAGGGCACTTGCTCAGAGTGGAGCATGCGGTGTGCCCTGACTCTGGCTTCCCTTGAGTCGTCACAGTCCCTTCTGGTTCTCTGCTGTTTGCCAGCGAAGGTCACAGATGTGTTCTCCTCGTGCCCTCAAAGCCTCAGCTTCTTGTACATCTTTCTAGAATCATTTTATGACTCCTGCAAGGGCATGAGATATTTCAAGGCTGTTTTAGGTCCACTTCTATCCTATTCCTGTGCGTTGCTCTGTTTTAGGGCAACTTTTTGAGACTTGTTATCTCCCTGTGCTCTACCTGGGAGGCGAGATGTGGGATCTTCTGTACCAGCATCCAAAACTGCCCCTGTAGGCTCTGCTTTTCTCTCTCCCTCCTCCTCCTAACAAAAGCGGAGGGCGGGGCCTGTGTTCTCCTCTCAGGGATATGCTTCTTTGTGGAACTTCACTGCTTTCTTTTCCACCATTTGTCTAGTTCATTTTGCTAGAAGGAAAAGGCTTTTTAAATTAGACAGGTACTTCTATTTATTCTTGACTTGGTTTACTTAGAAGTATAAGGTCTCTATTTTATTGTTTCAGTTGGTTGGCAATTGTGAATTTTGAGAGAGTATATATTGGAAACTTTGTGAGTCACTAATTTCTAAATATTTCTAAGTTATTGAATCATAAAATAAGAGCTTGAAGAAAATTTTAAGGGAGTATCTGAAACAGAGAGCTGTAAAGTGAATATGTCCATGGACATATCCTCTTAGTGGACGAATCAGTTTGAGAATATAGATCTCATGCCTTTGTGTTTATTGCTTTTTCCTCAGCAACACATTGATTTATTTCCTCTCCTGGGTCGCGCCAGTTACTACTCTCAGTTGTCTGACTGACTTTAGATCTAATTTCCATTCTACTGTATATGTTCTGTTAGTATGTTCTCTCACTATTCATGAACTAGAATCCTGTAACAAAATTACAGCATATAGCCATTTTAGCCCTGAGAGCCACCTTGGGTTTCCAAAATATAAAAGTAATACAAAGTAGGATTTTTTTAAAGAAAACAGAGGAGAAGGGATATGGCTGAAAAAATATAAGAATTTGGCAAGAGAAAGAGTAGTCATCAGGGGTGAAATTACATGGAATTTAATACTCTTAAAATATTACATTCAGAAAGTGGGAATAGAATTTATGGTTGAAATGGTAAGTAGTCCAACATTGTCTTTTGTTTTGAGCTTTATAAAAGAACAGAAAAAGATCAGTTGAGGAATATCATGTAAACAGATTATAAAGGTATCCTTGTTTTAAGGAACTTAAAGATTTTGTATGTGTTTCCAATTCTTGGAAAAAATACACGCGCAGACATACACACATTGGCATTTCTCAAATCTGGCTATATTTCAGTTTGGGTAGGCCTACCCTGATTGTATTAACACATACATATTTTGATATAAGAATTAAAGAAATTGATTTGTACATAGTATACTGGTTTATTCCCTCCCAAGCTTTTTAATGGATAGTCTATTCATAAAGAATATAGCTAACAGATTTATATTATCTTTTGCTAATTTATAGTTCACTTTTTGCTAGTGAACTATAGTTTTCCAGGTCAAAGTTGCCTAGCCAAATTCACTAATTTTTCGTGTCTTTTTCTCAACCATTAATTATCAATTTTTTATGGTAGAATGTGTACAAATAATTATGTTTATTTACTAATTAACTATGTGTTCACTTCATTTGGGGCGATGTATCTTTTTTCCTAAAGAAACAAAAACAAAAACCTCTATCTTTGGTCATGTTTGCTGCCTTCCTTTCCAACTTCCAATGATTTACTTTAGTGGCATATAATGTTACAGAAAAAAAAAGAGCAAGATAAATGTAGATAGGCTTATTTAGTTTACAGAGAATCAGATTGTTGCCAACTTGTCTAGTTTACTTTTTAATATCAACCATTCATGTGTTCATGGAGCTGCATTGGTTAGGCAGCACGTTTAACACAACTTTTCCTTTAAAAAAAAGGTATGAAATTGAACTGTGTGATTTTTAAAAATAATTGTTGTCTTAAAGAAATAATTTACTGAGTGAAATTCGTTCAGCTATTTTCTGCTATTTTTTAGGAGTGGCAGAATTCTATTCAGAAGAATGCAGGCCTTGCTTTTATTGAACTTGTCAATGAAGGAAGGTAATCTATTTTATATTCATTTTATTTTACTTTAAAACCTGCTGTAGCTTTGCCATTAAAACATAATTTTTTTGGTACTATATTTATTGTTTTTGTAATCAGTAATGTAGAAGATAGTAATTATTACAAATAGGTCAATATTTAATCATCTTACGGTTTTCCTTATGCTTGACGATAAAGTTCTGGTCTTATTTTTCAGTCAGTGAAGCTGAAGTTTCCAAAAGTAAAGTGATGATTCTATTAGCAGATATAAGGAAAACTGATACTTATTTGGACTTCCTATTAAGTTCTATTACACAATATTTGCAAAGCCAATAGTTAGACTAAGATGTTTATATTATCTCATGTCATGACCTGGTCATAAGGGACAGAGGGATCAAGTTTTTGTTTTGTGATGTGATGAGAAAGTGGAGAGGGGGGAAACTTGGTAGAATTTAATTTAAAGAGTAGAGATAGAAGACTTCAAGGGGAAAAAATAGTAGTAGGAAATTAAAATGAAGAAAATACAGAGATGAAAAGAAAGACACAGGGAGAAAATAGATTTAAGAGAGTGAGAGAATGAAAAGGTAGAAGTAACTTGAGGAGATGATGAGTAGACTTCTATGTGCCTGTTTTGTGGGAGCTGATTTTGAATTAATTGAACTGAAGACCCACGGTGTAGACTAAGAGGTGTGAGGGCTGCTGTTGGAAATGGCATTCTGAGCGAAATTATTGTTTAGGAATGTTTCTTTATAGCATTCTGGCTGGCGTTGAGAGACTGAAACCATCACTATAGGGACTATTTGAATAGTAATTAGGAATCTTGTTAGTGTTACAGAAAAGGTAAAAAAGGTATTAATAATTATTTGATATTAAACACAACTAAAATTCTTCCAGTCAGCAAATACAGCTGCTCACAGACTATTTTTGGAAGCCAATAAATAAGCCTGCAGTTGTAATGCCTCATGGTAAATTCTGTGCTAGAAGTAATTATGTACAGGTTACTAAGGCAGTAATGGTGGGGTGGGGGAGACAATTTGGGACGGAAGAATTAGGTTAAACTTACCCAGGGAACATGAGTCTTCAGATGTCTGTTCAGGGATGAGTAGGTTTAATGCTGTAGATATTTGAAAGTGGAGATTATGGATAAATTGGAGCACGTGTGTGTGAAAAGCATTACAAATGGAGGGAACAGAATATCTGAATACACTGTGATGTGGGAAGGTATATAGAGTGTTCGCTTGTGTGTGTGAGACACTTGTGTGTCTCTGCATGTGTGTGAATTTTGTAATAAAATTGAGTATCTGGATGCTAAAAGGCCTAATGTAGCATATTTGGACTTTCATCTAAAGGTGATGGGAAGTCTTGGAAGATTTTAAGTCAAGCAGTGTATTTGTGAAAGTTTGGTTTTGTAAAGATAATGGCAGAAATATTTGGGATGGATGAAGGAGAGGAGAGCTGACTGAAATCAAGAACAACAGTATCAAGTCTGTTACAGCGGTCCATGCGAGAAACAGAGCTCCATTGTAATCTGGAGTCTGGCAAGTGGTAGGAAATCAATAAATATTTCTCAATGAGTGAATGACTAATACTTTAGTTTTATTTTTAGCAAAAATTTCAAAGTGCTTGTTCATCAAAAAATAAATAGTTCTTTGGCTGAATTTCAACACTGAGGTGTTGGATGCTTCTAAAGTTAATAATAGAAAAAGATGGTGAGAGCTGTTGATGGAACAACATGTACTTGTTCTACCTAATGCAGAACACTGATTAACAGGTTTTTCTGTAGTTTATAGGGCTTATTTATTTAAAGAAAATTCTTGGTTCTTTTTTTTTTTTTAAGAAAACTTGTTATAAAAGTCAATTTTGATTAGTAGAGGCTCTAAATATAAATAATCTCAATTATGCAGGTTCCTCTTACATTTAATAGGTAAGGCAGCATAGTGTTGTGATTAGTTGCATTGGCTTTGAAGTGAGCCCTTTGATATTTGAAAAGTACTTTTACTTCTGTGAGTCTCCATTTTCTTATCTATTCATTCAGCCAGTATTTTTTAGGCATTGTGTACCATGGGTTATCTTTGATGCTGGGGATACAGCAATAAGGAAAACAGATAAAGATCTTTTTTTTTTTTTTGTAGATCTTACATTCAAATGGTCATTGACAGACTTTAAACAATAAACGATATAAGTAATGGGTTATATAATGTGCAAAAGATGGTAAGCACTGTCAAAAAAGATAATGTGGAACAGGTTGAGGGGAGTGGAGATTTTTGAAGGAAGTATGAAGGGTTGTTGACGCTTTGCAGTTTAAACAGAATGGTTAGATTAGAGCTCATTGATAAATGACATTAAAGCAAGTGCTTTAGGGATGCAAAGGAGTTAACCATTGGCACACATGGGGGGAAGCGTTCCAGGTCTAGGGAACAGCCAGTGTCCAGGGAAAGGCTTCCCTGGTGTATTCGAGCGATGTGCCCAATACAGGAAGAGTAAGGTGATGAAAGTGGAAAGTGGAAAAGGAAATAGGTCAGAGAGATGATAACATAGGGCAGGGTTTTGTGTGGAGCCTTGGCAGTTTATTCTCTGAGAAATGATAACCATTGTTGGATTTTGCCTAGAGTAGGGAGATGATCTGTTTTATGTATTACGCAGAATACTAAAAGATTGCCCTGGCTAATGCATGTAGGAGTTGAAGAATAGCAGTGAAGGGATGAATTAGGGAGCTACTGTATTGTACCATAATCGTTGTTAAATATGATGTTCACCTGGACTAAGGTAGTTAGCAGTAGAGGAGGTAAGAATCAGTAGGATTTTGAAATACTGAGCCAGCTTTGCATAGCTGGGGTAATTCCTACTTGGTCATAGTACATAATTTTTTTTTAAATTTAATTTTATTTTTTTCAAATAGATTTGTCTCTGCCTACACCCCACCACTTTCCCTTGCCCCCTTCCTCCTTCCCTCCCTCAGCTCTTACCCTTTGGTTTTGTCCATGAGTCCTTGACTTTCCTTGTTCCTTATTCCTTGTCATGTTCCTTGACTTTCCCCTTCCCTTCCTTTTCCCCACCCCCCTCCCTCAATTTTTTTTAGAAATAATTGTTCAGTATGGTTTTATTTGTTGATTTTTAAAAGGTCCTTGCTTGGGCTTACCTTGCACAATTTATCTCTGTTGTGGTATAATGCTATTCATGTTGCCGTTCAGCTCTTTTAGAGGCTGTCCTTTTCTCTGTAGCTTAGAGGTCAGTGAATGGTCAGAAGTTTTAGTGAAACCTTTGGCTTCGTATAGCTGGTAGATCTGTATTTTGTTTGACAACAAATTTTGGGTAGCTTTGACTTCCTGTCATTTTCCCCCCAAGTCTGTACTGTATATATGTGAAATTGTTATTTTCAGAATATCATTCTTCAGTTTCTGATTTGTTCTACTATCTCCTGCTCACCCCAACTGCAAATACCATCTCTGTCCAGGCCAGCTCTGGACTTTTCCTGTTTTCAGTTTAGCATGCATTTTCTGCCCTCTCTCCCAAATCAAGTCAGGTCTCTGTCAGTGAAGTTACTAATATCTGTAAGTAGCCGAAGGGTGTGGTGTTTGAGTAGGGCATTTCCAGAAAAGACTGGCACAGACTCTATTTGTTTTTACTCAGTGTTTAGCAGACTTCTGTGAGTAAAATTATTATAGATTTTAAGAACCCTGAAATGATTGTTATTCCTCAGTTCTGTTCTTGTTTTTCTGGGGGAGGATTTGTTGACCTCTTTCTTCTACCATAGTTAGAAGATCCACACCCAGGTCTTTTCTCGTCTGGTTCATTCTTTTTTCCCCTAGTCCTAGTCCTAGTTAAGTCCTAGTTGAGATGTCACCTCCTCAGGGCAGGCTTTCCTGAAACCCGTTACCAGATTACTTTTACCTCATTTCTTAAATTTTTTCCCCTCTCTCTTGCTCTCTTTTCCTTTCATCTTTATTGTCTTTCTCCTCCTGTAAAGTGTATATTTATGTTCTATAAGGATAATTCCCTTGTTTCTGGTTTCTGGTTGTATCCCTGGCTCCAAAAGAAGTACACTGCAAATTAAGTAAATATTTGTGTTTAATTGATGATATTATCTCTGTAAGTACATTGTATGTATAATCTTGATTTCAAATATTGTTATTTTTATGTAAACAACATTCTTTCTTATACATAAATTTATTTTGTACAGAAAATCGTGACTGTAGCCATGATAATTCTTTGAGGATTTTTACCAAGAGAAAAGAAAAAGTGTGTGTGTGTGTGTGTGTGTGTGTGTAATATTTACTATAAAACATTTCTGTATTTTGTGAAGAAATGAGTTCTATTATGCTATTCTCAAATATCATTATCCAGAATAGCTGATTCTTACTATATCTTATTGGGGAACCAATTATTTGAAAAATCTGTTTTTATATCATCTGTGATCATAGGTTTTCTAATACCCTTTTTCTGTTTTCTTGCCTATGCTCCTCATAGTTTGTATGAATTTGTTATTCTCCTGTGGTTAGAAATTGTCTATTTTAGTCCTTAGCCTGTAGAAAATATTAAGCCTTTTTGTCTTTTAAGTGAATGTAAACAATAAGCGGTAGTGAAAAGAAAACTAACATCCATTAATGAAATAATGGAGGTAGCGTCTGAAATTTTTATTATCTCTTTAGGGGATAGAATATATTTTAAAGAAACAGTTTAGAGGTTTTCTTTAAATCAGTGGATTTGGCTTGCCTTTTATAAATATCCAATAGACTGAGGTTAAGTGAGTTTACATAGTGATGGATATATTAGTGAAGTAGTTTCCAGTGTTCAGCTAGTGGACTTAATCCCAGGGGCTAAAAGAATAAGTAATAAGGTTTTCCTTTTCACTGGAGAGACCAACCTTTTTTTTCCTTATTATGTAAGTCTGACCTGCCTTGACCTCATTTATAGAGTAGCTGCTATAAATTTGGTCCTTGATTAATGTTTTATTAGTGTAAATAACATGAAGACCTTTATAGACTGAAACTACAGCATAAGGTTTAACGGACTTGATGGGTATCATTAGCAAATCAATTGCTTAGGTCAGACATAAATAATTGTTTGGTAGAAAGGCTTTTCTTAACTCTTACCTGTTTAATTGATAAGATACTTTCTCTGTAAATACATTGTTTTGATATTTTTGAGTCTAGTATTTGATATTTTTATGCCAACATTATGTATAGAAATAATCAGTAACATAATCATGTAATATTTCTTTGACAGTTTTTACCAAGACAGAAGAAAATATATATACATTATAGTAAAAGATTTAAGTTACAAAATTATATTTCCACATTTTTGCACAAGAACATTGTATTCCTGATTCATAATTTCATATTGTGTATTGAGTCGTTATCATCACTATCATCTCTACTTTGTTTTAAATAAGGAAGTAATTGTCCTCGCTGGATAGCTCAGTTTGTTAGAGCTTCGTTCTGATAGTCCTAGGCTGAGCCTTCGACCCCCAGTTAGGGCTCATCCCAGAATCAACCAGTGAGGGAATAAATAAGCGCAGCAACAAATCCATGTTTCTTTCTCTGTCTCTCCTCCTTCCTTGCTCCCTCCCTCCCTCTCTCAAATAAATAAACAAAAATTAAGAAAAATAAACGTGCAAGTAATTGTTCTGAAAGAGTTTTAGTTTTTTTCGAAAGGTGCAGCTTTCTTTAAACAATTTTATATTATTTAAAGAATATCAAAGCCTCCTTTTAGACTATTCTGTGAGGCTGTGGCACCACATTAAGGGAAGCAGGAAAGTCAGTTATTACTGTTGTTTTAACCTTCTTAAAAGAATCCTGAAGGCTCAGTGTTACAGTAAGATCCAGTGTGGTAAGTCACATTATTATGTATATTGGGCGTCAGTTGATTAATTTGTGTACTTGATTTATTTTATATAAGTTGCTTTTTTCCTTCACTTAATAAATGTTTAGTTGAAAAATGAATGTAGTTAAATGAATCCCAATAGAACTGTTGCTTACATTTTTCAGCTGTCAATCAGTTTTGAAAGTCTTTTCTCACTTCGACGAAGGTTTAGATTTTATATTTTGCCTTCTTATTTCTATTATTCTGAATAGCTTTTTGACATCTCTTCCTAAAAATTTAATATCTCAGTATCAGTGCTAATTTTGCCGTTAGAAAAAGATCCAGCGGCTACACAGCAGCCTTTCTTGTTGCCGTCCTGCCTGCCGTCTCCCCAACCAATGGGCTGCAGGGCTTTGGAAACTCCCGATGACGACGTGGGCGGCTGTGACGGGGCAGGCGCTCCGAGAGCGTTACCGCCTCTTATAACTTCACTTGTTTGGCTTGTGTCCCAAGGAATAATGCATTGGAAAAACACTAGTCATCCTGTAAATTTTATATATTTCGGCGGTTCTGTTTTTGTTCTTCTACTCTGGAATTCTGAGAAATCAGTGCCAATTCTCTGTAAATCAAATTTTTGTAGCTTAAAATGTCAAGGAATTCTATGGAGTTGCCTGTCTTTCTTTTTACATAATTTCTTAATGTTTCTTCTCAGTTATATTTTATTGGCTAATCACAGTTTTAAGTTTTTGATGGTAAAATTCAGGAAATTACTAGACTGTGAAACCTAATTTAAAGATATACTGCTCTTTAAAAATTTTAAGATACAAATTCTGATCTTGAATTTTGTACTTTGTTAATTACATAAGTAATTATAAAATGACCTATAATTTATAGTATTGGGTTTAGTTTACTAAAAATGTGTTTTGAGAATGTCCATAGATTTCTAGGACTTTACTTTTAAATCTGCTGTTGTGACTTCTTTTCCCCTTTCTTGAAAAGCATAGAAAGGGCAGATTGTCTTCCATACTGGTGGTCACAGTGCTTTAGTTATCCCTCTGGGCACAGTCGGTATCTGCTTATTCCAGCAGTAATTCAGACTTGGATTCAAATATGTAAATAGCCCTCATAAAAGACATAATGTTTCTAGTACTAATATACTTGTCTGTCTCCTCAATATTCCACTGCTTAGGTTGCACTACTGCTTTCTCAGCATTCATTTAGTAGCTCTAGCATTTTCTGTCACTCTAAATATCATATATTCCTCCTGAATGTCTGTGGAATAAGTGAGTGGAAGAAGGAATGGAAGGGAGAGTGGAGGAGAGGGAGGTAGGCAGGGAGGGAAACAGGGCAATACGTTTTTCATTCTGACCCCCTTGGCCATTATCTGGGTTATATTTTGGCAAAAGACAAAGGTATTTGTTGCATATAAACAGTTTGGCCAGGATATTGTCATGCTTGAGCCAACTGAAGATGAAGTCTCAGTTGAAGTAGAGAATGTCTCCTGGATGCTATAGAGTGTTTCTTAAAGGGCCATGTGCTTTCTGGTTAAATTTTAAAAATATTTGTGTAGTGAGATAATTTACAGGAAAATGTTCATTACATTTGATAAATAGTTGTTTGGATATGATCTAATTTTTTGGGTAGAGCAAAAAATCATTGTTTCAAAGATTTGTTGAGAGTTGATTTTCATCTCTCTTTACCCTTAACCTTGGATTGGATTGATATTGAAGTTTATGTGGGTTGTTTAGAAAGAGGCATGTGCTATTTTTTCTTCTTAAAGATTAGACTCTTTAAATTAGTGTTTAGTATTCAAGAGTACTAGCATTTTCTCCCCCTAATTAGGCTAAACATTTTTCTTTATTTTCTTTCTGTGTTTGGCTTTAAACCAATCTTACTTTTCACTTTTAATTTTCTAGCTTGATCTCAGTTTTCTATGGTTACTTCTCAATTTTCTGTTCTGATCGATGTGAAACAGCAGTGCTGCATTTAAATTGTGCTTTTACTCCTTAAAAATTTTAGGTTTCAGTGCTTTGAGTGCAGGATTTCCTGTTTAACCTTCCTTAGCAAAGCCGAAGTGTAGCTTTCAGGAAAAGGTAGTGTGGGTTCAGCATGCTTTAGAATATGCTTGTGTGTGTATAGAATTTGGAGAGCCTTACACATTTTTAAAAACTACAGCAGTTTATATCGATGAAATCATTTACTGTATTAAATGCAAATGATTACAGAAAAAAGGGAGTCAGATAAGGGGTTGGAGAAAGAGGAAAGAAAGCTGAACTTCGAGAAGGGTTAAATGAAAATGAAATGAAAGTGGAGTCACTTCATTCATTCGGAGAACATTTATGCGCACCAGCTATGTTTTGGGCATTGGGGATTTGCAAAAGGACAGGATAGTCGTCCTCACTCTCACACAGGTTATTTAAATTGTCATGGACAGACAGTGAAGAAGTAAAACATTTATACTGTGTTCAAACATGAAAAATACTATGAGAAAAACATGAAGAGAAATCTCAGTAGATAGAATATGGGACAGAGCGTGTTGTAATTTAAATAAGGTGGTCAAGGGGGGGATCTAAAAGGATGGGTTCCTGTGAAATGCTGAGCAAATGCTACTAACATTGAAGAGACAAAGGCAGTAACGGGAAACTAGAAGATGGTAGCAGATACGGTGTAACAGAGCAACCCGAAGCCGGGTTCCAAGTGAGGTGTGAGCAGAGCCATTTCCCTCAATGTTTTTTCTTTCTTGCATAAAACTCTCTCATCTCCCTCTTTATAAATACATTCTTGAGAATAAATTCTGTCACAGCCCTAAGAATTTTTTTCCTCTAGAACATGCTAACTTGCAAACACTAGCCTCACAACGACCGTGAGTTACTGTTTTAAAACACACAACTAAGGGTTATTGTGCAAAATCAGTTTAGGAAAACAGCTTGATGTCAGGCCATGTGACATTTATGTTACATTTAAAATGTATATTAAATTACGGAGCACTTAACATTTTCAGGAAAAAATAACTTTATGGAATATTTGCTATTTCCATTCCAATTATAGTGAAGAGTCTGGACACATTGTAGTCTCCCTGATAAAGGGTGTTGGCTCCCACAAGAACTGGGCACCCCTGGGCTAGCTCGGAACTGGGAGAGATCCCGATCGGTTTTACATCTGTGTGCACCGCCCGGAATCGAGTCTCCGTCCGTGACCATGTATCCCCCTAGACCCCGCACAGGGCCCAGATGGCGTGCTGTTGACTCTGCACCCGCAGCCCGTGTAATTTGGTTAGCCAGTGCCACTCCAGTACATGGAGTGCAAAGAAAGAAATACGTTTGTGTGCAGCCTGCTAAAGATTTTTGAAAGCTTTTTTTTTTCTCCCCCAATACTCTTTAGTTGGTCATCAGTCTTGTTTTTCAGGCTTCAGGCTTGTGTATTCTTTGATATTAGGTCCTTTGCCTCACTCAGAGTTGTTACAGAGAGCTTTACATCAAAAAGGAGTAGAGATACCAATGTAAGGGTGTTTGTGATACTGAATTGTGGAATATGCCAAGTGCGTGTTGCGGGAGGAAGTGAGAAAGGTGTAAGCAAGGAGGCAGTTACATGGAGAATTAGGTAATAATTCTGCAGAATAAGAATAAAACAATATTAATAAATGGAGATACAGTCTGAGAGGTTAGGTTTTAGTAGTTGTTTCTGAAGTCTTTCTTCAGTAATACGACATTTCTTTTTTCCTCTCAGATTTGGTTTGTGACTATGCTGTGTAGGTAATTCTAAAGAAATTACACCATTAGAAGGATTGCCAATTCAGGAACGTTGCTTTCATATTCTGAGTCGTTAGGGTGCAGAAAAGTGGTAACTTTCCTTTCCCATCAGTGGTGAGGATGTTTCGTAGGGAAAATTTGACAGTTGCTGCTAATGGGGGTCACAGAAAGCCCAGGAAACAGAGCAGTAATATTGGAAAACTCTTGGCGAAAACGTGTGCATGTGCTTACCCAAGGTCTAGACTAGTATAATCAGATGTGGACAATGGGCTGTAATGTAGTTACGGGAGATGGTTGTCATCATTACTGTTATTTATGGGGCCTCCCGCGTGAATCTGTTCTAGTTGGTCACTTGATAGGGCTGTTTGTTTCCTAAGGCTGACACAAGCATTTCTTTCCCCTCCTCGCACTGCAGGTATAAATTATACATAATTTTTCTTCTTAATATTAAAATATGTGAATTATTTTGTGCTCTGCATTTAGCGATATAATTTAATATTGAGTAAACCTAATATTTTGAGACTGCTTATTATACTTAAAAGTTTAGTTGGAAAGAATAGTTTGCACAACTATAGATAAATTACTATTGCTAAACACTGTATAATTTGTATATTTAGGAAAATATGCATGTAGATGGAAAAAATTAAAATATTTAGATATCTTATTTATATTTTTTTATAATGAAAATAAAATTCATATTTGTATGTCTTAAATAGGAGGTGTGTTAGCCAGGGCCTTCTGAAATACTAGATTTAGAAGCATTTTGTAAATTGTGAAGAAAAAACTATATGCTTCTTTTCTTTTTTGGAAATATAATATTAAATACTTTATTTATGCCCTAATCAAAGTTTATAATATTCTTCTAAATAAGATTAGATAGCATTATTTTGTATTATGCAGTGAAAATGTTTCACACTTAAATTTCTGATATAGTTGTGTCTAACCTAAAAGCTAGAGTTTTGCTTTGAGTTTCTTAGATATATGTGAATACTTGAGACTGTTTACTGTCAAGCATTGCCACAAACTACCTATTTATCAAATTATGGCTGAACACATGCTACCTGAATAGTGCCTCTTAGGTGCTATGGTTGATTAAAAAAGAAGAATAAGTAAAATATGTCTTTTCTCAATTAGCTGTGGTCTGATAGGGAAAAGAGAAGTATACATAGTAATCAAATAGAATTTTTACATTACTGAATAAACAAATTTAATACATGCTGTATACACAGTAAGTATGAGGTAAAGGTTGACATAAAATAAAGTCTTTATAGTGTAAAATTGCAGAGTATTTCTCAGGGAGAAGGAAGATTGGATTGGGTCTTAAGGAAATTAAAATTCCTGGCATAAGGAAAGGGCAAACGAGCAGATTGGGGATGGAGCTGGCCCTCGTTTTCTGTCATTCACTTAGAGTTGTGTGTGCCGGTCGCGGCTCTGGAGGACGTAGCTGTGGATGAGATACTACTGTCACGGCGAAAAGGACAAATGATAAACAAGTTAACGAACAAATAAGATAATTCAGGTAGCAATTCATGTTGAGAAGGAACAGGATGTAAGGAGAGAAAAGAGGGAAAGCTTATAGGGAGGCCAATATAGAGGATTTAGAGAAGATTTGCGAAGTGATAATTGATTTGAATGAAGAGAAGTTGCTAGCCAGTTTGAGACAGGTCACTGCATTTTAAGGTGAGGAAATAGCAGGGACAAAGTGCTTAAGGAGAAAATGATGTTGGTATATTACTGAACCAAATAAAAGGCCAAAGTGTCTGGAGCAAAATGAGTAAGGGAGTGAGTGAGGTTTGGAAATGTCAGAAGTGTTCAGGTTTCTGATCACACCTAGGGCCCTGTAAGCTGTGGTAAGAAATTTGGATTTAATCTTGTTCAGTAAGAGTGTATTTCAATTTCAGACAGAGGAATGGGATGATATGACATGCGTTTTGTTTTGTTTGTGCTTGAGGCATTTAACTGTTTATTCTTAAATTTTTAATTATTTTTAACTCTGGTAAAATACACAACCTTAACTATTTGAATGTGTGTGGTTTGGTGGCATTGAATATATTCATGCCATTTTGTATTCCTGACCACCATCCTTCTCCAGAACTCATTTCATCTTGCAAAACTGAAATGTAATTCCCGTTAAATAATTACCCCTTCCCTCCTCCCTGCTCCCAGCCCCTGGCAGTTACCATTATATGTTCTGTCTCTATGAATTTGACTAACTCCAGGTGCTTCATATTTGTGGAATCATACAGTATTTGTCCTTCGGTGTCTAGCTTTTTTTTACTTAGCATCACGTCTTTAATTTTCATTCATATTGTGGCACTTGTCAGTATTTCCTTCCTTTTAAAGGCCGAATAATCTTCCATTGTGTGGACATATCACATTTTATTTATCCATTTATCCATCAGTGGACACTCGGTTGCTTTCACCTTTTGGTTATCGTTAACTCCCTGCGCTGCTAGTCCCTGCTTTCTGTTCTTTTGGCAATGTACCCAGAAGTGGAATTGCTTGATCATATGATCTATGTATGACCCATATAAATAACTTTTTAAGGAACCCCTGTACTGTTTTCCTTAACAGCTGCACAATTTTACACTTCCGCCTATAGTACGTAAGGGTTTCAATTTCTCCATATTCCTGGCAACAGTAATTTTACTTTATTTTTTATATTAGCCATTCTAATGGATGTGAGATGGGTTTGATTTGCATTTCCCCAATTAATGATTTTGAGCTTCTTTTCTGTTGCTTATTAGCCACTTGTATATATTCTTTGGAGAAATACCTGTTCAGTGCTTTGCTCAGTTTTAAATCAGGTTGTCCATTTTTTTGATGTTGAGTTGTAGGAGATCTTCGTATATTCTGGATATTAACCGCTCATCAGTTGTATGATTTGCAAATATTTTCTCCCATTCCATGGAATACCTTTTTACTTTGTTGATTATATCCTTTGATGCACAGTTTTGAATTTTATATAGTCCAATTTGTCTGTTTTTTTTTTCCATTTGTTGCCTGTGCTCTTGGTGTCTTGCCAAGTCAAAGGTTTTGCCAAGTCAAAGGTTTTGAAGTTTTCCCTCTGTTTTCTCTTAAGAGTTTTATAGTTACAGGTATTATATTTAGACCTTTAATTCATTTGAGTTAATTTTTCCTACATGGTGGAAGGCAAGGGTCCAGTTTCATTCTTTTGCATGTGGATATCCAGTTTTCCCAACCTCCTGCCTCTGGTGTTTAAAGGAATGAATAGTGATACAGGTTTTGTATGGGGAAGAATTGATGCAGATAAATCAATGTAGATAGTACTGAAATATTTCAGGCAGGAATTGAAGGTGGCTTAGGCTCATCTGATAGCTGTGGTGATAGAGATATGTGGACAGGTATGTGGTATGTTTAAGAGTTAAAGCATTAGAACTTGCCTTCATGAACTGATATTTGGGGGTGAGGGAAAGAAAATCAAGGATTAATTGCAGGGTTAATTTAAATGGACTTAATTACATTTATAGAAGTGATAAAAATGAGGTAGGGATAGGGGAAGAGAATAGGGTTATACAGAGAGTAGGTAGGTAGGACCAAGAGTTCTGTTGGGGAATACTAAATTTCAAATGCCTTTGGGTATCCAAGGGAAAATTTTAGTTGGACAGTTGGCAGTGTGAGTTGAAAATACAGGAACCCCCCTCCCACCATCCACCCCCCAAAAAAGAGAAAAGAAAATATGGGGAAGCAAGAGTAGGGTTAGAGTAACAGGAATCAGCAACCATAGTGAGATTTACAGGTCGTAGGATAGATTATATAATTTATAGAGGAAAGGGCACAGAACTGAACTCTGGGACGACAACATTTAAGGTAATGCAGGGAAGGAGGCAGTAGGAAAGGAGACAGTGAAGGAGCAGCCCCTGAGTAGGAGGAAATCCAGGAAACTTCTTTATTTCATGTTGAAGGAGGTAAAAGAAGAAGAGAATGAAATGTTTTAAGAACTGTATGGTAGTTACCACCATTAACCTACTATTTGCATGTAGTCCTAACTTCTTATATTAGATTGTAAACTTCCTGTGGATAGTTTTATGCATCTTTGTATTCCTCACATGTAGTAGTCTAGAATTGCTTGGCATAAACCAGTGTTAAAAAAAAAGAAGTATTTTCCTTAAAAGGACTGCTGGCCCTCTAGCAATGATCAGGCACTGTTCTGTGGTCTGGGGATATAAGAATAAATTATACACGGTTGGTCCAATTTGGAATGGAAGACAGATTTGTAAATACATAATTGACATGGTGTCATACAGAATGATACAATGTAATAAGTACCACAAAAAAGGCACATGCACCTTGGTAGGAGATTAGTTTTGCAGAGGGAAACAGATGTAGGATCAGAAAAGGTTTTACTTAGTTGACTTTTGAGTTTTGCTTTGAAGGATAAATAAGATAGGCAAGATGGAATTAGAAATGAGGTCATTCCTGGCTGAGAGACTAGTAGGAACAGATGCAAAGAGGTGCAAGAGTAGAGTGCAACGTTTGAGAAAGCAGCCTTAGAGTGTACAGGAGTGGCAAAAAGAGCCTGGTTTCTGAGCCAGCCAGAATTGTTCACGTGCTTCTGTAGATCATGGGAAGGTAGTTAACTTTTTAAAAAGTATACAATGGTGATAAGATTTTCATTTTAGGAAACTGACCCTGTGGAGCACTGGCTAGACTAACGAGACTATCGGAAAGAAGTTTGATTGGAGGCTAACGCAGTAACTGAAGCCATGATACTGAGGGCGCTGGGCAAGAGGATAGCAGCAGCTTTCAGAGTTACTGCAGCGGTGGGATGGACAGCACTTAGTCTGCTAGATGTCGAAGAAGGAAGAGTCAAATATGATTCATTTCTAGCTTCAGTAACTGGATAAATAGCAATGATTTTTATTAGCCAGGGTTGAGAAGGAAAAATGAATGATCTCTGAATAAGGGATTAGTTTAATAAATTATGGCCCATTCCAGCCACGGAAATCCTCTGTATGATAGTGGTGCAACATTAAGTAAATGAACAGGTTTGTGTAGTATGACTCATTCACACTATACAAATGCATTAATACAAGTGTTAAAACTATTTTTACATACAAGCATATACATATATACATACAATAATTATGTATATGTGTATTTTTACATACAAGGACATACATATATACACACATATATACATAATTATTGTGTGTTTATATATGTACACGGATACCATATCTGTTGGTGTAAGTTTAGAAAACTGTAGAGACAGGAACATAAACTGTTAATGGTGATGGCTGATTTTTAAAAATGGAGTGGGGGTTGGTAGCTTTCAATTATTGCTTCATTATTAAAGTATTGCATGATTTTCTTTACCACCTATATTACTTTTATACTAAAGCAGCAAAGAAAAGGACAAAACATCAAGACTGAGTAGTATTTGTCTGTTGATCCATTGATTAATCTATCTGCTTAGTAAATGTCCATCTTGAAAATTAAATGGTAGGACAGGGCGTTTGGCTCTCTTCAAAATACAACACATTTTTTCCCCTTTCGTAACTTAGTTCCAAGTATTGTCTGCAGTGACATTTCCTTTTCTACTGGGGTTTTTTCATCTTGAGGAGCTTGTAATGATCTTTGCTTCTACAGAACTTTGGATAGCACATGTATTTTTATGTTATAGTTATACTTGTATCACTTATCTGTTGGTGCATAACACATTACCACAGACGTGGCGGCTTAAAACAACACGCATTCACTCCCTTGCAGTGCCTGTGCATCAGGTGTCTGGGTATAGCTCAGCCGATCCTCTACTTAGGATTTCACAAGTGTGCAATAAAGGTGTTGGCCAAACTGTGTTCCTCTCTTGAGTTTGGCGTTGTCTTCTAATCTCATATGGCTGGTTACTGGCAGAATCCAATTGCAGGGCTGAGGTCCCCATTTTCTTGTTGGCTGTCACCGGGGTTTGATCTCAGCTCCTAGAAACTGTCTTTAGCTCCTTGTCACATGGCTCTCTCACAACATGGCAGCTTACCTTTTCAAGGCTGGCAGGAGAATCTCTTCAGTCTGCTAAGGCAGAGCCTTATAACACATCACCTTTCTGTCAAAAGTAACCTAATTAAGGAACGACGGTCTCATCTCCTTTGCTATACGAGGTCTGTCCGCAAGAAGTCCAGCCATTGTTAATGTAATGGGAATGGTTTGCATGACATTGAGGTAACCTGGCAGCCACAGAGAGTGGACTGGAATGCACTTGCGTTAATGACGACTTCACTGTACTAGTCAGTGAGGTTGGTGGACGGTATTGAGTGAGCATGTGTACTGTGTGGCCGTTGCATTAAAAAATGACTTGAGTGAGTAGGGCAATGAATCTGCATCAAGTTATGCATTAAGGTTGAACATTCTTCCACGGAAACTGTTTGGATGATTCAGAAGGCTGAAGCGATGGGCAACCAGTTACTGGCAGCTTTATCACGACAGTGTGCCCACTCATGTATCACATCTTCTGCAGAGTTTTTTGGCAAAACGTCAAATTACCCAGGTGACTTAGCCCTGCTACAACCCAGATTGGGTGCTCTGCGACGTACGACTTTTTTGAAAACTAAAATCACTTTTGAAAGGGAAGAGATTTCAGACTGTCCATGAGATTCAGGAAAATATGACAGGGCACCTTGTGATGATTATTGGGAGAACTGTGTGAGGTCCTAAAGTGCCTGCGTTGAAGGGGACTGAGGCGTCATTGTCCTATGTACAATGTTTCTTGTATCTTCTTCAATAATGTCTTTATTTTCATATTATATGGCAGGATATCTTCTGGACAGGCTTCATATGTTCTTTTCCTAGAAGTGAGCCCCAGATTCTGCCCACGCCAAACTCAATGGGGTAGAATCATACAAGATCTTGTCTTATTGGAGGTCACCTTATGGTGTATCCACTATATCACTTACATTAATGTTTAAAGCTGAACAGACCTCATAGTAATCTCATGCTCCCCAACCACACTGTAAGGAAAGCTCATCTCTTGTATTTAGCTTTCTTTATAATAACATAGTAGCTGTTCAACTGGTATTTGACAGACAGGGAATTGTGGAGAAAGACGTTAAAAAATCAGCGTAAGTATTCAGAAGACTTTTTCAGTTATGGTGTGGATGAAATGAATAAGGTTTGAGTTTTAGGACATTGGCCATGAAATAGCATAAATTAAATCTGGAAATATCACAGAGGAAATACCATGTGTGCCAACTGATTAGAAGCCTGGAGGAAGGTGGTAGAGAAGAGGGAGAAGACTAGAATAACTTTGAGGTTGCTTGTTTGGGGACTGGGAAAATGCTGTGCCATTGACTAATCAATTCAATTAGTGTGGGAGTACTGTGAGGCAGTAAATTGATGTTAAATTCACGATGTGGTTTTTGGTCTCCAGAGAGAAACTAAGAAGCACAAACCAGTATTTCACATGTGCACTTGTGAAAGCCCTTGCCTTCTCTATCTGCCGAGTCATAGGAAGTTATTCATTAGCAGTTTTAAAACTGCACTAGGGATTGTTTTTGTCTGTAATGCCTGAATGTGTACTGTTTAATAGCATTGAAAAAACCTCCCTTCTGATGTTACCCAAAAATCATAGGTAAGACGTTGCATTAAGCTTGCAGATAGGAGGCAGCTGGGGGAGAGGGGCCCGGCCATTTTAGCATCTCTGTGCACAGATACTGTTTCCTTATTTTGTTTTCTAGTTTAGTTTTCCTGTGACACAGAACCTATTTTTTATGATTTCCTTTGAAATTCATTACAGATTTCTCAGTTATCCCACATTTTGCCTGTTCTTCTATATATATTCCATGTTTGCCTGAAAAGAATTTTACTTTTCACTTAGTGGGTGTAGTACTATACACGTATCTATGTCAGTCAATTAGATCAAGTTTGCATCACATTGTTAAAAAATACTCTGTAGCTTTATATTTTTGATACCTGTCTGTCAGCCATTTTCTTAGGAACATGCAAATGTAAAATCTCAAAATTCTGAATATCTTTGTCTCTGCCTTATTTATCTTATTTGAAGTGCTTATCTCTCTCTAATTTTGCTTCCTGGAGCCAATTTTTCTTATGTTAATAACAGTACAGCAGTCCTTCTTTATCTGTGGTTTTGCTTTCCATTATTTCAGTTACCCGTGGTCAGCCATGGTCCAAAAATATTAACTGGAATATTCCAGATATATACAATTCATAAATTTTAAACTGCATGTCATTATGAATAGTGTGATGAAATCTCCCACTGGCCTTCTTTGTCCCACCTTTGTGAATCATCCCTTTGTCTGGTGTAATGTCAACCAAAGGTTGTCATCACCAATTCAGTGTCAACAGGAGTTCCCAATTTGGGGTGCAGTCAAGGGGAGAGCCTTTATTCAGTGCAAGCAGCTCAATTGTGAAACAGCTCGGCTGCAGAATAGCTCACTTGTGATTTCAGCACAGTTGTGGAGCAGAATGGCTGTGAGATAGCTCATTACTGACAGAGCTCAATTATTATACCGTGTGACTGTGGAACAGCTTGGGTGAGGTGGCTCCCCTGCCACAGCTCTGCTCTGGCAACACAGTTCTGCTGGGCTCCAGCCGGTGTGAGAGCTCCAGCTCCAGTGTTACAGCCTCAGCCAGCGCGAGAGCTTCAGCTCCTCCTCCGGTGTGAGAGCTCCAGCCTCCGCTGGTGATAGAGCTCCAGCGCCAGTGTTGTTACAGCTCCAGACAGTGTTAGGGCTCCAGTGAGACAAAGGGGAGGCTGCGGTTTTAGAGACAGTTCCCAGGCAGGTTCCCAAAAGTTCCGGTTTTATGCAAATGAGGTTTCCAAATTTGTACTTTTTTTCTTAATTGTTTCTAATCATAAAGATCTGATTAGTTGGAATCCTGTGTTCTGATTGGTTGTTATAGAACAATTCTGATTGATCCGTATAAATGCAAATGAGGATATAATTGTGCAGTTCTAATTGGACAGGGGCAGGTCTCAGTGCTTTCTTAAAAAGACAAAACCAGAGCTTCCCTGCTGTGGTTGATTTAGATGGCGTCAAAAAGCAGGGCAAATGGGAGAAGCCAGGCGTTCAGCCGGAGATCTCTCTCCCCCAGCCGCCTCCCGGGATCCTGAATACGTGAGGAGCCCCTGTCAATACATGGCTGCTAGACTTACTTTATAAGACTTTGATCCTTAGTTGACTTTGGGGATTCCACCTCAGCAGATAAATCCCTTCTTGGAGTTCATTTCCAATGAATTTTTCTTCTTGGGAGGCCACACATTATTTGTGCCCTTTATGTATTTGTTCTGCTTTTTGCATGTTCCTCTTTTCTTTTTTGTTTTCTCCTTTTGAGCTAAATATTTTGATTATACAATTTTTTCTTACTCCCTTATTGTTTATACATTATTTTAGATACTTCTAATAGTTGTCTGGAGATTGCAGTGTGAATATTAGAGTTGTTAACATCTTATATAAATTGGTTCTTTCCCCAATTTGTGGACAATAAAAGAACGTATATCACTAATTTCCTTTATTTCTATTGTCTTGAGTGCTATTGTTAAAAAATTTAAGATTATATTTTTGAATGTTAGAAGTCATTATTGTCACCATTCTTTCAGATTTACGTGGATGTTTACATTTCCCATTGCTTTGTTTTGTTTTTCATTAGTGTGATACCATTTTCCTCCTGTCCAGAGACGCCCTTGTAATGTGGGTTATCTATTGACAAATTCTTTTTGGTGGTGATTAAATGTCCATTATGCTTTTGCCTGAGAGGAAAAATTTCTCTCTACCTTCTTAGGTTCTTGGGTTGAGGACCTGTGAATCAAACTGTCAAAAGACAGATAGGCAAGTTAAAAGATAGACTTTTTAAAAATTCATGTATGTTGAAGGGACTTACCAGAAATGTGTGGCTCAAGGCAGAGTTTCAGATTTGAAGGTTTGTACCATCCTAATGGTGGGGAGGGAGAAGGCAGCAGGGCATTTATGGGAAAACAAATGACTTTTAGGAAAGATAAATGGATCCATAGGAGAATAGGTGGGAGACACAATTTAGTGACAGTATCCCTTTTGGAAATTTCTTTTTCTTTCTTTTCTTTTCTTTTCTTTTCTTTTCTTTTCTTTTCTTTTCTTTTCCTTTCCTTTCTTCTTTCTTTCTTTCTCTTTCTTTCTTTCTTTCTTTCTTCCTTCCTTTCTTTCTTCCTTCCTTCCTTCCTTCTTTCTTTCTTTCTTTCTTTCTTTCTTTCTTTCTTTCTCTCTCTCTCTCTCTCTCTCTCCCTCTCTCTCTCCCCCCTTTCTCTCTTCCCTTCCTCCCTTCCAGAAGTTAATTTCTTTCTTTTCTTTCCTTTTCTTTTTTCTTCTCTCTCTCTTTCCTTCTTTCTTTCTCTCTCTCTCTCCCCCCTTCCTCCCTTCCTTCCTGAAATTTCTGCCTTCCCTTCCCCTTCCTCTTCCCTTTGGAAATTTCTTAAGCAGATGTTGACTGGTAGTTTCCAGGTAACAGAGTCGGTCTTCCTTGGTTGGGAAACTTCAGTGGAGAGGATTTATGACAGTTGAATAGATAAGAGCAAGATATCATCATCCAGATGATGATGAAGAAAGAAAAAGATATCAAAGAAGTCTTTTTTTGGGAGACTTTGCTTTTTGGCAGATAAGGAGAGTTCAGAAAAGGACTTCTCAGTGGTATATTCTGGATACCTTCACTTTTGTAATTGGGAAATACTTTCTGGGTATGGAATTCTTAGTTAGCTGCTCTTTTTGTTTACTTTGAAGAGGCCATTGCACTCTTATTTGCCTTCTATCAGTCTTATTATTGTTCTTTTGAAGACAAAAAGGTGTCCTTACGTGTTGCACTCCCCCCTCCCCCCAAGCTGCTATTAAGATGTTTTTCATTTGATGGTTTCATCATGATATGACTCAATGTCATTTTATCCTGCTTGGAGTCTCATACTCGAACACATGGCCCAGTGTTTTTTTCCCCTAGTTTTGAAAAAATATTGCTCTTTTTCTCTCAGTTCTCTTCAGTTAGTGCCCTTTTCTAATTACCTCTAAATAGTCTACTCTCTTTACTCCATATACACACATTAGGCCTTTCTACGATTTCTTGTATATGTTTTAGGTTTTTGTCAAATTTTCTTCATTTTTCTTACCATGCTTCTGTGTAGTTGTCACTGACCCATCTTTCAGTTAAGTGGTTCTTCTTTTGTTGAGTTTCATAAACAATAATTGTGCTACTAATTTCATGTTTTGTTCAGTACAGTTTAAAATCTTTACTGGATTTCTTTTTTTTATAGAATCTGTTCTAGGAAAAAGATTTTATAGAATCGTAACCAAAACTACATTAATTTTACAGTATTCAGATATGAAACTTTATCGTCTTGATTTTCTGTGAGTTGGTTTCTTTTTGGTTTTTATTCATTTGGTGTTATGTCTGTTAATTTGTGATTAGACATTGGGAAGTGTTTTTAAAATTGGAAGGGTAAATGTAAGTCTCTGGATGATGATATCTTGCTCTTGGGAGGATTTTCTTTTGATTTCTGATTAGCAGTGAAACTAGGTGCTGATTATGTTAATTTAGGACTGAGCTGATTGAATCAAAACTGGAGCTCAAAAACTCTTCGTGAGAGTTTGTCTGATTTTCGGTTTGCTTACTCCGAGCATGGAGCCCTCAGGAGGCCTTACAAAAACCTGGGCTTTTACTGTGGCCCTTGTGCACTAGTTTCTGGGTTCTTTTCACCTCACTCTGTGAGATTCTGAAATTTTTTTAAACTTTTTTGTTTAGTTAGTAAACTGGATATAAATCACCATAATGTTGTTTGAGATTTATTTTAATAGTATTTTTGAGGCCTGGTCTATTTCTTCTTTCCTAAAGTATATCTGGGTTTCTTCTGTAGGCCTGGGTAATCTACTAGGACCCATCTACCTTGGCAGGTTATAAAATTCAACTTTTTTGTCTGTAGCTCTGAAAGGCTGAACACAGTTCTGCTCAGCTTCTCTCTTCCCACCTGTGACTAGCAAGGGCTTTAATGGGGGAAAGCCAGGCAGGCTTTCTTCTCTAGGATCTTGGCTCCTTAAATCCTGGCTGCTGTGGAAACTCTACAGTGTCTTTAAAAAGATTGAAACAAATCTAATTAAGAATTTTTAGTTGCTTTTGTTACATAGTTTCATAAAAGCTAATCTGCTCTTGCAGGAAAGATATCTTTTTTGCTGTTAAATTCTTTAGTTATTTAGCGTGAAGTAATGATACTTCATTGGGTGCGATGTCAGAGAAGAGAGAAAACATTCTTCCCTTCCCAATCAAAGTGAATAATCATATATGGTATATGTGTATACATAGAGAGGTCTGTCCAGAAGGTATCCAGCCATGCAATATGAAAACTAGAGTCATTATTGAAGAAGATAGAAGATGTAAGAAACATTGTACATAGTTCAGTGATGCCCTAGTCCCCTTCAGAGTAGGCACCTTGGGACCTCACGCAGTTCTCCCAGTTACCTTCAGCTGCCCATCGTGTTTTCCTGAATCTCATGGTCAGTCTGAAAATGCTTCCCTTTCAAAGATGATTTTAGTTTTGGGAAAAGCCTGAAGTCGCAGGGTGCCAATCTGGGCTGTAGGGGGCTGAGTCACCTGGGTGACTTGATATTTCACCAAAACCTCTGCACAAGAGGTGATGCATGAGCAGGTGTGTTGTTGTGATGAAGCTGCCAATCACTGGTTGCCCATAGCTGCAGCCTTCTGAATTATCTGAATAGTTTCTGTGGAGGAATGTTCAAGCTTAATGTAAAATTTGATGCAGATTCATTGCTCTACTTGCTCAGTCATTTTGAATGTGACAGCCACACAGTACACGTGCTCACTCAGCACATCTACTGCCCCTGCTGACTAGTACAGTGAAGTTGTCATTATTCATCCATGTGCATTCCGGTCCATGCTCCTTGGCTGGCCGGTTACACCCATGTCACACAAACTGTTCTCGTTATATTAATAATGGCTGGACTTTTTCCGGGCAGGCCTCATATTTACTTGATAATATTCATTTCTTTATAGGTTGCTGAGCCAAACAATGAAGGATCATCTAGTAAGAGTAGCAAACGAAGCTGAATTTATCCTGAGCAGGCAGCGAGCAGAGGATATTCACAGACACGCGGAATTTGAGGTAGGTTAAACATACGGTTGCTGTGAGGAAATTAGCACTGCCTAGGTAAAATGGCAGTATTGCGTGATCAAACATGTCATCCAGAAATTAAGACTTAACCCTTGTGAGAGAACCTGGGAAGATAGTACAAGTCTCTGTAGCCCTCTACTCCAGTTCCTCTGCAAGTTACTTGCAGCAGCTTCTGTGTATGTGACCTGATTTTAGCCAGATAAGCTGGGCATTGAATCTGATAGTTTTACAATAAAGTAAACTGGTGAAGGACTTTTGTCCTCTCTGGACAAGACAGAGCTAGTTAACTAGAATTGAAGACCCCTATGGAAGAGGTAAGATCTTACAGGTTTCTAGAGAGAAGCTGAACACAGGCATGATGTTTCTGTACCTTGTGGTTTGAGAACATACTAATGTCTGTAGTAGAGGAAATGGGGGAGCATGTAGCTTTCTCCTTGGGTCCTCTCAGGGGGACTAAGTGGCAAACCCCTCCTGGGACCACTGCTTATCTCAGTAGTTGCACCTGAACATGTGCAACAAATGTTAATTCATAGAGGAAACTAAGGTGAACTAGAAGTTTGATAAGAATATTTGCTAAGAATTGGAAAAAAATAAAAAGCACCATTATGGGTACTTTCTTACATGTTAGAAGAAATAACATTACGTTTAGATTGTTAATGCTATGATCTAGTACAATGATTTTCAATGTTTTCATCTCATGGCGCACATAAACTAATTACTAAGATTCTGCGGCACACCAAAAAATATATTTTTTGCTGATCTGACAAAAATACAGGTATAATTATGATTCATTCATACTGGATGGATTTTGTTGTGTTGGCTGTTGTCTTTTTTTTTTTTTGAACTTGACAGTCTAAGGGAAAAGAGGTCAATGTCCCTGACTTAATAGTTAGGTATTCCATGTTTTAAAAATTCCCATGGCACATGGTTGACAACCACTGATCTAGGAAAATCTAAGAGATTCTTGAACATTTTTCTACTGGAATTAGTAGGGACTTTGGTAAGATTACTAGATACAAAATGAATATGGAAAAAATTAATAACTTTTCTTTGACTAGCATGCAGTAGCCAGGTAAGAATAGAAACAGAAATAGAGTCTTTTTATAGAGAAGACAAAAATATTTGGAGTTAAATTCTGTAAGAAATGCACTGGTAGTATTTGGAACAGAACTATAAAATCTTATTAATACAAAACAATATAAACTGCTGGAGAATCATTCCATGCTGGACAGTGTACTATGTTCATTGTGTATGTGTTTGCGTGAGAGAGGAAAGGAGAGGAGGCCGGGAGTGAAAGGAGGAAAGAGAGAGAGAGAGAGAGAGAGAGAGAGAGAGAGAGAGAGAGAATGAGAATGAATCAGTTTTATTTTGACATAATTTGAGACTTAACAGTAAAGTTACAAGACCAATGCAAAAACTTCTGTTCACCATTCTAGATTCTGTGATTGTATTATCACCTTTATGTCTATCCCTCGTTTTTTGTTTTATTGAATTTGAGAGTAAGTTGAAGTCCTAATAACTTTTATCTCTGATTGTTTTAGTGAGAATTTGCTGTTTTATTTATTTATTTATTTATTTATTATATTTTTAAAGGTTTTATTTATTTTTAGGGGGAGGGGTGGGGGGAAAGAGAGAGAAACATCAGTGTGTGGTTGCCTTTCGCGCGTCCCCTACTGAGGACCTGGCCAACAACTCAGGCAGGTGTCCTGACTGGGAATCGAACCAGCAGCCCTTTGGTTCGCAGGCTGGTGCTCCATCCACTGAGCCCTGGCTGGTGTTATTATTTAATCTACTGATCCTATTCATATTTCATAATTGTCTCCATAACATTCTTTGTCTTCAAAAAGAGAAAATTTTAATATCACAGAAATGTTACACTGTTTTCAAATTAATACATACATTTACTACAATACCATTAGCATACCATTCTATTAGAATAACAGTGGAGTAAATTGGAATTTAATTATCCCTTTTACAAATATTCAGTTAATATCTGGAAATAAGTGCTTTTATATAGCACTAAGATTTATGAAAAAAGATTGTTGAGGCAGTAATATTTGCCTTTCCAGATAAACAGTACTAATTAATAATATAAAGACAGCATATAAAAAAATACTTCAGATGGAGTAAGGATATAGGATGAAAGATGATGTAGTAAATATTTCAGAAAAATAATTGGAAAAATGTAAAAAGGGAACTGAGGCATATGTGAGAATTTTATAACCAAGAATTGAAAAGAGGAAAAATACTTTTAAAACACTGTGTTATGCAAGAGATTAAACCGATTTGAACCAAACAGTTTATGTGTTTGTTGTTCAGTTGAGGTGTGATGGGGACAACAGCAGCTAATGTTGCGTGAGTCCTTAGATTCTGTTAGGGGCTGTCATGCAATTTTTATGTTTTAACTAAGTTAACCCTCACAATAAACCTTTGAGGTACTAATGTCATTGCTTCTCATTTTATCAATTAGAAAACAGCATTAGGAGGAAGTAGCCCTGAGTTACAAATAGAATTCAGATCTAGGCAATTTATTTCTTAATTTCTAATCTATGCTGTTGATTCACATTCATTAGATTTCTATAAAATGTGTGAATAGGATTTATCTCTGGCATACAGTAGCTTTATTTTGAGCTATTTAATTTTATGGTTTATCTAGTACAATTTTTCATGATCTTTACCTTGCTTTGAGATTTATAATATTGTAATATTATAAAGCATGATAATAAAACACCTAAATAAAAACAAGTTTTTCTAAAAATTTTATTGTTACCTAAGTTTTTAATGGAGAAAATAGATTTGTTCAACTATTCCACATGAGAGCCACTTTGAAGATAGCAAACATGTTTTTAATTTACTAGTCTTATTTTTACAGAGAAAAGAATTCCCTTTGTTTATGCCGTGAAGCCCAATTGATTGAAGCATGTTCATGTTTAATATATTTTTAACAATACTGCTCTTAAATCTTCAATAATACTCTACACAGAATGAAGCATATATTTTCCTAGACAGCTTATATTCTAAAGGTTATCTATATTCAGCCTTGAATTTATGCTGTGAATTCTTTAATAATATATCTGAACTTTATCTACTGCTAGTTACTTCCTCCTGAAAAAAAGAGATGTTGTCATGTATTTAATATACCATTTGTGGTTGTAAAGTAGCTGACTTGTTTCATTTATTATCAAGGGATTGATGACAGGGTAGATCTGAGGTGCACAGCGCCGCAGTTCGTTGCGTGATTCTCTTTGGAGTGGGCTCCCCTTGACATCTTCTGCTTTTGATTTATGTAGGGCTTCCTTGGATGTCATGACATCATTGATTAGGTGTACATCTTAACCTTATTTTTTAATCTTACAGCTGTAAACAGAATGTTCATTAAAAAATTATGTTGTGTATGACATTGGACCCTGTCTTGTAAATGTGGTATACTTATGGGTGCACACAATTCATGGCAATCTTTTTGTTATAAAATGTGTCTATCAAAGTTTAGTTTATTTAAACTAATGTGATATATCTATAAAACATGTGGCCAAGATTATCACACAGTAATTTAAATTTTAAAGTGGCTAATGTTATGTGAATTTCACTTCATTATTTTAATGAGTTCGTGAATGTGGTGAGTATATGGGATATTGCAAAAAACTTAAACTAGTTTGTTTTACCTGAACTGGTAGATGCTATAATCCTCTTGGATTAGAAAATTAGGAGAAAAACCATATTGGAGGGAAAGTCGAGAATAGTTTGCAACACACTGAGGGTTTGACTTTTGGGGCACTGAGGAGAGACATATTTGGTAGCAATTTGGTAATATAGATTTAATGCCTAGATAAGATATATCTTGATATAAGAGTTATATTTCAATGTTATTAGCTGATAGTTGTAATTGTAGTGTCACTGTGCTTGAGTCACATATGTAGAGGATAATAATAGTACCAAGCTGTCTTAACCATGGAGTGTTAACTGAATTCTTTGCCAGGCATCCAGTTGAACTAATTTATTTAACATTCCATATATGCACTTAAACTTTATTAGGTGTTTAGTAACGCCCAATCATCCTACGAAGTTTCTCTGGGAGGCTTGAATTCCCATAACCCAAATAAATTATTTAATTCATGCTCCCCTCACCCCCAAAGAAAACCAAATGCTTCACTCTACTCATACTGCAACATGGAGCTGTTAACTCATATTTGTAACAAAAGTAAATCTCATCAGCCTTGACTGGCATGGCTCCGTGGGTTGGGTGCCCCTCAAGATGAAAGGTCGCAGTTGGATTCCTGTCAGGGCACATGGCAGGCCAGGTCCCCAGTTGGGGGGCACACGAGAGGCAACCGACTTGCACGTCGATGTTTCTCTCCTCTTTTTCCCTCCCTTCCGCTCTCTCTAAAAATAAATAAAATCTTTAAAAAAAGTAGATCTCATCAGATGCAATGAATGCTGAAACTATCTCCAAATTAATCAATATATATTGGTTTTTTTCTGTCCCATTAGAGAGCAGCCAATCTGATTGGTTGTTTTCTTAGAGCCCTTCCCTGCTTGCACCTCTCAAGACTATTTATTCATTTGCCTCTCTTTCTTGAATCAGTCTTCCTTTTCTAGTGGGAAAGCACAGGAACATGTTATAATATATTTTATCTTTAAATAAGCAAAAAACAAACTCAGAACGTCTTCTTTGGATTCCACTCTCCTGCCTCCTATTTTTCCATAATTATAGTAGGCAGTGTTTACATTAGTTTTCCACACTTGTGCATTCTTTCCCTTCCCTCTGAGCTTCTTCAGGGCACTTTGGCTTCATGGCAGTCAGGCTGGTAATCCACTACCACTCACTCCCCTGCGAAACTTCTTGAGATCACCAGTGACCTCAATATAACCAAGCCCAGTGTTCATCTCTCTTTGTTTTCAATTTAATAAACTTGTCTCAGTATCTAGTGCTGTTGACTACCCTTTCCTGCCTTGACTTTTATTGGAATCCTATTTTCCCTTTACTAACCACTTTGCTATTCCTTTTCTGGTGTCTTTTTATCACATATCCGTAGTGCCTGGTGCATTGCTTTACACATAGTAGGTGCTCAGTAAATAATTGTTCAGTAAATGAATGCTAATTACAGTTTACACATTTGGATTCTTTCTCTCATTAAAAGTGGGAGTGCTGGTTCTCTGTGGAAATAGAAAGGATTAATTAAATTATGTGAGAAAGGCCATGGCAGAACTATTTTCTACCCTATGACCAGCAAGAGTAATAGTTTATAATATTGTTTCAGATTTGCGATCCGTGATTGGTGACTCTCAAATTACAGATTTGAGTTCCCCAATCCAAAAAGTGCTGATTGTGCTTTAAATGAAGGAGTAGGTAGTTTAAGCTATAGAACACAGGTTAGCACACTTTACATTAACAAATCGCAAGGAGCATTGTTGGCTACATCGTTTGAGCTTCTCTCTGGTGTTGAAGGGTAACATAAGTTTGAAACTGTGTTATCAGAATTATAGCAGGAACACAGAGCTAGACAATGTGTTCTGATTTTAGGCTCCACTATTTATCAGTTGGAAAGACTTAGGAAAAATTTAATGACCTTCTCTTGGTTTCCTTTTTATAAATGGATATAATAAAACCTTAATTAAAGATGTATTATGGAGAGTAAAATTTTATAATCTTGCAAATGCATTGCAAACTGTATTAGTGATTGTTATTATTTTTGTGGCTAGCATAGCCAAGTCAACATCTTCATTTGAGAAATTTAAAGCTTTTCAGAAGAATGGTATGTTCATTAATTATTTGAATTTAGATTAGTTTTATGTTTTGAATAATTTTGGTGTTTTGTAGATTGTAACAAATCAAGAAACACAGAAATTCTGATACTACTGTCCTTTACTTTTAGTTTTCCCCTTCATTTCTGTTTTAAACTGCTCATTTGGAATACAGACAGGCAATGCATTTTCTTGTAAGACCTATTATTTAAGTTATTCATAGATACATTTTTTGAAAATGAATTTTCTAGTATTGTATTTTCTAAAATATATTTTACTAAAAGCTGTTCAAGGATTAGATAGTTCAAATAGTATTTTTGAGATCATTATAAGTAGCATATGGTTAGTATTGTTTTCTTGAACTATTAGATAAAACTATATAAAGAAAGGGAAACTTCAGGTTGTTTACCAATTCTGCTATATACTAATACTGTCTTTTAAAAATTGTTTCATTTAGAAACATTTAATTTCAGATGACTTTAAAATATAATTGCAGTTCATATATTTTTCTCATGATTTCTTCCATCAAAGCATGAAGAAATGAATTATTGAAAAGATAAAAATACATTTGTTTGCCTTCTGTCAGAGTTCATATCCACAGCCAACCTTGATAGAAGACCAGAGTGATTTAGACAAGTTTGCTTTGGAGATTCATAACATATGCTTGCTGGACAGAATTGAGTTATCTCTGCTCTGGAGAGTAAGTTATTGTAGCAGGAGCTGACAGAGATGAAGATAACTGAGGGAAATTCAATTACCTTTTAGTGTTTTCTTTCTAATAGGATTCTTAATGTGAAAAAGATCCTTAGATGATGCGCCTCTGTTACTTGTGAGATCTGCCTTGATACCTGTTTCCAGAATACCACGAACTTTCAGTTCCAGGCCTTCATTAAGTATGAAATAGGCAGCTTACTGTTAAGAGTAGTTTTGATCGAAAGGTCTTATTTTTACTTGATGTCATTTGCTATCTTATAATCATAACTGCCCTCTGTGGTTTCCTTTAACAAGGTATATATTATTTTAATATGTTGGGAGTTATTTTTGCCTCCCTTTTGAGTGCTCTCTCTGGAAGTACGTTTTAGCCTTTTAGTGTTGATATATTTCTGTTCCTCTAATTATCATATATTGAAGCTGGGTAACCTTGTTAAATGCTGGTAGACTTCCCAAGCTTCCATTGTCTCTTTGCTTTTTCATTCTGTCAGACTTTTTACTAGAATGGTGTTTACTTTCTCACCCCCCTTTACTTCTCAGCGTCTTGCTGCCTGCCTTCTCTTCTTTCCTTTTCATCCTCAATCCTAGAACAAATAACTTTGAAATGTTCTCTTGAATATCAGTGATGATCTAATTGTACTCTCCAGTGGCTCTTTTTCATGACTCATCTCCCTTGATCTCTGCATCATTTGACATTGGTGACCAGCCCTCTCCTTTTTGATTTTTAAAAAGTTAAAAATAAAAATTTTAATAATATTTTGATTTTCTTTACTTTTTTTTTTGGCTTGACTTTCTTATCCAGTGTTTTTTGATTAGCTTTTTACTTCTCATGGTTCTCTTTGTAGTTTCATCTTTCCTTTTTTCATTTCTTTTACCGAAAATGTAGGTTTTCCATAAGAATACCTTCTTGGTACTCAACTTTTTGCGCTGCCTCAGAAGTAGCACATAATGTCAGCATAATCTAAAACTTCTATATAGAAGACATTAAATATTTTTAACTTAATTTTTTATGTAATAAGTGTGTTCTATAGATAATTTAAAATAAAAAAAAATCACAAGAACACACATAGTGAAAAGACCCCTTTTAACTTATTGCTGGATGACTTCTTCGTCCTTGCCCTTACAGGAAACTGTTGTTTTTTTTTTTGTGTTTCCTTTTTTGGTTTCTTTATGCACATGTTTACAGTAGTAACATATATTCCTGCCCCCTTTATACAAATGCTAAGTTATATATGCTCTTTTGTTTTTTGCTTTTTAAACAATAATTTTGGGAGATCTTTTACATTCCCATCAGCAACATATGTTTTCTGATAGAACATGTTATTAAACTTTTAACTTGTAATTCTCATAGAATATCCATGGCAGTATGTAGATTAATTTGTATTTCCTTTCTTTCTTTTTTTTAATTCGTATCTCTCAGTGTAGTTTTAACTTATGTTTTTTTATGAATATGATTATCTTTGAGCCTTTTCTATTTCCCTTTCTGAGAACACACACTTTGCCTTTTTTCTTTAAATTATGTTATTGATTATGGTATCACAGTTGTCCTGATATTTCTGCCTTTGCCCCCTCCACCCAGCACCCTCCACTCCCTCAGGCCATCCCCTCACCGTTGTTCATGGCCATGGGTCATGCGTATGGGTCATGGCCCCCCTCCCACATCAAAATATTACTAATATTAAAACCAAAATATTATTAACATTAAAATTTGACATTTTAATTTTGATGTATCTTGGAGTGGGTCTCAGGCCCTGCCTGAGCTCTAAAGCAATCTGATATGGCTGCTACTTGTGCTGGGCTTGGAGATTCCCAGGCCAAGCCAAGCTGTGAATCTAGGCTGGCTGTTGCTAGTGTGGGTCCTGGGGCTCACTGAAGCCAGCTGGTGCTTGTTTGACGGGCTTTGGGAAGTTGCGAAGCAGGAGCCAAGACCAGCCATTCAGATGGAAAAGCAGCTTGGGTGGGCCCAGCAGCTGGGTGAGGCAGAGTCTCTGGGGATCTTCAAGGCAGGTCAAACAGTTTTAGCCAGGTTGATGGAGTCTCAGATATGCCATCAGCTTACAGGCTCTGTGGGCGGAGGGTTTAGAAAAGAGACAATGGCTTCTGCTTGCTTTGATGCCAGACTTCAGTTTCTCCCTGTATACCCCCGGTGCCTTTCAAGCTGATATCCTGGTGCTGGAGCCCAGAGGAAGTGAGTCTGAGTATCAAGTCCTTGTGTGGTTTCTTGAAGAGGAACTGCTTGGGGCTCCAGCTGGTTTTTGGAACCACAAGTTGGGGGTACGTACCTTCTTGACACTGGAACTGTGGACTGGGGACCTGGTGTGGAGCTTGGACTCCTTGCTTCCATATTCAAGTACATCCCAGAATGTTAACCTTGAGCTTATGATTTATTTATTGTAGCCCGAAAGATGCGCAGTAAATAGCAGTATCAATTATTAGAGTAAATCACCATGTGATAATTTTGAAATCCCCTTTCATTCACTTTGGTAGACGATTCTTCCAAGACCTTAAACATACTTTCTTTGTTTATTTTACTTTCTTCTACTGACTTTACATACTTGTTCTTATGTACATGTAAAATCAGTGGAGTGCAAAATAATCTGAGATATTTAAGATTTAGTTGAATGACAAAATGTTTTAAACCTTTGTCCAGTTTTTTATTTTATGTTTCCATTACTGATTGAATTCCCTATTTTGTCTTTTATTTAGTGGTAGAAATGACGTGTAAATGAAATATTATGATACTGTTTTTTATTGCTTTTAAAGTGGACTTGCAATTATAAGCAGTGCAAAGTATTTTTAAGTAAACTTCCCATTTATGCTTTTCTATTTGTATTTTCTTCTTCTTTGCTCCTCCATTTTTTATTTTATACTTATGTTTTTCCCTTAGACTTTTTGCTCATATTTGACTATCTAATCTTAAAAAGTAACTGAGGAATGAATGGTTACAGTTAAAGATAACTTTTTTGAAGCTAAATATGAAACCATTCTGTTTTCCATGATGGGTCTACACTGGTGATTAATGCACCCCATTGTCTTGTCACATTCTTTTTTTGATGTACAATTTGCATAATCAATTGTCATTTCTGAAGAGATGATTGATTAATCTTGAGTCATCATAACAGAGTATTAGAATGACAATTCTCATCCCAGCTTTGCTATTTTCTTGTGAGCATTATGGTTTTGGACATCCTTCTGAACTTCTTTATATATATTTCTCCATGTATAGGACAGGAATAGTGAAATGGTAAGCTTGACAATATAATGTTTGAAATTGTACCTTTTCTGTCATGATCATTTCCTTTACCTTAGAGAAAAACGATGTTGATAAATAATCATGAACGTGATAAAATGCTAGCATAGTTAACTAAAAGAGTATTCTAGTCCTTTTTAATGTCCAAATCAGTCTAGTTTGAGTACCCAGTCAATGAGACCACATGGTTTCTATGGTGCAGTTTAGCATAGTTCTGACTGTCCCGTCAGATAACCTTGTGCATTAATCTTCACTCTGTCATTTACTGGCTGTGTGAGCTAAAACACCATGGTGTGTTACATGCTGTTCAGTCAGCTCGGACTCCTGGTGACTGTATGAATGGGTGATGCCACGGTGTCCCGCTCAGCTCCTGTAGACTCATGCCCAGGGCTTCTTGTATGGGGTCAGTGCATCTCATAGTTGGTCTTCCTCCTCCCCTGCTGCCTTCTATTTTTCTCATCATTATTGTCTTTTCCAAAAAACCCGGCTTTCTCATGATGTGCCAGAAGTAGGACAGCTTTAGTTTTGTCTTTTTTTTTTTTAATTTTTATTTTTTGGCCTTTTTCGGGCTTAATTTGCTCTAAGACCCACTTGGTTGTCTTTCTGGCAGTTCAAGGTACCTGTAGAGCTTCCTCTAATACCATATTGCAAATGAATGAGTCTTCTTCAGTCAGTCTTCTTCATTGTCCACCTTTCACATTTGTACATAGGAATTGGAAATACAAGGGGGTGATTTGGGTCTCTCCGGGTACATCTTTGCTCTTGATGATCTTTCCTAACTCCTCCCTTGCTGCCCTTTTGAGTCTCATCCTTCTCTTCTCGACTGCAGTCTCCACTGGAATTGACTGAGCAAGGTAAGCAACGTCTGTAACAATGTAAGTGTCTTCATTGTTTGTGTTACAGCTCTTTAATTTTTTCTGTTGCTGTGATTTTTGTCTTATTAATGGTCAAATGCAACCCTGCTTTGGCACTTTGTTCTTTCACTGTCCTCAGAATTCGTTTCAAAACATTGTTACTTTCTTGCCGGTAAGATGGTGTCATCTGTATATCTAAGTTATTGATATTTCTTGGACCAGTTTTCACTCTTTCTTCCTCTTAGTCCAGCCTGGTTTTTTGTATGTTAAGTTTTTTGGGTTTTTTGGCACATATTAAACAAATGAGATAAAATGCACCCTTGCCTGACGTCTTTGCCTGTAGGAAATTATTCTCTCTCTTCCTATTCTGTCCCAAGAGTGGCTTCCTGTTTACAATACAGATTATGTATTAGAAAAATCAAGTGGTAGCTTCTCATGATTGACACAGTCAAAGGCTTTATTGTATTCTGTAAAACATAGATTAACTTTGTGAAATTCTTTGAAGCGCTCCAGTATCAACAGATGTTCACAGTTAGGTCTCCAGCGTCTCTTCCTTTTCTGCATCCAGTTTGAACAGCTGGCATTTCTTGCTTCATGTAACAGGATCTTTTGTTGTATCATCTTGAGCATCGCATTACTTGAAATTCTCCTCTTTTGCCTCATCTTAAAATCATGATAGTAATGGTGCTTGCTTACAGAAATTTTGTGAAGAGTAGATGGGATTTGACAGACTGCCTGCTACTGTGACTCCATATTGTATTCAATAATGCAGCAATTATTGCTTATATAAAACTGAGAGTATTAATTTCTCCATTTAAGTAATCTCTGTTAATTTCCAAAGAATGCTTATACCTCCATCCCACGGTTCACCCGGGACTCTTCCCTCTACCATAGGGCCCAGACTATTGCTGTATCAGAGCTCAGGAACCTACTTCTTACCACCATACAAGTAGCTTTTCCAATAATGGTAGAGGGCATAATAATGCAGAAAAAAAAATAAAATTCAATACTGGATATCGTAGGTCATGATTCTGTATGGGAGGTTTTCACTTGACCCTTTCTTGACCTCTTTCTCTATAGCCCTTGTCCCTTTGCCATATTGCAGGGGCTAGTTCAGCTCCCTGACACAGAGAGCTCCTTTAACCACTTCCATTCTTATTGAAGTCCAGGTCCACCTGCTTCCACCCTCAGAGAGGAAAGAATATTGGTTCTTTCTTAGTTCCAGGTTTGCCTTTCTCAGTTTAAATGACAACGGGATTCCTTAATTCCTCAAGGGAAATTCCCACCCCAGTCTGCCATGTATGTTCTGGTATATATTCTATACCTGGATGATGCAGTGGTTATACTTCTCAGTATATTTCCAGTGACTGATGTATTCAATCTGGAATGCACTATTATTAGAGATTCTTCCAGAATGTGTTTTAACTTGTCTCATTTTCTATTTTAGTTTTTGATAATGGCCAGATTAAAAGTTGAGCTCACAGCACTTTTTGTTCTGTCTTTTATGGGTAACTTTTGAACAGATCATATGCCATAAACATACCTATACACAGTGCATGTAAACAACACACATGTAATAGTGTAATAATTTTTAGAGTTATTTGTGAAACTAAAAGAGCTATCATTGTTGGGGCAAAGGAAGACCACTTTTACACGAGCTGATATTTCTGCCTTTGTTTGAAAATTACATGTGATGCTTCTCTAGCTTCAAATAACAGAGCTATATTACTAGGCACTCCATTAAAGATGGGAAGTTAGGATAGAAAAGGAAGTATAACATACGTAAAATTTAACTCCTACCTGTGAGCAGCACTGACCAAATTATTTCTAAACTGAAAAATACTTTTTTCTTCATTATCTTCTAAGTATATCCTAATAATATAAAATATATTCTTGATAGGAGACTGGCTATCTTAATGCTATTAAAAAAAATCTTTTCCATGAAAAGGTCTGAAAATATTCCTTATAGATTTCAGTTTATGATATGTCATAGCTAACAGTTGACCAAATCATGCATCACTGTAAAAATTGCCTTTTCTTAATGAATTTTAAAATATAGTTAAACTAAGGATATTTAAAATTCTCATAGTGTATTTCATACAATACTTAAATTATCATTTAGAATTTGCTTTAATGAAATTAGGATATTGCTTCTGTTATGGTTTATTAGTACAGTTGTGAATATAAGATTAAAAATCAAGTATTTTATCATAGAGAGCAAGATGGCAGTGTTTCAGCTGATAAAAATAGTTCCCTTCTATTTACCAATTATACTAGCGCTACTTAAATGTGGTCAGTTGACCAAGCTGCTTGTTATTAGTCCATAAAGATAACTACAGGTTGAATACGTATTTAAAATCTTTCATAGCTTGAATGTCTGGCAATATCAGATTATTTCAAAAAGTATCAGTATTCAGTGTATTTTAAAAAGTAAAATCAAAAATTTGTTCTTTGTTAACAGATATTTTGAGAAGCAGGACCCAAAAGCCAGTCGATACTCCGATGTGTTATTTTGAATTAGTCTGTTGCTATATTTGAATAATAATTAAAGAAGCTCCAGCAATATAACAATATTCAGCTAAGCAATATAAATATAATCAACTATTTATATGTTAAATGATTTATACGAACCTTTGAAGAATAATTTTTTTATGGAGGAGATGATTAGCAATATATTAGGCACCCAGAGGAAATAAAAACAAGCACAGTCAGGATATTTAAAAAGAAAGGGCTTTGGGAATTACATGTCTTATTCTGTTATTCTTATCTTTACTTTATAAAAGGTATTTATTTGAGCTTGCTGTTTCAGCTTTTTTTTCTTTTTTTGCCTTTTTAGTGTGCTATTTTAATGTTTTTTTCATCTGAAACGAGCCATTTGTTCTTGGTTGTTACTTAGTCTTTAATTCTCTGTGTAACTCTCTCTGATTCTACATAGTTCTTTTTCACTTCTCCCACATACACAAGATACGTCTCTTTTAGCAGCATCTCCTACTATCATTATTTTTACCCCCCCCCCCCGTCTCTCAACACTGAATGGTGGAGGAAGGGGGCTGTGTGCTTCCTGACGGAGGGGTGTTTGCACCTGAGTAAGCCTGTGATGGGCCTTAGGTGTCACCGCCATGTGCCTGGTAATGTTCGAATTGTTTCATGTCTATTCTTTTCTGATATTTCTGAGAAGCATATCACGTTATATCCTTTTTTATATGACAATATTGAGGCGCAGGGGTTTTAAATAACTTGCACAAGTATGAGTGGGTCACAGCCTAGATTTAAACGCTGGTTGTCTGTTTCTAGAGTCGGTGCTCTTTGCCACAGTGTGCCTTATGGTTTTCATAAGAATGAAGTAATCACTTTGTTGTTTTTGGTTTTTGTTTTCTGTTGTCAAACTACTTTTATTTTGAATTTAAGCGTAAGACCTAATCTATTTATAAATGGTATACGTATTTAGTCATAATAGCCCAAAACAAGAGACCCTAGTTTTGTATGCTTAAAAAATCTAGTGGTAAAGTAGATTTGTTGAGTTAAAAGATGATAGGATTTGCTCAAGATCATCCAGCTCTTTTGCAGATTAACAAAAAGTAAAGCTTAAGAAATTAAAACTTATTAATTTTTTTCTCTCCCTCTCTGTGTATGGGTATAATTACTATATACTATATACTGTGTTATATGGAGATATATTATTGTGCTATATTATGATTTCTAAAAATATAATTATTAGGGTTTAACCCTACCAGTTGTTTAAGTTTCAGGTTAATTTTATTGATCAGAGGTACTAAGCACATTTTACTTTATTTACCAAACTGATTGATATATGATGTATGCAGGCGTTGTTGAAGAAATCAGCTTTTGGTATTTACCTAAGAAGTTTGTGTTGTGTTTATCGTTAATAAGCAACTCTAAAGAAAGAGTAAAAACATAAAATTGTGTGTGGACTTGACACATAAGTAGAAACTGTAGCTTCTTAGTGTTGTCTTGCTTTCTCAAATATCATCTAAAAGCATTTTAAAACAAGTTTTTTTTTTTATTATCAAAAGCCTAAGGTAAAAAATTGGAACCTATATTATTTTTCAAATTATTTTAAAAGATTGTTTGAAGACTGCAGTTTGTAGAGATAAGAACCTAACACATTGCATCCAGTCCATTAAAACAATAAGAAATGGGAGAGATACTTTGTTTTGATAAGTGTTCTGCCTGTTTTAACCTTGAATGCTATTATCGGATGGGATGATGCTATAGCTGTTTCATTGGCTTAGGCTTTTTCATGCTGAGAGAAATCAATACTTTGAGTCGTTGGATGACAGAAGAATCATTTCAGAATTAAAGGTGGCTGTCACACGTTGTCATTGGTTGACTTTCGTTTGCTATTGAGGTTTTTAAGCTTTCATTTTTCTAAGTCTGTTTTTCAGGAGTCTTTGCAAGATTTCTGTGGATAACCATTTTTTCCCCCCGATTCGACTTTAAATCTTGAGTGAGAGGGATTAAGTGCAAAGACCTCCAAAAATGAAATACTGAAAAGTTGCTTAATTTTCTGTCCCTTCGGTGATTTCCCTTTCAAGTGGCTTCTAATTAGACAATTTATAGTGTGACTTCTAACAAATTGGGAGGTAAGGTAGTACATCTAGGGTTTATCATAAAGAGTGTTTAGTTAATTAAAAATAAAATACCCTTTAGCCATGAAAAAGAAAGATGGCAGAACTGGATGTCCTGATATGGAATGCCGTGTAGTTTGATTCCACTTACTGTACGTAGGGCTGTGCTTCACTGTTAATAGCCACTGCCCCCCACCCCCACTGCCCCTTCGAAAACTGCTGGCCAAACAGAGGAGGTAGAAGAGAGGACTTTCTTTTCTTTTATATAAGTATTTACTTTATGATTTGTTTTTAAAACATGTATGTTTTTTAAAAAGTTTGAAACAATATACATTAATTCCTTAGTTAAATTAAATATTCCTAAATTAGAAGGGCCTACATAATATTTTTAAAGATTTTAGCTTTGAAATGTTTAACTGAAATTCATTTTTATTATACAAAGTTAATGAAAATTTGCCTAATAATCTATTTCTCATAAAACAGGCTGAACCTTAATTCTAGAAACACTGTGCATTTAACATGATTAATTTACCTTCCTCTGTTGATATGTAAAGACAATGGTTGTGAGAAGCCCACTAAGAATTTCTTATCAAAACCGATTTTTGCTTCATTAAGCTAAATAGTGTAATACTGTTCTGATTTTATGGAATGACATGTTTTTGTTTCTTTTAAATATTTAAGTGTTTTTAGCATTATAGTTTTTTAAACCAAATTTTGAACTTTAATATAAATGGAGTAATAAAATGTGTTTTAACTCGATATTTTTAGTTCAACATTATGTTTGTGAAACATTCAGTTTGTTAAATTTTCCTATTTTATTTTAAATGCTGTATAATAGTTTTCTATTATTACATGGGTAAACTATTCATTTTTCATGATCTCTTCTGTTGATTGGCAGTTAGGTTGTTTTCAGTTTTTAACTGTTCTGGGTAATGCTGTTTTGACCATTTTACGAGTCAGTCTTGTGGTATATGTGTTCATGCATTTTGATAGAGTGGAATTGCTTGACATAAAATATTCATGTTTTTATTTTTAATAGGTACTGCCATACTGGTTTGCAACAGTGTGAACAACTTCTAACATCAGTACATAGCTGTTCCCCTTAATTCACAGTCTCATCAACAATTGATTAGTGATTTTTATTTTAGTATTGTTAGTTGTGTAGTGTTACCTCCTTGTGTTTTTATTTTGGATTTTATTTACATATGAAGCTGACATCTTTTCTTCTGTTTGTTATATATTATCTATTTTTTACTTTTGTGAAGTACTTGTTTGTTTCTTATCTAGTGTTTTATTGGTTATCTGTCCTCTATTGATTTGAGGAAGGTATTTACCTATTTGGTTTATGAGCTTATTTTTGCACATGAGTATTTTAACTACTTTCTATCCTGTCATTACCTTGTCTATTCAATTTCTAAAAACTTATTTTAAATAAACTTCATTGAGATAATAAGATACACCCAATTAAATATACAGTTTGATGAGTTTTGACAAGTGTGTACACCGGTGCAATTGTTATAATCAAGATCTAGGCAGTTTCTATCATCTCAGAGAATTCCCTTGTGATTCATTGTGGTCAGTTTCTCCACACATACATACACCCAGCCTTAGGCAACTGCTCATCTTACTTCTGTTATTATAGGTAGTTTTGCATAATATACAATCTCATACAAATAGAATTCTATAGTAGGTACTCTAATGTCTGGATTCTTTTAATTAGTATAGATTTTTAATATTCATCATTGTTTTGTGTATCACTCATTTTTTTATGATTTATTGCTGAGTCATATAACTGTTCATTCACTTGTTTATAGGTATATGTTGGGTATTTCCCTTGTTTGGCTCTAAGACTAAAAGAACTATGGGCATTTCATATAATATAATTTTGTGTAATTATATTTTTTTTTTGAGGAAATATTTAGGAGTGGAATTGCTAGGTGCTGTTGTAAGTACACATTTAAGCTTACAAGAAACTGCCAGATAATTTCCTTAAATAGCTATAGATTTTATACTCCAACCAGCGAAGTAGGTATGACAATTACATTTGCTTTATATCCTTGCCAATATTTGGTATTGTCAGTCTTTGTAGTTACAGCCTTTTAGTAGGTATATAGTTGATAGTGTTTTGTGGTTTTAATTTCAGTTTTTGTCTTGTGTACTTATTAGTCATTTGTATATACTTTGTGAAGTGTCTGTTCAAATCTTTTGCCCATTATTTTAAGTTGGTTTGTTTGTCTTACTGAGTTGTAAGGTTTCTTTATATATCCTGTAAGGAAACTGTTTGTCAGTTACATGTATGGTGATTATTTTTTTTCTTTTCAATTTGTGGCTTACCTTTTCATTTTCCAAATTACCTTTTAAAGAGCAGATTTTATAAATTTTGATTGTGTCCAATTTTTCAATTTTTTAATGGTTGTTATTTTTTTTAATGCTCACCTGAGGATAAGCTTATTGATTTTAGAAAGAGGGGAAGGGAGGGAGATAGGATGAGAAACATTGATCAGTTGCCTCTTATGCGTGCCCCAGCTGGGAAGAACTGGCAACCTAGGCATGTGCCCTGATCTGGAATCGAACCTGTGAGGTTTCAGTTTACGGGATGATGATCCAACCAACTGATCCACACTGACCAGGGCTGACTTTATTTTATGGTTCCTTTTATGATCTCTAGTTCGAGAATTCCCTGCCTACCCTAAGGTCATTAGATTGTTTTTCTTTTTTTTTCCAGTGTGTTATGGTTTTAATTTTAATGTATAAGCCTTTGATTCATTATGAATTAAACAATTGGTATATGGCAAAAGGCAAATTTCTTTGTTGTTTTATTCCTGTGGGTAGCCAGATGTTTTGGCACCATTTGTTGAAAGATATTCTTTCTTCACTTAATAACCTAAAAACTCTGTTAATTTCTAATTGTGTAGTATGATTCAAATAGTATAAAGTCCTGCAATATTTTTTTAGAAAATTGTCTTGCTAATATTGTTTTCATTTGTGCATAGACATTTTATAATCAGCTTGTCAGCAGCCATAAAAAAGCCTGCTAACATTTTAATTACTTTTGCGTTAAACTTGTAAAACCAATTTGAAGAAAGTAGATATTTTAACAATATTGAGTGTCAAATTCTATAAACATTGTATATTTCTCCACTTATTTAGTATTTAATGTCTTTCAGCAATGTTTTGTAGTTTTCATTATATAGATAAGTATATTTTTCATATATTGCTAAGTATTTCATGTTTATAATGCACATGTAAATGATATTTTTTTACCTTAATTTTCTAGTTGGTTATTGACAGTATATAGAACCACAGATTAATTTTTAGGAATTTGTTGTATTCAAGAAACCTGTGAACTCATAGGATTTAGTAGGTTTTGCCCTTAGAAGTCTTAAAATTATTATATACGTGAACATGACTGCAAATGAAGACCCCATTATTCCTTCCTTTTCAAACTTTTTATTTCTTTTTGCTGCCTCATTGAAATGGTTAGGACAACAGTTTATAGTATTGAATGGAATTTCTAAGAGAACAAAGTTGTTTTATCCCCAGTTTTAGCTGGATGATTTTCACAGATGCCCTTCCTAAAGTTCTGGAAGTCTCTTTCAATTCCTAGTTTGTAGAGTATGTTTCTCCCCCCCCCCCCACCCCATTATCATGAAAGGGTTTTCATATTATAAAATTGTTTTTGAACATTTATTTGAGGTGATGGTATATTTTTTTTCATTTTTTTAATATGGTAAATTATGTTGGTTGATACTAAAACAGTAAGTTAACTTTGCACTCCATAGAAAAACTTCATTTCTCATGATGTACAACCCACTTTTTATACAGTTCAATGTGAGTTTTTTCTTAAGGAGTTTTGTGTTTAGTTACACAAATTATATTGGTTTTTAGTTTTCTTTTCCTGAAATGTAAAATTAGTTGCAGTGTATTCTGTAGTGTCTATTATCTGAATGAGTTTAAGATTTGTGTCATTTCTTCCTAAAATATTTAATATTTTCCAGGACAGTCTTTAAGGCTGTAAGTTTTCCTTTAAATGCTGCTTTAACTAATTTCCACAAATATTTCTAATTTTATTTGTGATCTTATCTTAATCCATAACTTATTTCAATACAAATTATTTAATTTCCAATTATTTTTGAACTCAGGTATGATTATTTCACATTAAATATTTAGATGAAAAATCAAAAAGACTTCCAGATTTATACATCTCTTTGCATAACTTCCTCTTCTCCAGTAGTTTGTCCTTCAAATTACCATTTTACATTTTCAATAGCCATGTTTAATCTTGTTGCACTTGGAAAAGCTATGGGAAAAATATATCTCTTGGCCTTTGTAAATGTCTTGAGGATGATTGAGGAGTAGCATATAATCTGAGTGTATCTGGCATATAGGATGCATAGGTAAGCATTTTGAAGGATAGTCTACCACATCAATGACTTGTAGACACAAGTTCTAGCTGGTAAAATTTAGTCTTAATTGTTAAATATTTTAGACAATCATGTGCTTTTTTAAAGGAATTGCGTATATAAATGTAAATATATCTGTGTTTATACCAAAATAAATTCTTCTAGAAATGATTCTGGGACTGTCCATAAGGGGACAGTTAAAGATTATTGCATAAGGGGACAGTCAAAAGCTGAGTTTTGAACTACAGAAGCTCTGTATAAGGGCAGTGATAAGTGATGTAGAGGCTTTGCTAAAATTGAACGATGGTGTATGAAGTGAGGGAAATTGGAAGTCACCGATGATAAAAGTAAAAAGCTCACCCTTTGAGGTGTAATAGCATGTTTGGGGTAAAGATGGCGACTTGAATTTTGTACACATTTAACGTTACGTGTTTTCTGTATGATTAGAGATTATCCTACAGATAGATGTGTGGGAATAGTTTAGGAAAACAACTGGGTCTGATATGAAAAATTTGAGAGTTAGGCTCAAATTGATAATAGTAGATAAGAGGGTATATGATTTTGTAAAGATAAATTTCACAAAACTGTGCCCAGATAAAACCTAGCTGTCTTCAGCAAGACCAAAATCAAAGGCAGTGCCTGGAATTCTATCCTTTGCATCCCGAGGTGGCTGCCATGTGGCCATCCAGGAGCTTAGCTTGTTCCCAGCTACCGTCCTTCAGGCTCCCCTCGGAGGCTGTGTGTGGAGCTGGCTCCACCATTAGCCATGTGGTTTCTAGGGTCACGAGGCCCCGTGCAGGCAAAGGCACGGCACATACCACACCAGGACAGAGAGAGAGAAAGAGAGAGAGGGAGGGAGGGAGAGAGGGAGAGAGAGGGAGAGAGAAGAGACTCCCTCCTGGAGTCTGTGGCCCTCAGCCACGTGTTGGTTAAGGTCATGTGGCCCTTGGAGAGGACAGGTTGGTGTGCCTTCCTAGTGCAGGTCCTGAGCCGCAGGCACATGCAAGAGAGAGATTTCTTTGTTCCCCTGGGTTTATATTAGTTTTGGATATAGGCTGGACTGGGGCTTTCTCAGAATGACCAGTTAAGTTTCTAAACTTCTGTGCGCTTTGGGTGGCTCTCCAGGCTAGACTGGCAGGCCTCTTTGGTCTGGCACCTCTGTGTGCTGGCATTTTAGCTTGTATTGTGCGGCCGCCTGCCTTCCCCTCGTCCCATCCCCAGTCTGATACTGGAAGGGGGTAGGAGGGCTTTTTATCCCTCACCCAGCTCTCTTGCAAGGCTTGCCATGTACTCCGTGTAAGAACAGCCTTCCGCTGCCATCTTGCCTGGGACAGGGTGCATGCGCTTGGTTACCTGGACAACAGCGCCATCCACGGAGTTCTGCGAAACTCAGTTCCCTGGCCATGGCCTTGGGCAGTTCAGGAAGGTATTGTCTGGCTGCATGCCACACCCTAAGTGGCCTTTTCCAGGGGTCTGGACAAGCTGTCTATTGATATCACGATCACCGAGAAGGATGATTAGAGGTGACAGGAGGACACTGGAGGAATCTGCTTGATTTTTTTCCTTTTAATCCTCACCTGAGGATATTTTTTCACTGCATTTTAGAGAGAGGAAGGGAGAAAGAAACATTGATGCGAGAGAGAAGCTTTGATTGGTGGCCTCCCGCATGTGCGGGTACTGGAGGTTGTATGCCACTGCGCTGGGGACTGACCCTAGGCATGTGCCCTGATCAGGAATTGAAACAAGAACCCTTTAGTTATGGGATGACGCTCCAACGAATGGGTCACATTGGCCAGGGCGAGGAACCTGCTTAATTTTAAGTTCACGTCTCCTTAACAATGCAAAAGACAAATACTAAAGTTAGGTAGTGACATAGCATGTGGAAGAGAAGACTAAATGTGATATTGCCTTTATTTCTTTATTTACATTTAAAGAACTAGAATAGTCACTTGTTATAAATTGCCAGTCTAAATTGTTTCTCCTTTTGATTATTTCCTTATATTTTCCCTGCAAGTAAGTGAATTTCTTTTAAGAAGTAGGTATATTTATGTTATCTTTATTTATTAATGCTTTAGTAATAAACCTTAGGTTTCTTTATCAATAATCAAATGCATTTTAATTGTTAGTTCCCAAGATGCCTGTTTCATTTCTATTTAGGTTCAGATATTTTTGTGGTCATTGTTGTGATGTCCTGTTAGTTTATATGTTGCTTAAAACAGGAAAACAGAAAAGTTTGATATGAAGTAAAATTGAATGAAAGTATTAGACCTGACCCTTGATATTATTAATACATGGTACCTTTTGGTAGGTTTTCTTGGAATACCTCTATTCAACCTTTAAACATAAGCACACACACATACACAAATATATTACCCACCAGTAGTACAATAAGTAACATGTATTTGACCTTGAAGCAGACATTCCTGATCTGTACTGGACTTTGCATGATATATCACAATAGAATATGTCATTGGTTTTTAATAAGAACATGTTCAAATTACATCTTAAAGATATTTTAAAAAATAGATACGAGTTCATTATATCTTTACAAAACATTCTTGTTTTTCTTTTATCATGTTTTAAGGTCAGATGTGACTCTCATATTCCACAATGAGACAGAGATTGATAATCGGAAAAGAATAGCACTTTAATGTGATTTATATCTATAGATTTTATGTCAGATATGAAAAGTTGCTGTTTAAATTGTAAAGGAGAATCCATTAAAGAACACTTTAAACCATTTTACTATTTAGCTTACCATGGACTCTTTCTAGGATTATGCCTTTTCAAGCAAATTTTAACAACTTACCAAATGTTTACAACAGTAACTTGAAAAAATTAAATTATTCTTAATGTAATAGGCTATTATATAAGGCATTTATGTAATTCTCTTAATTTTTAATATGAACATATATGGCATTTTAGGGGAGCATAGAAGCCAGTGGTTTTCTAATTTCTATCACTAGTTCAGTTTTCTCTAATGATGTTAGATTACGGATACAGCAGGTAATGTTGCAGATACAAAAATTCTACAGTTGTCAGCCAATGTGTCCTATTTGTTTCAGGATATGGTTGGATTAGATATGATGTAACCTCTGAAGTGCTGCCTAGTTGTTTAATAAATCTCTGAAAATATTACATAGTAGTTGACATTTTTGTTCCATGTAATAAATCACTAGTTATCTTCACTTAAACTACTGTTCCTTTAGGTGTTTGTTAGTCATTTTCTTTTACTTGCTTAAATTATATTTTTGGTAAGATGAGCTACCCTGTGGTTTATTTGGCTCAGTCTTTTAATGTCACACATGACAACTACCCTTAAATTCTTGTAAATTAACCTAGTTCCCAACATGATTTATTTTCTCCACGTGATGGTTTAGATACAAGTACTAGTTTTCATTTACTAATGTTTTTAAAAACTATGCTCTCAGAGGTTGCCCAAAATTTCTAATTGTTCAATTTTTAGAGCCATTATAATCCTTTCATTTTACAGATGAGGATGGTTAGACAGGAGAGTTGAAGTGAGTTAGATGCCCAAGTCTGACAGGAGATATTACCAAGAATGATACTTGAATCTGATTTTTTTTTTTTGCCTCCCAGTCTTAATATTTATTCAAGAGTAGGTTTACAGTTATGATGAATATATCATTTATTCTTGTCTTATTATTTATTATTATTTGTATCATTTCCATATGAACAACTGTAAACTTACTTTTGCCCACCCCTGCGTATTATATGAGAGGAGGCCCCAAAAAACTTGGAATTCACTTATAAAAAATTTTGCCTTTGTTTTTACGTTTAAACTTCAGTCACCTTCAAAGTACTTTCCATTTAATGCAGTACTCCTATCGAGATGTTTTTCTACTGCTCAAAACAGTTTTTGAATTTATCAATTTTGATGCCTTTTAGTGCTTCTGTTTTTTGTTTGTTTGTTTTACCTCTTCCACATCTGCAAAACGTTCCCCTTTGAGAACTTTTTTTATTCAGGGAAAGAAAGAAAGTTGTTTGCGGTGAGATCTGGTGAATAGGGAGGGAGGGGCATGGGGTTCATGCTGTTTATTGGTCAAAAACTGCTAAACACCGAGCACGGTGTGTGCATGTGTGCTTGTAAATCACCCATCATGAAATGGACAGACATTGAAAGAGTGAGTCTTCAAATAAATTGACTGAAGCTGAACGCAGCCTCTCACAACACCACCAGCTGGTCCAGTGACACTGATGTGTTCCTAGAACATTTTCACCTAACAGGGGAAGCCTGTACAGCAAGGGGTCTGCCCTCCTGCAGATAATTCTGGTGTTTTTGAGGTACCTCTTCTACATTTTTCTATAAATGGTACTTTGATTCTTAGGGGCAGTTTTTAATACTCATTATGCATTTAAGAATTTCTTTTTTTTTTTATCCTCAAGGACATGCTTATTGATTTTAGAGCGAGCTGAAGGGAGGGAGAGAAAGAGGGAGAAAAACATTGATAAGAGAGAGAAACATTGATTGGTTGCCTCTTGTATGTGCCCCGACTGGGGACAGAACTCACAGCCTAGGCTTGTGCCCTGACCTGGAATTTAACCCACGGCCTTTTGTTTACGGGAGGGTGCCTCAGGCAACTGAGCCACACCAGCCAGGGCTCTTCTACATTTTTTTATTTGTATTTTGTACTTGGGTCAAACTATACTGTGTCTCCCTTTAAATTGATCCATGTTTTTCTGCCATGCCTTTGCTTTAAGGTTCTCTTTATTTTCATCCAAGAATTTTCCTTCCATTCTCAAAATCTTCCATTTTTTTGTCTTCTTTGTAGTGTTTTATATAATCCTCTTATGTTTTATAAGCCCTCCTGTTAAAATTAATTTTGAACTTCAGTGATTTAATGTCAATGATACATACTTCCATTACTACTTCCCTCACCCCAGTCTAATTGGCATAGGGATTCTCCAGAGCAAAGGCTATCAGGATTATTCAGTCTTTGGTCTCTTAAGCCAAGTGTTTAGCAAGACTAAGAGGTATTTGATTTTTTGTACATGTATGTAAATACTGAATCAGTTGAGTTGCTTTTTGTGTTAGGGACACAAAACCTAATTCATGCTGGCCACAGTGAATGAACAGGAGCTTACAGGTTCTCATAAACAGTTTAAAAAATAGTGTCATAGAATGTCTAACTATTCTATGTTAGGCTTAGGTAGGCTTGTCTTTGATCCAGAAGTTCATGATTTCATTTGGAATAAGCTTTGTATTTGTGTAATTCTCCTGGCTCGGATCCCTTTGGGTTTTGGCTTCATATTCAGGCTCTCTTCTCCTGTAATACAGAAAGAGCTTTCAACACTTCTGGAATTATGGACTTCCTCTTTTATACCTGAAGAGTGAGGAAGGAGGTACCAACAAAACCTGACCATTTCTTTTAATGCACCATTTAGACCAAGTGCCTTCCCTGAGCCGGTGTGTCGGTGTGGGCACGGTTGCACTTTCCTTGGTTCAGGAAGATTTTGGCGGGCTGGTGCTGCTGGGGCTGTGTTGGGGGTGGTGTGTGGCAGCACTCTGTCTAGGTGTAACTGGTATTCTGCAGGAAAGACAGGCGGTTACAGTGTATATCACATACCTAAACTAGCAGTATTTGTTCCAACATCGAATTTGTGTTGCCTGTCTTAGGCTGTGTATACGTGTGTATGTGAGCTTGCATTTGGAGGGGTGGAGCCTGAGAGACTGTGAATAGAATCAAGAATCAATGATCTGTTATTCTTTGCCTTTTGTATTTTAAGGAATTAAGTAACTAGGTAGTAGAGCATTATAAACATGATACCACAAGTATGTGAACTCCAGAAGAAAAGAAAGAAACATCTTAGAAACTGGTGATTGTACTGCATTTGATTATTGCTGAAGAATCCTACAATTTTTCTGGCAAAACTGATGATATCAAAGGCAGGATTTTACGAACTTCATGTGTAAATCAACCTGGGAGCTTATAAAAACCCAGATTCCAATTTTGTAGGTATGGAGGAGGACTTAAAGCGCTGAATTTTTCATAAGTTTCTAGGTGACACCAGTGCTTCTGGTTCATTTTGCATAATTAGAGTTTAAAAGTCTATAGTGTTTTTGGCATTTTCTAAAGGTGTTGATAACTAGCTCAGTTTACTACTGCACGCCACTGTAGGCTCCCTCCTGGACCCTGCTGTGGCCTTGTACCTGGCGTCCCTACTTATCTTCTCTCATCCCGCTATATTCCATTCTCTAGATGGCATCTGTAGTGATCATTTTAATATATAAAGTAATTGAATCACTCCACTGCTTAAAACATTCTGCTGGCATCACGTTGCATTAGAATAAAATCTGAACTCCTTGGCACAACCACACAGTACTAAATGATGCAGCTGCCTAACTCCAAACTCATGTCCTCCTTCCTCCTGTTCACTTTGCCTGGAGTGCTTGGAGCCCCCTTTCTGCTGCTGGTAATGTGGGCCCTGTGCATCTTCCCCTGATTAGCTACTTCTGATTATTCAGGTCTCTACTAAACTATTAACCGCTTCTGAGTATATTTTATGAATGAATTCAGAGAAAAAAATTCTTGGGGTATTGAACTGATAGTATGTCATTAAATCTCAGTTAATTCAGTTAATGAAGAATATAAAAGTAACTTGAAATGTTTGGGTGGGCGAAGAGGGGAAATGTGGAAACAGTTGTAATAGCGTAACCAGGGGTGTCCGACCCGAGGGCACATGCAGCCCAGGCTGGCTATGAATGTGGCCCAACACAAAATCAGAAATTTACTTAAGACAGTATGAGATTTTTTTGTGATTATATGTTACAGTATATTTAATGTGTGGCCCAAGACAACTCTTCCGCCAGTGTGGCCCAGGATGCCAAAAGGTTGGACAACCCTGGGCCTTAAACAATAAGAAATAAAGAAAAAAATGTTTGGTTCATTCAATTCATATTAGGAATTATTTCACGATGCATTTTAAAGTTTTCTTCCATGTTTTTATAGGGTTAATAGGTGTTTCTTTTTTCTATTCAAGTCACTCTGTGCCCAGTATTCTGCAGACAAGCGAGAAGATGAGAAGATGTGTGATCATTTGATAAGAGCGGCTAAATATCGAGACCATGTGACAGCAACTCAGCTAATCCAGAAAATTATCAACATTCTCACAGACAAGCATGGAGCCTGGGGAAATTCTGCAGTCAGGTAAAGTGATACCTTTAGGATTTGACCAGTGGTATTCTATAAAGGCCTAGATTTAGATAAACGGCTTTGGATATGATTAAGGCCAGATGAAGAACAGAGTAATTTAATTTTGTATTTTATCATTTATGAATTCAAAGCAATGGGGCAAGGGAAAAACCAATATGGGTACAGTTATGGATCTTTGTAGATATTTCATTTCCCTCAACTACTTCTAAAAAATATTTACTCTTATATTTATTCATTTTGAAGTGAGCTTTCAGGAAAGCAATTAATGTAAGTGATTTTATTAGCTACAGGTATATTTGAATTTATATAAATACAATATTTTAAGATTAAGAAGCTACCATGTTTTGCAATGTATAATGCACACTTTTTTGCCCAAATTTTTGAGGGAAAAATAAGAATACGCATTATACTTGGGTATAATAATGGGCATAAGAATCCTGTGTACGATGTGCACAAAAATGTGTGTGCGTATTATACATGGGAGCGCGTTATACACAGCAAAATACAGGGTATTTTCTATTTACACTTTTGAATTTTTAACATAAATTTGAAACATATATGTTTCTTGAATTGCATTGCAAATTGTAAGAGTATGATGATACAAATGGTTAAATGCTCTCTTTAAAATTTTATACACTATACCTACCTTCTTGTAAGATTAATAAATTGAACATGCTAATTTTTGATTCTGATCTCTTGAAGCAAAATAATTAAAGTACCTTCTAGGACTAAGGAGCTTAGATTGTAAAATAGTCTCATTTGAATATTTTATGCTACAAATCTTAGAAATATGCTTTGACTCAAGTAATGTTAGTGAAAAAGTTCTACAGTTTGTCCTCAGAGGTATTTTTAATTCCCCACTTCTCCATAACTTTTGCTAGAAGACAGCAACTAAACATGGAAATACTCAATTGCTTGTATATTATATGTAGATGTAATGGTTTTCACTTGTATTTTAAGCAACTTAAGTGTCTAGCAAACATCTAAGTTTAGCTTTAAAATTTTCCAGTGAATAGAAAATAATTTAAAGTTTTTTAAAAGTTGAACTTTAAACTGAGTTGAAAGCTGCATTTCATGGGTTTTAGAAATTAAATTTATTGGGCTAACCTTGGTTAATAACATTATATAAGTTTCAGGCATACAATCCTCTATAATAGATCATCTGTATATTTCATTGTGTGCTCACCCCCCAAATTCTAGTCGCCTTCTGTCACCTTATATTTGACCCCCTTTACCCTTTTCATCCCCGTCTACACTGCTTCCCCTCTGATAACAACCATAATTTTGTCTTGTATCTATGAGTTTGTTTTATTTGTTGCTTTTTGTTTCATGTCACACGCATGGGTGCAGTCACATGATTCTTGTCTTTGACTTACTTCACTTAGCACGATAACCTCAAAAATCCCTGTCGTCACACAATGGCAATAGTTCATCATTTTTCATGTCTGAGTAATATCCCTTTGTACACGTAGTGCCTCCGCTTCTTTATCCAGTCCTCAGTCCGAGGGCGCTTACGTTGTTCCATGTAGTGGCTCTTGTGAGTAGTGCTGCAGTGAACACAGGGGATGGTTTTGTTTTCAGTACAAATATATAATATAAAATATAGACTAGATACAGCTCGTGATGCTTATTGTGAAGAAAAATAAAATGAATTACATTTCTGGGCATATCGTTTTCGGTATTCAGAACAGTGAATGCAGGCTAAGGA